>NC_137283.1:158600000-159956875 GCF_054371585.1 Giraffa tippelskirchi | reverse complement strand
AGTACAATCATCAAAATCAGAAAGTTAGCTCTGATCCCATACTCTTATCTAATATAAAGTCCTCATTCAGATTTCACAAATTCATCCTAAGTCTGAGCCTTCCAACTCATATGTTGCATTTAGTCACCACATCTCTAATGCCCTTGAATCTCATCCCTTCCTGGCCTTTTGTAACAGTCATTAGCAATGTGCACAGGCCACCTATTTGTAGAATGTTGCTCCATGTGAGTTTGTATGATGTTTCCTCATGTCCAGACTCAAGCTGTCCATTTCTGGCAAAAGTTCCATGGAAAGGATGTGTATTCCCAGTACATCCTATCACTGTACACCCAGTGGCAGGTGGTCCCACTGCTGGTGGTGGTACCTTGGACCACTTGGTCAAAGTGCTGGCTGCCAGGTTTCTCCACTGCAAAGCTAATCTTAGGATGCTTATTGAATTAGACATAAAATGGAGCCTACATAAATCACAGTTGCTTTTCAGAAAGCAATCCTCTGCCAAAGAGCTGTACATTAAAGGAGATTTCAGCAGAAATATATGCATGGATAAAGAAGATAATGGCCTTATCAGTATCAGATAATTAAACAAAAGTATCTGCAGACATCTTAAAAATATCTGCTTTCCCATGTTCTTTGCAGCACTGTGCACAATAGCTGGATATGGAAACAACCCAAGTGTCTGTAGACGGCGAAGTGGATAAAGATGTGGTACAGAACACAGGGCTTCCCAGGTGATACTAGTAGTAAAGAACCTGCCGGCCAGTGCAGGAAATATAAGAGATGCAGGTTCGATCCCTGGGTCAGGAAGACCTCTTGGAGGAGGGCATAGCAACCCATTCCAGCATTCTTGCCTGGAGAATCCCATGGACAGAGGAGCCTGGTGGGCTACAGTCCATAGGGTCAGAAAGAGTCAGACACAACTGAAGCGACTGAGCACGCACCCATAGGTACGTACAGTGGAGTATTTTTCAGCCATGGGAAAGAAAGAATCCTGCCATTTGTGACAATGCAAATGAACCTGAGGACACTGTGCTAAGTGAGATAAGTCAGACAGAGAAAGACACATACTGTATGATCTCACTTTGATGTGGAATCTTAAAATTGAAAAAAAAAAGTTGAACTCACAGAAGCAGAATAGAACCGTGGTTACCAAGGCCAGAGAAGATGAGGGAAAGGGAATGGGGAGATGTTGGCCAAAGGGCATAAGGTTGTAATTCTGTGGGATGAATAGTTCTACAGTATGATGACTAGAGTTAATAATACTGAGTTAAATATTAGAAATATGCTATGACAGTAGATTTCAGGTACTCTCATCACACACACACAAAAAATGGTTAACTATGTGAGACAGTAATTGCTTGACTCTAGTAGCCATTTCATCAGGTGTATCAAATAATCCTCTTCTACACCTTAGATATGTACAGTGTTCATTTTAAAATACTTAAATAAAAGATAAAAGACTTTTAAAATCTTCAGGCAGTTATATCTAAGAAGGAAAATATTTAGCAATTATGTACACAGATTTGATGATTTTCACATGTGCTGTAAAGAGCATTCTTGCACAGGAACCTGGAATGTTAGGTCCATGAATCAAGGCAAATTGGAAGTAGTCAAACAGGAGCTGGCAAGAGTGAATGTCAACACTTAGGAATCAGCGAACTAAAATGGGCTGGAATGGATGAATTTAACTCAGATGACCATTATATCTACTACTCTGGGCAAGATTCCCTTAGAAGAAACGGAGAAGCCCTCATAGTCAACAGAAGAGTCCAAAATGCAGTACTTGGATGCAATCTCAAAAACAACAGAACGATCTCTGTTCATTTCCAAGGCAAATCATTCAGTATCACAGTAATCCAAGTCTATGCCCCGACCAGTAATGCTGAAGAAGCTGAAGTTGAACAGTTCTGTGAAGATCTACGAGGCCTTCTAGAACTAACACCCCAAAAAGGTGTCCTTTTCAATATAGGGGACTGGAATGCAAAAGTAGGAAGTCAGGAAACATATGGAGTAACAGGCAAATTTGGCCTTGGAGTACAGAATGAAGTGGGGCAAAGGCTAATAGAGTTTTGCCAAGAGAACGCACTAGTCATAGCAAACACCCTCTTCCAACAACACAAGAGAAGACTACACGTGAACATCACCAGATGGTCAATACTGAAATCAGATTGATTATATTCTTTGCAGCCAAAGATGGAGAAGCTCTATACAGTCAGCAAAAACAAGACCGGGAGCAGACTGTGGCTCAGATCATGAACTCCTTATTGCCAAATTCAGACTTAAATTGAAGAAAGTAGGGAAAACCACTAGTCCATTCAGGTATGACCTAATTCAAATCCCTTATGATTATACAGTGGAAGTGAGAAATAGATTCAGGGGATTAGCTCTGATAGAGTGCCTGAAGAACTATGGATGGAGGTTCATGACATTGTACAGGAGGCAGTGATCAAGACCATCTCCAAGAAAAAGAAATGCAAAAAAGCAAAATGGCTGTCTGAAAAGGCCTTACAAATAGCTGAGAAAAGAAGAGAAGTGAAAGGCAAAGGAGAAAAGAACAAATATACCCATTTGAATGCAGAGTTCCAAAGAATAGCAAGGAGAGATAAGAAAGCCTTCCTCAGTGATCAGTACAAAGATATAGAGGAAAACAATAGAATGGGAAAGACTAGAGATCTCTCCAAGAAAATTAGAGATACCAGGGGAAATTTTCATGCAAAGATGGGCTCAGTAAAGGATAGAAATGGTATGGACCTAACAGAAGCAGAAGATATTAAGAAGAGGTGGCAAGAATAAACAGAAGAATTAGACAAAAAAGATCTTCATGACCCAGATAACCGTGATGCTGTGATCACTCACCTAGAACTAGACATCCTGGAATGTGAAGTCAAGTGGGCCTTAGGAAGCATCACTACAAGCAAAGCTAGTGGAGGTGATGGAATTCCAGTTGAGCTCTTTCAAATCCTAAAAGATGATGCTGTGAAAGTACTGCACTCAATATATCAGCAAATTTGGAAACCTCAGCAGTGGCCAAAGGACTGGAAAAGATCAGTTTTCATTCCAATCCCAAAGAAAGACAATGCCAAAGAATGTTCAAACTGTCACACAATTGCATTCAACTCACATGCTAGCAAAGTAATGCTCAAAATTCTCCAAGCCCGGCTTCAACAGTACGTGAACCATGAACTACCAGATGTTCAAGCTGGATTTAGAAAAGGCAGAGGAACCAGAGATTAAGTTGCCAACATTCGTTGGATCATCAAAAAAGCAAGAGAGTTCCAGAAAAACATCTACTTCTGCTTTATTGACTATGCCAAAGCCTTTGACTGTGTGGATCACAATAAACTGTAGAAAATTCTGAAAGAGATGGGAATACCAGACCACCTTACCTGCCTCCTGAGAAATCTGTATGCAGGTCAAGAAGCAATAGTTAGAACTGGACATGGAACAACAGACTGGTTCCAAATCGGGAAAGAAGGAATATCAAGGCTGTATATTGTCACCCTACTTATATGTGAGTACATCATGAGAAACCTGGGCTGGATGAAGCACAAGCTGGAATCAAGATTGCCAGGAGAAATATCAATAACCTCAGATATGCAGATGACACCACCCTTATGGCAGAAAGTGAAGAAGAACTAAAGAATCTCTTGATGAAAGTGAAAGAGGAGAGTGAAAAAGTTGGCTTTAAACTCAACATTCAGAAAAAAACATTCAGAAAAAAAAATCATGGCATCCAGTCCCATCACTTCATGGCAAATAGATGGGGAAACAATGGAAACAGTGACAGACTTTATTTTGGGGGGCTCCAAAATCACTGCAGATGGTGATTGCAGCAATGAAATTAAAAGACACTTTCTCCTTGGAAGAAAAGTTATGACCAACCTAGACAGCATGTTAAAAAGCAGAGACATTACTTTGCCAACAAAGGTCCGTCTAGTCAAAGCTGTGGTTTTTCCAGTAGTTATGTATGGATGTGAGGGTTGGACTGTAAAGAAAGCTGAGCACTGAAGAATTGATGCTTTTGAACTGTGGTGTTGGAGAAGACTCTTGAGAGTCCCTTGGACTGCAAGGAGATCCAACCAGCCCATCCTAAAGGAGATCAATCCTGAATATTCATTGGAAGGACTGTTGGTGAAGCTGAAACTCCAATACTTTGGCCACGTGATGCAAAGAACTGACTCATTGGAAAAGACCCTGATGCTGGGAAAGATTGAGGGCAGGAGGAGAAGGGGATTACAGAAGATGAGATGGCTGGATAGCATCACCAACTCAATGAACATCATGAGTTTGAGCAAGCTCCGGGAGTTGGTGATGGACAGGGAAGCCTGGCGTGCTGCAGTCCATGGGGTCACAAAGAGCCGGACATGACTGAGCGACTGAACTGAACTGAACTGAACTGAACTGAATATATGCTTTATTTTCCTCTTTCCTACATGTCAAAACTTTTGAAAAATGAAGCCTTAAATTGTCCTGCCTACAGTGGAAGATCCATTGTTAGCAAGCTTTTTGAAAAAGAAAAAAATCCATATTTCCTTTGAATTGTCTGCTATTGAAATAGCAATAGTCCTCACCACCTAGAGTGGGTTTATTTTAAAATGCTTGGTTGTGCATTGAATTTGTCTGGAGTAAACTTTGTTTTCCTACTGACTGCATCATCAGCGTAAAGTGGGATGAGAGCATGTTGGGCAATAGGAGTTAAAGGTGTTCAGATGTGGACCATCTTCAGAGCGCTGCCTCTTGCAGGGTGCCAACAGGCATTCCCCCAGCAAGACATCACCACCCTCCTTTACCCAGCTTTCTTTCACGCTTACTTCTGCAAAACTCTTGTTATATGTCAAAAGTAAGTTTTTTGATGGCGTTCGGTATACTCTATCTTAATGTTGTTGAAATTAGAAGCGTTAGTTTCTAGGAAATATACTGCTTCCCATTTTATTCATACTAGTTTTGTTTTTTTTTATAACAAAATCAAGATGTAAAACTGTATACCACACATGATCTCCTGTTACAAACACTGTATCTAAGTTATGGCCTGTTAGGTTTGCCAGGTAAAATCTAGAATGCCCTGTTAAATTGGAATTTCAGATAAACAAAAATACCTGAGACATGCTTATATTTTAAAAGGTTACTTTTTGTTTATCTGAAATTCAAATCTAACTAGGTCTCCTGTATTTTTATTTGCTAATCTGGGAACCCTCGGCTTGTGTACAAAGAACATCCTGTGCTTCTTCCAAAAGCTTCTTTGGTTTCATTTTGTGGGGATTATGGTGCCCTTCTGTTTGACCTGACCACCAGCAAACAGAGAACCCCATGTGGCCCTCACGGGGGCCCCACACAGTACAACACCACAGGCCTTGAGGGTCTATACTTAGTGGTCCAACCCCAATTCCTAACCCACTTTTATTTTTATTCCCACCATTTTCCTTTCACCACCCTTCCTTTTATTAAAACAATAAGAGCAATATTGAGAAACTGTCTTGTTTGCTGCAAATATTCCTAAGCTGCCTCATAGCAGTCATGCTCTTGTTGTTTAGTCGCTGAGTCATGTCCACCTTTTATGCAACCCCAGGGACTGTAGCCCGAAGAGTCCTCTGTCCATGGGATTTCCCAGGCAAGAATACTGAAGTGGTTTGCCTTTTTCCCCTCCAGGGGATCTACCCAACCCAGGGATGGGACCCTGCATTGGCAGGCGGATTCTTTACCACTGAGCCACCAGGAAGCCCATAGAAGTCATAGTAAAAGTGAAAGTCGCTCTGCCATGTTGCAACCCCATGGACTGTCTATGGAATTCTCCAGGCCAGTATACTGGAGTGGGTAGCCTTTCCCTTCTCCAGAGGATCTTCCCGACCCAGGAATCGAACCCAGGTCTCCCACATTGCAGGTGGATTCTTTTCCAACTGAGCTATCAGGGAAGCTAGGAGTCGTAAGATGGGTTTAAATAACTAAATGTATACTTACTATTGACAGTCATGGGATAAATAAATTTTTAATCCTAATAATTATTATCTTTCTATTAATGCAGCTTTGCTAATACTTATAGACTATTTCTGTATCAGTCCCAAGAACTAAACTTTTACATTGAGTTTTTAAGGAGAAATCCCAAAGTTCAGGCTACATTTTACATTTCTAGAAATATTAGGAGTATTTCTCACCAAACACTGAAGTGAAGTGATTTTAAGAGCTTAATGGATGCTACTGCCAGAATCCAACCCTCAGAATATATTATATATTATGTACAGTGGGTTTCATGGATTCAAAACATCTTTTAAAAAAGAGGAACAAGTATGATTTTTGAATAGCATGCATTTTACCATAAGAAGGACCAATTTGTCATACCATTCTTAACCTCAGTTCAGTTCAGTTCAGTTCAGTTTAGTCGCTCAGTCGTGTCCGACTCTTTGCAACCCCATGAACCGCAGCACGCTAGGCGTCCCTGTCCGTCACCATCTCCCGAAGTCTACCCAAACCCATGTCCATTGAGTCAGTGATGCCATCCAACCATCTCATCTTCTGTTGTCCCTTTCTCCTCCTGCTCTCAATCTTTCTCAGCATCAGAGTCTTTTCCAATGAGTCAGCTCTTTGCATCAGGTGGCCAAAGTATTGGAGTTTCAGCTTCAACATCAGTCCTTCCAATGAACACCCAGGACTGATCTCCTTTCGGATGGACTGGTTGGATCTCCTTGCAGTCCAAGGGACTCTCAAGAGTCTTCTCCAACACCACAGTTAGCATTTAAAGTATTCAGTAATTTTTATTTCAGACAAGTTTTGTTCTGTTTTATTTTGCAGTTGAAAAAGTAAAAAATTTTTATCCCTGTTTCTGAAATTATCTCCATCACACACACACATGTAGTGACACCTGGATTTTTAAGTAAATTACTAGCATCCTTATAATGCCTCCTTAAAGTTTCCTAAACTCTCTTTTAGTGGAAATTTAGGAATTGATCGATTGTAGTCTCATTGCTTGTTCTTTATAGCTTTTAAACACAGGCTGCCATACATCAGTAATGAAGAATCACTCTCCTTTCTGGCCCACACTGCTGGGAACAGACAGCAGACATGCCTCTTGCTTGTCTCCCATCTAAATTACATGAGGGTGGGATTTATGCAGGCGATAAATCTAGTCAGAATAAAGCCTTTAAGTGGTAACCAATTTCGTGGTGTGTAAGTATCATTGATTTGTTAATCTGAGAGTGTTTTTGTAAACTGATTTGGATTAGTGAGTGCTGATAGCACAGGTATCTGAAGGCCTCTGAATAATGGTAAATGTAGTGAATAAGGCAGTGAAAATTAACCCATTGGCCCCATGTGTAAGTTTAAATCACAGCCTTTGAAACGAGACAGCGATTTCATTAGACGTAGTTTGCTAGTGTGTATACTTTACAATGGTTTCCCAGGTCGCTCAGTGGTAAAGAATCCCCTGCCAATTCAGGAGACATGGGCTTTCATTCCCTGGGTTGGGAAGATCCCCTGGAATAAGAAATGGCAACCCACTCCAGTATTCTTGCCTGGAGAATGCCCTGGACAGAGGATCCTGGCGGGCTACAGTCCATGGGGTCTCAAAGAGTCAGACACGACTGAGTGACTAAACTCCCATCACCATACTTTAGTATACCAGCCATAGAGACCATTTCTTCATGACTGATCACTGTTGCTCTAGATCCTGGAGACTAAGGCGCAATGAAAAGTTACTGAGACTTCAGGCTTTGTGAGCATAAATCCTCTAGAACGTATGAGGCACTTTTCAGAGAGGCAAACTGAAGTAATTCTCCAGACACATTTTGTATAAGGCACTGAATTTACATTTAATTTAGGGGCTTATATTTCTCTATGATAAAACGTAATGATAAAGATGCTTTTTTTCCCCTAAAATTTCTTACTTGGGAATACTGGGACCATGCTATTTCGACAGAAAGGGTATAAGGATATTCCACTCAGAGCTGCAAAATGAGAACTTTTTTCAGTGGAAATAGCAAAGTGAGGGGGATGGATGTCAGTCTTTAGATTTCTTTTCTTTAAGCAAGCGCGCCTTTAGAAATTGAACTTAACACAGACTTAGCACAGAATTAGCACTTGCACGTCAATGTGTGTGTGTGTGTGTGTCAGTCGCTCAGTGTGTCCAACTCTTTGCGACCCCACAGACTGTAGCCCGCCAGGCTTCTCTGTCCATGGAATTCTCCAGGCAAGAATACTGGAGTGGGTTGCCATGCCCTTCTACAGAGGAACCTCCCAACCCAGGGATTGAACCCTGGTCTCCTGCATCACAGGCAGATTCTTTACCGTTTGAGCTACAGGGAAGTCCTATTTGCACCTCAAGGATGAGGGTGGTTGCATTTCTCCATACAAACATGACATCAAGAAAATGAGCAAACATGGACAAGAACAGGCACCCAGAGCAGAAAGCCAAACTCAGTTTCCACCACCCCCCCACCCCAGGAATATTGTGGCAAAAACCAAAGCTGCAGGTTAGGCATGGAATTATGCATGGGAGAAACAACTGAAGAGCTGCTTCCTAATAAATTTGCCCTTATAGAAGATAAGAGGATGATTTGAAAAACGAGGAGAGTCATCCAGCCAAATGGAGATTTTGGATGTGTGTTAAATCTGCTGCCTGGATTGAGTGTCTTGTACTCTGTTGAAATCTGAGTTAATAAGGTAGTTACATGCCGCCACTGCCTTAATCTGCTTTAGGATTGCTGGGGAAGGGCCAGTCATCTCTCCTACCTCCTGCAGCAAACCCTGAAACGTCACCACCCCTCTGTGTCTTGAAATGCTGCTGGTACACGTATGTCTGTGTCAGGAGACAGGGAATTCTTACCTGGTCTGTGCTACAATTTCATCTCTCTTTAGTTGATAACCAGCTAGGATGAAGTTTCTATTCCAGGTTAGATATATGGACTTCAAAAGTAACACGCAATGCTTTGGATGAATTTTAAAACCTCATTGATACATTCACAAAATTCCAGAGGCAAATGTAGCAGATTCTATTTGGGTTTCAGCATAGATCTTGAGCTGTAATTTCTCTTTTTGGAAAGTGCACATCGATCTGCAAAAGGGGAATGACTTCTGTTTCCTAAGACCTCATCTGCTGATGCTGATTATTCTCTTTTCGAAATTATTCTGATATAGCCATAATCACTTGCAAAGGAAGACTCCATCGCCTGTCACAAAAAAACTCGGATGCACTGCTGAAGCATGAGACTGACATTTTTCACGAATCCGAGAAAGCCGAGGCTCATATATGGATCTTATTTATCAACGAAACCTTCTTTCATGATGTGTATCTTGTAGCTGTGACTTGTCTGAGCTGTCAGCAAGCATCTGATGATGCCTGTGTGCTTCAGAAAGAGCATTAGTGTTCAATGCACACCTTGAAACTTCCTCCCAAAATGCCAGCCTAAAAGGGAATTCAGACTACAGATAATCCAGACTACTGGAAAGATTCAACCACCAGGCTTTTTCCTCCTGATTTAAATGTTGGGAAGAAAAGCAATTGGATTCTGAAGTGTTCTCCTTTGTTTCCTCTCCAGATAACAAATCAGGCTTCACACAAGCGGGGAAGCCATTGTTGACATTAGGTGACAGATCCAAAGCGATGCATCCTTTACGAAATAACACCGCACTGCTAATAAAGCAATCCCAGCAGCCAGGCTTGTGCTGTGTAATTTGTTTCCATGGTGTGATGGTATAACCCTGACATGCTGAAAAATGGCTGCACAGAGATTCATTCGGCAATTGTTGCTCCGTGCATTTTCGACATAACGTTTGTTATCACCGTTCTTGGCATGTCTTCTGAGAAGCAATATCCTAAATGAAGCTGGGTGTAGAATCCCTCTTGTGCAGAATAGCATTGTTCCTCCACCATCAGCTTATCTCAAGTCTATTCAAATAGATATTCACTGCACGTTTCCTATTGGACGGGATGGTTGTTATCTTATAATAAAATCAGAGAATTCTCTACATCATATTTTTTTTAAACCTTTGGATGGCACAGTGTAAGGGAGATATGTTAAAAGATTTTCTTGTAGTAATAGTCCAGCTATAGCGTTTTGGTGTCTTTTTCTGACATACAACAATTGTAATAGATGAACTATTATCATATTAAATTAGCTAATCTTATAAAACAGATTTTCATGCTTTTTAGACTATATTTAATCTCAGATTTCTCAGCACCATTATATCCAGAGCGTGTGGGTGACTCCCTTGTGAGTCATCAGCTAAAAGTAGAAAGGTTGGAAGCTGGTGTCCTGTTTGTTGGGAAGCTGAAAGGACAGACTGTATTGAGCACACACATTTTTCATAATTATGTTGCCTGCAGGGTTGCCACCTGTCCTAATTTGATCTGATTAAGGTGAAATGCGAAAACTGTCCTCATTTCTCTCTAAGTGGAGTGGTGCCAAGCTTCATCTCAGGAAGGAAGAAGAGATGAATACGTACAGAACCGAGGAGAGGAGGGGGGAATGTTAAAGCCACAGCCAGTTCTCTGTACTCTGGGAAGGGGAGAGATGGCCTGCCTGCTCTTAGGGGTATAGGTTTACAGACAGGTCCCGAAGAGGGTTTCAGCATCAGCTACCCAAACATCAGATGCAATAATACCTCAATGTTGCAGGAACTGCACTTGGAGAATGTGTCTTCTCTCAGTCATCCCAGTTGTTTACAGATAGACATGTGTAGATGACTCCCTGACACAAGTGTTATCATTCAGGGTTTAGTTGAAGGATATAGTGCATGTGATGGAAAGGTGAGCAGCCGTGAAAAATGATGACATATGGACATGAAAAGATGCCATTCACATCACTGGGTAAAAAGAGCAAGATAGAGAATTTCATGTACACTCTAAGGCCACCTATTTTATGTGTTTCTGTGTAAGTGTGTGTGTACAGTAAGAGAATTATCTAGAAAAATATTCACGAAAATAGCAGTAGTGACTGTCTGAGTGGTGAAATTCCTGGGTTTCATTTTCTCTATGATTTTAATATTTTACAATGAGCATGGACAAAAAGTCAGAAAATATTTTTTAAGAGAACACAGAATTGTAAACATTAAACATTTCCTTAACTTCTCCTAGATAAGGGGGGGAAAAAAAAACCTCGTAAGAAATGAAAAAGATGTCTTTGCTAAGTTGCTTCAGTCATGTCCAACTCTGCAACGCTATGGACTGTAGTCAGCAAGGTGGGATTCTCCAGGCAAGAATACTACAGTGGGTCACCATTTCCTCCTCCAGGGGATCTGCCTGATCCAGGGATTGAACCCCTATCTTTTATATCTCCTGCATTGGCAGACAGGTTCTTTACCACTAACACTACCTGGGAAGCCTAAGAAGTGAAAAATATGCATACCTTTTTGCAATATCCCCCCCATAGTGCTGAGCCATCATGGTGGTGGTTTGGTCTCTAAGTTGTGTCCAACTCTTGTGACCCTGTGGACTGTAGCCCATCAGGCTCCTCTGTCTATGGGACTTTTCAGGCAAGAATACTGGAGTGGGTTGCCATTTCCTTCTCCAGGGGATCTTCCTGACCCAGGAACTGAACTCAGGTCTCCTGCATTGCAAACAGATTCCTGCATTGCAGGTGGATTGTTTACCGACTGAACTATGAGAGAAGCCCGTGAGCCATCACAAAACCCAATTTTCTTCTTAATTTCTTGTCCCAAGATGGGCTTTTTCTTAAACATGTTCCTTTCAGAATAGCAGATCATGTGTACTAACAGCTGTCTAGTCATATATCTGTATAAATATCTCTCTTATTTGTCCTGAAAAATTTAAAGACGGTAAATAGTGCTGTATATATTCGGGGAACTAGATATAGTCTTTACTCTGTGCACTCAATGTGATGTCATATCAACAACAACAACAAAAAACGGTGAGAACTGAGTCAAACAGAAAAGCTTCAGGTTTTCTAGAACACTCTACAGTTTATCATCACAGAATTCACCAATAAATCATGAATGTATTTTTGGTTTAAGGTTTCATGGATCTTGCAGAATTACTTTTTGCGTTTTGAGGTAAGGCGTATAAGTAGAGAGATGTTAGTTGGAATTGAATAGCTGTCCTCTGAGTGGTTTCATAGTCTTATCCCAGGTCCAGGCCTGTGCTGGGCCCACCTCCACAGAGAGGGGCTCACCCCCACCAGGGTAGCGGTGGAGTGTGAATCTGAGTCGTAAGACACAGCTCTGAACATACATCCTTATTGTAAAATTAATAACAGTATACTAATGCAGACTTCCACAATTTTGAGTGTGTCTGGTTTACCCAACATTGTAATGTGTAGCTCTTCAAAAGCGTGCTTCCAGCTTAGAGATCATAAATTGTTCTGTAATAATCTCAAGATTTGTACTGAAGACCTGGTTTTCTCCTATAGGAATATTTCTGCTATTATAAAATAAAATGAATTATCAAAAGAGTTAGGTTGTCATTATATATGTGCCTTCTAAAATATCTCCTTTAAGACTATTTTTCCTGAGTCAGAGTGCTTTTAGTAAAAGGACTTTGTACTTGGGCAAAAATCAGTGGATTTGGGGCAAGATATAATGGTCAGCTGAATTAAATTTGCCCATTACAGTCCATTTTAGTTCACTGATTCCTAAAATGTTGATGTTCACTCTTGCCATCTCCTGTTTGACCACTTCCAATTTACCTTGATTCATGGACCTAACATTCCAGGTTCCTATGCAATATTGTTCTTTACAACATTGGACTTTACTTCCATCATCAGTCACATCCACAGCTGGGTGCTGTTTTAGCTTTGGCTCGATCTCTTCTTTCTTTCTGGAGTTATTTCTCCACTCTTCTCCAGCAGCATATTGGGCACCTACCAACCTGGGAAGTTCATCTTTCAGTGTCCTATCTTTTTGCCTTTTCATACTGTTCATGGGGTTCTCAAGGCAAGAATACTGAAGTGATTTACCATTCCCTTCTCCAGTGGACCGTATTTTGTCAGAACTTTCCACTGTGACCCGTCTGTCTTGGGTGGCCCTACACAGCATGGCTCATAGTTTCATTGAGTTAGACAAGGCCGTGGTCTATTGAAAGAGGAGAGTGGAAAAAAAAAAAAACTGGCTTAAAACTCAACATTCAAAAAACTAAGATCATGGCATCTGGTCCCATCACTTCATGGCAAATAGATGGGGAAACAATGGAAACAGCGACAGACTTTATTTTGGGGGGCTCCAAAATCACTGCAGACAGTGACTGCAGCCATGAAATTAAAAGACACTTGCTCCTTGGAAGAAAAGCTATGACCAACCTAGACAGCATATTAAAAAACAGAGACACTACTTTGCTGACAAAGATCCATCTAGTCAAAGCTATGGTTTTTCCAGTAGTCATGTATGGATGTGAGAGTTGGACTATAAAGAAAGCTAAGCACTGAAGAATTGATGCTTTTGAACTGTAGTGTTGGAGAAGACTCTTGAGAGTCCCTTGGACTGCAAGGAGATCCAACCAGTCCATCCTAAAGGACATCAGTCCTGAATATTCATTGGAAGGACTGATGCTAAAGGTGAAGCTCCAAAACTTTGGCTACCTCATGTGAAGAACTGACTCATTTGAAAAGACCCTGATGCTGGGAAAGACTGAAGGCGGGAGAAGGAGACGACAGAGGATGAGATGGTTGGATGGCATCACTGACTCAGTGGCATCACATTTCAGTTTGACCTAGCTCTGGGAGTTGGTGATGGACAGGGAAGCCTGGCAAGCTGCAGTCCATGAGGTTGCAAAGAGTCAGACACGACTGAGCGACTGAACTGAACTGAACTGAACTGAATTTGGGGCAAGATGCTATGTGAGCTAATCCCCCTTTCAGGAGTGTGAGGAGCACTGCACACAGGGAGTCTGGAGATTACACACAAAACCTCCTTCCCTGAGTTTGAGAGGTTGTATGGTATAAAAGCAAAAGAAGATACACTGAAATGTGAGTGAGCAAAGCCTCCTGAGGGCAGCAGTGGCAGGAGAGGAGTTCAGGAGTGTGTGTGTCCTCGGCTCTCCAAGCTGGAGCTATAGAAGGATGGACAGGTGACTGCTCAGAGCTAGAGAGGGATAAACAAGGACGGGCAGGCCCTCCTCTGACCCAGCCCTGGGCATATAAGATGCTGGGAGGACCCCTGGCAGATGTGAGTCGGGGAAGGCCTACATTTCCTATGGGCCTTTTTAGCGCACAGCACCTTCCCCTCCAAGCCCCTGCCCTGTCCCCAACACCAGGGCAGCGTCACATTCCCAGAAGGTGGAAGCCTATGGGGCCCCACCCATGATCCTCCAATGCCCCCTCACCCGTGTTTCACATCACTCACCCCACAACAGTACCCTCACCCCTGGGTTTTGGAGAACCACTAAATAACAGAGAGTGTAGAGTTTGCAGAGATGTGTAGCTGTCAAAGAATAGGTACAGGTCCTCTGTACAAGGAGACATCAGTTATAGTTTCAGAGTTTTTGAATACAACCATGGTCAATAAGATGGAAGAGCATGGAAGGCCTGAGCATCTGGCCCTGGGTGGTGGGTAAAGCACAAGGCTTGAGAAATAAAGGCAAAAGGAGATGGGGGCGGCAGAGGATGAGATGGTTAGATAGCATCAAACTCCAGGAGATAGAGAAGGACAAGGAAGCCCAGTATGCTGCAGTCTATGAAGCCGCAAAGAGCCAACAGCTTAGCAACAGAGCAGCAACTGTGTGTGTGTGTGTGTAATTAGAGGATATCTATAGGGCCGCCTGATGCAGAGAGCTGACTCATTTGAAAAGACCCTGATGCTGGGAAAGATTGAGGGCAGGAGGAGAAGGGGATGACAGAGGATGAGACGGTTGGATGGCATCACCAACTCAATGACATGAGTTTGGGTAAACTCCGGGAGTTGGTGATGGACAGGGAGGCCTGGCGTGCTACGGTTCATAGGGTCGCAAAGAGTCGGACACGACTGAGTGACTGAACTGAACTGAATATATCTGTATCTAGAGGATATCTGTATAACTATACCTATATCTGTATATACATACATACATATATATATATGCCCATATCTATACTATATATGTAGTTCAAAAGATAGATCTTCCTATGTGTTCTTTTACAACCTTTTCATAGAAATTTTCAACATAGAAATTAAAGCGAATAATAGTACAATGAATCTCCACATACATGCCACTCAGCTACAATGGTCATCAATTTACAGCCAGTCCTGTTTCAATCAGACTTCACTTGGTGGATTATTCTGAAGCAAATTCTAGAGGTTGTATCATCTCATTTAGAGCTACCAAATGATAAGGACATTTACTGAACATAACCACAATATCTCTATCATATCTAAAATATAGATTATAATCCCTAACGTTACCAAAAATATCAAGTTATTGTTTACATTTTGCTTATTGTCTCAACAACTTTTTACAGTGAGCGTTTATTCAAACCAGGAACCAAAAACAGTCCACACAGTGCATCCAGCACCATGTTTCATGCTTATTAAGTCTCCCTGTCTCTCTCTCGTAAAATCTTTGTGATGTTTGTTGAAGAAGTTGGGACATTTGCCATAGAGAATTTTGAATTTTGCTTCACTCCTATGAGGGCTGTATAGGGAGGTGTTTCTCAAATGAAGCATGCAACTAATGTCACTGAAAGGGGCTCAGTTCAGTTCAGTCACTCAGTCGTGTCCGACTCTTTGCGACCCCATGAATTTCAGCACGCCAGGCCTCTCTGTCCATCACCAGCTCCCGGAGTCTACCCAAACCCATGTCCATTGAGTCAGTGATGCCATCCAACCATCTCATCCTCTGTCGTCCCCTTCTCCTCCTGTCCCCAATCCTACCCAGCATTAGGGTCTTTTCCAATGAGTCAACTCTTCGCATGAGGTGGCCAAAGTATTGGAGTTTCAGCTTCAACATCAGTCCTTCCAATGAACACCCAGGATTGATCTCCTTTAGGATGGATTGATTGGATCTCCTTGCAGTCGAAGGGACTCTCAAGAGTCTTCTTCAACACCATAGTTCAAAAGCATCAGTTCTGCAGTGCTCAGCTTTCTTCACCGTCCAACTCTCACATCCATACATGACCACTGGAAAAACCATAGCCTTGACTAGACAGACTTTTGTTGGCAAAGTAATGTCTCTGCTTTTATTTTTTTTTTTAATAAATTTATTTATTTTAGTTGGGGGCCAATCACTTCACAACATTGCAATAGTTTTTGCCATACATTGACATGAATCTGCCATGGGTTTACATGTGTTCCCCCTCCTGGACCCCCCACCCACCTCCCTCCCCATCCCATCCTTCTGGATCATCCCATTGCCCCGGCCCTGAGCCCTTGTCTCATGCATCGAACATGGAATGGTGTTCTGTTTCACATATGATAATATACATGTTTCAATGCTATTCTCCCAGAACGTCCCACCCTCACCTTCTCCCTCAGAGTCCATAAAATTGTTCCATGCATCTGTGTCTCTTATTCTGTCTCGCATATAGGGTTATCGTTACCATCTTTCAAATTCCATATATATGCATTAGTATACTGTATTGTTGTTTTTCTTTCTGGCTTACTTCACTCTGTATAATGGGCTCCAGTTTCATCCATCTCAGTAGAACCGATTCAAATGTATTTTTTTTAATGGCTGAGTAATATTCCATTGTGTATATGTACCACAGCTTCCTTATCCATTCGTCTGCTGATGGACATCTAGGTTGCTTCCATGTCCTGGCTATTGTAAACAGTGCTGCGATGAACATTGGGGTACACGCGTCTCTTTCAATTCTGGTTTCCTCGGTGTATATGTCTCTGCTTTTAAATATGCTATCTAGGTTGGCCATAACCTTCCTTCCAAGGAGGAAGCGTCTTTTAATTTCATGGCTGCAATCACCATCTGCAGTGATTCTAGAGCCCAAAAAAATAAAGTCTGACACTGTTTCCACTGTTTCCCCATCTATTTCCCATGAAGTGATGGGACCAGATGCCATGATCTTAGGTTTCTGAACTTTGAGCTTTAAGCCAACTTTTTCACTCTCCTCTTTCACTTGCATTAAGAGGCTCTTTAGTTCTTCTTCACTTTCTGCCATAAGGGTGGTGTCATCTGCATATCTGAGGTTATTGATATTTCTCCCGGCAATCTTGATTCCAGCTTGTGTTTCTTCCATCCCAGCGTTTCTCATGATGTACTCTGCATATAAGTTAAATAAGCAGGGTGACAATATACAGCCTTGACGTACTCCTATTAGGAACCAGTCTGTTGTTCCATGTCCAGTTCTAACTGTTGCTTCCTGACCTGCATACAGGTTTCTCAAGAGACAGGTCAGATGGTCTGGTATTCCCATCTCTTTCAGAATTTTCCACAGTTTCTTGTGATCCACACAGTCAAAGGCTTTGGTGTAGTCAATAAAGCAGAAATAGATGTTTTTCTGGAACTCTCTTGCTTTTTCGATGGTTCAGCGGATATTGGCAATTTGATCTCTGGTTCCTCTGCCTTTTCTAAAACCAGCTTGAACATCTGGAAGTTCACAGTTCACATATTGCTGAAGCCTGGTTTGGAGAATTTTGAGCATTACTTTACTAGCATGTGAGATGATTGCAATTGTGCGGTAGTTTGAGCATTCTTTGGCATTGCCTTTCTTTGGGATTGGAACGAAAACTGACCTTTTCCAGTCCTGTGGCCACTGTTGAGTTTTCCAAATTTGCTGGAATTTGCAATTCCAAATTTGCTATAAAATGCAATTGCTGAGCCCCATCCCATAGTTGCTGACTCAGTAGGCCAGGCAGGCTTGAGAATCTGTGTATCCAACAAGTTCCTTGATGACCATGATCCTGCTGGTCCGTGACAACACCGCACTCTGAGAACTGCTGATATAAGTCATCTTCTGCACACTGCGTCACCTTTAAATGGGCGTTTCTAACAAGAGGTTTGATCTGAATGAAGGCTTTAATTTCTCACAGGAATCTTCAAAAACAGTCTTACGTATTTTCATCAAGTGGCACAAAATGTCCTTTGTCCACTTTTGTGGGCCTAGCAACCATTGGTGATTACTTAATTTCATTTGGTTTTATATATTATATTCTGATAATTCTATTATTTCTTATTAATTTATTCCTGGAATGCTTTTATGAAAAGAAATCTTCTTTAATCAACTATTTGGTTACTCAGACATGCAATTCTTATGTTAAAGGCGATTTAAATCTTGATTCCAATACCCTACCTTTTATTTATCAGTTTTGAGAATAGTGAATTGTCTTCCTAGTATCCTCTAAAAGTGACAAATGAGGTGTTTTTTAAAAAAATCTGAAGAACTCATGACTTTTAACATATCCAATGCATTTGAATGTATTACACTTCTTATCTTTATCGGTGCTCAAATTATCCTGTCTTGTACTAGTGTGAGGCCCTCTATGTGGGTTCTGGAGTCCTTTTGACATAATCCTAACAGTTTTTTGTTTTGTTTGCTTTATTTTAATTGAGCTATAATTGACATATAACTTTATATTAGTTTCAGATGCACAACATGATTTGATATTTGTATGTATTGCAAAGTGATCACAGGAAGTCTAGTTAACATCTGTCACCATACATAGTTAGTTTTTTCCCTTGTGATGAGATTTTTTTAAGACCTCTCATAGCAACTCTCAGATATCTAATTAAGTATAGGCATACCTGATTTTATTGCACTTAATTATGACTCACAGATACTGCATTTTTTTCCTTTTAAAAACTGAAGATTTGTGACAACACTGAATTGGAAAAGACGAGCGATGCCTTATTTCCAACAATATTTGCTCACTTTGTCTTTTTCATATTTTAGTCATTCTCACATTATGATAAACTTTTTCAATATTATTACATTTGATATGGTGGAAAAGACCCTGAAACAGGGAAAGATTGAAGGCAAAAGGGGAAGAGAGCAGCAGAGGATGAGATGGCTGGATAGCATCACTGACTCAATGGACATGAACTCCAGGAGATGGTGAAGGACAGGGAAGCTGGTGTGCTGTAGTCTATGGGGTCACAGAGTCAGACAGGACTTAGCGATGGAACAGCAACAATGGTGATCTGTGATCAATGATCTTTGATGTGACTACTGCATTTGTAAAAATGTGTCATTTTCTCACCATCTTCCATTTTGACACATCATCTCTGTTTCACGTGTCACCTCTGGCCCAAACTCTGTGGACCTCCTCTCTTAGCAGTTCCAAAAGGAACACTTCTGTACTTTATCAGACAGGATCGTCAACTGGCATCTGTTAAGTCACCAAATAATAAAAATGCAAACACAGCAAATACAAGGAACACCAATAGTTTAGACCACAAGTTAGACCAAAGTGACAGCATAAAAATATTAAAATCACCTCTTGCATGAAGCTAGAATTGACAGGTTTCCTCTCTAAAATAACTTGACTCAAATCCATGAAAGTTCTGAAAGTAAAAGTTGGTGTGTGTATGAATTTCTAAAAGGACAGTTGCAGACAGATGAAGGTTTTTACTAGGATAATCATCAGTTTAGAAACACTGAATATATCGGAACCTACTAATTTTCATTTTCTAGTTGACAATGTTTAAAGCAAAGAGTCTATAAAACATTTCTTATGGAGATATACAGACAGCATGACTGGATTTACTGCCTGAAGTGACCTGTCCCCAGGCACTGTGACCTGGGCAAGGCATGGGCGATGAAGGGACTCCAGTCTTTTCCAGATGTTGGCGTGATAACCAGAAACTTGGTAAATCTATTAGATAAACCTCACCATCTCTGTATTTTAAAGGTGCCTTGCTGATGCTTGTGAATGCTGTATTCAGAATATGAACGACAAATGTGAACTCATTGGTATAACTCTGCTGACAACTGAAGATTACCCATATTTAGTTATTTTAGCTAATTAAAGAATGATTACTAATTTTCATGTGGGAAGATATAAAGGTCTAGGGGAACTGTAGTATAAATAATGATATAGCTGAAGCTGTATAGGTGGGTTTTTCTTTTTTTGCCCATCATTGAAGCTGTTATTTGTCCTTTAAATTGGATTATTGGTTTTATTTTTTTATCTCATCTCTTTCAACTGTATCTTACATCAGTATACAAATTTTAAACATCTGAACTATGGGAAAGCAGTGATGAATCTAAGTAGCAGTACTTAGAGTACTTAAAAACTTATCGTTTTGTTTTGTTTAGAATTTGAAATATGCCTGTCAGTAATGATGCAATTATGCCCACACTAAGATGAATAAAAGAAACAAAATGCATAACACTAAAGTAGCAAGGGAAAATACTGAAATAAATTAAAATACAGAAATTCAGAAACAAAATACCATAAAGACTTTGTAAAAATAAAGTTTTTTATGTTCCTCTGCCATCCCCCTTTATTCTCTAAATGATCTCTTCACCTCATTTTTTTAAATTAGTTTATTTATCTATTTTTTAACTTTACAATATTATATTTGTTTTGCCATACATTGACATGAATCCACCATGGGTGCACATGTTTTCCCCTTTCAGAACCCCCCTCCCACCTCCCTCCCCATTCATCTCATTTTTAAGCCCTCTTTAGAACTGTGCCAATTCTTAAAATCCAGTTATATTTATTTCTTTAATTTTGTCTTGGATATTATTTTCTCAAACTTAGTAGGGCCTGAATTATGTCCCAAGGAAGTTCATTTGAAAGAACCATTCTTTTTTTTTTTTAATTAAAAATATTATATTGGAGAAGGCAATGGCACCCCACTCCAGTACTCTTGCCTAGAGAATCCCATGGACGGAGGAGCCTGGTAGGCTGCAGTCCATGGGGTCGCTAAGAGTCGGACACGACTGAGCGACTTCACTTTCACTTTTCACTTTCGTGCATTGGAGAAGGAAATGGCAACCTCCAGTGTTCTTGCCTGGAGAATCCCAGGGATGGCAGAGCCTGGTGGGCTGCTGTCTATGGGGTCGCACAGAGTCGGGCACAACTGAAGCAACTTAGCAGCAGCAGCAGCAGCTGATAAAGGCTGGCCATTGTCTGAGCCTTTAGAGAGATGTAACTTTTTGTTGGTGGAGAGTTTCACCTCAGTGTTGATGGTTGCTCACTGATTAGGGTGGTGATTGCTGAAGGTTCGGGTGGTTGTAGCAATTTGAAAGAACCATTGTAAAGCAAAGTGTAGGGTACAAAAACAAATACCAAAAATTTCCAGTTCTTACACAAGGAATGTTCCATAAACTTGTACATATATATATATATATGTGTGTGTGTGTGTGCGTGTGTGTATCTATCTATCTATCTATCTATCTATCTATTGTTTGGAACTCACAATGCTTATGCCCTGAATAAATCTCATTACTATAACCATGGTAGTCACCCACATGACCCAGTGAACCCTATTGGATCATTCTTTATCTCACTGGGTCTCCTTTCTGATTGGATTCACTCAGGGATTCCAATCCCATGAGTTTTCTTTCCCCCATAAAGTTAATTATACATTGATGTGCTTGCTTGGGTAAACCAACCACCACAGTCTATAGAAAAACATATTAAAGGCAACAGGAAACTGTTTCTCCATAAATTCCCCCTTTGCCAGGCTTCCTTGGTGGCTCAGATGGTAAAGAATCCACCTGCAATGTAGGAGAGGCAAGAGACTCACATTTGATCCATCCCCGGGTGGGGAAGATCCCCTGGAGGAGGAGATGGCAACCACTCCAATATTCTTGCCTGGAGAATTCCATGGACAGAAGAGCCTGGCGGGCCATAGTCCATGGGGTCACAAAGAGTCAAGCAGGACTGAGAGACTAACACTTGACCTTTCTTTCCCCCTTTGCCTTCTCTCATTTTCAAGCATGAGTGAACTTTGAGACCAGCAGGAGAAAGAAAGCAGTGGATTGGGGTCACTTTTCACTCTGAGAGCCTTGCACCCCAGAGGTCACTCTTAAGTATTGACCATCCAAATTAAGCTAGGAATGCAAGATGATGAAAATACCTGCCCTCTAGAAATTTTAAGTCAAAACATCAGAAATATAGGTCAATACCAAAGGAAGAGTTTTGTGAACTACAGAGGTGTACGCAGAGTACCAATAACATACACACTGGGAACCACTTTAAACGTTTAAAACTGTTGTGACATCATAACATAAAAATGAGAAAAATGTGATTTTAATTTTTCTACTCTATTTCCTATCTTGACTTCTATGTATCCTGTGTCAGTTCTCCCAAATGACCATCAGAAAGTCTGTTAAACAAGCAGAACAGCATTTATTAGATCTACTGTAGTGAGAAACCCCACCATGTTGACTGTTGTGGGCTTTTACAGAAAGGAGAGGTCAGGATTTATAAGATTTGGGAATCTGGGCTCATGTGGTTAAGCAGATCTTTCTGGTAGGGAGCTGCCTGGAATTGGGTGACATTCATGATGTAATAGTTGGAGGTTGGGAGACACAATGGACAGGATTTCAAAAGGATCCTTGATACGAAAACTGTGGTCTGATACGTGAGCCACTGCCAGGTGGGCAGTCTATGGTTCTGTTAAAGGAGATGGCTACTCAGATGAGCAAACTGATTTAATTATTTGCAGAAATGTGTTGAAGCAAACAGTGAAATTATTTATTATATTCCAGGCTTATCTTCAAAAGGCAGGGTTTGTGGGGTTTTTTTTTTTTTTTGGCCAGGAGGGCAAACAATTAGGTCTCAGTGGTCTTGGTTCTCAACTCAAATAGTTAATGCCCTGTAGACTCAGGCACTTTCAGTTCTCATCTGCACCCAAACAGCTGCTTGGTTTCCCTAAATACTCTTGGTGCTTCCAGCTCCAGGCCTTTGATCCCATCCCACATCTTTTTTTTCTTTTCTTAACACCTCTTTGTTGGTTGTTCTCAGCATACCTGACTGTTTCTCCATTTGTGTGGTTTGTTGATGTGCATATTATTTCATCTGCAAGTTCCATGGAGGCAAAGCCCCAGCCTGACTTACCTTTGCCGTCTCTTAGAATCTCATATATAGCAGACACGTGCAGAAGAGTTGCTCAATAAAGAATCAATGAATGTTGGGTTGGAATCCATCTCCTGCCAATCATAATATTTATTACTACTGTTGTTCAGTAGTGTCTGACTCTTTGAGACCCCATGAAATGCAATACGCCAGGCTTCCCTGTCCTTCACTATCTTCCAGAGTTTGCTCAAACTCACATCCATTGCATCAGTGATGCCATCCAACCATCTCCTCCTCTGTCACCCCTTCTCCTCTTGAACTCAATCTTTCCCAGTATCAGGGTCTTTTCTAATGACTTGGATCTTTGCATAAGGTGGGCAGAGCATTGGAGCTTCAGCATCAGCCCTTCCAATGAATATTCAGGGTTGATTTCCCTTAGGATTGACTGGTTTGATCTCCTTTCTCTCCAAGGGACTCTCAAGAGTCTTCTCGAGCATCACAGTTTGAAAGCATCAATTCTTCAGCGCTCAGCCTTCTTTACTATTAATATTAGTGAAATGAAAAAACATGAAATTTCTAATTGTGTCTCATTATCAGTGAGACTTATTCTTCAGCAGTACCTCAAGGGAAAATAAGGCATTTCGTAGCCACTGAGAACTGACTCAAAAAGATATTTGGATTAGTAGGGCAGCTACCATGGACCAGAAAATATCGTGTGTGCATCTGTATTATGAACTCACAAACATCTGAACTTAACCCACCTATTTTGAGCTTTAAGAAGAGGCATTTGTGTGCTTTGGGGGCAGTAACTGCCTCATTTATAAGTGAGAAAATGAATAAATAATATTTGTGGCTTCTTTCTGTTTATTCTTAAAGCTTCAAAATCTACAAATGTTCATACTATCCTACTCAGATAAGCTGTGCTTACTGATAAAGTGATTATATTAGAAGGTATTACTTCTTCAAACTACATACGTACTCATATATGCTCATGATAAATATAAACTCAGGTCTGTAAATTCTTGAATTTTTATTTGCATAAACAATGGGGGCTTCCCAGTTTGGCTCAGTGGGTAAAAAATCCGCCTGCAATGCAGGAGACGCAGGAGACGTGGGTTTGATCCCCAGGTCCTATCCCTTGGAGGAGGGCATGGCACCCTACTCCAGTATTCTTGCCTGGAGAATCCCATGGACAGAGGAGCCTGGCGGGCTACAGTCCATGAGGTCACAAAGAGTCGGACATGACTGAAGCGACTGAGCATGCACGCACGCACTCATAAACAATCCTTTACCAGTATCAGTAAAAACCTGTCAGCAGAAAGGAAAGTAATATAAACTTGGTTTTGTTTATTAAAGTCATAGTGCTTATTAAAGGTAGTTGTCTGGTGTTTTGCCATTTCACCTTTGATCACATTGAATCATCACTGATTTTTGAGGCTATTTCATTAGCCATTTTCTTTTTCAAAGTTGTACTTAAGGGAGAGATAGAAGGTAACTGTCATTGTTGAGCCTATATTTGGGATTCTAAGCTATAGCCAAGAGAGAAATTAATCCTCAAAGCATTTCACACCAAACAGCAGCAATCTGCAAACTGCAGATTATTTGTGTCATGTGGCCAGTGCCAGCAGCGCATCAGAGAGCTGAAGTCCATTCTAATTTTTATCCCAAGCCCGGGTGCTCACGGGTTTCCATTAAACCCAAAGGATATCACAATTGCCCCTGGGATGATTTGCAAGGAAATTAAAAAGAAAAATAGTGATTGAAGACTCATGTGGTTTTTAATGCTTTTCAAGGGGATGTATTTTCCAAATGAGTTTTCCCTACTTCGCAGCATGGTTATTGAGGAAAGTCAGCAAAAGCTTTCTTAAAAAGTTGTAGTTCAGTTAATTCCCCAAAGGTTTTTGGTTTTTGTTTTTTGCCAGTTATCAGTGACTTTGTGGAAATGATCCACAACTTTTAATGCATTTTCCTGAGGAGATTCACAATTAGATTGTCAAATAATCTCTATGTTATGGGAACAGAAAGAAAGTAAATGTTGATTACAGATACTAATTGAAATAAAAATCCCAGTTTCAAAATTATCCTTTAAAAGGTTGAGATTCAATTCTGCCTTCATATGCTTTTTATATAAATTTTCTAATTAATTCAAATACCAAAAAGGCAACTTATTTACAATAAGATCAGACTTGTAGAAAGCAGGTGCACATGACGAATGAGGATTTTCCTGGCTGGGAAAAAATGATCGAAAAACACAAACCTGAGAGCTAATCATTAGGATAAACCCAGAAGGAGATGAAATTCTAATTTCAATGACCAAAGACAGCAAAACAGCATTTTAGAGTTGGGTCAAGAACAAGAAAAATGATAGGGAAATGACAGAGAAAAAAGGTAGCACAATGTTGAGAAGTTGGAAAAGCTACCCCATTTCTGTTTTTCCTGTTTTCTTGAGCAAAGAGCATGTTTCCCGTGTTGGAAAGGACAGGAAAAAGAACTGAAGGAGAAACGTGTGCTTAAGGAAACTGAGAACAGAGCGAGGAACAGACAAAATTGTAAGTGTCTTTCGATCTCCAGATACTTCTGTATGTGATGTCAGAATCCCTGCCAGGAGTCCTCAAAACACTGCCAAGAAAGAGCAGAGGTCAGAGTCCTAGAGATGGACTAGGACTGAACCTCAAAAGAGTGAATCTCAAAAACTGGCAAACAATGAGTTTCATAGCAGTTTCAGTCATCAGCAACAACAAAAAAGAGAAAAACACAAACGCAAGCACTTATGAGGTTTATGTGTATATATGTATATATAATCATTAAGAGCCAACTCAGAGTCACCAAAGCTGAAATGTGGAAGTAGTCATATGAACTCTTTGTGAAACTTCTTGACTTTGAAGTGAGAGCCGGACCCTGGGGTGTGAGGTTGAGCAGGCAATTGGAGACAGATGGGAGGCACACCCGGGGATCCTGCCCTAGGGACCTCTCTGCACCCCCAACTGTTTCCCCATAGGAGTCCACAGACCCTGAGCCCTGTCTGGGTCCCTTGGCTTCAGAATTCCCTGTATAAACAGTCCTGAGACCTTAACTGGCTCTGTCTTCCTGAAAGCAGTGGCCAACAGGTAACTCTTGGCGGGGCCTGGGTTATAGAACTTGAACCAGGGTTCCGCCATGTAGGCATGTGAGGGGGTCTTCGGGATAAAGGAACCTGGGAGTCAGAGGAGGGGGAAGGGGCTTGGCTGTGCTGGTCCAGCCAGGTCCAGGAGCAGACCTCCAAGGTGTCTCAGAGTTCTAAGTCATCACCTCCCAGATCCTCACATAGGGGTATCACTCAAAGTAAAAAAATTGAAACGTATTTTAACAAGTTTTTAGTTTGATTTATAACTTTTAAATATTCAGGCAAATAATGGGCCAATAAATTAGGGGTCTGTTCTAGGGGTAGATTCAGTTCTTGGGTCCCCAGACCAAAGTGGGCATTATAGACGGCGTTATCGGTAGGGTAGAAGGAAAGCCACCAGTAAGATGTCAGAAGTAAAATGAAGAAATGAATGTTGCAAGTATGAGAACTCTCATCTAAAAAGCCTGACCTTGCAAGCAAAGAGAATATGCTTCACAAAGCCTTTTGTTTTTGTTTTGTTTTTACAGTAGGTCCTTGTTGGTTATCTATTTTAAATATAGCAGTGTGTACATGTCCATCCCAAACTCCCTAACTGCCCCTTCCCCCCTACCCTCCCTCACCCTAGTAACCATAAGTTCCTTCTCTGTGAGTCTGTTCCTGTTTTGTAAGTAAGTTCATTTCTGTCAGACTCTGAGCTTTATTGCTGAGGACGCGAGTTCAATTCCTGGCTAGGAAACTAAGATCCCACTAGTGGACAAAGCGGTGTGGTCAAAAAAATTAAAGCCTTTTTGGAAGAAAGTACCAAAATGTCCCGGTTTGGTCTGTCCAACCTCAAGTTCACCAGTATCTGGTCAATTGTCTGACACTAAGTACATGAATGAGTGTGGTAGCAGCAAATGAACTGGAGACTTCCTGCATAGCACATTTGAACAGGAATGTTGCCAACTACAAAGTCAAGTCTAAGAATAGAGGGAAGGGAAATGAACATCTGTATGCTTCCTATAAATTTTTACATACATTACAGATTGCTGCTGTTGCTATTTGCTGTTTAGTTGCTAAGTCATGTCCAACTGTTGCAACCCCATGGACTGTAGGCTCCTCTATCCGTGGGATTTTCCAGGCAAGAATATTGGAGTGGGTTTCCACTTTCTTCTCCAGAGAATCTTCCTGACCTAGGGATCAAACTCAAGTCTCCTGCTTAGCAGGCAGATTCTTTACCGTTTGAGCCAGCAGGAAAGCGCATATTCCAGATTACTTCAGCCATTTGCCCCAGGAAAGAAAGGGATTCAATATAATCTCTATCACAAATCTGTAACTATTATCTAGAAAGATTCTTCTAACAACAAGAATGTTTCATATTAGAATGGAATCCTTTCACTGATTTTCTGATCCTCTTATCCCTGTCACTGGAAACCTTCAGTCAGAGTCTATAATGTAGCTGTCAGAGTGTTACAGAAGGGAATTCTGTACCAAGAGGGAGGTTGGTCTAGAGAGAGTAATCACTAATAGCTCTTTTAAAACTAACATATTTTTGTTCTTTAATATATGACTATGTTTTACATAAATCTGTTTTTAATCATTAAAGAAATTAAATGCCAGCAAGTCCATAAAATCTAAGAATTAGATCTGACTGTCAATGGTATAAACAAACTAATCAGATTGTATTTGCCAGTTGTATGATTGTCTTAAGGAAATTATTTTGACATTCCCACAATGGTCTGAGTAATTGCCTATCAGAGTGGCCCCAATCTGAACCACCTTAGCAGACCTGGCCTCTGTCTCCCATGGAAAGCAAAGCTCAACTCTTGCTGAAAATCACTTTTATTTTGACAAGACCAGTAGGAAATGAAACTTTAAAAAAATAAAGTAAAAAAAACTCTGTCTTGTTTGAATCAGTTCAGTTCAGTTCAGTCGCTCAGTCGTGTCCAACTCTTTGCAACCCCATGAATCGCAGCACTCCAGGCCTCTCTGTCCATCACCAGCTCCCGGAGTCTACCCAAACCCATGTCCATTGAGTCAGTGATGCCATCCAACCATCTCATCCTCTGTCGTCCCCTTCTCCTCCTGTCCCCAATCCTACCCAGCATTAGGGTCTTTTCCAATGAGTCGACTCTTCGCATGAGGTGGCCAAAGTATTGGAGTTTCAGCTTCAACATCAGTCCTTCCAGTGAACACCCAGGATTGATCTCTTTTAGGATGGATTGATTGGAACTCCTTGCAGTCCAAGGGACTCTCAAGAGTCTTCTCCAACACCACAGTTCAAAAGCATCAATTCTGTGGTGCTCAGCTTTCTTTATAGTCCAACTCTCACATCCATACATGACCACTGGAAAAACCATAGCCTGGACTAGACAGACTTTTGTTGGCAAAGTAATGTCTCTGCTTTTAAATATGCTATCTAGGTTGGCCATAACCTTCCTTCCAAGGAGTAAGCATCTTTTTTTTTTTTTTTTTTTTTTTTTTTTTTTATAAATTTATTTATTTTACTTGGGGGCTAATTACTTTACAATATTGTAATAGTTTTTGCCATACATTGACAAGAATCAGCCATGGGTTTACATGTGTTCCCCTTCCCGAACCCCCCACCCACCTCCCTCCCCCTCCCATCCCTCTGGATCATCCCACTGCCCCGGCCCCGAGCCCTTGTCACATGCATCGAACATGGAATGGTGCTCTGTTTCACATATGACAATACACATGTCTCAATGCCATTCTCCCAGAACGTCCCACCCTCACCTTCTCCCTCAGAGTCCATAAAATTGTTCCATGCATCTGTGTCTCTCATTCTGTCCCGCATATAGGGTTATCGTTACCATCTTTCAGATTCCATATATATGCATTAGTATACTGTATTGTTGTTTTTCTTTCTGGCTTACTTCACTCTGTATAATGGGCTCCAGTTTCATCCATCTCAGTAGAACCGGTTCAAATGTATTTTTTTTAATGGCTGAGTAATATTCCATTGTGTATATGTACCACAGCTTCCTTATCCATTCATCTGCTGATGGACATCTAGGTTGCTTCCATGTCCTGGCTATTGTAAACAGTGCTGCGATGAACATTGGGGTACACGCGTCTCTTTCAATTCTGGTTTCCTCGGTGTATATGCCCAGCAGTGGGATTGCTGGGTCATATGGCAGTTCTATTCCCAGTTTTTTAAGGAATCTCCACACTGTTCTCCATAGTGGCTGTACTAGTTTGCATTCCCACCAACAGTGTAAGAGGGTTCCCTTTTCTCCACACCCTCTCCAGCATTTATTGCTTGTAGACTTTTGGATAGCAGCCATTCTGACTGGTGTGAAATGATACCTCATTGTGGTTTTGATTTGCATTTCTCTAATAATGAGTGATGTTGAGCATCTTTTCATGTGTTTGTTAGCCATCTGTATGTCTTCTTTGGAGAAATGCCTGTTTAGTTCTTTGGCCCATTTTTTGATTGGGTCATTTATTTTTCGGGAATTCAGCTGCAGAAGTTGCTTGTATATTTTTGAGATTAATTGTTTGTCTGTTGCTTCATTTGCTATTATTTTCTCCCATTCTGAAGGCTGTCTTTTCACCTTGTTTATAGTTTCCTTTGTTGTGCAAAAGCTTTTAATTTTAATTAGGTCCCATTTGTTTATTTTTGCTTTTATTTCCAATATTCTGGGAGGTGGGTCATGGAGGATCCTGCTGTGATTTATGTCGGAGAGTGTTTTGCCTATGTTTTCCTCTAGGAGTTTTATTGTTTCTGGTCTTACGTTTAGATCTTTAATCCATTTTGAGTTTATTTTTGTGTACGGTGTTAGGAAGTGTTCTAGTTTCATTCTTTTACAAGTGGTTGACCAGTTTTCCCAGCACCACTTGTTAAAGAGGTTGTCTTTTCTCCATTGTATATTCTTGCCTCCTTTGTCGAAGATAAGGTGTCCATATGTGCGTGGGTTTATCTCTGGGCTTTCTATTTTGTTCCATTGATCTATATTTCTATCTTTGTGCCAGTACCATACTGTCTTGATGACTGTGGCTTTGTAGTAGAGTCTGAAGTCAGGCAGGTTGATTCCTCCAGTTCCATTCTTCTTCCTCAAGATTGCTTTGGCTATTCGAGGTTTCTTATATTTCCATACAAATTGTGAGATGATTTGTTCTAGTTCTGTGAAAAATACCATTGGTAGCTTGATAGGGATTGCATTGAATCTGTAGATTGCTTTGGGTAGAATACTCATTTTCACTATATTAATTCTTCCAATCCATGAACACGGTATATTTCTCCATCTGTTTGTGTCCTCTTTGATTTCTTTCATCAGTGTTTTATAGTTTTCTATATATAAGTCTTTTGTTTCTTTAGGTAGATATATTCCTAAGTATTTTATTCTTTTTGATGCAATGGTGAATGGTATTGTTTCCTTAATTTCTCTTTCTGTTTTCTCATTATTGGAGTATAGGAATGCAAGGGATTTCTGTGTGTTAATTTTATATCCTGCAACTTTACTATATTCATTGATCAACTCTAGTAATTTTCTAGTAGAGTCTTTAGGGTTTTCTATGTAGAGGATCATGTCATCTGCAAACAGTGAGAGTTTTACTTCTTCTTTTCCTATCTGTATTCCTTTTATTTCTTTTTCAGCTCTGATTGCTGTGGCCAAAACTTCCAAAACTATGTTGAATAGTAGTGGTGAAAGTGGGCATCCTTGCCTTGTTCCTGACTTTAGGGGAAATGCTTTCAATTTTTCACCATTGAGGATAATGTTTGCTGTGGGTTTGTCATATATAGCTTTTATTATGTTGAGATATGTTCCTTCTATTCCTGCTTTCTGGAGGGTTTTAATCATAAATGGATGCTGAATTTTGTCAAAGGCTTTTTCTGCATCTATTGAGATAACCATATGGTTTTTTTCTTTCAATTTGTTAATGTGGTGTATTACATTGATTGATTTGCGGATGTTAAAAAAACCTTGCATTCCTGGAATAAAGCCCACTTGGTCATGATGTATGATCTTTTTAATATGATGTTGGATTCTGTTTGCTAGAATTTTATTAAGGATTTTTGCATCTATGTTCATCAGTGATATTGGCCTGTAGTTTTCCTTTTTTGTGACATCTTTGTCTAGTTTTGGAATTAGGGTGATGGTGGCCTCATAGAATGAGTTTGGAAGTTTACCATCTTCTGCAATTTTCTGGAAGAGTTTGAGCAGGATAGGTGTTAGCTCTTCTCTAAATTTTTGGTAGAATTCCGCTGTGAAGCCGTCTGGTCCTGGGCTTTTGTTTGCTGGAAGATTTCTGATTACACTTTCGATTTCCGTGCTTGTGATGGGTCTGTTAAGATCTTCTATTTCTTCCTGGTTCAGTTTTGGAAAGTTATACTTTTCTAAGAATTTGTCCATTTCTTCCAAGTTGTCCATTTTATTGGCATATAGCTGTTGGTAGTAGTCTCTTATGATCCTTTGTATTTCTGTGGAATCTGTTGTGATCTCTCCATTTTCATTTCTAATTTTGTTGATCTGATTCTTCTCCCTTTGTTTCTTGATGAGTCTGGCTAATGGCTTATCAATTTTGTTTATCTTCTCGAAAAACCAGCGTTTAGTTTTGTTGATTTTTGCTATGGTCTCTTTTGTTTCTTTTGCATTTATTTCTGCCCTAATTTTTAAGATTTCTTTCCTTCTACTGACCCTGGGGTTTTTCATTTCTTCCTTCTCTATTTGCTTTAGGTGTAGAGTTAGTTGATTTATTTGATTTTTTTCTTGTTTCTTGAGGTACGCCTGTATTGCTATGAACCTTCCCCTTAGTATTGCTTTTACAGTGTCCCATAGGTTTTGGGTTGTTGTGTTTTCATTTTCATTCGTTTCTATGCATAATTTTATTTCTTTTTTGATTTCTTCTGTGATTTGTTGGTTATTCAGAAGCGTGTTGTTTAGCCTCCATATGTTGGAACTTTTAATAGTTTTTTTCCTGTAATTGAGGTCTAATCTTACTGCATTGTGGTCAGAGAAGATGGCTGGGATGATTTCAATTTTTTTGAATTTACCAAGGCTAGATTTATGGCCCAGGATGTGATCTATCCTGGAGAAAGTTCCATGTGCACTTGAGAAAAAGGTAAAATTGATTGTTTTGGGGTGGAAACTCCTGTAAATATCAATTAAATCTAATTTGTCTATTGTATCATTTAAAGTTTGTGTTTCCTTGTTAATTTTCTGTTTAGTTGATCTATCCATATGCGTGAGTGGAGTATTAAAGTCTCCCACTATTATTGTGTTATTGTTAATTTCCCCTTTCATACTTGTTAGTATTTGCCTTATATATTGTGGTGCTCCTATGTTGGGTGCATATATATTTATGATTGTTACGTCTTCTTCTTGAATTGATCCTTTGATCTTTATGTAGTGTCCTTCTTTGTCCCTTTTCACATCCTTTATTTTAAAGTCTATTTTATCTGAAATGAGTATTGCGACTCCTGCTTTCTTTTGGTCTCCGTTTGCATGGAATATGTTTTTCCATCCTTTCACTTTCAGCCTGTGTGTGTCCCTAGTTTTGAGGTGGGTCTCTTGTAGACAGCATATATAGGGGTCTTGTTTTTGTATCCATTCAGCAACCCTTTGCCTTTTGGTTGGGGCATTCAACCCATTTACATTTAAGGTAATTATTGATAAGTATGATCCCGTTGCCATTTACTTTGTTGTTTTGAGTTCGTGTTGAAACATCCTTTCTGTGTTTCCTGTTTAGAGAAGATCCTTTAGCATTTGCTGGAGAGCTGGTTTGGTGGTGCTGAATTCCCTCAGCTCTTGCTTGTCTGTAAAGCTTTTGAATTCTCCTTCATATCTGAATGAGATCCTTGCTGGGTACAGTAATCTGGGTTGTAGATTATTTTCTTTCATTACTTTAAGTATGTCCTGCCATTCCCTTCTAGCCTGAAGGGTTTCTATTGAAAGATCAGCTGTTATCCTTATGGGGATCCCCTTGTGTGTTATTTGTTGTTTTTCCCTTGCTGCTTTTAATATTTGTTCTTTGTGTTTGATCTTTGTTAATTTGATTAATATGTGTCTTGGGGTGTTTCGCCTTGGGTTTATCCTGTTTGGAACTCTCTGGGTTTCTTGGACTTCTGTGACTATTTCTTTCCTCAATTTAGGGAAATTCTCAACTATTATCTCCTCGAGTATTTTTTCATGGCCTTTCCTTTTATCTTCTTCTTCTGGGACTCCTATGATTCGAATGTTGGGGCGTTTCATATTGTCCCAGAGGTCCCGGAGGTTTTCCTCATTTCTTTTGATTCTTTTTTCTTTTTTCCTCTCTGCTTCGTTTATTTCCATCATTCTATCTTCTACCTCACTTATCCTATCTTCTGCCTCCGTTATTCTACTGTTGGTTCCCTCCAGAGTGTCTTTTATCTCCTTTATTTCATTATTCATTCTATATTGATTCCTTTTTATTTCTTCTAAGTCCTTGATAAACATTTCTTGCATCTTCTCAATCTTTGTCTCCAGGCTATTTATCTGTAACTCCATTTTGCTTTCAAGATTTTGGATCATTTTTATTATCCTTATTCTAAATTCTTTTTCGGATAGATTCCCTATCTCCTCCTCTTTTGTTTGGCTTTGTGGGCATTTCTCATTTTCCTTTACTTGCTGAGTATTTCTCTGCCTTTTCATCTTGTTTAGATTGCTGTGTTAGGCGTGGCCCTTCTGTATTCTGGTAGTATGAAGTTCCTCTTTGTTGTGGAGGTTCCTCACTGCGGTTGGGGTTGGACAGGTGGCTTGTCAAGGTTTCCTGGTTGGGGGAGCTTGTGTCGGTGTTCTGGTGGGTGGAGCTGGATTTCTGCTCTCTTGAGTGTAATGGAGTGACCAGTATTAATTTTTGAGATGTCTATGGATTTGGTGTGCCTCTGGGCAGCCTGTATATTGATGCTCAGGTCTATGTTCCTGCGTTGCTGGAGAATTTGCGTGGTATGTCTTGCTCTGGAACTTATTATCTCTTGGGTGGAGCTTGGTTTCAGTGAATTTATGGAGGCTATTGGATGGTCTCTTATTAATTAATGTTTCCCCTGGCTTTCAGTCTTATTCTTGCAGTAGCCTCAAGACTTCTCCTTCCATACAGCCTCAATAATAAAACTTTTAGGTTAATGGTGAAAACATTCTCCACAGTGAGGGATACCCAGAAAGGTTCACTGAGTTACATGGAGAGATGAGGTGGGGGGGGTGGGTTGAAGTGACCAGGAGGGGAAGAGGGGAATTCAAATGTGGAGAGAGCAATCTAGCCAGTAAGCACTTCCCTCTGTGCTTTCCACAGTTTGGAACCCTCAGAGTGATTCACAGAGATACATAGAGAGGGGGGAGGAAGGTAACAGAGGTGAGCATGAGTAGAAAGGGAGGAATTAAGAGGGGAGAGAGAGATCTGGGCAGTATCCTGTTCCTGAAGTGTTCTCCGGTACCCAGAACACCCTCAGAGATTCACAGAATTGGGTTGAGAAGAGAAGGAGGAGGGTGGGAGATAGAGGTTCCCTGGGGGAGAAGAAAGAGCATCAATAGGGGGAGAGAGTGATCAGGCCAGTGATCACACTCCTGAGTAAAAATGGGTCCTAAAGATTGGGTTCTTAAATGTACAAAGTTGATATCAAATATGTAAAACACAGATTAAAAATCTAGAGTAGAGGTTAGACTCTTATAAAACTTACAATCTAAAAAAAAAAAAAAAAAAAAAAAAGAAAAAAGGGAACAGTGTAAAAAGAAAAAAAAAAAGTAAAACAGTAAAAAAAGAAACAGTAAAAAAATGTAGAACAGGAAAAAAACATTAAAAAAAAAAAAACACAAAAGGTATAAGATATATGTATGTAGTTTGCTTCAAAAATAGGGTTTTTTTTTTTTTGCAAGTTAATAGTGTGTTATGAAAATGAAAGTTAAAGGTGTAATAGAGGACTTGAAGAAAAAGGAAAGAAGAGAAAAAAAATTTTTTTAATTAAAAAAAAAAAATTAAAAAAAAAATTAAAAAAAAAAAAAAAAAAAAATAATAGTAAAAAATATATATATCCCGGACTTTCTCTGGAGCTGTTGTGAGCAGTGTGGGATCTGCTCAGTTTTAGATAGATCCTTATTCCTGCTTATACTTTTCAAGATCTGTAGGTCCTTTTTAATGCAGTCGGTATTAGCTACAGGGATCTTAATCTGTTGGCCTGTCCCTTCCAAAGCACTTCCCTCTGTTTATTTGGCTTCTGTTTGGAGATCTCTTCAGTATCTAATTTCCGCCCTGCAACAAAGCGGTGGAGGTGATCTCTTTAGGTTCGCTTGTTCAATCGTGCTGTGGGGAGGAAGGAACACTGCAATTCTGGCGTGTGTGTGGTAAGCTCGCAGTGTCTCGGCCGCACTGGGTTCGCCCCCGCTCACGGCGTGTGTGCTTTCCCCGTCTACCCTGCTCAGGCTTCAGGTTACTCGGCCGGGGAGCGGGCCCTGAGCTGCGTGCACTTCCCAGGACTAAGCCGCTCAGGTTCAGGCTCCCGGTTACTCCACAAAGGCGCAGACTCGATTTTGCCCGCGGCTTGTGCCGTTCCCGGTCGGAGCTGCCCAGGCGGCCAGGAGTTTGGCGAGGGCGCTGTCCCCTGTTGGGGCGGTGCGGCTTATCACCTCCCTGGTCCCCGCCTCGGTTTACGGGCGCGCCCGGCTCCGGTGTGCTTTGTGTCGGTTCTGGGGAGCTGGTCTCTGGCTGCGACCCTCCCGGCTGCTGTCGACCCTCCGGGATCTCAGGCAGTCTTTGCTTAAAAACTGGGAGCCTGTTTGCAGTTTGGTAGGGGGTGCCCTCTCTGGAGCCGAGTTTGCCCCTTTCCGGCTCTAGCGGGCCCCGCCTGCCCGCTGTGTCCGGCGGGGGATGGCGCGGTCCGCAGCCGGCTAGCTCTCCTCTGGTATCGCTCAGTCCTTTGTTCTGTGAGCGGGCCGGCAGTGCCTTAGAGTTGGGCTTTTCGCGGGATAGTTCTCTCTCTCTCTCTTCGCTGTCTCACAGTTTAGGTTACTATCTCACGTTAGCTCCCTCAGATTGCCCTCGGGGCACTCGGGCCCGGTCCTTACCCTAGGCAATGCCGCCCGCTCCTCTCCGTTCAGCCCCCACTTGCTGGTGGCGGATGATGCGAGCGTCTGGGGTTCTTTGCTGGGAGTTGCTTTAGGCACGTAATCTGTCGATTTTATTTATTTTTTCCTCCCAGTTACGTTGCCCTCCGAGATAAAAAATCCTCCCCCACACCCGCCGGTGAGAGGGTTTCCTGGTGCTTGGAAATTCCTCCTCTTTTACGACTCCCTCCCCGGGACGGGTCTCCGTCCCTAACTCTTTTGTCTCTCTTTTTATCTTTTATAATTTCTCCTACCTCTTTTGAAGATAATGCGCAGTTTTTGTGAAAGCCTGACGTCCTCAGCCAGCCTTCAGAAGTAGTTTTGTGAAGTTTGGTCAGCGTTCAGATGTTCTTTCGATAAATTTGTGGAGGAGAGAGTGGTCTCCCCGTCCTATTCCTCCGCCATCTTCTGCTCTCCTCGGAGTAAGCATCTTTTAATTTCATGGCTGCAATCACCATCTGCAGTGATTCTAGAGCCCAAAAAAATAAAGTCTGACACTGTTTCCCCATCTATTTCCCATGAAGTGATGGGACCAGATGCCATGATCTTAGTTTTCCGAACATTGAGCTTTAAGCCAACTTTTTCACTCTCCTCTTTCACCTTCATCAAGAGGCTCTTCAGTTCTTCTTCACTTTCTTCCATAAGGGTGGTGTCATCTGCATATCTGAGGTTATTGATATTTCTCCCAGCAATCTTGATTCCAGCTTGTGTTTCTTCCATCCCAGCATTTCTCATGATGTACTCTGCATATAAGTTAAATAAGCAGGGTGACAATATACAGCCTTGACGTACTCCTTTTCCTATTAGGAACCAGTCTGTTGTTCCATGTCCAGTTCTAACTGTTGCTTCCTGACCTGCATATAGGTTTCTCAAGAGACAGGTCAGATGGTCTAGTATTCCCATCTCTTTCAGAATTTTCCACAGTTTATTGTGATCCACACAGTCAAAGGCTTTGGCATAGTCAATAAAGCTGAAATAGATGTTTTTCTGGAACTCTCTTGCTTTTTCGATGATCCAGCGGATATTGGCAATTTGATCTTTGGTTCCTCTGCCTTTTCTAAAACCAGCTTGAACATCTGGAAGTTCATGGTTCACGTATTGCTGAAGCCTGGCTTGGAGAATTTTGAGCATTACTTTACTAGCGTGTGAGATGAGTGCTAAAATACTAATATTTTGTGTTTAAAAATTCAGCCTTGTGCCTGGAGCAAACAGACTTTCACTCAAAGGCCCTTAAATTATGCTATTTGGGCTTGTATAGTCACTTATTTTCCAATTCTCTTGCTCATGAAAACCAAAGGCAATGACTTCCCCCCTTAATTAATTTATTCATTCAGCAAGTATGATTTATTGAGTCTGTCCTTATGCTGGACCCTGTGCTCATTCTGAGGTCCTAGATAAAGCATTGAGGAAGTCCCTATCCTTGTGGAACCTGTGTTCAGGGTGGGAAAAGCAGATATTAACAAATAATTACCATTATAGTGAATAGAACTTGTGCCAGGTGCTATACCTATGGGCCCCCCAAACTGCTTTTTAAATCAGTTTAATTATTTGCCATCCATGTGAGCTTTATATGTGCACCAGCACATTTAAGTTGAATGTACTACCTTTTTTCAAGAGTATGATGATATTCAGTAAAACTGTACCAACCAGCTCTACCACCAAAGAGAGCCCATGTTTGTTACCAAGTTCAAGCTGTACTGCTCACCACTCAGCAGGCCAATAAACCAAGGAACAATGTTCTGGGGCAAGGAATAGCAACTTTATTGAGAAAGTCAGCAGAGTGAGAAGATGGTGGACTTGTGTTCCAAAGAACCATCTTACTCAAGTTAGAATTCAGGCTTCTTTTATGCTAAAAGTATTGGGAGTGTGACTGGTTGTTGCAAAATTTTCAGTGCCAGAATCCTTTGCTCTTGCACTTGTCCACATTGATTTGATCACAGTGCTCTTATATACCACCAGCAAGACAAATGTTCTGTAACTTTTTATCCCTATATGAGTGGAAAAGTATTATAGCTTTGAAGGTCAGAGCCTTGAAAAGGGGCTATCCTGTGTATTTCAGGCTGTAGGCAACATTCTTTCACAAAAGTTGTAGAGTCAGCACAGACAACAGAGCACAAAGAAATAGATTCGATATGGAGGCAGGTTTGTTATTTTCTGTTTCATATTCATAGTATCTTCTTGTTCTTTTTTTTTTCTTAAGTCACTACAGACTTCCCTGATAGCTCAGTTGGTAAAGAATCCATCTGCAATGCAGGAGACCTGGGTTCAATTCCTGGGTTGGAAAAATCCCCTGGAGAAAGGAAAGCTACCCACTGCAGTATTCTGGCCTGGAGAATTCCATGGACTGTATAGTCCATGCGGTCACAAAAAGTTGGACACGACTGAGTGACTTTCACTTTCATGAGGAGCACATTTAACCTCTGAAATTCTGTTTTGCTTTTGTACTTTGTTGTTTAGATTTTTGATGCCTCTAAAGTAGTATATTTTCTCCCCCAGACACAAGAAGGGCACTCAAGTTAATCAGACTAATCTTATTAGTTTGAGGGTTAAAATAATGTAGTATATAAGATCCTGAACATGTGGCATTTCTATATACAAGTCTAACATCTGTTTTTGTTAAACCACCCTCACAGGGCAGAAAGTAGTTTGCAGTGCATAGTCTGGGAATTGGACTGTCTGTTACTCAGTTCTGTCATTTACTTCACTTACAAACCAGGTTATGAAAGGCAAGTAACCTTGAATACAATAAAAGAGCTGCAAGTAGAAAACAGAGCCCCTACACACACACAATGAAAAATAGATTCAGCTCTGGTTAAACAGAATTAGGAGTCGTCAGTTCTCTTCTTTGACATCTTTGTGGAATATTTGTTTTTAAGCCACAGCTTGTTTGCCATAATCATCCATCTGTTGATTGTATACTCAAGTGATGCCCTTACCATGTGTTATGGCTGACTCAGGAAGCTAAACAGAAGGTAGATTAAGTAGTTGCTAACTGTCCCTTTTGTCAGAAATTTGAGTTAGTTTCCCTTTTGCATGTTTGGATAGGTGGAGGTCCTTGGGGATCTGTGGCTTAAGTTATGTGCATTATTGCCTCTATTAATTTACCTTGTAAGCATAGATATGTAAAGGATGCACTTTGAAATGACTTGCGAGGTTTTTTTTTAATTTCCAGTTCAAAGGTAAAAATATGTCATAAAGCTTTATGATATCAAATGAAAATATCAGTCAGTTCAGTCGCTCAGTCATGTCCAACTCTTTGCCACCCCATGGACTGCAGCACACCAGGCCTCCCTGTTCATCACCAACTCCCGGAGCTTGCTCAAACTCATGTCCATCAAGTCGGTGATGCCATCCAACCATCTCGTCCTCTGTCATCCCCTTCTCCTGCCTTCAATCTTTCCCAGCATCAGGGTCTTTTCCAACAAATCAGTTCTTCATATCAGGTGGCCAAAGTATTGGAGCTTCAGCTTCAGCATCAATCCTTCCAATGAATATTCAGGACTGATTTCCTTTAGGATTGACTGGTTTGATCTCCTTGCAGCTCAAGGGACTCTCAAGAGTCTTCTCCAGCACCACAGTTCAAAAGCATCAATTCTTTAGCACTCATCTTTCTTTATGGTCCAACTCTCACATCTGTACATGACTACTGGAGAAATCATAGCTTTGACTCAGTCCTTTGTCATCAAAGTAATGTCTCTGCTTTTTCATATGCTGTCTAAATTGGTCATAGCTTTTCTTCCAAGGAGCAAGCATCTTTTAATTTCATGGCTTCAGTCACCATCTGCAGTGATTTGGAGCCTAAGAAAATAAAGTCTGTCGCTGTTTCCATTGTTTTCACATCTATTTGCCATGACGTGAATGAAGAAATCAAGTTGCTGATTAATCATTTTAGATGATTGTAGTTAATAAATGAAAATAATGACTTAATAAAAAGGTCACACACTTAAAGTCTTAAATGTATACTTTCCATGGTTTTCTAAGCATATGTGATCTGATCATATGCACATATACATATATGTAGATGATCAAGGATGTATGCGTATATATACATCCTTGCTCATCTATTGTCTTTCAGTACATTGTCATAATAAATATTAATAGCAGTTGGATATTGGACTCCTTTAGCAAAATCGGCCTCTAAATATCAAAGATGTGATTAAAAAGGTGCCTCTGGGACAACAGCAGAACATTTCAAGTACAGTCTCATGAGTCCCTCTCATTCCAGAGACTCAAAATAGCAACTGCCAATCCTTAACAGCCTACTCTGTACAATGAACTGTACTAGATAATACATATAGTTGCAAACATATAGATACACACACACGTCATTCACAACAACCCCTTAAGTTATGTATTCTTACTCTCCTTTCTTCAAGAAGAAAATGAAAGCTTTAGAGCTAACACAACATCTTTGACCCAAGATGATACAGCTGGTTAGTGATTGAGAAGAATGGTCCCTTCTTTTCCTTCTCCTCTTCTTGCTTCACCACTGTTTCTCACCTCCTACTGGGCCAGGTACCTGGGGTGGAGGAGCGTGAGCCCTGCTGGAACTGAGAGCACCTCCACTGTCACATGTAGGTAAAGAGAGTGTGGGATCTGCCCACCGAGGGAGAGAGGAGAGTGGAGGATAACCAGGAAAATGAACACATCTTCGCTGAATGATGGTTACCTTTCTTCAGGCATGTGGGGAAGGACTCTGTGTCCTGATGTATGTGTCTGTTCTTCACATATTCTTGATTTTATATGCACTCTTCATTCACATAATGTTACCATGTAGTACATTCTTTGAATCCAGCTAGGTTTGTGAAGTCGTCACAGACAATATTATACTTCTTTTCCTTTTTGTAGGGGCTTCCCTGGTGGCTCAGACAGTCAAGAGTCCTTTTTGTAGCTTACCTCAAACGGTGGTGGACACACCACTGGGGCTTAGTTCATTTCTGGAGCCTTTTTTTTCCCAAGGAAAGACTTCACTGACAAATTAAAATGCCTCGGGTAATCCATGTTATACAACTCATTGTTTCTGACCCTAAAACCATCGTTTAGTGTGTTTTCCAAGTGAATTAGAGCTTCACATTTGCCCTCCCATGAAAACCCATGGTTTTTACTTTCTAATCCATACAAGATTAGAAGAAGTGATCATAACCCCATCATCAACTTCAAAACCCCCTGAGACAGTCTCAGGCTTTTACTTGGGAAATCACCTGCTAATGTCAACAGATTGCTGAATTTCTTCTTATAGCAGAAACGACTTAGTGTCTAACCTTTATTTCTTGCTTTGTTTAACCACTTGGGTATCATTAGATTTAGATAATTCAGTTTTCTGATAGTTGCCTTAAAGTTTACAACACATATGTGAACTAATCTAAGTCCACTTTGAGAGGTCACTAGAACAAGGAATGTGTTCTTAATTAAGATTAATAACCTTATAATAGAGTATCCAGGTCTCCTGCATTGCAGGCGGATTCTTTACCAGCTGAACCACATGGGAAGCCCAGGAATACTGGAATGGGTAACCAATCCCTTCTCCAGGGGATCTTCCTGACCCAGAAATTGAACCAGGGTCTCCTGCGTTGCAGGCAGATTCTTTACCAACTGAGCTATCAGGGAAGCCCCTTCTAATGAGAAGTTTTCTGTAATTCTTACGCTTCTTTATCGGTATTTTTTTTTCCTCTGACTTCTTTCACAATTCTTTGTCTTTGGTTTTCTGCCAAAATAAAGATTTAATTATATTTAGGTGTGGATTGGGGATATTTATCCTGCTTGGCCTTCCCTTGTGGCTGGTAAAGAATCCGCCTGCAATGTGGGAGACCCGGGTTCGATCCCTGGGTTGGGAAGATCCCCTGGAGAAGGGAAAGGCTACCCACTCCAGTATTCTGGCCTGGAGAATTCCATGGACTATACATGGGTTGCAAAGAGTCGGACACGACTGAACAACTTTCACTTTCACTCTGATATTCTTTGAGCTTCCTGCACCAGTGGTTTGGTATCTGTCCTTAATCTCGGAAAGTTCTCAGTCTTTATTACTGTGAATATTTCTTCTGCTCTGTTCTCTCTTCCTTCTCTTTCTAGTACTCAAATTATGTGTATATTACTTTTGTCCTAGTTTTTGAATATTCTCTTCTATTGTTTTCATTCTTTCTCATTTTAGCTTGAGTTTCTTTCAATCTTTCTTCAAATGTACTTATTCTTTCTTGTCATGTCAAGCTCGTTGACAGCCCATCAAAGAAATTCTTCATTTCTGTTACACCTTTTCATTTCGTGCATGTCTTTTTGACTCCTTCTTAAGCGATTTTTTTTTACTTCCCTGGTGGCTTAGATGGTAAAGCGTCTGCCTACAATGCAGGAGACCCGGGTTCAATCCCTGGGTCAGGAAGATCTCTTGGAGAAGAAAATGGCAACCCACTCCAGTATTCTTGCCTGGAAAATCCCGTGGACAGAGGAACCTGGTAGGCTACAGTCCATGGGGTCGCAAAGAGTTGGACACAACTGAGCAACTTCCCTTTCTTTCTTTGAAGAGCTTTGCCTTTCTGCCTGCATTATTCATCTGTGTGTTGTCCACTTCTTCCATTAGAGGCCTTAACATCTTAATCATAGTTGTTTTCAACTCCCTGTTTGATAATTCAAACATTTGTATCATACCTGAGTCAGATTCTGACGCTTGCTTTATCTCTTCATAGTGTGCTTTTCTTGCCTTTTGACATGACCAGTAATTATCTGCTGAAAGTTGGACATGTTCTACATGCAATAGGAACTGATGTAGGCCTTTAATGTGAGGATATATGTTGATCTGACAAGGAGTTGGGCTTGTGTTTAAGTGTTTAATGTTTGCTGTAGCTGAAGATGCCAGACATTGCAGATTCCTCTAGTTTTCTTGATTTTTGTCTCCATTCCTGACTGTGGGCTAACCACTCCTCCTCAGAGAGAATCCATGTCTTGAAACTCTTTCAGCTGCCCCCCACCGTCATGTATTAGAGGCTAGCTGGTACGGTGGTAAGGTTAATGTGGTGTGGGGGTGACAGTGATCTTCTGATCAAATCTCAGTCTTCCTGTGACTGTTCTTTCCCTATTCAGTGAGACAGACTGGAGTCAGAGGAATGCCCCCCACCCCCCATGGCTGCAGGATAGGTACTAGCAAAGTCCTTCCCTTGGAGGGCAGACTTTTGCTGTGGAGAAAGCTCTGGACATTTTTCACAATGCTTACTCTTCCCCTCCCTCTGCCAGAGCCACAAGGGGATCCTCACCTTGAGGACCTGGTAGGGTTCTTAAAGATAACCATCAGGAAAATCTGTCAGATTTCATGCCCCTGGAGTTTCTGATTCTCACACTAGTCTACACCCCATTTATATAACAGCAAATTCATCAAAAGCGCTTCCCAGGTGGCACTAGTGGTAAAGAATGTGCCTGCCAATGTAGGTAGATGAAAGAGATGCAGATTTGATCCCTGGGTGGGGAAGATCCCATGGAGGAGGACACGGCAACCCACTCCAGTATTCTTGCCTGGAGAATCTCATGGACAGAGAAGCCTGGTGGGCTACAGGCTGTAGGGTCGCATAGAGTCGAACACAACTAAAGCGACTTAGCTCACACAGCATGCATCAAAATTGCTGTCTCAATATTCCTACTGGTTTATTGTTCCAGCAGCTTCTACTCCAGGTAAGCAGATTGGGTTGTAACTTCTGGACTTGCCTATCTGTCCAGGTATCAGGGAGGTTCTTTGCTCTGTGACATCCATTCTCTGATGGAGCCAAGAAAATGTGTTGACTTCAGTTTGCCCAGATTTTTCTTATTGTGAGAATGGGAGTCATAACTTTCAAGCCCTTTACATGTTTGAACTGAAAAAAAAAAGAAGTCTTGACCTTTATATCTTAAAACAGTAAATTGTATAGCAATTATTTCAATTAGTTACTTCCCTTTTAAATAGATAAAAATTTATAAATTTAAATAGATAAAAATAGATAAAAGAGATAGCAGCAACAATCAACAGATATGGATATGCCATTAATATCATCAGCAATAAATTCACTTTCTAATTCCTTCAGTCATTTCATCCTGCTTTCATATACATTCAAAACTGTTGCTTGAAGTAGAAGCTGTGATTATTTCTGATAAAGCAATTGGCGTTTAGAGTAACCAAGTGATCCAAGAGCACAAAGCTAGTTAGTTGTTGCAGAACCAGAGCTTCAGCCTAGGCCATGATGACAAGAATTTATTTTAAAAGGCATGAAGCCCCCATTTTGATATTTCCCTTCTGTAGTGCATACCTCCAACTGCCATATTTTCAAATGGTGACAATGGCTGCAGGCTGTTCTTTTGAGAAAATTGGATGGAAGGAGAAGGAAAGAAAGAGGGTGGTAACTGTATGCTCAAGGCTGGATTTTTGTTGAATTTTTACAGGGGGAAGATTTGAATAACACATATGGTTTGAAGTGCCCAAGCTTCAGAGCAGTAGAGTTTGAGGAGACTGAGTGAATGATGAGTTAAACCATAAGAAGCTGAAGGGGACAGGTTAGGATGGATGACAAATCACTCTTGTTTTGAGGAGGAGGAACCATATCCTGGAGGACTAGAGGGGGAGGAGGCAGAGGAGTTGTAATTTGGACAGGATGGCAACCCACTCCAGTGTTCTTGCCTGGAGAATCCCATGGACAGAGGAGCCTGGCGGGCTACGGTCCATAGGGTAGCAAAGAGTCGGGCATGACTTAGCGCCTAAACAACAACATAAAGGTGAGGGATGGTGGTGCTAGTGGTAAAGAACCTGCCTGCCAATGCAGGAGACATAAGAGACGCGGGTTCAATCCCTGCGTCGGGAAGATCCCCTGGAGGAGGGCAGGGCAACCCACTCCAGTGTTCTTGCCTGGAGAATCCCGTGGACAGAGGGGCCTGACGGGCTATAGTGTCCATGAGGTGGCACAGAGTCGGACACGACCGAGGCGACTTAGCATACACACTTGATAGTGTGCACAGGGTGGGTTCTCTGGCAGCCAAGTCAGAAGTAGAGGACGGAGTACAAGATGTTCATGGAGATGTGCACCTGAGAAACAGACCCAGATCGGGCCAAGTGAGAGGCTGCACTGCCATGTGAGCAGAGACTCGGGAGCAAGTGTCGACCGACAGCAGCTCACGTTGGGACAAAATGTTGGGCAGGTCCACCTGCCCTTCACCCAGACAGCAGGTTCAGGGGTCCTGGGGAAGATGTGACCTCAGGCGAGGCGGCTCTGTGCAGCTGAGGAAGACTGGAGATGGGGCACAGCATCTCTCATCTCTCGTGGCCACTAGCGTTCCTTGCAGGGGCCTGGGCCCCACATCTCCACGTTCACCACTGGAGCTTTACATGTCTGGACTTCTGTCAGGTGAGGTCCTATTTTGAGAATGAGGTTTTAAAGGTTAATTGAGAAGGATGGTGATTTGGAAGAATCCCCAAGGGAGATGGGAGAGGGTGCTGGCCAAAAGCAAGTCATAGGAAGAAGTTGCACCACGGGCTTGACAGTGAGTGGACCCTGAACTGTAGCAGCACCATTCTCAACAAGGATGTGGCTTCAGGAAGATGGTGTGAATCTCTGTTGGAAGATATTCTAGCCCCTTTTTGCTATACCAGCTGTGATTGGCAAAACTAGAACAGAAGAAGGAAAAACAGGTGGTAGTGTTTACCCAGAACTGGATGTAGTGAGTGAGTGAAAGTCACTCAGTCATGTCCAACTCTTAGCGACCCCATGGACCATACAGTCCATGGAATTCTCCAGGCCAGAATACTGGAGTGGGAAGCCTTTCCCTTCTCCAGGGGCTCTTCCCAACCCAGGGATAGAACCCAGGTCTCCTGCATTGCAGATGGAGTCTTTACCAGCTGAGCCACAAGGGAAGCCCAGAACTAGATATACGATATTGGCAAAGAAGGTACAGTAAAAGTACAAAGGAGTCATGACATCCAAGCATCACTGACATCTTCCCATGTGGGGTCCAGGCTGGGGAGAGAGGTTAGAGGTTAGATAAAGTCCACTTAACTGATAAGCAAAGCACACAGAGGGCTGGAGGTCAGAGCTGAGGCCTCCATGGTGAAAAGAGAGGAGGGGTGGATAGGAGCCCCTCCTAAGTGTCACGGTCACCAAGCTAGACTGGCAGTGACTGCTTGAATGACTCATTCATGGGACAGCTGCTGTTGAACAGTTCATCCAACCAGGCAGTGTTTTAGGCACAGCTGATACAGCGGTGACGAAAAAGCAATGGTCCTGCACTTGTCACCTTTGCCTTTCAGCAGCAGGATACAGAAAATAAAGTGCTGTATCAGAAAAGTAGTTTAGAAGGTGATGAGAGCTATGGAGCAAATGCAGCAGTAACGGAGGATCAGGGGGGTGAAGATAGGCTGCAGTTTCACCCAGGGTGGTCCTGAAAAGCCTCACCGAGAATGCGGCATTTGAGCAAGGACTTGAAGGAATCAGGGACCGCTCCATGCAGATATCAGGATCAAGAGCTTTCTGGACAGAGGGAGCAGCAAATCCAGAACCCTGCAGACAGCAGCCTGTCTGGGGTGGTCAGAACTGAGAGCAGGCCGGCGGAACCCACGGCGGGAGAGGGATATGGAGCTACACAACAGGCCAGGCAGCCAAGGGCCCTACATAGGCCACTGAGGACCTTGGCCTTGACTCTTGGTGAGATGGAAAACCTGTGGCAGATGCCATGATATCCGATGTACATCTTTCAACAGAGGCCTCTTAACTGTTATCTCAAGAAGAGACTGAATGACAGGGACATGAAGGCAGCTGATGGCTGCACACTCTTAAGACATAATGTGGTCCAGGTAGACAGTGGTGCCTTCCAAAGGTGGTCCACTGTCGTGTGTGTGGACCCTGTGTGAAGTGCTTGGAAGAATTCAGATTACGCCGTTGACGCCTGTCCTCGCGTGCTCATCTGCTCTCCTTGGCCCCTACACCCCTCCACAAACTGCCCCCTTTCTCCCTGCACTGCTGCTTTCCACGTGCAGGGTTTGCATTTCTCGTTTCAAACCGCGTTGTCACCCTGGCTTTGTATCTGTCCATTTCCTGCACTGACGTTCCCGTGATGAGCACAGTGACAGGTGCCCTTCCGTGGTCGTAAACACCTTGACCCCTTACAACCCTTCTCTTCTAACTCGATGCCATGTCTGTCCTTGTTTATCATATTTTGTTGCATCGACCAGGTGTTTCAGGTAATTAGCTAGTCGTCGGTTCAAGATGTTTACATTTGAGCTATCACTGACATCAATCCTTTTAGTTACATCTTAGGAGAAAGTTAGCATACAAATTCTGAAGGTAGGGTTAATTTTAAATTCTGTTTCTTATTTTACCTGCCATTAAAATAAGTCAAATCAGTTTTTCTCAAGTTGGAGGGATGCGAAGGACCACTTGTAAAGGAAAAAAGAATCCTCTAAAACTTTGAAGCCTGAATGAAACTATTTTTAATGATATTTCTTAACTATGTCTAGGTATAAATTTAAATAGAAACTTTTTACGCTATACAGCTAGAAGACCCAAATGAAAATGTATAAATTAAATATAAATGAAAGCACAAAACCAAAAGTATTCAAATTAACTCTGAATTTCATATGGAAGGCACTGTCGTCTTACCAAACTAAGTCGGTCCTTAGAGTGCAGACAGGGCCCTGAGTGCCTACGACCCGGTGCTTGGCAAACCTCGATTCTGTCACCCCTCTGCCTAGGTGACATGCTGGGTGACTCCTCCCCTCATATACTTAGCACCAAACCACATGACCCTCGCTTGTTGGGAATTTGTCCTCAGAATTCTTTCCACCTCTGTTCTCTCTTCATTAGTTTCACAAAACAAAAATATGACCCCTTGTTCCCAAGAACTGACTGGAGGCTGAATTTCTTCAATGGTTTTTGGTTGAATAGCAGCCAACCAAATGACCCAGAATAGACTTTTACTAATTGCTTAGATCAGAATAGCAACTCTGAAATGACCAACTTCTAAAAAGGAACTCAGGCTATAACTTCATGGCCTCCAGTAGGAGAAGCTCAAGGGTTTCTTCCAGCGTCAGGGTCTAGCGTTCCTTCCTTGTAGGTAGGATGTGCCTATGACAATTAATTGACTAGATTTTCCACCGAAATATCCACCTTGGGGTTTCCATTTATTTTTCTTGCCTGCTGTCAGGTGATGACATCACTTGTTTACATTTTGTTCATTTAAAAAAAATTATTACCTTAGTGAACATTTATGAACCACTTTCTCAAGAGTGTGAAATGCAATAAAGTCAAAGACGAATATATATTGAATACAGTAACAACGACTTAAATCTCTGTTCCAGCATTTCATATGACCACAGTTTCAGAATTGGAACTAACTCAAGTCAAATTCATCTCTAAAATATTCTGCATAAATAGTTATTTAGCCTCTGTCTGAAAACCTCCAGTTAACGGCGGGTAAGGAAATATATTCCATTTTAAATTAGAAATGTATTCATAGTGAACCCAAGCATACCTGCTGTCATTTAATCTATTTGCTCTAATCCTGCCTTCTAGAATAACACACACGTCTAGCCCCTCTGGTGGAGGATAACTCCTTCACCCCCTGCAGACAGCGCCTCCCCGGCAGCCCACCCTCCCCAGGCCAGGGTCCTCAGTACCTCTCACCTTCTCACATCACGACTCCGAGAGAGCTCAGCCTCAGCTGCTGCTTAGGTGCATTTACACAGAACCCATTTTCCTTAATAGAAAAGTCAACATATCATGTCATCCATAGATCTGATCCCAAAGAAATAGGTTTTTATATCAATTCTGTTTCCAGAGTTTATATTACTAATGATGGCAAATTAATACTGTGGAATAATTCTATTTAAAAGACAGAGACAGGATACATTTTTTAACTGGCGTGCCCTGACATAGATAGACAGACATATATACTCATGTACATATATGTGTATATATATGGATATGCTTTATTTGGGCTTCCCAAGTGGTGCAGTGGTAAAGACTTCACCTGCCAATGCAGGAGATGCAACAGACCCGGGTTCGATCCCTGGATCAGGAAGACCCCCTAGAGGAGGAAATGGCAACCCACTCCAGTATTCTTGCCTGGAGAATCCCATGGACGGAGGAGCCTGGTGGGCTACAGTCCGTGGGGTCACAAAGAGTCAGACACGACTGAGCAACTGAACACACAACACACATGATTTATTCACTTATTTTTTTTTTTTTTACAACTGAAGAAAGAAACTCTGAATCAAGCTTGAGTAGGCTCTCACTGACTGAGCAGAACTAGAAGGTGGTGGGCACAGGACTCCATTATAGACCCTTTCCAAACTGAAAAGCAGCATCTTTAGGGTCTTGACAAAACCTCCTGGAAGAACCAGGCACGGTTCTAAACTCTAGCCCCATCCCATGAAGACAGGGCGTCCGGCTGCCCCATCTTCATCCTTCACTCTCAGCGTGCAGAAGCTGCGCCTGGAGGTGGTAAATAAGTGAAATGAACCAACACCTGCCAACTCGCCCTGTCTGGCCCCACGAAACCCTGGCTCTGTATTAGTGATAAGTGACATGCTAGGCAGACATGACATGGTGTCCTCAGGCCCCACAACATCCAGATCACAATTGGGGGAGGAGAAAAAGCTGGTGAGGGTCACGTGCAGCTCCTTCCTACAGAGTCACAGTGGGGGGCTGGCAGCAGCCGGAGCACCCTGGGGGGGGGTGTCTGGTCGTTGGTTAGACCATGTTTTCTGGGTAAGTGAGCATTTGTGTCCTCAACAGCGATACTGGTCAGCCGTAGTCGTGACTGCACTGAGAACACATTACTGCACTGAATGGGAATAACTCATCAGTGATTAATTCTTCTTCTTCCCAACAGCTGGCTGTCCCAACTCCTTGATTAAAGAGCTCCATCACTTCAGGATTCTTGGAGAAGAGCAGGTGAGTCGGCCTCTCACAGGCTGCTCCGAGCATCGTGGAAGATAGACAGTAATGAGACTATGCAGGCTCTCTCCTGGGAGGCGGGGGGTGTCTCCTGACCCCCCCATGCCTGAAATGGGGAAGGGAGCCACGCAGGCACTGTGTGTGGGAACCCACTTTCCCTCTCTTATCCATCAGACCCGACAGGTTATTAATTGGTACATCTGCTACCTGCCAGAGCATTTCATCTCAGGATGCGGCAGTGAGCAGGTATGGCGTGGTGGCCGATAAGCAAACAAATAAGTGCCAAGAAGAATTATGCCTAAGGGATCGATCGTCACAGACAGGCCGGGTTTGATGTCTGTGGGGGCTGTGCAAGCTTTTTTTTGCCAGAATTTTCTATTTTGTGTGTTATCTGTACTTCTCTGCCACTGCATTCTCAATGGATGTGAACATGTGACTGATATACAATGGCTGGCCCATTTAAAGTTGATTATTTAAATGCTGTGTTGTGCTCAGTGAGATATGTCAGATTCTAAACAGATGTGCTAATAATTCAGAGTGCTACATATTACCTATGTATATGTACACACATGCACATTTTTGACCACTTAGAAATAAATCTCAATCCTTATATGGAATTACAGGCTCCATATTATTAGGTTAAATCTGATGTCAAGTTATCCTTGAAATACTTATGCCAGGACTTCCCTGGCAGTCCAGTGGTTAAGATTCCACACTTTCAATGCAGGGACACAGGTTCGATCCCGAACCAGAGAACTAAGATCCCACATGCCGCCCAGTGAGGCCAAAAACTAAAATCAAATTTTTAAAAAATAAATACTTAAGCCATATAGTTTATGGGCTTCTCAGGTGGCTCAGTGGTAATGAATCCTCCTGCTGATCAAGAGACATGAGTTCGATCCCTGGGTTGGAAAGATCCCCTGGAGAAGGAAATGGCTACCCACTCCAGTATTCTTGCCTGGAGAATCCCATGGACAGAGGAGCCTGGCGGGTCACATACCGTCCATGGGGTCGCAGAAGAGTTGGACACGACTCAGCAACTAAACAACAACAAATGCCATATAGTTTACAGCATGGTGGTTGACCTATTTTATACTATCTTATTGATTTTTACTCCCAAAGGCAGTCTGTGCCCACTCTGACCAGAGAACATGTAGTTAGAACTGTAGTAGGTCAGTTTTTTTAACAGGTTTTTGGTTTGTGTGTTTTTGTTCTGTGTGTATGTCAGAAAGTGGAACTTTCCATCTCCAATATGAGATTTCAAAAAGGGGATTAACGAGGGGAGGAAGAAAAGCCGGAATCATTTCCAACTCCTTGAATTAGCAGGTTACAATATGCCTCGTTCATGTTTTCAGACTGTAAATTTGCAGAATAACAAACAGGGATGTTTATTCAAATACAAACCAAATCAATGATATTACACTTCCAAGAGCTGATAACAGACCCCAAAATACCTACTTATGAAAACACCTTTACCTCACAGCTATTTTCCTGTGAAAGCTGTGAGATTTCTTATAGCAAAAATCACTGATTGTTACCCTGAGATTTCTGCTCAGATAATAGAACCTTCTCTTCTAACTTGTACCAATATTTGCAGATTGTTTCCATATTTGCTTTAGAATCATCGGGTGATTAGTAGGGAAAGAAGCCAACTATAATCATCTCCTTAGATCTACATAAAATTCAAGCCATTTTGCATTTTCCCAGGCATTTAATCAAGCCATAATCAAGGTCACTATTTCTCTGATCAGTTGTGCTAATGGCCACATACTGCATCACAGCAATACTGACCTTTACCTCCTAAGAAAACCACAAGTCCTTTCTTCCCTCTTTCCTTTCATTCGCTGGATACTTAAAAAGCAGAAGGCAATGGCACCCCACTCCAGTACTCTTGCCTGGAAAATCCCATGGACGGAGGAGCCTGGTGGGCTGCAGTCCATGGGGTCACTAAGAGTCGGACACGACTGAGCGACTTCACTTTCACTTTTCCCTTTCATGCACTGGAGAAGGAAATGGCAACCCACTCAAGTATTCTTGCCTGGAGAATCCCAGGGACGGCAGAGCCTTGTGGGCTGCCGTCTATAGGGTCGCACAGAGTCGGACATGACTGAAGCGACTTAGCAGCAGCAGCAGCAGCAGCATATGCTGTGTATGATTCTTACAGGGCTAGAGAAGTGGAAAAAGAGCCCTCTCACGCTTACCTTCTAGTTGGGGAAAGCCATCATGTTATATACACATAAATGTGTTCAGTATATAATATGGTAACAGAGCTTCCATGTCTCTATGGCACAGTTAGCACGTTCAGCTACTCACCAAAAGGTTGGTGGTTCAAACCCACCCAGGGACATCACCTTTTGGTTGGGCTTCCCTGGTGGCTCAGATGGTGAAGAATGTGCCTGCAATGCAGAAGACCCAGGTTCAATCCCTGGGTCAGAAAGATCCCCTGAAGAAGGAAATGCCTACCCACTCCAGTATTCTTGCCTGGAAAATCCCATGGGCAGAGGAGTCTGGCGAGCTACAGTCCATGGGGTTGCAAAGAGTCAGACAGGACTGAGCGACTAACACTTTCATATAATATGTTAGACGGCTATCATTGCCATGGAGAAAAAAATAAAAACAAAAAGAAGAACAATGTATGCTGGGAGGAGCTGAGATTTTACACAAGGTGCTCAAGAAAGGTCTCACTGAGGCAGGTGCTATGCACATGAAGACTTGAAAGATATGAAGGAAAGCGTCATGGTGAGGTCTGGGAAGAGATCCCTGGTAGAGAGTAAAGTGAGCACAGGATTTCTGAAGTGACCATATTTAAGGCTTATTTTATGTAAAAAGTGTTTTAACATATGAAATATAAGGTGTAGTCAGAATAAAGTGGGAAGGAATCCAGGAACATGTAAACTGGGAGCCAAAGGAACACAGTGTATCTAGGAGGAAGACTGATTATCCGTGCCATGCACTTATCAGGCAGGTCAAGGATGGGAAGTGAGCCCTGGAATTTGGAACTTGGAGGTCACTGTGACCTTGACCAGTGGACTGGTGATGGTGAAAGTCTGCCTGGATTGGTTTCAGTGGAAAAGGGAGAAGAATGGGGAGAGGGAATATAGATACTTTTTTTTTTTTTTTTTTTTTAAGGAATTTAGCTATCCATGAAAACAAAGATATGAGATAGCTGGAGTTAGGGAATGTGGCATCAAAAATTTTTTCTTTTTTATAGGCAAAAAAATACCATGTTTATGTGCTGATGGGAATGACTGCAAGGCAGCAGGGAGATAAGGCAGAGGAAAGAGGAGCACGTCAGGAGCAACGTCCATCCTTGATTCGACAGCTAGCAAGAGTGTAGATTGGGCCAGAGACAAAAGTGGGGATGGCTCGACCTTGTGGCAGCAGGGAAGGCCGGATACACGGGAAGGATTTTGCTGGTTGTTTCACAGGAAACAGAGTCATCACTTGAGAGTTAAGTGAGGGAAGAGTTTTACAGAGAGTGGAAAGGATGGTGAAAGTGTCATTTAGGAGGGTAGGGAGTGAATAAGTATAGAAAATGAATGAATTTTGAGTGAGATAAACCAACCTGGGTTTTTTTCTGTCACGCTGATCGATGTGGGCACAGACGCAGAAAAGGCAGAGGGTCGGGTTTAACCAGCCACCTAAGTGAAACAAAAGCAAGAGAGACAGCGGAGATCAGGGCAGACATACGGGTGTGAGTGTAGTTACTGAGCCTGGGATTTCAGGGGGGTGAGGAGAGACGGGGGAAGAAAAAGGGGTGGGGAAAAGCGATAGGGTCCATCAGCTACGGTCCCGGTGGGTTCAAGGAGTCTTTGGGTTCGGGGTTTTGTGGAGGTGGTGTGAAGACTGGCAGTGACCAGGTCGGGAGGCAGAGGGCCCAAGGGTGGCCGAGTTAAGGGAGCGGACAAGATGACCAGAGAAGTTGAGGGCACGGACTGAAAAAGCCAGGGTCTTGGAAAGGATGGCCCTCCAGAATTATCATCAGGGCGGACTTGGAGGGAGTGCTGGTGAGTCAAGAACTGGGGCTTCTAGAAATGGGTCAGGGAAGGGAGAGAGAGATGGAGGGAGCTGGGGGTATCCGACTGTAAAAGAGAAACGACAGAACCCGATGGTTTGAAAATCACAGCTGGGGGGGTTCCAGAAGGAGAAGGGAAAGCTGTTGTGTTTGAGGATGTTGAAAATCCATGCAGTGACGCAAAAGGGAGTGGTGGAGAAAACTTGTGAGGGGCGGAAGGGGAAGTAAAGTGGAAGGAAGCGGAAATCGTGTCCTGGGCCGGAAGCCGAGGTCAGTGAGGGAAGGCCGTGAGAAGAACAGTGAGAGAAGAGGTAGGTTGGGTTACAGGGCAGATACTGCTGACCCACTCTGAGTTCCCCCGGGTCGGGGGTGGGAGTGAGGGCAGCTGAGGGACGAAGGAGGGAAGAGGGATGGACAGAGCCTTGTGTGGGGTCGGAGATCAGACGGGAGAACTGACAAGGGAGCCAGGAATCTCTTTGGTGACTGATATAAGCAGGTCACTGCAGTCGGGGATACTTCTAAACTGATGACACATGGACAAGACCTAGTGGCCTCAGGGCAGACGGTGGCATGAGGTCTGCCAAGCAGCAGAGAGTTCCAGCTACACCACCACCCCTGCCTGTGGGGGTGGGCGGCCCCACCCAGGAGCTGCTTAAACCTCCAGCCTCTCTCTGGGTGCTTGAGGCAACTTACAGGACGAAATGAAATTTTTACATTGCGTGTTACAAGTTCCCTTGGACAGATCATTTTAGTGTCTAACTTGGCTTTTCGGTTTGTAGAAAAAGGAAGAGTAATGCTCAGTCATCTCTTAGAATTTTTGTAAATAAATGGCGAAGTAAGTTGCTGATATTAAGTGCTACACTAAAATATTTCTGATTTAAGTACTATTTACAGTCCCTCAACAGACTGAACTAGCAGCATCAAAGTAGACACTAAAATCAGAGCAACAAGGAACTACAGTCAATATCCTATTAAAAAGAAAGCATAATGGAAAAGGAAAAATTAAAAAATAATCAGTGTAATGTTCACTTAAAAGTTGATAAAACTGAGTTGATAAAACCTGTACAGATACTGGTTAATTACTGAATTCATTACTGGATGGTAGAGATGCTCACCAGCTATCTAATATCTTTGTATGTGGTTCCTTTTCAATTCCATTCAGTAAGCACTTGATTTTTGAGATCTGAATTAAAAATAAATCATTAAACACTGTAAATCATTACCCTCCTAAAGTAAAAATACAATCAAAACACCTTGGAATTTAACACAATGCATGTACTTTAGCTTCTTGGTCCTGTCTCTGATTTGTGTTTACAATTTACATTCATAAAGCCCCTTCCAGCCCCCCACCCTCACCCACCATGTCCAAACTACTTAGCAAGATATTATACTGTACATAAGCAGAGTGACTCCAAAGTTCTAGATGGGCACTAAAGAAAACAGAGAGTGAAAAAGTGAAAGTGTGAGTCACTCTGTCGTGTCTGACTCTTTACGACCCCATGGACCGTAGCCCACCAGGCTCCTCTGTCCATGGAATTCTCCAGGCAAGAATATTGGAGTGGGTGGCCATTTCCTTCTCCAGGGGATCTTCCCAACCCAGGGACTGAACCCGGGTCTCCTGCACTGCAGGCAAGTTCTTCACCATCTCAGCCACCAGGGAAGCCCAAAGAAAACAGCTATGATATCTATAAGTTCAGAGGGTTTGGAGAGTCTTCAGAAGCACTGCCCTTCAGATGTACTTCCACTCTTATCAGATACATCCTCTTTGAGTTTAATCGCCAGAATCTTAAGGAAACAACCTTCACCTATTCAACAAACATTTTTAATACTTTTTTTTTTTTTTACTATTATTGTGCTTGTTGTTACGCAATCGATCAGTCGTGTCCAACTCTTTTGTGACTCCATGGATTATTGTGCTAGTGTTGTATAAAATGATAAACAAGGAAGTCACAGGTACAAATCATGATAAAAACTAAGATGTAACCTACTTTAGAAAAGGAGTCAGGACCTCTGAAATATGAAAGTTGAGAGAACACCCATGGAGTGAGCTAGGATCACTGGGCTAGGGAGAAGAGCCTTCCAAGCAAAGGAAAGCACATGTTCAGTGGCCCCAGAGGAGCTGGAGAGCCTCCTTTCTTCAAGCCACTAAATAAAGTCAATGTGACTGGACAATAATGAGCAAGAGGGACAGTGATGAAAGATAAAAACTATCCAAACCATGTGAGCCATGGTTAAGAGTTTGGATTTTATTCTAAACTCAACAGGGAATCCTTGAAAGTTTAAGCAGTGGATGGACATATCCAAATCATGTTCTAAGAAAGTCAGTCTTGTTGCAATATGGACATGGTCCAGATGAGGATTGGCAGAAGTGAATACTGAGAGGTAGAATTAAAGGTCATGGTGACTGATTAGCTGTGATTCAGGGAGATGAAGGAATCCTACAGTAATATTCACTGAGGTGGGTTTGATGGTAGTAGGTAAGGATGAAAGCGTGGAATCAGGGTTCAATTCAGAATGTGTTTGATGTGCCTGAAGCATTGAGAAGGAGATAAGTGGTGATTTGGATGTGTGCATTGGAGCTCAGAGAAGGAGGTCAGGGGTCAGAGACAGGTAAATTTGGAGTTGTTAGCATGTAGGTGGTATTTTACATCCATGACAGTTGCCAAAAGGAGGTAAGAGAGGAGGGACCACGGTTGAACCCTAAAGAGCACAAATGTTTGGAAATGGTAAAAGAGTAGCAACCAGCAAAAGAAACCATAAAGGAGCCTCAAGTAAAGTAGAAGAAAATACAGAGATGTGCCATGTTGATGGAGCCAAGAAAGGAAGTGTTCCCCAGAGGAAGATTTATGTTAATGCTAATGAGAAGCTAAATGAGAGGAAGTCAGTGTGTTGTCCTTTGCACATGGCAACATGGAGATCACGAGTCAGTGTAATGACCAGTTTTGGTGGAGAGTTGGAGACAAGAGCCATATATTTATGGGATTAAGAGTGCACCGAAGGGAATCAACTTCTTGTAGAATTTTTGTTATGAAAAGGAAAAAAGAACTGCAGAAACAGCAGGAGCGTTCTTTAAAGACTGAAGAGGCTAGAGCTTGTTTTATGCTCATTGAAATGATCCAGCAGAGATGGATTGCTTGGTAACGCAAGAGCTAGATGAGCTAGCTGAAGAAAGGAAGTACTTTAGAAGATGATAAGTGTTTGGATACATGGCACAGAGAGAGGAATTGACCCTTAACGGGGAAAAAGCCACTTTCTTTGTTGTAAGACGACAGAAAGTCACAGGTAAGTGAGGGGGAAGGAGTGTTTGCTGTTGTAGTGGAAGAGGGGGCAGGGAGGAGTTGGTGTCTGATGGCTCCATGAAAACAGACACATTTTTTGCTGCTGCATCTTTTCCACGTAGAGTGTTTGACACACAGAAGATGCTTAGTAAATATCTGCCCAGTAAATGAATACCTCATTCATAACTTCTGTCTTCTTAGTGAAATATGAAGTAAATTGTCCGGGGAGGAAATAGGCAGGCGGTAGGGGGCGGAATGTGAGCAGTTTGGAAAGAAAGAAGAGAAAACATGCTACTAGAGAATCCTAATACAGTCACGAGGAAGCTGAAAATGCTTATTTGACATTTGTGATGAGTAATTTAAGAGACAACAAACAGTGGCCAGGGAGAAAGTATCAGGTCAGCTCATGAGAAGTCGCAATGATGCTAAAGAATTTAAGCAGTGTCCAAACTTCAGTAAGAATATCAGGAAAGATAGGAGATGATGGTTGGAAAGAGACACATTTGGAATTTAGGTTTCAGAGGTGGTGCAAGTTCTCAGGATGAAAAGGCCCAGAAAGGGATTGGAATGGTAGAAGAATTTTTTTGAAAGCTCCCCAGAAATGAGAAGGTAAAGGAACTGAAAGAATAGGTTGATGGATGGATGGTTTGATCCCCAGAAAGATGACAAGAATAAGGACAGAGGTGAAAATCATGAGCTAGGAGCTAAAGTCTCCCAAGAATGAGGGACTTCTCCACCTATGACCACTACAGGCAGTGGTGGTGGGGAGAAGGTAAGGATGTGTAGTCAGACGGCATAACTTTCAAAGGAGCAACGGGGTGGCGTTTTACAAGAGAGAAGAGTCCAACAGTTTAGGAACATCACTGAAGAACCAGGAGACAACCAGCTCCTCCTCTGGCTTTCAGGTGTGTACACCTGAAATAAAAAGCAGCCTTCATTTTAGAGGCTTGCAAGGAGATGGGCCAGTTTCAGCTAAATCAGGAAGGAGAGAGAAATATTTGAAAAGGCTGATTATATAAGAGAGCTTGTTCATTGTGGAGCAGGAATTCCAGGGGGCACAGAGAAAGGATTTAGGAGAGAAGGGAGGCTCACAGTAGAGGCTATCGAGACCTTTATGGCAATGAGAATAGTGGGGGATGCCTAAGTCTCAGAAGTCAGCTACGATGTGAGGCATGATGGGAGGCATGATGATGGCCTTTGCAGGGAAGGGGGTGCACAGCCAGACCACCTGGCTCTCATTATCTCATGTGGGTGTTGTTACCGCAAGGGTGTCCCTTGGGCACTAAATAAGCTTACTTAGCCTTCACTCCAAAAAAGCTTCCTTGGTATCATAGACTTGTTGACATCAAGGAAAGATAAGTTATAAGTTTAATGCCATCTAACACAGTCCAGAAAATCATGTGTTAAATCATGTGAGTCATGGAAGTTCTAATCAGTTCATTAAACATGCAGTGGGAACTAACCCATTGCACTGCCTCAAACCAAAGCTTTACACAAAACTTCCAGATACAATGAAATGTCACTCTTCCCCTCCTCGTGGCCTCAGATTCACCTTGAAACCAACGTAGTTGCCTTCAGACTAGAGAGGGGAGAGATGTGAAAATCCTGTTTTAGAGAAAAGCAAAGCCCAGGAAGAGATGGGCAGGGGAGATGGTGCAGGTGGTGAGTACTACACCCTCTTGGGGGAGTTCCATTTCTCTGAATTGAGGCTCTCATGTTTGGAGACTAACAGCACTGCTCAAAAGCATTTCTCAGGGGCTATAGTAAAGGGTAAAATAATTTGTGCCCACAGACAGCCTTGCCCTCTGATAAGTGCACCATCAGAAGGTGTGCTTAGCAGATCTATTTGCAGAACAGAAGCTTCCAGAAGTCTGTGAAGTCACACCCTCAGTAGGAACTCCTGCAGTGAAAATGGTTTGCAGATATCTGTTTTCACAGCCTCTCCCTTCCCGTGGGGCACTACATGGCCCACGGCTTGGACAAGGGACAAACAAGCCAATAGTTTTGACCTCCTTTCCAGAAGATTCCATGGCTACTAGAAGTTGAGTTACTTTTTGGCATCATGTCATCTGAAACATCTGAAAACGAAAAAAAATTATATATTAAAAAAAAAAAACCTTGTAAATTGCAATCCAGGATGCAGTCTGTTTCTCTAATTATATTTCAGGTGCTGTTTGATCTGTTTTCTCCTTACATTTAGTTTCAACCATCCTAATGATGGTTTTTTTTTCTAGGCAATGAACAAGGTCTAAGCCCTTTCTCTAGCCAATTTACTACATCAGTCGATGATAGATGTCCAGGGATGAAAAGAACATTATTAGCAACAAAACTGAGAAAACAAACAGCAATGTGACAGGCACCCCCACAGAGGCTGTCACCAACTCCCCAGGGCTAACTACCTGCAAATGAAAAAAAATAAGATTAAGATTACTGAGAATGTAAGAAGCATTTTTTTTTTAATTCTAATACATACAGAAAATAGGGTATTCTCTACATAGCATGGGGAAATGGATTAATCATAAATTCATGTTCCTCTATAAAGTTATTTTAGATTTTTTTAACCCAAAGAGGAAGCATATAACCTGCTTTTTTGTGAGTCTCTAAATGATGAAGGAATAGTGAACTGAATTTTTTTTAAAAAAAAAGGAAAAAGGGAGGGAAAGTGGAGGCAGCTTGGTATCAGGAAAGGGTGGCCTTCAAGAGCTGGAGCCCCGAGTTCTAATGAGGGGCGTGGGTTTCCTGCCGGGTGAACTTCAGCGAGGGATTGAATGTCTTTATGACCCAGTGGTCTCACCTGTCACTTCCCAGGATAGACAGAGCGTGGACCGAGTAGGCAAAGTGTCGGTACAGTCCTTGGTGTTTGGGTGTGCAAAGAGAGGCATTCTAGCAGAAAAATTTAGGCCTGTGTTTGTTAGTTGCTCAGTCATGTCTGACTCTTCGCAACCCCATGGACTGCAGCTCACCAGACTCCTCTGTCCATAGGATTTTCCAGGCAAGAATACTGGAGTGGGTTGCCATTTCCTCCCCTAGGGGATCTTCCCGACCCAGGGATCGAACCTGTGTTTCCTGTGTCTCCTACATTGGCAGGAGGATTTTTTTACCGCTGAGCCACCTGGGAAGCCCACAGTCCTCGGCACAGGGTGGTAAATTCAGTGAATGGTATCTCTAGTGGGGATTTCTCGCCTCCAGAGGGGCTAGGAGACAGGGCCAGGGAGGGAGGGATTTCCCAGGTTCTTGTGCCAGGACTTCACAGAGGCCAGAATTCAGCAGGGGAAAAGCTAGACAGCCTGTGTAGAGTTGCTTTTGTAGCTGTACCTGAGTGCCCCCAAAAGGCCACTCTGGGAAATTCCACGGCCGAACAAAAATGACCACCTTTCCTGCTAAGAAGATCTGAAAGACTGCAGCAGCTCCTGGACGGCTGACAAGCTCTGACTCATTTTAACAGAAACATTTGCCAGTTTCCCCCCAGATTTTAGTTTTACCTAGTATCCCTTTTAATTTCTCTCACTTACAAGATTTAGCTTCCCTCTCGCTGTCTTTTCTGAAGAAAGCATGGGAATTAAACTCCGTAAGGAGCCGTCTGTGCCCTCCTACAGAGGACAGGCCTTTTGAGGGGCTGTCCAGTGGTGTGGAGGATTTGAACCCTCCCCGACCTGACCCTTAGGTGACCACCTGCACTCAGCATGGAGCCAGTGGCTGGCAAGAAACAGGAAGCTAACTGGACGATACGGGACTTGAAACTGGGACCCTGGCTTCATCACAGGACATTCTCCTACCCAACCCAACTCTTCCTACAACAGACCACCAAAGTGCAACCTCTGTTTGATTGCACTCTCCCCTGACTCAGTATTTAGATTCTTAAAATAGGAGTTTATTGAAACTTCTATGCATTTTATACTTTAATACTTTAAAATGAATATTTCCTGTTATTAAGAGAATCTTTGAGCATACACATAAAGACTGAATAATTTACTCCCCAAATAGGTAAAATATAAACCATACTGATGAGTTGCGATTTTACCTAGATAGGTCATCTAACAGGATGTATTGTGACTATAGTCTGATGAAATGTAGGAAGAACTTTTTTTTTTCCCCCTTCAGTATGGAATAGTAGAATGAGCATTTGGTGGCTCAGACAGTTAAGAATCTGCCTGTGATGCAGGAGACGCAGGTTTGATCCTTGGGTTGGGAAGATCCCTTAGAGCAGGAAATGGCAACCCACTCTAGCATTCTTGTCTGGAGAATTCCATGGACAGAGGAGCCTGGTGGGCTATAGTCCATGGGGTCGCAAAGAGTCGGACACCACTGAACAACTAACATTTTCACTTTCACATGGAATAGTATACTTTGTTAATATTAAATTTTTTTTAATGTTGGCAAATGTTATTCTGTTAGGTCTAAGTTATGTTAGGTATCTGTCTGTAGATTGTCCACTTTATGAAAGTATATCTAGAAATTTGCAAACTTGTTTGATAGCTTAAATGGCGTAAGTTGACAAATAAGTATTAATATATATATGTACACAAGCACACACAAAGACCCTCACTGTGATTCCAAAGGCAGACAAAGCAGAAGTGATTTTTAAAGAATTTGCTACTTTTGAGCTCACCTGAGAATGGACTCCTTGTCCATACAAAACTAGTTCATGTTACAAATTAATCATATTCATCCAAGTTAGTTCTATTTATAAATGCTATTCAACAGTGATAAGTAAAAAAGCCCTGGGAAATAACACAAGTCGTATCAAAGGGTCAGTACTTGTCCTCTCCACCCTGTGCAGCCCATCTATCAGTTCAGTTCAGTCGCTCAGTCGTGTCCAACTCTTTGCGACTCCATGAATTGCACCACGCCAGGCCTCCCTGTCCATCACCAACTCCCGGAGTTTACCCAAACCTATGTCCATCGAGTCGGTAATGCCATCCAGCCATCTCATCCTCTATCGTCCCCTTCTCCTCCTGCCCCCAATTCTTCCCAGCATCAGGGTCTTTTCCAATGAGACAACTCTTCACATGAGGTGGCCAAAGTACTGGAGTTTCAGCTTCAACATCAGTCCTTCCAATGAACACCCAGGACTGATCTCCTTTAGGATGGACTGGTTGGATCTCCTTGCAGTCCAAGGGACTCTCAAGAGTCTTTTCCAACACCATAGTTCAAAAGCATCAATTCTTTGGCGCTCAGCTTTCTTCACCATCCAACTCTCACATCCATACATGACCACTGGAAAAACCATAGCCTGGACTAGACAGACTTTTGTTGGCAAAGTAATGTCTCTGCTTTTAAATATGCTATCTAGGTTGGCCATAACCTTCCTTCCAAGGAGTAAGCGTCTTTTAATTTCATGGCTGCAATCACCATCAGCAGTGATTTTGGAGCCCCCAAAAATAAAGTCTGACACTGTTTCCACTGTTTCCCCAACTATTTGCCATGAAGTGATGGGACCAGATGCCATGATCTCAGTTTTCGCTTCATCACTATTGTATGTATTTTACACTCAGATGAATACAAATATTCTGCTCTATTTAGTGCTAATTTGTCACCGCTTTGCAATAAGTATACAGTAGGTTTCTTTCCGTGCACTCTCAACTTTGTGCCAGTAAGTGGTTGAAAGGAATCTGTGTAAATGTGGGTCATGCCTTGAAAAGAACTGCACAGTGACTTCCACTAATGACGTACATAGCGCTTCCCAGAGGTGACGCAGGGGTAAAGAATCTGCCTGCGAAGGCAGGAGACCAGGGCTCAATCCCTGGGTCTGGAAGAGCCCTGGAGTAGCAAATGGCAACTGGCTCCAGTGTTCCTGCCTGGAAAATTCCATGGACAGAGTAGCCTGGACGGGCCACATACTATGGGGCAGCAGAATCAGATAAATTGTTTCCTTAGGATATTAAACTTTCTTGAATACTAGAACATTCTTGGTCCAGGTCAAATGTTTTTCTTATAAATTTCACAATGTTGAAAAAAATGCATTCAGTACATGTAGGTAAATTCAATGTAAATGTAGTAAATTCAAACCCTGTGTGTACTTTTTAATCAGAAATTACCAGATATATAAGGTGAAATATTTGTCTTCCTTTGGAAAAGGAATTGTTTGTCCAAATGCTCCTAGAGTGTATCATAAATAGATTTAATGTAATAAAGTTATTCTTATAAAGGCAAACCATTTAATATCACGGGAATCCAAGTCTAGGCTCCAACCAGTAATGCTGAAGAAGCTGAAGTTGAATGGTTCTATGAAGACCTACAAGACCTTCTAGAATTAACACCCAAAAGAGATGTCCTTTTCATTATAGGGGACTGGAATGCAAAGGTAGGAAGTCAAGAAACACCTGGAGTAACAGGCAAATTTGGCCTTGGAGTACAGAATGAAGCAGGGCAAAGGCTAATAGAGTTCTGCCAAGAGAATGCACTGGTCATAGCAAACACCCTCTTCCAACAACACAAGAGAAGACTCTACACATGGACATCACCAGATGGTCAATACTGAAATCAGACTGATTATATTCTTTGCAGCCAAAGATGAAGAAGCTCTATACAATCAGCATAAACAAGACCAGGAGCAGACTGTGGCTCAGATCATGAACTCTTTATTGCCAAATTCAGACTTAAATTGATGAAAGTAAGGAACACCACTAGACCATTCAGGTATGACCTAAATCAAATCCCTAATGATTGTACAGTGGAATTGAGAAATAGATTTAAGGGACTAGATCTGATAGAGTGCCTGATGAACTATGGACGGAGGTTCGTGACATTGTACAGGAGACAGGGAGCAAGACCATCCCCAAGAAAAAGAAATGCAAAAAAGCAAAATGGTTATCTGAGGAGGCCTTACAAATAGCTGTGAAGAGAAGAGACGTGAAAAGCAAAGGAGAAAAGGAAATATATACCCATTTGAATTCAGAGTTCCAAAGAATGGCAAGGAGAGATAAGAAAGCCTTCCTCAGTGATCAGTGCAAAGAAATAGAGGAAAATAATAGAATGGGAAAGACGAGATCTCTTCAAGAAAATTAGAGGTACCAAGGGAACATTTCATGCAAAGATGGGTTCAATAAAGGACAGAAATGATATGGACCTAACAGAAGCAGAAGATATTAAGAAGAAGTAGAAAGAATACACAGAAGAACTGTACAAAAAAGATCTTCACGATCCAGATAATCACGATGGTGTGATCACTCACCTAGAGCCAGACATCCTGGAATGTGAAGTCAAGAGGGCCTTAGGAAGCATCACTATGAACAAAGCTAGTGGAGGTGATGGAATTCCAGTTGAACTATTTCAAATCCTAAAAGATGATGCTGTAAAAGTGTTGCACTCAATATGCCAGCAAATTTGGAAAACTCAGCAGTGGCCACAGGACTGGAAAAGATCAGTTTTCATTCCAATCCCGAAGAAAGGCAATGCCAAAGAATGCTCAAATTACCGCACAATTGCACTCATCTCACATGATAGTAAAGTAGTGCTCAAAATTCCCCAAGCCAGGTTTCAGCGATATGTGAACTGTGAGCTTCCAGATGTTCAAGCTGGTTTTAGAAAAAGCAGACGAACCAGAAATCAAATTGCCAACATCTGCTGGGTTGTCGAAAAAGCAAGAGAGTTCCAGAAAAACATCTATTTCTGCTTTATTGACTATGCCAAAGCCTTGGACTGTGTGGATCACAATAAACTGTGGAAAATTCTGAAAGAGATGGGAATATGTCTCATCATTCACCACTTGATGACATGTCTTCATTTACCCCTTAATAATTGCATAGCTTATGACAGATGGGGAAACAGTGGAAACAGTGTCAGACTTGATTTTTTGGGGCTCCAAAATCACTGCTGATGGTGATTGCAGCCATGAAATTAAAAGACGCTTACTCCTTGGAAGGAAGGTTATGGCCAACCTAGATAGCATATTTAAAAGCAGAGACATTACTTTGTCAACAAAAGTCTGTCTAGTCAAGCCTATGGTTTTTCCAGTGGTCATGTATGGATGTGAGAGTTGGACGGTGAAGAAAGCTGAGCGCCGCAGAATTGATGCTTTTGAACTGTGGTGTTGGAGAAGACTCTTGAGAGTCCCTTGGACTGCAAGGAGATCCAATCAATCCATCCTAAAAGAGATCAATCCTGGGTGTTCATTGGAAGGTCTGATGTTGAAGCTGAAACTCCAATACTTTGGGCACCTCATGCGAAGGGTTGACTCATTGGAAAAGACCCTGATGCTGGGTAGGATTGGTGGCAGGAGGAGAAGGGGACGACAGAGGATGAGATGGTTGGATGGCATCACCGACTCGATGGACATGGGTTTGGGTAGACTCCTGGAGTTGGTGATGGACAGGGAGGCCTGGCGTGCTGCAATTCATGGGGTCGCAAAGAGTCGGACACGACTGAGCGACTGAACTGAATGACATTTTCAGAGAGCCTTACTTTATGCATTCACATATTCTAGTTTGTTCACTGTAAGCAAACTTAGACCAAATGTTTCCCGCTAAATGCATTCTATAGATGAGAACTCTCTTCTAGCTAATGCCATTGTATATAAGTAGTATTAGCGTATCTACAAGGAGACTTAACCAAGCCATCTTCCTCTTTCTGAAGAGGTCAGAAATATGAGAAAATGGATAGTTGCCCTGATGCTGATCCTCTCCTTTTCAGCTCTGTGCGCACCTATGACTTCAAAACCGGTATCTACAACTTACATTTTTCTCCTAAATTCCAAAGCCATCCATTCAGTTAGGCACTCAACATTTTGACATAGCTGTGTCAGAGGTTAACAAACTAAATATGATCACAGCAGAAATAATGATTCCTTTCCTCAACTTTCTAAACACACACACACACACCCCTTTCTCCCATGTCCCCCCACCTCTGTAACAGTCTCCCCCGTGCTCCCTTGTCCTCTCTCCTTGGGGGACAAACATTGTATCCTGCTTGATTCCTCTTCCTCTCACGTCACATATCCAATCCACCTAAAAATATCTGCCATCTCTACCTTCAAAATACATCCAGAGCTCAACCACTGATCCATCGTCACCCCCACAGCTGCCTTCCTGGTTCAAGCCACCACCATCTCTCCATGGATCTCGCTGAAATAACCTCCGACCTGCGTCTCTGCTTCCTGCTTCCATCCTTGTCCCCAAGAGTCTACGCTGAGCATATCGGCCAGATGGCTGTCTTTAAGAGATTAGTCATATTGTGTCATCCACAGCGCCAAAGTCTCCAGTGGTTCCCGTATCTCTCAGAATAAAAGCCAGAATTCTTCTGGCGGTCTTCGGGGATCTATACATCCTGGATCCCCATTAACTCTCTGACTCATCTACTATTATCTGCCCCCCCACACACACCCATTGACTCTACTTCAGACACACTGGCCTCTCTGCAGGACCTCAAACAAACTGAGCACACTGCAGCCCCCTGCACCTTTATCATGCTCAGTATTCAGCCTGGAAACTCGTTTCCCCCAGGTGGCACCTGGCTTGCTTTTCTAATCTCCTTCAGATGTTGGCTTAAAGGAACCTTCTTTATAAGGGATTCCCTATTCCCTGATCACCTCTCTAAAAGTGTAATTCACATCTTCCCCCGAATCTGTCTCTGTTTTTTTATTCTCCTCCCCACTTATCACCATCTGACATGCTAGACAGTTTAACCTTTCTGTATTTACTGTTCTAGACTTTTGGATGACAGTAAAGATGCCCTTTTGTTCAGGGCTGTATCCCAGCAATCACAGGGGTGTCTGGCACATAGTAGGTGCTCAATAAATGTTGCATGCGTTAATTCATAGTGGAGCAGATCCATCTGAGTTTAGAGGAGCATATGATCAAATAATGCAAGGAGAACAGTAACTTAGGGCTGTGATAAGGAGGCTTTGGAAGATGGACTGTGACATTTGAATCTTATTCTGCAGGCTGGAGGAATCGTTAAAGCGAACTGAGCCAAGTAACAGCACAAAGAAATGAAGTCAGGGATAAAAGAAATCATGCTTTGAAAATAAGAATAATGTGAAAGGAAAATTTTGTTCTTGAACATTAGTCTTTCTTCGTCAAAGTGAATATGCCTACTGATATTGTGTGGGCTGCAAACAATTACCAGAGGTGGAATACTGACGCATTTTTTCAATATGGTTTTAAAAACCGACAGATCCCTGAATAGAGGCATGATGACATACTATCTGATGAGATTGAGAGTGATTCCTTATGAGTGTCCATAACTTGAAATATGGATATGGTCCCTAAAATTTGTATGAAAAAGTCTATTAAATGCTGTTGGTAACAGTATTAAATGAGGTAACTGGATAGCATCACTGATTCAATCAATGGACATGCACTTAGGCAAACTCCAGTAAGGGACAGGGAGGCCTGGTGAGCCGCTGTCCACGGGGTCGCAAAGAGTCGGACACAACTTAGTGACTGAACAACAACAACAAAGTAGTCTTCAAAAACTCCGAACTTCGAAAAAACAGATTTTGGGAGGACAAATTTCTAGAAACACAAAGAATAAATGCCTCATCTATCTCTTTCGTCAGTTGGGGCTGGGAGACTTTCTCTAGGTTGGGCCATACCTTATCCACGAACACACACCCCCGCCCCGCCCCTGCAGCTTTTATGGAAGTGGATCGACAAGAGACCGCCCCCCACCCAACCACCAAATATTAGCATTCCGGTGAAACGTGAGTGCCTGTACCTCTTCGTATCTGTGCTGTCTCTTTGAAAAACAAATTTTCTTTTTGCAGTACAACCGGTACCAGCAGTACGGGGCGGAAGAGTGCGTGCTGCAGCTGGGGGGCGTGCTCTGCCCCAGTCCGGGCTGCGGGGCGGGGCTGCTTCCGGAACCGGGCCAGCGGAAGGTCACCTGCGAACCGGCCCACGGCCTGGGCTGCGGGGTGAGTACCAGCCACACACCCCGGGCTGGACTGTGTGTGTGTTTGCTTTGGCAAATTGGCTCGGTTGGTGCTTTATTTCATTTTCCATTTGGACTCAGATACCTTTGACCTGATTTATTTATTTTCATTTTCAATTTGGACTCAGCTATCTTTGACCTGATGTAAAAAAAAAAAAAAAAAAACGATTTTTAAATTCTTAACAGAATCCCATATATAATGAGGGGAGGCAAGATTTTCTGCTTTGATAGCTATCAGTGTTTAAGGTGTGAAATCACTCCGTCAGCCTTTTAAACGTTTCTTCCGGTGCTCAGATAATTCAGACCGAAAATGATTTCTTCAGAGTTAGCATCAAGTCAACAGGAGTGAAGGAGAAAGAAAATTCCACCTCTTAGCATGATTGTCTTAGCGACATTGCTGGCCTAAGTATTTCAAGAAATAAAAATGAAGATTAATATGGAAAACTTGAAATGTTATCGGGCAGTAAAAATCATTTTAAATCGAGATGAGCAAAACTTAATGGGGCCTCTTAGGGAAGCAGAAAAAGAAACGTGGAAAATGTTTGTTCTAAGAGGTCAAACCAATATGACCTAGACGGCTTCTTGAATGGGTCTACGGCTGCGAGCTGACGGTGAAGGGGCGAGGGAAGCTTAACTCAAACGCAAATAGGCTGGCTAAATTATAGGCTGAAATGACAAATGGATAATAATCCTGATATTAAATTTCATGCAGGCCAGAAAAGGAAGAAGTGTATGTGCTTATAAAATGCTATTGAATTGTGATGGAAGAACATTCCTTTTAAAATTGCAACTTCATGAGGAGCTTTGTTGGAAGGAGGAGTATAGATGGATGGCAGAGGCGTATTACCCAGGCCTAATTTGGGGCTGAGCCTCCTGAGTTACCTATGCATAAATTGGCATCTGTCACCCTTAGTAGAGCTCCCCATCGCTCATGCAGTGGGGCTCACCAAGCTCTGGGCTGAGTGATAGAGCGAGTGGAAGTTGAAAAATAATGAGATACCACGATGCCTAAGCAGAAAGAAATACTTCTGGGCTAATGGCGATTTCATTAGGATGAAAACTCACGTCATGTCTGCAAACCTTAGAAATTATGGAAATCAAACCCTGCTTCCCAGCCTTGGTCGTCATCATTTACTGTATAATCTGCACCGGTTGCATGTGGCCTAAGCAAGCTGCCAAATTCTGGGATCAGTTTCTAGCGAATGTTTTCTTTTAGATTGAGTTACAATGGCCATTAACTAATGGCCCAGTTCTATCTGTGCTTCTACCTAATAATTGTTCCTATTGTTCCATTGTCTAAAGCTGGAAGTTCTTTTGGCCCGTCTCCTGCATTCATTGTTCATCTTGAACAGTTTTGAAGGTTTATGTAATTTTAAGATCTGAACATCTTTCTCTTCCCTTTTTTACACAATGTGATATTACAAGTAGCACACATTTGAACTCCAAATTATGGAAAATTACCTTGGAAATGAATTAAATTGCTTTAATATCTTTGGGTTAAGAGAGTTTAGGGGCAAACCTTACCTAAAGGAGAATGGCTATCTTTGGGATGTTTCTTTGGAAGTTCTAGGTAATGTGTTTTATTTTTATTTATTCTGTTTTGTTATGGGGAGGGGGGAATGCTTGTTGGTTTGTATATTACTTATCTGTTGCTACATAACAAATAACCCCAAATTTTAGCCTTTTAATTAAATAAACATCTTTTATCTCACAGTTTCTGAGGGTCAGTAATCCCTAAGTAGCTTAGGTATGTGGTTCTAACTCAAGGTCTCATGAGGTTTGAGTCAAGCTCAGTTGTAGTTAACCCAAGACTTAACTGGGGCTGGAAGACCCACTGCAAAAATGGCTCGACCCATGATTCTTGGCCAAAAATGCGTCAGTTCCTCACTGGCTATTGGCCACAATTCCTCGCTGCATACCCCTTTTCTTAGGCTACTTGTCCCCAGAATGGTAGCTAACTTACCCAGAGCAGATGGTCCAAGAGACAGAGCGAAGACAAAGCCACGGCGACCGGCTCTCCAGGGCTGTGCACCATCACGTCTGCTTTGTTCCTTTGGTCAGCACTGAGGGAAAGTTCCAGCCCACCCGCAAAGAGAAGGAAGCCAGGCTCCATCTTAAAGGAGTGTCAGGGAATTCAGGAACATATTTTGGACCACCACTGTCTGTAATTTGAAGAAGTTGAATAAAGAACAAAGAGAAATGATTTTCTAAAACATCTAACTTGATGCTTTCTTTGCCCTCCCCACCTTTTTTGCCCCAGTCCCCATAAGCTTTTTCAGGCTGATATCAATCCCCATTGCTTTGGCTTTTCAGAAGAGATAAATTGACATCACCATTGCTCTTTTTCTTCAAATCCTCAACTTTCACAAAAGCATGTTAACCCAACTTACATGCTTTAGGGATTCTGTAGTGGTTAAAAAGGAGATTAGGTTGTATGACTTAGGTCCAAATCTTGGCTTCCTCAAGTACCGATGGTCTTAATCTTTCTGTGCCTCAGTCTCCTCACTTTAAAACAGGGTGTATTACAATGGCCCTGTATAAGGCTCCTCTGTCCATGGGATTCTCCAGGCAAGAATACTGGAGTGGGTTGCCATTCCCTTCTTCAGGAGATCTTCCCAACCCAGGGATAGAACCGGTGTCTCTTATGTCTCCTGCATTGGCAGGTGGGTTCTTTACCACTAGTGCCACCTGGGAAGCCCTTATAAGGCCATTATGAATGTTAAATGAGCTGATGAGTATAATAGCACATGGCATAAAGTATGTATTTATTTAATATTTAATCAAAAGCTTAATCAGTATTTATCAAAAACTCACCTGAAAGACCTAATTAAATATTCAAGGAAAATTAACAACAGGGTGTTTGTTTGATCCTCTCTTCCAAATATTCTAGAATATTCCTCTCTGACTCAAGCTAGATGCAGCAGGGAATTAGGTACCTAGGCCTCACTATTTTAGCCCTTCAAAGAATTGCTTTTGCTTTTCCTGCACAGTAATTTGATGTCATTTGTTTATACTGCAGTCATTATACAGATGACTCAGTGCTTGAGGCTCCGGACATCCGAGTGGGCTTTTCTGTGAGGGACCATGGTACCCATTCCAGGTTCATTATGCTTGTCCTGGGAAAAGTTGACCTTGCTAAGGGTCCCCCCAAAAGCTGACTGCTGGAAAACCTAGAGCCACATTTGTAGGGTATCTACAGCAGAGAAACGGGCCACTGATAGAATGGGTTTGGAAGCTTATTTCCTGGCTTGACTTCTTTCTCTTCCCTTTCTCCTGGTATATGCTGTTTTGCTGTAATTTGTACACCCTTGTAAGCTGCCGATCTTTTTCTGGATTTAAGGGTGGTAATGGAAAGCTGTTGTGTGAAAGAAACCGTGGTTAGTTTATGTTGTCTGTTATGTTATATGTCTGTTAGGAGACAGAACAGGGCCCAATAAGTAGAAGTTAGAGGAAGCTGAATCAGATGAGTCTGTGCAGGGTTCGCTGTAGCACCATGGACAGTGGCCACAAAGCAGTCTGCCCCCGGAGCAGGGAGTGCCTCACCCTACACAGTGCTCAAGGAAAGGAACTGACAGCAAGCTATGGAGGTGTCAGAGTCTTGGACGTGCTTCTTGGGCTGTAGCTTTCAAGTTTATTGTAAGGTATCCGCGAATCCACCTGTACTTAATTTGTCCTCAACTATCAACTCTTATTATGTGGAGTTTGATGTTACAAAAAGGATCTCATACATAAAAAAAGGTTAAAACCAAATTCCCTATCATTCACAGAATTTAAAAATTCAGCCTTCCAGGTACATAGTGAGGTGGACCCACATTGACTCGCATTTTTAGAGCCGAGACATACCTATGTGCTGATCTCCAGACAGGACAGTTCTAGTCTTCTCATCAGTCAGCCCACCGCCACATGCCTGGATGATCCCTGCTGCCTCCCTGATTGCTGTTGTACATGGCTTCCATCTGAAGACATAAGCTTCAGTATTGTGATTGTCTTCGGCTTCTTTAAATGAGTACTCAGGTTAGTACTTATGACTGTGGTATGCAAGCATATAGTACTACTCCCTGGAAAATCAGATTAGCTGATCCTTGGCTCTCCTAAGTCACTAGCTTAACTTTTACCCAGAGAGCAGTGAACATTAGCTAATGAATATAGGGATTTCCATTTAAATGATAATGTCAGCTCATCCAGGAAAGGCCTGATAGATGTGTGATGGTTTCAGCAAAATTTTTACCATTATTAAAGAATTATTTGAACTTAACCTCTCAGGGTCCAAGTTGAAGTGTTATACTTGTTTCATGCTTTCATATTCCTATCTTCAGCCTTGATATTGTTCTCAGTTAGAACGTGTATTTAGAATTCAACATTCATTGAGTGAATGAATGAATGAATCTTAACAATGTATAAGTAATATGAATACACTTTTATTTTCAAATACTAATCATTATGTAACCCAATATTAGAATCACTTACCTTGCTTCAACAAGAATCTCTTCAAAAAACATAAAATATGCAGTGTTTTACTTATACATGTAATACATCATTTAGAACACCAAAATATACTTCAGAGATCCTCAAAAAGTCAATTACGAACCTGAAAATCCTCCAAAAATTGCAGTTTATATGCCCCATCAAAGGCCTCACCATCGAATGAAGAATTCAGTGCATTCTGATAAAGAAAATGTCTTGGTCTTGGGACCACTGATATTTTCCTTTTGATAAGCACAGAATATTTTTACATGGATAGACAGAACTCAACAAGGATATGTTTGGGGATCAAATAGCCTGACCTCACTCTCTGCCAACGCTTGATCATATTTTCACTACTGCTCATAAAAATATTAATTGATTTCCTGAGGAATTCATGTAATGCATTATTCTTTCTCTGGCCTTATTGCTATTCATCAGAACTATCTCACTAACTTTGATGGCGCCGATGTAAAATGTTGACATGTTTAATGCTAGAAAATAGCAACAAAATATGGAATACATTATACTCACTGACCTGGGAATACAAAAAGCTATGACAATCAAACCTTGCGAGATTTCTATCAGCAAAACATCTTTATCTTGTTTGATGATGTTTGGGTATGTTATACATCTGAGAGATAATTTCTTAAAATAATACGAGGAATTTAATGAAGAGTTTTCTGTTTTGAATTAGAAATACAGGGACAAGATTTAACAATGGGAAAAAAAAACTCTTATGCATTTAAATGAAAACCAGAGATCTTTAAAAAAAAAAAAAAAAGGTCATTAAGCCAACCATTAGTTAAGGAAATTAAATAGAATTTCTTAAGGCATCTGAGAGACTCTCCCTCCTTTGATGAGTAGTATGTGTGGCTTTGAGGTGGATTGATTGAGGAGCTAACGAACATTCGTCTTGGGCTCCTCACTTGCACAGATCCCTTCCATGCCCTCTGACCCACGTTTACATTCTTGCACTGTCTTCCTTGAAGAGAGTCTCAAAAATTGTAGAACCTAAAGTTACAAAGGCTTCATCAAAAGTGAATCTAGACTTCAATGAGGACAGAAAAGACTTGCTGTGTGCCAAGAAATCCTTGTTGAAGCTACTTATAACAATAGCATTCATATATTGTTGAAGATTTTAGTTAAGTTAGAGTCCAAGCCTCCTCTTTTAGCCCTTGTATAGGAAAGGAGTCTATGTATACAAATGGGGCTAACTATTCCTTCATTCAGAGATCTAATTATTGATTTTAAAAGTAACTAGATGGAGAGCCCTTTTTTTCAATATGTGGGACTCAGAAATAGAAAGTCAAGAGATGGCCAATATTTAATAAAGAAAATGGTTACTTTTTCTATTCTTTAATACTTCAGTTTTATAAAAATACAAAATTTAATTAAATTACCTGAAGTATTTTGAAAACTATATAGAAGATCTCCCTTTTTCCAAAGAAGAATAGAGATTAAAATCTAGACTCGACATATGTGTGGTTTGTATCATAATGCTTTCCAGGAGACACCAAAAAGCACAGGTATTTTTCATTCTGCCTAAACGTGGGTTTGTTGGGGTTAAGCTCCAGGCTATAATCTCACCTTGCTAGCCTCAACTCTATGTCCTCTTCAACATGGAGAGCATGGAATCAAATCTTTTGACACATTATTTTTGATATATGGGATGTTCTTTATCAGAGAGTATTTTTAAAAGAAAGCTAACATTATGAAATGTCAGAAATATGCGTTCTGTGTTTATTTGACAGGTGTCCAAAAATCTAATTTAAGCTCTAAGATTGGCTCATTTGCAGAGTGGAAATTAGTCTTGCTAGACTTTCTGCTTGTGAGCCAGCTTGAAGTGCAAAGACAGAAAGCTCTAGAGAGTATTTATTTTAATTAAAGAAACTGTTCATAAACATACAAATAAGTTCTGCATACCATTCCTCTGGAAAACATTTATCAATTGGCAAATGTTCCCAGATAGTATTCTGCAGTCTGAAATAGAAATACATATTTGCTAATCCAGCATAGATCAATGACCTTTCCACGTGCCTTTAGCTATTTTTTGTTTAAAATAAGGGAAGTGTGAAATAATCATACTCTTTCAAAACAGTGAGCTCTGTCTCTTTGAATAATGCGTTGCGTGTGTATGTGTGTGTGTGTGTGTGTGTGTGTGCCGTCATGTCCAACTCTTTGTGACTCCATGGACTGTAGCCCACCAGGCTCCTCTGTCCATGGGATTCTCCAGGCAAGAATCCTGGAGTGGGTTGCCATTTTCTCCTCCAGGGGATCTTCTTGACTCAGAAATCAAACCCGGGTCTCTTGCATCTCTTGCATCGGCAGGTGGATTCTGTACCAGTGTGCCACCTGGGAAGCCTAGGAAATCAATTTTGTGGCAAATTGAATAGAAAAGCCCTCTTTAGCTCTACCAGCTACAGGAGAGCTCAGAACATTCCAGAAAACAGGCTTCTATGAGGATAACATAGTTTCTGTGTATTCATTTTGATCCTGCCCTCACTTCAGTCTAGGGCAAGGCTGGATATGGTAACCACAGGGCACAAGTGACTGTTTAAATTAAAATTAAATAAAATTTAAAATTAGGTTTCTCAGTCACCTCAGCTACATTGTAAGTATTCAATGACCACATACAGCCTCCAGCTACTGGACTAGACCTAGGCCATGCAGACAGAGCGTGTTTTCATCAATATCACAGAAAATTCAGTGGGGCAGAGAAAATAGCTGTAAGATATCACCCTAGAAGAAGCATTTACAAGCTCAAAGATGCCTGTGTCTCAAACAAATTGAAGTTTGACCCCTTCAATTCTAGTTAAGAAGAAAAATCTTTCTAGAAATTAAAGCAGTTTCCTAAGTTAAAAAAAAAAAAATGTACAGCAGTGTTTTCCAAAGTGATGCTCATTTGGTGCAGGTTCAAGGGATGTTATGTGCTAGGAGGATGGTTGGAATCTGGGACAGAGCGCCTGGGCCAAGATCTGTGATCAGAGAACTTGGATGCAGGCAGTTGTTGCTTTTGTTCAGTCGCTCAGTCGTGTCCAACTCTGCACCCCCATGGACTGCAGCACGCCAGGTTTGCCTGTCCTTCACTATCTCCTGGAGTGTATTCAAGTTCACATCCATTGAGTCAGTGATGCTGTCTAACCATCTCATCCTCTGCTGCCCTCTTCTCCTTTGGCCTTCAATCTTTCCCAGCATCAGGGTCTTTTCCAATGAGTCTGCTCTTCACATCAAGCGGCCAAAGTCTTGGAGATTCACCTTCAGCATCAGTCCTTCCAATGAATGCAGTAAACTCTGTTAAACAGGGCTTTTTTCTGTTGGACTTAAAGCTTTCATAATGCAAACATGCCTATGCCTGAACAAGGGGAACACCATAGCAGCCTTCCCTAAATTCTTTCAAGCAAGAACTGCCTTTTGGGTGGTCCATCTTATAAGACAGGTGTTTCATAGAGCAGCTTGACTCAGGGAATTAAATCACTTGATTTACCTGAATAGCAAGCTTACCACTTTACACTTGGGAAGGAGCTAATGAAACCCAAGGGTCAGAACATTAAGTCTACAAAATTTTCCTCTTTGTAGAGGACTAAAAATGCATGATTTTTTTTAATGATTTACCGTATTTGTATTAGAGGTATTTTTGAGACTACATATTTTATAGTGAAACCTCTTTATTCTCAAACTGCTATTGAAATATAATTTTATGGATTTAACGTACATAAAGAAGATAGGGTGAAATTTTATGACTGTGTGTGATTAGTAGCGTATTTTCAAATGGTTTCTATTAAATGAACAAGAGAGATTTTTGAACTTCATAGAATAAAGGATATTATGGTAAAAAATATATATATATATATTTATATAGTGGGTATCAGTGTATGTCAATCTCATAAAATGTTACTGCATAGGACAATGTAATCATGACAAAAGAATCACAGGGTTTTTTAAATTTTATTTTATTGAAGTATAGTTGATTTGCAATGTTGTCTTAGTTTCTGGTATGCAGCAAAGTGACTCCGTTACATACGTGTATTTCTTTTACATACTCTTTCCCGTTATGGTTTCTGTTGTTGTTGTCGTCACCCGGCTTTCTACACGGTCAGGAATTGCTACACAAGTGGTCATACCAGGGTGAGCCGGGCCACACCCCACTGTAAGTGCCCCGGTGGGACCACCCTTACAAGGGGACCCGCTGGAGCTCCCTGCCTGGCGTCCCAAAGGGCGGTCCTCTCTTCCCTGTCCGTCCAGAGCCCACTGGGGTCCCTGGGGGATGGAGAGTTCTGCTCCATCTCACTCCACTCATTATTTTTCACATCCTCTCCCCACCATTTCTCAGGCCTTCTATCATCGGGGAGTAGAAGCCTCTCAGAGGCACATTCTGTCCTGCTCTTTCAGACTTGCCTCTGGCTCTCCTTTCTCATTAGGGTCTCTGCTGAGCATTCCCGAAACAGCTAGTTCCTCCAGTATATTCATCCAGACCAGCCCTCACTGTGCGCTGGTTTTTCTCAATTTCCCTCCATGCTACCTTTAGAAAATGGCCTCACAGATCTGGCACTGTTCATCTAGCCCATGGTTACCCTCTGTGGTTCGCATCTCATCTTTCATGCTGTTATATACACTGCAGATTATGGAATGCGATTATCAAAGCAGTTTTCTTTGTTCTCTTGTCTTTCCTTTTTTAATACTATTTTTGACTGTGGTAAAATATATACAATATAAAATTCACCTTTGATAACCATTTTAAAATGCATCAAGTATTCATAATGTTGAATAACCATCTCCACTATCTATTTCCAAAGTTTTGTATCACCCCAAACAGAAGCTCTGTTCCTATTAGGCCATAATTAATTCCCCATCTCTCCCAGCCCCTAGTCACCTCTAATCTTCTTGCTGTCTCTATGAACCTGACTATCCTAGATATTTCGTGTAAGTGGAATCGTAGAAATTTTTTTGTCCTTTGGTATCTGGCTTAGCATAATGTTTGTCACTTAACATAATGTTTTCAAGCCTCATGCAGCGTGTGTCAGAATTTCACTCCTTCTCATAGCTGAATAATATCTCATTGTGTACGTATACCATGTTTTGTTCCTCCCATTCCATTTTAGAATTTATTCAGCCACAGTAGTCCTTCCTCTCCCTGGAGCAAAAGTCAGGCAGGTTCTCTGACTCTTGGTCATTTATAAGTGAAAGAAAATCTTAGAGACAATTTATGTTGTGTATTCATACTCTCAATTCATTAAAAGTGGTTTTTGTCAAAAAATATATACTTGATGTAACATTGAATCTTCTGCCCTGGCTCCCAAAGCCCAGCCCTTTGCTCCATGCCTGTGTACACTTGGCGTAGACATCCAAATGGGCTGACGTGATTCACCTGTTCGCTCTGAGTGTTCATCAGCTTCTACCTGTTCCATTGACTTTTTATTCATCTCAGATTAAGGCTAACAGGAAGCGATAATAGCTGATTATTCACTTTATTCCTCTGAAAAGTGTCTGCGTCATCAATCTGCAGATCCAGGGTTTTTAATTCCAGTGCTTAAAATTGTTTGCCTTGAATAATTGCCTACGTTAATGCCTATAGTGTTTCAGCCTCATTATAGAATCATCCGTGCAGACCGAAGTCCCCCATCCTAACTTGAGTAGCAAAACCCTATCCCTGTTCCTGTAGGTACAACAGAAATGTGTTTCTGCCAGAAATATAGCTCATGAACATAATTGCAAAGATTTATCAAGAGAAGTGTGGAGGATATTCCTTGTAGTACTGTTTTGTAGTAGACAAGAACTTGGAAACAATCAAATTGTCAATAATATCATAGCAGTTAAGTACATTTTTGATATATGGGTACAATAAAGTACAACATTTTGTTTACAAAGGGCTTCCTTGGTGACTCAGTGGTAAAGAATCTGCCTATACTGCAGGAGACCCAAGTTCAATCTCTGGGTTGGGAATGGCAACCCACTCCAGTATTCTTGCTGAGAGAATTCCATGGACAGAGGAGCCTGGCAGGCCACAGTCCATGAGGTCATAAAGAGTCAGACGTGACTGAGCAACTAAACCAGCACCTGTTTAAAAAAATAAGGTCATTCTGCATGCTGATATGAAACAATGATTAATACTCAGAATTAAGAGAAAAGGGCAGGGGGAGAAGGGGACAACAGAGGATGAGATGGTTGGATGACATCACCGACTCAATGGACATGGGTTTGGGTAGACTTCGGGAGTTGGTGATGGACAGGGAGGCCTGGCATGCTGCAGCCCATTGGGTTGCAAAGAGTCGGACATGACTGAGCAACTGAACTGAACTGAACTGAGGAGCAAAGAGCAAGAAAAAGAAGATGAATACTCGTAAGCATATAAAATATTTCCTGAAAAGAGTTCAACAGACCATTGAAATAGTTGCCTTTGGATAGAAAAAGTGGGGATATAGAGAAGGAAGCTTTTATTAGTACTTTTCAGTTTATAACTTTCTGTAATGTTTGAGGTTTCTAAACATGTAGATATATTGCTTTTACTTTTTATAACATAAGGGATTTTCTTAGTTTATGAACTACTTTTTTATTAATCAAGCTTTTATTTTTAAAAAAGCTAGTCATGTTATTTGTTAAAAATAAAAGCAAAGCAAAGTGAACTGTAATTAAATTGGTTAGAATTTTACACCATTTCAGACATAGTGTTTCTCTGGGGTTAGACTGAGAAAGAAGGAAATAGGTCTGCCACTGCCAGAGGCCAAGGGCCTGAAAGCCAAATGGTAAGGTCCAGCTACTGTTCACTCTAAGGGGCTGGCAAGGCAGGTGATCCATTCTTTCAGACATTTACTTGGCACGGAGCACACTGTCCTGTCATACTGATTTAATTGAATGACCTGTTTAAGAAAAATGCAAGTAAAGTCTGCTAGGAAATTTAATTTGGAGTCTCAAAATTAGTTCTATGAAACATGTCACCAGAAGCTTTGAACAGCCAAATGCAAATAAGTGAATTTCAATTTTTGTGTAGTTTTAAATAGTTTGAGCCGTTTGCAGTATAGGAAAATAGATTCTGATGGCCTTTTGCACATACCTGTGTTCTAGGAATTCTATTCTTGCTGTGTGTTTTATTGCTGACTTTTGTTTATCTTCTCTTTTTTCTTTACACCTATTTTCAGTACAATTTAGACAGAGTTCAAGGTGGCCCAAGCAAAACAATGACTCGGCACTGGTGTATCACGCATTTTTCCCTGCTTGTCAAACATTCCGTTGTAAAGGCTGTCTATAAATTATTAGATCGGCTCCCCACAAACTCCTGGAAGGGAACAGGGCTTTTCCTGGTTAAAGACAAGTCAGCCCTGTTGTCAGTAGTCCGCAAGGGTCTGTAACAGACCCAGAAACCCAAGTGCTGCTTGGATTCCAAGAAAGGCAGTCAGCCTTCCTCTTCAACTGGTTTGCATTTCAGTGGGCCGCAGGATACTGGCAGGGGAGGGCCTCAGTATTTCACCTTTTTAGCACTGAATGAATGAGGATAACAGTAGATCCCTGAAGGCTCCCCCACAGCAAACCTGACCTGGCCCAGCCTGACTTTGAGTCCCACCTTCCCTGGGAATTGGCGGCCCCTAGGATGGATATACCTGCAGAACCACCTGAGCCTGTGACACAGGCCTTTGTCCACGGGTCCACAAGTTTCTAGCGTATGAGACTTCCCTGGTGGTCCCACGGCTAAGACTAAGCTTTCATGGCAGGAGCCACGGGTTCCATCCCTGGTCAGGGAACTAAGACCCCACGTGCCGAGTGGTCAAAAAATTAAAAAATTTATACTGTGAACAAAGTATATGATTTTTTTTGGCATTAATTTTATTTAAGGCTTTTTCAAGGAGAAGAAAAGAAATCGTTTAAGACTACAAGCCTATGGGTAAGGCCCAGGCTAGATGTGGAAGCGTCACCCTATCTATCCATTCTTGAACCAGGGGTAGGAGAAGAATAGAAATAAGAAGGAAGGCTTTCCGAGGGCGAGCACGCTCTCTGACGCGCTCTAGGAAATAATTTGTCAAGTGGACCTATTACCACACTTCCAAAAAGAAAGCAGTTTTCTTCCTCCTTTCTTTAGAAGCAGGCCCAGAAAGCCTGTTTCCACCCCCAGCCCATGCTTCTAGAAAGAAATCATATTGTTTCTTCATAAAGCCTTGTTGGTTATTGTCCAGCGTGCAGTGACTGTCTGGGAATTTAATGTCCAGTGATTTTTTTTTTTCCCCAGCTCCTCTCAAGGTATTAGTGCTAAACTGACAGGTCCATAATACAGAGGAAGACTGAATTAGCTATTCCTGAGGTTACCTCCACACACAGAGCCTAGTCCTTGTCGCCTATTTCTAAGCAATCCTTAAGTGAATTACTGGATACGAACGTTTCATATCACCTCTTTTCTCTCTGCGAACTCGAAGCATTGTTCTTTACGTATGCAAGCCTGCCTAGTGGCACCACCTGATGATTTGGAGGAAATAATAAAAGGAGATACCAAGTGCCATTGACTTCTAAGTTAGTTTGTAGCACAAATAAGATGGGATTTTACCTGCCGGATTTTTAAAAGATGTGAAGCAACTGGAATGGATGCCTTCTAGAAAAGAAATCCCAAGAAAAGAGTCATTTATCAACCTTCTTTAGACCATTCCCATAAATGTTTTACATGTAAACAGAGCATAGAAAGCAAAGCTGTATTCAGAAGATGGCTGCTACTTGGAAAGAAAGAAATCCAATCTGACCCAGCTTCTGAAAGTCTCCTTTATGCGAGGACATGGCTGGGCTTTTGTATGAGCTGTATTGTATTATTGTAAAGTGCAGGAGACGCTTAATCAATAAGAAAAGTTGGGGTAGAATGTTCGGATTAAAGAGATAAGATCTTTGTTAGACTAAATCAATTGAGCCAGAACCTCCCATAGTGAGCTGAATGAAAACACCTTCATGTTACAAATGTACCGGAGATTTTTAAAAGGTCTCAAAATCGGTGTTTGGAGACTACGTGGCTATGTGTATTTTCAGTTTGCTGTTCTGGAGAAACCGAAGATTGTTTTTGTAAGAGTTTGGAAAAGCACTAAACTTCAGTAATATGCATGGTTTTGATAAACATTTACTGGGGTATGCTTTTAATATTCTGAGCTCCATTTTAAAAGTCATTGGTAATAGAATCAATGGACAGGGATACAAATTATCCCAGGAAGTTAAGAAACTAAGCAGCCTGAAGCCTACTCTAAAGGCTGTTCACCTTCACTCTGTAACCAGGACTGTTTGCTTCTGGAGCTGGACCCTGGGCACCCAGCCACCCACCCACCGAGCTGGGTGACCTTCTGTCTGGTGACTGTTAGAATCCGTGTGGTGTCCACAGGCTGTTGACAGCCTTGACTTCCCCCTCGATTGTCATCATCCCCTTTTCCTGCTAATTTGACTTTTTTTTTCCCCAAATATTCTCCTTTTGGGGAGGGACTCCATTCCTGGTCAGAAGGGACTCCCGAGTCGTCGAAGCCCATCCTGCTACTGCTGTGACCCTTACTGAGGCAGGGTCTGGGAAGAAAACCACATCCCTCCTGTGCACTCGACTGCACAGCTCAGTTAACCAGCTCAAAAGCCACTCTGTTGTTTGACTGAGTGTTCTGTGAAAGGATACGTTTCCTTTTTGTTTAAGCCGATTGGATTGGACTTTCAGATTCTCCAGCCAAAATCTGTTAACTGGTGCATGGAAACTGGTACATTTCTCTAAAATGACTAAAGGAATTCATCCACGGAAAGACTTTGGGCAGATGACCCCAAAAGAGGCTCTTGATAAGGACTTTCCAGTAGCAAACCAAATTGCCTTCAGGTTACATCCCATGGTATTTTGTGGGGCCACAGTAGCTGGAAGCAGCAAGAAGAAATGTGTCCTCATTCCCCGCTGACTAAATGGATTGTAACGCGCTCCAGCGCTCCGTTACGTTGTTCAGACATGACTGCGGTGGTGTGCGACCAAGACCCCGAGGGAGGGGGCCTTAAGGCAATGGGAGTTCATTCCTCTGTCTCGCAGAAACCTTGGGCTGGGATGACGGCTCTGCTCAAGGAAGTCTTCAGTTGGCCTCCTTCCCATGGTACAGGCGGCCCAGCATGGTGGCCACATTTCAACCGGGGCTAAGGGGGATGGGGAAGGGGAGGGCATTTTATTCCTAAAGCCAGATCCAGAAGAGGCACACAGCGCATGCAGACCCACATCCCAAGGAGAGGAGTTAGCTGCATGGCCATGTGGCCAGCCCCAGAGGCACGTGGCCGGCCCCATGTGGCCAGCTGAAGTTATTATCAATACTAAGAAGGAAAACAGCAGGTAGGTAGCAGAGGATAACGTTTGGTCTCTGCCACATCCACCAAACATCCTGTCTCTCCCGTAATCCTTACCCAAATACCGTCCACTTCTTTCCATTCACAGATCTCTGCATTATCATGCAGGAAAAGAAAAACTGAGTAGAACACTGTGTCCTCTTTATTTCTAATAGGACTGAATACTCGCTTCGTGATCTTTTCTTTCAACAGTATATCTTTCACTCTCTGAATTCCAAAGGATGAAAGTTAGACCTCTAGCTCTCAATAATACCCACTAAATTACATTCACCTCTGACTTCAAAAGGTGTGGCCACCATAACCTTCTGAATTTGTGCAGACGGATAGAGTTAGCATTCGGTAGGGCCGCAAGCCGAGAGTAGAGGAGCACCGTTCTAGAAAATTCCCTCTTTGGACCGAAGCTTTCACCTGCTGATTTTTTGTTCTAATTTGACATACAAATGTACTGCTTAACCGTGTAGAACCAAACAGACCGCAGATGAAAGCTTTTGGAGTTACAAATTGAATATGAGATTTCACGCAGCACTTGGAGTAATGACAGCTTCTGATTTACATTTCTAACAGCCGTCCTAGGAGTTTTAGCTTTTGTTCTTCTCCTGCAATCACTAGAAATCATGCTGTTTTCAGGAACTAAGCTATGCTAATAAGAAACATTCACCAGGGGGAAAAAAATCAATATATCCTTCTTTATATTTAAAATAAGTCAGCACTACTTATACGGGAAAGTTATTTATTTATTGCAAATGAGTTAGTTGATTGTCCGCTGTGCCTGTGGCCTGGCACTGGGCGCTCAGCACAGGGAGACAAGGACAGTACAGCGCTGGAGAAGCCAGTTATCTGGCGGGAAGAGAAGATACCCAGTGGGAAATAGCACATCCCCACGGCAGGGCAGGTTCATGCCAAGTAATGCGCCACAGAAATCCAGAAAAGTCAAGGGCTTCTAACCCAGCCCCAAGTCACCTTGAACATAGCACGTTTTAACACGTGTCCCATTGCTTGTCTGTGTGTGCGTGCTCAGTCGCTCAGTCGCTCAGTCATGGCTGAACCTTTGTGACCCCATGGACTGCAGCCCACCAGGCTCCTCTGTCCATGGAATTCTCCAGGCAAGAATACTGGAGTGGGTTGCCATGCCCTCCTCCAGGGGATCTTCTCAAGTCAGGGATTGAACATGCGTGTCTTGCGTCTCCAGCGTTGACAGGCAGGTTCTTGACCACTGTGCCACCTGGGAGGACCCACTACTCGTTTCCATCCCATCTATTTAGTCCTTGTTTTCTATAGGCCCCTGGTGGGGGGAGCAGGGCTCCAATCTGTTGATTTTTGTGTCCTCAGCACCCAGCAGGATATCTAACACCCGCATAGTTGTTCATTGAGTTAATGCTAGAGGAAGGCTTTGAACTGTTGAGGGCAGGGAGCTTCATCAGGGACCTGAGAGGGTGCGGAGATTTTGCCTAATGGAGACTGGGAAGTATCCTAGGCTTAAGGCTCTGACCCAGAGTGGAGGTAGAGAAGGGGCAGGGGGAGCTGCCAGAATACCCGGGCAGGGAGTACTGAGCTGGTGACCCAGGAGGTACCAGGGGTCGCGGTTTTCACAGAGAAGTTGCAGAAACAAAGCAAGGAAAATGTTTGATTGGCCACAACTGCAGCGGTTGCCTGGGGAAAACCAATTGGTTGTCTGTGATGGATTGTCCTCAGGCTTCCTCTTCTCTGATTCCAGTGCGTGGACTCTTCGGTTCTGGTTTGTTTACGTAGCTTAGAAAGGCGTTAGCACCCCCTCAGTCCGTCAAACACCCTCCTTGTTTAATTCCTTTCATGTCACCAAGTTCACTTTGATGAATAACCCTCCTAAACAGCTTGTGAAACGGATATTACCACTTATCTTTTTTTTTTAACTCATACGGATTTTTCAGAAATTATTTTAGGGATTCGAATTTTGCAATATTAACTTCATTTGAGGTCGGACTGAGGAAGAACTAGGTCACTCTTTTAATTTAGAGATTATTTAGAACTTGATTGAATTCACAACCACTTTCTATGTAATGTTTAATAGATAATGTGTAACAATAATTGTAATGCAGTGTGCACTCCATAATATTTACTCATCTGTCTTATGCCATAGCATAGTTTGCTCCCTTTTATCTACAAATAAATGCTTAATGTTTAATAATCTCTAGTATAAACAATTCTTCTTTGTTTCCTTGCCATCACCATGGTATGCATGTATAAGAGCATTTCATACTTAGGTCCCTCAAGTGGAAATACTGCCAGCTGGGGCTAGTGAAAGATTTTTAACAATATTTGAGAAATGGAGCAAGTGGCAAGGGGTGGACCATACCAGGCCTCCCTTTCTACTCGGATATCTAAACATCTACACACTTAGTGAACAGAAGAAAGTCAGACACGTAGCAGGAAGCTTTCCAAGGTTCTGGAGCTGGAGAAGACCCTTGACAGGAGATGTCAGGCATGTTACCATGTGAGCAAGTCCCTTCTGTAACCCCCATTTGTTTCCATTTAGTGTTTAGGACTTCCCTGGTGGTTCAAACGGTAAAGCATCTGCCTACGATGCGGGAGACCCAGGTTCGATCCCTGGATCAGGAAGATCCTCTGGAGAAGGAAATGGCAATCCACTCCAGTACTCTTGCCTGGAAAATCCCATGGACGGAGGAACCTGGTAGGCTACAGTCCATGTGGTCACAAAGAGTCGGACACAGCTGAGCAACTTCACTTTCACTTTCAGCAAGAGCGTTTTCCTAAACAAATTTATTTTGAACATACAAATGTAAGTGAAAAGTACAAACTCATTTATAATGACACTAGATTTTTAAATGTCTCAAAACTGTTGGATGTTAGTATTTGGGATCATGACCCATCTTCCACCTCATCTTTCTATTCCCTGAGCAAATTAGATGCACACACCCGCACATTCACATTCACACCACACACACACACACACACACACACACACATTCCCATCCACACCACACACAAAAACACACACCCATGTTTCACAAAGTGGATCCAGAAGTGCATTTCCTACTGTTTTACTAGTGGAAAAGTTATTTGTCCACTTACATGAACCCTGAATCTTTTGAATTCTAACTTTAATGCAGTTATTTCCCTAGATGTTTGCACACAACCCAGTGTCTCAAGGCCAAATTTCCTGTAAGTGGAAGCATTTTGCACATATATTTTTAAAATAGACCTAATCAGAGTGAAAACTTCAAATTAAAACTAGTTTTTGTCTCAGGGAAAGATGTGAAGTGAACTTTGGAAACATTTTTACCAAAATCCCTTCTTTATTAACCATGTTTGGTAGCCATTTAATTCCTTTGTTGTATTTTCTGTGTCTCTGGTCACAGTCTTCCTTGACACAGGTGTTCTTCCAGAGTCACCTACCTGGGAGCCCTATGGACTCATACACTGATTTCTCCATCACCGTCTGCTTAGAATGCAGAGGTGTGTTGATTTTCTCAGCAACCTGGTTAGGGGCTTGTGGGATACTTTCTAAGGCTAAAGGTGAATGGTGTCACCTGTGGAATTTACATTCCACTACAATAAACAATATATCAAATGGTGAAGAGTGCTGTGTTCTGTTTGAAGTAATAATATATCCTAAAGATAGCTGGAAATACGAAATTGAAGTCCGATATATTAGGCTCATTGTCAAGGTTTGAGAGTTATCATTAGAAAGGTAATAATTGAAGCTCTTCAAGAACTGGTCTGTTCTCTGGAGAAGAATGACTTGGTCTTTTCTCTGCAAAGATGTGAGAAGACTTGTAGGTCTTATTATAAATCAGGTGAGGCTGCTCCAACCCCTCCTGGTTTGGTGGGGGAAGAGAGAGGTTAAGAAAACAGAAAGGAAACTCCAAGCGTGTCATTCTCAAACCAGGGTATCCGATATGGAGGATAATACACAGAGTCATAGGATGAATAAAGGCGCAGTTCTCTGGACCATTTAGGGCAGGTCCGGGTGGGGTATGATACTTTTATATTGAACTGAACCCATGAATGTTCAAATTATGTCTCAATTTACCACCTCTCTTTGGGGCCATGACCTTGAGATTCTTCAGAGCAGACCTACTCCTCCCTTTGCTGTCAGGAATATCTCTCAGAAGAGTTTGGAGTGCTAATTTAAGTGGTGGCAAGAAACTTGCCCACACCATCAAAACCCAACTAAAAATCTTTGAATAAAATATCAAGATTGTGTGAAATGAACAGTTTTTGTTTTTTTTAAAATTCATCTTATACAAAATGATTTTTGCCACCCTTTTATTTTTATTATGTGCTTAATAAGCTTGCACTGCTCTAAGAAACAGGTTAATATTCCTGTATTATTTTGTTTGTATACCATGTAAATGGAAATGGTCCCAGGAGGAATGACATTATTATCAAATGATCTTTTCCTTCATTATCAAAATGTAAGCAATTAAATCTCTGCTTCCCAAATGTGACAAATGTATTAAAGAACATTTAACTCTTGCAGAGGTTTCCAGCTAGAGGTAAAAATCAGTTGCTGATTTATAAAAATCTGTAATTATTATAAAAATCAGTTTTTATAAATGTGTCTTGACTTAGAAAGTACAATTGATGCTTTATTTGTCTCCATATAGGACAGCCTTTCAAAGTAACCTCACTTAAACTGAACTGCCTTAGTTTTATAAGTGGAAATTGGTGGTTTTAGTTGCTCAGTTGTGTCGGACTGTTTGCGACCCCACGGACTGTAGCCTGCCAGGCTCTTCTATCCATGGGATCTCCTAGGCAAGAATATTGGAGCGGGTTGTCATTTCCTTCTCCAGGGATCTTCCTGATCCAGGGATGGAACCCGCGTCTCTTGCACTGCAGGCAGACTCTATACCACTGAGCTACCAGGGAAGCCAGCCTCCTATCCGCATGTAGAACTTCACCTACTCATTCAAGACAAAGAGCCGCCTCTCCTTAAGAGATCATCACGCCAACTCCTGAGACAGCATTTAATCACCTTTACCAACAGCAAGTGACTCAGCGTCGAACCTCGGACCTTTCTTGCGGGAGTCTAAATCTATTCGTGTGGCAGCCACTTCCATCCGCTGCTCTTAAAGACGACCTGACCTACAGACACCGACGTTCTGGTGTGGCCCGGAGTCAGCTGTGTGTTTCCGTGTGACCCCGTGTGCACTTGACCCCAAATCCACGTGGGGCCTCTGTTGAGAGAAGACCTGCTGCTGTGGACGCCAGGTCTGTCCCCACTGGGAGCTCTGGGGGCTCCCTGCTCATTTCTCATTAACTCTGGGGCACTGCTGGAAACTCCTAAGGCTCCAGGAATGCTTCCCTCCCTGGAGGGTTGGGGAAACCCCCCTTTTCCTGACTAGAATGGGGGAGCAGGAGTTCCCGGAGACCACGAGAGGTCATAAGTTATTCCCACAGCCACGCGCACACGAGCGCTCCAGAGAAGTCTGCTCCTTCACACCTCAGGACACTTTGCCAGTATGTGTAAATAAACATAAAGGGGAAGCTCGAAAACATCAATCAAAATAAAATCTCCTCTCAAAATTAAATGCTTCAGTAAGTCACAGATGAAGAGCCTTGCCCCTGTGTTGGTGTTCGGCCGCTAAGTCGTGCCTTGACTCTTTGTGACCCCATGGACTGCAGCCCGCCAGGCTCCTCTGCCCTCCACCTCCCGCAGTCAAATTCATGTGACTTTTGCTGAGTCACAAGTGAAAACCCTTGATGCTAAGGATTGCTATAATACTTAACATGTATCTTATGTGTATGAAGTCTTCCATCCCACAAATGTGTGTTAAGCCTTCAGCATGTGCAAAGTACTCTGAGGGATAAAAAGATTTCTAAAACACTGTCTCCGATTAGGAGAACTTGTTCGAGTTAATTCTAAATCTTTGAGGACTGAATAAGAGAAAAGATACATTAAGAAGCAGTCTTGTGATAAAGGGGCAGTCTTCCTGGTGGCCTTCCCAAGACCTGAGCCGACCTAACAGCTGAGAAACGGCCTTCTGTGGGAAAGCCTTCCAACCTCAGACAAGGGCTCATCAGCCAGTTGGTTCAGTGGAGCAAATGGAAAATGGAATCCAGCTCCCTAGAGGCAAGTTTCCTAAAAAAAAAAAAAAAAAAAAAAGATTGGAGAACTTGGCCTAACTTGAGATGTTAGAGTCTAAATGAAAGAGGAAACTCTTATCATGGATGAGAAAGTGAGGTCCAGCTGTTCAACACTCAGAAGCCAGTTAGGAGGCCAGGTTGGTGGAAGGGAAAATTTGCTTTATTCTGCGTGCTGGCAGCTGGTAGGGAGGGCAGCTGCCTGTCCAAAGAACGACTCCCCCATCCCACCGCTGACAATCAGGGGGAAAGAGCTTTTATGGGCTGGAAGGGGCTCCATGCAGACACAGCACAATCAGCTCTAACAATCATCTTGAAATTGGTCATCAGCGGTCTGACCAGCACCATCTTGGTTGTTTTAGGTACAGTTAATTTCATTCCAGGGTCAGTTTGTTCCCATTTGTTTGAGGCCAGGTCTCAGAACTGTAGTAGCCAGACTTTATTTTCTTGGGCTCCAAAATCCCTGCAGATGGTGACTGCAGCCATGAAATTAAAGACTCTTGCTCCTTGGAAGAAAAGCTATGACAAATCTAGATAGTGTATTAAAAAGCAGATCCATCACCTTGCCAACAAAGGTCCATAGAGTCAAAGCTATGGCTTTTCCAGTAACTGTGTATGGATGTTGTGACCCCACGGACTACAGCACCCCAGGCTTCCCTGTCCATCACCAACTCCCAGAGTCAGACACGACTGAGCGACTGAACTGAACTGATGTATGAATGTGAGAGTTGGACCATAAAGAAGGCTGAGTACTGAAGAACTGATGCTTTCGAACTATTGTGCTGGTGAAGATTCTTGAGTCCCTAGGATTGCAAGATCAAACCAGTCAATCCTAAAGGAAATCAACCCTGAATATTCTTTGGAAGCACTGATGCTGAAGCTGAAGCTCCAGTACTTTGGCCACCTGATGCAAAGAACTGACTCATTGGAAAAGATCCTGATGCTGGGGAAGACTGAAGAAGAAGGAGGTGACAGAGGATGAGATTGCTGGATGGCATCACCAATTCAATGGACATGAGTTTGAGCAAACTCAGGGAGATAGTGAAGGACAGGGAAGTCTGGAGTGCTGCAGTCTTTGGGGTCACAAAGAGTCGGACACGACTTAGTGACTGAACAACAACATCATGGCTACCATCTAGTCATCATTAGTTAAATTCTTCCGGTTGGTGAGGGTCTCAGTATCTCTAAAACTTCTCACAGGATACGGCTCAGAATATTATCTATAGCCACTGAGGCGGAACTAAAGGTCCTTGAGTACACTGCTATTGTTTGGTCTCCTTCAACTGTTTTCCTTTGTTCCTTCAATTTCTCACTTCTCTGGTTAAGTATTCTTTGTCTAAAGTTTGCCACAGACAAAAGGCTGGCAGGGGACGTGGGGAGCATGGATTGTAGGATCCTGTTCTGTTTCGATCACAGTAATAAGAGGGAGCTTGCATTACTCACACTGTGCCGTGTGAGTGTGTGTCATCTTGGCCTCCTCAAAGTAAATTTTAAAAGACCACCCCCCGGTGGGCAAATGAATTACAAAAAGTACCTCCCACCCCACCCCTCAGGCAGACACAGGCCACAGGACTGACCACCCCCCACCCAGACGGCATCTTGCCACAAATCCCCGTGTGGGCACAGCCACTTCCCGGATGCAAGGTCCAGGGAGGCAGATCTGTGAGATCAATGTTTCATAATGTAAACCTACACCAGAGCACCCTGTTATTCCCTTGTAGCAATTACTGCCATAGTATATTTTATTCAAGGATGTTAGTAGACTTTCTGATGGTCAACAGCAGATAAAGAAGAGAGTAATGGGACAGAGCTGAAACAAGGAGAGGGGAGAGTAATGGGACAGAGCTGAAACAAGGAGAGGGGAGAGTAATGGGACAGAGCTGAAACAAGGAGAGGGGAGAGTAATGGGACAGAGCTGAAACAAGGAGAGGGGAGAGTAATGGGACAGAGCTGAAACAAGGAGAGGGACAAGGACAGGGAAAGGCATATAGCAACAGGAATGATCTCTTCACAGTTTAAATAGTTGAGTTTGTATTTAAGAAAATCTGTGCCCATTACTTTGCAAAGTAAATTAGATCTCAGCATCCAAGCCACATACAGTACTATAAACAACTGAAATATATTGAGTGTGTATGTGTGTGTGTGTGTGTGTGTGTGTGTGTGTGGTGATCAACTGGAGGAAGTGGGAGCCAGGAGAACCAGTTCATGAGAGCCAGTTATGCACATCTTTTTCCAACTCTATGTTCATTAACTTCATGTCACTAACTTGAAATAGACCATGATGAGAGAAAGAATATTACAGGGATGAATTTTTTCAGAAGGGCTGGGGAGAAGCTTGTTTACTAGCACACCACTCTGTGTGTGTGATCCATTTAATTATATTCAAGTACAAAGGTCTTTAGAAATTATGCAATACAAGGTTGTAAATAGAGACAACCTTGGGTGACAGGCAACTTCAACTTATCTTTAGTTAACCTTCCGTGTGGTGCATGTTGTATATTTGGGCCACCAGTGTAATTAGATTAAAAATTTTGGTACACATATTAATATCATCATCTAGGATATCATATTGCTTGCTTGATTATTTTATTAATTTAATCCATTGGCTATTCTATAGCCAAATCCAATACAAAGCATTTGCAGTTAGAACACATATTTCCAGGTTAACACAGAAACTTTTCTGATGCAATGCATTGAATGTAATAGGTTAATTAAATATTATAGCCTTCATAAGTTGCAGATAGTTAGAGATACCAAGTCCGGGTAAACATCTTTGTTTCTGCCCATATTTTAATGTTTAGAGTTTAGAAATCATGGTTAGGCCTCTTATTGCCTCCTGATCATTTATTTTTCTCTTCGTTTTCTGATCATTTCCTCTGTCTGGTTTTATAATAAAGCATCTCTCAAATTCAGTCTCTAGTTGGGACAATATTATTGTAGTATCTCCACACTGTTCCCTTTCAAGAGCATTCCTACATGAAAGAATTCTTTAATCTTTATTGCATCTCTGTTTAATCTTTCAGAGACACATTCAGGTAATTTAAATTGCAATGACTGTAAGATGAAAATATATACAAAGTTTTGAAGAATGGAAGCAATTAGTGAGGTTCACAGGGCTTGAATTCATGAAGAAGCCTTCGAAGAATGCAGTTCCCCTATTGATTTTACCTTACGGAACCATCCTTGGTTTTATTGTCTGTGAAGATCGTTCAAGTGGTCGAGTAGGCACACTTCTCTGGAGACACCAGCACGCTCTCCTTGACGAATCTTTTATAAATCCAGCACAGTTTACATCGCAGTAGATTCATGTTGAGTTATGAAGGCAAGAAAGTGTTCCATTCTGTCTGAAATAGATACAGAATATTTCAGAAAACAAGGCTCAAGAGGAAGTTTTTTAATACCTTAAGCATCCAACTTGCCTGCTCACTTTCACCATGAAAATAGAGAGGCATTCTAGCAGAACAATTTAGGTCTGTGTTTGTTAGTTGCTCAGTCATGTCCGACTCTTTGCACTCCTATGGACTGTACCTTGCCAGGCTCCTCTGTCCATGGGATTTCCCAGGCAAGAATACTAAAGTGGGTTGCCATTTCCTTTCCCCAAATTTAGGCCTAAATCATGCTAAAGCTCAATTTAAGATGAACTTCAATAATAGTATAACATTATTGTTATACTATATAACATTATTATTATACTATATTACAGTACTACTACTGCTACTACCACTATTACCAAAACAGGCAACCAAAACAGGTAACAGTAGTTTATGTTTGCCCAGTGATTCACATTTCACTGAGGCGTAGTTCAAACAATACATGGTAACAAAAGTAACAAAGATACTATAAGCTAAATAACATCTAGGTTTTATTAGATACTTTGGGAGACATGGACTGTGCTGCCAAAGCCACTCAGGATGACTGAAATGACTTGTTTATGAATCCATTCATTGAATATTGTAATGAAAGATATTTATCCTTTTCAGTTGCTGGACAATGTCAAGTTCTTGTTCCCTCAGAGTCTGAGGTTTTAATGACCAGGCCATGCAGAGCCGCCCAGTGGGGAGTTCCAAGCAGTGGTGTGTGTCGTTACGGAATCAGGGCACTCCGTGGTGAATCCGTGAACATTATGGTCCACCACCATCCATTGATCAAGAGCTGGTGATAGAAGTACCTGTCCTTAGTCAGTGACACGGCACATTGTGAAAGCAAGTTTTTACCAGATAATATAACCTTAGATTCTTCTGCCCACTTTCAGTCAAAACGCAAGATGTCAAAAATAATACTCGTATTACTTTTCTTTTTCTTCCTTTTTTTTTATTGAAGTATAGTTGATTTCCAATGTTGTGTTAGTTTCACATGAAAGTATTCAGTTTCAGCAAAATGATTCAGTTTTATAACTATATATATATATATATTCTTTTTCAGATTCTTTTCCACTGTAGGTTGTTACAAGATGTTGAATATCCCATGCTATATAGTAGGTCCCTGTTGATTATCTATTTTATATATATTGGTATGTATTTGTTAATCCCAAACTCTTTATAGTTTATTCCTCCCTCACCCTCTTCCCCCTTTGGTAACTATAAGTTTGTTTTCTGTGTCTGTGAGTCTATTTCTGTTTTGTAAATAAGTTCATTTGTATCATTTTGTTAGACTCCACATGTAAGTGATATCAAGTGATATTTCTCTTTCTCTGTCTGACTTACTTCAGACAGAGAAAGACCTAGATAATCTCTAGGTCCATCTATGTTGGGGCAAATGGCATTATTTCAATTTTTTAATGGCTGAGTAGTATTCCATTGTGTATATATAGACCATATCTTCTTTATCCATTCATCTGTTGATAGACATTTAGGTTGCCTTCGTATCTTGGCTATTGTAAATAATACTGCTATGAACACTAGGGTGTGTGTATCTTTTCAGATTAGTTTTCATTTTCTCTGGCTATCTGCCCAGGTTTTCTGGATCATATGGTAGCATGTGTTTTTAGCATAGAGGCTGCACTAATTTACTTTCCTACCAACAGTATAGGTTTTTCTCCACACCCTCTCCAGCATTTATTATTTATAGACTTTTTGATAATGGCCATTCTGACTGGTTTGTAGTAATACCTTATTGTGGTGTTGGTTTTAATTTCTCTAATAATTAGCAACATTGAGCATCTTTCCATGTGCCTGTTGGCCATCTCTATGTCTTTTGTTTTTGGAAAATTGTCAATTTAGGCCTTCTCCCCTTGTATTAGGGCTTCCCTGGTGGCTCAGACAGTAAAGTGCCTGCCTGCAATGTGGGAGACCTGGGTTCAACCCCTGGGTCGAGAAGATCCCCTGGAGAAGGAAATGGCAACCCACTCCAGTACTTTTGCCTGGAAAATCCCATGGATGGAGGAGCCTGGTGGGCTACAGCCTATGGGGTCACAAAGAGTAGGATACAACTAAGCAACTTCATTCTCCTTTCCCCTTGTGTTAGTTTTCTACTGCTGCTGTAACACAAATTATCACAAACTTGGTGCCTTGAAACAACATCAGCTCAGTTCATTTCAGTCGTTCAGTCGTGTCCTACTCTTTGTGACCCCATGGACCGCAGCACGCCAGGCCTTCCTGTCCATCACCAACTCCCAGAGTTTACCCAAACTCATGTCCACTGAGTCGGTGATGCCATCCAACCATCTCATCCTCTGTCATCCCCTTCTCCTCCATAGATTTATTATTTTATAGATCTAGAGGTCAGTAATCTGATGTCAGCATCAGGGGGCTGAAATCAAGGTATCGGCCAGCCTGTCGGCCTGTCTGGAGGGTGCAGGGAGACTCTAGTCCCTGCCTTTTCCAGCCTCTAGAGGCACTGTGTCCCCGAGCCCATGACCTTTCCTCCCTCTCCAAGTCAGCAGTGTTGTATCTCCCTGACCTTTCTTTCAAATCACATCTCCATCAAACTACAGGCAGGAAAGTTGTTCTGATTTGGAGGATTTGGGAATTACATAGATCCACCCAGGTAGTCAGGACAGTCTCCCCATCACAGGGTCCTTAACCCTAGTCACATGGTCCCATGCCACGTAAGGTTAGCATATTCTCAAAGTTCTGGGGATTGGGGCCACAGATAGCTTTTTGAGCAACCATTAGTCTGCCTCCCATAATACTTGTAAAGAATGATGTAAAGAATATACATCCCCGGAGGCAGTTTTATCATTTATCCTGAATCAAGCTCCCCAGACAAATTTAAGTGAAACTGGTGTCATACCCAAAATATTATACTGATTATCTATTGCCACAGAAATTCCGTGTAATATTCAGCTATAGCACTTCAGTGGCATGCAAAAATAAAAATATAATTTTAGCACTAAGTCTCTGGTTCAGCTGGGCAGTTCTGCTGACCTTGGCTGGGCTTGCTCAGTGCCCACAGTCAGTTGGCTGGTCTTGGAGGGGCCTGGCTGGTACAGCAGGTCTGGCTCCCAAACGCTCCATGCAGTCCCTCCTCCTCCAGCCAGCCTGGCTCTCAGGGTAGAGGCAGTAGTCTAAGGGCAAGAGCAGAAGTGGGCAAGGTCTCCAAGGCCTGGGCTCAGAAACACACAATGTAACTTTCACCCCATCCTATCGACCAAAACTAGTCACAAGGCCAGTCCAGCCTCAAGGAGTGAGGAAAGAGATGGGAACCCAGAGTTCGTAAGGATGCGGGTCTGTGGAAGTGGGGAGAATAGGATCGTTTTACAGCAACTCTGCCTCATAGGCACTTAGCAGCTTGGTATCAGTTTGGGTCCCTTTCTGAGACTCTGAGTAGAAAGTTATCTCAGCTCTTGATGCAAGGACAAACCCTGCTTCTGAGTCCCTGGCGTGGTTATGGACACACGATGGTTACACCTCATGACATATGACTGGAGAAGGATAGGCCAGCCTGGTCCTTGAAAGAGAGAGTCTCCGGTAACATTGATATATGGTGAACCCAGCATAGTGCCAGGCACCGAGGTATAATAAAAGATTACTTGACTGAATGGTTTTATCTGATGAATAATGCAAATATTACAATTCACTGCTTTGCTTTAGCAGCTGGGAGTCTCCGTAACAGGGCAGTATTTCTAGGTGCAGACTTTAAATATGGTTTCATTTGATTATTCTGATTGATTTTTCCATTAGCCTGATTTAATTTTCTGTTTACTGTTATAACTGTAGGTAATCTGGCCATCTCAAATCCTTCTTCGAGTGAGATAAGCTGAAAATAAAATTTCCAGCCCATAAAGCTGGTAAAGAATTAGCTCGTCATTGGTGAAGCCTTAAAGCAGTGGAGACTGAAATGGGGCCAGTTTCATTGATTTTCTCGGTTTGGTAGCATTGTGTGTGAGAAAAAAAAATGCACAAAATTAACAACTCAGCCATTTTCTATCTGTGTATACTTGGGCAAGTTACTTAGCTCATGTGAGCCCATTTGTAAAATAGCAAGAATAATAACAACAACAGCAACAACGGGCTTCCCTGGTAGCTCAGCAGGTAAAGAATCTGCCTGCTGATGCAAAAGACACAGGAGATGCGGGTTTGATCCCTGGGTTGGGCAGTTCCCCTGGAGAAAGGCATGGCAACCCACCCCAGTATTCTTGCCTGGAGAATTCCATGGGCAGAGGAGCCTGGCGGGATACTGTCCGTGGGTCTGCAAAAAAGTCAGACATGAAGCGACTGAGTACGCACGCACACACGCACGCAACAACAACAACAATAATAATTTTGGCAAAATTGGGTGAAGCCAAAGCATGAAGGATACAAAGGAATGAAAACCCTCTCAGCACAGTGCCTGGGACCTTAGTAAGCATTTGATCAGTAATCAGCTGGGGGATGGGAAGCCCTCAGATGCGGTTCCTTTCTTCCACCCATCCTGTTAACATGCATGTTTGTCTGTGTCTGGGGCGTGCGGAGGACAAACCCAGCTGCTGCGGACTCAAAGGCACCAAAGGTGGCAGGTTTCTACTCCTGCTGGGTGACAGTCATCTGTGATCAACGGTGTAGGTTCCCTTTCACTTTCCGTTTCTCATAGAAGAGAACATTTGCAAGTGATTCGATTTCCTAAACAGGAATTTGATGGAGGAAATAACTCATCAGCATGAGCTAAAAATGCCCACGTGCCTTGGGTTCCCAGTCAGAAGGCCATGGAATGGGGTATATCTCCTGCCGTATCTATAAACAAGGGTATCACAGTTGCCCACCATTTCAGTCCTCCAAATGTGAATTTCTGAGCCCAGAGGGCATCCAGAAGGAAGAACAGTGGCTTCGATCCAGCAGCTGTTGGCTTCCGTCTGGGGAAAAAACCAAGAAGCAGGGTGCTGGCCCTAGATAGCTGAGACGCGTATGAAAGGAATGACTTCAGCGAGCCCAGTTGCTTGCATCACAGAAGAACCCTAAATTCCTCAGTTTGAAATATCTGATTTTCCTTAACTGGCAATCATCTTTGATGTTCATACTATCCACCCCTTTTGTGGCAAACTTCTACATACCCTGACTCCCTCCCCTCCCTCCTCGGAGCAGTTTCTCAGGACTACCTGAGATGCTGCCTCCCTAGCTTGAAGTTCTAAAAGTTCCCACCGAACAAAACAGCTCTCAGCTTTCAGGTTGTGGCTAATGTTTTTTAAGCTGATAAGGCCAAGACAAGAGTCTTGCCTCATCTGCTTTCTGCCTTGTCTCATCAGCCTGCCCTGAGCGGGCCGGGACTCCCTTGACACCGATTATTTAACCTGATCTCCTTCTTGGAAAGGAATTGGAATCATGAGTTGAAGTTGGAATCAGGAAGAGAGGAATGGGATTCTGGGAATGACCGACCCTCCCAATGGGCCTGCCCTGGAAAGGCAGCTGCCTGCTGAGCCTTGCGTTTCTCTGTGTCTGTGCCAGGTTCTTTCTTCAGGGGATGGTCTTTTGCTGTGTCCTCCCGTCACCCCCGCCCCATCTCACACAAAACCCCACCCACAGGCACACAAGACTAGTAAACGGATGGTTATTATGAATCCGAAGTCTCATTTTCACATTCAGTGATTGAAATACCATTTGCTTGGGCAGAGTGGAGGTAGAAACAAGCTAAAACAAACATATTTGATGTTTTGAAATGTGTTAAAAAAAAAAAAAAAAGCCAGACGCCCAGGCTTCAGAATTTCCCATCAGCCTCCTGTGATCCCCCCATCAGAGAACTGTGGGTACCACAGCCAACTCCACGCTGACGGCCCTGTCCTTTCACACCTCCTTATCTGAGGGGAAAGTAGGTGAACGTCCCACAGGGAAACACTTCTCATGTTCTGCACTGATAATAAGCAAAGTGTTGTTCTTAAAAAATTTAGTCTTCAAAAAGTCCTCTGAAGTGGTATTTTTTCACCTCCTCAGAGTGGACCCTGCTTCACTGAGTATTTGATAAACACAGCATTCTGTGCAAACAGTTTGGTTCTGAAGGTCATAATCCTTGTGGAACTCAAAACCTTCCACTTAGCCTAATTTTGGTTCTAACCACTGTTGAGTCGAAGATAGTTTTGAAACATCTTCCTGTTGGTACACAAAACAGTTCTTTTTTTTTTTTTTCTTGTTGTTATTCAGTCACTCAGTCACGTCTGACTCTTTGCAAGCCCATGAACTACAGTGCACCAGGCTCCCCTGTCCTTCACCATCTCCCAGAGTTTGCTCAAAATGACTGTTGAGTCAGTGATGCTATCTAATCATCTCATCCTCTGTCGTCCCCTTCTCCTCCTGCCTCCAGTCTTTCCCAGCATCAGGCTCTTTTCTAATGAGTCAGTTCTTCTCATCAGGTGGCCAGAGTATTGGAGTTTCAGCTTCAGCATCAGTCCTTCCAATGAATATTCAGGGTTGATTTCCTTTAGGATTGAATAGTTTGATCTCCGTGCAGTCTTTTGGGGAACAATTAGGTTCTGATTACGTCTGACTGCAGTGAATGGAGCCTCAATTATGGGCTAGATGTTTTGGTAGGTGCTGGAAACACAGGACCGGACAACACCGCCTGCCCTCAGGGGGTCCACGATCTACCAGATAAGTCCACAGCAGACTTTTGCAAGTGCCGTGATTCAGCTCTGCCTAGAAAGCTGTATTATTATTGTTTTGCCTTTTCACTAAGATGGGCAATAAGAGGAGTAAGTAAAGAGTCATTTGCATTTAAGATATTTGATTTTAAAATAATGAAAACTTACACAACAGGTTTATTTCCCCAAAATTTCCAAAGTGATATTGGAAGTCTTCCTTCCTGATCTCAGTTTTCTATGAGGATCCGCTCTGTTCCCAGGCCCTATGCACATGGAGTGATTTTTCTCAGATGGTATTTTGGAGCAGACTGAGGTCTATCTATGTACCAAGGTCTGCAAAGAAGAGGAGGAGGAGGTGGAGGGGAGCAGCACCCTTTAAAATAAATATTTTAATCCTTATTAATTTTTGATACCCTGTTACCTTGATACCATGTTACCTTGTTGACACACAGAACTCAGAAAGGCCTTTTCCACTGAACAATAAATGTTAGCTGCAGGGACATTTATACCATAATGCTCATGACCTCATGACCTGTCGCACAGCTCATTCCATGGTGAAGCAGTCATGGTAATGAGCGATTGAGTTGTCACATGAGGTACTAATACAAAATGACACCGTGGAAAGCATTGCAAGGTATGTGACTCTCCATTCTCTGTGAATGAACTCAAGTTGAATCTACTGTGTCATTTTCTCTGTCTCTATTGAGATGTTTTGTCAAGGAGACGTATTTTTATTTTTGTTACATGTTCATATATTTTCTCAATTTATATATGAATCTAGCTCAATATCATTAGTAAAAAAAAAATGATACTGACCCACTATAAACTGGTGTATCAATCGGTTCAGTTCAGTTCAGTCGCTCAGTCATGTCCAACTCTTTGCGACCCCATGGACTGCAGCATGCCAGGCTTCCCTGTCCATCACCAACTCCCAGAGTTTGCTCAAACTCATGTCCATTGAGTAGTTGGTGATGGCTATCACTAAAAAAATTCATAAAAATCTTGTTATATCCAGATTTTGAAAATTGCACATGAAACTGGTTTATTATGCAAATTCTGTCAGAAATATAATCTTAGCATATTTATAGTGGAATTTAGCCATAGTTTCTTTATAGAGAAAATAGAAGCTATTATTAAAGCATGAACCTATACATAATGTGTTTAAAGTTAAAGGAAAAAGCAAAATTTTTTTTTCTTACATACAAATTTAAAGAACTTCCACTCGTGTTTGTCTTGCACAGGGCTGAGGTCAGCATGACCATTAGAAAATGAAGTGACTCTAGCTTCGAAATGTCCTTAGACCTGATTATACAACATCTGCCCTCTGGTGTCACCCACCCCTTTGCTTACTTGGGATCTCTGGGCTCTTTGTTCATGTACGTGTGGTGGGATTGGGGCAGAGAGGAGATCCTGCAAACTTGGCCTGGGTCTTCTGCAGAAGTGAAAGCCACAAGAATTGAAACTGATGTTCGGAGATAGTCCACTGCTGCTGTCATCTTTGCATTACATTTTCCATTATCCTTGCTCTGACTGTTTACTGGAAGTACCAGCTTTCTATAGCCTTAAGACAGTGAGACTATCTTCTGTCGTGTACTTCTAGAAGCTGTCGCAATGCCCTATAGGGCATCCTAGCTGTTGTCCTAAATTGAGATGACAGTGTTGCTCATATTAAATTGCCTTCTCGCTTGGCTGGGCATGCTGGGATCCATATCTATTAATGCAAGAGTGTCCAAATGTCCTGCCAGGAAAGCAATTTGTTCCTCAGTAGGGCGTCGGGGAAGCAGCTGGTCTAAGAAGCCATCAGAGGTGATGTTAGGGGCAAGTTGTGTTTTTCTTGATTTAATGGAAAATCTTACTGATCCATCGCCTCACTTGTCCTCACCACTTGCCAAACGAGGTCACACAAATCCATCTTCAGCCCTCTCCTCTCCCTCCCCACAGGCCTGGCATCACTCTCTCGTGGGGAGTCAGCCCTCCACACAGCCTGAGCTTCATAACAGACATTGTGACAACACCGAACACATTGTTCATGGATTTTTTTTAATGCCCTGGAGAGGCAGCGCAACTTGGAAACATTCCATTAAATGTCACACTTCAACCAGCTCAGTTTTTTTCACAAAGTCCTCTCCAAGGAGAACTCTGTACACACACCATATCAGTAGTTGCTTCCTGCAACTCTCCCCAGCCTCAGCTTTCTCTTGAACGCAGTTCACGGACTCCAAGTGGCCTGGCCTCCATAGCTATGCTGCTGGCGTGCATATTCAGTGACTGATGCTCAACCAGTCATTTGAGAGAGATGACTGGATACCAAGTTCATACTCAGGATGTGACATGGAAGCTTATCCTCAGGTGTCTAGTGGACAAGAAATGCTCACCTCAGCTCTGATAGGAAGGGTGTTTATGGCCCCAGTAATTGAACTGAGATGCCTAATTGTCCAAAGATGAAACAGGCCTCCAAAAGGGACCTTAGTTAGAAAGTCCCTGCCCTCAGAGTGTATGTGTTAGAAACATGTATAATAAAGTGTCTTATGCATGGAAAACTCCAGCATACTTTAAAATATGGCAGCGATGCTCATACCAAGTGCACAGCTAGAGGTAACGTCTCATTTCTCTGAGGGCAGAGTTTATGCAGGCTTTTGTTCAAATATAAAAACAGCATGTTTAATAATCAGGAAGAAAGAGGGCTTCCTTGGGACAACCACTGTGTCTTTAATGTGCACTTCTGTGCAGTTGAATTTCTTGGTGATTTTTATGGGGACTCTATTACAAAGAGGTTTCTGTCCCAGTTTCATCTTGGTTTTAATAATTTGTCAGACCTGTCAAGGTAGTTCAACAACAGATTATCTGAAATGAAAAGTATGTTTTTCCACGGTACAAAACAAAGATGTTTAGGCAAATGAATAGTATGAATAATAATTTAGGCAATTGCTCCCGTGCGGTCATAATTTCTCTCTCTTGTATTCATCATTTTGTCTGGAACCAGAGGCTTCCTGTTTCATCACCCTTCCCCTGAACTCACCCCCAGCTCCAACTCTGTCTAGTGAGTGTTGGTGCTGATAGCTGTCTTATTACTTTGAGATTCTGCAGAGGATCTAACTCTTGGTCCAGGGTTTAATAAATGATTGCACGTACAGGAAAAGATCAGTAAACGCTGCTTGATTAGTAATAATGCTCCATCACCTTCTTTGTATCTGACTATGGCTCATTGCTGATTTCAGCAAATATTTGTTTACTCTGTCAGATCAGGATGAAGACTAGGCTTCATGTCAGCAACACAGAGATGACTAGGAAGAGTTTATCTAGTCTTTAGGTAAAGTGTCTTCACTACCTTTTCATTTTGGAAGACCAGTTTTCTCATGTTTACAGTAAACATCGGATTCCTCTTTTGATGGTAGTCAAGATATTTTGCAGAGCCATCTGTAAATTCTTGAGCATACTTTACTATTTTCCAACTTCCCAGTTAAATGAGACCCAGAATTACAAACTTTAGGGCACCTTGGGCCGTAATCTTCTCTGTTGATCTTTAACTAATAACTGCTTACCTTTGGGTCTGGCCAGATTTTTTTTTTTTTCTCCAAGAATATGTTGGAATAAAGAAAGGATTCTTCTTTTAGATTTGAGCATATAGAAAAACCAAAAAGTGAATAAGCTCACGAGAGTCATTAAAAATATTAAAAAAAATAATAATTTTTGACATACATTTAGACTTTATTATAGTATGTATGGAAGAACCAAATTTCAGCATTCTTTATCCATATTTTCTAAAATATCTTACAAAGCCTTTACATAACTTTTATAACATTTAATTTCCCAAATTCTCTTTTATAACAAATGAGAATAATTAGCAAGTGTGATGATGCCATCATTAAAAATGTATCATCGGAGGCCCCTAAGTCTGGTCCATTATCCATGCACCTGCCAGTAGCAACAGCAAGCATCTCATGACCTGTCTTCCCAGGTGAGATTATAACTTGGCAAAGCTTGCACTCAAACTACTCCTCCTAGCCCCCAATTCCATCCTCTTCCACCTTTTTTATCTTGCCTGTCACTCCTCCTTAGAAAGAAATTAAATCAGCATACATGAACTTTCTCTTTACTAAATCCCCTCTAGTTGCTACCAAACTCTGCTCTCTTCAAGGTGATTTCACAGTGACTGACAGTATACTCTTATCTGAGCTTCTGGTGCTAGTGGTAAAGAACCCGCCTGCCACTGCAGGAGACTCGGGTTCAATCCCTGGGCTGGGAAGATCCCCTGGAGGAGGGCATGGCAACCTACTACAGTCTTCTTGCCTTGAGAATCCCATGGACAGAGGAGCCTGGCGGGCTACAGTCCACGAGATCGCGAAGAGTCAGACGCGACTGAAGTGACTTGGCAGCAACTGCATACACCTATCCTAGTCCTGGGTGTGGGCCACAGACTGAAGCCAAGAAACTCTCTGAAGGCCACCACTCATTCTGTCTGGATTCTCCGAGGTGCTGTAAGAATGAGATCAAGGATGAAAGCGAAAGCTACATTTAAAAATTCTTACCCTTCCATGAGTGGAATCTGAGTATACCATGAAGGCTCACTTCATGTAAAATTGCAAAGGAAAACATAAAACATAAGCACCCATCTTTTTTCATCTCTTTCCTCTAGCAGCCCCTCCTAAGTACCTCCTCACTCCTGACTGCTCCTGATCTACAGCCCTCAAGGGTCTCGCTGGGATCAGCCCACCTGGTCAACCCACCTCTGATCATACCGAGTCCACCCGGCATGTGATCGCATCCCTCCATTGTGTCCGTTCCACAGTTGCTAGGGAAATATGTGAATATTCTCATAATCCTTCGATCCTAGTAACCAGTATGAGAAGTCTGGAGGTAAACTTAGTGCCCTTCCTTCTGAAGAATACATCCCTGCATTTTCATGAAGACTCTTGTCTCTCATCCTTCCAAGAAACTGTAACAATATTCTCTTGTAGGTGAGAAAGGGAGACGCTCTGCCAGCAAGCTGGGGGGAGGTCGTTAAGGTGAACAGGGTTGGAGGGGCGCCTTGAACAGCAGCAGGGACTTCTCTGGCTGCTCTGCTGATCCGCAGGTTCAGCCCCATGTCCTGCACAGTGTCAGGACGGATGTGAACAGAAGGGGCAGGGAGGTGCAGCCATGAGCAGCTGGGCAGCCTCTTGTCCATCGAAGGCCAGGTGCCTCCACGTAGCATGTGTCCTGACTCCGAGGGCAAGGATGTGGTCCTTCCTGATAGAACACATCCTCATCTGAACTCGTGTTCTCCTCCCAGAGGCGGCCTCACTACCTGCATCCCTCCTCCTCCCTTCTTGCTGCCCTACTCCCTACCTCCCCCCACCCGCCACAACTTGGAGAGTAAACGTCCTCTCCACGGCAGTCAGGAGCCCACCTGCCAACACAGGAGATGCGGGAGACGTGGGTTCAATCCCTGCGTCAGGAAGATCCCCTGGAGGAGGAAATGGCAACCCACTCCAGTATCCTCACCTGGAGAATCCCATGGACAGAAGCCTGGCGGGCTACGGTCCATGGGGTCACAGAGTCAGACATGACTGAGCATGACATGTACATAATTGATGAACAACATTGTGTTAGCTTCAGGTGTACAGCAAAGTAATTCAGTTAGCCATACACATGCATCTATTCTTTTTTCAAATTATTTTCCCATTTGGGTTATTTCAGAGTCTTTTCGACGTTCCACTTTGCTCACTCACAGCGCCACTCCCTCAATTAGCTTACACTCTCAGAGCAAACGCTTGTCCTGGACTCCGCGAAGGGAGTCGGCGCGGTGTGCAGTCTGGAAAGGAGGAGGTTGGCACCCTGCCTGCGTCCGTTCCTCGGTGGACACGCTCGGGCTGTTTGTGAACATACACGTTCCCAGGCCGTGAGGGGCAAGGCTGCTCTGAGGACTGCCTTCCCTCCGACGCGGTCCCGTCCACGTTCCTGGGCGCCTGCCCCGTGCTGCCGGGGGCGCCAGGGCGGGTGGAGATCCTGGGAGGAGGAAGGGGTGGGGTGCCCGCAGGTGGGAGGCTGAGCCCCACGGGGCGGGAGGCCGCAGGGAACCTGGCCGTGGGCACCGGGGGGCCCTCCCTGGCACCTTGGGGAAGCTTGACTGGGCTGCCTCTGGGCTGGTGTCCTCGTGAGGCTGGGGTGCTGGCCGGGAACCAGCCAGAAGGTGGGGGGCCGGGCGGGAGCAGCTGAGAGTCTGGGTCTCTGAGGCTTGAGTCCACCTCTCCTCCAGACCCCCTACCGGCCCAAGCGCGGCCTCTCAGTCCAGCCTTTGTGGGGTGCACCGGGGAAATGCCAGCTGTTCCTGGGCCCTTGTCCTGCTCTCTCTGCAGAGGGCACTTCATTCCTTCAATACCTAGCTATGCTAGCTGGTTGTGCCTAAACAGTGGTGATTCCATTGGCCAAAACCCCACTTCAAGGTGAAAGTTAACCAATCAGTAAATAGATGCCATGAGTTTTATAAGCAGTTGATGAGCATGTAGAAATCTAGAAACTCAGAAAATCGCCATGTGATCTTTTAACTTCATCTTTACTTATTCAGTATTCAAATCAGTGCTAGAGAAAGCGTGCTTTCTTCATTATGGTAGAGAATGAAACATTGCTCCAAATGAAGCACAGATGAAATAATACAACTCACTCCTCATTTTAAATGATCCTCCTTTCAAGGTGGAAACCCTGATTCTCATGGCCCAGATGTCCCACAGCCGAATGCCTGAAAAATAAAAACCTAAAGGCAAGTAGCCATATAAGAAGCAGCCCCACAAAATTATTTTGACTGTGAATGGAACTGTATAAAACACGTGCATGTGGATAAAAACTCAGAGGACATCCATAATACAGGAAATTATGGGGTAAATGTGGTGATATTGTAACAGGAGGGAAAGGGGCGGAGCCCAACTTTTGAAAGAAAGACATAGCCCAAGGACACAACCTAAAACTGATTAGAATCAAATGGGACCGAGATGGCAGACAAGACTAGACCTTGATCCTCAATCAGCAAGTGAAATGACACACCCAGAGGTGCCATGACGTTTCCAAGGCTCTGTTAAAAGACCAAGGAGTGGGCGGTGGCCCGAATCCTGGAAATCTCACCCCTTTCCCAAAAATAGTTGGAATAATCCTCCCACTCATTAGCATACGAAATTACCCAGCTTATAAAAACTCAGTTCAGTTCAGTTCAGTTGCTCAGTCGTGTCCAACTCTTTGTGACCCCATGGACTGCAGCACACCAGGCCTTCCTGTCCATCACCGGCTCCCAGAGTTTACCCAAACTCATGTCCATCGAGTCAGTGAGGCCATCCGACTATCTCTTCCTCTGTTGTCCCCTACTCCTTCCGCCTTCAATCTTTCCCAGCCTCAGGGTCTTTTCAGATGAGTCAGTTCTTCGCATCAGGTGGCCAAAATATTAGAGTTTCTGCTTCAGCATCAGTCCTTCCAATGAATATTCAGGACTGATCTCCTTTAGGATGGACTGGTTGGATCTCCTTGCAGTCCAAGGCACTCTCAAGAGTCTTCTCCAACACCACAGTTCAAAACCATCAATTCTTCAGCACTCAGCCTTCTTTATGGTCCAACTCTCACATCCATACATGACTACTGGAAAAACCATAGCTTTGACTAGACAGACCTTTGTTGGCAAAGCAATGTCTCTGCTTTTTAACATGCCGTCTAGGTTGGTCATAACGTTTCTTCCAAGGACTGCCAAATTTCAGGGCGCCCTCTGCAATGGCCCACACTCTGTCTGTGGAGTGTGCTTCTTTCCGTATCTGAATAAATCCACTTCTTACCTGTCACTCTGTCTCTCGCTGAATTGCTTCTGCGATGAGACATCAAGAACCTGAGCTTCATTAGGTCCTGAAACCAAGATACCATGGGTTTTGGCTGGGTTTGAGTCCCAGTCACGTGGGTTCGTGTCCCAGCATGTGGTTCGAGTCCCAGTCTGTGGTAAACGGTTTCAGTATCACAGGCATTTCTGCTCCTCTGGTGTTTAACAGTCTGCAGTGCTGTTCGGTGTTTCTTTACAACGCCGAGGAGGGAGTCAGAGGTGTGTGTTGATTTCTCTCCTCAGTACCGTGTATACAATAGATGTTCAGTAAATGAAGTTGGATGACAATAAAAGTTATCCAATAAAAAGTTAACAATAAAAGTATAACAATAAAATGAGACTTATGAGGATAGTCAATTTGCACGTTAATAGCACAATTTAGAGAATAGCCTGGAGACAGTGCACATTTGCCTAATACTTTTTTAAGGAAGTAAGACACAGATGGAATTGCTTCCATGCATCTTGAGATAGGGATATTTTCCCTGGTCCATCTTTAACTGGTGGTTGGGGCTCTTCACTCTGACCTCAGAGCTGAGCCCTACCCGAGACCATGGGACTCCCTTGGCCTCAGATGCAAGGAAGCCTAAAGTAGCCACGTGACCGCCCCAGGGCAGCAGCGCTTTCCGCCTGGGCACTTGGAGCTTCAAGCATGTATGCCAAGGGGTGTATTCCAGCCCATCCTTGTTCTCCCAGTGACAGAGGTTTCTTCTAGTCTCCAGTAGCTGAGTCTTCTTCCCCTGGACCCAGTCTCGTCAAAACAGGGCTGCCAGACCTGCTCTGAGCATCACAGAGACCATCACCCACCAGCTCTGACTTCCTTCTCTCCCATCTCCCCTCCTCCCAGCTTGAGTCAAAGCCACCGATGCCAACAACCTAGGTTCTCTCTGCTCCTCTCGGTCCCTTACGTTCAGATCTGCTCAAGTCTGTCCCCCAGGTAACCTCCCCTGGTACTATTCTGCCTCAGTGACAGTAAAAGTTGCTCAGTTGTGTCCGACTGTCTGCGACCCCATGGACTATACAGTCCATGGAATTCTCTAGGCCAGAATACTGCAGTGGGTAGCCTTTCCTTTCTCCAGGGTATTTTTCCAACCCAGGAATCGAACCCAGGTCTCCTGCATTGCAGGCGGATTCTTTACTAGCTGAGCCACCAGGGAAGCCCAAGAATATTGGAGTGGATAGCCTATCCCTTCTCCAGGGGATCTTCCCGACCCAGGAATCGAACCAGGGTCTCCTGCATTGCAGGCGGATTCTTTACCAACTGAGCTACCAGGGAAGCCCCTGAGTAAGGCAAGTACACTTGTTATCTTATTCCCATCAAACTCGACCTGATGTTGGCATGCTGGCCTTGACAGGAGAGCTTGTGTGCAGCGACCATGATGTAGACTTGTGTGCAGTGACCACGATGCAGGCGTGTGTGTGCACATGTGCACAAGTCGGGGAAATGGAGCCACGAGTTTCAGCTGAGTCCTCACAGCCAGGCCCAGCGTTTCTAGGGACGTAATGAGTGGCACCGTGGGAGCCGTCCTCACTAAAGTGAGACATTCTTCTCCTAGACTAATGTTTTCCATGCCAGTTGGCAGCTTTTCTAAGATCAAACCCATCTGCCGCTTGCATCCCACAGATACAATTTAGTGATACTCCTTTAAAGAATTGTCTGGTCACTTGGGCAAGTGTGTACTGTTATTTGTTCACATCATGAGGGTTTGGTGTCCCTGAATAGATGGATGGCAGTACAATCATGATTCCTTACGTGTCCGGTCAGCTGTCAGGGACCAAAACCCTTCGCAGGGACAGCAGGCATGTGAGAGATGACTACCAAGTCCATGAAAGGTGCATTATTTTTCTATTCATCCTTCAAAAGCTTTACTTTCCTTGGCCTCACTGCCAGTTACCCAGATCTCTAAAAATAAACCCTGGACTAGGAAATGTCAACCTACTCCATTATTATTGCCTGGAAAATCCCATGGACAGAGGAGCCTGGTGGGCTATAGCCCATGGGGTTGCAGAGGTTTGGACACAACTGAGCAACTGAGCACTAGAGATGAAGGGACCCATCTCTAGTTTCCATCCACAATCCTAAACCTCATGGAGCTTCTAGTCCATTGGAAGGGCAAGTTGATCAGTAGCAAGTGTCATCTTGTGGCTAATGTTTAAATCATTTGAACTATACATATGCAAACCCATGTTCGATCCCTGGGTTGGGAAGATCCCCTGGAGAAAGGAATGGCAATCCACTCCAGTATTCTTGCCTGGAAAATTTCATGGACAGAAGAGCCTGGCAGACTACAGCCCATGGGGTCACAAAGAGTCAGACACGACTGAGCGACTAACACACACCTGCTGCTGCTGCTGCTAAGTCGCTTCAGTCGTGTCCGACTCTGTGCGACCCCAGAGACGGCAGCCCACCAGGCTCCGCCGTCCTCAGGATTCTCCAGGCAAGAACACTGCAGTGGGTTGCCATTTCCCTCTCCAGTGCATGAAAGGGAAAAGCGAAAGTGAAATCACTCAGTCGTGTCTGACTCTTAGCGACCCCATGGACTGTAGCCCACCAGGCTCCTCCGTCCATGGGATTTTCCAGGCAAGAGTACTGGAGCGGGGTGCCATTGCCTTCTCCAAACACATACATATACAGAAAAAACGGAATCTAGTTTGTATTCTCTTCCTTTATTTTTTAAACTTCCAGCATACTTTTTATCTGGCAAATTGAACTACTCTTGCCCTGTAAAATGATTCAAACTTCATTGGCCAGTCTCTTAAGGGGTTGTCTCATCTCGTTTTAAAAAGCTCTACAAAGAACATTTGTTTTCCTTTCTGGTAAACAGTGTCACAGTTTATCACTATGTGAGAAATGTCTTATCAAATCTTAAGATCAACTGTCCTTTGATATAGTTGGAATCCATTATCCTGAGAGAGAACTTCATTTTCTATAGCAAACAAAAGATCAGTGCCCTCTTTAGAAATAGCATTTTCCATATTGACAGAGGAAAATTACATCTGGACCGGCTTCTCTGATGTAACAACAGCCCTTTTCCAAACCTGACACTCTCAACACCCTCTCCTGCAACCATGGCCACAAACAGAAGGGGCCCCGTTTCCACTGACTTCCCGTGGAGAGGAATCTCTCTCCGAGACATTCAACCCAAATGACACAGGATTATACCTTCTGTCATTTCCTTTTAGAGAGCGAAAAAAAGAAAATTCAAAGTCTTGACTTGCTATTATTTTCTTAAAAGTTTTCCAAAACATAACTTGTGCTTTAATAGTATTGACTCTCTTGGGTCCTTGAGTACCCAGGCTGGTTACTTATGCAAATTGCTGTGCTTTGTAATTAGGGTAAAGCGTTTTGGTTAAATTGCCTTTCTACACAGACATCTCCGTCTTAGACCAACCTTGGTAAATAAATTGAACCTGCTGGGTTTGCAAATTAGAAAACCAAGCACAAATGGGAAATGGGTACCTTTCTTCCCCCGGCTTTGCCTTGGTTTCACTGGTCTCAGATTCGGCCAACTCGGAACGACATCAGGGCCAGCACTCGGCCCTGCGCTGTCTTGACGTGCGTGATGGCTGCCTTATCACAAAGCATAGCGAGTCTCCTTCTCCACAGATTCTTGTCATCTTTAGCTGCCCCTCCTCCCCCCCATCTGGAATTTCATCACTCGAGAGGGGAGAGTTTTAAGTTCCTTTTCTTTAAAATCGCCTTTTAAAACACAGTTTTAGGAAAGTATTTATGTAGGATGAAGGTGTCTTTTGGTGATGCAGATGTCTTCAGAAACGTATTACAGAAATAATGAGGATGGCAAAGGATCGTTCCCCTGAAAAGAGAACGAATACAAGAGCCCACGGCAAGAGTAGCCTGCAGATGCAGGTCTTAGGGCCCGCCCAGGGCCGAGCTGTGCAGTGGCTTAAATTTTCTAATTAACTGCCATGTTTAATTGGAATATTTAGCTTGAAAATAGAGATTTATAGCTTCTCTGTAAAAACAAAGCGAAAAACAGAGGGGCTCTTGTTAGACAGAATGGACATCCTCAAGTGTGAAAGAAGAGCAGCAAAAGGTGACACGCACCGCCCCCGCCCCGACCTTAAACACAGTTTGCCACCACTCCCTGCTGCCCCCCCCCAGCTCCCTACCAGGCGCCAGACCCCAACTCGGTGTCCTCTCTTCTTGAGCCTCTCCCATTCTTTTCTGGTCTCCTAGCAGATCACTTTCTTTCCAAACAGACAAGTAAACAGCTCATGTTAAGACAGAACACTCCTTCTCGAGCACTGCTGAGAAGGATCCAGAATGCAGCGTTGCCAAGGAACGGCTGCTGAGCCAGCGCTCTCACCAAAAAAGAATAAGCCCCCGAGTCTCTGTGATGTCCCAGAGTTATTCATACAACAGCCAAGAGCCGGGAAATCGCTCTCCCCCCAATTCCGAGCTCTACTCACTCCCTCCCGCCTCACCCTGGTGTTTAATTGGGGGCAAAAATGTTTAAGTGGGATGTAGATTCATTGGAAAGAATTCAATGGAGAGTGACAAACCTGATTAAAATGAGTACGGGATTGCAAAAATCGATCTGTGAGGAGAGGCTTGAGGAATTGGGCTTATTAAGTCTGAGGGAAAGAGAGCCCAGGGTAGATGTCCTCAGTGTATTAAAGGACATGGCATGGTGATGCTGACCGGCCTTCTCTTGCTCTGCTGAGGACGGAGCAAATGGAAACCGTCTTCCGAGACAGGAGAGAATTTTTAATAGTGTATAATGGAGAATGACGGGACCATGAGGGCTGTCCCTTAGGAGAAGCATTACTGAGGTTGAAAGAGCACTCCCATCCATTCTCCTTGAGACAGGTTTTGTAAGGGTAGAGAGTTGACAAGTCAGTTTATATCCTGTTCTGCCTGGAGGCAGGAGTTTGTGTAAGATGACCTTTGGGGGCATCATCTATTCCTTTGAGTCTGCAGAATTATGAAAGGTCTTGAATCTGATTCGAGCGTGTTCGAAAACAAGTACCCATCAGCTCCTGGCCATCACAAGCTGGATGACAAGAACACACACTTTTTGCTATTGAATTAACACCTGGGATCTCAGCTATTCAAGCAACCATTTCTTTTGTAGTCCGTGATTGCAAACTAACAGTCATTAGTCTGCTGTGACACATAAAAACAGCACTGCTTTTATGCCTCACATATGGACCGCTTCTCTTAGTGAAATGTTTCCATGGATACGTTACATCAGAAAAGTCACCACCAAACATAAGAATCTAACAAGCCATTCTCATGTGTCAGAAAAGGCAGTTCACTCATTTTGTCTACTATTATGCATTGAGCACCTATTTACCTGCCCGGATCAGTGTTTTGTGCAGAGAACATGAAGCTGAAAAGCGAGTCAGACTCGCATTCCCCAGGGCAGTTGGCAAGGGCGGGGAGTGATTCCAGCCCAAGGTGAAAATCTCTTATTAGAATACAGGTCACTGAGTGGTATAAGGAGGCTGCCATGAATACTCAATGGATGTATGAAAAGATGAAATCCCACCTGAAGTGGGATGAAATGGTCAGAAAGCATCAACTGTGCATCATGCCAGTAGGAGTAGGAAAAAAGAGGAAAGATGAAGAGCAGGCAGAGAGAAGAGGGCATGGTGGGAGAAAGGAGTTTGAAAGAAGAAAGATTCTCTTCCTGGCAGCTGTGTGCAGGCTGGGAGGGTTTTGGGTCCCAGCAGAAGCTGGGCTACACCCAGCAGCTCCCTGGAACTTGCCCTTGTGGCCCAACCAGTGGGATGCTAGCTTACAGGAGAGATCAGTTCAGTTCAGTTCAGTCGCTCAGTCGTCTCACTTTGCGACCCCATGGACTGCAGCAGGCCAGACTTCCCTGTCCATCACCAACTCCCAGCGCCTACTTATACTCATGTCCATTGAGTCAGTGATGCCATCCAACCATCTCATCCTCTGCTGTCCCCTTCTCCTCCTGCCTTCAGTCCTTCCCAGCATTAGGGTCTTTTCCAGTGAGTCAACTCTTCACATGAGGTGGCCAAAGTATTGGAGTTTCAGCTTCAACATCAGTCCTTCCAATGAACACCCAGGACTGATGTCCTTTAGGATGGACTGGTTGGATCTCCTTGCAGTCCAAGGGACTCTCAGGAGTCTTCTCCAACACCACAGTTCAAAAACATCAATTCTTTGGCTCTCAGCTTTCTTTATAATCCAACTCTCACATCCATACATGACTACTGAATAAACCATAGCTTTGACTAGACGGACCTTTGTTGGCAAAGTCATGTCTCTGCTTTTTAATATACTGTCTAGGTTGGTCATAACTTTTCTTCCAAGGAGCAGGCATCTTTTAATTTCATGGCTGCAGTCACCATATGCAGTGATTTTGGAGTCCAAGAAAATAAAAGTCTCTCACTGTTTCCATTATTTCCCCATCTATTTGCCATGAAGTGATTGGGCCAGATGCCATGATCTTAGTTTTCTGAATGTTGTTTTAAGTCAACTTTTTCACTCTCCTCTTTCACTTTCATCAAGAGATTCTTTATTTCCTCTTCACTTTGAGCCATAAGGGTGGTGTCATCAGCATAACTGAGGTTATTGATATTTCTCCCGGCAATCTTGATTCCAGCTTGTGCTTCATCCAGTCCAGCATTTCTCATGATGTAAAAGGAGTATTATTTTTTTTACAAGTTCTGCCTTACAACTTACCAATATTCACCTCCCTGAAGCTTCCACTCGTCTGCCCAAGATCCACTCCTTGGAGCTTCCCAAGGTGGCTGAGCCGCCCGGGCTCTGAAGTCCTTCTCCCAGGTGCTTCGCCCTGCGGGCTCTGCTTCTGCCCTGCCCTCAGCACCCTGTGCCCCTGCTCCTGGCTCCTTCTGGCCATCCTGCCTGAGTGGGTTATCCTTTGTTATCGTGTTCCCACGCTGACCTTGCTCTGCGCTCCACACCATCGGCACAACCTACCACTCAGTTGCAGGAGGACAAGAGGGCCACAGAGGATGAGATGGTTGGAGGGCATCACTGACTCCATGAACATGAGTTTGAGCAAGCTCCCGGAGTTGGTGATGGACAAGGAAGCCTGGAAGGCTGCAGTCCATGGGGTCACAAACAGTCGAACACGACCAAGCAACTGAACAACAACCACTCAGCCTTTTTGTCAGTCTCATCACACCTATCTAAAAAGATTTAGATGTAGAAGAGTTCACGTTGCACATACCCAGTCTTCTTCAGCACCAGTGGTGCCAGATGTCACCCAGCAAGACTGGGTGGGCACCTCACCCCCATGCTTCCTGGGCTCCAGCTCCTCAGCGTGGGCACCCATGCCCTTGACTGTCCCACCTACCACTCCATCAGATTCATTGATTCCTGCACAGTGGCCGTCACAGAGCAACTGTTTGATAGGGCTTTCTTGATGAATCCATTAACTGGGCAGCTAACTTTTAGCTTTTAGGGCATGTTCAGTTGATGGAAATAGAAATCCTTGACATTCGTCCTTTGTCCTGTCCACTCCTTCATCAACTCCTGATTTATGATAACAATTCAGTCAGTGTGTGCAGAATGAATGGAGGGTCCTCTCAGTTCAGTTCAGTTCAGTCGCTCAGTCATATCCGACTCTTTGTGACCCCACGGGCCACAGCATGCCAGGCCTCCCTGTCCATCGCCAACTCCTGGAGTTTATTCAAACTCATGTCCATTGAGTCGGTGATGCCATCCAACCATCTCATCCTCTGTCGTCCCCTTCTCTTCCCGCCTTCAATCTTTCCCAGCATCAGAGTCCTTTCAAATGAGTCAGTTCTTCGCATCAGGTGGCCAAAGTATTGGAGTTTCAGCTTCAGTATCAGTCCTTCTAATGAATACTTAGGACTGATTTCCTTTAGGATGGTCTGGTTTGATCTCCTTGCAGTCCAAGGGACTCTCAAGAGTCTTCTCCAACACCACAGTTCAAAAGCATCAATTCTTTGGTGCTCATTGGTCCTCTAGCCTTTATCTTATCCTGGACCCCTGAGGCCTGTGACCCACTCCTCCCTGACTCTCCACTCATTCTAGTGATGCTCAGGGTTGGGAGAAAGTTATGCCAGACAGGGGCTGTCCTGTGGGCAAAGCCCTGACGGGTCTCATAGCCCTTCTGCTCTGTCCCCACCCCCTGGACTCTGCCTCGAGAGTCAGACTTGCCACAGCTCTGACTGCAGATAACTTGGTGTTCATGGTTTTAAATCATGCTTGTTTAATTTATATATTAATAGTTAGTTTTGGCCCATTCTTCCAGGCTTTTGAGACCTCTTGGATCTTTCTTCAAATATCTTAATTTATTGACCATCTTGAGCTTTTTGACATCTTAAAAGATTAAAAAGATCACATCTTCTTTGTCTACATCCATGTCACTGATGCGGCCTTAAGGCATATTAGTATCTTTTCTCATGCTGCAGGAATAAATGTAATAAAATAATGATACAGCATAAGTCAAGATTGAAAATCCAAATTATGGATCAAGCAAAACTTATGCCTACCACAAAGTCTGCCTCCCCACTACCCCGCCTTGATGCTGTAGCTAAGCCTAGGGCATCTTGATAATTAAGGCAGAAGGGAGGCATGGTCAGTGTCTTAATTACCATTATCAGATGAGAAGCATATCAGCACCTTAGGGGAAGCAAGCTTTTCCTAGCAGTGGATTCTTAAAGACTCCCACATCTGGTTTTATATTATGGCTACCATTTAGCAGCAGCAGCAGCAGTGCCGTGAATAATATTTACAATCTTTCTTTAAAAAATAGCAACTGCAGTACTTGGTCCCGTCAGGCTGGACTGCTTCGGATGTGACCTTCAGTAGAAGCTCAGGGCCCAGGAGGCAGAGCGCTGCCTTGGAAGCCAGCTCAACCACGAGGTAGCTCCCAACACTGGCCCATGAGCTCACTGCCATAAACATCCCTTAAATGGAGGTCACTGCACCCATTGAATGAGTTAAGACCCTTAAAAAGCTTAGTTCAGTGATGGCAAAGTTTATTTGGGGTAAGAATGGTACTTACCCCATGTGTCCTGAGAATGAAGTTCATAAAGTAAAGAACACAGTGTCCTGCAAAGATGAAATTTCACAAGTCTCTATGAGAGACTTTCTAATAACATGTTCCAAAATGATAAAAAAAAAATCTCCACTCTTTCTCCAACCCCTTTCCTTCCTCTAGCATGCGTGTTAAGTCATTTCAGTTGTGTCCAACTCTGTGCAACCCCATGGACTATAGCCTGCCAGGTTCTTCTGTCCATGGAATTCTTCAGGCAAGAATACTGCAGTGGGTTGCCATTTCGTGCTCCAGAAGGTCTTCCTGACCAAGGGATCAAACCTGCGTCTCTTATGTCTCCTGCATTGGCAGGCAGGTTCTTTACCACTAGCGCCTCCTGGAAAGCCCTCCTTTCTCTAGAAGGGAGATCAATTGACGAGTTACAATACATAACCAGTGTTTACCCCAATCAGGAAGACACGCTCTGGAAGTCACCGGAATAGTTTCTACAGCATCCAAAAAATAATTGAATTCTCCATGGATTGAGAAGTTTGATACCTATTACTTCATTTAATCTCACCACAAACTTGTGAAGGAACAAGTACTGTTCTTCTCCTAAATAAAAATGAAGAAAATGTGGCTTAAAGCAATGGAGTGGCGACCACAGTGTCACATTGCAAGTAAGCAGTGGAGTCAGGTTTTAAACCAGCATCCATCTGCTCCAAAGAAACTGCCCGTAAGCCTTACACACCACCCTCCTGCCACACAGTACACGTGGACGGGGCCCGCCTAAGCCCCTTACCAACACTTTTCCATCTTTGTTACTGGTGGTCAGCACGTGCTATGTTGTAACTATTCCTTTCTGTAAATGCACAATTACCTTTGGGGCAGTACTCCCAACCCCCCCCCCCCATTCTCTCCTCCCAGTTTATTGCTGGCCTCTTCTGTAACGGTATTCTTACCACTCCCATCCCCACCAGTCAATGCAGGTAAGTACAGGTCACATTATCCATGTTTTTAAATGTCAGAAAAGATTCTAGAGCTGAGGAATGCTGTTTTGTTGTTGTTGTTTTGTTGTTTTTAGTTTTCTTTTTTTTTTTTTAATAAATTTATTTATTTTAGTTGGGGGCCAACTACTTTACAGTGTTGTAGTGGCTTCTGCCACACACCAACACGAATCAGCCATGGGTCCACACGTGCTCCCCATCCCGAACCCCCACCCCACCCCACCCCCCATCCCATCCCTCTGGGCCATCCCACCACCCCAGCCCTGAGCATTTGCCTCATGCCTCAAACCCGGAACGGTGCTCTGCTCCACATATGACAATATACATGTTTCAGTGCTATTCTCTCAGAACGTCCCACCCTCACCTTCTCCCTCAGAGTCCATAAGGCTGTTCTATGCATCTGTGTCTCTTATTCTGTCTCACATATACGGTTATCATTATCATCTTTCAAATTCCATATACATGCATTAGTATACTGTATTGGTGTTTTACTTTCTGGCTTACTTCACTCTGTATAATGGGCTCCAGTTTCATCCATCTCAATAGAACTGATTCAAATGTATTCTTTTTAATGGCTGAGTAATATTTCATTGTGCATATGTACCACAGCTTCCTTATCCATTTGTCTGCTGATGGACATCTAGGCATCTAGGTTGCTTCCATGTCCTGGCTATTGTAAACAGTGCTGCGATGAACATTGGGGTACACGCGTCTCTTTCAATTCTGGTTTCCTCGGTGTGTATGCCCAGCAGTGGGATTGCTGGGTCATATGGCAGTTCTATTCCCAGTTTTTTAAGGAATCTCCACACTGTTCTCCATAGTGGCTGTACTAGTTTGCATTCCCACCAGCAGTGTAAGAGGGTTCCCTTTTCTCCACACCCTCTCCAGCATTTATTGCTTGTAGACTTTTGGATAGCAGCCATTCTGACTGGCATGAAATGGTACCTCATTGTGGTTTTGATTTGCATTTCTCTAATAATGAGTGATGGAATGCTGTTTTGAAAGAGAAGGGGCAGGAACACAGGGAGCTTAGGTTACTGAGGAACTTTGCTTACTTTCTAAGTTTGGCTGGAACTAGCCCTTTACCATCAATTATGTAGACTTGTAGAAATGATCCTTTCATTGTTGCTGGGTGTTTTTTTTAACTACAAAAAACTTCTTTCTTGCCCCTCCATATTATTCTTCTTGTAATCACTCATTTCTCTGCTCTCTTTCGTGACATCTTCAAAATTATTTTCTTTATTAGTAAAGAATTTTTTATGTGGACCACTTTTAAAATCTTCACTGCATTTGTTACCATATTGCTTCTGTTTTATGTGGGGGGTTTTTGTTGTTTTTTTTTTTTTTTTTGGCCAGGAGGCATGTAGGATCTTAGCTCCCTGACCAGGGATTGAACCCTCAGCTGCTGCATTGGGAGGTGAAATCTTAACCTCTAGACTGCCAGGGAAGTCCCTCATATTTTAATTTTAATGGCGTATAGTTGACTTGCAGTTGTGTTAGTTTCAGGTGTACAGCAAAGTGATTCAGTTATACATATACATATGGTCATTCTTTCTTACATTCTTTTCTCATATAGGTTATCACAGAATGTTGAGTAGAGTTTCCTGTGCTGTACAAAACGCCTTGTTGATTATCTATCCTTATATACCTATGTATGTGTGTGTGTTCATCCCAGGCTCTTGATTTATCTCTCCCCACCCCCCATGTTTCCCTTTTGGTAACCACAAGTTTATTTTTGATATCTGTAACTCTATTTTTATTTTGTAATAAGTTCATATGTATTTTTTAATTAGATTCCACATATGACTCATATCGTATGATATTTGTCTTTGTCTGCCTTGTTTCACTTAGCATGATAATCTCTAGGTCCGTCCCTACTGCTGCAAATGGCATTATTTCATTTTTATGGCTAAGTAATATTCCACTGTATGTTGGTATCGCATCTTCTCTGTCCATTCATCTGACCGTGGACATTTAGACTGCTTCCATGTCTTAGCTATTCTAAATGGTGCTGAAATGAATGTTGGGGTGTGTGTATTCTTTTGGATTATAGTTTTCTCCAGATATATGCCCAGATGTGGGATTCCAGGGTCATATGGTGGCTGTATTTTTAGTTTGTTAAGGAACCTCCATACTGTTTTCCATAGTGTTAGTATCAATTTACATTCCCACCAACAGTGTGGAAGGGTTCTCTTTTCACCACACCTTCTCTGGCATTTATTGTTTGTAGATTTTTTGATGATGGCCATTCTAACAGGTTTGAGGTGACACCTCATTGTATTTTTGATTTGGATTTGTCTGATGAAAGAAATCAGAAATGACAGGAACAGATAGAAGGATATACCATGTTCTTGGATTGGAATAATCAATATCATCAAAATGACTGTACTACCCAGGGCAATCTACAGATTCAATGCAATCCCTATCAAATTACCAATGACATTTTTCAAAGTACTAGAGCAAAAAAATTTTAATGTATATGGAAACATAAAAGACCTGGACCAGCCAAAACAATCTTGAAAAAGAAAAATGGAGCTGAAGGAATGAGACTCTCTGACTTCAGACTGTATATCACAAAACTACATACAGTAAGCAAAACAGTATGGTTTTTGTTGTTGTTTAGTCTCTAAGTCGTTTCTGACTCTGTGACGCCATGGACGGCAGCAAGCCAGGCTTCCCTGTCCTTCACTACCTCCCAGAGTTTGCTCAAACTCATGTCCATTAAGTCGATGATGCCATCCAACCATCTCATCCTCTGTCATCTCCTTCTCCTCCTGCCCTCAATTTTTCCCAGCATCAGGGTCTTCTCCAATGAGTCAGTTCTTTGCATCAGGTGGTGAAAGGATTGGAGTTTCAGCTTCAGCATCAGTCCTTCCAAAAGGGTTGATTTCCTTTAGGGTTGACTGATTTGATCTCCTTGCTGTCCAAAGGACTCTCAAGAATCTTCTCCAGCACCACAGTTCACAAGCATCAGTTCTTCAGTGCTCAGCCTTTTTTATGGTCCAGCTCTCAGATCTATGTGTGACTATTGGAAAAAACCATAGCTTTTACTATATGGACCTTTGTTGGCAAAGTGATGTCTCTGCTTTCTAATACACTGTCTAGGTTTGTCATAGCTTTCCTTTCAAGGAACAAGCATCTTTCAACAGTATGGTACTGGTGCAAAAACAGAATGTAGATCTATCCTAATTGTGCCTAAAAGTTGTCTTGGGGAAGGGGTACTTAAAAAATGCAGATTCCTGGGTTCCACCACCACCAGCTCTAATTCACCAAGTCTGAAGTGGTCCTGACAATCTGCATTCCTCACACACATCCCAGCTGAGTTGGGTCCAGGTGGTTCAGGAACCATATTTTCAGAAATCAAGCCATAGAACAATATACATAAGGGACTAGAAGAGATGTCACAAATTCTAAAGCTTATGAGAAGCACCAAGTAAGAGGAAGGAGTAAAATGTGTAAAATATTGATGAACTTACTTTTCATTTCCGTACTTAGGAATATCATGCACTCCATGTGACTTTTAGAAAAGCAGAGCCCACTTGGTCTGTATTTTCCCACTTTTGGTAGGGACACAGGATGGAGAAACATTTCTGTAAGTGAAACAGATTTGGAAGTGTAACATCACATGGCAGCTGAGACCTTGTGTTAGGAAAGCAAAAAGGATGCAGCTTCCTAATCTGCACCTTATCTAGGGAAGTTCAGAATTGTAAGGCGTACAGTCTCCTAACTTTTAAATGTTGGCTCAGATTAAAAATAAAACCCACTGGGCCAAAATAAAACAAAATGTGCATGCAAGTCCAGATCCAGTTGTGACTTTGGGACTAAAGCTTTAGTTGAAAAGATTTGTTTGAACTGGACCATTGGTTTTCGGCCTGAGTTCCGACAGATGGGAGGAGGTGGCGGAGCAGGAGGGTGGGCTGCTGTGGAAGGGGTGGCAGAAGCCAGACCTTGCTGTTTCCCCACACCTGGCCCACCTCGCCCCTCCCCAGACTGTCTCTGTTTTTATTACACAGCGGTGTCGCAGGTCAGATTTTCCTCAAAAACAGAGTTTGGCTGCTAAAATTCCACAAGCAAGAAAGTTCCTGATGTCTTAGACATTAAAGACTAAAGTCTGTTTCAGCAACAAACAACCCCAACATTTCAGGGCCTTAGAACAGCACAGGTTCGTTTCTCACTCATGAGACACAACCACGTGGCTTGGCAGGAGCCCCACCTCATTCCAGTCGGGGTCAGCGTGGCATCGAGAGCATCTTGCTTGTCACGACCACTGCAGTGGGGGTGACCAGAGGGTGGAGAGCTGAACACCAGCAGTTAGAAGCTTTGGCCTGAAGTTACGCGTGTAGGCTCCACTCAACATTTCATTGACCAAGCAGGTCGTTTGGCTCCATCTGACTTAAAAGGCAGCAACTCAATGCCACCGTCTGGGAGCTCGGGCCAGGGAGCTAAAAATGCCACTGAGCAGCATCACTGCCCCCCAGGCTGGCCTGCCTGCTGGTGAGGGAATTAGGCTTGCATTCAAGCCACGCATGGTACCCTATCTACTACAGAGTGAGGAATTCTGGAATTTTTTGAGGAAAGGAGCAACATAACCAACATGATAAATGCAAGTGCTAATTTTACAAAGTTAAGTGTTCCATTTCTCAATTCACGTCATAAGTCACATGACCATAATTTGCAGTCTGATTCCAAATCCCCTTGGTGAGCATAGCTTTCTACCAACTAAGTAATGGATGGTGGATTAGGTTAGAAATTGATCAACACTAACTTACCTTTTTTCTTCTGTGTGATTTTAACCAGTCTTATAAGAGCCTCATAAATAACTAATGAAAGAAGGCAGCCTCAATGCTTATAGTATGAATTCTCCTCCTACTGAAAATTAGACCCATCTCTTGAACAATAAATATCCCTTCATGGAACGAAAGGATCCTTCTATCACATCAGTTAATCGGACTCAGAAGCATAATTACCATCATACAATTTGAACTCAATGTATTAAAGTATTTCTTTTAAGTGAAAAATAATTGGAAGACATCAGGAACAAGCATTTATATCTGAGACACCTTGAGAAGGTTCACCTTGGCCAGCATTGGACAGTCACAGCAACTTATCACAGCCGCTGTCTCCCCTCCCACCTTGGCAACAGGGACAGCAGAATCCTGGCCTCACATCATTTCCTGCTGCTGCTGCTGCTGCTGCTGCTAAATCACCTCAGTCGTGTCCGACTCTGTGCGACCCCATAGACGGCAGCCCACCAGACTCCCCGGTCCCTGGGATTCTCCAGGCAAGAACACTGGACTGGGTTGCCATTTCCTTCTCCAATGCATGGAAGTGAAAAGTGAAAGTGAAGTCGCTCAGTCGTGTCCCACTTGTAGTGACCCCACGGACTGCAGCCTACCAGGCTCCTCCATCCATGGGATTTTCCAGGCAAGAGTACTGGAGTGGGGTGCCATTGCCTTCTCCGCACATTATTTGCATTTGATGTGAATTCTGTCAAAGAGAAAAGGGTCATTGAGTAAGTCTTCCAGATTGAAAGAGGAGAACAACAGCAGCCAGAAATACTTTGTGGTGCGAAGTATTCAGCCTGTGAGGACAACATATTTTTTAAAAAAAGAAAAGATAATCTTTGCAGACAAATGCAGACTTCAGAAGTATATCCTTGCCTCTTTTCAGTGGGAATATAGAGCTTCAAGGAAGAGTAACACACATCCATTACTTCTCCTACTTCCTCCTCAGTTCAAGACTGAAAGCAAGAATTGTTTTCCTTAAGAGCACAGCCTTTTCCAGAAGAATCTGTTGTGAAGCAGAAATCTTTGTGCCTCTGAGATGAATGGTTCTGCCCCTCTGCACCCTGTCTTCCCCACAGAGCATGCCCTTAAGATGTACAAATACCTATAACTTCTGAGCAAAGGTTCCTATATCTCCTTACCTGTCTTGAGGACCTATGTTGGCAGAGGGGGAGCGCTGACAAGTATCCATCCATAGCCACCAGCCAGGAGTACCACCTCACCCCTGCAGGTGGGCCAGTTTGGGGCAGAGGGTGTAGGCCTGTGCCCAGGAGGAGGTACTTGCAGAGTGGGGAGAAAAACTCACACAGCAGTGGGGACCCAGCACCACCTGAATAAATGAATTAAATTGTATTTTTTTAAAAAAATTTCAGCCATTTCATGCGTGTTCCTGTAATCTTTCTCACCTGTTTCCTTGCCCAGAAGACAAGAATGAGCATGCCCACGTCAGAGCATTGTCCCGTCGATTAAATCCGATAATGTGAGCAAAGTCTTAACACAGTACCAGCACACGAAATGATTCCATTTTGTTTTTGAATAAACGACCTAGTAGATGAAGAGACTGGAAGTTCAGCTCAGTCTGGTGCCTCCTTGTGCAAACAGATTTCAAGTGGTTAGATACAACTTTGAAATTTTAAAAGGCATCGATTGTTAAATTCCACAGAAATGGCTTCTCGAGTGCAGAGCTAAGAGCACAAGGTTCAAACCTTTCCCGAAGACTCCGTCCTTTCATAGAGGGCATGGAGAGGGCCAGCCAAGCCTTCTGAGCTCACGTGGACCCCTGGCAATATGATGACATTTTTAAGATTTTAAAGGAAGCGAAACCATTACCCCTGACCTAGCTGGGTGGGAGGCAAGGTGAAGAGTCGAGATGAGAGCTGACAGGTTATCCCAGCATCCCGGAAGAGGACTTTGACTTCAACAGCATCTTCTGAGAATCTCTGCGCTGCATCTTTTTGTAACCTGGATGGCTTTTGACTTTTTTTTTTTTTTGTAATGCAGACTGCCAAGTGGTTAGGAAAGTTTAAAGCATTCTATTAAATCTGGTATAAAACTAAGTATAGGCTGCGTCTGCAAACATCCACTAAATCAGACACTGCTGTCAAAAATTACTGCTCAGTCTCTGTCTCCATGGTGCGGTGGGGGGCGGGGGGCACATTTGTTTGGTTTTGTGGGCGGACCCTTCCATGCGCTACAAAACTGACTGAAGGGCTCTGCCTCCCCAGGCTCTCTCCTCGTCTTCCTAGCAGCCCTGTGTTCTTACCTTCAGGCAGTCACTTCATTAGTCACTTACATGTGGCATTTTAAAGGCATGCTAATTGAGGGACTTGACTGCTAGCTTCTAACTAATCATTCTGACAGGAAAATGACTCCTCGGTACAGGAGGTGTCCACAAGCTTTTGCTTCTCCATGCTGACACGCGTCACTCTATTTCGCCCCAAGATGGGCCATGCGAAGTCAACCCAAAAGAGACAAGTGACAAAGTTGCTGGGCTTCCCTGGTGGCTCCGCAGTTAAAAAGACTCATCCTGCCAATGCAGAAGACGCAGTTTCCATCCCTGGTCTAGAGAGATGCCCTGAAGGAGGAAATGGCAACCCACTCCAGTATTCTTGCCTAGGAAATCCGGTTGGCAGAGGAGCCTGATGGGCTGCAAAAGAGCTAAACACGACTCAGTGGCTGAGCACAGGTCGATGGATGATAGAGTCCTGCCTAGTGAGTTCTTGGAGCCAGGAAACCACGCCCACGGGCGCACTCCACGACCTGGTAACAATTTGGCAGTGCCTATGGCCAGGAACATTCTCCAGCCTCGCTTCTGTCAGCTTCTCCTCTCCCTTCAGCACAGCTGGGGGAGGAGAATGTTTCCATCCCCGCAGAGGAACTGCCTGCCAGCCTCCAGTTCTCTTGACGCTGCATTAACTTGGAGTTTCCTAATAGCGACCTCCTTTCTGGGGCTTAATGCTGCCGTGCTGACAGATGGGCGAGCAGAACTGCAGCGGTTCTGAGGGAGGGTGCCCAGCTTAGAGTAATTGGAAGCGGTGTGGCAGGAGCCATTGGAACGCAAATGAATCCAGAACTTGGTGTTCACATAATCAGCCTCGAGCCAAGGCTCCAGGAGTTCCCACGGGGCCTGGAGGGGAGCCTGCATGCAATGCTTTGATTTTTAAAAATATTTCTGCCCCTTGAAAGCACCATCATCCTCAGGCTAATAAACCAAATCCTGACGATTCAAATAAAGAAATATACCAAAAATGCCATTATAATCAGAGACTAGGAGTCCCTGCATCAGTAATTCATAGATTTGATCCCTAAGAGGATAAAAAGAAAGTTATAAGCATAATAAGCCTAGTTATAAAGCCCATTTAAGCATACAGACATTTATGTTTTTTGTGATTACACTGCCCTGATTTTTTTTAGTCAGTACTTTATTGGCAAACTAAGATACAAAAAGTGTAAATAAATGACATAGGTTCCACTGGAGAAGGAAGGAAAGAGGGAGGTGGAGGAGTGGAAGAAAGGAGACAATAAAATCTATCGTGAGAGTGAATGTGCCAAAACTGGTTTTTTTTATTTTTGAGATACTTTTTGAATAGTATTGCGATGATTTTGAAAATCCTTAACCCCTCTTTCCTTTCACTTTTCTCTTCCCTACACTATAAGTAAATTATATCTGTTATCATAGATATAGTCAATACTTAATGTTACTCAGTCTTTTGCCTGTTATCTGTACAACTACAACTATTTTACTTAATTCACCATCAAAATCTGAGTAAGATGAGTTACAAAATTATATAGCTTTAGGGTGCATGCATGCATGCTCAGTCGTGGCCAACTCTTCACAACACTGTGGCCTATAGCCTGCCAGGCTCCTGTGTCCATGGAATTTTCCAGGTGAGAATACTGGAATGCGTTGCCATTTCCTTCTTTAGGGGATCTTCCCAACCCGGGGATCGAACCCACGCCTCCTGCAGCTCTTGCATTGGCAGACGAATTCTCTACCAATGCACCACCTGGAGTGCCCTATATCACTGCAGGATAGAGTCTAAAAGCCTTTTTCCTTGTCTTCCAGGTCTGTCTTAGTATCTTCCCAGCATCACCCTTGTCCGACAAGCTCTTGACTGCCCTCTGCTTGGACCACACAGACGAGCAAGGGGGCAGAAGGGCAGAATGAGGGGACGTGGGGTCTAAAGTCTGATAAGTTGGGCTGGAGTCACCATCTCTTCACTTAGCATTTGTGTGACTCGAGTGCCTCGACGTCTTCCTAAGGAGGAGGGTTGAGTCATGATACTTCACCCAGAATTGCTTTCAGAATGAAACATTATGTATGCACAGCCCTTGGCACTGCTTGTCATGGGCAACAGTCCATAAATGTCAGCCACTCTGACCACCCTGAATGCCCTTCTCATTCTCCTCTCGCTGAATCATCCCTTATGTCAAGTGCTCCATGAAGCTGACGCACATCTCCTCTGGATTATTACCCATACACTGACGTCTGTTCTTTCAAATATGAGCTCCCCTTAATTAAACTGTAAGCTCCTTGAGGGGAAAGTCAGGTCATCCTAGCACATAGCAGGTTCTTGAAAAAGCTTTGCTAGGTTAGGAGCACATCTTATAGTGCTGAAAGATTTGAATGCACAACTCATGCTGCTCTGGTACTTTAAATTCATGTTAAATATGTCCGTAATATTACATGAATTCCAGACTTCTGCATTTAATCAGAGTCTTAATCATAATGAGCAGCATTTATGAAAGGGCAATTAACAGATTCCCCAAAGAACTGGAAATAGTAAATTGCTAATAGCATCCCTGAGGTTTTGCTTTTTGCTCAGATAAATTAAGTAATTTAATAATAGAGGCATCCTGAACTGAAAAGAGCACAAGTTTAAAAGACCGAAGCCCTAGGTTTTATCCTTGCCCTGCTGACGTGTGACCCCGGACCAATAACTTCTCTCCTCTGTGTCTTTAACTCATCTCTTATGTGAAAAGTTATATTAACTTGGTGATGGTCATAAATGTGCTCCTAAAATTCTAGAAAGAAAGTGAAAATGTTAATCACTCAGTAGTGTCCAACTCTTTGCTACCCCGCGGACTGTATCCTCTGTCCATGGAATTCTCCAGGCAAGAATACTGGAGTGGATTGCCCTTCCCTTCTTCCAGGGGATCTTCCCAACCCAGGGATCAAACCCTGGTCTCCCGAGTTGCAGGCGGATTCTTTACCATCTGACCCCCCAGGAAAGTGCTAAGATTCTTACGTTCCCATGAATGAAGTTTGACTTCAGCTTCATTTTTAAACTGTAAGCTGTCACAGAATGGGGTTACCAGTGGGAACAGGGTTGGAGGATGAATCAGAGGGGGAAGGGGATGAAGAGGTACAAACTACTAGGTATAAAGTAAATAAGATACAAGAATGTAACATACAGTGCAAGGAATATAATCAATATTTTATAATAACCTTAAACAGAAACATCAAATTACTATGCCATATACCTGAAACTGATGTAACATTGTAAATCAACTATACATCAATCATAAATAACATAAAATCCCTTTAAAAAAAAGCCGTAACAGAAGCTACGTATACAAACTTATGATAGAAACCAAAAATACACAATGTTGTATTAATGTAAACTTGAGCTAAAGTTTTTGCTTAATAAAGACATCCTAAAATTGTAAAGTTAGTTATTAAAAAAAACTTCACCAATTTGCTGCTGCTTACCTGGGGGTATGATTATTTGCTTGATCTAGACAACAAAATATAGCAGTACTAAATAAGGGCTTCCCTGGTGGTTCGGATGGTAAAGGATCCGCCTGCAATGCGGGAGACCTAGGTTCGATCCCTGGATTAGGAAGATCCCCTGGAGGAGGGCATGACAACCTACTCCAGTATTCCTGCCTGGAGAATCCCCTTGGACAGAAGAGCCTGGTGGGCTACAGTTCATGGTGTCGCAAAGAGTCGGACACAACTAAGTGACTAAGCACAACAAATAAGCTGTGATTACATCTGCTGATGGTGACTGCAGCCATGAAATTAAAAGACGCTTACTCCTTGGAAGGAAGGTTATGACCAACCTAGATAGCATGTTTAAAAGCAGAGACATTACTTTGCCAACAAAAGTCCGTCTAGTCAAGGCTATGGTTTTTCCAGTGGTCATGTATGGATGTGAGAGTTGGACGGTGAAGAAAGCTGAGCGCCGCAGAATTGATGCTTTTGAACTGTGGTGTTGGAGAAGACTCTTGAGAGTTTCTTGGACTGCAAGGAGATCCAATCAATCCATCCTAAAAGAGATCAATCCTGGGTGTTCATTGGAAGGTCTGATGTTGAAGCTGAAGCTCCAATACTTTGGCCACCTCATGCGAAGGGTTGACTCATTGGAAAAGACCCTAATGCTGGGTAGGATTGGGGGCGGGAGGAGAAGGGGACGACAGAGGATGAGATGGTTGGATGGCATCACCGACTCGATGAACATGGGTTTGGGTAGACTCCAGGAGTTGGTGATGGACAGAGAGGCCTGGCGTGCTGCAATTCATGGGGTCGCAGAGAGTCGGACACGACTGAGTGACTGAACTGAACTGAACTGACATCTGTTTTTCATGACACTGAATTTCAAAAGCTTGTGCTTACTGAAAATAGGCTCTATGTAGATAGAGAGATAGATAATATGTATATATATTAATTTAGTTTGTTTTTTAAAGAACTGGGTCTCCAGGTAATATTTCACTTGAAAAAATGTTGACATCTCTTTAGATAATCTTCAAGGTACTTTCTAGCTCTCACATTCCATAAAATCATGGTTTAAAGCCTAACCAAATCTCACAGTATAAGATGAGTAAGTTTATGTTTTAAATTCTCAATAAATAATCAGTGTTTCTGTCTTAACCTGATTTTCCTGTACTTTCAAAGTTAAAAGAAAAATTTCATGAAATCTCAATACAAATTAGTTTTTATTCATCTTATAAGGCAGTATGATTGCTGGGAAAGATTTAGGGCAAAAGAAGAGGGCGTCAGAGAATGAGATGGCTAGATGGCATCAGTGATGCAATGAACATGGGCGAACTCCGGGAGATGTTGAGGGACGGAGGCCTGGAGTGCTGCTGTCCATGGGGTCACAAAGAGTCAGACACGACTGGGCGACTGAACAGCAACAACAATGATTGTTCTGAGTCAGCAGATGGCTCAAGTTCGGTACATAGTATTGTTTTTCTCAGGGTACTTCTCTCCACTTGAACTTTTTCACCCTCTAAAATGAATCTGTCAAACAATGAAAGTATTGATTTCTAACTGCTGCTGCTGCTGCTAAGTCGCTTCAGTCGTGTCCGACTCTGTGCGACCCCATAGATGGCAGCCCACCAGACTCCCCGGTCCCTGGGATTCTCCAGGCAAGAACACTGGAGTGGGTTGCCATTTCCTTCTCCAGTGCATGAAAGTGAAAAGGGACAGTGAAGTCGCTCAGTCGTGTCTGACTCTTCGAGACCCCATGGACTGCAGCCTACCAGGCTCCTCTTTCCATGGGATTTTCCAGGCAAGAGTAGTGGAGTGGGGTGCCATTGATTTCTAACTAGTTCATTACAAATAAGAATTACTCTCATATATACTGCGTCTAAAATTCAGAAAGACCTTGTCCTCCTCAAAACTTTGACCCCACCCTGTATAAGTCACGGTGGTTTGGAGAAGACACAAGCTGGCCCATGAATTTTAAACAAATAGACTTTAATTATCATAATAAAAAGTCTTCTTTATTACTATTTACAACCTTTGTATTAGAAAACCAGCCTGGTTTGAGTGTTCACAGTGTCCGTCACAGAACACGCACACGAGCAAAAATGAATTAGCAGAAATGGGAAACCAGTTGCAGATTTTATTTTAAAGAAAAAATTAATAGGGATATTACAAGAACACAGACACGACTGAGCGACTGAACTGAACAAGAATTAGCTGATGGAGATAAGCTTTTTCACCCACCAAGCACCGGTATAACCAGAAAATAAAAGCTGCTCTCCGCCTGCTTTTCCTGGCCACCCTAAGTAAATCAAATTTATTGCACGAGAAGACCTGAGGCTGTAGTCACCTGAATGGCAGACTTGGTACATAATAGACTCCTGAAGATATTAATAGATTTGTTAGAGCCTGAATGTTGATTTATTGACAATGTCATATTAGCCTATGCAAATTTATTCTTAAAGCTCATGTGTGACAAATACACCAGGTCTGTCAAAGTTGCACACGAGCTGGTGATGAGAGTTTCCCCTTAAGGTATGGGGAAAGGAACCAGTCAGATCTGGGGTTGGGCAGGGGGCGTGGGGAGGCTGGTCGACCGCAGAGCCAGGTGATGGAGAGCAGGGATCTTTGAGTCAAACCGGCGGCTATACAGAGGATGAGGTGGTTGGATGGCATCACCAACTCAACGTACATGAGTTTGAGTAAACTCCGGGAGTTGGTGATGGACAGGCAGGCCTGGCGTGCTGCAGTCCATGGGGTCGCAGAGAGTCGGACACGACTGAGCGACCACACACAGCACAGTGGTTCCCAACTGTGGGTGATTTTGTCTTCTCGGGGACACCGGACAGTGTCTGGAGAGAGTTCTGATGGTCACACCCGGGGGATGGATGCTGCTAGCAAAGTATCAGGGAGGGGTCACGGGTGCTCTGACTGACTGTCCTGTAATGCACAAGTCAGCCCCCACAACAAAAGGTTATCCAGCCCCCGACATCAGTAGTTGCCAAAGCTGAGAAACCCCAAGTCAGGTCCCCACGTTTAGGTCTGACTCTGTCCATAGCAACAGCTCATTTGGGGAAAACTGCCAAATTCATTCATCTGTAAAAGGAGCAGATCCCAAGACCTGTCTTACAGGGTCAGGATCATTGTGAAAATGAGATTGATTGATGCCTACTGAGCATCCCAGCATGCCTGACATATAATGTGCTCAGAGCATCTTAGTTGTTGTTCGTAATGATAAAGATAAAAACAATGGCTAAGGCTTTCTGCAGACTTGCTGACCCACATGGAAGTTGACAGCGTTTCTCAGCATTGTGGCTTGAAAGCAAATTATAGGCATTCAGAAAAGAGCCACTTGCTAAAAGGAGAAAAGTTTTCCTCACACTGAAATCCTGCTGTGACCTTAATATGCCACTCCCATGCCCTAGGGGGGATGTAAAAGAGGTCACAATGAGTAATAGCCTGTTTGAACTACTAATGTGCTATCTAAGGGAGGGGAAAACATTAATATGGATGGCACCATCAGAGTTGGGCTGTTGAAAGTGAGGATAGAATTACAGCTTGTTAAGTTTCGTGGATTCCCTGGACGTTCAGTGGGTTTCTGTGCTGAAAATTAATGCAAGTCCATATGCTATTGGCTATTACCCTTCCCTAACCTTCTGGAAGAGGCCTGACAGGATGCTGAGGCGAGCACCCTGGGGCTAATGAGCACTAAGCGGGACAAATTTTTCAACCACCCTCAGTCTTTAATCCCGGGTTTTCAGGGGAAGACAAAACGGGGCCCTGGAAACATTTGTGTGATGATTAACAAGGGCTTTGGAGTTGATCTTAAAACAAAGCCAGTTCATTCAATTAATCTGAAGCTATGGACACAGTTACCTCTTCGTGTACCTCTCAGCATCTCAGAGTTAACAATATGCAAATATGGAGGGGGAGTCAAAGAGTTATTTGTCGCAAGTCAGAAATAACATTTATCTGCTGAACACGTAGAAACGGCGGAGAAGTACTATGAATTTTGTCTCCAGTATTCACTCACAAAACCATATTCACTTTCAAACTTAAAAAGAAGCTGAAAGAGAAGGAGCGGTTCTGAAATGCCAGACCTCATGATTAAATTCAGTGAAGATGCTGAGAAGTCTGTGGAAATTCTCGAAAACTGTAAAATGTTAAATACATCACATAGTTCCTGAAAATCTAAGCTAAGATACTGAAAGTACTTACAGATGTCATGTTGTAACTCTATTATAAGATGGTCTTTGTTTTAACGCTAAGTTATGGAAGTCCTCTATGAGACCCTTATCAAAATTCAGTTAACCTGTCCACACACACAGAGCTAGAGACACTGCCGACACCGGGGTCATTAACCATGGACTGACTGGCCTCATGGTCAAGGAAAGCCAGCTACTCAACCTCAGTCAAATACTCTGCATGGCTGACTAACTCGCAGGAAATCAGCAGCACCGTGGAAAGCATTCTTCATGCATCCCTGCCCACCCAATATGCAGTTGTACTTTGCCCCAATTTTTTCTAAAATATTCAAAATTATATAGTGAAAATGGGGTATTTAAATGCCAGTTTCAAGCTAACTAGCTAACTCGGATGGCTGTCTTCCTCTTTTAAAACACTCATCCGTATTATTCATGTATCTACTCACATTCACATTGCTGACAATTGTTTTCTTACTTTAATAGTAGGAACAAGGTCAAATTTCTCGATCACCTCCTCGAGGGAGAAGATTATGTTGATCCCGTCATAGCCTAATTTACTAGCTACTAACGAATATTCTTTAACTCGTCAGTAAGTGTAAAGAAGCGGTTAGTAAATGTTGTGTCACACACTTCCTGAAACGGCTCTGAGCCATGAAACTTTAAATTTATTGTTTGATGTAAAATCCAGTTGAGTAAGTGATTTAACGTGAGTTAAGTTCTTGTTTTTGTCTGATGTTATCATCTCTTTGAACGTACAGTTTTTGGAAATGAACGTATTCATTAACAACTTTAATTGGGATAAAAAAAATTTTTTTAAATCATCTACCTTTTTCAAATCATGGTATTGTTGCGCTTTTTTCCAACAGCGATCATACTCATTTAGCAGTGTCACGCTAACTTTCTGAGGCAACTGGAGCAAACTGGGTTCTCTTTTCTTTTTACTTTCTCTTCCTTCCTTTTCCTTTCTCTTTTTCTTTCAACAGTTACACAAACATAGTTTTAATGAAAAGAGAATGACACAAAAGTTGGCTCTTTCACAAACGTGTTTTAGGTTGTAACCAATGAAGAAGAATAATATGTAAATCAAATAGAACAACAAGACTTAAGATCTTAAAACTCATAATTAAATAACAACTGCCTTTTTTTATGACCAAATCAACTACCTCTTTTTGAGCCAAATTTCCTTCTTCTTTACCTTTCCTAAAGCCTCTGTACCTTTGACTGCTTCCTTACAAGGGGTGAAGAAATAGGAAACATTTACGTGGGAAGAGTGATAGGAATTCTGCAAGAAAAACCACGTGATTTTAATCAAATGAGCTTTTCCTAACAATAGCTTCTATGTATTTTTTTGAGTAGCTTTTAGGGATACATACAACACTTTTCAGTGTTTGAGTGTATGTGGTATGAATGTATTTAATACAGAACACCACCTTCCCTTAAATATTTTGATATTCTCTGTGCCTGTAACGTGGAAGGGCAGTGGTGACCGGCTTCTTCACACGAACGCTCAGAGCAAATGGCCTCTGTTCCTCCCCGCGGGACTCCCACTTATGGTTCAGGATTGCTTTTTCCCACGTCTGGTTACCATGGAGAAAGCTGCACCATCGGCTTTTGTTTTCGGGTACCAAGTGGTTGTTAGCGCATTGCTTATGAAAATGGTTTCTCTAATGCTAATTAGTTATAGCAACGAAATGAAAAGCTGTGCCTGCTTTGCTTTATTGATGCTTTTCAGCATGTGCTAAGGCAGGTATTCAGACAAAGGACTGAAATCACTAATTACGCTTTCTGGCAAAAGAACATGTTCACTTGGTATGTAATGAGTTCAACTTTACCTCTTTTCTTATCTTCTGCTGAAGATCTGGGTGGGTGATTTTCTGCAAAGGACTGGATCGTTCCTCAGTCTTGTCCGCTTCCTGTGATGATCTGCTTGGCTCCTTATGCCCTAGAGTCCAACTCCATCCACCCATTACAGCCATGTTATTAATACCGTAGAATCCAATTCTATTTCTGACATCTACCAGCTCTGTAGTTGTCAGCAAGCTGCTTAAGCTCTCAGTTTTCCTCATATGTGAAATAAGGGAGTTAAGACCCATTTTCCAAGACTGTGATGGTGAAGTGGGAAAATCAGGCCCTCTCTGGACATGTGCCCTGCACTCAAAGGACCCCACGTGGTTTAATGCTCTGTTGTTACCATCTTGAAGTGCTGAATAATTTTTTTTTAACAAGGGGCTCTGTATTTTCATTTTGTGCTGGACTACACAAATTACATAGTCAGGATAAGCTAGGCTGTGTTGCAGTAATAATAAAACTCCTGAAACTCTCGGTGGGTTTACATAGCCAGTTTATTTCTTGCTCATGCTCCTTGTCCACGAGCATATTCCATGCATCCTGGTCACTCAGGATCCAGGTTGAAGGTCACTCATTTTGACCTGAACTGTCACAATCCCCACACCAAGGGAAGAAAGCAAATAGAACTGTGTGCTTGTCACTTCTGTTCACCCTTCTTTGTCCAGAGCAAATCAGGTGGCCTTGTGTGACATGTGTGGCCTTGTGTCAAGGGGAGGGGAAGTACATTCCTTCCTGTACCTGGAAACCTGAGGGCCAGAGTCGCTGGTGAACCCAACCAACACTGTCACAAAATGCAGAATGCCTAGTGGCACCTGCTGTTTGCAACCCACACTTTAGAGGAACACATTTAAAGATTCCACATTTCTCCTAAAGCGAAACCAAATTATCTGACTGTAAAATCCCTTCTCTTTTAAAAGACGTCCTTCATTCTCTTCTTTTCTAACTACTTCAAGATCCCCTTGACTGTCATCCTCCCTGGGGATGGAGCATATGCTGAGAAAGTGGATGTTGCAGCAGCAGGATTAAACCCTTCCTCGCAGAATGAAAACACTTCAGCCACCATTGCTGACTCCTTCATTCCACTTTCTCAAAATTGAAATGCTGCTGCTGCTTTTTTCTGATCGCAAAATACAAGTGTAATCATTATAACGCATCCCAAAAAGATGAAAAAATACTAAGTTAACATGCAAAGTAGTAAAATCAGTAGTAATCCCACTCCTCACTGTTAAGATTTTGTCTTTCTAGGCATCTTAGGATACATAACCCACACTTGAAAATTTTTAAATGTTAATATTATTATACATATCCATTAGTAAATATTATTAATTAAATGCTATTATCATGGGAATGTGTATAATAAATATACTTAGAAGAATATATTAAAATTCTATCACAGGATAATCATCTGATTGTTGTAGGTGTTGCTCAGTAGTGTGCAACTCTTTTGCAATCCCATGGACTATAGGCTGCCAGGCCCTCTGTTCTGGGATTTTCCAGGCAAGAATACTGGAGTGGGTAGCCATTTCCTTCTCCAGGGGATCTTCCTGACCCAGGGATCAAACCTGCATCTCCTGCACTGGCAGAAAGTTTCCTTACCGCTGAGCCACAGGGAAGTCAGATCATCTGCTATTATTGGTGTTCTCCAGTTCCCAGCCACAGGTCCTAGAGGCAGTCACTTAGCAGTTGTTATCATTCCAGAAATACTCTGTGCATATATCAGCAAACACATGTACTGCTTTTTTCCCAAAATTGTTGCATTCTGTGCACATACATTGTTTTAATTGCTGTATAGTGTTTCTCTTGCGTCTCCTGCATTGGCAGGCAGATTCTTTACCACTAGCACCGCCTGGGAAGCTCTCCAGTTTACGAATGAATCATAATTTGTTGAATGCAGTTGGTATAGAGAACCCAACTGCCAATGCAGGAGACTCAAGAGACTCGAGTTTGATCGCTGGGTCGGGAAGATCCCCTGGAGGGGGACATGGCAACCCACTTCAGTATTCTTGCCTGGGAAATCCCATGGACAGAGGAGCCTGGCGGGCTACAGTCCATGGCATCACAAAGAGTCGAACACAACTGAGCACACATACATTAAGACCTACAGATGAGGTTTTAATTTTTAAATTATTTTTTATTGCTGTAGTATTGCCTTATAGTGGTGGTGGCGGTTTAGTCACTAAGTCGTGTCCGACTCTTGTGACCCCGTGGACTGTAGGCTGCCAGGCTTGTCTGATTTTCCAGGCAAGAATCCTGCAGTGGGTTGCCGTTTCCTTCTCCAGTTGCTTTATAACATCATATAAGTTTCACAGGTACATTATATTTCTACCTCTCTATCTACTGCAGCATGCTCATCACTAACAATTTTTGCCCCACCCCCCTCCCCTGCCCCTTCTCCTCTGGTTTAACATCTACTCTTTTCTATATCTACAGTTGGTTTTTGTTTCATTCAGTTTGTTCATTTGTTTTGTTTTTGTTCTTTATATTCCACATATGAGTGAAATTATATGGTACTTGTCTTTGTCAGCCTCATTGATTTCCCTTAGCATAATACCCTCAATATTTATACATCTTTTAACAAATGGCAAGATTTCAACTTTTTTGTAACTGAGTAGTAATTCTACTGGGTATGAGTGTATATGTGTGTATATATGTATTCCACATTTTCTTTATCCATCCATCCACTGATGGGCACTTAGGTGTGTTCAGATCTTGGCTATTGTAAATAATGCTGCAGTGAATATAGGAGTGCATATATCTTTTCAAATTACTGTTTTTGTGTTCTTTTGAGAAAGAACCAGCAGTGGGATGGCTGGGTCATATGGTAGCTCTACCTTTAATTTTTTGAGGAATCTGCATAGCTTTCCCTGTGGCTGCACCAATTTACATTCCCACCAACAATGGATAAGGATTCCCTTTTCTACAACTTCCCTCACAGCTCTTGTTATTTTTTGCCTTTTGGATAACAGCCATTCTCACAGACATGAGGTGATGTCTTACTGTGATTTTAATTTCCATTTTCCTAATGATTGGTCTGTTGAACATCTTTCCATGTGCCAATTGCCCATCTGTGTGTCTCCTTTGGAGAAATATCCACTCAGCTCCTCTGTTCATGTTTTAATCCAGTCATGTGCTTCTTTTTGCTTTGTTTTTGTGTTGTATGAGTTCTTTATATATTGTGGATATTAGTCCCACATGAGACACATGATTTGCAGATACTTTCTCCCATTCAGGAGGTTTTCTGCTTGTTCTGTTGAAGGTTTCCTTTGCTGTGCAAAGACGTTTTCGTTTGGTGTAGTCCCACTTGTTTATTTTTGATTTTGTTTCCTTTGCCTGAGGAGACATACCTAGAAAGACATTGCTAAGACTGATAGCAAAGAACATATTCCCTATGTTTTCTTCTAGGAGTTTTATGGCTTCAGGTCTTATCTTCAGTTCTTTAACCCATTTTAAGTTGATTTTGTGTATGGTGTGAGATAATGGTCTTTTTTTTTTTTCCTGCATGTAGCTATACAGTTTTCCAAGCACCATTTATTGAAGAGACTGTCCTTTCTCCACTTTATGCGCTTTGCTCCTTTGTCATAAATTATTGTCCTTATACATGTGAGCTTATTTCTCAAATCTGTTCCATTGATCTATGTGTCTGTTTTTCTGCCAATGCCATACTATTTTGATGACTATGCTTTATAATGTAGTTTAAATCAGGGAATGTGATACCTCTTGCTTTGTTCTTTTTTTCTCAATGGATTTGGCTGTCTGGGGTCTTCTGTGGGTCCATATAAATTTTAGACTTTTTTATTCTTTTTCTGTGAAAAATGTCCTTGGAATTTTAGTAGGGATTGCAGTGAATCTGTAGATTGCTTTAGGCAATATGGACATTTTAACTATTTTAATTCTTCTGATCCTTGAACACAGACTGTCTTTCCATTTATTTGTCTTCTTCAATTTCCTTCAATAATGTCTTATAGTTTTCAGTGTACAGGTCTTTCACTGCCTTGCTTAAATTTATTCCTAGGTTTTTAATTCTTGTTGCTGTTGTAAATGAGACTGTTTTCTTAATTTCTCTTTCTAAAAGCTCGTTGTTATTGTATATAAATGCAACAGATTTTTGTGTGTTGATTTTGTACCCTGCAACATTGCTGAATTTGTTTATTATTTCTAATAGTTTTTTGGTGGAATCCTTAATCACATAATCCACAAATAGTGACAGTTTTACTTCTTCCTTTCCAATTTGGGTGTCTTTAATTTCTTTTTCTTGCCTAACTGCTCTGGCTAGGACTTCCAATACTATGCTGAATAAGAGAAGTAAGAGTGTGCATCCTTGTCTTGTTCCTGATTTTAGAAGAATAACTTTCAGTTTCTCACCATTGAATGTGATGTTAGCTCTGGGTTTGTCATGTATGGCCTTTATTATGATAAGGTACATACTATCTGCTCCTGCTGCTGCTGCTAAGTCGCTTCAGTTGTGTCTGACTCTGTGCGACCCCATAGACAGCAGCCCACCAGGCTCCCTCGTCCCTGGGATTCTCCAGGCAAGAACACTGGAGTGGGTTGCCACTGCCTTCTCCAAAAGATTATTATAAATATGTGTTATTTTAATCACTATATAATATTGCATTAATGTACCTATCTAAAGTGTATTTACTTGCTTAGTTGATAAATTTTTCATAATTTTTTGGAGAGGTCACTTACTAGCTATTCTGAAGAGTAACTGAAATAATCCTTTCAAAAGTATTTTGTAAGTTCATTATAAGTAGAAGTATTTATTTGTGTTATTTTATTAAGAAACAATAATAATAAAGTGATACAACTGCCGTATGTTAATTTCACATCCCAGTGAACATGGTACTATAAGGAGAGGCATGCGCATGCATGCTAAGTCACTTCAGTTGTGTCTGACTTTGTGAGACTCTGTGGATTATAGCCCGCCAGACGCCTCTGTCCATGGGATTCTCCAGGGAAGAATACTGGAGTGGGTTGCCATGCCCTCCTCCAGGGTCTTCACAGCCCAGGGATCGAACCCATGTCTCTCATGTCTCCTGCACTGGCAGGCAGGTTCTTTACCTCCAGCACCACCTAGGAAGCCCAAGGAGAGGCATAATGCATTTGAATAAGTAACATGCAACTGTGGAACTATAGGGTGAGATGTGGTGACAGTCACATGTCTTATTTTGCCCAAGACAGGCTGGTGTTTATACCTACTTATTCTGGAGTCTTTGCTGTCTTTTCATTCTCAGAATCGAGCTATTAAACAAAAAATCATGTGGCCTTCGTGCGCTCAGTTACTCATGTCCTACTCTTTGCAGCCCCATGGACTGTAGCCCACCAGAGTCCTCTGTCCATGGGATTTCCCAGGAAAGAATACTGGAGTCAGTTGCCATTTCCTACTCTAGGGGACCTTCCCCACCCAGGGATTGAACACGAGTCTCTTGCATCTCCTGCATAGGCAGGTGGATTTTTTACCACCAGGCCACCCAGAAAGCCCCATGGCCAACCTACTTGTGAGTTGATGAACCATGTCCCAAATCTTGGAAAAGGTGTCCTTAATCTGTCAATTGATACTGTCATTCCTTTGTCTTCAGAAGAGCCAAGATAGGATACATTGCAAGTTATCTTTGTTAATGCAGTTTGCTGTGTTACAGTCCAGGTGTCATCAATTATTCCTTCATATCTTATACAAATCTTTCAGCTTAAGGCTGCTTTTCATATAATTTTTCTTGCTTTACAGACTAGTTACGCTCTTCTGCCTCTCCATTTGATCCAGGCTGAAGGATCACAGTGTGTGCCCTTCTATCCCAGATCGCAAAGGTTCAGAAACATTCTTCAGAGAACCAGAACCATTATCAGGATAGCGCTTATGCATTCTAACAATGACTCATATTTTCTCATTTGTCATACGGAAAGATAAAAATCATTCTTTAAAGCGTTCTATATAAAAACACCAAACACTGTATCCTTTCACATGTTCTATAATCACTCCCAAAATGGAGTCAGATAAGGTGATAATTTGTTCTTCTCTGCCACAGATGCATGAAAGGGGAACCATCTCCATAACCTTTGCTCATTAACCTCGGACTAAATAAAACTCCCAGCCACTTTTTCATCACCAGTACGAGCTGCCGTTAGCCTGCAAGAAGTGTCACTTGACGTGTTTTACGTTTCTGAAAGCAAAATAATGTCTTTTTGAAATGCCTGGTAGGAAATTCCACGAGAACAACCTTCTCTGATAATTAACCACACTGGTGAGTGAGAGGCTGTTGGCTTTTCCTCAGGATACCTCAGTATCCGACAGCATCCAAGTTAATTAACAGACATAATGCCCACTTCCTTGCGGGTCCCTCTGCCTAATTAGAACCGCATGTGTTGTTTGCATCAAAGCCGTTTTACCTCGGCCCGCCCCCCAGTTATTCTGTTAGCGGTTCCCATAGGCTGGCCCTGGGTTCCCATGTCCTTCCTTTTCATGCCACGTAACTTCTTCACAGAGGGTGCGAGACGGTGAGGCCTGGTCTCATTTCATTGTCATTATGGAATGGCCCAGTCAGAGCCAAAGAGAGCGGAAATCTCACACTAATTTCAGCACATATCTGGTGTTCTCGGAAATTGATCGCTGTGTGACTAAATTACAAGTGCCAAGGAAACAATCAGTGAGACCTTCTGCCTCCTGGCAGCCCTGACGTCCCCCACAACTGTCCTTTCCCCTGCAGCCACTTCTAATGGCCCTTTTAATCACAGTCATCAACAGTAGGGGACCCTCAGTAACATCTCATGCTTTTAGAAAAAAATGTGAACATGCGTTGGAGACTTAAGTATTTGGATTTTCTCAGGATAAAGCATTTGAAGTGTTTGGGTTCTACATTTGAGCTGGTTTCTCTGAAAACATATCCCAATACTACTTGTAAATAGTGGTCTCACAAATAAGCCTTAAAGGGGAAAACGGTTAAATGCAGCTGAATTCTTTAAATTGGGATTTTTCCCAAGTGAAAGTGAAGTCGCTCAGTCGTGTCTGACTCTTTGTGACCCCATGGATTGTAGCCTACTAGGCTTCTCTGTCCATGGGATTTTCCAGGCAAGAGTACTGGAGTGGGTTGCCATTTCCTTCTCCAGGCGATCTTCCCCACCCAGGGATTGAACCCAGGTCTCCCACATTTTAGGCAGATGCTTTTACTGTCTGAGCCACCAGGGAAGATAAATTAGGATTTTTAAATTAGGATTTTTTTCCAAAGATGTGTCCAAAGCAGTGACTTTCTTCTTTAGAATCTCATCTTTTAATATAAAATATTAAACACTAGGGCTTCCCTGGTGGCTCAGATGATAAAGAATCTGCCTAAAACGTGGGAGACCTGGGTTCGATCCCTGGGTTGGAGAAGGGCAACCTCCTCGATCCCCTGGAGGAGGGCATGGCAACCCACTACAGTATTCTTGCCTGGAGAATCCCATGGACAGAAGAGCCTGGCAGGCTTCAGTCCATGGGGTCGCAAAGAGTCCGACATGACTGAGCAACTAACACACACATCAAACTCCTAGTAATGAATTTGTTAACTATTTTGTTCTATGGACCCCTTTGGCAGCTTGATAAAAACTTCAGACATTATCTTTGAATGTGCTCAGTCCCTCAGTGGTGTCTGACTCTTTGCAGCCTCATGGACGGTAGCCCACCTGGCTCCTCTGTTCATGGAATTTTCCAGGCAAGAATACTGGAGTGGGGTTCCACTTCCTACTCCAGGAAATCTTCTGGACCCAGGAATGGAACTCATGTCTCCTGCACCTCCTGCGCTGGCAGGCAGATTCTTTACCACTAGTGCCACCTGGGGATTACCCTTGAATAATATGTTCTAAAGGCACAGAATTAAATACATCAAATTCAAAAGAAATCCAGCCTTCAAGACTCATCTCAGGTATCATCACTGCCCAAAAACCTTACCTGAGTCCCCAGATAAGGCTCAGTACCTCCCATCTGCATCCCATAGCCACCTGCATTTAAAAACATTGTACTGAAATTATTTTTATGTCTTCCCCATTGGACTATCAGCTTATGAAAAGAAGCCTGTCTGATTAATCGTCATGCCATATGCCCCACACATAGGGGAAGTTGGGAAATATATGTTCGACTGAACTCATCTGAAGTTAATAATTTATATGCTCTCTGTGGGCTGGAACTGTGTCTGTATTATATTAATATATACAGTATTTATATCACAGACCATGCTTCATAATATTTATTGATGAATAAATAAATAAATTGCAGTCAAGACTGAGGGCATAGATGGAAGAAGTCTCTCTCAAAATGGCTCTCTCAGTGCTTTTAAAAAGACAACTATTTATCAGCATAAATGGTTCCCTCAGCAGCAGGACACTGATGAGCAGTAATGAAAGAGGCCGCCTAATCCATAGGCAACACTAAGGGGGAAAAAATGAAATCAGTGACAAGCAAGTGTCATTTCTGGGACGTGGCACATGCCACAGAGAGAAAGTCAGCTTGTATATGAGGTCTCTAATCCAGACAAGAGCTCCAGATGTATGTCTCTTCGCTGGATTCTATTCCTGGACTCTAGGAAGAATGCTTTCCTTCTGCAACCAGGAAAAGAAGAATAAGAATCCAGCATTATCTACCTTTGCTTGAGTGTCACAGAAAGGAAGCAGCTTATACGTAAGACTGAAAACCACATTCTCACTGAGAGGACCCTGAGGTTCTTCTCGGTTTGGTGCAGTACTAACACTTGATAGCTTTGAAATAAATCTATCACTCACGTGTCAGAAAACCTGCCCTTGGTATCTTGGTATTTCTGTGTTTCTGGGTAAATGTCTGCTGTAGCAGCATGGCTGCATACTGCTTTAAGGATAGGCCTCATCTTTCTTTGGGGGCTTCCCAGGTGGTTCAGTGGTAAAGAATCTGCCTGCCAATGCAGGAGACACAGGAGACACAGGTTTGATTCCTGGATCAGGAAGATCCCCAGGAGGAGAAAATGGCAACCTGCTTCAGTATTCTTGCCTGGAAATCCCATGGACAGAGGAGCCTGCCGGGCTGCACTCCACGGGGTCACCAAGGGTCGGACATGACTGAGCACGCATGCACTCACGGTTCCGTCTTACCCTGAGAGTGTTCCTCACCGGAAGGAATAGCACATCTCAGAGATGCACTGACTTATCTTTTAATATGCAAACTGCACTTTCAAATCCCAATATACACAGCCTCTGGGTTAGCCAAGTTAAGTAGAACTGTTTAAGCTTCTGCCTAAACAGATTAGAGTGGATGAGTGCAAAAATGCAAACTAAACTAAAGATAAAACTTTAAAATATTTCCTATATTCCCACAATAACAAAAAGAACAAGTCAAACAGGATGTATATTTCTAGGAATTTTTAAAACCCATCCGTGATCTGAGATTGAAAACTAAATGAACAGAATTACTAGAAGAAGATAAAAGATCTGTAGACGCTTTTAACGCCGGCAGGGCAATAGGAAAAGAAGAAATCCGCCACAGAGGAAGGGAGAAGGTGGCTGACCTTTAAAGGATATTGAATAGATACACCTGGTCTTAAGAGATAAAGTAGAATCTGAAGATGCCCCAGTCAAAAAATGAATCTGAACCCATCAGGGGTGACTTTGCCAGAGACTAGGATCCAAGCCGGAGAATAAGAGAGGTCTCTAGCAGGCATTCCAGGCCATCACAGAGTACAAGGCAGCAGCTTCCAAAGGTCAGGGGCAGAACAGGAGAGCTAAGAGAAATACCAGGGTGCACCCTGGGCCTTTACTTGGTGCCCCAAAATGGCCCTTCCGAGGCTGGGCCAGGGTGGCAAGGTGTCTGTGGATCTTTTGTGGCACAGAAAGTCAAGCACGGCTCATGAGAGGAAAGGAACTCTATACAGGGGCGAAAAGTTCTGGCATCCGGGCTTAAAGCAGAACAAGATCTCCTCTGGTTAGAAAAGCTAGAGGGACTTCCCTGACAGTGGTTAAGACTCTGTGCTTCCAATGCAAGGGACGTGGGTTCGATCCCTCATCAGGAAACTGAGATCCCATGTGCTGTTGTGGCACAGCCCCTCAGAAAAGAAAAGCTGGAGTCTAGGCTGCAAAGAACAGAGAGGTTTCCAGAGGCTCACCATGCTCAGATCCAAAGCCCTGCTAAAGGAAGAGACCTGATCCTTCCCCTCAGAACAGTTGAAATGAATGGTGAACTGGATCCAGCTAAAAGCTGCAGCAAAGCACAGATCCACCTCAGTTGCAGATTAATTTGACTCAACTCTCTACATGATTTGAAACGAAAAGAGGCGTGCCCTCTTCTGGGGTAAGTGTTGTTTAATTTGGTCTCTTCTTTTATACACAGATGTCTGGCATACAATTTTTAAAATTATGCAAAATTCAAGGAAGCATGAAGATGTGCTCCATAGTCAAGAGAGGAAATAGAAGAAGTAGAACCAACCACAGAAATGAAGATTACTGGGCACAAACTTAAGAATAACTGTAATCATTCTGAAACATATTTTAAGTAATGGAAACAATGCATTGTTTAAACAGGGCATTTAAACAGGGATGAAAGCCATGAAAAAGTACCTGTCAGAAATGCTAGAAAAAAAAATATGTTATCAAGATTGACTAAGTATTTCAATGGGTTAATAAAAGAGTGAACAGCAGAGGAAAGTGTTAGCAATCTTGAAGGGACATCACTGCTTGAGTCAGTGCTTTGAAGAGCTCTAAAAGATCACAAACATTTGGCCTTTAACAGAAGAGTTTCTGTTTGTAGGAGCTGAGAGATTGGAATTTTCTGTATCTGGATATAAAAATGATCAGAAAAAGCATCTAGGGACTTCACTGGTGGTCCACTGGCTAAGACTCTGCATGCCCAGTGCAGGGGGCCTGGGCTCAATGCCTGGTCATGGAACTAAATCCCGCTAAGAGTTCAAATGCTGCAACAAAAGATCCTGAGTGCTGCAAAGAAAATCGAAGACCCTGCATGCTACAACTAAGACCAAATAAACAAATAGAAAGAAATATTAAAAAGAAAAAGCACATCCCTCAGATCTCGGAACTTGGTATCTTCAGAAAGTGTTCTTGTTGTTGTTCAGTCACTGAGTCGTGTCTGACTCTTTGCGACCCCATGGATTGCAGCACGCCCGACCTCCCTGTCCCTCATTATCTCCCATATTTGCTCAAACTCATGTCCATTGAGTTGATGATGCCATCCAGCCATCTCATCCTCTGTCTTCCCCTTCTCTTCCTGCCCTCAATCTTTCCCAGCATCAGGGTCTCTTCCAGTGATTCGGCTCTTCACATCAGGTGGCCAAAGCATTGGAGCACAGATCCCAATACAGTCCATTCAAGATCAAGGAGAGGTGTGATTAAATGGTCAATTTAGATTTATAATGTCTGCTTGGACTCAACTGACATCTAGATAACATAATTCTACAACAGATTAGGCAGGGCTGTGGTCAGGAAGAATAAGCCAGGTAGAATTGAAGAAGGACAATCCTGAAAGCTGAGAAAGTTCCAGCATCCTTGGTAATGGGGACAGGAAAGGAGGGGGCTGTAGAAGCACCAGCTGGAAGCAGCACTGACCAGAAGTCACCTTCAGAGATGGTACTGAAGTTGGATGCCTCAAGAGTTCTGCTGGGTGCAACACACCCCTTCTCCAATAATTCATGGACCATCCCAGCTGGCGTGCTCACCCTGACCTTGAAACTCTTCAGTGCTCAGTTACTAATAACTTTAATTAGGCATCTTTTTAATATGTGTAGGATCATGTTCAGTCATATCCAACTCTTCGTGATCCCCTGGACTGTAGCCACCAGGCTCCTCTGTCCATGGGATTCTCCAGGCAAGAATACTGGAGTGGGTTGCCATGCCCTCCTCCAGGGGATCTTCCCCACCCAGGGATTGAACCCGGGCCTCCTGCTTCGCAGGTGAATTCTTTACCCCTGAGCCACCTGGGAAGCCCTGAGTGGTATTTAGATAAGTCCTTACCTCTATGCCTTTCCCGGTACTTCTAATCTATTGTCACCCAATCTACACAGGACTTCTAACATCTATGTATCCCCTCATTTATATCAAGTGCTCCACCTAACAAATAAACAAATTGAGCAAAATATTTCTGAGGCAACAGAACATATTATCCGCCTCAGGCTACAGTCTAATGTGTACAAGAGACATTAGGCCTCTTTGGAACAAAAATCATTGATTATTTCAAGAATGCCAAGTTTGGGATGCAAAACATATTGTACGTGTTTTATTGCTACCATTCTCTAGAGAATCAGAGTAATATTTGCCAGCGATAGAATGTTTTAGCACCAGTTCTCAACTGATTCAGCTTATTTTTCAGCAAGTCAACCTCTACTAACGACATATTAAATTTTGATTCTTTTTTTTATATGATTACCCTAGGGAGACATTCAAAGTAGACCTTTTAATAAGGGTTAGCTATACTGCTGATAGAACACCATGAGATGTCATTTCACTTGAGAGGATATTTTTCCAGAAAGATACACTTTAATGACTGGTCAAACATACTAACCACCTTATCTTTGCTTTGGGCCATATAACTAATTTAGATAGTCATTAGCTTCTAGGTAATGGAAAAGCATGTGCTGCGATATTAACTGAATACCAAATCAGGCCCCGAAATACCTCCCCCTGTGGTTATCTCTGAGAAAAACACCAGCTTACAAACCAGAGAGGGGTGGAAACTGGGTCTTTACCAGGCATTGTGATTCGAATTCAGAGGATGTTGTATAAGTAAATTGTTAAATATAAGTAACTTCAGGCTCACTTTTGATCTGATCACTCTAGATCAGGAGTCCCCAACCTCCAGGATCTAATGCTTGATGACCTGAGGTGGAGCTGAATTAATAATAGAAATAAAATGAACAATAAATATAATGCACTTGGATCATCCTGAAACCATCCCCCCAACCCAGTCTGTGGAAAAACTGTCTTCCACGAAATAAGTCTTTGGTCCCCAAAAGGTTGGGGGACCTCTCTGCTCCAGATAGACTGGACTTCGATTATACTAGGAGATAGTCTACAGATGCTAATGATGTGCATCGATGAAGACACTACTTTGGTCCTTACTGTAAGCGTCCCCACCTCACCCCAGCCTTGATGCTGGTGACTGCCCCTTCCTCCACCAGCTTCCCTGGTACCCTTCTCGGTGACCTGTCTAGCCCCCCTTTCAATCCCGTCTTCACAGTCCACATCACAGGCTCATCTTCTACCCACCCTTTTACTTCTGGTGTTTGCAAGGGACCATTCCTGGTCCTTCTCTCTTTTGAGATCAAGTCCTTCTTTGGGCTGCCTCATTTATTCCTGTGGTTCTGTGCCCTGTCTATGGTAGATGTACCCAAGTCTAGTGAGGCCATTCTTTGGAGCCCCAGGTTGGCACTTCATATTTCCCACTGGGTACCTCCACTTGGAATTCTCATAAGCACATCAAGTCAAAATATCCATTTGTTGTTCAGTCGCTCAGTTGTGTCCAACTCTTTTCGACCTTGTGAACTGCAGCACATCAGGCTTCCCTGTCCTTCACCATCTCTGACTTTACTCAAACTCATGCCCATTGAGTCGGTGATGCCACCCAACCATCCAAATATCCACACGGGAACTCATTTTTCCACCTGTTCCATCACATACCTTCAGTCCTGCCCCCTGCCTCTTCTTTTCTCAGTCTCTGCAGTGAGCAGCACGTGTGATCATCCATAGGCTTATTCCAGACTCATCCCTAGTAGCTGATTGACTGCTGATTGGTTCCAGCTAGTAAACGTTTCTTACGTCCATCTGCTCTTTCCTGTTTACTCAGGATTACCCATCCTTTGCCTCAACTTCTGTAACAACCTACTGTCTTCCTACTCCTTCCACACTGTAGGAGTGTGTTCCCCGCTAATGAATCTTTTATATCCAGAGCTCTGCATAGACTGCTCCTTCCTCTGAGCCAGTGGTCAACAAAACTCTTTGTCCTTCCCTGAGAACAAATTTGACCTTCAGCTCTGCTCTCAGGGGAGACCTGATGAAGATGGAATGTTTATTGAGCTAGTAGTCAACCAGTGCTGATGATAAAAAATGACTCGTGATTGGTACATCGCATCTTGACAGCTGAGACTGTGAATGAACCATAAATGCCCAGCGGAAAAGCCACATGCTGTGGACTTCCTTGGATGTCATGCTTGTTGAGGTAGAGGCTACACCTTCTGTAGCTTGGAGTTACATCCATGGATCTCTTGCCAACATAGTTGGGGCTTAGAGCTTCTATCCAGGTTGGCAGCCTCACTCACCATCCTGGTCTTGTTCCCTAACCTGAGGTCACTGAGGTTCAAAGAAATGTCCTCTGATCCTCCCTGCTAGCATGCTGTTTCCTGTCCTGTACCCTTCTAAGTGGATCTGGCGACAAAGGTGGTTGTTGTTGTTGTTGTTCAGTTGCTCAGTTGTATCTGACTCTTTGTGACCTCATGGACTGTAGCACACCAAGCTCCCCTGTCCTTCACCATCTCCTGGAGTTTGTTCAAACTCATGTCCTTTGATCAGTGACTCCATCCAGCCATCTCATCCTCTGTTGTCCCTTTCTCCTCCTGCCCTCAATCTTTCCCAGCATCAGGGTCTTTTCCAATGAGTCAGTCCTTCGCATCATGTGGCCAAAGGATTGGAGCTTCAGCTTCAGCATCAGTCCTTCCAATGACTATTCAGAGTTGACTTCCTTTAGGATTGACTGGTTTTATCTCCCTTCAGTCCAGGGGATCCTCAAGAGTCTTTTCCAACACCACAATTTGAAAACATCAATTCTTTGGTGCTCAGTCTTTAAGGCCCAACTCTCACATCTGTACATGACTACTGGGAAAACCAAGGTCACAGTCACTCTACCCTGTAAACAAGTGGTGCCCATCAAGCCCTCCTTACCCGGACATAAATAATTCTTTCATTGCAAACACTGTAACTTCAAAAAATAGCACAGATCACAGTTTTATCATTAACCTTGGTTGTATTACCTTCAAATTTGTATTCCACTCTAAGCAGAAAACTTTTTGAGGACAGAATCAATTGCTCTTCATATTTGTTCCTACAGTTCCTTCTGTGCCTGCCTCACCCTGGGGGTACACAGTGACAGCTGAAAGACTGGGTGGATGTATGGTTGAATTGAGGAGAGTGGGATCTATGATTTGATGGATAAATGTACCCCTCACAAAATGTCAACAGCCATTCTCCTACCTAAACAGAACAGTGTCAGTAGCACCAAGAAACTGCTTTCAATGTAGTAGCTATTTCTGCTGAGCCAATTCTGTACCTGAAACCTCCCATTAGAGGGTAAGTCTTGAAAGCCCTTGTTCAGTTGTGAAGGGGAAGGAGGCAAGGATAAACATAAACTTAACCATCATAACTGTAGCAAAATATACCACATTAGCCAGTTTCCTAGAACCTTGGAGAAATCTACTTATAAGTAGAAAGTTCCAAACAGAAGTGAGAAAGTTGGGGAAAATCAAGTTTTCGAGGGAGTCCCAGGGCAGACGGGCAAGAGTGGATCTCTGAGAGTCTGGGCTCTGGCATCCCCGACCCTGCAGGCTGGAAGTTCCAGGCATTCCTGTAAACAGAGCAGAGATTCAGGAAATTCCCTCCTTCTAACATTTTCCCTGCGAATCAGCACCCTGCCCTCCATCCATAAGAAATGTTCGCTATATTTGTAGTCAGACTCCTGATTTATTCCAACAAGTACATAGCTTGAATCTTTTCAAAAAAAAGAAATCTAAAACCAAACAGTTCGTTTGTTTTGCACTATGTGCTGTGCATGCGTTCGAAGTCATTTCAGTCATATCCAACTCTTTTCAACCCCATAGACTATTTGTAGCCCACCAGGCTCCTCTGTCCATGGGATTCTCCAGGCAAGAATACTGGACTGGATTGCCATGACCTCCTCCAAGGGATCTTCTCGACCCGGGAATTGAACCCAAGTCTTTTATGTCTGCTGCACTGGAAGGCAGGTTCTTTACCACTAGCACTTCACGTGCACTTCTGAGAGTGTTCTCATGATTAACAGAAAGAGTTTGCCATTTCCTGTAGGTGGTGGACTGGCAGGAAGAGAGCCCCATAGACACACCTACCATCATTGGATTTCCAGTGTTATTAACCAGGGGCACAATCTTGCTTGCGATGCTCGAGTCACCAGGGCTGGAGGAGGGTCTCACCATCTCACGTTTAGACGCATCACCTCTGAGAGTAGCCTCCCGTGGCCTCCAGGTCCCCATCAGGGTGCTGGACTGCAGGTGACACTATCTGAGCAGGGGAGGTGCTTGCCGGCTCTAGAAAGCTGCCTTATCTCTCCTGGGGGTGGCAGAGGCGACTGGCGTTTTTCAGTCCTGCCCCTGCTGCAGACAGATGAATAGGTTTGAGGTTATCCAAATAAGGATATTTACCATGGCTTTAAAAAGACAACAAACTGGCTTTCGGTGATTATAAGGTTGAGACCAAAGCTCTAGTGAGTCACACTAACCATGTACTCCATCCTATCCCCCAAATGTACGGATTTCTGGCAGCCTTCCTCCTTTGACGAGCCTGCCTGCCCACAGTCTACCGCACGTACAGACAGTGCAGAACCCAGCAGACATGGAGTTCCTGTCACAGTAAACACACAGCTAATAAATGTAGTGCCCCTGGCTCTGCGGAAGGAAACAAACAAAGATGTATTTTCAGCATAACCTTTGTGCTTAATGGTGGAAATGTTTTTGTGCCTTGAAAATGCTCCTTTGCTATTAAATCAAGGGTAATCATACTTCATTTCAATAGAGGAAGGAAATAATTGATGTTTTTACATTACTGAGCATTTGGTCTAAACAGCGGCTCTGCAGTAAACAGCATGCAGACATTTTAGGAGACAGGGAGCCGGTGGGAGGTGGACAGACCGCTGCCTCCGCCTCGGCAGGGGTCTCAGCCCTGGATTCACGCTCTCCCAGGTTCTCATCAGCTGCACTGATGGCTCATCACTCGGGGCACGCCAGACGCCCGATGAAAGTGCCTGACAATCCTTTCTGCTTAATAATTAAAATTTCAATCATACTCTCCAATAATGACCATGATTAGAGAATGACAACATGTTTTTAAAATCTGTAAGTGGCATAAGAGACACCTGACCTTCTTTAGCTAGAAAGGCAGCCTCCCTGAGATTTATTTCTGTCCTGTCCCCAAAGCTTTCCTTAAAGGGGACGGCCTTATTTTTAGCCAAGGAAATCTGAATGTCGGGCAAGCTGTATTTCTCTCTCTCTCCTTCTCAGTGTCCTTATAACTGGCCACAGGATTCTATTTTTCTCTCCAGAGTTTCAAGCATCCCAGGTAATTCAGAAGGTAGTCATTTTCTGCATTATAGTTCAGCTTGTGTCCCATAATAGCCTGCAACCTTTGAAATACTGAATCTCGTTTTTTGCAGATCTTCTGATTATTATCATTCTGTCTCCAAATAGCTACAAAGTAAGGACAAAAGAAGACTGTCTTTTAAAAAAAAAAAATAAACTTTTGCATGTGGTTGTCTATAAGATGCTAGCCTCCTCATCATGCAGGTTTAAGTAGTATGATAAAACACATATGGAATTGGTCGGTGGTTTTCAGTCTCTGTATTTTCAGAATCTCTCTCTCCCCTAGAAACACATTTGTAGCTACCAGTACGTTTTTGTATTTCTTGATTGTGCCCTCTGCCCTTTCGGGAGCTTTATGTAACACACCCTCGGCCCTCAGATGACAGAGCATTTGTTAATTCATCCATCCCTCCGTATACCCATCCATCCATCATCCCATACATACACTGAGCAATCAAGCAGCACCAGTGTTCTGTGCACGTGATATAAACAGGAATCTTGCATTATTTGTGAAACCCATGCGCCCTTTAAGAATATAGTTGCATCATCAAAGAGTAATTAGAAGAGATGAATCCTATTTGAATACTAACACTGTTGACTCCTTTGACATTTTTGGTAGAAATTATGAGAGTCCTGTGTTCAGTGGGGATGCCTTGAGAGTTGGTGTTAGTAAAGGATCTTACACACATACCCACATTCTTTCACTCTGTGACACACCTTATAAGGCAGGTCTAGGTGGGTTAACTCAGATCTGAATGTTTTTTCTCTTTGGGCAGTATAATGTCTTGCCCTTGACCCTGTTCCTTTTCAGGCAGGATTAAAGCTGATGAAGTAGGAGAATGGAGGAGACTTACTTCCCCTAAAGATCAACTTTTTCCTTAGAAAAATGTTTTTGAAATATTAATGTTGAAATGAAAGAAACTATGAACACACATTCCCAGAAATTTTCAGTGTTTGTTGCTCTGCTATATATTATAATGAGTTAAATTACATGTGTTTATCTATTTCTATTCATCTAATATTTCTAGAACTTCTGTAAGGGACCCAATGTAACTTATTTAGGTAGAATAGTGACTACACATGTAGATCTCTATATAAAAAGGGATGATTAAGAATTTTTCATTTGAAAGATTTTCATTTGAAATTTTTCTACTCATTAGGTGGCAATTAGTGGGCAGATGTAAATAGCGAATTATTCATTCAGCAAATGAATTGATATCTACTGTGTGCCCAACTCCTTTGAGTTGGAATCACCACCATAGCAACTATAAATAAGATTCAGTTGGTCCCACACGGGTTGCCATGAAGAATCTAGTCAATGCCCCAACTAAAATTTCTGTTTACAGTGCAATTACAAGCAAGCTGAGAAGACAATCCCCAAAATTATATGGAGCGTAACCTTAAATAATTGTTTGGGATGATACAATAGTTTCCTTAGTAGCTAATCATCTTTCACCTTTGAAAAGATTTAGAATTAAGTAAAGAAATGCTTGGCTGCCCTCTTCACTGTGTGTGCTTACTGACCGGATTTTTTCTTTCCATTTGGATGTAGATTTCTATGGAACATGAGACTCCTTGTCGAAAGGAGTGAAAAAGCACTGGCCATTGTGAATGCCACAGCCCAGAATATTTTCTAAGTTGTTGTTGTGGTTTAGTCACCAAGCTGTGTCTGACTCTTTGTGACCCCATGGACATAGCTCTCCAGGCTCCTCGGTCCGTGGAATTTCCCAGGCAAGAATACTAAAGTGCATTGCCACTTCCTTCTCCAGGGGATCTTCCCAACCCAGGGATCAAACCTGTGTCTTCTGCATTGGCAGGTGGATTCTTTACTACTGAGCCACCAGGGAAGCATTTTTTGAGTTACCTCCTTCCAATAAAATAAGCTTTCTGTGGGGCACCTAATGAACAATGATAGAATACATAAGGATGGATGAAAAAAGTCTTTTATTTTTGTAAACCTTGAAACCTGATTTGCATCTTTTCATGTTTGTTTGGTTGGCTTTTTCCCTGATTACTTGTGTTTCAAGTTCTCTTTGACAGCAAATGATTCAGGTTGACACTTACTTTGCTTAGAGGACACACTAAATCATGGGACAAAATCCAAATGTCAGACTTTGAAACTAGAATGTTGCTTTTTTATATTGACAGAATTGACTAAGCATACAAATTCTAAATTGCAAGTATAAATCAAGTAATTGTGGCAATAATACATGGAGCTTCTTTTCTGTCAGGTTGGTCCAAATCGATAACCACAAACCATTTATCCAAGATAACACTCCTACCTGAGCCCTGATAGCCTCATTCATAACGCCCACAAGTAAGCTGCCCACCCCAGGATAGCGATGTCCTCTCTGTATTGACCCTTTATCACTTTATTTTGAACAGACAAGGTCTCAGACCCACTTCCATTTTAATGTGACCTGGGGGAGAAAACTGGTCTTCCTGAATTGCACAAGACCCAGAACCACCCTCTGGTTTGGATGCCTTTATTTTAAAACAATAAACCCATTCATTAGGAAGAGGATCTTGGACTCCAGCTTATAAGGACTGTCAGGCACATAGATGAAAGGAACAGCTACTGGTCCTGGGACTCTCAGCCACCCAGACTTCCAGGGTCGTCTCTGCAGCCAGAGATGCCTTGGTTCCTCCCCCTGCCTATTATGAGAAAGCCGATCAAAAAACAGTTTTGCACATAAATGTGTAACAAAAGTGCCAAGACTTGGCTAGAGAAGATATACATGAACCTCTGAATGGATGCTAGCACAACCACTACCTCTGTGACCTTTTACTTCTTATAAATTTGAACCATTAAATGCTCCACGCCTGCCAGCAAATCCCTGGTGGCTCAGATGGTAAAGAATCTGCCTGCAATGCAGGAGACCCAGATTCAATCCCTGGGTCAGGAAGATCCCCTAGAGAAGGGAATGGCAACCCACTCCAGTATTCTTGCCTGGAGAATCCCCATGGACAGAGGTGCCTGGTGGGCTACAGTCCATGGGGTCGCAAAGAGTCGGACATGACTGAACGACGAACTTTTTCACTTTCCCAGCAAATCAGCATTTGTTAAACCTGAGAGGTGGGTCCATGAGGGCTTATTACCTTAGGCTCTGTATTTTCTGTGTATTGAAAATATTTCCTTATATATATATAGATAGATAGATAGATATAGATATATATATAGAGAGAGAGAGATGTGGAGGAAGTAAAGAAGGAATGGAGGAGGAGTATGGAAGATTTTTCCCAAATTGTTTTCCTTACAGGGGCCTTTTCTAAACTTAAGCCGGTGCATAGAAGTTATTCTTATTGAAAACAAAATGTAAATTTATTTCTGCTGAGTTCAGGTCTTACAGGATTATGCCACTGGGAGTTTCGAAGTGAATTTTAGGTTTTAGCCACAGGACACCCTAGATGGAGCAAGTCGTAGAGAGCTGACGAATTTAGACACCCAGGGAATACTGGTCAATGAACAGCGGTCACTCCTCGGAGTGAAAGAGCCACACTCCCTTACCTTCGCAGGGACCCTGAGCTGTCCTGGGAGCAGGTAAGAGGTTGCTATAGCAACAGCTCAGTGTGGGGTGAGAAGGGAAATGGGATTAAGAAAGGATATTTTCCTTCTCTCGGTTCTTTCCATGAAAATCGTTAAGAAGTCACCTGACCTGTGCTGGAAGAAAAGAAATCCTGTGTACCCTGAAGGGGGGGAAAAAAGCCCACCTAGGCACCTGGGGAGGGGGGCTGTCCAGCACTGCAGAGCCGTCTGCACACGCAGCGGGAATCGACCGTAGTGGGCTGGTTATTGTTGTCGGGGGCTGGATGGTGGGAGGACGGATGGTTGGATGGATGGATGGATGGAGTGAAGTGGGGATTCAGAGAACAGGAAGCACTGCCTTCTCTGCATGCTTTGCCTCCCACACATCCCCTCCTCACTCCTAGCTCCCAATTCCCATAGTGGGAGGAGGGTGCAAATGAGATAAGGATAAATTGTTTCATCTGTGGAGAGCTTTAATTTGATAGAAGGAGGCGGCTCATAAATCAGAGCTAGATAGATACTTGAAAGTGCAGTTCGGGTTAACAGGGTTAAAAACCGGCTGCTCCAGGAACAGGTATGAATTCCTTCCCGACACCCAGATACAAGTAATACATCCTAGTCCTGTGCGCTTCTAAACGGTGTCCAGGCTGGCTCAGCCACCGGGCTCCAGAGGCACCAGAATCGGGGTTCTTCCACGGCGACCCCCAGGAGGGGACGGTCAGAGTCCCAAGCCAGGCCCCTCTGGGTCACTGTGGCTTGGTGGGCGTCTTCCAGCTCCTCCAAGTCACCCCTGGACTCCAAAAGCTCACCCAAAGCCCAAGACCAAGGAAGTGGCTTTGTGTTCACCCCGGGCAGCCTCCAGCCCTGTCCCAGCTTCTGCAGCCCCCGGAGTCCTGAGTAACACCAGAGGGAGAGCTGCAAGCCGCCATCCCGAAGCCACCCTTTATTTGAGCGCCTGCCATCCTGCACGGGTGCCTGCTTCTGGCTCTCCTTGAGAAGAGCTGCCTTCTTCCAGCCTCTGACCTCTCACTCAGGCAGAGGAGCACACCCCAGGGTGAGGGACGGGGAAGCTAATGGGCTGATGGCAGGAAGTCAGCTTGGCTAGCTTCTCACTGACTAATGGCACTACACGCCCTCCTGGAAGCAGGTTCCCGGGCTTCGGGCTGCAAGCATGTGATTCTGCCTTGGTCACTGGGCCTCAGGGATGCTGTGCTCATCAGACGTTGGAAACAGGCAGGCTAGGCAGCGCTGGTGGCCCTACTCTGCTGTCGGCCCCTGAAATTGCAGCCAGTGGACTCTAAGATGCTTTCAAGTCCAGGAAATGGGTACAGGAGCCTTCGATCCTGGAGGAAAGGTCATCTGCCTTTATTCCCATTCAGAAGTGTCCTTTTATAGGAGACATGGAAAGGTGACCCTAGGATCTCAGCTCACCCTTCAGAAAGCCTGTATCTGCCCCGTTGACCTGGCAGCCAGTTGTCCGTAGGCCTCTAGTAACCACGCATGCGTGCTCAGTCCCTCATCATATCTGACTCCTTGTGACCCCATGGGCTGTAACCCTCCAGGCTCCTCTGTCCATGGCATTCTCCAGGGAAGAATACTGGAGTGGGTTGTCATTCCCTTCTCCAGGGTCTCTTCCTGACCCAAGAATGGAACCCGAGTCTCCTGCGTTGCAGACGGATTCTTTACCACTGAGCCACCTAGGAAGCCTCTGGTAACTTCACTCCAGGCCAGATGCCCTCCCTACCCCTGTCTGTTCTGAGCACCAAGACTGCCACTCCGTTTGAGTTTCATTGTCCTCTGACTCCAAGGCCAGGCAGCTCCCAAATGGGATCATAGTTTGGTTTCCATCTCCCTCCACCCTGTCTGCTCAGAGTGAGAATGGCGCAGGTGGACATGTGTAGGCCTGCGGGGCGGAGCACATCAACTCTTAAGGATCATAGGTGAATGTAAGCACTAGCCCTGGTTTTCCCAGTGGTCATGTGTGGATGTGAGAGCTGGACCGTAAAGAAAGCTGAGCACCGAAGAATTGGTGCTTTTGAACTGTGGTGCTGGAGAAGACTCTTGAGAGTCCCTTGGACTGCAAGGAGATCCAGCCAGTCCACCCTAAAGGAAATCAGTCCCGAATATTCATTGCAAGGACTGATGCTGAAGCTGAAACTCTAACACTTTGGCCACCTTTTGCAAAGAACTGACTCATTGGAAAAGACCCTGATGCTGGGAAAGATTGAAAGCGGGAAGAGAAGGGGATGACAGAGGATGAGATGGTTGGATGGCATCACTGACTCAATGGACATGAGTTTGAGCAAACTCAGGGAGACATTGAAGGACAGGGAAGCCTGGTGTGCTGCAGTCCATAGGCTCACAAAGAGTCAGACACGATTTAGTGGCTGAACAACAACATAGAAATAAAATACAGCATTCCAAAGATCCTAAGTAGGAAAGATCTTGCCAAGAATAAATGGAAATACCAAATGGAGAGTTTTGTTTTCAGGCTTTTTAAAAATATATATAAAATAAATAACCATTACTTACCTTAGCAAAGCAAGAACAAATCCATTAAACTGATAACTTACACACACGTCTGGCCAAAGCCCCAGAAGCCTTTTTCTAAAGCAATTGAAATGCAAAATAAATTACACATAAAGACTCTGCCCATACAGCATGCCAAGAGCGTCATTTCATCCATCAGTAGAACAAACATCCCTGCCTCCACCTCTAAGAGCAGCTCTCGCCCAGGGCTCGCCTGGGATCGGGAGCCCCGCTACCCGCAGACAGGCCGAGCACACTGAATTAGCCTCTCAGGAGGATCTTGGCTTTTCAGGGCACAGCCTCACCACATCAATTAATATTTGTTGATTGAATGCCTGCTGTACCTGTGCCGCCAGCCAGGGTGCCGCGAGGACTTTGCAGAGCGTGGCGAGCGCTCAGCGAGCCACTGGTTTATAGTCGAAATAGAAAAACAATGGGCCGAAGCGGAATGCTGTTCGCAAGCCTGCCGGGTCTGATGAACTTGAGGGTTTGTGCACAGAAACGTTCATTGCTGGAGGCAGGTGGCTTTGTTGCTTCAGCCAAGCACGTTCTACGTCTTGTTCTTGTTAATCAGAGAATGTGTCTTTGTAGCGGAGAGTCTTGTTGCTGTTTCAGTCACTCAGTTGTGTCCCACTCTCTGCAACCCCATGGACTGTAATCTGCCAGGCCCCTCTGTCCATGGGATTTTACAGGAAAGAATACTGGATTGGGTTGCCATTGCCTCCTCCAGGGAATCTTCTTGATCCAGGGATCAAACCTGGGTCTCCTGCATTGGCAGGCAGGTTCTTTACCACTGAGCCACCAGGGAAGCCCTTGGAGGGGAGTCTTAGCCATCTCTTAAAATGATGTGACAAGTTGGCAGGCATGAGAGTTTCCTATGGAAACTCAGTGACGGGAGGTGTCTGGGGCTGGAGCTACGGCCTCCTGGGACCTTGGCAGGGGCAGGGGTCAGGCAGGTAAGGTAGTGACAGCCCCCCAATGCCCTAAACACCCCACCAACACAGGCATCATCCTCGGCCGCCCACACCTAACAGGCGCCTGTAGCTAGTGATTATATATTGGCTTGAATTCCATTGGTCTGTGCCCTGACCAGTAATGCTGAAGAAGCTGAAGTTGAACGGTTCTATGAAAACCTACAAGACCTTGTAGAACTAACACCCAAAAAAGATGTCCTTTTCGTTATAGGGAACTGGAATGCAAAAGTAGGAAGTCAAGAGATACCTGGAGTAACAGGCAAATTTGGCCTTGGAGTACAGAATGAAGCAAGGCAAAGGCTAACAGATTTTTGCCAAGAGAACGCACTGGTCATAGCAAACGCCCTCTTCCAACAACACAAGAGAAGACTCTACACATGGGCATCACCAGATGGTCAATACCAAAATCACATTGATTATAGTCTTTGCAGCCAAAGATGGAGAAGCTCTATACAGTCAGCAAAAACAAGACCAGGAGCTGACTGTGGCTCAGATCATGATCTGCTTATTGCCAAATTCAGACTTAAATTGAAGAAAGTAGGGAAAACCACTAGACCATTCAGGTATGACCTAAATCAAATCCCTAACAATTATACAGTGGAAGTAAGAAATAGATTTAAGGGACTAGATCTGATAGAGTGCCTGATGAACTATGGACGGAGGTTCATGACATTGTACAGGAGACAGGGAGGAAGACCATCCCCAAGAAAAAGAAATGCAAAAAAAGCAAAATGGCTGTCTGAGGAGACTTTAGAAATAGCTGTGAAAAGAAGAAGCAAAAAGCAAAGGAGAAAAGGAAACATATTCCCATCTGAATGCACAGTTCCAAAGAACAGCAAGGAGAGATAAGAAAGCCTTCCTCAGTGATCAATGCAAAGAAATAGAGGAAAATAAAAGAATGGAAAGACTAGAGATCTCTTCAAGAAAATTAGAGATACCAAGGGAACATTTCATGCAAAGATGGGCTCAATAAAGACAGAGATGGTATGGACCTAACAGAAGCAGAAGATATTAAGAAGAGGTGGCAAGAATACACAGAAGAACTATACAAAAAAGATCTTAATGACCCAGATAACCACAATAGTGTGATCACTCACCTAGAGCCAAACATCCTGGGATGCAAAGTCAAGTAGGCCTTAGGAAACATCACTACAAACAAAGCTAGTGGAGGTGATGGAATTCCAGTTGAGCTATTTCAAATCCTGAAAGATGATGCTGTGAAAGTGCTTCATTCAATATGCCAGCAAATTTGGAAAACTCAGCAGTGGCCACAGGACTGGAAAAGGTTAGCTTTCATTCCAATCCCAAAGAAAGGCAATGCCAAAGAATGCTCAAACTACTGCACAATTACATTCATCTCACACGCTAGCAAAGTAATGCTCAAAATTCTCCAAGCCAGGCTTCAATAGTACGTGAACCGTGAACTTCTGGATATTCAAGCTGGATTTAGAAAAGGCAGAGGAACCAGAGATCAAATCGCCAACATCTGCGGGATCATCGAAAAAGCAAGAGAGTTCCAGAAAAAGCATCTACTTATGTTTTATTGACTATGCCAAAGCCTTTGACTGTGTGGATCATCACAAACTGTGGAAAATTCTTCAAGAGACGGAAATACCAGACCACCTGACCTGCCTCCTGAGAAATCTGTATGCAGGTCAAGAAGTAACAGTTAGAACTGGACATGGAACAACAGACTGCTTCCAAATCGGGAAAGGAGTACTTCAAGGCTGTATATTGTCACCCTGCTTATTTAACTTATATGCAGAGTACGTCATGAGAAATGATGGACTTGAAGAAGCACAAGCTAGAATCAAGATTGCCGGGAGAAATATCAATAACCTCAGATATGCAGACGACACCACTCTTATGGCAGAAAGTGAAGAACTAAGAGCCTCTTGATGAAAGTGAAAGAGGAGAGTGAAAAAGTGGGCTTAAAACTCAACATTCAGAAAACTAAGATCATGGCATCTGATCCCATCACTTCATGGCAAATAGATGGGGAAACAGTCGAAACAGTGGCTGACTTTATTTCTGGGGGCTCCAAAATCACTGCAGATGGTGACTGCAGCCATGAAATTAAAAGATGCTTGCTCTTTGGAAGAAAAGTTACGACCAACCTAGACAGCATATTAAAAAGCCAACAAAGGTCCATCTAGTCAAAGCTATGGTTTTTCCAGTAGTCATGTGTGGATGTGTGAGTTGGACCATAAAGAAAGCTGAGCACTGAAGAACTGATGCTTTTGAACTGCGGTGTTGGAGAAGACTCCTGAGAGTCCCTTGGACTGCAAGGAGATCCAACCAGTCCATACTAAAGGAAATCAGCCCTAAATATTCATTGGAAGGTCTGATGTTGAAGCTGAAACTCGAATACTTTGGCCACCTGATGCGAAGAACTGACTCATTTGAAACGACCCTAATGCTGGGAAAGATTGAAGGAGGAGACAGGGATGACAGAGGATGAGATGGTTGGATGGCATCACTGACTCAATGGACGTGAGTTTGGGTAGGCTCCAAGAGCTGGTGATGGACAGGGAAGCCTGGCGTACTGCCGTCCATGGGGTCTCAAAGAGTCAGACACGGCTGAGCGACTGCCCTGAACTGAACTGAACCGAACCCACTCCAGTATTTTTGCCTGGAAGATTCCATGGACAGAGGAGCCTGGTGGGCTACAGAGTTGCAAAGAGTCAGACACGACTGAGTGATTGAGCACAGCACAAAACAGAGATAACAATAACTAATTAGCATGGTTCCATTTGCCATCAACAGCAAATGAGAGCTCTAGTCAAGTGGTAACAGGGAAGTCCACAAATGTCAGGTTCAGGGATTGTCGTCTCCAGAATTCAAGTAGGAGAACCTTCCTATCCCGTTCTCCCAGATCCTCTCTTTAAGCATCCATCCCTGCTGTCACCATTTCAGCAAATTTGTCTCAAGGCCTAAGTGGCTGTTTGTATGTAGGTGGGACTGAAGGATGAACAGCTACATTCCAGGTCACATCCAAGCCGGCAAAAGCCGGCTCCTGGCCACCCCTTGGTGACCTGGCAGTGCCCACGCAGCTCCTTTCAGCAGGAAAGCAAGTCCCCCTCCCCAATAAGCCTGGACCCTTGAGCTTGATGAGCAAGTCAGTGCCTCATTGCCTCATCTGGTGGGGTAGAAGTGAGTGGATGGATTTTCAAAAAGATTAAGCCTAGGACATTTTAAATCATACTGACGAATGGTTTTGAATAAAGGCTATTTGTTATTATCACCAAAGTAAACCTTTTAAGGGATGGCAAGTAATAGTGTCTTAAATCTAGCCTTCAAGGGTAAGGACTTTAAACTCATTTCATGGTGTATTTTTTTTTTTTTTTTTTGGCACTAATCATTTCATGTTTTCACTTGTGGTAGGAGATAGAAAGACCCTTCAATGGGTCTGTACTGAATTTTAAAGTAGAAAAAATAATTCCCCTTCAGTTTCAGGGAAATTGAAGTTTACTTAAAGATGATTAAAAATCCTTCTGACAAGACTTTGAGAAGGTCTCTCTTCTGACTGCTGTAATTTTAAATAATTCAGAGCTAGCGTGGCACCTGTATGTTTATTAAAGTAGGCATGAAAATGAAACCGATCAGTGTAGCTGTATTATCTCACTGAATTGTGTCTTACATTGTCTCATAGGCTTTGTAGCAAGAATTGGAGACTCAGGGACTATGGTCTCCCATTTGAGATGCTCCCAGAGATGTCTTTAGTAGACTCGTACCAGCCGAAGTCGCTGTTCATCCACTCCGTGGGAGATCACTCCTCCCTGGGAGCATCTTTCCCAGAGTCGGGGCCAGAGGCCAGGAAGTGAGACGGGAGATCCAGGGCTTATGTGCTCAGCATCTCCCAGGCCCTGGAGGCCCCTGCGGTTCTCGGGCAGCAGAGCCAGCCTGGCCGATGCAGCCCATGGAACTGTGGGAAAGTGTCGGAGCCCTAGAGACCCTAGACCCTTTCTGGAATTCACACATCAATAAAATCGGGGAAAAGGTGAACTGCTAAGCAAGGTTTCCCAGCAAAGCCTAAAACAGAGATAAGTGCATGCTTCCTTTGAAATCGAGTTGATGATAACGCAGGCCACTGCTTCTCTGGGGACCTGAGCTCGCTTCTGTCTTTCTCACCTAGCCCCATCCAGCCCCTTTCCCAAGCATTTCGCAGTGTTCCATGCCCTCACTGTTCCATCGGTTTTGTGTGGCAGACAGGTCCTTTCTGACTTTGCTTGACTAACCCCCCAAACCCCTTGATGCTATTTAGCTGCTTTCAATTCAAAGCCCCTCTGAAATGCTGTTAGATCAGAACACTTTTGTTAGGAAAACCCTCTATGTCTGTATCAATGAGATTTTTAAAAGCAGTCCCATCTTTCTTTTTGTCATTCAACTGACATTTCGGTCTTCAATTTTCCAGAGACACCATCAGTTCAGCCTCTTATCACATTAACCTCTGATTTGTATTCTGTGAGGCGTCAGTCTTTAATATTCTGGAAGACAGAGAACCCAGGGAAAACCCAGGCCGTTCTCCTTTCTGGCCTGCAGGGCAGAGTGAGGTTAGGGAGCCATCGTGAGCTCAGGCAGCATGGCAAACGCTTCTCGGGTTTTGAAAGGGCAGCGGAGACCCAAGCAGTCTTGGGTCTCTGAAAAATGCGTTTCTGACAAATCAGTTGTGAGAGTTCAGCGCCTCACCGCCGTCCGCCTCCCTGTCTGTGGGGTGGACGCTGGACTTCCTTATTCCTGTCCAGCACCTCAGAGGCCCTTGTAAGGGCCCTTAGGTCTGCAACTGTCTCGTTCCTGAGTGACTCTATTTGTCTCCAGGTGGAGCCTACATGGCGGCAGTGATGGGGTAACTTCTCAACCCCAGCGTCAGGCCTGAGTGACCTTCGGGGCCAAACAGTGCTTTGTTGAGGGGACTGTTCTGCGCACTGTGGGACGTCTAACAGCATCCCTGGCCACTGCCCACTGGATGCCGGGAGCACCGCCTAGTTGTGAACCAAAACTGTCCCCCAAGCGCTGTCAAGGGGGGGCATAATCGCCTCTGGTTGGAAGCTTGCAGGGTACCGGAAAGAGGGACAGGCCAGACCCAAGATACATACTGATACTCAGATATCCGCTTGACTATCTCTTGACCCAGTGACCTTGACTGAGCCTCTCAGAGCTCCTAACATCGGCCTCAGGAGATGCCTGTGAGGAGAGAACTAAACGGTGTGGGTGGGTGGGTTTCTGTGCTTGTCGACTGAAGCCGGATTTCCCACCATCTATTTTTCAGTTAATGCTGAGAATTATGTTACAATGTGCAGTAAATAGTGAAAATCCAGCTTTTGTGTCTGACCAGAGGTACACTTCTCACCCTTTTGCACAAACTGGTTTAGTTCAGGGTAGATTCCGTGCTCTTGGAGATCTCACTCTGCCGTTGGGAGGGGAAGATGTTTAACTTCAGGTGGTGTCTCTTACATGCCCCTTGCTGGCTGCTCCCACGCAGCTAACGGCACCCAGGTAATTACAGATGGAGCTGCCCTGGGGTTGTCAACACAGCTCCAGGTGGCTGGCTGCACAGTCCCCTTTATCCGTCCTGTTTGCCTTCCCTCGTATTTGCATGTCGACGTCTCCCACAGCTGGCTCTTGTTCTTTAATTTTGTGATTCCCAAGCACTCTTCTGATTGTTCCACACCTACTAGAAAGACTCCCCGTCAGGCGAGACTCAGGCAGTCTCCTCCACCTCTGCCCTCTTTAGTTCTTCCCTGTTTTTGGAAGGAAGCCAGTGGTTGGGGACTCGCATCTGTTGTGGAGCTGTGGAGCTGCGAGTAATGAGTCATTGTTCTTCTGAGAAGCTCGTTGGCGTCAGCTTCCCTTCAGCTGCGACATTACACGGGACCTCATTTCCTTTTTCCTCCTGATTACACCTGGGGCCCAGTTACATTATGTCATAATGACAAGGGTCACCTTTTCTTCTGCCTCATAAGGTGAGACTGACCTTCCTTCCGTCTCTGAAAGAAATACAACTTCCAAAAAAAAGAAGTCTGTAGCAGTCAACTGCCACAGCCTAATCGGAAATCACTAAAACAAAAGAAGAGTTTCCATTTAAGAATTTAGTTATGGTGCTGAGAGGGTACAGTGTCCACCTTTTCATGCCTTTCATGTGCTTATATTTCTCAAAATAAACAAGGTGCCTATGTCTATCCTGGTTTCTGCAAAATGTGTATTAACTGAATAAAATATACATAGTTAATTTTGCTTTGCTAATATACAGGCAGCATTGCTCAAAATAGCCATATTTATGATGACCATCTAGATGCCTGATATTTATACAGCACTTTACAGTGAGGCTTCCCTGGTGGTTCAGATGGTAGAGAATCTTCCTGCAATGCAGAAGGCCTGGGTTCAATCCCTGGGTTGGGAAGATCCCCTTGGAGAAGGGAATGGCAACCCACTCCAGTAATCTTTTCCTGGCGGGCTACAGTCTGTGGGATCCCAAAGAATCGGACACGACTGAGTGATTTACACTTTACAATTTAGCAATCCTTTAAAAACCCATCACTTATTTTTTTCTATGTTCTTTCTCTCTCAGTTTCTATACCAGCCCTGCATTTGAACATATCCTATTCCCCTTTTTTCCCTTCCTGGGAGAATAGCAGTAAGAAATCCTACATGTATAAAGTGTGCCTCCTACCCTACATGCTGTATATTAGGTTTAATGTGTTTCCCATGTTAGTGAGTTTGTAAGAAAGTAGAAACACTGCCTGTTCCGTTCAGTGGTGACCCACCTCCCTGTGTGGATGTTTAAGTGACGCATTGCATGCTCTCCACCGCACCCTGACTCAAAGAGTGTCACATCCCGGCCTCAGACACTGCCTCCCTGACTTCATGCATCTTCATAGTTCTGTATTTAGAAGTATCTGGACAGACGGGGGCCCATGAAATAACTTCACCCATTCCAGGAGGAATAAACCCACGTTTACTGACCAAGTAGTCACAGCAACCAGAATTTGGTAGTTACACTAGTGTTCCTTTTGGGGGAAAAGCATTCTTTATTTAATATTCATGTAACAACCACTTCCAGAATATGCTTACAGATACAGATGATGCTTATTTCTGACCCACAGATGAGCTTAATTTTGATGAGGTTAGTAGACATATCGGAGAAGGCAATGGCACCCCACTCCAGTACTCTTACCTGGAAAATCCCATGGATGGAGGAGCCTGGTAGGCTACAGTCCATGGGGTCGCTAAGAGTCGGACACGACTGAGCGACTTCACTTTAACTTTTCCCTTTCATGCACTGGAGAAGGAAATGGCAACCCACTCCAGTATTCTTGCCTGGAGAATCCTAGGGACGGCGGAGCCTGGTGGGCTGCCGTCTATAGGGTCGCACAGAGTCGGACACGACTGAAGCAACTTAGCAGCAGCAGCAGTAGACATATGGCAACCCGCTCCTGTATCCTTGCCTGGAAAATCTCATGGACAGAGGAGCCTGGTGGGCTGCAGTCCATGGGGTCACAAAGAGTCGGGCACGACTGAGCGACTAACACTTACTTACTTAGTATACATAGCATTACTATTTTGAGGAAATCATTATTTTAGTTTTCATTTTGTTGACACATTAATATATGATGTCAGAATTACAATGCTTGTTTTTCACAGACAGACAATCCCAATGCCGGTGTGTTACAGTCTTTGATGTTACTGATGTAAAAAGCCAAAGGAAGATTCTCTCCCAGGCGCCACGTACTTCAGTCCCCAGAGTGTCCACTCAGCCCGTGTGGCTGCCTTGGCTGCTGTCACTGACATCAGCACCACGGCCTTCACTGCCTCCAGGCTCACAGGCCTCTGCCTCATGCCTGCTGAGCCCAAGGGCCCTGGAGACCGCAGGCCCTGCCAAAGCTGACTCCAGTGGGTCCAAGTCCCCTCTCTCCCCCACGCCTCTCCACGGCTAGGTTAGAGAGAGAGACGAGGCCATTTCAGGCAATGAAATTTGTTTTTACAGAGACAGACATTTTCATGCCCAGAAGGCCTGAGGAACTGCTCCTTATCCAGGTCCCCTGGGCACAGAGATGCCCACAGCGAGTCAGGGATACCGAGAACCAGCTGGGGGCTTGACCCACTTTCCCACATATCTTGATTCCTCCGATCTCCCTCACTTCCAAATCACAGCCGTTCACCTAAACATCTTGTGGACCCTTCCTACCAAGAAGTCTGCTGCTGCTGCTGCTGCTAAGTCACTCAGTCATGTCCAACTCTCTGCGATCCCATGGATTGTAGCTCACCAGGCTCCTCTGTCCTTGGGATTCTCCAGGCAAGAATACTGGAGTGGGTAGCCATGTCCTCCTCACCAGGAAGTCACTGATCACCAAAAATGCAACCCTTCTAAGGAATACTTGCAACCCTATACAGGCATTTCTTGCCCTTAAAAGAATCTCCACTTTGTAGAGAGTGGTTAGGAAGCTTCTAGAACATCAGGTCTCTACAGGCTGCTCCTTCCTCTCCACTTCAGAGGATGAAACCTAAGGATGCTGGACCACACACAACCAGTCCTACCCCCTGCCCTCCTCTCCTCCGTCCCACATAGGCACTGCAGGGAGGAGGGGTCAGCACCCTCCCCCCGCCCCCTGGCACACCTCCACACACCAGCAACGGGAAGGCGATGTATGGAGTTTTCATGTAGAGATGGATTTTCTTTAAAAATAAATAAATCCAGAAATACATTTCACCTGCCTGGAAAAGTAACTATATTTTACATTCCAGATTAATTTAAATATTGTTACTAATACAGGAAGTGTAATACAGAAAAAAAAAAAAAAAGAACTCTGAAGCCAGAGAAATCTGGAAGGGTGTTCAGGTTTCTGGAAGGGTTATGCACACACTGAGACTTTGCTAGTCTCTCAACATCTCTGAAACTCCCTTTCCTCAATGAAAGAATGGGGATAACAATGAGGCCCATACTATTATCTAAAAGTAACACTTCTTAGGGTAAAGAAGGTGTTTTATATCACATCACAAGGTATACTATTCAACCATAAAAAGGAATGAAACCTTGCTGTTCGCTGCAACATGGATAGACTTGGAGGGCATCAAGCAAAGTGAAATAAGTCAGAAAAAGACAAATACTATATGATGTCACTTATATGTGGAGTCTAGAAACTGCAACAAACAATGAAAATAACAAAGAAGAAGCAGGCTCACAGATACAGAGGACGACGTAGTGGTTACCAGTAGGGAGAGGGAAGAGGGAGGGGCTATATGGAGGCAGAGGGTTAAGAGGTATAAACTATCTTTGTAAGCCACAAGGATATACTGTACAACCCAAGAATATAGCCAATAGTTTATAAGAACTGTAAAGGGATTATAATCTTTAAAAATTGGGAATTGCTATATTATTCACCTGTAACTTAAACAGTATTTTACATCCACTGTGCTTCAATTTTTAAAAACTCAAGAAAAAACAAACAAAAATAAAAGCAACACTTTATTTTAATTTACTTGCCCACTAATCACTGGTGTTAGGGATTATCACAAATCAGGCAGTGTGTCTGAAAAGCAGGGAGGGAGACAAACAAATACAATGACTCCGGGAATTTTTAGGTCAGTGGGAACGTAACCGCAGAGAATATACATCCAAAAGGTGGTTTTTAGGATACTATCCCACAACATCTTTTACTCCCAAAATAATCCCTCTTTTTCCCAAACCTTTGTATTCTACTCAGTGCGCCTCAGTCACATGGAGCTGCACAGAAGTACAGAAATTATCTCTTCCAGTTCCGTCTCATCCAGCCCTGTCAGGTCACATTAACCTAGTTACCAGTGGAACAACAAAATGCAATTGGCCAAAGGTTATATTTCTTTGTCACAAGCGCAGGGGAGCGAGAGAACATTCCGGGTGGAAGGATGGAAGGAGGAGGGCTGTCTGCACATCGCCCCCGGGAAGCCCCCACCCCGCCCCCCAGCCTCCTCCCCCTCCCAGAAACAGGGGCCGTGCTGCCCGCGGTGGGGGTTTGCCAGGCTCGTGGTTCTTTCTGGTTGTATATTTTTCATTGTTAAAGATGCATCTGTCAATGGAAAGAAAAATGCTACTGAATTTATTTCCACATGCCAAGCAATCTAAGAGGCGCTTGGAGATTTTGTGTCTAATAAGGGGTTCGCATTTTCAAAGAGCTCCCGTTCCCGGGTCAGTAGGAGCCCCTGAGAGACAGGCTGAAGGTCGGCAAATCCTCACTTGACAGATGAGAATGCTAAGGTTCAGGGAGAGGTGACTTGCTCAGCAGTTACACGGGCAGCAGAATACAGGCCCCACTGTGTGCGTTCTGGAACAGTCTGTGTTACAGTCGTGTGCGGGCGCATACCCCAGCCCCAGAGAGGCTGTGTCCCTGACAGATGGGGCCCAGCTCCTGTGGCTTCGGAGGCTCTGACACCAGAGGAAAGTGGGGAGAAGCAGAAAAGCAGGGAGGTGGGTGCCAGGCGGCAGGCAGGGGCCAGCCCCCGCCCTGCACAGCAGACACCGCCCGGGACAGCAGCAGAGGGGGAAGAGAACACAGGACACCTCGGGTAAACTGAGGATAGCCTCTGATGAGAGGGGAAGGGGAGAGTGAGAAAGCTGGCTTAAAACCCAGCATCCAGAAAACGAGGATCATGGCATCCGGTCCCATCACTTCACGGCAAATAGATGGGGAAGCAATTCAAACAGTCACAGACTTTATTTCTGGGGGCTCCAAATTCACTGTAGATGATGTCTGCAGCCATGAAATTAAAAGACACTTGCTCCTTGGAAGAAAAGCTATGACCAACCTAGACAGCATATTAAAAAGCAGAGACATTACTTTACCAACAAAGGTCCACCTAGTTAAAGCTATGGTTTTTCCAGTGGTCATGTATGGATGTGAGGGTTGGACTGTAAAGAAAGCTGAGTACCGAAGAACTGAAGCTTTTAAACTGTGGTGTTGGAGAAGCCTTTTTAGAGTCTCTTGGACTGCAAGGAGAGCCAACCAGTCCATTCTAAAGGAAATCAATCATGAATATTCATTGGAAGGACTGATGGTGAAGCTAACGCTCCAATACTTTGGCCACCTGATGCAAAGAACTGACTCGTTGGAAAAAACCCAGATGCTGGGAAAGATTGAAGGCGGGAGGAGAAGAGGACAACAGAGGATGAGATGGTTGAATGACATCACCAACTCAAGGACATGAGTTTGAGTAAGCTCCGGGAGTTGTTGTGGACCGGGAGGCCTGGCGTGCTGCAGTCCATGGGGTTGCAAAGAGTCAGACACGACTGAGCAACTGAACTGAACTGAAGTCATCTTCCAATGATATATGGCCATGCTCAGCTGAAATAGCAGACTAGCACCATCCCTTGAGCAAAACAGCAAGTGGGGAGGTTTATTTACGAAATAGTGCAAAATGGTGACGTCCAAATTGCTTTCCCTGTATACCCCCAAAGAGGCTTCCCTGGTGGCTCAGACAGTAAAGAATCCTCCTGCAATACAGGAGACCCGGGTTCAATCCCTGGGTCGGGAAGACCCCCTGGAGGAGGGCATGGCAACCCACTCCAGTATTCTTGCCTGGAGAATCCCATGGACAGAGGAGCCTAGTGGCTACAGTCCAGGGAGTTGCAAAGAGTTGGATATGACTGAACATGATCCTACACATATTAAAAAGATGCCTAATGAAAGTTATTAGTAACTGAGCACTGAAGAGTTTCAAGGTCCGGGTGAGCACGCCAGCTGGGATGGTCTGGAAAATCCCATGAACAGAGGAGACTGGCAGGGTCACAAAGAGTCGGACATATCCCCAAACCACACTTTGAAAACCATGTACCTCCTCACAAGTGTTTTAATTGATCTGTAAAATTGTTCCTAAGTATAAATATGTCCAAAAAATGAAATTGCTAGTTTTTTTTTTCCCAAGAAGTGAACTAGGACTCTCTTAAATGAATGAAGTAGACGCCACAGGTACAGGGATTTGATATTTATTTACATCATAATTTATTTTAATTGGAGGCTAATTACTTTACAATATTGTAGTGGTTTTTGCCATACATTGACATGAATCAGCCATGGGTGTACAACATCATTCATTTTCTAAATACACCAGCAGCTTTCTCTTTACCACTGGGGAGTTTGTGTCCCATCTTTTACTCCTGGTATTTCCACTCCATTTCCCTCAGTCTCTGGTGCAATTTGCTTTCATGTTTAAAAATCTTTTATTGATCACCTACTATGTATCTCAGAGAAGGCAATGGCACCCCACTCCAGTACTCTTGCCTGGAAAATCCCATGGATGGAGGATTTTCTGTCCATGGGGTCGCGAAGAGTCAGACACGACTGAGCAACTTCACTTTCCCTTTTCACTTTCAAGCATTGGAGAAGGAAATGGCAACCCACTCCAGTGTTCTTCCCTGGAGAATCCCAGGGACGGGGGAGCCTGGTGGGCTCTGTCTATGGGGTCGCACAGAGTCGGACACGACTGAAGCAACTTAGCAGCAGCAGCAGCAGCAGTATGTATCTCTGTTACGAAATATGTAATTTTTTTGAATATTTAATTTCTTAAGAGACATGAGTTTCTAAGTATTAATGTTTTCCAGTTATCATTAAAATGATTGATCTTATACAAGTAATCAAAAGCAAAAATATATTACAAATTTTGTTGACTATTTGTTAAACAAGAAGTAAAATGTTGATGGTAATTCATGCCCTAATGAGATGTTATGAATATATTTTACTGGCTACTAGAATGAGCAGGGGTTCAATATGAATTCTTTCTCTTTAATTTTTATTAATGTAGGCACTAAAGAACTTGGTTTCTATAATTAGGTTATAATGGAAGGCATCTTTTTCTAAGAACTTAATTTCATTTTTAAAAAATTCATTTGCAGTTACATGCCCAGAAATCACATAGATGTCTATCATCAGAAGCTATTTTAATTTTCAAAATTTTGGGAAGCAAGGAACTAGGCAAAAAAGGATTTATTTGTTACCCTGTCAGCGTGGTGATTTTTTTTTTTCAGTTTCTGGGAAGTATACCAAAAAGGCTTTATGAAGCTCTAGCAAATAACTATCAATTATACCTTTACTTTGTAAGTGAAGAAACACTTTGTTTAATATATTCAAAAAATATTTTTTAAAATTTAAATATCATTATTCTAATACACCTTTGCCAATAAAATATCTCTTAATAAAAGTAATTAGCAAGCTCAGTCCTCATCATCAAACCAATCAACAAAATCAGAGAACCAGATTTATTTTTCAATGCAAGTAAACGTATGTATCTCAATGAATACTGTAAATGTCACTGAAAAAGTTATCCACCTTGCAAGATGGTTATGAAAATCAGGGTTAAAATGATACAGAATCCATTTTATAATGTTTAAAAACAAAAATAAATCTATCTCTCCTTGTGCTTAATGTGTAATAAAAGAATACTATATGTCGCTGAAATTATGTATTCAGGAAGCAAGGATAGCCTGGAGACTTGCTGGTGCCTATTTGTGCATATATTAAATGCATTCTGGTGTTAGGCATCTGTGTATAATTAAGCAAGCGTCATGTGCAATAATTCAGAAATGATTTTTATTAATGGTCAAAATTTTTCTGCATAGTTAAAGTAGAAGTATGTAAGTATGTGTGTGCATATATATAGAGAGAAAGATGTCTGACTCAGCAGCCAGCATATAATTTTAATTTTTGTTAATAGGAGGTGGAAATAGTAAACACTTTATAATATGAAATATGATGAGTGTTGACTTTACTTGGAATAAATATTTCATTAGGTGATTTAAAATAATGTGGGCTTTAACTACCTTGTTAAATAATGCACACCAAACCTAAAAGGAACTGCGTAAAATTTTTATCGGCAGATTTGATCTAACATTCCATGTAAAAATTTGGTAGTCCCTGAAAATATGTGTTATGTTCAAGGCAATGAGCTACTTCAGTTGTTCAAAATGTCTTTCGGGCTGATTCTGCCCTAGGAGTGAGTGTGGAGACTGTTGTTCAGTCGCTCAGTCGTGTCCAGTTCTTTAGGACCGCAGGGACTGCGGCACCCCAGGCCCCTCTGTCCTTTATATCTCCCGGAGTTTGCTCAAATTCTTGTCCACTGAGTCGATGATGCCATCCAACCATCTCATCCTCTGTCACCCCCTCTCCTCTTGCCTTCAATCTTTCCCAGCATCAGGGTCTTTTCCAGTGAGTTGGCTCTTCCCATCAGGTGGCCAAAGTATTGGAGCCTCAGCTTCAGCATCAGTCCTTCCAATGAATATTCGTGCTTGATTTCCTTTAGGATGGACTGGTTTGATCTTCTTGCAGTGCAAGGGACTCCTAAGAGTCTTCCCCAACACCACAATTCAAAAGCATCACTTCTTCAGCACTCAACCTTCTCTATGGTCCAACTCTCAAATCCATACATGACTACTGGAAAACCATAGCTTTGACTATACAGATCTTGGTTGGCAAAGTGATGTCTCTGCTTTTTAATACACTGTCTAGGTTTGTCATAGCTTTCCTTCCAAGGAGCAAGTGTCTCCAAATATTTGTTGTTTGTTCAGTCGCTCAGTCATGTCCAACTCTTTGTGACCCCATGAACCGCAGCACACCAGGCTTCCCTGTCCTTCACCATCTCCCGGAGCTTGCTCAAACCCATGTCCATTGAGTCAGTGATGCCATCCAACCATCTCATCCTCTGTCGTCCCCTTCTCCTGCCCTCAATCTTTCCCAGCATCAGGGTCTTTTCCAATGAGACTGTGTTGGTAAAGGATGAGTCTTGCTTTTGTGAAACAGGAGGGCAGGGACGTCAGCCCTGCCTCTCCGCATTGGCTTGATCCCTCCCTCATTACCATCACCACTGCCTGCCGTTTCCCCACCCGCACAACGATAGCACCAAGCGACTGCTTCAATGCAATGGCCTGTTTGCTTGTCCACACCTGACGATCAGCTCCTGAGGGCAGGAACCTCGCCTGTCCTATTTCCCACTGCCTCCCAGCAGCCAGCCCTGCACCTGGCACATACCACACACTTGACAAGTATTTGTTGGGTGAGTTTATAAGAGAATAAATCTTGAAATGTATTCATTAAAAGAGCAAGAATATGAATGTTTTATCTTCAGCCTATTCAGTGTACCTGGTGATCAGAACGAGCTTATTAAAGGACAGGTACCTATCTCAAGGCACGTTCAAAGTCAGCCAAGATGCCATCTGCTGGTCTTCTAAGAGGAGTATCACTTAAGGTACATCTTAAGTGACCTCTTGGGCATGAACGATGCTTACATCTTAAGTGACCTCTTGGGCATGAACGATGCTTCCTTCTTCTCAAGCCAGCTCGAGATATGCTGATCTTCCAGTCTTGAGGCAAAAGTGCACACCTAGCCCTCAGGAAGAAGGCACCCCAGCTGTGGGTCAGCGGTGCGAGGGACGTGGTCAGCAATAGCCGCAGAATGACCATGTGGGGCTCACACAGTCATCTACCTGAGAGGACCTGGCTTTAAACACATGTGTGTGCACACACACACTCACACACACCCGTGCACACAAGAAAAATGGAGATTTTTTTCAAAGGTAGAAGAGCTCAGGCAGGAAAACAAAAGAGAGAAGCTATGAATATATGCTTTTTGTCGTGAACCTTATTACACTATGTGAATTGCTGACTCTTGAGCAAGGCAGTAACCGTTGACAAAGAATCACCCTTAGACATGTGAAAAAGCACTCGCAGAGTAAAGCAAACCCTCCAAGTGATCAGACACAGGCCACAGTGCGACACACTCAGAAACACAGGAAGCCTCAGCGAGATTTCTGGCTGTTGCCCCGAGAGTGGTCGCCTGCAGTGGCTCCCTGTGACACCTGGGGGCTGACAAAGGCCCAGAGCCCAGGGATGCCCGCTCCTCTGAGCCCGGTGCCCGGCTCACTCCCCTGCCCTCCATCACACCAGGAAACTGACAGCTCTACCTTGTCAGCGCCAGGGGCCATCAGGGCAGCGCCATCTGCCAGGGAAAGAGCTGGAGGCCTTGGAGAAAAGGGTGGCCCCTTTCAGGTCAGCTGTTAATGTACCTCATTCAGAATGTGAGTAAAAGAGAGAAGCTGGCGTGTGTTGCACGGGGACTGAGGTCCGTGGCTTTGAGGCAATGCCCCCACAGTGAACGCACCTGCGTATGCAGTGTGATGTGATACAAAGCGTCACCCACAGGTGAGCCTGCGTCCAAACACCCGTCGCATGAGCCACACTGGGGCCTCCAGCACACCCGCTTCTGCAGGACCCTCTGAGGCCATCCCTCAAGCCAAAACTTCTCTCCAGTGGTGGAAACTCTGCTTTTAGATGTATTCACAAGATTTATTTTGGTCTCAGATCGTGCCTAGACAGAAATGGTCTGCTTGAAATATCAGAGAAACCAACACAAGTCACTGACACAAAGCATGTGTAAATCTGTGCTTGGGAGTGAAATGGGGGATCCGACAAGAGCCTGATAGCGTATCCTTCTTCCTTGATACTCCTAAATGCAGCTATTATAGAGGACTTGACTTACTGATTTGAATACCTCCAGTCCCACCAAATGCCTAAATGTAGAAAATAGCGGAAGCAAAGAAACTTTGTCCTGATAGAGAGATAGAGAAGAGATGATGGATAGATGATAGAAAGGTAGATCCGTGCGTATTTAATGGTGTGTCCATAGTTCAAAGCATCTCGAAGTTGTGTTTCACTTTCTCATGTCAGATTTTACATAATAATTGCTGATTATTAGCAACTCGGACAAGAGATAGACTTATGATATTGCCACATGAATTTAGTGGCTTGTCAGTTACTCAGAAGAACAGTAAAATTCTTGACTCAGTCCTATCTGAATTCTCATCCCAAATTCTATAAACTGTGATCTTGGGTGAACTATCCAACTTCTATATTCCTCAGTTTCCTCAACTGGAAATGCAGATGATATTAGTTTTAATACCTACCAGTTAGGGTTTCTTGTTGTTGTTCAGTCACTAAGTCATGTCCAATTCTACATGACCCCGACCCCATGTACTGCAGCACACCAAGCTTCCCTGTCCTTCACTGTCTCCCGGAGTTTGCTCAAACTCATTTCCATTGAGTCGGTGATGCCATCCAACCATCTCATCCTCTGTCGCCCCCTTCTCCCCCTCCCTTCAATCTTTCCCAGCATCAGGGTCTTTTCAAATGAATCAGTTCTTTGCATCAAGTGGCCAAAGTATTGGAGTTTCAGCTTCAGCATCAGTCCTTCCAATGAATATTCAGGACTGATTTCCTTTAGGATGGACTGGTTAGATCTCCCTGCAGTCCAAGGGACTCTCAAAAGTCTTCTCCAACACCACAGTTCAAAAGCATCAATTCTTCAGCCCTCAGCTTTCTTTATAGTCCAACTCTCACATCCATACATGACTACTGGAAAAACCGTAGCTTTTACTAGATGGACCTTTGTTGGCAAAGTAATGTCTCTGCTTTTTAATATGCTGTATAGGTTTGTCATAGCTTTCCTTCCAAGGAGCAAGCATCTTTTAATTTCATGGCTGTAATCACCTTCCACAGTGATTTTGGAGCCCCAGAAAATGAAATCTGTCACCGCTTCCATATTTTCTCCTTCTAGTTGCCATGAAGTGACAGGACTGGTTGCCTTGATCTTAGTTTTGTGAATGTTGAGTTTCAAGCCCGCTTTTTCACTCTCCTCCTTCACCCTCAAAAGAGGCTCTTTAGTTCCTCTTCACTTTTTCTCATTCCAGTGGTATCATCTGCGTATCTGAGGATTCAAGAAGATAATTTATTTAAAGCACTATTAGAGTGTTGGCTCCGTGACAATGTGTAATAACACAATTACTCAGGTACTTGAGCGCCTCACCCTGGATATTCAGAGGCAGCGGACATTTCGCTTCCTTTCTTCCTCATTAAGGATCTCTTCTTCTCTCCCCCTTTTTGTGTTATTTGTATAATCTCCCCTCCTGACTCACATTAGTTTTCTTGATTCCTACAGCTTTGTGTTCAGACTCTCCATTAATTAACTGGATGGCTGTCCCTCCCCCTCAATGTCCCCCTTAACATCCAAAAGCAGGCTTGAGACACGTCACCATCACTACTCCCACTTTGGGAGCTGACTTTGGGACTTGTCATAGAAGGATGGTGAGGCCGACCACTATACCTCATGGAAATCCTGGGCCCGCACATGAAGGATTTGAAAACGCCTTGTCGTCTGAAGAACACAAGTGCTTGTGAATATGGGCGGGGGGGTGGGATTCATGAGCTGGCAGTGGGTCTAATCTGTTATACATCAGACTGTATTTTACAAAGCAGGAAACTGTGAGCAATTGGACCAATTAATCTCCTTGTAATTCTCTATGAACCTGATCACCCCAAATGCCATTGCAATCTTGACTCCCAGGAAAAGATGCCTCACTGGAGAACTGTGAGCTGCCTTTGGCATGTTTGACGGGGAGCAACCTTGGGCCTTGGGCCTTGAGCTGGTGCATCAAAGATGAAAAGTGAATAGGCTGAGGGCTCTGATCTCAAGAGAGGGGGGCAGTGAGAAACTTTGAGACCAGCCGTGGATACACGTTGGACCGCAGGCCTAAGCCACCTCTCCCCGCAGCTCACCCGATGCCACTTCCATCGACCTGCTCAGGAGGGACCATGGTGGACAGGGCCGATAAGCGTTGTAAACTTTCATCTTGGATGTAAACGTGTGCAGCGATACTGTTTTAACGTAGTGGTAACGTTGCAGAGGCCACACTCTGATGTGGGGGAGAGCGAAGTCATGGAACACAGAACCTCAGTGCCACCTCTCCACGCTCGGTGCTCTGACACAGTTCAGTGGAAAGACTCTGGGTTCTATAGTCAGAGCAGCCGATGTTTGAATCCCAGCTGCTCTGCCACCTACTAGCGATGTAAAGTAGTTATACTAACCGCTCTGCGATGCAGTTTCCTCCATGTTAAAGTGTATGTGTGTGTGTGTGTGTGTGTGTGTGCGCGCGCACGCACCAGAGAGAGAGAAATGCCCAGCTCAGTACTTAAGTGCCCAATAAACATTGGTTTCTCCATAGAAATTCACAGAAATAGAAGAAACCCTCAGGCATCACTTACGTAACACTTGCCTATGATGAAGCTGAAAATTCACTATTACTTAAGTTTTCAGTTGTTGTTGTTATTTAGTCACTAAGTCGTGTCCGACTCTTTGCAACCCTATGGACCATTCAGGCTCCTCTGTCCATGGCATTTCACAGGCAAGAACACTGGAGGGTGGCCATTTCCTTCTCCAGGGGATCTTCCCGACCCAGGGATTGAACCCAGGTCTCCTGCACTGCGGGCAAGATTCTTTACCATTTGAGCCACCAGAGAAGCCCAATATTCATTCATAGATACCTTAATTCCTCCCACATTTTGATTATTCTCAGCAGACCCATCTAAATCCTCTCCAAATTCTCCACTCCCCTTGTTGGTACGAGATGTGACCTTGGGCTGGAACTACTGTCTGAGGTTGAATGAATGACCTCATGCTGGTTCCCGCTCACAGGACCCCAGTCCACATACTCTCTTCATGTTTTCTCAAAAACACCTTTAGCTCATGCACATTAGTCTGTAGACTCTTTTTTAAAAAAAACCCAGAAACTTAATAATGAAAATTGAATTCATTCATTCAGCTGATATTGATTCAGCACTGCCTATCTATGTAATTTTCTAGCCAATAGATATATAATTATAAAACCCAGACAGAGTGCCTGCCCTCCTGCAGACAAATGCTGGCAGATGAAGTCCTCCGAGGGGTCAAACAGGATGCAGCGAGCGAGACTGTTGGGCAGCGGGGAGGTGGGGAGGGGTCTGCTCCAATGAGAGTACTCAGAGAAGGCATCTCTAAAGAGGCAACTTTAAAATGAGGCCAGGAAACTTGATAAACCCCAGCCTGAGATTGACAACGAATCTAAATCTATCAATGTTTTGTTTGTCGTTGGCCCCAGATCAAGGCCTTTTAAGAGGTACTTTGTCATCCTCATTCCAGAGCTTGACAAACACAGACTGTCCCCATTCAGGTTAAGTATTCTTCACACATGGATAAGCATACATGCCTGCATGCTAGCTTGCTTCAGTCGTGTCTGACTCTGTGCGACTGTATGGCCTGCAGCCCGCCAGGCCCCTCTGTCCATGGGATTCTCCAGGCAAGAAAACTGGAGTGGGTTGCCATGCCCTCTTCTAGGGGATCTTCCTGACCCAGGGATTGAACCCGTGTCTCTTATATATCCTGCATTAGCAAGTGAGGGCTTCCCTGGTGGCTCAGCTGGTAAAGAATCCACCTGCAATGTGAGAGACCTGAGTTCGATCCCTGGGTTGGGAAGATCCCCTGGAGAAGGGAAAGGCTACCCACTCCAGTATCCTGGCCTAGAGAATTCCATGGACGGTATAGTCCATGGGGTTGCGAAGAGTCAGACACAACTGAGTGACTTTCACTTTCACTTTCTTGACCACTAGCACCACCTAGGAAGCCTAAGTGTAGAAGGTTTCCCAAGTAAAGCTCAGAAGGTTACACTACATGACTAAAGCGGAGTCCTCACCTCCCTACTCACAAGTGACCTGGGGGTCCCACAGCATCTCTCAGCTCTTCTGCACTCGATGCTGACACCCTGCCCGTGGGACAGCGAAGTGAGGGTGTGAGGACGACCCTTCAGATGCTGGACGAGAAAAACGGACCCCGAGGCCCCGCTGTGCATTTGGCAACCACACCTTCCCAGATGAGGAAGGCAAGCCAGACCCATGCCCGGCTGTGATAAATTGAGGATGCTGATGTTCCCGAGCCCATTGCAGCTGTCAGGGCCGTCCTGAGAGTACTGCTGCTCTTGATGGATCGAGGTCTTCCGTTGTCAGTGCGTTTTTCACTTAATACAATACTGAGAAGTGAGTGGATTTATAGGAAATATAAATGCTTTCTAAAAGCCACAAACAAAATGTCTGATCGCATGCCCAGCTTCTCGTATTTTGGTCCACGGGCTGTGAGTGATGTGGCAGCTGATGCCCGCTACACTGAAAGAGGGCCGTCGCTGGCATTGTCCCCATTTATTTATGGACGTCTGGAACACAAGGCCAGAGCATGACTCCTCATGTGGAAATTACCCGTCTAGAGGAAGGAGCCAATCTAAAAATATGTCATTTGCCTCCAGGACATTTTTTTTTCCTTCTTTCTTCCCTTCTTCTCCTTAAATTTCTTCCTTTGCCTTAATTCTTTGAATATAGAGAAAGGAATAAAGAAACAAGAAAATGGAGAATTAACAGAAGAACTACATAGAAGAATACAAATATTAGTCCAATAAAGAAAGGAGAAAGGCATAAAGTTAGCATTCTTGGAATTTTACTTTTATTTTTGTTTTCCTGTTTTTTTTGTTTTGGGTTGCTATTGTTTTTGCCTCCAACTGCTGAAATAAGTTAGAATCGTTGCTTATTATCTTTGCTGTGGATCCCTCACTAGTTATCACAAATGATTTCTTGTAGTAAACCCTAAAAGCATTTATCTTCACTGTATATATTTCCATAGTGCCATCTATTAATGGAGCCCTATATTAAGAGTCCAAAGAATCTGTCATTCTTTTTTATCAAAACTCTTTACTTCTAAAATTCACTAAATTCGAATTCTTTGTCCATTATCATATCCACTCTTTTGGCTGAGAATATAACAAAAATCTTTTCACCACCTCTGATATTAAATCTAACTAATATATTGAATCTAGAATAAACCAAATCTTCTGTAATTTCAGAAAACGTACTTCAAATGTTAGCTCACTTCTCTACTCTTTGTGTGATTTGTTCTGTGTAGACCCTGCACATAAATTATTCTGATGTTAATTTCATGCACCTTTCACTTTTTTTCTGATTATTTGATATGATTCCTGTAGAACAACTTACAGCAACCAGCTTTGGAAGCAGGACCGAGAGGTAAATGTAGCCTTCTCCTGTGATCTCAAAGGTCTTCCATGTTCCTTTGTTAAGGAAAAGGGAATGTCATCTGTAGAACTTACAAAGTACTCTCTAAGCACCCTCATGCTGATCCTTAATTTCGAGTGAACGTAATTACTGCATGGGCTCAGGGCATTGGTTATGACCCAGAAAGTGGCTAAACTCCAGGCATAACTGCCAATACGGGACTCTCTTCTGACCACTTTTCTGCAAGTTTTGGATAGAAATTCTACACCTACTAGTTCGTTGTTTAGAAAGGATTGATTCCTTTTGCTATTTGAAGTATCTTCATATATGTCGAGAATTCCGTGTGTTTAAGTGAACACTTAAGTGCCCATGTGAGTATTGATTCAAAATAGCAGTGAGTAATGCCTTGACATTCCTGCTTGTGGTGTAAGAGAGCCCTCAACTTCCCCAGGGCTACCTGCAGAGTAAAGGCTCATCCGGATGGATTTCCACCTATTTTGTTTCATCGTCACCCAAAGACCCAAAGTAAAGGCACTTCTTTCTCTATGCGTGTTGCTTTCTCCAGTCACTGTCTTCAATGGTTCAGGTGCAAAATGAAAGCTAGCAAAGAATAGGCATTTCGGAGAAGCAAACTCAGTAGGGTTCAGGAAAATCACAAATACTATCGCACGTTACTTAGGGTGGTAAAATAGAAAAAACATAAGGCCCAGCGCCTAGCACAGTGTACAACAAGGGTAGCTGTCCTCGTGGTTCAGTGCAGGGGTGAAACCCCACTCCCTTCCAGACTCTTCTATTGCACTCCCTCTGGTGGTACACAGGGAGACTCCTCTCTTGTCCTTGGACTTGGATAAATATTGCTAATCCACCCTCACTTCCCAAGGGAAGGCCATTTGGCCATCTCTTTATTCCATCTATTTTCTGCCTAAGACTTCAGATTTCTGAAAGCCCCCTTGTTGCTGTTTAGTCACTAAGTCGTGTCTGACTCTTTGCTGGACGGTAGCCCACCAGGCTCCTCCGTCCATGGCATTTCCCAGGCAAGAATACTGGAATGGGTTGCCATTTCCTTCTCCAGGGTATCTTCTCAACCCAGGGATCAAACTCACATCTCTTGTGTCTCGGGCATTGGCAGGTGGATTCTTCACCACTGCACCACCTGGGAAGCCCAAAAATAGGTCTCTTAAAGAGGGGACTAATTGAGACATGGGTACAAAGCATATGGCTCCATGTCCAAAGCATTATGCTCATAAAGGATCACTGTTATTCTTTTTCATTACATACATATTTATTGAGCACTGACTGTGTGAATATATAATTCTATACCCCTGGTGTAAATGATGTGTCAGCAATTAAGATATTTTTAGAGACTTGCCTTAATGTTTCATTTCTAAGATATTGTTGTTCTGTCGCTAAGTCATGTCCAACTCTTTGCAACCCCATGAACTGCAACATGCCAAGGTTCCCCGTTCTTCACTGTTTCCCAGAGTTTTTCAAAATCATGTCCATCGAGTCCGTGATGCCATCCAACCATCTCATCTCTGTCATCCCTCTTCTCCTCCTGCCTTCAATCTTTCCCAGCATCAGGGTCTTTTCCGACAAGTCTGCTCTTTACATCAGGCGGCCAAAGGATTCTAAGTACCTGTGATTGTTTTTTGTGTTTCCAAGTAGGCAACAGTAGGTATCATTTTCTGATTCACACTGAAATACTAGAAAACTCCATTGCCTATATCTGAAAATGCCAATGTACTTTATAAGCAGAATCAACCACTAAATGTTTATGGGGTCAGGCAGTTGGATCTGCAGTACAAACCTGGCTTAGAAGGAATTCTTGCAACGGTGCTAAAGTTTTAGAAGAAAATACTATGTGGGAGGCCATACAAAGAGTGAATTGTTGTTCATGCTTCAGCTTTGATTTGGAGACACCTGTGAAAGAAAATAATCCTTTCCCAGCTCTTACTGGTTATTTTATTTCCAGAAAACATGCTTGTTATTTTAGCAATTGCCTTGGCTCGCCAGTAGGATCTATGATAAGTGAACAGTGCCACCTACTGGTTTATGATGAGAATATTTATTTACCGAGAAGAGCTACCGCTCACACTTGCCTGTTTGTATGCATGCATGCTCAGTTGCTTCGGTCGTGTCTTGGTGACTCTATGGACTGTAGCCTACCAGGTTCCTTTGTCCATGGGATTCTCCAGGCAAGAATACTTGAGTGGGTTGTCATACCCTCCTCCAGGGATCTGCCCAACCCAGATATTAAACTCGAATCTGCCTGTGTCTCCTGCACTGCAGGCAGATTCTTTGCCCACTGAGCCACCTGGGAAGCCCACTTGCCTGTATATGAACCCAAAAATAATGTCGAATGTTTTGATTTCAGAGACCAAAGAGCCAACACTGGAGTTTAAAAGCAAAAATCAAACCACGTACAGACAGTTCCATGAATATAGACAAATTTACTCTGGTATGAAGAGTTCCCTTTTCTCCTCCAAAACTGTGGTTTTTTCCCATAAAAATAGGCTGACAAGAGCTGCTCAAAGTGATTTAGTTCAAGTGCCAAGTAAAAACGTCTGGCTTGAGTCACCTGTTTCTCTGCTTTACGTGGATATGACAGACTGGCAGAGATCGCTCCAAACACACTATTTGTCTAGCTCATTGCATATTAATATTTCCAAAGTAAATTTCACCTCTCTGTAACTTTGTTATGTAAATATTTTTATTGAGATGAAGTGATGCCTTTTCTAGATGGTGTTGTCCGCTTAACATGCAGCTCAGCTCATCCTGGAAGCTTTGGTTAGAGTAAGTCCAGGGACGATGCCACTGAGCTCACAGTAGGAGAGCCGGGCTGTGACAGCATCCCGGGGGGCATGGAGCAGGGGGAGAGCACGGCTGGGCCAGGGGTTCGGGCCCCCCTGGGTCCTGAAGTCAGCCTGCAGCTCCCCAGTGTCACTGCTGCGGGGCGTGGGTCATTGACTCTGGGACTAAGGAGGGGACAAGTGAGTAATTTACAACCCCAGTCTCCCACACGCTGTGAAAGTCCTTTAATCCAAATTTTCTCATCTGGAAGCGATGTGACTTGCGGGACTCTTACGATGATTATAGCAAACAGTAGGTGTGTCACCCCCAGCCCAAGTCCTGGTGAGGAACAAATGTGGATTCTTTTTCTCTTCCCTTACTTATTTACGTGGCTGCTGCTGCTGCTAAGTTGCTTCAGTCGTGTCCAACTCCATGCGACCCCATAGACAGCAGCCCACCAGGCTCCTCCGTCCCTGGGATTCTCCAGGCAAGAACACTGGAGTGGGTTGCCATTTCCTTCTCCACTGTTAGCACTAGGCAGGAAATATTTTTTTTTTATTGAAGTATACTTGATATACAATACTGTGTTTGTTTCAGGTGTACAGCGTGGTGATTCAGTATCTTTGCCGATTTTATTCCATTATAGGTTATTATAAGATATTTGGTATAATTCCTTGTATTATACAGTATATCCTTGTTGCTTATGTGTCTTGTGTATGGTAATTTGTATCTGTCAGTCCCATACCCTTAATTTGTGCCCCCAGCTCCCCTTGGGTAACCACATTCATTTTCTGTGTCTGTGAGTCTGTTTCTGTTTTGTATATACATTCACCTGTATTATTTTTTAGATCCCACACAGCAGTGATAGCACGTGCATGCTACGTCACTTCAGTCATGTCTGACTCGCTGTGACCCCATGGACTGTAGCCCACCAGGCTCCTCTGTCCCTGGGATTCCCCAGGCAAGACTACTGCAGTGGGTTGCCATGCCCTCCTCCAGGGGATCTTCCAGACCCAGGGATGGAAACTGTGACTCCTGCGGCTCCTGCCTTGCAGGCGATTCTTTTCCGCTGAGCCACGAGGGCAGCCCAAGTGATAGCATGTAGGATTTGTCTTTTTCTGTCTGACGTATTTCACTAAGCATAATATTCTCTAGGTCCATCCACGTTGCTACAAATGGCAGTGTTTCATTCTTTTTATGGCTGAGTAATATTCTGTTGCGTACATATTCCACATCTTCTTATTCCAGTCATCCACTGAGGGACACCTAGGTCGCTCCATATCTTGTGATTGTAAATAACACTGCTGTGAACATTGGGTGTGTGTCTCTTTTCAAATCAGTGTTTTTCTTTTTTCCCAATATGTGAAGTGATAGTGAAAGTCACTCAGTCATGTCTGACTCTTTGCAACCCCATGAACTATGCAGTCCATGTACAGAATTCTCCAGTGGGTAGCCTTTCCCTTCTCCAGGGGATCTTCCAACGCAGCGATCAAACCCAGGTTTCCCTCACTGCAGGCAGATTCTTTACCAGCTGAGCCACAAGGGAAGCCCTTCCCAATACATGCTGCTGCTGCTGCTGCTGCTAAGTCGCTTCAGTCGTGTCCGACTCTGTGCGACCCCGTGGACGGCAGCCCACCAGGCTCCGCCGTCCCTAGGATTCTCCAGGCAAGAATACTGGAGTGGGTTGCCATTTCCTTCTCCAGCGCATGAAAGGGAAAAGTGAAAGTGAAGTCGCTCAGTCGTGTCCGACTCTTAGCGACCCCATGGACTGTAGCCTACCAGGCTCCTCCGTCCATGGGATTTTCTAGGCAAGAGTACTGGAGTGGGGTGCCATTGCCTTCTCCGAATACATACCCAGTCGCAAAGAGTCAGACAAGACTGAGCGACTGAACTGAACTGACCCAGGAGTGGAATTGCCGGGTCATATCGTAGTTCTGTTTTTCATTTTTTGAAGTCCCCTCCCCATTGTTTTCCACAGTGGCTGCACCAGTTTACATCAGACAGGACACACTGTGGACTCTGAAGGCCAGGGGTCTCCGAGGCTGCAGCGTGAAAGCGGGCGTGGACAAAACACACGTGACCGGGTGTGCCTGTGGACCAATTAGATGTCATAGGGTAGCGTGCTGCCCCTGAATGAGGGCCTGCTGATCACTATGGGAAAGGAAATGGGGCAGGAGGGGGAGGGAGCAGCCCCCCTTAAGGTGGGACGTTTCCAGAAAGGTGAGTTTCAGCACAGAGCAGGTGGTCAGGGTGACTGTTGTGAGAGGGTGGGTTTGATCAGGGACACAGGGAGGTGAGCAGAGACAATGCAGGGAGTGCGTTCTATGCATGGGTCTCTGAGGACCCCAGGGGGTTCCAAGCCCAAGGAACAGCTGGACCACATCCTGCTGCATGTTCTAGAAGAGCCCGAGCAGTGTGAATCAAGCAGACAATGAGGGAGGAGGGAAATGGGCAGGGGAAATCAGTCCTGAATATTCATTAGAAGGACTGATGCTGAAGCTGAAAGTCCCAATAGTTTGGCCACCTGATATGAAGAACTGACTCATTTGAAAAGACCCTGATGCTGGGGAAGATTGAAGGCAGGAGGAGAAGGGGAGCACAGAGGATGAGATGGTTGGATGGCATCACCGACTGGATGGACATGAGTTTGAGTAAGCTCCAGGAGTTGGTGATGGACAGGGAGGCCTGGCATACTGCAGTCCATGGGGTCGCAAAGAGTCGGACACGACTGAGCTACTGAACTGAATTGAACTGAACTGACCTGCTCAGGATGTTCGGCTTTTCCTAGGATAAATGCAGAGTCACGGGGAAGTCAGCAAAAGTGGTGTCAGGTAGCATTTGGGAGATCCCGTCTGGAGCACGGGGATGTCCACGCAGCAGGCTCTAGGAGACACTGCCCCAGGGTTCACATCTGAAGGGAGGCAGGGATTTCCCAGGGATTAAGTGAGGCTGTGAGAGAAGAGGGAAAGCGCCTCCAGGCGCCCGAGGTTCCCCCGCGGCGCGGCTGGAGGGAATCAGAGCCTGGGTTTGAGGATGCGCTCGGACTGCTCATGCGCAGAGTCGGGCACAGCGAGTGCTGTCATCACCACTCGGTAAACGTGAAGATGGTCACCATCGTTACGAGGGAGCCATTCAAACTCAGATGCACGCCTGAGCTAAAGCAGTTGCCAGCGGTACGATCTTCCAAAGGTTCGGAATCTCTGAGTCTCAGTTCCCTACATCTGTAAAATGAGTTTAAGGAAAAAAACAAGCAAACCCACCTAAAGGAACAGTTGCGGTGAGAGTCCAGGAGGATGGTTCTGACGCTGAGTGGGTCTCACTTAGGACTCCTTACCTGGACCCTTTGGGGCATGTGCTAGCGAGTTGGTTAGTCATGCTCCCCCAGGTTTTTACCGAGGCCCAGTGTCCTGCAGTTCGACCACAGGTCTTGCCTTCTGACCCCAGCGTGTTCTTTACATACTCACTGTCAGTCGAGTTGCACCTGCCAGGATGTAAAGCAGGTGACACGGTGACAGCAGCTCGCTGACCACAGGAAGGCTCAGAGGAGCTCCAGCCATGTTCTGGCAGAAGAGAGGGAATTGCTTATGTGCCCAGCACCTTTTGAAAAAGAGTTTAATTTCCCGTGGATGACAAGATAATGGAAGCGCATCTGCTCACGGCCCAAGCATAACACAGTCTCAGACAACTGAAGACTCTTCCCCCAGCGGGACCCCACACAGTCCTACTCTGCAGACACTGCCCTCTTGGGCCAGGCCATCTCCTCTCAAGGGGTGTGGGCCTCCTGCTTCACTTGGAAGACCGATCCAAGGTGCTGAGGAGAGCGCCACTCAGCAGGAGAATTAAACCCAAGTGGCCTGACTTTTTCTAGTTTTTAAACAAGTTTCAGCCAAAAAGCCAAAAGTTGATAATAATAATTATTTAGCTAGCCTTCTAAATGAGAAAGTGGAAGTTAGTCGCTCAGTCATGTCCGACTCTTTGTGACCCCATGGACTGTAGCCCACCAGGCTCCTCTGTCCATGGAATTCTCTAGGAAAGAATACTGGGATGGGGTGCCATGCCCTCCTCCAGGGGATCTTCCCGACCCAGGGATCGAACCCAAGTCTCCCGCACTGCAGACAGATTCTTTACCGTCTGAGCCACCAGGGAAGCCTGTAAATGAGATTTTCACATGAAGTTGATACTTCCAGTGAGAGATAGGAGGATGTTCCAGAATGGTTTTGCCTTCCGCTGTGTTGGGAGTAGAAGCTGTGGACAGCTGTCCAGGAAGACCGCAGGCACTGGGCACACTTGGATGGGCATCGGGTCAGTTTACACGGAAGCTGGAAATATCAGGACCAAGGGTTGAGCTCCAGAGATGAAAGAGACTAGCTGCTTACCCAGATGAACAGAACCCTGAGTGCAGCAGGCAGATCGTCTCAGCCTCCTGGAGAAAGGACACCCAGGGTGCGCAGCTGTGACATGTGATAAGAGAGGCTGAAAGGAGCCTCTTGCACTAATTGCACACAGCGATCTAGAACTTAGTGCCCGGTCTCCACCGGTTCTCACAGCATTTGGAGGCAAAATGAACAGCTTGTGCACCAGGGAGGCATTTGAAGTGGAGAAGGAGTGAAGTACAAACTAAAATTCCATCCATAGCCGTCCTCACTTGCCCTCTCCACCCCGTCCTGGGGAGAATGTGGTAAAGGAGTCCCCCTTTTGGGGAATTTTGAGATTTACCTGTTGTTTGTTTGTTCGTTTTTTTCAAATATTATTCCTTGTAAATGAAAGTTGAATTAGCTCCAGAATCTGTTTGTGAATGACAGCGGTCACACATTTGTGGCTGTTTATCACATCTAAGAATAAGAGTTTCACAGTTTTGCAAAGCAAATTGAGAAGCCATCTTTCCTGTGATCTGTGACAAGGAGCATCTGTTCCTCTCCTGTTTCCTTTGTTGCCCACGGCACTGTTCCCAGCTGGGGCTCCACCCCCAACTGGCCATGTCCCTGGGCCAGCTATCATTCATTCGCTTCACCTGTGTTGATGTGCTAATGAATTGCTGAAACAGTCATTCCCTTTTCTGTAATATATATATATATGAATTGTTAATGGCCTTTCTTCTAGAGGAAACGAACTTGGGCAGGGGAAAGAGGAAGGAGGTCAGGGACCCTGGCCAGGAGACAGGGAACACGTGTGTGATGGGGAGTCTGGCACAGATGTACCAGATCATGCTTCTGAGGTCACCGTCCAGGGTTCTCAGCCGTGCTGCCCTAATGCACAGTCCTCCTCCCTGCAGGCTCCTCAGTGGCTCCTGTGCTGTTTGGGTGTTTGGAAAGGCCATGCCGTTTCCACAGCAGCCTAATTAACTGCTGCCAGAATGAAACGTAATCCTGCAATATTCTAGTCCGGTGGACGGTAGGATTGAGTACTGACTGTTGCAGTCCAGAGGGCAGGCTCTTAGCATGTCTTTGTGTAGCCGTTACAAACCACCGAAATGGACACAAGAGTTGATGCTCAGTAAGCATGCATTGAGAGCTTCCCAGGTGGCGCTAGTGGTAAAGAACCCGCCTGCCAGTGCTAGAGACATAAGATACACAGGTTCAATCCCTGGATCAGGAAGATCCCCTGGAGGAGGGCATGGCAACCCTCTCCAGTGTTCTTACCTGGAGAATCCCATGGACAGAGGAGCCTGAAGGACTATAGTCCATGAGGTCACAAAGAGTCGGACATGACTGAAGCGACTTAGCACACACACATGGACACGCAAGCATGCATTGAATGAATGAATGAATACACATATTCCCAGGCCACAAGCTGATGCCATGTGAGGCTTCCCACACAGCCCCTGTATTTACCTTTGCAGTCATGCCTGTCATCATGGCTTCCAGACTCTCTGACACAGGGTCTCTGGGGTCCCATCGGAAAAATAGAGGTAATAAATCTTGCCTCATAATGAAATGAGAGCTTACAAGCATCCTGCAATGGTTTATATCCTGCAAGAACTGCAAGGGCTTATATTATTGCTTACAGGATTAACGTATTGATCTGAACAATAAAATCAGCTAAGAGGAGGCAGTATGTAGACAGCCTTCTTTCTGTTTGCGGGAATGGCTTCAGATGGGAACCCTACCTGCTGGACCCCAGGATCTGTAAACATCATCAAGCCATCCATGGCCTTTCCTCTTATCCTTATGGGTGGGAGATAACTTGGTTTGTTTGTCTGTGTGTCTTAAGGAATCTCAAATCCTTCTTTGTTGTTGTTCAGTCACTCAGTCACGTCCAACTCTTTGTGACCCCATGGACTGCAGCATGCAAGGCTTCCCTATCCATCACCAACTCCTGGAGCTTACTCAGGCTCATGTCCATTGAGTCAGTGATGCTATCTAACCATCTCATCCTCTGTTGTCCCCTTCTCCTCCTGCCCCTAATCCTTCCCAGCATCAGGGTCTTTTCAAATGAGTCAGTTCTTTGCATCAAGTGGCCAAAGTGTTGGAGTTTCAGCTTCAGCATCAGTCCTTCCAATGAATATTCAGGACTGATTTCCTTTAGGATGGACTGGTTGGATCTCCTTGCAGTCCAAGGGACTCTCAAGAGTCTTCTCCAACACCACAGTTCAAAAGCATCAATTCTTTGGCACTCAGCTTTCTTTATGGTCCAACTCTCACATCCATACATGACTACTGGAAGAACCATAGCTTTGACTATACAGGCCTTTTTTGGCAAAGTGATGTCTCTTCTTTTTAATACACTGTCTAGTTTGTCATAGCTTTTCTTACAGGGAGCAAGGGAAATCCTCCTGAGGGCTAAGCATTCTGTCAGTCCTCTGATTAATTTTCTGTGCTTGGTGCTACTGACCTCTAGACTCTTCATATACCATTGTCATGAGAACTGATGATGTCTTTCACACGTCACTCCTTCTGTCCCTCACATGACTCTCCACGTCCTCCCACCGTCCCATGGAATGGTCCTCCCCAGCTCCGTCTGCTTCCGCGTAACAGTCCGTGTGACCCATGGCGAGTGAGAGCCAGGGTGTAGGGAATGCTCGCCCTGCCTCCTTGCTGTTGGAGGTCGGGCCAGCTGGGACCCAGGGCCCCTCCAAGCATCCGCCCAGGACAGGGCCTTAGGCAGCTGGCAGAGTTGAGGGAGGGCTGTGCGGGCCTGAAAGCTCAGACTCGCAGCCCCGTCACAGTCAGTCCATGGACCCCGGTCTTAGTGAAAGACCGAGTGTGGTGCTCATGGCTGAGGGCAGGTACAGGCCTCCTCCGGTCAGCGAAGGGCTGGCAGAGACCCAGGTCCAGTGGGTGAAATGGGCCTCAGAGCAGTGGCAGAGACAGCCGCCTCCAGATGCAGGCCGCAGGGCACACAGAGGCCGCCTACCACGGTAGGAGGGCCACGCTGGCCTTGTGCTGCTTACACGGTCGCTTGAAACAGGCACGTCTCCGGACACATGCACACACCGCACCTCGTGAGACATGCCCACTCTTACTTACCTGCTCTCACGCTCCCCTCACACACCTGCCCTGTCCTGCTCACACTCACTTTCAGATATCCACTATGCCCAGGGCCTGCGCCCCTCCTAAAGCAGGTGGCCCTGGAGACGCCGAGGTGCTGACCCAGCAGATCCCCGCTGTGCCCAGGGCTGCACCCGCGACCTTTATCATCCTGACACCGAGACCAAAGTGGACATCGGTGCCAACTTACCACTTTTGTTCATGATATGCATATGACAGAATTTAATCTTCCTGTTTCCCATGCTCTCCGAAATCCTTTTCAATTCTGCTTCTCAGCTGAAAAGCAAGATCGGGTAGACTTGATGTGTGAATGGACCTGCCTCTCAGATTTATGGAGATACGGAGCAGTTCTGTTGATCTCAGGGAGCCGTAAGGATGTTGGTAATGAGAGAACAGCAAGCTGTCATGGAAAACGCGCGTTTCATGAGGATGGTCCCAAACTCTGCAAGCTGATGGGGGTCGGACTTTGAAAGGGACCTGGGTTTGCAGCACATGATTTCAAATAGGGCTTTAAATTCTTATTCCGCAGTTTGCTGTTTATCGCAGAAATACATACCAAGATTGGGGCTTGCTTTCATTTTTATAGTGACAGCCTTACGTGATTCCATTGAACCTTCTGGCAATCTAAAAACATCCAGCAAGCAGACAACTTTCCTTTGAAATGAGCAGTGCTTTCAGTACAAAATTTGCTGTCTATGTCCTTGGAGAGGAGCCACCCCAAATACACTGGGTCTCTGCCCCTTCGGTGTATCTCTCTGTGTTTCAGCACATCACATGTTCAAGCGCCGCTTCATCGTTTATTCTTAAAGATCCTGCTCTGGAGCCACGTGGCCGTTATAACCTGGCACATCAGAGAACACGCAATGGCTTCAGAGTATGAGAAATAGTTTCTGTCCAAAATGCTCGTAGTTCTGGAGCGTGTTCTCAAGCACATAACCACAATGTTTGAAAAACTGTCTTTTCTCATCCTGCCTCTGCAAGACGGGCTGTGGGCTTGTGAACTGTGCAGGGACAGTCTGGAAATGGGCAGGGTGTGCCGTTTTGGATACAGTTCCCTTCCCCATTTCCTGGGCTTCCCATGTGCTGGATTAGCAGTTTTCTCCCCTTTATAGGTGTGTCGCAAGCAGCCTTCCATTTATCTAAGGCTGAGTTTAATGGGGTCCAAACATCTGTTTGGGCTTTCCAGGCGGCACACTGGTAAAGAACCCACCTGCCAGTGCAGGAGACACGGGAGATGCAGGTCCGATTCCTGGGTCGGGAAGATCCCCTGGAGGAGGAAACAGCAACCCACTACAGTATTCTTGCCTGGAGAATCCCATGGACAGAGGAACCTGGCAGGCTAGAGTCCATGGGGTTGCAAAGAGTCAAATACGACTTTGCAACTGAGCACTCGTGCAAACATCCATTCATGAGACTGTGCCGTGCTTTATTTATATTTATCTTAATTTATCTTTCATAATGGTGACAGTTTTCCCGTGGATTACTTTTTGCTACATTTCTGAGTTTTCTCTAGGAAAAATTCCTAGAAGAGGAAGTTTGAGGGTGGAACTACATGCATGTTTCTTAAGCTTTGCACACAAGTGTTTCCTCAGTTCTACAGATCACATTTTTATATACCTTAACATTTCTGAATTTAAGGGACATCAGGGAAATGTTTTAAATGAATGTGGACATTTATGATGGCAGTGTTTTTTCCTTCTGTAGTCAAGCTATTATTAAATCGAAGATACTCTTTACAATGAATGTCATCTTAGAATTAAGCCACCCAGCACTGTGGACTCACCTCCCAGAAGACCACTGCACACAGTGTGTGGGCCCTCCTCCAGCGGAGTGGGGCTGGCCCAGTCCTCCCACCTCCTCTTTCCACCTTTGCCAAATGATAAGCAGTATTAATATTATTTCTTGTTCATCATGGCAGCACATTTCTATATTTATGATGCACTAAAATTAATTACTACTAGCATACTCTTAGATATTGTAATGTTGGTATGACTCTGACTCTCCTTGGTGTTAAAAATTATGAGAATGTGTTAACACAGATATTAAGACCTTTTAATGACAGATATAATGTACTTGGGCTTCCCAGGTGGCGCTAGTGGTAAAGAATCCTCCTGCCAATGCAGGAGACGCAGGAGACACAAGAGACCCAGGTTCGATCCCTGGGTTGGGAAGATCCCCTAGAGGAGAAAATGACAACCCACTCCAGTATTCTCGCCTGGAGAATCCCAGGGACAGAGGAGCTTGCTGGGCTCCATAGGGTCGCAAAGAGTTGGACACGACTTAGCAACTGAGCACACACACATATAATTACTTATACAGGTTTAATGTAAATATGATTTGCATTAAATTAATCTTAATCTTAAAATTACACCTCAAAGTCCTCTAAAGTTCCATTTATTTGAAATACCAAATGAACCTGAAGCCTTGGCCGGCCGAAGTGTTTGTCCCTCACACCCCAGGCCATGTCCCACCCGCCCCGCCGGGCCCAAGCATTCTTTTTTAGCTCTGGCTGCATTTCCCTGCTCTTCAAGGTAGGCATAATTGTGTTGACATCGTAACTCATCATAATTCGTCGTCTGAAAAGCAATTACAGATTTGCAAATTCCAGAACTCGGTGATGATGCCGAGCATGACTCAGAAGGAGCACAGATTGACAGAAACACGTTGTACTTGCCTTGCAACTGTGCTGATTGCTGAACATGGAAAGAGAAGGATCTACCTCGCCTGAGTGGAATGGAAATTACTGGGGGAGAAAGGAGTTTGGAAATTGCTTGTTGCGAGTCAGTTCATTGTCATCAGCCTGAAAGGCATTTCCTTTGAGCCGATACTAAGAAGCCACTTTGTCGTGGTTCATGAGGCATTGCACTCAAGCCCTATAGTTAGTGATGTTTCAAAGCAAGACATAGGTCACAGATCAGAGGTGCAGAGTGAGGAGGTCCTGTCACTTCACGGTGATGTAAGTAAGCACTGAGAGGTTTCTACAAGGACTTCCCCAGCGGTCCAGTGGCTAGGACTCCACGCTTTCACTGTTAAGGGTACCAGTTCAATCCCTGGTTGGGGAACTGGGATCCCATGAGCCACACACGGCATGGCAAAAAAAAGAAAAGAAAAACAACTTAAACAGGTTTGTATACACTGAGCTGACTTTTCATGCCAAAAAGTAGAGCTTAGACACCTTACTCTTTTGATAGATTTCAGTTCAGTTCAGTTCAGTCGCTCAGTTGTGTCTGACTCTTTGCGACCCCATGAATTGCAGCACGCCAGGCCTCTCTGTCCATCACCAACTCCCGGAGTCTACCCAAACCCATGTCCATCGAGTCGGTGATGCCATCCAACCATCTCATCCTCTGTCGTCCCCTTCTCCTCCCGCCCCCAATCCTTCCCAGCATTAGGGTCTTTTCCAATGAGTCAACCCTTCTCATGAGGTGGCCAAAGTAGATTGATAGATTTAAGAAATAGCAAAAATAGGCCCGTGGTGGTGGCATCAGCTTTCTTTCAGAAAGCGTCAAATCAAACTTTACAATTTGAAAAAAATTAATGGGAAGATTTCATTGCAAATGCCAGAATCAGGTCAAATCAAACTGCAAGCATTTGTGTTGGGGGGTGGGGGGGAACCTAGAGGTCGTGAGGGTCATTCCTGTCCAGACTGTTTACTGGCATCCCTAGTTCACAGTTTATTCCCAACGTGGACCTGTATCAGGCACATATTCATTTACGATCCCTGAGACTGACTAACTCCACTTCAGCAGAGTGTATCTTTCAAACTGGCAGGAGCAAACCTCCACTTTTTAAAAATCCACTGTTTTAACCACCACCTGACAACTTCAGGTGTAGATTTGCAGGTTACCCTCCTAATCCCCTATTGCTACTCCCTGACTCAACCTGGGGTGTGAAGCTCCACCAGGAGCCTGCCTGGACGAGAGTCCTTGAGGACCCTTGGTTCCCATTCATGTTCCCTGGAAAACAGCCAGGAATACTGCCCACAGTGGGCCCACATCTAAGGAAAGGCCCTCGGTGGCAACTGCAGCTGCCATGGTGAGCGGCAGTCTTGACAAAGAGGTGCAGGAGCACGTGACAAGTGACAGTTAACGAGCTTCCCCCCAAATCCTGCTGTAAGTCTTGTCATTCACTGTGTGACAAGGCTGGTTTCATGCCAGGCAATCTGCTGCCCGTCTGCACTGATGTGAAGGCCTGTGAGACACGTGAGGGCCAGAGCAGCATTCAGGGGGGAGTCCCAGAGCTGAAGGAGGTGGTGAGAGCAGCTTCATCATTTAGTCCATCCTCCTCCAATGAAGCTTAACAAAAAAACCCTATGTCCAGTCCACCCCAATAGGAGAATTCATTCCACTTTTTTTTAAAGATGCTTTTTTTTTGAAGATTTATTATTTTATTTGGTTTTTTGGCCACGCTGAGCCTTCTTTGCTGCGCACCGGCTTCCTCTGGGTTCGGTGAGCAGGGGCAGACCTTCGTTGCTGTGTGCAGGCTTCTCATTGTGGTGGCTCCTCTTGCTGCAGAGCCCGAGCTGTAAGACACGTGGGCTTGGTAGTTGCAGTGCACGGGCTTAGCTGCTCCACGGCATGTGGGATCTCCCCGGACCAGGGGTCGAACCGATGTCCCTTGCATTACAAGGTGGATTCTTAACCACTGAGCCACCAAGGGAGCCCCACAGCTGTGGTCTTAATATATATAGGAGAAAAATCCATTCCACTTTTCTCTAAGACTCCAAAGGAGATGATAGTTTTCTGCTAGAAATCCAACCCAGGTTGTACAATGCTGTTAAGTTTTTTAGAAGCTGTTGCTCCTGTCTTGAAGCAGGAGGTTGTCAGGTTCTCTGTAGCAGTAAAGGGGAAGTCGTGGCGTCTGCAGGGTTCCAGTGACTTCCTTGGAATGATCGCTTCCCTCCTTAGATGCCGCCGTCCCATGGCGAGTATTACAGGGTGAGTGGAGTCATTGTGCAAGAGGGAGACACCACGACACGTTTTGAAGACCACAGGTGATGTGAGCAGAGGGGATTCTGGCCCGTTTTGCTACCTAAACTGTGGATCTTAACTAACTGGAACTTGCCAATGCTGTCAGGGTCACTGAGACAGGAAGCCATGTTCAGGCTTAGCTGGGACTGTGGATGCAGACAATATTGCCTCCATTTGTGGGAGTGTCCTATTCAAATCTCAGTTTGTGGGTTCACAAATGAACTATCAATGAAACAGACACAGCAGAGAATAGACTTGTGGTTGCCAAAGTGGTAAAGAACCCACCTACAATGCAGGAGACGAAAGAGATACGGGTTTGATCTCTAGGTCGGGAAGATCCCCTAGAGAAAGAAATGGCAACCCACTCCAGTTCATTGCCTGGGGAATCCCATGGACAGAGGAGCCTGGCTGACTACAGTCCATGGGGTCGAAAAGAGTCAGACAGGACTGAGCGACTGATACACACAGATGCAAACTATTATATATAGAATGGATAAACAAGGCGCTGCTGTATAGCACAGAGAACTATATTCAATATCCTGAGATAAACCATAAGGAAAAAGAATATAAAAAAATGTTTATACATATGTATAACTGAATCACTTTGCTGTACAGCAGAAATTAACACAGCACTGTAAATCAACTATACTTCAATTAAAAAAAAAAAGCATAGCTTCTGATTAATTTCCAAAAGAAAAGAAAAGGACCTGAAGTGTCACCAAGCTATGTGGCCAGCCTTGCAGAGAGAGCTGACCACTCCGGAGTCCATGACGGGCCCAACCCCAATCGTGGCATTTTGGCGTTACAGTGTAATTATCTGCATAGGTATCGCTGTATTTCTTCCCTCCTTCCTTGAATAAACCTTTTTAAAGCACCTCCTCTCGGCCAGGTGCTGGGGAAGGCGGTGCTGGGGACACTTAGTTGAATACCACTGTGCTCCTGCTCTCGGGGGACGAAGGTCTAGAGGAGATAATGGGTCAGGAAGCAACTGATGCAGGTGAGGGGATGGGGAGCAGGTAAAGGGTGGGGGTGGCGGGGTAGAGAAGCAGCCAGAGGGGCAGTGAACCCAGGCTTGGGTGCCAGGGAATCTGCCCAGAACCACTCTCACAGGCTTGCTGGACAAAGGTGGACCTCGGGGCGGGGGGACCCCCGGGAAAGAGGGGGCATCTCCCCAACAAATGTTCCCTCCCAGAGACTCCATCCTCGCCTCTGCACTCCTGCCCTGCCCCGCACAGCCCAGCACCAGGCGGCCTCTCAACAGACGCTGGTGGAACGAGGGAGCAGGGAGCAGTTCCACTCGGAACAATGAGCCCGTGAGCCCTAGCTGTCTCCCCTCCGGGGTCGTGGCACCAAAGGTTCCTTTAGGAGCTATGAGCCTTGTGAAAATCTGATTCTAGTCCCTGGTGAAAGAAAGTGAAAAAGTTGCTCAGTCGTGTCCGACTCTTTGTGACTCCACAGACTGTACATTCCATGGAATTCTCCAGGCCAGAATACTGGAGTGGGTAGCCTTTCCCTTCTCCAGGGGATCTTCCCAACCCAGGGATCAAACCCAGGTCTCCCGCATTGCAGGTGGGTTCTTTACCAGCTAAGCCACCAGGGAAGCCCCACTGGTGAAAACAGGACTTCAAAGAATAAGGCGTTAGATCTTAGTGATCATCCCTGAAAACAGTCACCGAATGCCCGCTGTGGTGGCATCGTCCAAGGTGGGGGGCAACGTTTTAAAACTCAGAACAGTACCATGTCCCAGCCTTGGTAAGAATGGCTGAGGGAAAGGGGGCCATCACACCCTAGAGGTGATCAGGGCTGCTCTGTGAGGGCCCCGAGGCTCTGAATTTTCTGCCGCCAGCTTGAGAGGGAGGAGGAAGGGGAGCCGCAGGCTGAGCCGTCCGCGCACCTGCGTTCATCCTTAGATGGCCTCGCGGACATTCCTGGTGCCACAGAGCAGAAGGAGGCAGCGGCGGAGATGACACGGCGCCTCACCCTCCTGAGATCTACCGTTAGCTCCAAGACAGAGTCCAGGCACTTTCTCTTTAGCTGCCACTTAATTAGCGGGCTTTCTCCTTCCTCCACAAAGCAATAAAATCAGGAGGGGAAAAACAAAACCCACCTAGGGGTGTGGGGAGGGGCAGTCTGATAAGTCTGGCTTTTCCTTCACACTTTAGTAAGACTTCAAGGTGTGTGTTGCAGGGAGATAAGAGTTTTCAGGTCACTGGAGTCACCAGGCTCTCCTCAGCCCGAGGCGGGCGTTATCTCGCGCTCATAGGCGGCCTGAGGAGGCCCGGCCAGGCCCTGAGGGGAGGCAGGACCACCGACTGGGCCTCAGGGGAAGGGGCTCTCTGAATGGATGGCTTTCACCAGGGCACAGAGGCCCATCGAGGAGGATAAGGAAACCTCCTCCTGCCGCTACTGAGAGCTGGAACCTTCCTAAGGAAGTGTCACCGCCATCAACAGAAGCCTCAAATGGCTCAGCTCCGTGGAGACCGGCGTGTGTGTGAACCTCAGACCCCACCTCTCGGCTTTTCTCTTTCTGTTTGAGTGGGAAAATTCATCAGTAATAATTGAGGTCACAGGTCCCGGGGCAGAGAACACCAGAGGTTCAGAAAAACCTTGAACAGGGGGTTGCCTCCCGCCCCCTAAATGCCCCGTGCCCATGAGAACTTTGTGTCGTGACAGGAAGTTTATGAGATTTGTTTTCAGCGTCTGTCATGACTTCAAGGATGAAATCCAGTCATGATTCTCACTGCCTTTTTATTTATTTATTTTCGGTTGCGCTGTATCTTCGTTGCTCACGAGCTTTCTCTAGTGACAGCGAGCGGGGAATGCTCTCTTGTCGCCACGTGCTGGCTTCTCACTGCAGTGGCTTCGCTCGCTGGGGAGCACGGGCTCTCGACGTAACGAGCTCGGTAGCTGTGGCTCGAGGACAAGCGGGCTGTAGTAGCTGTGGCGCAGGGGCTTAGCTTAGCTCAGCTTAGCTTAGTTTAGCTTAGCTCACAGCATGTGAGAACTTTCTAGACCAGGGATGGAACCCATGTCCCCCGCATTGACAGGCAGATTCTTATCCCCTGTAACATCAAGGAAGTCCTGATTCTAACTTTCAACATCAATTCAACATCAACATCAGTTTCCGTAGTGTGACTGGTCTGTGTTAAGGTGACCTTTACCTGACTCACCAGGGTCTACTGCAAATGAAAGTCTTTGTCTAAAATCATGTAAACTGAGACTCCCAAACTCAGGACACTAGCCTGATGTGTGCAGTCTCTAAGTCTTGTCCGACTCTTTGCAACGCCATGGACTATAACCTGCCAGGCTCCTCTGGCCATGGAATTATCCCCGCAAGAATACTGGAGTGGGTTGCCATTTCCTCCTCACCAGTCTGATACTTCACATCTAAAAAGCAGAAGTCCCTAACCTAAGCCTCTGGGTTGACTAAATTAAGAGACCGTAGTCATAGTGGGTCCAACTGATATGACTAGCATTGTAGATCTCTGTGGCTGTACATTTATCACATCCATCCTATATCACCATTTAAAGGAAGGATAAGATTGCAGACATTAGAAACAGGTACTTCCTTGCAGCAATTTGGATCAGCAGTCTGCTCTGTGATTAATGGTCTGGACACTATCTGTCCTTGCTACAAGACCTGACAGAGTGAGCAAACAAGTAAACCCGGCACCCAGAGACACCAGGAAAGTTAGAGATAACTCAGGTCAATTCTGATTTTTTTTTTTTTTTTACTTTATTTTCACAAATAACTGTGTGGTAGGAAAATTCATACACTCTCTTTGCAGACTATTACACCACATTTTATTTCTGATTTTCTGTTTCTACACATCTCTCCTACATCACAGCACAAAGTAAGTCTTTCAAAGGCTAAAAGTGAAGAGCATCCTTTATTAGAAAAAAATCTGAATTTCTTGCCATTAACATGGTAATTTTTTATCTCCTCTTGTCCGCCACCTCACCTTGTCCTACTCACTACACCATATGCAAGGTCCTCTGCTTCTTTTTGTCCTGTGGTACCTCAGCTGGCCAGGTAGTCCTCAACCTAGAGAGTTCTAGAACCACACTGTCCCACATGGAAGCCACCAGCCCTGTGAGGCAGCTGGAAGCATGGAAGTCCCACCAGCCCCATGAGGTAGGTAGCTGAGTGACAGGAAAGCAGCCATCTAAACTGAGATGATGCAAGCCTTAATTACACATGAGACTTCAAAGACTCAGTGAGAAAAATGTAAAGTAACAACACCTTTTATGTTGGCCACATGTTGAAAATGCACTTTGGCTATATTGGGTTAAAAGTGAAAGTGAAAGTCACTCAGTTGTGTCTGACTCTTTGCGACCCCATGGACTATACAGTCCATGGAATTCTCCAGATCAGAATACTGAAGTGGGTAGCTATTCCCTTCTCCAGGGGATCTTCCCAACCCAGGAATTGAACCCAGCTCTCCCGAATTGCAGTCAGATTCTTTACCAGTTGAGCCACCAGGGAACCTGATATGTCCATATTGGGTTAAATAAGATATTAAAATTTATTTCACCTGTTTCTTTTTTATTTGGGGCTTCCCAGGTAAAGAATGCGCCTGCCAATGCAGGAGACATAAGAGACATGGGTTCAATCCCTGGGTGGGGAAGGTCCCCTAGAGGAGGGCGTGGCAACCCACTCCAGTATTCTTGCCTGGAGAATCCCATGGGCAGAGGAGCCTGATGGGCTACAGACCATAGTGTTGCAAAGAGTTGGACAAGACTGAAGCGACTTCCAGTAGTCATGTATGGATGTGAGAGCTGGACTATAAAGAAAGCTGAGCGTCAAAGAATTGATGCTTTTCAACTGTGGTATTGGAGAAGACTCTTGAGAGTCCCTTGGACTACAGGGAGATCCAACCAGTCCATCCTAAAGGAGATCAGTCCTGAATGTTCATTGGAAGGACTGATGCTGAAGCTGAAACTCCAATACTTTGGCCATCTGATGCAAAGAACTGACTCATTGGAAAAGACCCTGATACTGGGAAAGATTGAAGGCAGGAGAAGAAGGGGATGACAGAGGATGAGATGGTTGGGTGGCATCACCGACTCAATGAACATGAGTTTGAGCAAGCTCCGGGAGTTGATGATGGACAGGGAAGCCTGGTGTGCTGCAGTCCATGGGGTCGCAAAGTGTCGGACACAACTGAGCAACTGAACTGAACTGAAACGACTTAGCATGCATGCAGTGTGGCTACTAGAACATTTTAAGTTGCTCCTATGTCAGCCTTGTTCTAGACTGTGTCCTTTTGCCAATGGTTTCCAAATCAAAAAGACGAAAATGCTGCAGAATTACACTGGCAGAGTCTGTTCCTGCTGCGTTTGATTAGCAATGCCATCCCACTGGCCAAAAGTGATTTTCTACGTAACGGTTTTCTCCCACCGCCCGTGTCTGACTCTAATTAGCAGGCTATGGGTGCTTAGGCTTTCCAGCTCCCTGGGGCTCCCTGCCTGGCTCGGTTTGCCTGCTGCAGCCGCTGCTCCTACCTCGGCCACTCGACCAGAACCCACAGCCTCTGCAGAGCCTCACCTCCACCCTGAGCCTCCCTCTACCTCCAGTTCTCACCCCAACCTGTCCTCCTCACTTCAGCACCTCTTACTCAGTGGTCCAGAGTGAAAGGATCCACCTTCCTCCCTGAAAGCCCCCAAAACTTGCACTGTCCCAAACCTGGAGCGAGCACCGTTCAGGGACCCATCATTTGACCAAACTCAAGTGGGTCTCAATTTACTCTCCACTTCCTCCTGAAGACCTAGCCTGACTGCCCAGGCTAGTGGGTACTCATATCCTGTGCTTCCCCCAAACCTTGTCCTCTGTGACAGTTAGGATACAGCTAAGCATAAAGTCAGTGAGGTCAAGGAGAAGGCCCAGCATGGCACCGGGCACATAATACGTTCTCAATAAAGACTCATTGGCTGGAGGGAGAGCTGGGTAGAGGGAGAGAGTAAAGGAGGGAGGGGTGATCTGCGATTCGTGTGAGACTGGAAATTTGTTCATCTTTGTATGCCCTCAGGATGCCTGGCTCACAGTGTGTGTGCTCAGTCCTTCTGATTGAATGAATGAGCTCCAACAGGGCTTCTAACCTGCAGTGTGCACACAGGTCATCACGGACTTGTTAAATAAAATGCAGATTCTTATTCAGCACGTCTGGGTGGGGCCTGAGATTCTGCCTTAGGCTTCCAGGTGATACCAATGCCTCTGGTCTGGGGCCACAGTTTAATCCCAGGGAGCCAAAGGCTGGGGCTGTGACATCAGCTGGTCTTCACCGTTCCTGGACTTGCCTCGATTCATGTATCCTCTCCTGACTAACAATGGCTGTTTCAGACTCTTCCATCCTTACCTCTCCTCTTCCTCTTGCCTCCAGAAGAGTAACTAATTAGCTGGCATCACACTAATCAGATGTAACCTCCTTCAAACAACCTTCTCATCAGCAAGGTTGCTGCCCCTGGAGTCTCCCTTCCTGCAAGCTGCAAATCTGCCCTGTCCCGTGAAACCACAACTCTGGAGTGTTTAGGTCTTCCTAGCCTTGACTTTCTCCAGGGTCTTCCTCCCACCCTTACTCTCCTTCTTTCTAGCATCTTCATTCTTTTTCCTTTTCTTTTTATGGTTTCAAACCAATCCGAACCCCTCTGTGATGAAGCCTTCCCCTCTCCCTCAGCCCTGTGATCTTAGCTTCTGAACTCAGCTACAGATTGCATCACTGGACTAAAAAAATGTCTTGGTCCCATCCTCCTGCTCCCTGGGCTGACCTCCTAGTGGCTGGATCCCGCTGACCCTGGGCTCTCCCCATGCTTGTCGGGAGTTTAGAGTTTTCCAGCTTCTACCGCTCATTCATTTTACGAATGTCTGTCCAACCTGCCTACGTGACAAGTGCTCTGTTAGCCCTGGCATTAATGAATAGTTCTGGGAGGATGTGAGGTCTGTGCTGAGCATTTCAGGATAACTGGGTGTTCTCTGAGTGAAGAGAGCAGAGAAGGAGGAGGGGTGGACCCAGGATCCCCTACTCTGCCCCTCAGTTTAACTCGTTGAATTTCTGCTCTTTCATCCCAGTCTTCTTTTCTATAATAATTACATGGAATTTGAATTGGTGTGAATTTGAAGTGACGGCACCCTGTCCAGCTGGGAACATGCAGCAGGCAGCACCATAACTTAGAAGGGAAGTCGGGAATGGGGAGATGGGGAAAGTGGAAGCAGTGACAGATTTTATTTTCTCGGGCTCCAAAATCACTGCAGATGGAGACTGCAGCCATGAAATTAAAAGACACTTGCTCCTTGGAAGAAAAGCTATGACATGCCTAGACAGTGTATTAAAAAGCAGAGACATCACTTTGCCAACAAAGATCTGTCTAGTCAAAGCTTTCCAGTAGTCATGTACAGATGTGAGAGCTGGACCATCAAGAAAGCTGAACACCAAAGAATTGATGCTTTTGAACTGTGGTGTTGGAGAAGACTCTTGAGAGTCCCTTGGGCTGCAAGGAGATCAAACCCATTGTAAAGGAAATCATCCCTGAATATTTACTGTTGCTGAGCTGAAACTCCAAACTTTGGCCACCTGATGCCAAGAGCCGACTCATTGGAAAAGACCAGGTTCCAGGAATGATTTAAGGCAAAAGAAGGGGGTGGCAGAGGATGAGATGGTTAGATAGCATCACCAACTCAATGGACATGAAGTTGATCCAAGTCTGAGAGAGAGTGGAAGACAGAGGAGCCCGGCATGCTGCAGCCCATGGGGACACAACTTGGTAACTGAACAACAACGGCAAAGCAGAGAGGAGTTAGCCTGGTGTGAGAACCGCTACCTAAGGAGGAATGGAGTATGAGGGACAGAAAAGTAAATGCCACTGCTGCCAAACACCAGCCCACCCAGGGCTCAACTCTGGCAGTTTCTGCAGACTTGCACCCCTGGACACTTCAGCACACAACCCTGGGCTGTTGTCCTCCACCTCTTGTTCGCCACTGTCTCTCCGGGCTTGAGCTGGGCACCTGGTATGTGCCAGACAGGCAGAGATCACCTACTACATTCCAGACACTGAATCTGGGGAAACAAGGATGAATAAGATCCAAGTCTTCTTCATTTGGGTTCCCCTGGTGGCTCATAGGTAAAGAATGTGCCTGCAGTGCAAAAGACGCAGGTTCGACCCTGGGTCAGAAGATCCCCTGGAGGAGGACATAATAACTCACTCCAATATTCTTGCCTGGAGAATCCCCATGGACAGAGGAGTCTGGCAGGCTACAGTCCATGGGGTCGCCAAGAGTCGGACATGACTGTGAAGTGATTGAGCAACTCTTCAAGATAAATGTTCAATATTTAATAGAGGACTGTAAGAAAGAGACAGTACTGGAGAGAAAATACCCTGCCCTTTTTTGGCTGAGGCTATGGGGAGTGGGCAGAAGTGGGTATACTCTCAGGGCACCTATAAAACTGCCCAACACACAGGGAAAGATTGATATATAATTTTGATTGATTTATCTATCACTGACAAGCTGCAAAACCTCCCAAGACAAGCGTCTCTAAGATGTGCCAGTGGGACTGCCGCCAATACTGCCGGCCCCTTTCCAAGGCTGACCCTGCCCAGGGTTGCCCGGGGTCGGGCCCAGGTGTTCAAGGGAAATATCCAGCTCCCCTGCCACGCCAGCGAGCAGAAGGATGCCCACGGGCACATGGGACAAACTGGGCTCAAGCTGCCATATGGCCTGGATTTCACGTTTTGACTGGCAGAGTGTAATTGTTTTTACAGAGTCTAGTGTCTTGCTACAGATTGTAAATGATAAGGTCACAAGGATTAGAGACCAGTTAAAAATTATAGAAGACATATGCTGTGCATTTTACTAATGAATGGCCATATTCAAGCATGTTCACTAATTAATGGCAATATTTGAATGGGCCCCACTAATGAATGGCAATATTTGAAAGTGGTGCTGCATGTGATACTCTGTGACCAGTGCTCCGTCTCTGGAAGGAGCCAAATGCTCCATAAGGCCTGGGAAATGCTGATTGGAAAGCCGGCCTTGCAAGATGTTAGAGGGAGTTTCGAGTTAGATGCGGAGATTCACCCGCCAAGAAGTTTGTTGGGAGGAACACGGATGCTGTGAATGTCATCATCAAATACTTATAAGGGTCCTAGTTTGCAGTCCAATCCGACCTTAGCCTTCCGAAACAAGGGGAGTCGTGAAGGGAGGGAGGGAGTTGGGGAGGATGATGGTGGGGCGGGCACCACGGGAATGCTTCTTTGAAATGGTGAGACGGTCGCGCCCGTCACACACGGCCCCAGGGCCCCCGCGCTGTCCTCGCTGTCCTCCTGGCAGCGGTGCTGAGTCTGTTCAGCTCAGGGTTAAGGCCCAGGACACAGCGGGGGAACTGAACCTGCCGCTCCCATCTCCTGTTTCTTTCCCCCTCACCCGGACCTCCAGTTTGTTGGCCATCAGTTGTTTAAAACCACCAAAGCGAAAATTCACTTAGAATCCTTTTCTCTCCAGCAGGATGGAACCAGGTCAGTCCAAACAAGGAGGTGACAGGCTCCGAGCACCTTATTTCAGAGCCCAGGTTTGGGGGGACGGACAGGAAACAAGCGATCGAGGGCTGGCCGCAAGTCACTCTTGACCCTGGTTCAGCCGTCTGGACAAGGCTCAGGAGTGACTTGAAGCTGTGTCCAGGAACATGTCTGCAGAAATCCAACATGGATGAAGCAGGTTTTAGGGCTAGAGATTCTCTTTGGCCTTGTTGGGTTTGACGCAGGCCCTGATTGTTGACACGGCGCCCTGGAGAGGACCGGGGCAAGCCCTCCCTCACACACCTCACTGGTGGACCTGGGACCAGTGCACCCTCCACGGAGATCAGGCTCACAAAAGCAATCAAAATATGAACTTCGCACACCCTTTGATCCAACTATTTCACTTCTGGAAATTCACCCTGCAGGTCTCCTCTCACATGTGCAAAATGACCTGTGGGGAAGGACGCGCCCCATGGCTTTGTTTATCACAGCAAAATATTGGAAAGGACCTAAATGCTCATCCATAGGGGGCTGCTTGAATTCATTCATAAATGTATGAGTTAAGATACATCTGTCAACTTGAATACCGTGCGGCCGTTGAAGATTTCAGCTGTTCAGGGCTGCTCAACAGGCACTGATATAGGACAGGCTGTAAATGAATTAAATGGAAAGCAAGGTGCAGAGCACGTTACCTAAAGCAATACTCTATATACAGTTTTTAGTCTCAAAGTAGCGTTTATACATGCAGGTGACAGCGATTGTCTCTGGGGAGGTTTGTAAGCTGACCAAGGAGGAAGGGAGACATTTTTTTTACTGTTTGCCTTTTGCACCCTTTAAATTTGTGCTCTATGCATGTATTATCCACTCAAAAAATACAAAAACTACTTTTTAAGACTCAGACTATGTGAATTATGTCCCAAGAAAGCCGTTTTTGAAAACATTTTTAAGTTTGAAAAAACTAGAGTGTCTTTTTAAAATTTCTTCATTTTTTTTAAATTATGAAACTATGATAACACATTTACAAGAGGCTTGGAAAATACTGAACAAAGTTATATAAATTTATGTATGATACATTTATAAATATGTGAAGTTATATATTACATTTTAAGTAGATAAATGAAGATTTTTAGTGGCGATTCAATATCAAACTCTCAAAAATTAATAGAATGAATATACAGAGAAGTAGAAAGATATAGGAGACCTGAAAAGCGCTATGAACCAATTAAACATAACTATTTATGCAATTTTCAGCATATGATTTATATAATCTTCACACAACAGTAAGGAAAAACTGTGAACAGCTTAAAGAAGAGAATAAGTTCAGGTGCTTCTGTCTGTAATCATACCGCGGACACCTCAGTTCCCAGCACTGCCGTCCCCGGGAGCCCCACCCCCACCGTTGGGAGCCTTTATCAGGCCCGTCTCTTAATTTAAGGTTCCCAGGTCAGTCTTGTTGAAAGTAGGCTGGGAGATATGGTCTCTTATAGTGTGAGCTCATCTTCTCTAATAGGTTCTGAGACAGATGGTGATAAAGTCTCCCATTAGATGGTATGCACGGTAAGCGTATAAATTAAGACTCTGTACAACCTAAAGACTGAATTTGAATGAATACATACTTGTGCTTGATGAGATCATGATGCTACTGGAAAAAAAAAAAAAAGAATTTTCAGGGTTCTTTTAAGAGCTCCCATGAATAGAAATTAAACCAAGGAAAGTAAGGGGCTTTTCATGGTAGCAAACCTAAAACAAAAATAATTCAGGGGACAGGGTGAGGGGAGAGGGCGTAGAAGTGACGGTACTTGGTAGGAATCAAGATCACATCGTTGAACCACCCTTGATGATCTGGATAGAACTTGAAAACTACAGAAGAATTCAGCTACTGAGCTATATTCAGTTTCCTTGAAGTTATTTATTTTTAGCCATTTGGAGATGGCATGTAAAAGATCGTCTTAGGCTGTTTGCATTTAGAGCATGGCACAGTTTACAGTTGCTTCCCACCATGAAATTCTGTGATTTTAAAATGTTGTGTACTTGAAAGGAAATAACCTGACATTCTTCCTTTCAAAATTGTGCTTTAGCAAGTTAGACTCTTAACACCATTTCCGTTCTGTGGCACTGTCTTGTCAGAACCAGTTTTGCATATATGGGCAGCTAGTCACCACATAGGGAGCCTGGCTCTTTCAATAGACTATTTTTAACACACTGGGGCTCAATCTCGTATATCACTGCTGCCATCTTCTGGAAAGTCAGATACCTAGAAGAACAATATTTTATCTCTTCCCAGAGAAGGACAAATGTGTGCTTCAAGGTTTTGATGTTTCCCTTGACTACAGTAAGGGGTCCTGAGATGGTGTTTGATGTTCTCCGGCTCTTTTAACACAGAACTTCAGAGCTGTGGAAGAAAAATAAATGGCACATAATAAAATGCTTTTATAATAGATGATGTCGTGATAGAAAACACGCATAAAGAACTTTGGGCTTTCATATAGAGATATTTCAACTTGAAGGGTCAAACCCTTATTTTGAGGGTCATCACTTATAGGTATTGACTGGCTCTCAACTTTATTGATCAGCAGCCACTTGAAAATTCTGATAGCACTGGAGGCTGTTCATTTGATTCCTTTTTATGCCTCCAAAGAGAAAATATACATACATCTCCTTTTGAATGTCTCCATTACGAGCATATGGGAAATCAAGCTCAAGCATCAATCAAATGACTTGTCTACTGACATGATACTGAAAGATAAAGTGATGGGCAGTTCATTTAGCTGTAAGATAGTACAGGATTTCCTAAGAGAACTGACAGTGGCGATACCGCTGCACGTACAGGAAGAACGAGGGGTCAGTACCTCTCTCTACCGCAGTTTTGGCAAGTTGACAAGCCTGGCACTTCCCAGGAGGTCCTCAGTCTCATTCGGGGGCTCACAGAACCACAGCAGTTGTTAGTAAATTGGGAATTACTTTAATTAGCAAGGTACTTAATTATCACCTTACTTTTCTGTAGAATATTTTTGTGTATAAAACATCGTAACTCCATGAGAAAACCATTTCTCATGTTTACCGTATGCCAGAAACTGAATGAGGTATTAGTTATCTATTATTTCTTCCTTACAGATGCAAAAAAACTAAAGTAAAGAGCTGTTAGGATCACACAGATAATAAATGGTGGAGAAGGGTCTCCAGCTCCAGGTCTCTCAGGCTTCAAAGGCTTTACTTTTAAACACTAAATTGTATCTGCTTTTTTTTAAATATAACTATATGATTTCATGAATTACAATATGCTATTCTCTTAAGTTGTCCGGGTCCAAGATTTTATTCATTTCAAAAGTAAATACTCAACACATATTAATTGCAAGACAGATGTATGACTTGAATATTAAAAAGTTTGGCTATTTCTTATTAGGAAAACAAAGTTTATCTTATTGGACTTATCCCTAATTGAATAGTTGTTTTAAAATTGTATATTTGAGGGCTCCCCTGGTGGTCCAGTGGTTAAGACTCTGTGCTCCACTTGCCTGGGAAACCCCATGGACGGAGGAGCCTGGTAGGCTGCAGCCCGTGGGGTCGCGAAGAGTCAGGCACGACTGAGCGACTTCACTTTCACTTTTCACTTTCATGCACTGGAGGAGGAAATGGCAGCCCACTCCAGTGTTCTTGCCTGGAGAATCCCAGGGATGGAGGAGCCTGGTGGGCTGCCGTCTGTGGGGTCGCACAGAGTCGGACATGACTGAAGCGACTTAGCAGCAGCAGCAGCAGCTCCACTGCAGGGGGCACAGGTTCGATTCCTGGTCAGGGAACTAAGATCCTGCTATGCTGCGTGGCATGGCCAAAAAACTTTTTAAAGAAGAATCAAATTGTATGCTTCATTTTAAGCATCTAGAATGAGATAATCACTATAGTTACTTGAGAAACTTGCCCTCAACCAGGCAGATACTCCAAAGAGAAAAATGTATTGGATCACCAAGTTCATTGTCAAATAAAGGGAAACTATCATGTTGTTGGGAGTGATTAACTCTTCCTGGTGTTGCCTTCTAAGATGCATCATCCTGTGGGTAGCAAACTCCGGGTGATAGTGAAGGACAGAGAGGCCTGGCATACTGCAGTCCGTGGGGTCACAAAGGTCGGACGTGACTTGGCGACTGAACAACAACAAAAAACAATAGGAGATATCTAGTATATATTTATATGTGAGCGAAGTGAAAGTCACTCAGTCATGTCCGACTCTTTGCAACCCCATGGACTATACAGGCCATAGAATTCTCCAGGCCAGAATACTGGAATGGGTAGCCTATCCCTTCTCCAGGGGATCTTCCCAACCCAGGAATCGAACTGGAGTCTCCTGCAATGCAGGCGGATTCTTTACCAACCGAGCTGTCAGGGAAGCCCTAAAAAGCAAGTGAAAGCCGCTCAGTCTTGTCCGACTCTTTGCAACCCCATGGACTCTACAGTCCATGGAATTCTCTAGGCCAGAATACTGGAGTGGGTAGCCTTTCCCTTCTCCAGGGGATCTTCCCAACCCAGGGATTGAACCCAGGTCTCCCGCATTGCAGATGGATTCTTTACCAGCTGAGCCACCAGGGAAGCCCTATTTATATGTAGATATCTATATATCTAACACACCTCTATCTGTATAGATAGAGAGAGCTTGATCACAAGGAATTGGCTTATGTGGTTATGGGGCTGGCCAGGCAAGTCGTAAATCCATAGAGCAGGCTGCAAGGAAGGGCAGGCTGGAACTCAGTTGTCCACAGGTGAACTCTCTTCTTGAGGAAGCTTCAGTTCTGCTCCTAAAAACTTTCAACTGATTGAATCAGTCCCATGCAGATTACCTAGGACTATCTCCCTTCCTTAAGGTAAAGTGACTATTGGTCTTACCTACAAAATACATACACTGAGAAACCTAGATCAGTGCTTGACTGAATAACTGGGTACTAGAAATGGCAAACCACTCTAGTGTTGTTGCCTGAAAAATCCCATGGACAGAGGAGCCCCGCAGGCTACAGTCCATGGGATTGCAAGAGTTGGACTCGACTTAGCAACTAAACCACCACCACCATAGTCTAGCTGAGTGGACACATGAAACTAACATCCCAGGCACTAAGGTAAAACAGCCCATATTTATTGGTTTTCTTTTTTTGTGTGTGTGTAGGTTTTTAATCAAATTTCATAAGGGGATAGAGTTTAGAAAATCAATAGAGTAAGTCTTATTACTGTTAAGACTTTTTTAAAGCTTTAAAAATTCTTTTTTAAAAAACTGCAGAAATTGTTGGTGTTTGTCAGATCTATCTCAAAAGAAAATAACCCAGGAAAAGTATACAAAGCAAACGGGTGGTAGTCGATTCTATTCAGTTGGTGTTTACTCATAAGGCATCTTGAAAGAGCCTCAGCAAATGTGAGCCCACAGTTAATGACTAATAAGCCCCTGGGGAAAGTGTGGCCTTCAACACTATTGGTTAAAGCCCAGACCCACGTGCCCCAGAAAGGAGACAGACAGGTCGGCAGAGAGAATGTGAAAATGTTAGAGTCAGATTTGCTTCCCACGTGCCCTAGAAAGGAGACAGACAGGTCGGCAGAGAGAATGTGAAAATGTTAGAGTCAGATATGCTTCCTCCTCAAGCTCTTTGGAAATACCTATGCCCTGGGAGTTTTTGCAAACAAACCCAAAATATGATTTCAAGGAATTCTATATCTGCCTAAGCCAGGACTCCCCAAACTTCCTCTGTTCACCTTGCTCTTTGTGACTGCTTCTCCCGGTGCTTCTAGGCTGTAAGAAACGCCTAGCAGTTCTGTTTATTAAATATTTAGGTCCAAATAACATAGAAAGAATTAATATCATAACAACTTAATAGCCATTTGAAAAAATAGTTCAAGTAAATTGAAAGAAAAAAATATGTTTATTTCATTCTTAAATAACTACATCTCCTGGTCCAAAGAGATGTTCACCTTTCTTTCTATCACACAGTAACCTCCGAAAATCCTGCTTTGCAAAAACATGATGTCATCAAAAGAAGAGTAGTACAGTCTGCATTAACACCATGAGTTAGTAATTCCGAGTCCCACGGATGCCGAGTGTCACTGTGCTTTTCCTCAAAAACGTGAACAATCCCACCGCACTTCCATGAATTTGTTGTGGCATCCCAGGGCTCCTTGGTACACAGTTTGAAAACTGAAGGCATTTGTTCAAGCACCTGGTTGACAGTCTTAAGTTGTAGATAATTAAATTAAAAACCTGAACATATTTTTTAGATCAAACCAGACCTTCTAATTATGTCCCCATTTTGTATCAGACAGATTTGAATTATTTAACTAGAAAGCCAAAGGCTCGATGTAGCTAAACTTAAGTTATACTCTCTGAATAAGAGCAAATTAGCAAGTGCATTAATGCTAAATTATCGCCAGTACATTCTTCAAGCTTTTGCTTGCCTTTTACCTACTGAAGCGATGAGGGTTTGATTTTTATATGTGCTTTCTTTTCTGGTTTTTTTTAATATAGTCTATTCTTTGTAGTACTGGTATGAAAGGGAATTTAATGTCTTTGTGTCAGGAAAGCCCTATTTATTCTGACAAAATGATCAACCTCCAGGGTGTTCCTCTACCATGAAACTGGTTTTATATCTCATCCACGAGCTAATAAGATGTGAAGCGTTTTCCCTGTCACGCCAGGAGATCAGACTTGCTTCCATGGAAAGCACTGGGTTGAGATCACACAGTGAGCTCTCCTCAGTGAGTGAACCATACAGTTCACAGTTTTTCAACACGAGAGCAGAGTGATGGGTCTGAGGCAAACCCAAAGATGAGCAGATACATTAAAATATATATCTATCTTAAGAGGGAACTCTAGGATCCAATCTGCTCACTGTTCGCCAGATTAGCTCTCAGTTCAGGGAAAATTAAAATGTCAGAAATGAAGACCTGGTGGTCTTGGTGCTTTGTGTCAACACATCCTGACACACACCCCTTCTCCCATCAAGATGAACCTTTGAGGAACGTTTATGTCCCACAAAAGGCGAGCTCAGTCTCTTTGCTGTGAGAAGAAATAAGAAGGCTATAAGATTCTGAAAGTGTTGGCTCAGAAGCCAGGTGGTGAGATCTGTAGAAGAGGCCTTTTCCGTACAAAATACTTGTTCTTCTTGTTTGTTATGCCCTGAGATTAAAATGATTTTCAGATGAGTTGTTGAAACAAGAAAGTGACCGTGGGGCAGGGTGGGAGGAACCTGTTTCCGGTGAAGACAACATGAAAAGAACCATCCTGGAAAGGCTGTTATTTTGAGGTGGGGCAGAGTGGTGATGTGTTCTGGGATAAAGCTGGGTTTTTCTAGATCCTGTTTGTTTGGGGCGGGGGGGGGGTTATCAGTTCAACCTGTCTTTTTCTTTTTTTTTTTTGGCTGCATCGGGTCTTAGCTACAGCTCGAGGGCTTCTCTCTAGTTGTGGCGCGTGGGCTTAGCTGCTCCACGGCATGTGGGATCTTACTTCCCCCACCAGGATCGAACCCGTGTCCCCTGCATTGGAAGGAGGATTCTGAACCACTGGACCACCAGGGAAGTCCCCAAATCAGTCTTATGTCAAGTAAAATTGAATTAAATTTCTGGTTTATGCTCTCGAATATGAATTTGGGAGCTTTCCAGCCTCTGGAAATTTTTCAAGGCTTCCAGGAATCCAGTGTCATTGCTATATGGGCTTATCGATTGCCATGTAAAAGCATCCCCAAACTTAGGCTTTAGAACAGTGACAATCTGGTTCCTGCTTTGCTTTGGTTTGCCTTTGCCTGCAAACCTGTAATTTGGACAGAGCCCTGTGCAAGCATTTGTCTCCGTTCCACGTGGGGTCAGATGGTGAGGGGACCCCCCCTGCTGAGGGGTCAGGTCACCCAGACACTGGAAGACCCAGGTGAAACACAGCTCAGACAGACAGCCGGCAAGAGTGCTGGCTGTTGGCTGGGGGCCTCGGCTCCTCTCCACATGCGCCTCTCCGTGGTGACTGGGATTCAAGAGCAAATGTCCTAGGAGACAGAGAGTGGAAGCTGCCAGCTTCTTGAGAGTTCAGTTCAGTAGCTCAGTTGTGTCTGACACCTTGCAACCCCATGGACTGCAGCATGCCAGGGCCCCAATAGTGGCAGACCATCACTTCTACCAACGCTGGTCGAGGGGTCAGCACATCCAGATTTAGGCAGGAGGAGTATAGAGCCCGCCTCTCAAGCAGAAGAGTATCAGGTCACACTGGGCCTGTTCTCTAAAACCACCACCATCGCCCACACGCCATACTCATTGACCGGGTTCTCTTCTCTGCTAGGTCATCTTCCCTGAATACAGCTTCTGCTAGGAGAGATGTTACTCCCCACTGAGTAAAATAAGTGGTTGTTGAAGGGAACCAGTTTTCTAGTAAAGCAACTCCTTCTCCCAGGTGGCATTAGTGGTAAAGGACCCCCTGGCCAATGCAGGAGACACAGGAGATGTGGGTTTGATCCCTGGGGTGGGAAGATCCGCTGGAGAAGGAAATGGCAGCCCACTCCAGTGATCTTGCCTGCAGAATCCCCATGGACAGAGGAGCCTGGCGGGCTGCAGTCCGTGGGGCTGCATAGAGTTGGACGTGACTGAGCAGCCAACAGTATCTATCTGACTCCTTCTCCAGCCATGAAATAAGAACAGTGCCTGGCTGGCGTCTCCTCAGAAAACACCGCGTGCCAGGCCTGCTTGTAGCCACTTAGCATGTGTTTTATTTCATCTACCTCTCATGGCGCTCATGTGAGACAGTTATCATTGTTACCCTGTCTCCTCAGAGGAGGAAACCGAGGCCCAAGCTCCAAGGCCGCTCTTCCAAGGTGGTCTTGGTCGTCAAGTGACGGGACAATGGTGCCAACCCAGGGTGTTGGCCGCGGAGCCCACGCTCTCAGCCACCACGGCGCCTCAGAGCGGGGCGGGGGAAGGGGAAGCAGGTTCTGGAGGGGCCGAGCGATTCCAGGTGGTGTAGGCCAGCTTCCTTTTCTAGCATTCACTTCTCCAGCCTCCTTCTCAGTCAGGTGAAAGGTGAGGACCGTCGACTTCCTGGGTCTCCTCCAACCTGGAAGGAGCGGTGAATGCTGACAGGAACGCCGTCTCTGGGTGAGAGGCTTTACCTCAGCCATGCGCTAGCTTCCTGGGGCGCCACAGCCAGGGGCTAAAACTGTGAGAACGTACGTTCTCACAGTTCTGGAGGCTGGGCGTCCGAGAACAGGGGGAGCAGGCCTGGTTTCTCCTGAGACCTCTCTGCTTGGCTCCCAGATGGCCACCTTCTCCCCCGACTTCCCTGGGGCAGGAGACCCCGGTTCGAGCCCTGGGTCAGGAAGATGCCCTGGAGGAGGGCATGGCAACCCACTCCGGTATTCTTGCCTGGAGAATCCCATGGACTGAGGAGCCTGGGGGGCCACAGTCCGTGGGGTCACAAAGGGGTCAGACATGACGGAGCAACTCACACTTCACTTTCCGTCACCCACACATGGTCGTCTCTCAGTCCCAGGGTCTGTGTCCTGGTCTCCTTCTGAAAGGACACCAGTCCTATTGCGCAATCCCACCTAAGGGCCTCATTTTACCTTGCATGCGTGTGTGCTATGCCGCTTCGGTCGTGTCTGACTCTTTGCAACCCTATGGACTGTAGCCCATTAGGCTCCTCTGTCCATGGGATTCTCCAGGCAAGAATACCAGGGTGGGTTGCCATTTCTTTCTACAGGGGATCTTCCCCATCCAGGGATTGAACCCACATCTCTGATGTTGCCAGCATTGGCAGGCACGTTCTTTAGCACTAGTGCCACCTAGGAAGCCCCATTTTATCTTACTTACCTCTTCAAAGGTCTTATCTCCAAACAGTCACATTCTGAGGTGTCGGGAGTTAGGGCTTCCACATAGGAGTTTGTGGGGTGCAGAATTCAACCCACGATGACCCGTTTATTCTTTCCACAGTAGGTTTTCAATATAAAAGTAAGTCCCTTAACATGGATATATAAATCCTCTATGCTGCTAACTGCTAAGTCGCTTCAGTCGTGTCCGACTCTGTGCGACCCCATAGAAGGCAGCCCACCAGGCTCCGCCGTCCCTGGGATTCTCCAGGCAAGAGGACTGGGGTGGGTTGCCATTTCCTTCTCCAGTGCATGAAAGGGAAAAGTGAAAGTGAAGTTGCTCAGTCGTGTCCGACTCTTAGCGACCCCATGGACTGTAGCCTACCAGGCTCCTCCGTCCATGGGATTTTCCAGGCAAGAGTACTGGAGTGGGGTGCCATTGCCTTCTCCTCTATGCAAGTAACCATGTGCAGAGTACATCATGCCAAATGCCAGGCTGGATGAAGCACAAGCTGGAATCAAGATTGAAGGGAGAAATATCAATAACCTCAGATATGCAGATGACACCACCCTTGTGGCAGAAAGTGAAGAGGAACTAAAGAGCCTCTTGATGAAAATGAAAGGGGAGAGTGAAAAGCTGGCTTAAAACTCAGCGTTCAAAAAACTAAGATCATGGCATCTGGTCCCATCACTTCATGGCAAATAGATTGGGAAACAGTGGTAACAGTGACAGACTTTATTTTCTTGGGCTCCAAAATCACTGAAGGTGGTGACTGCAGCCATGAAATTAAAAGATGCTTGCTCCTTGGAAGAATAGCTATGACAAACCTAGACAGCATATTAAAAAGCAGAGACATTACTTTGCCAACAAAGGTTGTCTTGTCAAAGCTATGGTTTTTCCAGTAGTCATGTATGGATGTGAGAGCTGGACTATAAAGAAAGCTGAACCCCAAAGAATTGATGCTTTTGAACTGTGGTGTTGGAGAAGATTCTTGAGAGTCCCTTGGACTGCAAGGAGATCCAACCAGTCAATCCTAAAGGAAATCAATCCTGAATATTCATAGAAAGGACTGATGCTGAAGCTGAAACTCCAATGCTTTGGCCACCTGACACAAAGAACTGACTCATTGGAAAAGACCCTGATGCTGGGAAAGATTGAAGGCGGGAGGGGAAGGGGAAGACAGAGGATGAGATGGTTGGATGGCATCACCGACTCAATGGACATGAGTTTGAGCAAGCTCCAGGAGTTGGTGATGGACAGGGAGGCCTGGTATTCTACTGGCATGCTACAGTCCATGGGGTCACAACGAGCCAGACACGACTGAGGGACTGAACTGAACTGATGCAAATAAATAAATATCAGATGTGAAATTCTTGGCTGAGATTGTTTTCCTCATATGCTAACACCAGTAACACTTAACCGCAGGTATTTCTTTGCATTGCTGTCTTTTCTGCTAGGCTAGAAACATTTCAAAGAGAGGAAATGTGACTCATTTTCGAAATGCTTCTACAGTGCTTGGAACATTCTTTAGTAAAGAGTGAACAGTATCATCAAAGTAGGACTTTTTTTCCTCTTTGCAAAAGGTAGTTTGGCACAGAAAGCATCACCAAGTTGGGGGCGGGGGTAGAACGAGCTTGGGAAAGGAAGGCAGGCTGTGACCAAATGGGACCCGCAAGCCCGCCTCTAACCTGCCTGTGTTCCCCTGCAGTTCGTCTTCTGCCGGGACTGTAAGGAATCGTACCACGAAGGTGACTGCGGCGCCGTGACTGAAGCCTCAGGAACAGTCACTCAGGTAATGCACCCTCTTCCTTCCCCAGATCGGGGCTAGGCTCTCATCGGGGACAGGAGCTGGTTCCTGGAGATCATCAAAGGTTCCAATCTGAAAAAGTAAGGACCAGACAAGTAGCCTACAGCCCTGGTGATGGGGCTCTGGCCCCTCTGTCATCAGTCCCTCCAGAACGACCCCGTCCTCAGGGTCCCACTGGAGACTTCCCAACGGTCATGTGTGGGGTGTTGGTTCTTCCACGAGAGTTCTTCCCCAGGAGTAAGGGGAGCAGGGATAAAGAGTCTAGCGTGATCAGAGGAGTCTTTAGAAAAGAGATCAAACAACTGAACAATCTCTGAATCAGGGAAATCAGTACTAACTTCACATTATTTTTTTTAAAGTGCCCATGTTTGAAGTCTTTGGTGAGAACTCTCTCCATGAATGACATGATAGAAGTATTATATGATGCAAGAATATCACTGTTTCTTTAGCAATATTGTTACCAAACTCAGGTCTAGCTCCTCACTCTGGAAAATCAATACCTGAGAGGCAGTTGTTGGTGGAAAGGAAAATTGCTTTTGATCAAAAAGCCAGCAATCTGAGGAGATGGTGGACTCAGTGTCCCCAGAAAACCGCCTCTGAAGAGTCTGTTCAGTTATGAAGGTTTTTAAGGGGAAAAAGAGAAGTAGTATCAGTGAATCGCTGAGATGGGGGTCAGAGTCGTCGCCATCCCCCACTGCATGCAGGCTTGTTGACTTCTTGTGAGCTTTCTTTGGAGGCTCTCTTGTTCACACAGTTTGTTCAAGAGATTACCGAAAGGTAAACTCCGAGGAGATCTGGCCATATACTCATTACTTATTCATCATTTCCACTTCTTTGATCTATGGAAAGAACCAACAGGTTAGACAAGCTATTGTTTGATCAAAAGATCTGATAGGTATGCTCCACCCTGGATGAGCAGAGCTTAGGGGCACCTGGTTTAAAAGTTACAATGTAGCTTTGCTAAATTGACAAGAAAGGGGGTTTCCTGCTGAGGGTGGCATCTTGCAAAGAGCTGTGCTAAACTGCATTTCAGTCTTAATGAGGTAAAGAACGTGTTTACTGAGCCTGACTCCCTGACTTGCTATACCAGGCTTAAGGAAATGCAAATGTATTTTCTTTTCTTTTATTTATTGATTATCACTCATTGGAAAAGACCCTGATGCTGGGAAAACTTGAGGGCAGGAAGACAAATGGGCGACAGAGGATGAGATGGTGGGATGGCATCACCAACTCAATGGACATGAGTTTGAACAAGCTCCAGGAGACAGTGAAGGACAGGGAAGCTGTAGTCCATGGGGTCACAAAGAGTCAGACATGACTTAGGAGATCCAACCAGTCCATCCTAAAGGACATCAGTCCTGGGTGTTCATTGGTAGGACTGATGTTGAAGCTGAAACTCCAATACTTTGGCCACCTGATGCGAAGAGCTGACTCATTTGAAAAGACCCTGATGCTGGAAAGATTGAGGGCAGGAGGAGAAGGGGACGACAGAGGATGAGATGGTTGGATGGCATCACCGACTCAGTGGACATGGGTTTGGGTGGATTCTGGGAGTTGGTGATGGACAGGGAGGCCTGGCGTGCTGCGGTTCATGGGGTCACAAAGAGTCGGACATGACTGAGTGACTGAACTGAACTGAACTGAGTGACTTAACAACAACAGCAATGGCCAGACAAACCTTAGGGGAAAGGAGTAAAAATTTCAACACACTTGATGAATTTGCTCATTATTTTTCTCCTGATAGAGACATTAAGAGGGGTATAAACATTAAATCTACCCAGATAAATCCTTTAGTCATTCTATTGACAGGAACCTCATCAATAGGCGTAGAAGTTCCAGAACATTTTAATTTCACAAGTTGAGAATTGTAAATATCAGAGTGTTCTAAAGGGCTTCCCTGGTGGCTCAGTGGTAAAGAATCCACCTGCCAGTGAAGAGACATGGATTCGATCCCTGATCTTTGAGGACCCCACATGCCTCAGGGCACCTAAATCTGTGCACCACAGGTGCTGAGCCTGAGTCCGCAAGCTGCACCTACTGAAACCGCGCACCCTGGAGCCCCAGCTCCACAGCAAGAGAAGCCCCTGCAATGAGAAGCCCTCGCATCACACCTTAGAAAGGAGCCTGCGCAGCAAAGAAACAGCCCAGCCAAAAAGAAATGAACGTTAAAATTATAAAGCAAAAAAATAAAATAAAGCCTGTTAAAAAAAAAAAATGCTCTAAAATGAGAGCATAAAGAAGTGAATCCCTATGAGATTCTGCCGAGGTTTCTACTCAATTTAAAGTAACCGAGGAAGCACAGGACATGAGCTCAGGGCTTCTCAGCAGCTCCCATTATGCTGGCCTGACCACACTAGGAGCTTTAGGACTGAGCCGCCGTTTCTACGGCAGAGGCAGCACACGCCCTTTCTATTGACTCATTTTAGCTCCAGGGCATTTGAATGCAAGCTCACTGGGTCCTGAAGTCAGGAATAACAATGTCCCTGAGACCCCATCCACCCCCACCTACCCCCACCACCGCCTCGGGACAAGAAGGGCTAGACCAGAAGACAGGCTGATGCTCTTGGAAATGGGTGTCGCCCAGCAGTTGATACCCATTTGTTCATATGATAACAGCATGGACAAGGTGGGTGTTGTCCAGCAGTTCACACACATCTGTTCATACGATAACAGCATGGACAAGGCCTTCCAGGAAGGGATACCCTAACATCTGTCTATCTGCCAACAGTAGCAGTGAAGTGAAGAAGAGCATTGCTTAACCCAAAACTGTCCACTGCCTGACCTGCTCCATCAACCCCTTCATTCAGGAGGAACCAACCAACCTTGGTGTTGACCCTAAGGTTGTTGTTGTTAAGTCACTCGGTCGTGTCTGACTCATCTGTGACCCCACGGCCTGTAGCCTGCCAGGCTCCTCTGTCCCTGGAGTTCTCCAGGCAGGAATACTGGAGTGGGTAGCCATTTCCTTCTCCGGGGGATCTTCCCAGACCAGGGAGTGAACCCACGTCTCCTGCATTGGCAGATGAGTTCTTTACCACTGAGCCACCAGGGAAGCCCTAATGGTTAAGATAGCCCAAATTAAAAAAAGAAAAGGAACTCCAAAATATGGGAGAAAGAAAGTTACAGCTGGCCTTACATACAGATGGCCAGTATCAAGGGGCCTGTTATCTGTAGACACCATCTATTAGCAGGTATTAAACAGCATTTCTACAGGACAGTCATCCTGCTAGATTCTCTGAAAAAATTCAGAGAAGTACATTTATCTTCAGAGGCTCACCAAGGAGCTATAGGGGAGGCTTATGGGAAAATAGATAATGGTAATAATATGCTAAAACAAAATGTAGCAAATACAGTTTTGTATAACGCTTCCCTAAGAAAGTCATGAAGGGTGGGTCAGAGCTGGTCAAGAGGACAGGGGAATAAGGTGACACAGAACGTTCCAGCAGAGGGCACCAAATGGACAAAGTATAGAAGCAAGATTCTCTCCAGCTAGACTTCTGTTCATCCCTGCATCCTGAGGCTCAAGACAGTACCTGGTGCATAGGCATTTAATAGGTGTTTGTTGAGTGATGATGGTGTCAAGTGAAGAAAAATGCACACCCTAAAAGTTGTGAATTAAGTTTTTATCTAGGGACCTTACTGAGGACTAAAGCCAGAAGACCGACTCTCAGATAGATCTGAAGAACCACTCTGAAGACGTAAGGGAGGAGCAGAATGATAGGAGCTTTTGGTTTTGTTTTTTTCCAATAATAGTTTGTGCTGGGAAAAAAAAAAAAAATGGAGTCAAACATCAAAGTTAAGTTAATCACTTAGTCATGTCTGACTTTTTGTGACTCCATGGACTCCAAGCCCGCCAGGCTCCTCTGTCCGTGGAGTTCTCCAGGCAAGAATACTGGAATGGGTTACCATTTCCTTCTCCAGGTGATCTTCCCCACCCAGAGCTCAAACCTGGGTCTCCTGCACTGCAGACAGATTCTTTACCAACTGAGCCACTGAGGAAGTAAAGATTACTGCTAGTCACACAAAACAGACCTCTCATGTTAATGATTTTAGTGCTTTTCTTTGTGTGGGACGATGCAAGAGTCTGGGCTCTGAAATGATCCCTTCGATGTACACCTTAACTACCTAGGCCAGTACCCAGAGCACAGTGTGGCTCCTGGTTTTCCCCATCGTGCACTCCCTTCAGGGGCTACCATGTAGGGGAGGGAGCCGCTGCCGTGGCGATGGCCTGATTTCAGGCAACGTTCCCTTTCCACAGTGGCATCTATAAAGGAAAAGATGTTCTTTCATTCGTTCAATAGTATTAAACACCTGTAACAGGTTAGGCTTTGTTCTCGTCTGTGGGGATAAAGTGCCTGCTCTCATGGAGTTTGTGTTACTTTATTAGATGTCACAGGCTCCCGGGGTGGCTCTGTGGTTAAAAAAAAAAATCCACCTGCAATGCAGGAGACATAGGAGATGCAGATTCCACCCTGGGTTGGGAAGATCCCCAGGAGGAGGAAATGGCAACCCATTGCAGTATTCTTGCCTGAAAAATCCCATGGGCAGAGAAGCCTAGCAGGCTACAGTCAGTCCAAGGGGTTGCAAAGGGTCAGACATGACTTAGCAACTGAGCACACACATATTAGATGCCACAGGGTTGCACAGTCAATATGATAGGAATTCCGACAAGGAATCTTTAATCCTAGACAGGGTTATCCAAGAGAGGATTCAGGAAGAGACAGCTCTGGAACAAGACCTCTGTAAAGTGAGCCTCCTTCCTGCCTGGTGCTCCTGGTAACCGAACCAGGCCTCATATTTCTCTAATTTCAAAATGAAGCTAATGGCCCAACCAAACTGGAAAAGTCTGCTGGGCCACTACTGCCTGAGAACAGAAGGCAGCTGGAGTTTGGGGGGTTTGCTGCCATTTCTTCCTAACTCTCTGACCCGTTGAGCATCCTGCTCAGATGCACACGTGAAGAGACTGGAATTGAAGGGTCAAGGATGACCTACAGTGGTGGGGAAGGGTTGCAAGAACCAAAATTGATGGGGAAGGTCTGAGAGTCCAGCACCGGGGGGAGCTGTGACTGCCCCAGGCCTGAAGGGACAAGAGGAGGAAAGGGCATTTCACAGGGACCCACCTCAAGGGCTGGAGCCACAGAGGAGCTCTGAAAAGAGACATAATTCAGGGTCGGGGGGTCTACATTGCCAGAAGTGGACCCAAAGCTGGAGGGGAGTGAGGACCACACCTTGACTTCTCCCACCCATCCTCTGGGCTCTTGCTAACATCTCCCCCTGGCACACCCACCTGAAAGCCAGCCACGAAGGATTCAGCCTTCCACATGCAAGGCAGGGAGAGAAAAGAACCCAGAATAACCAGTGTGTTCGCCACGTCTCTTGATTTCCTCATTTCACCCAGAACTACTCTTGGACACGGAGAAGGAGGAACCCAACAATCTATTTCATCAAGCTGAAAGAGCCAACTCCATTTGGCAAGAGAATGAAGGGTTTTTATTTTCCTAGAGCCAGTTTATTTTCTGTTCCCTTCATTTCTCTCAGAGCGCAGCGACCTTCAAATGGGTGACCTCTGCAATGCCATTGACCTGAAACCTTTGAAAGGATGGCACTCCACACACCTAACAATAAAAACCTTGTGGCAGCCTCCCCTCCTGGGATGGAAGGCTTCAGATGAATCCTCATGTCTGAATGTTGCTAATACTACAAAATACCGTCATTAGCCTTCTTCAAATTTCCTTTCAATTCAATTCACTTGGAAGGCTTTTCCTTTCAGCTGTCCGTGGCTACGCTCCACTGTTCTCCCTTGAAAGCTGAGCGGTTTGATATGACATTATCCAACCAGACAAGCCTGTGTCTCCTGGGATCCAATCGGGCTTTTCCCAGCAACTAAGCTGTTTGACCCTACACTTAATGCATTTTTTGATTAATGCAATATTTAAAAAACAAACAAACAAACTCAAAAATTGGTTTTAGATTGGTTTTAAAATATTGAACGATCTTGAAGTCGAAACTGCTGGGGATTTGGGGAATCAGTGACAGAAGATCAATCCTTCTCCGGCTAATGAGAGTCCAGCCCCATTTGCTGCTTCTTGCTCGAGCTGGGTTGTTCTCCTCCCTGTGTTCCCCTGGAGGCTTTCTAATAAGTAAACACTTGCTCTTGTAAACCACATAAATTGATTCATTCTCCCAGGGGTTCTAAGTAGTTGACGTTCCTCCTCCTATTCAACAAGAAGGCAAACTGAGACTTCCAGAGTTGTGGTGGTGTTGTCCAAAGCCACAGAGGGAACTATTTTCATTGGTTGCACCTGCTCAAAGGAGTCTGGGAACAGTGACCCCTCTCTCTGATGCATAAATCTCCAGTGTCTAATGGGAGTGTGCACCCCTGCCTGCCAAGCTCCTACTCGACCTGCAAGACCCAGAGCATGTGTTACCTCCTCCATGAAGCCATGTACCCACCCCACGACTTCCTCCAAGCTCTCGGACTACTACACAGACTTCTGTGATCCATTTATCACGTTGAAATGCTGTTTCCTTGTATCTTCCCTAAAATTCTGAACTTTCTTGGTACAAGATTGGTACCTGTTTTGTCTTTATAACCCCAGTGCCCAGCCCTTAGGCGGTACCCTTTAAATGTTAGTGAATGAATGATGACCCCCCACTTTCATCCCCATGTGCCCAACCTCACTGTGAGGCTGGGACAGCATGCTACAGGAACTGGGGAGGGGGATGGAGGCCAAGATGGTGACACAGGAGCCCCTGAGCCCCCCACTTCTCATGGCCACACAAAACCCACAGCCACACCTCGGAGACAATAATACAGCTTCAGTTCCAGACCATCGCAACAAGGCGATATCACAATAAAGCAAGTCTCACAAATGTTTTTGTTTCCCAGCGCATATAAAAGTTATGTTTGCACTCTATTGTATTCTATTAAGTATATGATAACATTGTGTTCCGAAAATACATACCTTAATAAGAAGCTATTGTTCATTCACTAAGTTGGATCTGCCTTCTTGCGACCCCATGAACTGCAGCATGCCAGGCTCCTCTGTCTTTCACTGTCTCCCCTAATTTGCTGAAACTCATGTCCATTGAGTCGATGATGCCATCCAACTATCTCATCCTCTGTCACCCCCTTCTTCTCTTGCCCTCAAAGTTTCCCAGCGTCTGGCAGGGTTTTCTCCAATGAGTCGGCTCTTCACTTCAGGTGGCCAAAGTATTGGAGCTTCAGCATCAGTCCTTTCAATGAATACTCAGGGTTGATTTCCTTTAGGATGGACTGGTTGGATCTCCTTGCAGTCCAAGGGACTCGCAAGAGTCTTCTCCAGCACCACAGTTCAAAAGTATCAATTCTTTGGTGCTCAGTCTTCTTTATGGTCCAACTCTCACATCCATACATGACTACTGGAAAAACCATAGCTTTGACTACATGGGCCTTTATCGGCAAAGTGATGTCTTTGTTTTTTAAAATGCTGTCTAGGTCTGTCATAGCTTTTCTTTCAAGGAGCAAGTGTCTTTTAATTTCATGGCTGTAGTCACCATCTCCAGTGATTTTGGAGCCCAAGAAAATAAAGTCTGTCACTGTTTCCATTGTTTCCCCATCTATTTGTCATGAAGTGATGGGACTGAATGCCATGATCTTAGTTGACTGTTGAGTTTTAAGCCAGCTTTTTCACTCTCCTCTTTCACCTCATCAAGAAATACTTTATTGCTAAAAAATGCTAACCATTAGCAGAGCCTTCAGTGAGTCCTAATCTTTTTGCTAGTGGCAGGTCTTGCCTCAATATTGAGGCTGCTGACTGATCAGGGTGGTGGTTGCTGAAGGTTGGGGTGGCTATGGAAATCTCTCAAAGATAGCAATGAAATCTGCCACATAGATTGATTCTTCCTTTCATGAACAATGTCTCTGTAACATTTCACCCACAGTAGAACTGCCTTCACAATTGAGGTCAATCTTCTCAAATCCTGCCACTGCTTTATCAAGCCAGTTTAGGTAATATTCTAAATCATTTGTTGTTGTTTCAACCATCTTCACAGCATCTGCCCCAGGAGTAAATTCCATCTCAGGAAACAACCTTACTTGTTCATCCACAAGAAGCAACTCCTTATCCATAAAGTTCACCGTGAGATTACATCAATTCAGTCACATCTGCAGCCTATAATTCTAGTTCTCTCACTATTTTCACCACATCTGCATTTCCTTCCTCCACTGAGATCTAAACCCCTCAAAGTCACCCTTGAAGACTGGAATCAGTTTCTTTCAAACTCCCATGAATGTTCATATTTTGACCTCTTCCCATGAATCATGAATGTTCTTCATGGCATCTCAAATGTTGAGTCCTTTCCAGAGGTCTTCAATTTACTTTGCCAAAATCAACCAGAGGAATCGCTATCTATGGCAGGTGTAGCCTTATGAAATGTGTTTCTTAAATAATAGGACTTGAAAGTTGAAGTGACCCTGATGCTTGGGTGGCAGAATGGATATTGTATTAACAGGCATGAAAACAACGTGCATCTCACTGTGCATCATCACCAGGGCTCTCTGGACACCAGGTTCATTGTCAATGAGTAGTAACATCTTGAAAGGAACCTTTTTTCTGAGCAGTAGGTCTCAACTATGGGCTTAAAATATTCAGTAAACTGTGCTGTGAACAGATGTGCTGTCATCCAGGCTTCGTTGTTTCTTTTATTGAGCTCAGGCAGAGAAGATAGAGCATGATCCTTAAGGGCCCTAGGATTTGGGGAATGGTAGATGTGCATTGGCTTCAACTTATCACTGACTCGATGGACATGAGTTTGAGCAAGCTCCGGGAGTTGGTGATGGACAGGGAAGCCTGGCGTGCTGCAGTCCACGGGGTCGCAGAGAGTCGGACACGACTGAGCGACTGAACTGAACTGAACTAAAGTCACCAGCTGCATTCACCCCTAACAAGAGAACGAGCCTGTCCTTTGAAGCTTTGAAGCCAGCACTGACTTCTCCTCTCTAACTGTGAGAGTGCTGGATGGCATCTTCTTCTAAGATAACACTGTTTTGTCTGTTGTTTAGTGTAGCCACCTTCATGAATTAGCTAGATCTTCTTAATAACTTGCTGCAGCTTCTACATCAGCCCTTGCTGCTTCATTCTGCACTTTCATGTTATGGAGATGACGTCTTTCCTTAAACCTCATAAGCCAACCTCTACCAGCCTCAAACCTTTCTTATGTAGCTTCCTCACTGCTCTCAGCCTTCATAGAATTCAAGAGAGGTAGCGCCTTGCTCCAGGACTCTTGCCTGGAGAATCCCACGGGCAGAGGAGCCTGGTGGACCGCACTCCATGCGGTCGCAAAGAGTTGGGCACGACCAAAGTGACTGAGCACAGAGTCTGGATCCTGCTGTGGTTTAAGGCAGTGTTGTGGTTGGCTTGGTCTTCTCTCCAGATCACACAACTTTCTCCACATCCACAATAAGGATGTTTTCACTTATCATTTGTGTGTTCACTGGAGCAGCACTTTAAATTTCCTTCAAGAACTTTTCCTTTGCATTCAGAACTTAACAGTTTGGTGCAGGCGATCTGGCTTTCAGCCTGTCGAAGCTTTGGCCATGCCTTCCTCGCTAAGCTTAGTCACTTCTAGCTTTGGATGTAAAGTCGGAGACTTGCAACTCTTTCCCTTAGAGACCGTTGAAGGTTATTGATCGGCCTAATTTGCATCCTGCTGTGTCTCAGGGAATAGGGAGGCCTGAGAAGAGGGAGAAAGCCAGGGAACTCGTGGTCTCCAGGACAGGCACACCACACACAACATTTCTCAGCTAAGTTCAAAGTCTTATACAGGCATGATTCATGGTGCCTCAGAACAATTACAATAGTAACATCAAGAGTCACTGTTCACAGGTCACATAACCCATATAATAATAATGGAAAAGTTTGAAATGTTGCAAGAATTACCAAGATGTGACACAAAAACTCAAAGTGAGCAAATGCGATCGGAACGGTGAATATCTGTGAAGTGCAGTAACGGGAAACATAATAAAACAAGCTATGACTGTACAGCTATACACCGTACAATGAACGGGATCCAGGGACCAGCTGAGTGACTACTACACACCAGAGAGAACACCCACATGGAAACAGGCAGGAAAGGCTGACACACTCTTGTGGTAAAACCCACCCCCCAGGATTTCCCTGGCAGTCCAGCGGTTAAGACTTGGCACTTCTACTGCAAGGAGCACAGGTTTGATCCTGCGTGCCACACGGTGTCCCAGGTGGCCAAGAATCCGCCTGCCAGTGCAGGAGCCACAGGAAACACGGGTTCAATCCCTGGGTCCCTGGGTCAGGAAGATCCCTCGGAGTGGGAACAGAGGAGCCTGGCAGGCTACAGTCCATGGGGTCACAAAGAGCCGGACACAACTGAGTGACTGAGCATGATCCATGCAACAAAGCAAAACAATCCCCACCCCAGCGTTGACCCTTGGAACTGCAAGGGAACCCCCAATGCTCAGCTTCTCCCAGAGGAACGAAGGGTTTGGACCCCATATCTTGTGCACCGTTACGATTCCCACTGGAGGGACTGACTCCCAAAGCAGCTAGCTCTAAAAACCAATGGGGCTTGTGTCCATGAGACCCACAAGACTGTAGCAAACCAAGAAATAATTCTTAACAAGACACACAGCACTCGCCATGTCTCTCCCCACAGGGCTTAGTGCAGAGGGCACAGGCAAAATCATCTCTTGGTCTTTCTGTGGCAGAGGTGATCTGCATACTTTGACAGTTTTTAGCAGGCACTAGGGGCGGGCTGTGACCCCCAAAGACCAGGGAAGCCAGAGCACTGCTCCCCTGCCTTCTCCCTCCAGTCCACGACGAGTCACCGATATCTCCCTGGAAGGAGCCCATACACAAGTCTGCACCACAGCTCTTAAGGCTGCTGCCCTCAGAATGGATCCCATATCGTTCTGATGGACAAAGAGGCTTCCATCCATGAGTCCCGCGGGACTGGAGCAGACAAAGAAGCAATTCTGAGCTGGCTGTCCCTCCGGGACTCAGCACAGAGGGAGCAGACCAAAAAAAAAAAAAAAAAAGCCTGTCTTCCATCCTGAAAGGGGCATTTTAAAAGTGCCACCTGGGGCCCAGGCTTCTAATTTAGCGGGCCTCCAGGGGCTGACTGCAGTTCTTCCCAGAGACCAGGGAAGCAGGCAGACACATCTCCCACCTTCTCCCCTCAGCCTGCTCCAGTAATAGAACCGAGGCCTCAGAATCTCACAGGAAGGAGTTTGTACACACCCAGCTTTTGCAGCTTCCACCTGAGGAATGGGCCCTGGGGTCACGTGGCCCTAATAGCCAAAGGGGCTTGCATCCATGAGTCCCACAGGACTGTAGCAAACAAAGAAGCAGTCTTTTTAGGGTTTTTTTTTTTTTTGGTTGCACTGGATCTTCCGTGTGGCAAGAGGGCTTTTTCTAGGTGCAGAGAGCAGGGGCCACTCTCTAGTTGTGGTCCACGGGCTTCTCACTGGGTGGCTTCTCTTGTTGCAGAGCCCGGCTCTAGGGCACCGGGCTTCAGTAGTGGCAGCATGCAGGCTCAGTAGTTGTGGTGCTATGGTTTATGGCATCTTGGCATGTGGCATCTTCCTGGACCAGGGCATATGGCATCCTCCTGGACCAGGGATCGAACCCATGCCCCTTGCATTGGCAGGTGGAGTCTTATTTATCCACTGCACCACTTGGGACGTCCCAAAGAAACAGTTCTGAGTGGGCACAGGAACACCGCCACCACCCCCCGCAAGTACCCGCTCATACCCCGCAGAGAGGGAGCAGGAAAAGCGCCCATCTCCCAGGTGCTCCCTGGAAGGGACCTAATGACATGTTTTCCCAGCTGCTGCCTGAGAATCCAGCTTCTAATCAGCCTAAGTGCAACTGGGCTGAGAGCCATCATCCCATCTGGGACAGTGACAGGTCTTGGCACTGAACTGCCGGGAGCCACTAAGAACAAAGAAGGAGGCTTGGACAATCACAGAAGGTTGGGAGACAACTGGTAGCCCAGGCCAGTCTGATTGATAACATGCATCCCCTGCACTAGACCATTCTGTCAAAGCTGAGAGCTGTGGCTCTTTCACCTAACACGTAAACCCACACGGAGTCAGAAAAATGGAGAAACAGAGGAAAATGTTCCAAACAAAAGAACAAGATAAATCTCCAGAAACAGATCTTATTTTCATGGAGAGAAGTGATTTTCCTGATAGCGTAACAGTCATACTGATGTTCACTGAGGTCAGTAGAGCAATGCATATACAAGGTGCATATACAACCAATGCATATGTAATTTCAACAAAGAGAAACTATTAAAAAGTACCAGCCAGAAATCACAGAGCTGGAGAATACAGTAACTGAACAGAAATTTGCAATAGAAAGTTTCGACAGCAGACTAGATCAAGCAGGAGAAAAGATAAAGCAAACTCAAAGAGCGGTCAGTGGAATCCATCCAATCAGAGGCGTATTGGAAGGGTAGAGGATGGAACAGAGGAAAGATCCTCCCTGACCGTAAGGAAGAGGCAGCGCTGCAGCCGTAATGGAGGGAAGAGGAGCAGGTGGGTGCCCAGGCGGTTCACCGGGCCATCTGTCGGTGCCCTCCTGCCCAGCCTGAAGAGCAGATGGTCAAGCTCAGTAGTCATGGCTTTAGAATGGCAGGTGACCAGGGGCTTGGACCCATCAGGGATGACCTAGCGGTGCCTGGCTGCGGGTGAGTGTGGGTGAAGCAGACGCCACCTCCAGACCAGCGGCAGTGCTGTGAGCTACGGTCCCCCCACTTACCTTCCTCCTGTGAACCTTCCTGACGGTCCGTTATGCTGCCAGAGTGGCAACTCCTCCCCTTGCCCTCCAGTCTCTGGGAGAGCAACATGAAGATGGCAGCGATAGCTTCAAGTTTAATGGAATTCTTTATATGTATCCTGGGCTCAGGAGTCGGAGCTCCCAGGCTCCGGAGCACAGGCTCAGTAGTTGCTACACTTGGGCTTGGTTGCTCTGCGGCACATGGGACCTTCCCAGATCAGGGATTGAATCTATGTTTCCTGCACTGGCAGGCTAATTCTTTACCACTGAGCCACCAGGAGAGCCCTTTTTTTCTTTTTAAACCCTAATTCTTAAAAAAAAAAAAAATTCTTTATTTAGCTGTACCAGGTCTTAGTTACGGCACCCAGGATCTTTTAATTGCAGCATATGAGATCTAGTCCCCTGGCCAGGGATTGAACCCATGCCACCCCCTGCATTGGGAGTAAGGAGTCTGAGCTACTGGACTGCCAGGCAAATCCCTTTTATTAAAAAAAAAAAAAAAAATGTATTTATTTGATGCTGATTCTTAGTTTCGGCATGTGGGATCTAGCTCCCTGACCAGGAATTGAACCCTGGCCCCCTGCACTGGGAGCAGGGAGTCTGAGCCACTGGACTGCCAGGGAAGCACTCCAAGTTTAACAGAATTCGTGATGTACTTCGTGGTAGAAGCATTTTTCCCTCTGGAAACCAGAGCCTTGGTACCTGTGAGGCTCAGAGCTGCCCAGACAGAGCACAGGTTCACAGGTGGGTCCCTGGGAGTCGCGGCAAGAGGGGCCAGTCCTGCTCCCACCTTTGACCCCCGAGCCCTCGGATTCTACCTGATGGAGGCACAGTACCGAGTGTGGTTGTCAATTTACATGGAGACAAAGGACAGAAGCAAGGTGTTCAGGGAGGGATGACGGGTTCCCTCTGGGCAGCTCAGCAGAGGTGCTCAGCGGGTAAAGGAAGAGATGCGAAGACCACCTCAGAGGAATGCTCGGCTGAAAAAGACACCGATTAGATTTATCATCTCAGGACCCCGCACCTCAACCCCCAGTTCTATAACCAGAGGCTGAGAGACGTGCCTCCCCTGGAGAAGGAGCTGAAAACAGCCCCAGCTCAGAAGGCCTGGATTCCCGGGTGCGCTTTGCCGTCTCTCTGCAGGCTTTCCTCCCAGCCATCCACTGCCGCTCACATAGGGGCAGCCCCGGAATTGGGAGACCAGGGCAGGAGGCGGGGGTAGGTTATTCCCGGAGGTCTGGGTCCACAGTTCTCTGGGAGTGTAGCTCATGAATCACTTCTTGGTTTACGTAAAGCAGCTTTCTCAATGCTACTTCAGTCAAGTCCTTGACTCTGGAGGCGAAGGGTGGCAGACTGTTAGCACAAGTCCGTGTGCCCGACGCACAATGAGGCCGAACAGGAGCTGGGAGCGGGGAGCGGTTTATTGCAGGGCCCTGCCCCGATGGCTTAGTGGGTAAAGAATCCACCCGCAATGCAGGAGACACAGGAGAGCGGGTTCCATCCCTGGGTCAGGAAGCTCCCCCGGAGAAGGAAATGGCAACCCTCTCCAGTATTCTTGCCTGGAGAATCCTACGGACTAAGGAGCCTGGTGGGCTAGAGTCCATGGGGTCGCAAAGATTTGGACACGACTGAGCATGCAGGCATGGCGTACAAGGAGACGGGTGGCTCTTGGCCTAGAAGAGATGGATCAAGCTCCCGGAAGGGTTTCAGCAAAGCACTTTTAAAAGCCCGGTGGAGGAGGAGAGGGTCCTGCGGTCTGTGATCAGTTCATGCACAGTTCTCTGGCTGGTGGTGAGAGAACAGGGTGGTGCGCAGGGGTTACCATCAATCCTCAGGCTCCAGGAGACCTGGGGCTGTGGCTCAGGGTCGTCAAGTAGTTAACTTCTTCCATTTGGTAGGGAGTTTCACATCTGCATGGCTCAGCTGGTAAAGAATCCGCCTGCAACGCGAGAGACCTGGGTTCGATCCCTGGGTTGGGAAGATCCCCTGGAGAAGGGAAAGGCTACCCACTCCAGTATTCTGGCCTGGAGAATTCCATGGAGTGTATAGTCTATGGGGCCACAAAGAGTCGGACACAACTGAGCGACTTTCCCTTTCACATTTGGGAAACAACTCAGGAAACTTGCATCAATCCTGTTATCTACTTCAGAGAGGAGTTAAAGTGGAGGATATGAGGGGGGAACGATGTCTAGGAAAGGGCCCCTGGGGTCCTGCTCGGGTACAATCCCCTTTCCTTTGATACTCCTTAATCTTGAGAAGAAAAAGTTTTGAACAAGAGCAGGAATAAAGATTCAGATAAGGAGGGTAATCAGAAACGTGACAGAGATACAAGATGAGCAGACACCTAATGAGGGGGATAGAACCCCTGAAAGGCAGGTGCATCGTCCGTCTGCACCGTCATTCCATAGACAGGTACAACACAGGTGCTGCAGACAGCCCCGAGCTTCTGCGGTGCGTCTCCCGCGCACTTGCCTTGTTGGCTCTGGGGAGCAGGAATGGCCCTGGGCTGGGGCTCAGAGCAGCTGTGGGCTCCCCGATTTCCAGGCCCGGCACTCACACTCTTCCAGGGGTGCTCCTCCCCTGCCCCTCCGCAAGGCCAGCTGAGCTATAAATAATGAGAAGAGAATGTATGGGAAGTATTTTATGCCTTGTATTATAAAATGGTACAACTTTGAGGTTTGAGTTTTTTTAAGGCTGAATGCTAAAAGAAGGTCAGGCATGAGAGAGAGAGAACAGAGTAGGACATGGCAACCCACTCCAGTATTCTTACCCGGAAAATCCCATGGACAGAGGAGCCTGGTGGGCTACAGTCCATGGGGTCACAAAAAGCTGGACACGACTGAGCAACAAGGAAGTCAGTCCTGAATATTCATTGGAAGGACTGATGTTGAAGCTAAAGCTCCAGTATTTTGGCCACCTGATGCCCAGAGTCCACTCATTGGAAAAGACCGTGATGCTGGGAAAGATTGAAGGCAGGCGGAGAAGGGGACGACAGAGGATGAGATGGTTGGGTGGCATCACCGACTCGATGGACGTGGGTTTGAACAAGCTCCTGGAGCTGGTGATGGACAGGGAGGCCTGGCGTGCTGCAGTCCATGGGGTCACAGAGAGTCAGACACGACTGAGCGGCTGAACTGAACTGAACTGAGCACAGAGAGAGAGAAAAATCAAAGACAACATTGAAAGACAAACGGCGGCACACCTGAGCACGCGCACACACACACACACACACACACACACGTCGCTCACATACACATTCTCTACACACACTACACTCACACCCACTCACCACCACCCATACACGCGCACACAGCAGAGACTGTTTCATCTCCGCCTGGCAATTCCCTGGGTTTCCAACTAGAAGAGGGGAAATAGCTGCAGAGCTCCCCTCAGGCACCAGGTGGCGCCAAAGCCTTAAGGGAAATCATACTTGGCAAGAACTGGTGGCCAAATTGAAGTGACGTGGGGAAAACACAAGGGTTCGCCCCTTTCAACGGACAGCAAGGGTAGGAGAATCAAGACACAGAAGCAGCATTTCTGGGTGAAGTGCAGACTTGAAAGACTGGGAGCCGGGTCCTGCCTACAATGAACCCTTTATTCACTGATGGATTAAAGATGGAGGGTGGGATGTGTGTATATTGTCATCTGCAGGACAGCAGAAGATGGATCACCTGCTCTGTCTGATCACCTCTTATCAAATGAAGCAGCTGCCAAATATGCATGAAGTGTCAGCACGTTGGAGGTGCTTTTTAAAAATATTTGTTTATTTATTTGGCTGTGTCGGGTCTTAGTTGGGACACTCGGGACCTGTCGTTGCCGAGCATGGACTCTCTCGTTTCGGCGTGTGGGCTTAGCTGGTCTGGCATGTGGGATTAGTTCCCCCACCAGGGACTGAACTCATGTCCCCTGCATTGCAAGGCAGATTCTTAACCACTGGAGGGCCAGCAAAGTCCCGTGTCAGCACACTTGAATTGATGGCTGTTGTTTTCCAAGTTCACGTTGAATTTCTTTCTGCAGAAATTAAGTGTACATCTCTTGTCTGATCAGCCCTGTCCTGTGAGGAGTCCAAGGCCAGGTAGAATGGCTTTGAAGTCCCATAGACCTGGTCTTAAAAATGAGTGTCGACTGGGACTAGCTGCAATGGTTGATTTTGGGGGGTCAGCTTGGCTTATGTGACACAGTTGTTTTGTTAAACACTAGTCTCCGTGCCGCTGGGAAGTTATTCTGTAGATGTGGTTAACATCTACCAGCAGTTAGCTGACTTCACATCAAGTAGATGGCCCATAATGTGGGTGGGCCTCATCTAATCACCTGAAGGGCTTATGATCAGCCCTGTCATAAGGTTCATGAAGCAAAGACTGAGACTCTCCAGATGAGAAGGAATTCAGCCTTATGATTATAACTTGGAAACTCCTCCTGCATTACCAGCTTGCCCTACAGATTTTGAACTAACCAGCTCCCACAGTCCCATGAGCCAGTTCCTTAAAGTCATTCCTCTATATTTTATACATGTATATGTACATGTGTCGGAGAAGGCAATGGCAACCCACTCCAGTACTCTTGCCTGGAAAAATCCCATGGACGGAAGAGCCTGGTAGGCTGCAGTCCATGGGGTCTGGAAGAGTCAGACACGATTGAGTGACTTCACTTTCACGCATTGGAGAAGGAAATAGCAACCCACTCCAGTATTCTTGCCTGGAGAATCCCCAGGACAGAGGAACCTGGTGGGCTGCCATCTATGAGATCACACAGAGTCAGACACGACTGAAGCAACTTAGCAGCAGCAGCAGCATATACATGTGTACATATATATATATATATATCAGTTCAGTTCAGTTCAGTCACTCAGTCATGTCCGAGTCTTTGCAACCCCATGAACCACAGCACGCCAGGCCTCCCTGTCCATCACCAACTCCCAGAATCTACCCAAACCCATGTCCATTGAGTCGGTGATACCATCCAACCATCTCATCCTCTGTCGTCCCCTTCTCCTCCTGCCCTCAATCTTTCCCAGCATCAGGATCTTTTTCAATGAGTCAGCTCTTCGCATCAGGTGGCCAAAGTACTGGAGTTTCAGCTTCAACATCAGTCCTTCCAGTGAACACCCAGGACTGATCTCCTTTAGGATGGACTGGTTCGATCTCCTTGCAGTCATATATATATATATCTCCTACTGTTCTGTGTGTTTAGAGAATGAACCCTCACTGACACGAGCTGTAGTCATCAGTAAGTGAATTATATGACCTCTCCAAGACATGCTTTCCTCATCTGTAATGTGATGTTGTAAAACCAAAAGGATTTAATGAGTAACTATGCATGGTGCCCAGCGTGGAGCCTGACCAATCACCGTGGACACTAAGCAGGGTATTCTTTCCTCGTCCATCCTCGTCCCAGTACACACACGCCCCTACAGGTTTACATCAGGCTGCGGAGATTAGACGCACACCTCCACGACAGTCTGTGCTAGAGCACGCACACACACGCACAGACACACAATTCCTCGTATGTGTGTTGACTGCAGTGTATGCAGGTGTCCTGCTACTTCTCAAAGGGTCATCCACAGACCAGCTACCGGGGCATCACTCAGGAACATGGCGAGACCTACTGATCCAGGGACTTTCCGATGGTCCAATGACTGGGCTCTGAGCTCCCAATGCAGGGGGCCCAGATTCAGTTCTGTTTAAAACAAAACAAAACAGATAAATGAATTGTAAAAACCCTAGTGATCCAGAAACTGGGAGGAGACTGTTGGCGTTGGGGTGGGAGTTGAGGTGGGGGGTGTCACAGCAATCAGTGTTTGAACAAGCCCCCCAGGTGCTCCACGGGCTAAGAACCCCTGCTGTGCTGACTCGTCAGCCCTACAGGGCAGGGACTGCTTCTGTCTGTTGTCTGCATATTCTCTTTTGTTTACATATTCCTAGTACCTAGAACAGTGCCTGGCACATCACAGGCATCCACCACATGTTTGCTGTGCCAGCTCGACAAAAAAAAATAACAGTCGGCTTTGTACCAAAATATCTGCACTTTACACAAAGGACAGGCTTGTTCTCTGCTCCAGCTCCCTCTTTGCATCAGTGATGCCTCCACATCCCAGCTCCTGTCTGCCTTGATCATTTTAGTCTTGACCGACCTGAGCGATCTGTAAACTCGAGACCTCCATCATTCAACATCCAGCTCAGCTTACCTTCCTCACCCTAGTGCAGATTTCCTCCATTTGCCAATTTGTGAGACTAGTTAAATACCAAGAACTTTAAAATCCCATTAAGTGATACCCTCATTCATAATCTTACAACGTAACATCTATGCTGCCCTCTTCCCCCACCCATCGCAAAGCGTGCTCACAGACACTGTTTACCTTCCCGCCGCTCCATGAAGCAGACTGTCCCGTGGGGCAGGCAGGGCTGTACAAGATCTAATCCCACAGCGGTGCCTCGTGCTGGTCGCACTAAGAACAGAAATCACCTCTGGTACTGTCATCGTCAAGAATATCCTTCCAGACCGAATCTGACAGCATGGCCTGGGAGATCTGGAACTTAGTGCCGGGAGTGTAACCTGGCAGCTCTGCCTGCCCACTGCCAGGTGCTCCATTACATTCTAGCGCTTAAGTGATTTCCTTCTAAATACACATGGAGACAGATATATTCTCAGTATTTACTGATTAAATATATTCATTATATAAACTAATGCTCTGTAAATACATAGCTACTGTGCTGTGCTCAGTGACGTCAGTCATGTCCAGCTCTTTGCGACCCCATGAATCGTAGCCCACCAGGCTCCTCTGTCCATGGAATCTCCAGATAAGAATACTGGAGTGGGTTGCCATTTCTTCCTCCAAGCGATCTTCCCCACCCAAGGATCAAACCCCTGTCTCCTGCATCTCCTGTATTGTAGGCAAATTCTTTACCAGTGAGCCACTGGAGAAGCTCATAAATACATAAATCCCCCTAGAAAAGGTTCAGTTCAGTCCAGTCACTCAGTCATGTCTGACTCTTTGCAATCTCGTGAACTGCAGCACGCCAGGCCTCCCAGTCCATCACTAACTCCTGGAGTTTACTCAAACTCCAGTCCATTGGGTCAGTGATGCCATCCAACCATCTCATCCTCTATCGTCCCCTTCTCCTCCCGCCGTCAATCTTTCCCAACATCAGGGTCTTTTCAAATGAGTCAGCTCTTCGCATCAGGTGGCCAAAGTATTGGAATTTCAGCTTTAACATCAGCCCTTCCAATGAACACTCAAGACTGATCTCCTTTAGGATAGACTGGTTGGATCTCCTTGCAGTCCAAGGGACTCTCAAGAGTCTTCTGCAACACCACAGTTCAAAAAGAGAAAGTAATAAACATTAATAGTTCCAAGAATCTTTGTGCCTGAAAGGGAACGGCAGTGTTCCAACTCACCGGCAGGGGGCGCGCTGCTCAAAAGCAGTGCCCTTGGACTAGACCATTTGTCTGCGGGGACCACTACTCTGCAGAGGCAGGAGTTTCAGTAAAGATGTGGCAAGTGGGTGCTAACTGAGCTTTCAGTTTTGATGATAAAGGCGACACTTCACAGTTGGCGTTCACCTGAAAACATTCATCTGATTTAAGCTAACTGGTTTCAGAAAGTAATGGCAATCAGATCCTTTTTGGAAAATAGATTTAAATTGACTTTTAGAATTAGGCTATTTGTTGTTGTTTAGTCTCTAAGTTGTGTCCAACTCTTAGCGACTCCACGTAGCCTGCCAAGTTCCTCCACCCATGGGATACTCCAGGCAAGAATACTGAAGTGGGTTGCCATGCTGTCCTCCAGGGGTCTTCCTGACCCAGGGATCAAATCCTCAGTTTCTGCACTGGCATGTGGATCCTTTACTGCTGAGCCATCAGGGAAGCCCCAGAGTAAACAGATGTCACAAATAAGTTTCCTAAAGCTGGAAAGATGACATGCATGAGAACAGTCTCTCAAGTTGTTCTGTTGTTCAGCCACTCAGTCGTGTCCAACTCTTTGTGACCTCATAGACTGCAGCACACCAGGCTTCCCTGTCCGTCACTATCTCCCAGAGCTTGCTCAAATTCATGTCCATTAGAGTCAGTGATGCCATCCAACAATCTCACCCTCTGTCGTCCCCTTCTTCTCCTGCCTTCAATCTTTCCCAGCATCAGGGTCTTTTCCAATGAGTCAGCTCTTCGAATCAGGTGGCCAAAGTATTGGAGTTTCAGCTTCAGCATTAGTCCTTCCAATGAATAGTCAGGACTGATTTCCTTTAGGATTGACTGGTTTGATCTCCTTGCTGTCCAAGGGACTCTCAAGAGTCTTCTCCAACACCACAGTTTGAAAGCACCAATTCTTCAGCACTCGGCTTTCTTTATGGTCCAACTCTCATATCCATACATGACTACTGGAAAAACCATAGTTTTGACTAGATGGACCTTTGTCAGCAAAGTGATGTCTCTGCTTTTTAATACTCTCTCTAGGTTTGTCATAGCTATTGTTCCAAGGAGCAAGCGTCTTTTAATTTCGTGGCTGCAGTCACCATCCGCAGTAATTGTGGAGACCAAGAAAATGAAATCTGACACTGTTTCCGCATTTTCAAGTTGTTCTAACTTGCATCTGTATCAACAGTGTCTCTTAGGCATGAATTTTAAAATCTCTCTGAGGGCACTTTGATTTATCTGCATTTTTCAAAGGAGATTCCATTGGTCTTTTCAGTTTATACGAACCCCACAGTCTAATAGTCTCATCTCTATAAACACAAGATGAGGTTGGTGATGTTGATGCCTTCAGGGTGCCCCAGGCCCTGTGCTAAGAGCCTGCATGCTTATATTCTTGACTCACAACCACCATTGTGAGGTGTGAACTGTGTCCATCACACAGGTGAACAGAGACTGGGGCTTGGTGTCTGTCCGTGGTTACACGGCAAGTGAAGAAGGAAGCTGGCATTTGAGCCCAGGGAGCGATGCCTCTAAAGCCCTGTTCTGAACCACTTCTCAGGATGCAGGCAGCTCTAAGCGTTCACTCAACCATTACCACCTACAAAGAGAACCATGCTCACTGCCTGGGCCACAGACTGTCTATTATGACAACAGTTGACCTTGCTGAGATGGATTTTGAAGGTATATAGGAATTAGAAGAACCTGCTGATTTTTTAGCCATTGACTATGTAGAAAAGGGGTTTCCCTGATAGCTCAGTTGATAAAGAATCTGCCTGCAATGCAGGAGGCCCCGGTTTGATTCCTGGGTGGGAAAGATCTGCTGGAGAAGGAATAGGCTACTCACTCCAGTATTCTTGGGCTTCCCTGGTGGCTCAGCTGGGTAAAGAATCTGCCTGCAGGGCGAGAGACCTGGGTTTGATCCCTGGATTGGGAAGATCCCCTGAAGGAGGGAAAGGCCACCCACTCCAGTATTCTGGCCTGGAGAATTCCATGGACTGTGTAGTCCCTGGGGTCTCAAAGAGCGACTTTCACTTTCATGTAACAAGAGAGACCCGTCCCATCCCGCCCCCACATGTCCTGCCCCCATGAACTCACACACTGTCCCCCCACGTGCTGGATGAGCACAAAGCAGGCACAGAGGTCTGTGCAATGCACTAACTGTCACACTGCCCTGTGGGAGCCACAGTCAAGCTCCTGTAGGATAATAGTGCTGAGTCACCTCCTGGCGCACAATGCCAAGTCCTTGCTTTACAGCTTGATGCCTAAAAGCATGAGGGAGGGTGAGTTTATCCAACTAGACATGCTTTTGGTCTCAAGTGAGGTGGTTCCCAAGCGTACCTGTGCCCCCACAAACCCCCAGGGCATTTTTATAAATATTTATTTATTTGGCTGCATCAGGTCTTAGTTTTGGCATGTGGGATCTTCCGTTGCAGCGCCTGGACTCTCTAGTTGTGGCACACAGGCTCCAGGGCACAGGCTCAGTAGTTGGGGCGCTCAGGCTTACTCGCCCCATGGCACATGGGATCTTAGTTCCCCCCCCCCAGGATCCAACCCGCATCTCCTGCATTGCAAGATGGATTCTTAACCATTGGACCACCAGGGAAGTACCCCCTATCCCCCCAAATCAGGGCATTTTTAAGGATTCACATTTCTGGACTCCACCCTAGAGCTACTGAATCCACATCTCCAGCTTGTGAGCACAAGCGAAGATGTGTGTGTGTGTTTTTTAAATCCCTCAGTGATCCCATAGCATTGGGTACATCCGACCACTGCTTGCGATCATTCCAGAAGGATTTGGACATCAGTACCAAGGATGCTCATAAAGGATGCTGAGAAAGATGTCAGTGGAGAGGCTTGGTGACAGCACCTTTCCCCCTGGGAATTGATAGTCGAAGATCTAATACAGTCGCCTGGACACAGAGAACCTACTAGAAGGATGACCCAGCGCTTCCTTCTTGGTTCCCCGACGTCAGTCAGGCCCGCAGCAGTGAGGTGGGCCTCTGACTGTCCTGCTTCCAGTGGATCCAGTTGGGTGAAGCGAAAGAAGCAAGAATGATGTCGGTGCGGGCGTGGAGGCCCCCGAGGGGGTTGGGGCGCTCTCGGGGGCTCTGCTCTCCCAAAGAGGAAGGACGCCAGCAGTGGGGGGAGCGGGGGGAGCAATGAGACAAGCAGAGACGAAAAGGGCAAGGAGAAGCCAGTCGCGGCCTCCTCCGTGTCCCCTTGAGAGCAGCTGCAGCAGGTCAGGCAGACGTGAGCGCCGGCCACGGGGCGTGGGCAGAGAGCGACAGAGCAGGCGGGGGTGGGGGGTCGCCGCTGGGCTCCGAGGAGCTGCCGTCCACGCCGTGGCCTCAGCCTGCAGAAGCGCTCTGCGACCTTGCCTTGACCTTCAGCCCCGAGTCCTCTTTGTTGCCTGTCACATCACAGTAAGGGGCTTCCCTGGTGGCTCAGTTATTAATCTGCCTGCAACGCAGGAGACCCAGGTTCGATCCCTGAGTCAGGAAGTCCCCCTAGAGAAGGAAATGGCAACCCACTCCAGTATTCTTGCCTGGAGAATCCCACGGCCAGAGGAGCCTGGCGGGCTATGATCCATGGGGTCACAAAGAGTCAGACATGACTGAGTGTCTGAGCACTGACCAAATGCAAACTATTATACAGAGAATAATAGTTTATCCAACCTTGTTGGATAAACAGCAAGGTTGTACTTCGACTACCCTGGTGGTCCAGTGGTTTAGAATCTGCCTTCTAATGCAGGGAACCTGGGTTCAATCCCTGGTGCAGGAACTAAGATCCCTCCTGCCACAGAGCAAGCAAGCATGCGCAAAGCAATGAAGACCCAGTGCAGCCAAAATAAAAATAAATAATAAAAGTTTAAAAGCCCTGGCCGCATACCAGGCCTAAATATTAAAAAGCAAAAACAACAAGCTCCTACTGTTTAGCATGGCAAACTATATTCACTATCTAGTGATAAACCATAATGGAAAAGAATATGGAAAGAATATATATGTATATCTGAGCCCAGCTTTCTTTATAGTCCAACTCTCACATCCATACATGACCACTGGAAAAACCATAGCTTTGACTAGACAGACCTTTGCTGGGAAAGTAATGTCTCTGCTTTCTAATATGCTGTCTAGGCTGGTCATAACTTTTCTTCCAAAGAGTAAGCGTCTTTTAATTTCATGGCTGCAGTCACCATCTGCAGTGATTTGTAAATGCAGTTGATTTATAATATTGTGTTAGTTTCAGGTGTACAGCAAAATGATTCAGTTATGCATGTATCAACTGTGTGGTCAGTCTCTCAGTTGTGTCTGACTCTTTGTGATCCCGTGGACTGCAGCCCTCCAGGCTCCTCTGTCCATGGGATTTCCCAGGCAAGACTACTGGAGTGGGTTGCTATTTCCTCTTCCAGGGGATCTTCCCAACCCAGGGATAAAGCCTGTGTCTCCTGCATGTCCTGCACTGGCAGGTGGATTCTTTACCATTGAGCCATGGGGGATCCATATATATATATATACATACATACACACATATGTATATATGTGTGTGTGTTTAGATACATATTCTGTTTCAGATTCTTTTCGATTATAGGTTATTATAACATATTCAATATAGTTCTCTGTAGTTATCTATTTTATATATAGTAGGCATATCTGTCAATCCCAAACTCCTAATTTATCCCTCCCCTCCCCTCTTTCCCCACTGATAACCATAAGTTTGTTCCCTGTGTCTGTGAGTCTGTTTCTTTTTTGTAACTCAGTTCATTTGGATTGTAAACATATTTATTTTGTACTCTGCACCTGGTCATTCCAGTATCCACAGCCTTTGCGGGTCAGATTCTGCAGTTTTGCATTTCTGCCACTTTCGCTCGTGGTAGCTTGTTTTCTCCTGTATTTGGTGACCTTTTTAAAATTGTGATCCCAGGTCTCTTGGAATTTTATTTGTGTGGTTTTGGTTTGGTTTTTTTTTTTTTTTTTTTTTTTTTTTGCGGTTTGTCTTTTTAAAGAGCATTACTCCACAGAAAATATTTTTGCTTCAGCTAGGTTCTTGGCTATACTGTCAAATTAGCTTTTTGGCATGAGGCTTTTTTAAAGCTTACTCAGGTGGCATGAATTCTTTTCACAGATTTCTGTGCATGAGGCTTGTGTGCGTGTGTGTAAGCAAAGTAATGGGAAGATCCAGTTGCACCTTCCACCTTGCTCTGGCCCAGGTTCCACCTCTGCTTGTAATGACCAAGCCCTGGGCAGCCTGGGACTAGAAAAACCGCCCCACTGCTAACATCAGATTCCTCCCTCCCTAAACCAGCAGAATTTTCTCTTTCTCATCCTGAGCTTCAGAGATTTTCCTGACATTGCCATCAAATCAACAATGTATTTAGCAAAGACGTCTCTTGCTTTCCTATCGATTTCATCCAGCATCTTTAGGTATATACCCGTGGGAGCAATTACCTTTAGCATGCAGTGTTCCATATTGCTGAAAAGCGGCATTTCCACATTAGTCTTTGGTCAGTAACATTATAAATTTCTCTGATCTTTATGCCCCTAGTAAGCAATTTTAAACCATCATTACAGAATTACAAGCTCCTGAACCTTAACAGATAAAAAAGCTGGGGACATAGGGTCAGGGAAGACATGTACTTGAGATCCAAACCTACGTATTAAATCTTGTGACATTCTCATTCATCACAGCTTTATCACTGGGCTGTCGGCCAGGGATGGTCTTTACGTTGTCCCAGAGCCTAAGGAAGTTCTCTGTGACCTGCGGTTGCTTCTTCGCATTAAACTGACTCTGCTTTATTCTAAGTATTCACAAATCACGTGACACCCTCTGAGTTATAAAGGACGTTTACCTTTGTAAACAGAAGAGCTGATTAAGAGAAAGGAATTGGTTTCACCTCAATGACCACCATCGGGGATATGCCCTTCTTGGCTCACAGGGTCCTATTCCGGACGACTGTCAAGTGGGCACCTTCATGGGATGTGTCGTTTGTTCGTTGACTCAGCTAAAATGTACTGAGTGCCCACTGGGAGCAGGCCGCTGTGCAGTCACTGGAGAGATGAGGAAGACACAGCCATGACCTTGGCCTTGGGTGAATTCGCTTTCTGTTGGAAGTAACAGAAACATAAATACTCGTTACCATGAAACCATTAAATGCTGCATCTGAGATGTAAAGACAGTTATTTCCCCCCTAAGTGTTATTATTGTTAAGTCACTCAGTCATATCTGACTCTTTGCAACCCCATGGACTGTATGTAGCCCGCCAGGCTCCTCTGTCCATGGGATTCTCCAGGCAAGAGTACTGGAGTGGGTTGCCAATTCCTTCTCCAGGGGGTTTTCCTGATCCAGGGAATGAATCTGTGACTCCTGCTTGGCATGCTGATTCTTTACTCCTGAGCCACCAGGGAAGCCCATTTACTTCCTAATACTTCATTCTTAAAGACTGAAAACTTAAATATTTCAAAAATATGTAGATTCTGATGATGACAGGATACAAGTTGGATTGGTATCTGGGATGAAGGATCCACGCGCCAGAGTCCGTACCTGACCTAGGCCTCTCTCCTGGACTGTGGTTTCAGGGGACAGTTGCTGTACTCACTGAGGCAGACATTTCTGACCACAGCCATCCCACTCCTCTGGCTTTCCCTGTCTTCACTCTCACCATGTAGAAAACCTGCTAAGAGGTAACGGTGCTGGGAGGAGTTTCATCCTCAAAGTGCAAGGCTCTGGGCTAGAGCATCTCTGGTTTGGGTTTCCATCCTCCAGGTTTCCCAAATCTTTGCATTTAGTTGACCCTGGTACTGTTTTATACAAGGTGAGCATCCTAACACCTGGCCCTTGGCCTTTTTACTACTCAGAAACTTCCTTGGTTTGATATCTGCCTGTCTTCTCCAGGTTACCGTGAGGATCCACTGAAATGAAGGAAATCAAAGTGCAAAAAATAATGTGCTATAAATTTAAAAAGCTTTATCAATGTTATTATTAGAGTAATATTGGAGTGTTAGAGCATTTTGTATTATACAGTTTCTTTACTAACCGATATTCTTGCCTGGGGAATCCCATGGAGAGAGGAGCCTGACAGGCTACAGTCCACGGGGCTGCAAAGAGTCGGAAACTACTGAAGCAACTTAGCACACCAGCAACCTAAAAATAGCCCTGGGAATGTTTTAAGAGTCATCACAGATTTAATAAAATGTCTTGCGTGTTTGTATTAATTTTAAAGCGTAGAAGAAAATTTTTAAATTCCGTAGAGGCCAAGATGGAGGGGTTCTGTTTGGTTTAACATTTGAAATATATTTCTAGACCACAGAGTTCTTGTACTGAATCCAAAAACGTACCAACTCTTTCATCGCACGTGTCACTCAACATTGAAGTAAGTGAAGAGATTGTAGTGTCTGAACAGAATATCTGCAGTGGCACCTTTGAAATCCCTCCTCCTTTCTGTGATCTGAGTCAGGGATAAGTCATTCCTCTGACATGAATGACATCAGCAAGTATTTCTGAGAGCTTGTTGTAGATGCCCAGGTCATTCATAGCATCACTTAATGGGTGTCAGATACTTGTTTTTTGCATCTTTAAAGACATTAAGCCACTTGATCCTCGGTACAGTGCACTAGACAGGTAGATTTCCATCTGAGATGGGAACTTTCAGGGAGTTAAGCAGTGTTCCCAAACCTGCCTACCCGGGTAGGGATTTGAACCCAGGCAGCTGGCTCCAAGGCCCCGTCTTGACCTCTGACTGTTCCTGGCTCCTGCTGCAATTTCCTCTGTCACATCAGCTTCACTTCCCTCTTCCTGCCCCGTCTCATCGGTGACCACATTCCTGTCCAGGTGCAGGAATGCAAGATAGTAAGACATTGAAGAAAGCTGAAAAGTGAAGATTCTGGAGTCACACAGACTCTCCTACTTATCAGCTTCTGGCAGTGGTTTAACTTGTCTAATCCTCAATGTAAAATTAAACCTAGTGCACACACCCGATGAAACATCTAACTAGAAGGGGTTCAGAGCCTGTCTCACCTTGCCCACATATTCAGCACCTGAGAGATGTTATTTATCACAAGTAGTCAAGACAGCACAAAGGAGGAGCTCAAACCACAAAGCCACACGGTCTTTTCTTGGCTCGTAAGCATGGGCACATGCCAAGAAACCCATGTCGGGGCCTGTCCCGGCAGAGCCAGGGACCATCCACCACTTGTCAAGTGAGATTCCCTCTCAGCTTCTTGCCTGTAGGCACCTCCATGTCTAAGAATTTCCAGGACAGCGTTTCAAGGAACCCATGTCCAGCCCACTATGAAGGTCTGACCGTCTCCTCCCTCTGTCTTCTCTCCCCAGGCCTACAGAGTCGATGAGAAGGCGGCAGAGCAGGCCCGGTGGGAGGAAGCCTCCAAAGAGACGATCAAGAAGACCACCAAGCCCTGTCCCCGCTGCCATGTGCCTGTAGAAAAAAACGGTGAGTCTGGGCTGGCTGGAGAGCGAGCGTGCAGTGGGCTCTTCTGGGAGGGCGGCGGCGAAGTCAGAATCTCCAAGGGCTTGCTAGCTGGGGAGCTCATCGCTGGGGCTTTGGGGCCATCTGGCCAGGGTTTGAATCTCAGCGCCCACATCAAGTTTCTTAACCTCCTAAACCTCAAGTCCTGGTCTGTAAAACAGAAATGCTAACAGAGGTTGAACCACAACGATAGGATCAGGGGGCAGGATGGATGGCAAATGCTTCCCCCGGGGCCTGGCATAGAGAGAGCACTCAAGAAACACGAACTGCCCTTATATCACTTATTATTAACACTACTGAACTCTCCTGGAGAAGGAAATGGCAACCCTCTCCAGTATTCTGGCCTGGAGCATCCCGTGGACAGAGGACCTGGTGGAATACAGCCCATGGGGTCACAGAGAATGGGACGTGACTAAGTGACTGACACACACAGGGAAGTTTCCCCAGACTGCTCTGATATGGAGATACTGGTCCTCCGTGGGGCTGAGAGCTGGCCTGCTGTGAGTGAAACCCCGCCCATAGCCCCAGGGTGGGCCCTGCAGCCTCTCTTTCCTCAGCTAAGGCCTGTATGGAAAGTCTTCTGTGTGGCTGGAGAAGACTCTTGAGAGTCCCTTGGATGGCAAGGAGACCCAACCAGTCCATCGTAAAGGAAATCAACCCTGAATGTTCACTGGAAGGTCTGTTGCTGAAGCTGAAGCTCCAATACTTTGGCCAACTGATGGGAAGAGCTGACTCCTTGGAAAAGACCCTGATGCTGGGAAAGATTGAAGGCAGGAGGAGAAGGGGACGACAGAGGATGAGAGGGTTGGAGGGCATCACCAATTCAATGGACATGAATGTGGGCACACTCTGGGAGATGGTGAGGGACAGGGAGGCCTGGCGTGCTGCCGTCCATGGGGTGGCAGAGAGTCAGACACGACGGAGCGACTCAACAACAACGACGGAGGACAAATGCAAGGGCACCACAGGTTTTAAGTCCCTAGAATGTAGCCACTGAGTCAGTGTTATTCCTCCTGATCTGGAATGTTCCTGGGACTGCAGCGGCCTGGCCCCGACATATAAAGAGAAGACAACACCAGAATCAGAGGAAAGAGCCTCCCTGGTCCTCGCGGACTGAGCAGGGTTAAGAAAGCAGCCAAGGCCTTTTCACCAGAGAGGAGGCGCAGTGCTGATAAGCACGGGCCGGTGTTCTGTCTCGTGGGTCCTTAAAGGATGCAGAGTCAACAGTAAGAGACCCGCTCTGCTGTTTCCAAAGGTCAGGAACCCTGGCTGTCTATCCCCCGAGGCCCAGAAGAGCACCCGATAAATAAATACCCTGTTGAATGTAAAAGGAGCTAGGAAAGGAGAGAGATACATAAATAGATACTTTTCTAAAATATGGTAGAGAAAATGAGCTGAAGAAAGACCCTGGGGTTTAGGGGCGGCTTGCTGGTGGAGATGATGCCTGAGCCCAGAATGAGAATTGGTGTCACGAGGCAGGCAAGCCTTCAGGCAGCCAGCAGGTGCAAAGGCAGAAAGTGTGAACCGTCCACACAGCGCATGCAAGAAGCCCACCTAGTTCCTGCATGAGGACAAGGAGCCTAGGCTGAAGCGGGTGGGGGCGATGTAGTGCCCTGCGTGACCCAAGGGGCTTGGACTCGATTCTCTAAGACAGGACGCCATTCCAGGGCCTGAGGCCGGAAACCCACGTGCTCAGATCCGCCTTGAGTCAGACCACACCCGCAGCCCCAGAAGATGGAATCGAAGGCGTCAAGGGCTTCCTGACTGTAGCAACGTTTCCTAATCTGGTTCTTTCTACGAAATATTGTGACGTACCATATGCATGGAAAGCACTGATGTTTCACCTGTAGGCTTTTTTTTTTTTAATGTTCTACAACTGCTTTTACCTTTCACAGAATGTGTGTTCACTTTACCGTCTCCAGCACAGTGTATCCAGGGTCCTCACCTCACACACAAATTTGTCTTTTGGAATTCTGATCCCTGGCACAAGGTCGAGGGCCACGTGTTACAGAGTATCCTCAGCATCAGTGAAAGAGGGAGAACCTGGGGTGCACGCAAGTGTTCTTTAGTGCCGCAGGGCAGGCAGTCTTTCAAAGAACAAAGTAGAGCTAAATACATTAAAAACACAAAAAGTGCACAGAACACATCGTTGCGCAAAAAATGCTTCTTTGCAATTTTGTGTAGAGCGTGATCCTGAAGGATGGAGGGAGAGGTTTATGTTTTCTCAAAATTCTGTTTGAATCAACTGGAGATGAATGACTCATGTTTAGAAAGAGTCAGGCAGGAGCAGCACATCTCAGAGACTGAGATTAAGCAGAACTGGATTTAATTTCAAGGAAACCTGATTCTCCCACTGGCTTAGAGGTCACACCTATAGATTTTTAACCTATGAACTGAAAAGCTGAACCTTTCAGCTAATTCATGACAGTCTAAACTGTTCTAAAGGCTATCACTACAGCCTAAACAGACCTAGGCTCTACTAGAAAAGCTAGTTTCCTTTGGAAAATTGTAAAGCTCTATAGAATGTAAAGAATCTTTCATTCAGGTTTTTTAAATTAAAGAAAAAAGAGAAAACATTTTATGTGACAGTGGAAAGGGGGAGAAAATCTGTAATATTCTAAGTACTCACGCTAATCAGTGGGATAAATGATCACATGTTTCTAACACTGAAAGTTGTATATAACTAGTATTTAAAAAAAAAAAAAAAAGCTAGTTTCATGATAGTTTTCCACCTAAATGTTTCATATGTAACTGAATTCCAGAAAAGTAGTTCTTTCTTCAGCAAAGCTGTCGTGACCATGAGAATTCTCTCCATTTGAAATGCAGGCTAACCCTTTGCGCTTGCTCCTATAACACCCTTCAACCTCTGGAAGTTCTTTCTTCACTTCTACCAATTCCATCTCAAACCAATGAGATACTGGTTCCATCCCCTGATCAAGAAGTGTCTGTTGCCCGTTAAATCTGCCTTCAGCTTGTTCCAGAACTTCAGGTCCCTCATTAAATCTGATGGCAGAGTGGCCAGCCCAGGCCACGGTGTTGGGCTTTCCATGGTTTGAGCATCGGTCGGTAGACAGAGTTCTCTAAGAAGAAAGCCAGATTTTCTCCATCCAAATATCCACAAATCAGTGTGACATCAGGAACTTCCCCAGTGGCTCAGACAGCAAAGCGTCTGCCTACAATGCGGGAAACCTGGGTTCAGTCCCTGGGTTGGGAAGATCTCCTGGAGAAGGAAATGGCAACCCACTCCAGTATTCTTGCCTGGAAAATCCCATGGACGGAGGAACCTGGTAGGCTACAGTCCATGGGGTCGCAAAGAGTCAGACACGACTGAGCTACATTTACTTTTAAGCTGGTAAGATTTTTAGAGTTGGAGTTCCTTACGCTTCTCCATTTTATGGGATCTAGAATATTCCTTCTGTATCACATACCAGGAAGAAAAGAGAGTTAACAAAATGATTGCCTTCTCTCCTGCTGTTTCCTTTTTTCTTATTCTGCTGTGCCATTGTGAGTCCAGTTGCTATAATAAAATCTCAATTGTTAATGCTAGTGCTCAAGATCCATTAAGATTTTAGTGTAATAAGAAAAATTCTCAAGCTTTCATTCAGCCTCCCTTTAATATTCAGCTAGTTTGAATGCATTGCTTAAGCATTCTTTATGATATTCCAGAAAAATGTAAGTGATCATACAGTATTACACTATTACATTATTGACATTCTAAGTGCATAGTCAGTAAGTATGTGTTGAAAATACTCAACTCTGTAATTGTGTAATCCTAATTGGGAAATATTAAAAGTATCACAATGAGTTTTTCCCTTTATTTTCCACATATGTAAATGCTTAAATGACCTTTAAAGCAAACCAAAAAGAAGTAGAAAAGTATGGGATTTTAAATACCCTTCAGTTAGCCTAAAACAAATGCCTTTAGTTACATAGTCATAAATATTTTATATTAGTGCAAGTTCTCATGCCAAGCTTTTAATATAAAAATGAGACAGCCCTGAAGCAATTATTTGGAAATTTGGCAAGGAAAAAAATGGCTTAACAAGATAATTGGTAAAATTGAATAATGGAGTACATTCAATGCTAAGTGAGATTCAAGCAAAGAAACCACATTTGCCTGGATTGTTTAGGAAATTCGCTCACGAACAGTTCTCTACATACAATTTTATACAAGTAACTTTCTCTTCGCGTCACAGCAGAGTTTCTGTCTGATCCCCAGAAGCAAATAGAGAACACAGTTAACAACCTGGGGAGGTGAGGAATCCCAAAATAAGTCCCCAAGTAAGGGACTTTTCATTTCGTACAGGAAAGGCCCTGTTATCTGAATGAAAGAACATTGAAATCACACAGATCTTGGCTAAACCTCTGGCTTCACACTGTTTGTTTATTTTTGGCTGTGTTGGGTCTTCTGTGTTGGGTCTTCGCTGCTGCATGCGGTCTTTTCTCTAGTTGCCGCGAGCAGGGGCTCCTCTCTAGTTGCAGGGCTTCTCACTGCAGTGGCTTCTCCTGTTGCAGAGCCCTGGCTCTAGGACACAGGGGCTTCACGCATTGCGGCTCGTGGACCGTGGAGCACAGGCTCCATCAATGGTTGTGTCACGTGAGCTTAGTTGCTCCCTGGCATGTGGGGTCTTCCTGGATCAGGAATCGAAACCATGTCTCCTGCACTGGCAGCCAAATTCTTTACCAGTGAGCCCACCGGGGAAGCCAGGGCTATACACTTAAAAGTACTCAACCTTGAGAAAATTCTGCAACCAGGTAATATCCTTATCTCACAAGGTGCTTTTGAGGAGTAAATGATGTAATAGATGCAGAGCACCTACCAATATTCATTAGTTTCTCACTGTCCTCATCTTGGGGGTTTCCCTGGTAACTCGGGTGGTAACCAATCCGCCTGCAATGCAGAGTACATCATGCGAAATGCCGGGCCAGAGGGAGCACAAGCTGGAATCAAGATTTCTGGGAGAAATAGCAACAGCCTCAGATATGCAGGTGAGACCACTCTAATGGCAGAAAATGAAGAAGAACTAAAGAGCCTCTTGATGAGTGTGAAAACGGAGAGTGAAAAAGCTGGCTTAAAACTCCACATTCAAAAAGCGAAGATCACAGCATCCCGTCCCATCACTTCATGGCAAGTAGATGGGGAAAAAGTGAAAACAGTGGCAGATTTTATTTTCTTGGGCTCCAAAATCACTGTAGATGGTTGACTGCAGTCATGAAATTAAAAGACTCTTGCTCCTCAGAAGAAGAGCTATGACAAACCTAGACAGCATATTGAAAAGCAGAGACATCACTTTCCTGATAAAGGTTCATAGAGTCAAAGCTATGGTTTTTCCAGTGGTCACATATGGATGTGAGAGCCGGACTATAAAGAAGGCTGAGTGCCAAAGAATTGATGCTTTCAAATTGTGGTATTGGAGAAGACTCTTGAGAGTTCCTTGGACTGCAAGGAAATCAAACTAGTCAATCCTAAGGGAAATCAACCCTGAATACTCATTGGAAGGACTGATGCTGAAGCTGAAGCTCCAATACTTAGGCCACCTGATGGGAAGAGCCGACTCATTGGAAAAGACCCTGATGCTGGGAAAGATTGAGGGCAGGAGGAGAAGCGTACGACAGAGGATGAGATGGTTGGGTGGCATCACCGACTCAATGGGCACAAGATTGAGCAAACTCTGGGAGATAGTGAAGGACAGGGGAGCCTGGCATGCTGCAGTCCATGGGGTCACGAAGAGTCTGACACGACTTAACAACTGAACAACAACAATCCTCATCTTATATAAAATGTTGACTAGCACGAAGGATCGTATTCAATATTAAATGCTTTTAAAACAACTATCCCAACTCCTGTATTATGAATTTTTTCAAGCCAAGTAACACTGAAGAAGTGATAAAAATTACTCATGGTATATATTAACATTATTATATATTAAATTGCTAAATACATTATTGTATACTTAAAATATTAAATTTACTATATATTTAAGTAAGGAATCAACCCCTGGCTGTGAAACACAAAGCGTTTGCCTTTAAAACCCATCTCAAGAGAAGTCAGTAAACTCAGATTTATGAATAAAGTTTTTCCTCGATGAACATGGCGTACTTCAATCTCAATCATTTCTTTTCTTAAAAACATTCATTTATCTTTATTTTGGCTGTACTGGGTCTCAGTTGCAACATACCGGAATTTCAGTCCTGGCATGTGGGATCTGGTTCCCTGACTAAGGATGGAACCCAGGCTCCCTCCATTGGAAAGCATGGATTCTTAGCCACTGGACAACCAGGGAAGTCTTCATTTAAAAAACAAACAAAAAAAAATGTATTGGCATATGTCTTGATTTACAATGTTGGGTTAGTTTCAAGGACAAAGTAAACCCGTCTTCTCCAGATTCTTCTCCCATACAGGTTATTCACTCTGTTCTTCATGAAAGTCAGAACTTTACAATTTGTTCTCTCTGATCTGTTTTTTTCCATTCAGACTCTGCCCTTTGGTTGCTTGCGATAATTCCATGGGAAAGTCATCTGTGAGCCCGCGGGTGGGTGTGGGAGTGTCGCCCAGGCACTCATCCATGTCCCCTCTCTGCCCGCAGGAGGATGCATGCATATGAAGTGCCCGCAGCCCCAGTGCCAGCTCCAGTGGTGCTGGAACTGCGGCTGCGAGTGGAACCGCGCCTGCATGGGGGACCACTGGTTCGACGTGTAGCTGGAGCAGCGGCCACGCAGGCACACTCAGCCGCCATCCTGCTGGGAAATACATGGCGGCTTGCTGTCTTCTGCTTTTTCCTCTCTCTAAACACGCACGCGCACACACACACACACACACACACACGCACACACACACAGGCACATTTCCAGTTCTTTCCAAAACCACCAAAGCAAAGTTATCGGAGAAGCTCCCAGGATCCCTGTCCCCGGGCCGCTGAGAGACAGCAGATCTAGTGATGAGTCCAGCCGGAAGTATTCTCAAGCCCCGAAAATACACTACCAGTCAGAGCACAGATGACGGTGCGGTTCCCTTCTGTGGCGCTGTCATTCTTGAGTGAATTCAAGTCAGGCTGGATAAATACGTAGAGACGGATTTCTCAGACTCAATTACCTGCCTTTTACCTTCAGCCAATATTGGGAAGAAGCCTTGGGTGGGGTGGGGAATGATTTCGAGGGACTATTATCTGTGGTTCTCTGTAAGACTGCAGTGGATTCTGAGAACTTCATGCACAGCTTAAACAGCAACGGACTTATTTACATCTTCAGGAAGCATCTATTCCCAAAGAGACACAGGCAGTAGTCAAAACTACGTGTTTATCCTCAAGAAGTCTATATTTATATCTTGCATTAATGAAACATCAACTCTGCATGGATCAGCTTGTCAAATGAGAAATTATGAAAGTCAATCTGAACATTGAATGTTCAAAATGTATGTATTTGAACATTCACTCCATTTAACTCTCTGCAACTTTAGAAGTTGTTTTTCTGATTTTAAGCATTCATTTTGAGCATGAAAAATAAGCTCATACATCTGGCTTCACTGTACATGTAATGAACAAGGTGTCACTAAAGGAGACACTGTTAGAAATGAGTTCAGTAATGATTCTTGGTGTTAACAAACATGCGGTTTATTGAAGCAGAATCTCTAAAGAAGGAACCTTTCCAGCCCGTCAGAATGAAACCAGGCGGATCAGAAGGGTCATGCTCTTTCTGTCCGCCTGGACCACGTTAATTACACTTTTTTATATCAGAGTATATTTTCTTCTGGATCTCTGTCAGATCTGATTCAAATTGCAGTTGTCAAAGCAATACAACGCAAAGGAAACTGCAACAACAACAACAAAAGTGCCTAGAAAGGATAAAGGGGTCACTGCAGATGAATTGTGATGTGGAATCAAAATACAATATAAGTGCAATTAACCAGGTTCAGGGCAACCCACACGGGGGCTCTGCCCACCCAGTGGGTTACTCAGAGTTGTTTTCTCTAGGCTTGTAAACTCATAGGAGAATATTTCCTCTCTTTAGCATAGCTTGAATTGGATTGCTGATCAAGTTTTCATCCTTGTTTTATGAGTCATTCACAGTGCATCAAAAAGAGATGCGTTTACGCTGAATGCCACAAACCTCCTTCTCCACAGCACAGTGTGTGGGTGGGACAGTCTAACCGCTGTCTTTTGTTCTCCCCGTCCGCCTTCTTGGGAAGGTGGTGACGGTCCCTGAGGGTGTGATGACTCTGCTGCGAGCACAGGGCTTCTTTTAGGTGGATTTAGAGACCAGTAGCCAGCCTCATCTTTGTAGACATAGCACCAGAAATCCTTGCTGGAAGAAGAGAGGGGAGGACCTCAGCAAGCTCCCACAGATGTCCTGCGCCCCTGTCCCTAAGCATCCATCCAGGGACTGTCCCACCTCGCTCCCTCCCTCCGAGGTCCTGAACCTGGAACGTGATGGGCGGGAGACAGCCCCCTCAGTAGGAAAGGCATCACGTGGCTTCACTCTGTTGAAAATCCAGCCTCCTCATCACAACCCCGAGGCTCCCGGCTCCTTTCGGGGCACCTATGGGTGGTACAGAGATGATGCAGAGCCGGTGTCTCGAGTGAGAAGGAGGCAGGGCACCGGGCTTGAGCCACCCTTGAGGTTGGCTGGCATCAGGGCTCAGCCTATAACCTGCTGGGGGCCCGCCTGCGCATTACCAGTGGTCCCAGCGGCTCCTTACGCCTGACCCCGCAGGACAATCAATGGCCCCCTCTGTCACGAGGATCTCCCAGCGTGTCACACCCTCCACGGGTCTGAGGTTTAATGATGCTGCTGTTATTGCCTCCTCCCCGATTTGCATGGTTTGTTGGGGGTGCCAAGCTGAGCATGGTTTGCTCCCACTCATTCTGGCAGTAGAAGCCCTAGGTCTCTGCTCTTTTCCTGGTGGTAGCCTTCTTTTTTTCTTCTTCTTTTTTTTTTCTTCAAAATAGCATAACTTGATTCTTAACACAAGTTAAAGAGCAAACAGCCATTGTAAATGAGGCTGAATCACAAACCACTATCAATGAACATGTCTGAGCACTGAACGGTGTCACAAAAACGTGAATCTAGCCAGAGAAAAGAAATAAAGTCTTGGCAGAAGAGTCTTTATTTTTCTCTAAGTTGTGTAAAGGAATACTCGGCAACAGTTGTCTAAGGTCGTACTCAAATTGTCAATAAAAGAAAGAGCGTCTGAGTCCATCTCTGAAGATACCTTGTCCATAAATGCTGAAGGCGGGGGAGGGTAACCCAGGGTGTGTCACTCGTGGCTGGAAAGGGTTGCCTAGTGAGCCCGTGGCCATCCCGGTCTCCGTTTCGAGCTCCTGATTAATTCTGGTGGTTTATAGTCTTTCTAAAGATTTACTTACTTATTTACCTTTGTGCAGTGGCACGTCACTGTTGCTGCACTCTGGCGTTCTCTGGCTGCGGCAAGTGAGGGCTACTCTTCCTTGCGGTGGGCAGGCTCCTGGTTGCAGAGCACAGGCTCTGGCGTGCGATGGGTTTCAGTCGCTGCGGTACATGGGTTCAGCAGTTGCACTTCCCAGGCTCCAGAGCACCGGCTCAGTGGTTGTGGCCCACAGATTCAGTTGCTCCATGGCATGGAGGATCTTCCCAGACCAGGGATCCATCCCGTGTCTCTTGCATTGCAAGGCAGATTCTTAAACCAAACTGGACCACCAGGAAAGCTTCCTGGGTGTTTTTAAAACTAGATACTTCCTTCAGTGCCATCAAAATTTTAAAAGGTCTCTTCAGGGAGGAGGAGGAGGGAAGGATCGGGAGTTGGGGGTTAGCAGATGCAGACTAGCATGCGTACCATGGATAAATCACAAGGTCCTACTGTAGAGGCACAAAGGTCTATATTCAACATCCTCGAACATAATGGAAAAGAACATGAAAAAGAATATATATGTATAACTGAGTCACTTTTCTGTACAGCAGAAGTTAACACAACATGGTGAGTGCTAGTCGCTCGGTCGTGTCCGACTCTTTGCGACCCCATGGGCTGTAGCCCTCCAGGCTTCTCTGTCCTTGGAGTCTCCAGGCAGAACACTGGAGTTCATTGCCATAAGCAACTGGTACATTTTTTAAGTTATGGTTTGCTTTTTAGAGCCTTGTCAAAATTTTTTTTTAAATTTATTGAAATGCAGTTGATTTGCCCAATAAATCTGTATTTCAAAAAATTTTTAAATAAACCAACTCTATTTCAATAAATTTTTAAATAAACCAACTCTATTTCAATAAATTTTTAAATAATTCAACTATATTTCAGTAAATTTTTAAATAAATCAACTATATTTCAATAAATTTTAAAAAAATTTTCAACAGGGCTCTAAAAAGCAAACTATAACTTAAAAAATCTACCAGTTGCTTTTCTGCCTTCTCAGCACACTTTTCTAAGTAAGTGTTTAAGACAAGTTTGAGTTGGGAAAGACCGCAGGACCCTGTCCGGCCGCCCCAGGAGCGCTGGGTGACTTCGCGTGGCCCTCGAGTGTGGGTGTGCGTGCTGCATTTCTCGGATGCTGTGTCAGTGGCTGCCCATTGTCCGCTTCACAAGTGGTCTGTGTCTGAGTGAGGCGGACGGGATGTGCCCCTACATATTTTGGGCAAGCGGCATACCACGAGGGCCCCTGGGGGCCAAACCCCACAGGACATGCTCTGAGGAAACACAGGTTTCTAGGAACGAAGGCAGAAAAAGCACGAGGGATGGGGGAGCGACTCCACTGCCTCCCTGTGCGTGAACCTTGGGGTAGCAGCAGCCACCTTGAGGGGCTGGTATGAGGACTCCATGAATTGATGCACATAAAGCCCTCAGGGCAGGGCCTCGAACCTGGGAGACACTCAGTAAGTGTTCCTTATTATTATTAATAACAAACAAACCAGTCCATGGAGACCTCTGGCCCCACCCTAAACAAACAAGCCTAAAGCACAGAACGAGTGCAAACCAATTGCAAATGCGATGAAGGTAGGTGTGTGTGTCCAGTCCCAGAGCTAGAGATTTTGCAGTGACAGACTGGCGGTGGGTTTGAGTGTCAGATTAACTGAGGCCCCAGAAACGTCCCTACAGAGGCAAGTTGCCAGCTGTGTTTGAAAAGGCTTGAAGGGACAAGACCCGGCTCTTGTGCAGTCTCCAGCGTGGACAGTAGAGAGCTGACAATGAGTGGAAGTGAGCACGCGTAGATGTGAGTGTGAGACAGCAGACGTGGTGTGCGGATGCGTGCATCCCGCCCCCAGTCACCCTCACCACTTCTGCACCACGGAAAGGATCTATGTCAGCTTTGAAAAGAAAACCCTGTCTCAGAACAACACTGGGCCTGTCTTCAGATCACCCACTGTGAGTAAACTGTCCAACCACAAATATTTAAGAACTTTCACTGCAGTCTGAACAATCATGTAGCACAAGGCAGGAAGTGTTTTCTGGGAAGATCCATTTGGCACTCAGATTAGTGGCTCTGTCTCGATGGGAACTCGGTGTTCCCTGATCTCATCCTCTGATGAGAAGGCTGAGAATCAACTTTGTTGCTGTGTAGAGTTGTGTCTGGACCCCAGAAGACAGACTCACAGTAACCCAACTTATAATAGAGTGAGGTACAGAAGCTAGAGTGTCCATTTACAATTTATGTCTGCAATGAGAAGCTCACCTCTTGATTTTCCATCTGCCTGGAATAATTTCATTACAACCCTGCCCTCCCACCTTTGCCTGGTCAACCTTAGGTCTCCATTTAATCCACTTCTCCTGGAACCCTTCTCCAGCCGTCCTAGTCTGCATGAAGGGCCACTCCTCTGCATTTTCAGAGCTCCACTGCTTCCTGAGTCACAGCTGTGTGGTGTTTTTGCCAACAAAAACAAATTCCCCAGTTCTTCAGACACCACTAGGTGTCCGACAAGTCAGTTAAATTCTGACACAAACCACCCAGATTACATGTCAGAATCCATAGGTTAAGGGCTCAGCCTCCCAAGACCACCCCCAACTCACACCCCAGTCACACGTCGCAGGTTACCACTTTTACTTCAACCAACCGACTACAAATCAGGGGTTTCTAGGACTCACCCCTTAAGTTTAATAATTCCCTGGAATGGCTCATAGAAGTGAGGAAGGTGCTTCACCCACTATTTGCTGTTGTTGTTAAGTCACTCAGTCGTATCCGACTCTTTGTCACCCCGTGAACTGTAGCCAACCAGGGCCCTCTGTCCATGGGATTCTCCAGGCAAGAATACTGGAGTGGGTTGCCATTTCCTTCTCCAGGGGATCGAACTCAGGTCTCCTGCAGCTTCTTTACTGCTGAGCCAGCAGAGAACCCCCCACTACTGGTTTCTTATAAAGAATTCAAATTCAAGAACAGCCACTGGAAGAGCTGCATTGGGCAGGGATGGGATGGGGTGTGCAGAATGTCCGCGCCCTCTATAGATACATCACCCACCTCATTCTTCAATGTGTTTGCTAACTGGGAAGCTCTCTGAACCCACTTCTTTAGGGTTTTTTAGCAGAAAGTTCCTTAAATAGACACGACTGGTTAAATCATTGGCCGTTAGTAATTTACTCAACCTCCTGCCTCCCTCCCATCCTTAGAAATCTCGGGTTGGGGCTGAAAGTTCCAACCCCCTAAGATGCCCTGACTTTCCTGCTAGGCAGCCCCTACCCTGAAACTGTCTAGGGCCAACCATGGTCATCTCATTAGCATACACATCACTATGGAGAGTCCAAAGGTTTTAGGAGTCATGTGCCAGGAACCCAAGATTTATTATTTTTAATATTTATTCATTTATTATCATTTATTCATATTCATGGGCTTCCCAGGGGGCTCAGTGGTAAAGAATCTGCCTGCCAAGCTGAAGACGTGGATTCTATCTAGCAGAAGATCCCCTGGAGTAAGAAATGGCAATGGAGGAGAAGGAAATGACAACCCACTCCAGCATTCTTGCCTAGGAAATCCCAAGGACAGAGGAGCCTGGCAGGTCCTGGTGTCACAAAGAATCGCACGGACTGAGCAAATGAAAAAAATGATATGCATATTTCACAATAGCATTTAATGTGTAAAACTTTACTCACCTATTTACTTATGTCTGTCCCCCTAGGAGCAGATAAGGAGAACATAACTATTGTACCTTCCTTTGTATCCACAATACCCAGTGCAGGCCTGCCGCCGCATTCCTGGCTCCACAAGAACGTAATTGCATATTGAAGTTCTGAGCAAATCTACTTAGAAAATCAAACTACAATGAAAAGCTTACTAGTCCAGCCTAGATTCAGAGCTAAGTGACTCAGCTGCCTCTCACAGAGTCAGTGACCCCTGGGCAGACGATCAGTTTCCATTACAAAGGCATGTATCATGTCTCATGCAGGCCGGAAACCCCGAGTCCCTGATCAGGTAACCTTAGCTCGGAGTCCCTGAGACTTGCACTCACAGGGTTCTCCCCTTGAGCCCAGCACCTCACCCCACCCCCCCAGTGCCCGTGTGAGGTTTACCTCACCTGTACCTTGGGTGATCTTGAAAACTCTCCCAACTGTAGTAGCAGAGACAAACGCTGCAGGTTTTCCTTCCTATCCTTTGTTTTATTCATGAATTTTGGCTTCTTAATTCCAAACTCAGAGTGACTTCAATGGCATTTTTGAGAGTTGCTGTTTACTTACTCATTCAGTTTTGGCTGCTCTGGCTCTTTGTTTCTGCCCACGGGCTTTCTCCAGTTGCAAGAAGCAGGGGCTTCTCATTCCAGTCGCTTCAGCAGTTGTGGCTATTCTGCAGCATGTGGAATCTTCCCAGACCCGGGATCAAGCCTGTGACTCCAGCACTGACAAGTGGTTTCTTAAACACTGGACCCACCAGGAAAGTCTAAAGAATGCTCAGTTCAGTTCAGTTCAGTCACTCAGTCGTGTCCGACTCTTTGCGACCCCATGAATCGTAGCACTCCAGGCCTCGCTGTCCATCACCAACTCCCTGAGTTTACCCAAACTTATGTCCATCAAGTCGGTGATGCCATCCAACCATCTCATCCTCTGTCATCCCCTTCTCCTCCTGCCCCCAATCCTTCCCAGCATCAGGGTCTTTTCAAATGAGTCAAATCTTCACATCAGGTAGCCAAAGTATTGGAGTTTCAGCTTCAACATCAGTCCTTCCAACGAACACCCAGAACTGATCTCCTTTAGGATGGACTGGTTGGATCTCCTTGCAGCCCAAGGGACTCTCAAGAGTCTTCTTCAACACCACAGTTCAAAAGCATCAATTCTTCAGCGCTCAGCTTTCTTCACGGTCGAACTCTCACATCCATATATGACTACTGGAAAAATCATAGCCTTGACTAGATGGACCTTTGTTGGCAAAGTAATGTCTCTGCTTTTTAATATGCTATCTAGGTTGCTCATAACTTTCCTTCCAAGGAGTAAGCATCTTTTAATTTCATGGCTGCAATCACCATCTGCAGTGATTTTGGAGCCCAAAAAATAAAGTCTGACACTGTTTCCGCTGTTTCCCCATCTATTTGCCATGAAGTGATGGGACCAGATGCCACAATCTTAGTTTTCTGAATGCTGAGCTTTAAGCCAACTTTTTCACTCGCCTCTCTCACTTTCATCAAGAGGCTTTTTCTTCTTCACTTTCTGCCATAAGGGTGGTGTCATCTGCATATCTAAGGTCATTGATATTTCTCCTGGCAATCTTGATTCCAGCTTGTGCTTCTTCCAGCCCAGCATTTCTCATGATGTACTCTGCATATAAGTTAAATAAGCACAATGACAATATACAGCCTTGATGTACTCCTTTTCCTATTTGGAACCAGTCTGTTGTTCCATGTCCAGTTCTAACTGTGGCTTCCTAACCTGCACACAGGTTTCTCAGAGGCAGGTCAGGTGGTCTGGTATTCCCATCTCTTTCAGAATTTTCCACAGTTTATTGTGATCCACACAGTCAAAGGCTTTGGCATAGTCAATAAAGCAGAAATAGATGTTTTTCTGGAACTCTCTTGCTTTTTCGATGATCCAGTGGATGTTGGCTATTAGATCTCTGGTTCCTCTGCCTTTTCTAAAACCAGCTTGAACATCTGGAAGTTCACAGTTCGCGTATTGCTGAATCCTGGCTTGGAGAGTTTTGAGCATTACTTTACTAGCATGTGAGATGAGTGCAAGTGTGCGGTAGTTTGAGCATTCTTTGGCATTGCCTTTCTTTGGGATTGGAATGAAAACTGACCTTTTCCAGTCCCGTGGCCACTTCTGAGTTTTCCAAATTTGCTGGCATATTGAGTGCAACACTTTCACAGCATCATCTTTCAGGATTTGAAATAGCTCAACTGGAACGCCGTCACCTCCACTAGCTTTGTTCGTAGTGATGCTTTCTAAGGCCCACTTGATTTCACATTCCAGGATGTCTGGCTCTAGGTGAGTGATCACACCATCGTGATTATCTGGGTCGTGAAGATCTTTTTTGTACAGTTCTTCTGTGTATTCTTGCCACCTCTTCTTAATAGCTTCTGCTTCTGTTAGGTCCATACCATTTCTGTCCTTTATTAAGCCCATCTTTGCATGAAATGTTCCCTTGTTATCTCTAATTCTCTTGAAGAGATCTCTAGTCTTTCCCAATCTGTTGTTTTCCTCTATTTCTTTGCATTGATCCCTGAGGAAGGCTTTCTTATCTCTCCTTGCTATTCTTTGGAACTCCGCATTCAAATGGGAGTATCTTTCCTTTTCTCCTTTGCTTTTCGCTTCCTGTCTTTTCACAGCTATTTGTAAGGCCTCCTCAGACAGCCATTTTGCTTTTTTGCATTTCTTTTCCATGGAGATGGTCTCGATCCCTGTCTCCTGTACAATGTCACGAACTTCCATCCATAGTTCATCAGGCACTCTATCAGATCTAGTCTCTTAAATCTATTTCTCACTTCCACTGTATAATCATAAGGGATTTGATTTAGGTCATACCTGAATGGTCTAGTGGTTTTCCCTACTTTCTTCAATTTAAGTCAGAATTTGGCAATAAGCAGTTCATGATCTGAGCCACAGTCAGCTCCTGGTCTTGTTTTTGCTGACTGTATAGAGCTTCTCCAACTTTGACTGCAAAGAATAAAATCACTCCGATTTCGGTGTTGACCATCTGGTGATGTCCGTGTGTAGAGTCTTCTCTTGTGTTGTTGGAAGAGGGTGTTTGCTATGACCAGTGTGTTCTCTTGGCAAAACTCTATTAGCCTTTGCCCTGCTTCATTCTGTACTCCAAGGCAAAACTTGCCTGTTACGCCAGGTGTTTCTTAACCTCCTACTTTTGCATTCCAGTCCCCTATAGTGAAAAGGACATCTTAGCATCAAATCTTCACTCAGTAATTTTTTTTCCCTGTAAAGTATTCCTTGTGTCTTTACTACAGACTAATTATTTTATTACCACAATCTAGAAACTAAAAAAGGCAAAAAGGGAAAATGAAAACCACCATCCAGAAATAATAATCGTACTTATTTCTACTTAAAAACATGTGACGAACATCTTCCCGTCTCAACAGATTTCTAAAATGACAGTTATTCAGGACTTAATATGATTGACTCTATGCTAATTAAGTTAATAAGTATTTCTTTTAAATTTCATGATCTAATTCAAAACTGTATTTCTCATGTAGTCATTAAACAGCTTGGGTATGAAAACAGTGCAGCTGTAAAAAATGTTTATAATGTAATGGTGAGTGAAAAGAGAGTTTACCAAGGTGGTACGTATAGTGTAATTGCAAGTGATTTTTAAAAATTAAGTTTAAAACAAGTGACTGAAATGCAGTTTGCTATGGTGATAAAATTATCTGTGAACTTTCACTTGTCTCTACTTCCCACATTTCTTGGCAGTGTGAGAATATCACTTTATAATGAAAAACAATTTTTAATTTCCCCGGACAGTTTAAGCTGCCCAGATTGTGTGCAGTCAAGAAATGAAGGTTTTTCCAATCAGGAATTCAATTCTTGCATTACCTTGTGCTGTGCTTAGCCGCTCGGTAGTGTCCGACTCTTTGCGCCCCCGTGGACTGCAGGCTGCCAGGCTCCTCTTAACTTGACTCGGATGATGATGAAGCACGGTAGAGACCCTCTGCTGCTTCTTTCAAAGGACTTTTCCCAGGTGAACCTGGACAAGGTAGAGTGGAAGAAAAGTGAGTGGGATGGAACCTCTGGGGGCTTCCCTGGTGGCTCAGAGGTTAAAGCGTCCGCCTGCAATGCGTGAGACCCGGGTTCAATCCCTGGGTGGGGAAGATCCCCTGGAGAAGGAAATGGCAACCCACTCCAGTACTCTTGCCTGGAGAAGTCCATGGACGGAGGAGCCTGGTGGGGTACAGTCCACAGGGTCGCAAAGACTCGGACATGAGTGAGCGACTTTACTTTCACTTTCTTTCACTTTGGAACCTCTGGGAAGACGAGATTCAGCCAGGAAGGGTCAGCTTCCAGACCCTTCTGAGTTTCTCATGAACATCTTCTCTGTCTGCAGGGAGCTGACCACCCTTCCCCCTGAGCGCAGGACCCGGAATGTTCCTGCACACAGACTGTCAGTTCAGAAACTGAGTCCATCCCGGGCAAAGAGGATGAGCTGGTCTCCCTGCTGTGGACCACTTCTGGGGAAGCCAGACCCCGGGGAGCAACACAGCACCTGGGGATGAGCCTCTCGCAAGCCCAGCCGGCTTGGCTAATGTCTTGCTCCGGCCCCTGCCTGAAATTCCCTCTGATCCTCCCTCAAGCCAGACCAGTCAATACGGATACCTCCCAAGGACTTTGTCCCACGGAGAAGTGTTAGTCGCTCAGTTGTGTCTGACTCTTTGTGACCCCATGGAGTGGGTAGCCATTCCTTCTCCAGGGGATCTTCTCGACCCAGGGATCGAACCCAGGTCTCCTGCATTGCAGACAGATTCTTTCCTATCTGATCCACCAGAGAAGAGGATCAGCTAAAACCATAGACAGCCCTGGACTCTTACCATGTGGTACTTGAGAATCCCTGAATTCTGAAATGCCTCTCCGCATTAGCAGCTGACTTTATTTTCAGGGCCGTTTGTCATGGAGACATTCCGATTTCGTGATTTCACACGAGTCCTGTGCATTGACCACCGCTGAGTCAGCACTGCCTCTTTCCCTGATGACATCTGAGTCCCCATCACCTGCTCCCTCCTATCCAGCAGGCCTCACTCAGGGTCCCTGTCTCAGCCAAGCCTTTCCTGGCCAACCCATCCCCAACTGTCCAGACCACCACCTCCGCCCCAACCTCCCCAGCTTGCTTTTTCTCCGTAGTGCTGCTTTGTATCTGACATAGCCTGCATTTTACTGGTGGATCGTGTTTTTGCCTGCTTCAGGATTCTTTAGGACAAGGTAAGGATGCTTGGAGCTGTAGTTCTTTGTTCTCCTAGCAAACGTGTTTTCTGCTGCACTTTACTAACCCTACAGTGTGTTTGTGTGAATGAATGACACGCCCTGCGTGAAGCAAGTGAGGAGCCCTACTCTGTGGTTCCACAGTGACCTCATACAGCTCATGGCAGGAACCCTGTCGGGGGTTTATCAGTTCAGTTCAGTTGCTCAGTCGTGTCTGACTGTTTGCGACCCCATGAACTGCAGCACGCCAGGCCTCCCTGTCCATCACCAACTCCTGGAGTTTACCCAAACCCATGTCCATTGAGTGGGTGATGCCATCCAACCATCTCATCCTCTGTCGTCCCCTTCTCCTCCCACCTTCAATCTTTCCCAGCATCAGGGTCTTTTCTAATGAGTCAGCCCTTTGCATTAGGTGGCCAAAGTATTGGAATTTCATCTTCAGCGACAGCCCTTCCAATGAGTATTCAGGACTGATTTCCTTTAGGATGGACTTGTTGTATCTCTTTGCAGTCCAAGGGACTATCAAGAGTCTTTTCCAACACCACAATTTGAAAGCATGAATTCTTTGGCACTCAGCCTTCTTTATGGTCCAACTCTCACATCTGTACATGACTACTGGAAAAACTATAGCTTTGACTAGACGGACTTTGTCGGCAAAGTGATGTCTGTTTTTTAATAGACTGTCTAGGTTTGTTATAGCTTATCATCCAGGGAGCAAGCATCTTTTAATTTCATGGCTGCAGTCACCATCCCCAGGGATTTTGAAGCCCAAGAAAATGAAGTCTGTCACTGTTTCCATTGTTTCCCCATCTATCTGTCATGAAGTGATGGGACTGGATGCCATGATCTTCATTTTTTGAATGTTGAGTTTTAAGCCAGCTTTTTCACTCTCCTCTTTCACTTTCATCAAGAGGCTCATTAGTTCCTCTTCACTTTCTTCAGTTAATGTAGTATCATCTGCATATCTGAGACTGTTGATATTTCTCCCAGCAATCTTGATTCCAGCTTGTGCTTCATCCAGCCCAGCATTTCCCATGATGTACTCTGCATATAAGTTAAATGAGCAGGGTGACAAAATACAGCCTTAATATACTTCTTTCCCAGTTTGAACCAGTCCATTGTTCTATGTCCAGTTCTAACTGTTGCTTCTCGACCTTCATATAGGCTTCTCAGGAGGCAGGTAAGGGGGCCTGAACTCTCCGTAGTTACTGTAATTCCTCAACGCTAGAGGCGACTTTGGGAACTAATGTATCTTCTGAAGGAGTAATTATATATAAGTTCAACAGTCCATTCATTTTCACTGCATTTTCTTTTCTCAACTTCATATGAAATGAAAATTGATATTTAACCAGAAAAGAGCATGTCGAGCATGACTCACTTTTTATACAATGAAGTCGTATGTATTTGCATTTATATCCACATTCTAGGGTCCTTACATCTCTGTAGGTTTCACAGAGACTGATGCCTGGAATGAGGCGTCCACCAGAAGTGATGCTGGTGTTTGTGGGGGGTGAGATGTAGGGTGATTTTTCTCTTCTTCTTTGTGCTTTTCTCTAGCAGTTGAATGTTTTTATAACAAGGAGACATCGTATTCACTGAAAAACCAAAGTCACTCCTTAGAAAGTGAAAGTGTTAGTTGCAGTCGTGTCCAACTCTTTGCGACCCCATGGACACTAGCCCACCAGGCTCCTGTGTCCATGGAATTTTCCAGGCAAGAATACTGCAGTGGGTAACGATTCCTTTCTCCAGGGGATCTTCCCGACCCAGGGATTAAACCCAGGCCTCCTGCATTATGGGCAGATTCTTTACCCTCTGAGGCACCAGCCTAAAGAGAGAAGGCCACAGAAACCTTAGCGCAGAGACCAGCCTTGTGCAGAGGTAACAGGGTTCTTGTGAAGAGCGGGTGGCACAGTGCTCCCTACGTGAGGAGACCCTGACGGTACAGAAGCCGACCTTGTTCAAGGTTCTGAATGTGCTTCTGTTCACTTGAATGTGTCTAAATGGGTCTGATTGGTGAGTTAACTGTGACCTGGACAGAGGTAAGGTGGTTCACCGTGCAGACCGGGTAATGGTCCCTGAGGGCTTCCTGCCTTCCTCTTTGAGTGGACAAGTCTATGTAGGTTTTCAGGCCACAAAACCTCCTTCCATTGCTGACTTTCCTTTCCTGGTTACCTTGCTCACTAATACTCATTAGTTACACTTACTAGTGATTGATCCTACTGTGTGCACATGAGCTACATTATCTGCTGTGGTCCAGGGAACTGAATCCCTATACACCTGTTACAACTTAGATGTGAACATTTTAAATAAAGAATCATAAATACCATTTTAACAACAAATTGAGACCTACCCACTACAACCAATCAGTTTTTAATCTCATTAATTTGACACTCTATCAGTACTGAGAAATCTGTAAGTTTAGCATATTACACTATAGCAAAATTTCTAACACAAAGTAATCACATTTGATGTCAAAGGACATTCGATAAAACAAATGTTCATTATTATTGAACAGCATTTAACTAGAAATTGAAGGATGCTTTCTAAACCTGGTAGAGAGCATGACTCATGAGTGGAACATAACAGTCATGTTCATGAAGTTAAATCCTTTTTAAAAGAAGAAGCATTGTACTGACCACTATTGGCTATTGGCCAGCATCCACAATCCCTCTTTTGCCTAAGAGACTTTGATTTTCTTGGGTTATCCACTCCCCTTTTCAGCCACATGCCTCAAGGGAAGATGACCAACCACATTACAAAGAAATAAAAGCTTGTATCCAGAAAAATGGAGAAGGAAATGGCAACCCACTCCAATATTCTTGCCTGGAGAAACCCATGGACAGAGGAGCCTGGTGGGTTACAGTCCATGGGGTCGCAAAGAGTAGGACACGACTGAGCGACTAACGCTTTCAAGGAGCGTGAGAAGACGGAAGGATGCACAGCTCGGGTCACTCCATCTGTCTCTGTGTTCAGGAGGTGTGGGTGTGACGAAAGCCGGGTGAATCTGCCCTCCTGCTGTTCCTGCTCCCGGCCTCCGTGTGTGTGTGTGTGTGTGTGTGTGTGTGTGTGTGTGTGTGTGTGTGTGTGATTATATTGTGTTATTTTTAAACAGTGTAGCCCGAAATACCCAAATCAGCTGCTCAGCTGGTCCTCAGCCTGATAAGCAGTCTTTCATTTCAGCCCTGGAAGAAACATCGTTGTATTGGACTTAATTGAGAAATCCACTGGTCTCCAGAATGACCATCCCCTCGCGGGGGATTTTAAGAAGGTGGCATCAGTGACATAGTCCCCTTTGCCATGTTCTCGGGACTGGGAATGACCCAGGCGCCAGCCGCGATGCCTCGGCCGCTCCCGTCTCCTGGTGGACAGTGTCGCTCTCCACCATCTTCTCGGAAGGGGCCCTGCCGGCTTCTTGCTTGACATGCACACATTCACCCCCATGCCCCTTCTGACTTGGGCACCTCTGACCTATTCCTTTGGATGGCTTCTTCTGGAATCCAGGCAAAGGAGAAACATCCTTCACTCCCACTGCTTTGTATTGTAACAATTTGTTACATCTCTAATGTAACAATTTGTTCAAAGCCAGCCCTGTGGGTAAAATTCTCGCCGCCCCCCCCCTTTTGTTACCCCATCTCTCTATATTCCCTTCTCGCTTTTCCTTCTTTTTTCCCTTAATTCAGCTTTGCTTCAAGCCAGCCTCTACGGGGCACTGTGCAGGAGCCTCGAATGTAAAAGAGGGGCCTTTGTAGCCCGTAGCCCGGGAGCACATGCCCACGAGAACAGACAAGATGCACAAACCCACAGAAGCCAGGGCCACAGGTAAACATTTTGGAATTCTCCACCCTAAAGAAATCAGTTGCTCCAGTTGCTCACAACTAAATGAGTTCTGGTATGCCACTTGCCACCATGTGACCCTTTTAAAGACATTCACAGACAGCAGGTTTGCTATGATTCTGACTTGATATAAAATTAATGCAGCAACATAGCTTTTGCTTTCAGATACGAGTGTGTTTGATAGCACGTAGAGCTCTGCTCAGTGTTATTTGACAGCTTGGTTGGGAGGGGAGTTTGGGGAGAGAATGGCTACATGTATATATATGACTGAGTCCCTTCACTGTTCACCTGAAACTGTCATAACATTGTTAATCGACTATACCCCAATACAAAATAAAAAGGTTGTTTTTTTTTTTTTTAATAGTTTGTTCATACCAATCACTGATTAGTCATATGTCTTGAGTGACTGCTTGGGTCAATGAGTACATTTTTCCCCAGAGGAAAATACATACCTGTATCTCGTAAGTCTTGTCTTGCTTTCTAATGTAGGCAGGCCAGAAACAGAATCAAATGCATAAGCTGTAAGACCCTGCTCTCAAAACTGCACAGAGATCACAGAACAAGGAAATGGATCTTCTCTTCACTTTGAGGAAGCAGGTATTGAGACCTTCCTGGTTCTTTCTTACTATTTTTAATGGAAAAACCCACACATACTTTTGTGAATGTACCTCTTACTTTAAAACAGCAACAATATCTGCTTAGAGTTTGTAGTACTAATAGCAATCATGTATATTCCCTGGGTACAGTGCTAAGACTATCACAGGCACAATCTCATTTTGCTTTTCTCTTCTAGCCCTCTGAATGAGCTGACTTCATCTGACCCAGGAAGAGAGAGACCCTTGAAGAAACTGACTTGCTCAAGGTCACCCAGCTGGCAAGTGGCCTCCTTGGAGCCTGAGCTTGGGGTTCTGGACCTCTTTTCTGAACAGCCCTTTCTTCAGGGATGCAGAAATTTGTTTTGTCTGCATCCTTAACCTCAACATGAGTGGAGCATTCCAGGTGGAGAACAGTTTATGCTGCAGGATTATTTGCTCATCTAATTAATCAAGTCCAGTCCATTGGCTCTAACTCAGATTTTTAAAAATACGTCAGAATCCAACATTGTGACTCCCCATGGGTGCACTAAAGCAAACACGTGAATGACATCAGTGACCAAGAGACTGAGTTTCACAAAGACACCAACTGATGTTGTCAACTATTTCCTGTCCCTAACTTATCTTGGCCTCCCTGGTGGTTAAGTAGTAAAGAATCCACCTGCAACGCAGGAGACATGGGTTTGATCCCTGAGTAGGGAAGATCCCCTGGAGTAGGAAATGGCAACCCACTCCAGTATTCTTGCCTAGGAAATCCCATGGACAGAGGAGCCTGGTGGGCTACAGTCCATGGGGATTGCAGAGTCAGACACAGTTTTGCAACTAAACAACAAAGCTTGTATCTAATTTCAGGATTGTCCCTCCACAGTGGGGGTAACACAATATGCCTTTCATCCAAGTAGTTGACAGTTTTATTGGTTGTCATTTTACTTACCCAAGATTATGATGGTTCTAACTAATGTTTGGTCACTTCCTTTAAGAAATCTATCATTGGGCTTCATAGATAAAGGCAGAGTAATGCAGTTTATAAAATAACCAAAATATGTCCCTAAATTCCACCATTTTAACAATAACTCTACCGCCAAACTAATAGAATAGATACTAATATTGGTGTTGTCAGTGTCTTTTATATCCTGTAGGAAATTATTCACTGATATAATAAAGAAGAACTATTTGGGTATTTCTCTGTGACCCCACTATCACCATTGCTGTTTAGGGTGATATTTGAAGGACAACTGAGCAAGAGGTAATACTGTGAATTTAGACAAAGAGAATCTGTGTAAAGGAAACACATAGCAAAGAAAATCTATAGTTTGCAAACCAAATACAATTGGAGCACCTGCTCAGAGCTAGCAGATCACCTCCCCTGATGTAATGAACAATGATCTCTTCACATCAAATGTCCTCTGGAAAGAATGCGGCCCCTGCCTGGACACTAGGCAATTGTCCGGGAGCCATCTCGTTCCTGGAAGAGACCAGGGGACTTGGGTCCCTGAGCCAAGCACCAAGAGACAGTCCAGATGTGAAATAGTGAGGCTTTCTTTCATCACGTCACGTGGGCGGCGCTGGGTAGATGGCAAAGCGTGGAGAAGCTGGGCGCAGAGTGGAAGAGTACTGGGAGCTGGAGAAGGATTCCCAGATTCATCCTCCACCTTCGAGGGTCAAATTTTAGTCTTTCAAACAAATTGGTCAGGAGAGGAGACCAAAATGAAACAGAGACTTTCTTTCATAGCTTTGTGTTTCTGAAGTGCAATAATATTCATCTAAAGTCTATCAGATGCAATTAGAACCCAGCTACCCTTGTTTAGAGCACACGGTAGAGTAATCGCTTTGATGTACCCATAGAGCATATTTAACGATAACTCGCTGCTGAGATTTTATGTAGAACTTGGGATTCCTACAGGCTTAAAGGGACACATAGGAAATGTGGGGGGCGGAAAGCAAAATTATAAACTGTCAGAATGGAGAGAGAGACTGAAGCTCAGCTACCTTAAGTTCCGATGAAAAGTAGGCATAATTTTGAACTCTGTCTACCTACTGCCCTAGAGAGGATGTCCTTGCCGCAGATGCCAGCAAGAGAGGGGACAGCCAGGATGGGGGCACCTGCCATGTGCACCGCCCCCCACCTCACACCCATTCTCCTATGGGAAGGGCACTCTTTAGTGCTTTATGCTAGGGCTATTTGGTACCAAATATGAGTAGACAATTCCCCTCACATATGAAGGAGGAAAGTCTGCCACAAGGAACGCTGTGCCCTGGGGCAATGAATGTGCTGTCAATTTCCACAAAAACCTCTCTGTGGCCGATCACCTCTGACACCACGCATGCCATCACAGCTGAAGCTCTGCCCTTTTCTGTTGTCAAATGTGAAATCCTGCAATGCAGAGCTGCATCCTCCTTCTGCTTTCTATTTGATGGTGTTTGTTTGCATTCTCAGCAGCTGAAAGTGCTGTTGGACCCTGGGTGCTGGTAGGATGTATGAGGGGTGATTAACAGAGATGCTGATATGTTTCACTTTGAACACATTTGCCAACTTCTGGATCCTGCCTCTAAGCATCAGTAACTTAAATATCACCCAGCTGATGGCAAAAAAAAACCACAGTTGCAAAATATGTATCCTGTAGGGTGTAGGGCTTCTGCCAAGATCAATAAGAAGAGCTTTGAAGGTCATGTAATTCCCACAGGGAGTTCACGAACTGTGCTCAGTCACACACTTTTTCAAGTCTGAAGACACAGCGAAAGGACTTTTCATTCATTCACCCCTGTCTTCATTCATCAACTAACATTTATTTAGGGACCGCTGTGTGTGTCATCTTGTGCTAGATCCTGAGTGGTGTTGGTTAAGAAGGAATGGGTAAAATAGTGGATTCAAGGCATAAAATCTCATCATCTCTAAAAAAAAACTATAGAAACATTGTATTAGATCATAACATTGAAACAATGTTAAATTCCTATAATTGTCATTATATTGCAATTATGTAGGAGAATACCTATTATACTCAGGGCTAAACTGTCCTGATGTGTACAACTATCAGACAGTTTTGGCAAAAAGTGTGTGTGAATGTATATACACATGCACATATATAATGTACATACAGCATATAAATATTATGTTTAACATATGTGTGCATATGTATATAAAGAAAAAGACAAAATGCTGCAAAATAGTACCAAATGGTGAATCTAGGTGAAGAGTATAGGAATGTTCATTACATTTATCTTGCACCTTTTCTATAGCTTTAAATTTTTTCACAATACAAATTTAAAAGAAAGTTTTTCATCTCTAATTTTAAGGAGCTCACAGTCTAGAGATAAAATTTTTCTCTAATAAAGAGAAGAGGAGAATATTACATTTAAAACATAGGATCAGAAGCCACTTGAAGGATGTTGAAACTATGAAGGCAAGGCTGGAAGTCTTTGGAGAAGAGGTCTTGGGGGCCCATGTCAGCCACACCCAGAGACTCAACTACAAAGAAGGAAGCCCTGTGGCAAAGGAGGTTGGGTCCAGTTGAGCCCCAGCCTCCACCCAGGGGTCCAGCCAGGTCCCAGCCCACAGTGGGTTTCCTCAAAGGCACAATCACTGCAGGGCTCCATGGAGACCCCCAGCACTCAAAGAGAGGCCCCTGCTGTAGACTCAGTTCCTCAGAGCAGATGATAGCAACCAAGCATCTGGGACCAGCCTGCCCTTCACACTCCAGGTCTTTCTGATCACGACAGAAGTGATGACCAAACAACACCTGAACAGATATTTCAGTTCAGTTCAGTCGGTCGCTCAGTCGTGTCCAACTCTTTGCGACCCCATGCACTGCAGCATGCCAGGCTTCCCTGTCCATCACTAACTCCCAGAGCCTGCTCAAACCCCTGTCCATCAAGTCAGTGATACTATCCAACCATCTCATCCTCTGTTGTCCCCGTCTCCTCCTGCCTTCAATTTTTCCCAGCATCAGGGTCTTTTCAAACGAATCGGCTCTTTGCATCAGGTGGCCAAAGTATTGGAGCTTCAGCTTCAGCATCAGTCCTTCCAATGAACATTCAAGACTGATTTCCTTTAGGATGGGCTGGTTTGATCTCCTTGCAGTCCCCTCTCTTAGGGATGAGGAAAGCAGAGAGGATGTTTATGAACGTAAGTCCGAAAGAAGATGGAACACCCTGGCTCTGTCCCTGTTCACAGAAGGCGATGGAAATGGACCCAAGGATGCAGTGGGTAGCCAGACCTGCCTGGACCAGGGTCTCTGGGGCTCTTCCCAGCTGCTGTGCAAGGTTCTGCCCTCTTGTGGGACTAGGAGAGGACTGAACTTCTTGGTTAAAGAAGTCAACGTGAGACAGGGAGGAGAGCAGCCACGGGACTCGTTGGGCTGGGAGTGGAGGGCACTGCAGGCTGGTAAGCAAGATTCAGGCTCCGATGACCTCATGGCCAGGCTGGTGTTGACTTGGCTCAGAAAGGTCCTCCTTCGACCCCTGAATCATCCAGGACAGGATGAGAGTCTGGCCTTCTCCCTGAGGGGAAAGAGCCTCCTGGCAAAATGCAAGCCTCAAACCTCCTTCCTCTCCACCACATTATCATTACTAGGGGACAGATGGCACGTTGGCTGTCACCACTGGCAGGTCATCCCCCCACAAATAAACAAGTACCAGCCTCAGAAAAGTCAGGAACTGACTCTCAGGAATGGAGAGGAGCACAGACTGGCCTTTAGCACCAATGGTGATCTCTCCCACTGCCAACCAGATACAGACCTAGGACCCAGACCGTGGTCTGCTCCACCCGGAGCCCAGCCTTTCTGGACCCACTGCGAATCTGCAGAACCAAGGATGCTCTCTCAGCCACAGACCCTGCCTGAGTAAACACTTCATCTTCATCCAATCATGGTCAGAGATCTTAACGCCCATGAGGGCCTTTCTGATGCCCCCACTTCAACATTCTTTGAGTTTCTAATGCTTTGGGGCCAAGGGCATCTCAGCTGGTGGTCCTAGGCCAGTACCCATAGGGTCCCCTCCCTCCCACAGCCCCGTTTCACAGCTTGGCTCTCAATCCCAGAATTCTGTTAGCTTTGCTCCACTTCAAATTCATACTCTAAAACTCCATCTGGGGCCTCACTCTTTTTTTTTTCTTTTTTAATTTATTTATCTATTTGGTTTTGGCTGAGTTAGGTCTTTGTTGCTTTTGTGCGGGCTTTTCTCTAGTTGCAGTGAGCAGGGCCTACTCTCTAGTTGGTGTGAACCTACTTCTCATTGCAGAGGCTTCTCTAGTTATGGAACAGGTGCTCTAGGGCGCTCAGGCTTTAGCAGTCGTGGTGCACAAGTTCAGTGACTCTGCGGCATGCGGAATCTTCCTGGAACAGGGATTGAACCTATGTCCCCTGCATGGGCAGGCGCATTCTTATCTACTGCATGGGGCCTCACTCTTACTTGAAATGACTTCTCTTTCATTTTGAGTCTCAGCTCCATGTAAAGTGGTGCAGATGAACCTCAAGGTCCCTTTTATCCACAACTCCCCCACATTTCTCCCACCCCCACCCCTGCCCCAGGCGCCAGGCAGCTTGAAGGATCTTAGTTCCCTGACCAGGGATTGAACCAGTCCTGGCAGTGAAAGCGTCGAGTTGTAACCAGTGAAAAGGAAAGTGAAGTCGCTCAGTCGTGTCCAACTCTTTGCAACCCCATGGACTGTAGCCTACCAGGCTCCTCCATCCATGAAATTTCCCAGGCAAGAGTACTGGAGTGGGTTGCCATTTCCTTCTCCAGGGGATCTCCCCAACCCAGGGATCGAATCCGGGTCTCCAGCATTGCAGGCAGATGCTTTATCACCTGAGCCACCAGGGAAGCCCCAGTGTTGTAACCATGGACCACCAGGGAATTCTCCCTTTTATTCTTTCATTTTTTCCCCATCTGGAAGGCACCAGGCCTCAGATGTGGAGGGTCACAGCCTTGGATGAAGAATCAAAGCCGGGGCTTCTACACCAGCTGCCTGGAAGCATGTTTCTGCTTTCCACTTAACTCCTACCACACCTCCACCTAAACATCTTGAGAAGGAAGAAATGGAACTAGCTGGTTTCTTCAGACCCTTTTGTACTAAAGTTCTATGGTTTTGATTCAGAATGATGATTCATGGTGAGTCAACAAGAAAAAGGTTATATTATGTTCTGAATATTCTAGTTAAAAAAAAAATGGGCAAGCGTGTGCGCTACTGTCTCAATGTCTCCATCGGTTACTGGGACTTGAAAGCCGTTTTGTCATTTAAAGATGTAAACGTGGAGGAATTTTGGTGGAGCTTTTCATCCTCAGCAATGCTGAAGGGGGACCAGCTGTGCCTGCCTTAGTGACATTACTTCTTCAGAACCTTCCTGGCACAAGGAGATCATATGTCCTGTCCTGCATTTCTGAGGTCAGACATTTCCACGGTCTGAAACAGCGTATATTAGTGTATATAATAGCATAATAGCACTTAAAGTTGACCCGCCACATATAATTCCGGTTCTCTTTCAGAAGTAGGGTTATCCAAGGAAACAAAAATTGGGTTTTTATAATGCAGTTAGCATTTTGTTTCCTAAGAAGTTGTGGTTTCCAAATATCAAGAATCCATAGGTATATTGATATAACCAGCTTACATTTATTTTAAAATTTTAGTTATTTCAAAGCTAAAACAAAGGGGTTTGGAGATTCATCTCTTCCCCTTTCCTCTTAGCAAAAGCCTCATTTATTTCTTGTTTAAGTATTTGCAAGAATAACTTCTCAGTGTCCGCAGAGACCATTGGCTCCATCTGCCGTGGAGTGTGCAGAACAGACCCCGGAATAGGAAGAAACACCCCCTCTTCTACCCGGCTTCCATCCACTTACAGTGCACTTTTCATCACTACTCTGGATCCCAGGTCCTCCTTTCCTATGTTTATTGGTTCCAGTTTCATGATTTGTTGATTCCCTTTTGTTCTCTGATGAACATTCTCACTTTAAAGGGAAAAACGATTCTCTCAGTCTGAACTATTTGGAGCCTGGAAAATATGTTAGTCGCTCAGTCCTGTCTGACTCTTTGTGACCCCATGGACTGTAGCCCACTAGGCTCCTCTGTCCATGGGATTCTGCAGGCAAGAATACTGGAGTGGGTTGCCACTGGAGCCTGGAACCTCTGCTTTTATCTGGGATTTCCCACGAGTAAGGAGACACCCTCCAACATCCTGCCCAGAGCCATGTAGGTCCTCCTGCCCCCAAACGGAAGCCGTGCGCTCTACCTCTGTTTTCCCATAACAGAACACAAACACTTTCGTTTCCAGTTACTCATGCAACAAACCTTTGTCAGAGGTTTGCCATGTTTAGGTAGACTCATAAGAAACTGGAATTCCAAGGGATTTTGAAAATAAGCTGGAACAACGCCTTCATTTGGGGGTGAGAAAACCAAAGCTCCAAGATTAGTGACTTGCCTGATATAGAGGTTATGAAATCTACTAGCGATGGACAGGACTGGAAGCCAGTTGCCTACGTCCTGGCCCAAGCGTATTAGACCTGATTTCTTTTTCTTTGGATGTGGCTTCTGGAAGGGGCAGAGAGGAGTGTCCTGCTGCTGCAGGCCTCTGTGCTTAAACTGCTCCTAAGTCAGTGGGTGGCTCAGAGGGTAAAGAATTTGCCTGCAATGCAGGAGATGTGGGTTTAATCCCTGGGTCGGAAGATCCCCTGGAGAAGGGAATGGCCAACTCACTCCAGTATTCTTGCCTGGGGAACCCCATGGACAGAGGAGCCTGGCGGCTTACAGTCCATGGGGTTGCAGAGTCGGACATGACTAAGCAGCTAACACACCAAGTCTAATGAATGCCACTTCCCCACCCAGCTCCCTAGGCCTGGACAGACCTGACCTTCCTTCACCTGCGTCGTGGTTTCTCAGCTGTAAATGGGGAGCTGGGCTCCGATGCTCTTCGGGGTCCCTGCGAGGTGCAGCCTGGAGAACTTCCTTATACAAGGACTGTCCTTGTCCAGCCCAGCAGCATTGGCTTCACCTGGGAACTGGGTAGAGAGGTGAGATCTCAGGCTCTGCCCAGACCTACTGGATCAGAAACTGGGGGTGGGGGGTGGGGCCCAGAACTCTGTGACGTAACCAGCCCCACAGACAATTCTGGGGTACACTGAAGCTTGGGAACCACTGCTCCAATATAAATAAAAAGCTGAGCTGGCAAGCTGCGTGCCAATCGGGCACATCACTTCACTGCAGGGAAGATGATAATGGGTGAAGAGCATGTATTCAAAAATCATTAGATGTTAGAAATGGAGGAGGGCTGGGCAACCCACTCCAGTATTCCTGCCTGGAGAATCCCATGGACAGAGGAGCCTGGTGGGGCTACAGTCCATGGGGGTTGCAAAGAGTCGGGCATGACTTAGCGACTAAACCACCAAACCACCACCACCAGATGTTAGAAAGAATAGATTAGACACATCAGATTTAGGAACCAGTCTGCCCCCAAATAAGTATATTTTCACAATGTATAAGTAGGAAGTGTTTCTCATCTATTTTACTGCCATTAAAAAATCTTTATTTCTTCACGTCTATTTTATTTTGCTTGCACTGGGTCTTCGTTACTGCGTGTAGGCTTTCCCTAGTTGCTGAGCATGGGGGCTACTCTCTAGTCATGGTACACGGGCTTCTCATTGCGGTGGCTTCTCTTGTGGCAGGGCACAGGCTGTAGACATGCGGGCTTCAGTGGTTGCGGCATGACTTATTTTTATTTATTTAAAATTAATTTCCATTGGAGTCTAGTTGCTTTACTGTCTTGATTTTTGAAATGAACAGCAGTGTAATTAACCAGACGGCCCTATCTGATTAAATGTACAATACACAAAAAGCTTTCAGAGATAGTCATACAATAACTTACAGAGAGCTATGCAAGTTATGTTTCAAAGCCATGTCATTGAGTTTCTTGGGGGAGATGACTTATAAAAACAAAATGAATTTAGATTTAAGTAGATAGATCATGTACTCAGTCACAATGTTGTGAGAGTAAACACTGTCTTTTTTATTTTAATTTTTTTAATTGAAGTACAGTTGACATAATATTTCAGGTGTACATCAAAGTGATTCATATACACATATGCATGCACACACACACACATATATATACTTTTTCAGATTCTTTTCTATTATAGGTTATTACAGGGCTTCCCAGATGGCACTAGTTGTAAAGAATCCATCTGCCAATGCAGGAGACATCAGAGACTTGGATTTGATCTCTGGATCAGGAAGATCCCCTGGAGGAGGAAATGGCAACACATTCTCCAGGCAACACATTGCCTGGAGAATCCCATGAACAGAGGAGCCTGGTGGGCTATAGTCCATGGGATCACAAAGAGTCAGACATGGCTGAAGCATCTTAGCACACACATAGGTTGAAGATATTGAATATAGTTCCCTTTGCTATACAGTAGGACCTTGTTGTTCATTTCACATGCAGTAGTGTGTATCTGTTGATCCCAAATCCCTAATTTATCCCCCCTTTCTCTTTTGGTAACCAGAATTTTGTTTTCTATGCCTGTGAGTCTATTTCTGTTTTGTAAATAAGTTCCTTTGTGTCATTTTTTTTTTTAAAGATTCCATGTAGAAGTGATATCATGTGATATTTGTCTTTCTCTTTCTGACTTCAGTTAGTATAATAATTTCTAGGTCCATCTTTGTTGATGCAAATGGCACTATTTCATTCTTTTTTATGGCTGAATAAATATTGTCTTTAAAGAAAATCATAAAGTAGAACACCGCTAACTCTTGGCGGTCGTGTGCAGTCATATTCTGTAGCTCATTTCCTGATATCAAAGGCTGACTGGCGTTTCCAGTCATGATGTTATTTGGATGGAGATGAGCTCTGGGCTGTGAAAAGGGAGGAGGGTGTTCCTTTGAGCTGCACCCCTGGGTTCTATTGAAGCGGGAGATGCCTTGTGTCTGGGTGACACTGGATGAAAATCCTCTCGCCTCAGTTTCAGGGCTATTTTTAGGTTTCAGTGCAGTGATGGTCAAGCTGTATATCGAACGTTTGTCTTTGTTCGTTTCTTTTGGATTTTGACTCTAAGAAATAAGTCCTGCTCCGGGGATGTGACCCAGCACCTGCACCTCGTTGCTTTCGGTTGAAAAAAAAATGTTGGTTTTTCTTCAATGAAGGGACTCAGCAAACGTGGTAACAACCCCATTGTAAAAGAATTAAAGGATTCAAGTGGTACCACTGCTGCTTTCTTTTCCCAGGGGGGACAAAGTGTCTGAACTTTAAGCTTCGGAAAGTAGCCCCGTGTGCAGTGGGTACCCGGCTACCCTTGCTCATGGATCATCATGGTTCCCCACTGAGTTGATGTCCGGCTTCCCTGAGCTCCTCCGAAACGAGGCTGGGTGGGACAGGTCAGCCCAGGGGTCCTTTCCCTGGGGCAGGCAGCCTCCCTGTTCTCACAGCGCGCATCCCTGCTCATCACTAGTGATTCCATGTCTGCAGACCAGGTCACCTTTGCTGAGGGAGGTGTCGAGTGAACCAGCCGAAAACCCCGCTCTGTGGTCCTCAAGAACATCTTCTGGGTAGGAGGAGTCTTCTGAGCACAAAGGTCAATGTCATCAGCCCAGCGCCCTGACCTCATGGCCGGCATTCAGGCCCCATTGGAGGAACAGCCCTAATCTGTAACTGCTGGTCACACGGCATCACAAAATGCTCGTGCACTTGGAGGCGGCTGCTGTCAAGCCCCCCGCAGCTTCCCCATCGCCAAATCTAGTGCCCCGTCCTTGTCTTCCTGGAGGGCAGCAGATCCTCCAGGCTCCAGGACCTCACACCCTCAGATGGTTCTCTTCCTGCCTCGTCCATCTGTCTGTCCTGTTCCCTGTCCTCTGTCCCTTCCCTTCGCCTAGCCTCTTATAGCTTCGGGCCCAGGGCTCAGTCCCCACACCCACCCCCCCACCCTCCCTGCTATCACTCCCGTGGAGCATGGCCAGACTCAGCAAACCACAGGAAGAACTCCCAGTTCAATTTGAATCTGATAAACTAATAATTCTAGTATAAGTATGTCCGAAACATTGCGTCGTGCCAAAAATTTACTTTACTTGGTCAACAAGTAAATGATGCACGAAGCATATGCTGAAAGCTCTTTGAAAGTGAAGGTGAAAGTTGCTCAGTCTTGTCCAACTCTTTGGGACCCCATGAACTATACAGTCCATGGAATTCTCCAGGCCAGAATACTGGAGTGGGTAGCCTTTCCCTTCTCCAGGGGATCCTCCCAACCCAGGGATCAAACCCAGGTCTCCTGCATTGCAGACGGATTCTTTACCAGCTGAGCCACAAGGGAAGCCCCAAAGCTCTTTACCTGCATTCAAATTTAATTAGACCTCCCATGTTCCATAGGACTTCCCTGGTGGCTCAGACGGTAAAGCGTCTTGCTTACAATGCAGGAGACGCGGGTTCGATCCCTGGATCGGGAAGATCCTCTGCAGAAGGAAATGGCAACCCACTCCAGTATTCTTGCCTGGAAAATCCCGTGGATGGAGGAGCCTGGTAGGCTACCATCCATGGGGTCGCAAAGAGTCGGACACGACTGAGCGACTTCACTTTCACTTTCTTTTCCCGTGTTCCATGGGCTTCCCAGGTGGCACGCTGGTAAAGAATCAGCCTGCCAAGGCAGGAGACACGGGTTTGATTCCTGGGTTGGGAAGATCCCCTGGTGTAGGAAATGGCAGCTCGCTCCAGTATTCTTCCCCAAGAATTCTTGTTCACATCTATGGGGTAACAACCCACAAGGAGGCCCAGGACAGCAGCAGAATGTGTCGGAATGAGTCTCACTGGAAATGGGGCTGTAAGTGTCGCCACTTGGTGCCCAATAATTATTTTCCTGGGTGAGGCTGTCAATATTAGTTCAGGAGCATCCTGTGAATGCCACATTTTAGGGGATGAGATCACGGAAGAAATGAAGGCAGTTGCTTGCTGAAGCGACTTACTCATCTTGACAAAAATCACACTCAAGCGACCCAGGTTGGGACCGGCCCTTACCACCCTCCCATAACAGCCTCTGGGAATGATCCTGGGCAGAACGATAGGGTGCCAAGCCCAGGCTTCATGCTGGCTGACTGATGACGGTCCAGCTCGGCTTCCCTCTGGGAAATTCTCAACCTCCCTGAGCCTCAGTCTCCTTTTCTATAAAATAGGCATGCTTTGCCAAAGGAGTGTTGAAAACACACTTGAAATACAAATGTAATATACGTAGAATGGTGCCCCGAGTAGAGTGAGCACACAATCAGTTGTAGGTACTTTTGTCCTTTGGGAAGAAAGTACTGGGCAGGCTGCTGGATCTTAAGAAAACAGTTCAGCTAGAACTAGATTTCCCAGGCAAGGAGGAGCTCATTTGCCTTAGGGTGCGGTTTTGCTTCAGTGAACATTTAGAAATCAGACAGGAGTTTACATGTGAAACATCGCTACCTTGGCTAGTTAATGCTGTTCCCACAATGACAACGCAGGAACAGCCTGTAATCTTAAAACAGCAAACACTTTGGGCCATCTACTTTTTAGTCCAGATTGTGTGCATGAAAGACACAACCTCTTCTCAGAACTAAACTAGATTCCGCAATTGGCCTTCAAAGTGGAGAAGTGAAGTGAAGTGAAGTCACTCAGTCGTGTCTGACTCTTTGCGACCCCATGGACTGTAGCCCACCAGGCTCCTCCATCCATGGGATTTTCCAGGCAAGAGTACTGGAGTGGGTTGCCATTTCCTTCTCCACAGGATCTTCCTGACCCAGGGATCGAACCCAGGTCTCATGCGTTGTAGGCAGACGCTTTACCGTCTGAGCCACCAGGGAAGTCCCAAAGTGGAGAAGGAAATAGCAACTCACTCTAGTATTCTTGCCCAGGAAATCTCAGGGACAAAGGAGCCTGGTGGGCTATAGTCCATGGTGTTGCAAAGAGTTGGACGCAACTAAGTAGGCAAGTACACACACCTTCAAAGGGTTGGTATTAAGTAGTAGAGACATGATAATACATATATTTCTGTTGTTGCTATAAAGAATACTAAACTATCGGACACATCCTTACAAAAAAGGAAGGGATCAAAACATGAGAAAAACAACTGAATAATTACAAGGCATATCCCAACAAACTACTGTAGTTTATAGAGATCATATTCAATCATGCTTACCTACAATACTTTTGCTGAAGCCTTTTTCATAAACCAAATTAAGAATCAGTTCCATTCCTGGGTACCTTGAACAGATTAATATGGGGCCGGAGAGCATAAACTCTGTTGTTTCTGAGAGGCGATCTCGAGTTTTGTCTTGGATAACAGATGGGCAAATTGGGGTGAATGGTTTTTCTTTTTGACTTTTTAAAAAAAGTCTCCGTGCATATGGAGAAGGGCACCAAAACTAAGTGTATACACATCAGTGAACTTTTCCTAAGTGGATCCACCCATACGACTGGAGAACAGAGCATTACCTGTACTCAGGAGCCCCTTCTCATTCTCCCCGTCTCCAGAGGTCCCTTCCCACAGCTCCAAAAGAAACCACATAGACTCAGAACACATCTTGACTTCCAGCAGGTAGGCTAGTTTTCCCTGAATTTGAACTCATCAATGAAGTTACAGAGTAGGTCATCTTTGGTGTCCAGCTTCTGTGGTCAGACTGTATTTGTGATATCTTTTCACGTGGTTGCATTCAGCTGAGTTCCATTCATTTCCTTTGCTGAATAGTGTCTCAGAGTCTAAGCGTCCCACCCTTCCGATGTATGTTCTTCATATGTTCTCTTTTGCTGTGTATTGGGTTGTTGTTTACTATCACACATAAAGCCGCTGTGGAGACTACTGAATGTGCATTTGTGTGTGCATTTCCACCGAGCTTTCCCCTAAGGGCAGAATTGCTGGATCTCGGGGGATGAGCATCTTCAACTTTAATTGGACCCATGACACCAGTTTCCAAAGTGGCTGCGTCTCTTTACCTCCCTCCAGGAGTGTCTGTGCCCTGGCTTCATGGTCTTGGCAACAACAGGTATATTTCATCCTGTGTTTGGTAGTCATTCTGATGGGTGTGTAGTAATGAGGCTGATCATCTTTTCAAATGTGTGTTGATTTGAACATTTTCTTTTGTGAATTGCCGGCTCATATTCTTCACACTTTTTCTATGAGGTTGACTTTGTCTTACTGGTTTGAAGAACACTTTAGCCCATTCAGGATAAGGGCTCTTTGTTAATCATTTATATAACGAACACCTTCTTGTTTTTGTAGCGTGTCTTTTGACTCTCTTAATCCTAACTTTTGATAAACAGAGCTTTATCTGGGGGGCATCCAGTTTCGTAGTCTTTTCCTTTTTGAACCCTGTTTAGGAAAATTTTCCCTCTGCCAAAGTCCTGAAGAGAGTTTCCTATTTTGTTTTACTGTTTTGTCTTTCACTGTTAAATCTCAATGCCCCTGGGAATGGCTTCTGTGTATGGTGTGAAGAAAGAGTCAAGTTTTATTTTTTGTGTGGTTTTTCTAATTGACTCAGCAAATTAATACTTTATTAATTTTTTACTGACTATTCTTTCCCAGCTTCCCTGTGATGCTGCCGTCATCATAAATCAGGTGCCTGTAAATGCAGGGTCTATTCCTGGACTTTCTGTTTGGTTTCACTGGTTAGTTTTCTAGTCTTGCACTGCTTCAATCAATGTAGCTAAATATATAATATGTGCCCCAAACTCTGGGGTCTGAAGAGTGGGTCCTCTCTCCTTGTTCTCCTTGACTCTTTGCATCTCCATACAAGTGTTAGAAACACCCTCACATCTGCTGACTTTGAAAGGGTTGCATCAAAACTACAGATCAGGTTAGAGAAAATTTGCACCTTTTATATGAATACTTGATTCGATGTCTATGGTATAGCCCTTGATTCACTTAAACCTTTTCTAATTTCACTGGGTAGAGTTTTATGGGGCTTCCCTGGTAGCTCAGTTGGGAAAGAATCTGCCTGCAAAGCAGGAGAACTGGGTTTGATTCCTGGATCGGGAAGATCCCCTGGAGAAGGAAATGGCTACCCACTTTGGTATTCTTGCCTGGAGAATTCCATGGCCAGAGGAGCCTGGTGGGCTACAGTCCATGGAGCTGCAAGAGTCGGACACGACTTGGCAACAAAACCACCCATGTAAAATCTTACACATCTTTCATCAGATTCATCCTTAATTATTTGAGTTTTTTAATGCCATTGTAGGTATTTTTGTTTTGAACATCATTTTTCTAATGGTTCATGATTAGCACGTGTTTTAATCCTCCCGAGCTGTGTGACAAACCTCCTAAGCTTCACTCTGTGAAATGACGGCACTTTTGTGATGCCTGTGGCGTTTGTGAGTGAGCAAGCGGGACAAGGCACCGGGAGAATGTCACCCCTCTGCCCCTGGGTGTGAAACTGGGGGGGCTCAAACGGCTGGGGGAAGCATCTGGAAGCTTCTCTGCTCACATGTGGGGCACTGGGCCGCCTTGGGGACCAGTCATAGACCCCCTTCACAAGCCGTCTCACAGCTCAGTGTCGGTTCTAAGAGGGAGAGCCCCGAGGGCCACCCTGCAGAGCGGGCGTTTCCAGAAGCTCTCCGCCTTCCCCCACCGAAGCTTGGAGTTACGCAGCACCACTTCTACACCCTTCCACCGGTCACCCAGATCTGAGGGGAGGGGAAGGAAGCCCCATCCCTTGAGAGGGAAAGGATAAAGTCACACTGCAGAGGACTGTGTGGGTAGAAGAGGTGGCCGTGGGCACCTTTGGAAAATACATCTGCCACATGATACGCAGTCCCCACTGGTGTCAGCGAGGTGACCTTGCAAAACTCACTAATTCGAATGTTATATTAGACCCTTCTGGAATTTGATTTATACATGTTGCCAGAGGAGAAAGGTGAGCAGAGGACTCTGGGTTCCAGGAACTCCAAAGATATCAGATTCCCAAGATGCCCAAGTCTCTTACATAAGATGGTGAAGTACAGTCAACCCTCTGCTTGGCTCAATCTGAGGATGAGGAAGCTGCATCCACCAGGGCTGATGCTTTGCAGAGTTTATTTCTCCTTTGTGGCTCAGGCAGTAAAGAATCTGCCTGCAGTGCAGGAAACCTGGGTTCGATCCCCACGTTGGGAAGATCCCCTGGAGAAGGGAATGGCAACCCATTCCAGTATTATTCTCTGGAAAGAATTTTCTCATGGAAAATCCCATGGACAGAGGAGCCTGGAGGGCTGCAGTCCATGGGGTCACAAAGAGGTGGACACGACTGCAGCAACTAACGCTTTCCCAGTCCTCATTCTTTCTGCTCCTAGTTCAGCACTTGGTTTCTTCACTGACCCATAAGTGAATCTGTTATGTTGAGTTTGCTCTCTTTCCATGCACAGAATACAATCATTTTTATAGAAAATGACAGACAGTGCTAAGGCCACAAAGAAAAGCTGGGAGGAAGTGGTGAATAGTGACAGGTGTGGGGACAAGGAAGGATACAGCTTCTTCCTAAACAGAATTTTTGCGACCCTGGATTCATTTTTTAGGCCCCAAACTATACTATTGGTTTGAAAAAGTTTATTTCAAAATTTAACTAAACCTTGGTTAAGATCCCCACTAAGAGGTTGCTCTTAGAAACAAATAACTCAGACCCTCCTTTTCATCTCAGCAAAGAATCGATTTGCAAAGCCTTTGGGATATTCCTCCTGCCCCTCCCTGCTGGGGCCAGCTCAGGGTGGGGTCACGAGAAGACCCACCTCCTGCATAGTGAGCACTTGGAGCCTGGAGATCCACGCAGAAGAAATGCACACAGGTAACAACACCAGCTCTGGAAAACACAGTGAGTAAACCACAGGCCGCAGACTTCAGGGCAGGGACGTGAGCACTCGGAGACCTGCTCTCACAGCGATTCACGTGCCGTCAGAGGCGAAGCCGGGCTCTCCGAGGGCAAGGACTGAGCTCCACGGTTGCTCAGTGGGGACCCAGCATAGCTGAGGGAGTTGGTCCCAAGAACTCCAGGGCTGGCAGTGCAGGCGCCCAGGGTGCAGACAGCGAGGGACCCGGAATGAGGGATAAAGCCGTTCTGACCGAGTCAACAGAACAACCTCCTGAGTAGGATTTGGAAAATCTGAGGCAAAGCACAGCAACTGGAGAAAAACATCCCCAAGGCTCGCTTCTCGGTGGACAGCCAGGAAAAACACAGTTGGTGGGAGCGGAGCCAAGACTACCGAGGAGAGAAACAGCAAGTGCGAGTTTAGGGGCGGACGTTGCCAATGCCCGGGTCAGTGTGGGAGGTGCCCGGGCCCCTGCACAGCGAGGGGTGCGGGGGAGCGCTCACAGCAAACTTCAGGGGACCAACGCAGCTCGGCTAGAAGCAGAGTGTTGTCCTAGTGGTGGACGGAGATGCAGGGCGGTCCGCCCCACACGGGCATCGCTCTCTTCCCTGAGGCATGCCCGTTTCTCTTCCGCTTTGGCTGTGTTGAGTCCCCTGCCCCCCTCCCCTTTTTCCTCTGGCAAAGGTCCCTGCTCAGCCAGCTGCCCCAGATCTGCCTCTGGGCACCGACCACGTCCACTGCCCTGGGCCACAGGGTCCTTGGGAGCTGTCTGGCTGGCGTGCCTGGCAGCTTCAACTTGGAGTGAGGCTCAAGTCCCCCGGACCAGCCCGCCCTGGAGTGGGACGCAGGTGGGGCTGTGGGGTAGGGCAGGCAGGGGGTGCTTCTGTCTTCCTGATTGTCTCGTGGGGTCCCCCACCCCTCAGCTCTCCTCCTTGGGAAAGACTACACGCAGCTGCAACAGGATTGATCTCCTCCGCCAGGGTCCTGACCCAGCTGTGTTTTCCCCAAAAGCCCACCCTCTTTCCGTGTCAGCACACTCAGAACAAGGGGAGATGTGTTCAAATACGTGGCAGGAGAAAGTGGCCGGGCTTCCCAGGTGGCTCAGTGGTAAAGAATCCACCTGCCAATGCAGGAGACACGGGCTTGATCCCTGACCCGGGAAGATCCGACGATGTGTCTTGGAGCAGCTAAGCCCTTGTGCCCCAACTCCTGAGCCTGTCCTCTAGAGCCCGGGAACTACAACTGCTGAGCTCCTGGACTACAACTCCTGAAGCCTGTGGGTCCGAGAGCCCATGCTCTGCAACAAGAGAAACCACTGCCATGAGGAGCCCTTGTGCTGCAGTAATAGCCCCGGCTTGCTTGCAGAGAAAAGTCTGCACAGCAGTGAAGACCCAGCACAGCCAAAAATCAATACAAATAAATACATAATTTTGTAAAAAAGAAATCTGTTTAGGATGTGTGAAACAAAAATATGATGGAATTTTCTATACTACTACGATTACAGGGAAATAAACTATGCCTACCCTGATAGCTCAGTTGATCTATCTGCCTGCAGTGCAGGAGACCTGGGTTCGATCCCTGGGTTGGGAAGATCCCCTGGAGGAGGGATAGGCTACCCACTCCAGTATTCTTGGGTTTCCCTGGTGGTTCAGCTGGTAAACATTCCACGTGTAATGCGGGAGGCCCAGGTTCGATCCCTTGGTTGAGAAGATCCCCTGGAGAAGGGGAAGGCTATCCACTCCAGTACTTTGGCCTAGAGAATTCCATGGACTGTATAGTCCATGGGGTCACAAAGAGTTGGACACGACTGAGCAACTTTCACTTTCAAACTATGCCTGCCTATGAGCAAAGACTGAAAACACGATATGTGAAAATTAGGGAGGTGACTTCGTGGAGTTAAAGCTTTTTCTTGAATATATTTTTAACATATGAAAATAAGGATAAAAAGGATTGCTCAAAAGAAGCTACTTTGAGTTACAGAAGTAGAAACAGAGACTCCCAGCTACCCCTTGGGAAAAGGAGACCTAGTGATGATGTCACTGATTCAGTTAGTATTTACAAAGTCCTTCGACATGTCAGATCTTTGAAAACAAGGATCCTAACCTCACAAGCTAGGAAAGAATAAACCTATAAAAACAACAACCAATTTTTTTTTTTTTGGTTGATGACAAAAAATTGGATGTCATCGCATAAAGTGCATTAATACAGATACACTTGGGCCAGTTTTCCTTTTAAAGAGTTGAGGGCATCCTGGAGGATGTGGTCAGTAAGTCTTAGAGGCTTGAGAGAGTGAAGTCAGCTGGTGAACGGTGAAAGAAGGGTGGTCCTTGGAAAGGTATGGAAAGAGGCAAGACACGAGATTGGAGGGAGAGGTAGGGCCAGATCATAAAGAGCATTGCACCCAAAGGAGTTTAAGTTTTATACAGTAAGTCTCCTATGTACGAACTAGTTTCATTCCAAGAGTGTGTTCCTAAGTCCAACAGAGTTAGCCTAGGTACCCAGCTAACACAATTGGCTGTATAGTACTGCACTGTAATAGGTTTATAATACTTTTCACACAAACAATACGTAAAAAAAACCCACAAAAAATAGAGAAAACATTTCTCATCTTACAATACAGACCTTGAAAAGTACAATAGTACCAGCTACACCGCTGCTGCTTTTGTGCTTGCTTCCAAACATCCTGGGCTTGAAATAAAGATACTGTACTAATGTACTCTATACAGTGTGTGTGTGTGTGTGTGTGTGTGTACACGCTCAGTCATTCAGTCGTGTCCAGCTCTTTGCAACCCTGAGAACTGTAGCCCGCTAGGTTTCTCTGTCCATGGAATTCTCCAGGCAAGAATACTGGAGCGGTTGCCATTTCCTTCTCCAGGGAATCTTCCTGACCAGGGATTGAACCCAGGTCTCTTGCAACTCCTGCCTTGGTAGCTGGATTCTTTATCACTGTGCTGTACAGTAAAGTATGCAAAGCACAACCACTTGTAGAGCATGCATGCCTGTGACAGTGTATGCCAGACACGTGAGGTAACATGTGATTGGATGTGCAAATGCATGTTTGCATCTTTGAAAGTTTGCAACTTGAAGGTTTGTATGTAGGGGACTTACTGTACCGAGAAAAATACTAAGCAGGTTTTTTTTTGTTTTTGTTTTTTTTTTTGCAGACAACCAGGAGAGAAGTCCTGACCAGCACCAGTGGAGAGGGCTCTTGGTAAACATCTTTGAGAAGAGGATTAACAGGATGGTGTGGGCATGGTGTGAGGAGAAAGACTGCAAGAGGAATTGGAAAGAATCAGGTAACTCTGACGTCATCTTTCACCACAACAGGGAATCATAAACTTGCAGAAAGGACTGCAGAACACTGGCTAGGTTGGGGTCAAAAGCTTTTGGAAGTGTTCAATTGCAGAAGCCTTTTGGATGGCTAGCTTCCCTGAGGTGTCTCAGTGTTAAAGAATGTGCCTGCCAATGCAGGAGACGTCAGAGACATGCGTTCAATCCGTGGGACGGAAAGATGCCCCTGGAGAAGAAATGGCAACTCGCTCTAGTATTTTTGCCTGGAGAATCCCATGGAGCCTGGTGGACTGCAGTCCATGGGGTCGAAGAGAGTCGCACACAACTGAGCAACTGAGCACTTGGCACTTGGCACTTTAGTATGTCTTCCTGGAGATATTCATCAGCTAATTAGGTAAATAGGTCTGAGGTTTAGAAGAGAGAGGCCAACTGAAAATATGGATCTGAAAGTCATCTGTATTTTAATGAATGAGGTGTGTGCATGAGTGCTAAGTTATTTCAGTCATGTCCAACTCTGTGATTCTCTGGACTGTAGCCCACCAGGCTCCTCTATCCATGGGATTTTCCAGGCAAGAATACTGGAGTGAGTTGCTATTCCCTTCTCCAGGGGATCTTCCCAACCCAGGGATAGAATCCTGTCTCTTATGTCTCCTGCATGGGCAGGCAGGTTCTTTACCACTAGTGCCACCTGAGAAGTCCAATGAATTGGGTAGGACAGAGAAAAGAATGACAGTATTTTTAGAGGTTCTACGCTATTTTAGGTGGTTCACATACACTGTCTCATTTAAACATCACAGTCACTCCATGAATTTGATGTAGGAGGAAGCTGAGGCTCCAAAAAGTTAAATGAAGAGTTAGGAGTCTGTTGTAAGTAACTCAAAGGGAAATTTACAAACATACAGAGGACGCTCACCACCCAAGGACAGAGATGAGAGAGGGGAGAACCACATTCTCTTATTTTTATTTGCAAAGCTCCCTTTGGCAAAGGTAGCTGGATGAGGAACAAGCAGATTGGAAAGTGGCGAAGCAGAAACAAGGGGACCTGTGGAGCCCATTTTCCTTTCTGTTGCTTCTTACAAATCAGTCGTGAAGCTAAGTTTTATTCAACTAGACTTGGCTTTGGCCTGAAACCAAGATAAAAAGAGTGATCATGGAGAAAAGATGGCACCTGCTCTTTTGCCAACTTTCCTCTGATAGTTGCCAAATTCCAAGATTAATTTTCTTTGGGTAAAACTAAGCACAAACTCACATGTACAGAGTATAGATGGACTTTTAATAATTACACTTAGAATAATGAACATGAGTTCAAGTAGAAATTCTCTTTTTAAAATTTTGATGCCAATAGATTTTCTTTCAGACTTGCTTTTCATCTGAAAGCCGGAGGAATAGGGCGGACAGAATCCCGAGGTGGGGAATCATTGTTTCAGTTCTGTCTCCTGTTTGGGGGGGAACCCAGGGCAAGCAGACTCAGCCCTCCTGGACTCTGAAGTGTCTTCTGTAAAATGAGAGATCTGAGCTCAGACGAACACTTCTCACGCTCCATGTGCACATGTGTTTCCTGGGGATGTTGTGAAACGCAGCTTCTTATTTACCAGGTCTGGGGTGGGGCCCCCACCCTGCATCTCTAATAAGCTCCCATCCTCATGGTCCAGGATCAGGCCATACTTTAATTAGATCACCCTCCCAGGTGCCCCTGGGCTTCCCTGGTGGCTCAGAGGGTAAAGAATCTGCCTGCCATGCAGGAGACCCAGGTTCAATCCCTGGTTGGGGAACTAGATCCCACATGCGGCAACTGAGTTTGAATGCTACAGCTAAAAAATCCAAGCCAAATAAATAAATAAGTAAAAATAAATATTGAAAAAAAAGAAAAGCATTATGTCACCAATTGAGACCAATATTTATTTTTAAAAACTGCTTGACTTTTCTCTTTATAAAAGTAACCCATACTTGTCAAAATTTTTTTAAATCACACAGTGTGGGGACCTCCCTGGTAGTTCAGTGATTTAAGAACCTGCTTGACTATGCAGCACACGTGGGCTCGATTCCTGGCCAGGAAACTAAGATCCCACATTCCTTGGATCAACTAAGCCCAAGCGTGGGAACTAGAGTTCACAGGCCACTATGAAAGATCCTGCATGACGCAATGACGGTCAGGAAGCAGACAATAAAAAAATTCAATGAATTAAAAAAAAATCGCACAACACGGACAGTACAGGGGCTGAAAATCACCCAGAGTGAAACACCGCTTGAAGTGGTGTGCTTTCTTTCTATTCAGTTGCAAAGAATGGGAGGGCTAAGTCTCGGTATTCTTTTGTATGACCTTATCCTTTGAAACTGGGCTTCCCTGGTGGCTCAGACAGTAAAACATCTGCCCCCAATGCAGGAAAACTGGGTTCAATCCCTGGTTGGGAAGATCCCCTGAGAAGGGAATGGCAACCCACTTCAGTATTCTTGCCTGGAGAATTCCATGGGCAGAGGAGCCTGGCGGGCTACAGTCCATGGGGTTGCAAAGAGTCAGACACTTACTGAGTGACTAACACTTCCTTCCTTTCAAATCAGATTGTGAAGCTGGGATCCTTTTCCATTTGCTGCCCATGACGTGAGTTGAGCATTAACTGATTTGAATTCAGCTCCTCCTGTTGCGGTAGATTTGCTCCTGCATCATAGGATTTCCAGTCGCTCAATGCCTGGATACAGGAGGGGGGAATGAATGACTTCCCAGGGTCATCTCTGCCAGGCTGAACGGACCCGGAGCAATCCAAAGAGAAAGGAGCTGAGTGAGGGCTGAGACCAATTTGTAAGAGATTTCAAGAAAAATTCTAAGTTAAGATATAGTGAGAGCTGGTCAATGAGCCTTAATATCTGAGGAATGACTTAGGTTGTAACTGTCATTGATCAGGAAGGAATCTTGACTAATTCACTGTGCTTTCCTCATGCATGCGTGTTAAGTCGTTTCAGTCATGTCGGACTCTTTGCGACCCTAGGGACTGTAGTCTGCCAGGCTCCTCTCTCTGTCCAAGGGGATTCTCCAGGCAAGAATACTGGAGTGGGTTGCCATCCCCTCCTCCAGGGGATCTTCCCCACCCAGCGATTGAACCCATGTCTCTTATGTCTCCTGCATTGGCAGGTGGGTTCTTTATTTACCACCAACACCACCAGTGATAGGAAAGGTAGAGTTACTTGAATGTACTTAAAACGATTGTAATAATAGCAACATAACTGGAAGAGATTGCTGGCTGGTTGTAACATGTGTGACATATTTGTAAGACTCAATTAGAAATGCTTGAAATATACAACTATAAATGTAAGATTAAAGACTCCAATATCAAATTGAATTTATTATGTACATCTTTTCTTTGTTGCATCAAAGCAGTAGCAATTCCTAATATAGCATTCAGTAAGGTCATTATAATCACAAGTCTGTAATATGTTTGTATTTTATAACTGTGGAAATTTTCAAACCGTGTATACAGATTTATATGGATATAGCTACTATATCCATGTTTATAACATAAGCCAAATGAAAAGAAAGCAAAAATATTGTCAATGTGTTGAGAGAAAAGGCTGCTTGAAATGATGTCATTGATAACCGTCTAGCATGATAGCTAAATGTATAGTAGGTAAGTTAACACTTTATATACATGATTTATATACATCATTCGAAGTACCAGAATTTAGGTTGAAAGAAACTTCTCTACAACACATAGTATTCAACCTTAAACAGAGGGTTCTAAAGATACTTCTCTCTTTGGGATTAAACATATTATAATCATCATTGATTATTCTTTGCTTCTGTCCTAAATTGTTGTCGAACACTAAGACTTTAGAAAGCTTGAGTCTTCTGTTTTTTAATCATGATCATTTTTCATATAAAAGTTGTAAATATTCATTGTAGAAAAGTTTCAAAATGCAATAAAATTTCAAAAAGCAGATAAAAATGACCCTTCATCTCACAGTTCAGAATAAAATCACTAGCGGTTCGGTGACCTTTCGCACAATGTGTGTTTCCTAGAACACCAGTCATTGGATTTAGGTCTCATCCTAGTCCAGCCCAGCACATCTTAGCTAATTACATCCGAAATGACTGTTTCCAAATAAGGTCACATTCTGAGGTTTTGGGTGTATGTAAATTTTGGGGGGGGGGAATGCTATTCAACTCCTTACACACCTATGATGATGTATTTGCTTGTTGTTTAAGTCACTCAGTCATGTCTGACTCTTTGAGACCCCATGGACTATATAGCCCGCCAGGCTCCTCTGTCCATGGAATTCTCCAGGCAAGGATACTGGAGTGGGTTGCCATTTCCTTCTCCAGGGAATCTTTCCGACCCAGGGATTGAACCCAGGTCTCCCGCATTGTAGGCAGACGCTTTACCGTCTAAGCCACCAGGTAAGTCCTTGTCACATTGTATCGTAACTGTTTACAGTCCTTTCTTTCCTAAGACTGAGCCCCTTGGGGCAATGCCCATGTCTTGCCTGTGTTTTTGTATCTTCAGCAACTAGCACAGATACTCAAAAAATATTTGTTGAACTGAATTGTTAGGTCGTAATCTGGAAATTTTCACAATTCTTTGTTCAGATAGAAGTAGCTAAATCAAGATGTCTAAAATAAGGAGAGTCTCTAAATGGGACCCTGAGTAAAGTGCATAGGATTTAATTCTAGAAGGTTGTATTTCCACTTTAAATTTTTAGAAGTCGTCTTTTTTTCTTCCATATTTTCCAGCTATGTCTACTGAGACTATTGTGAGTAACATCATCTAAATAGGCAGTGTGAAAGTAGCAAAAAAAAGCATAATAATAATGATAATCTTAATGGGATAAAGACATAAAAGTATTATGATCAGAATAAGACTTGCAACTGTCAAAAACTTTAATTTCAAATGGTTTTCTATTGAACTCACTGGCTCTACTGTTAGTTGTGTGTGTGTGTGTACACGCATGCAAACACACTCAGTTGTGTCTGATTCTTTGCGACCCCATGGACTGTACTTCACCAGTCTCCTCTGTCCATGGATTCTCCAGGCAAGAATACGGGAGTGGGTTGCCATTTCCTATTTCAAGGGATCTTCCTCACCTAGGGATTGAACCCACATCTCTTGCCTCTCCTACATTAGCAGGCAGGTTCTTTACCAGCTACTGCTGCTAAGTCGCTTCAGTCGTGTCCAACTCTGTGTGACCCCACAGACGGCAGGCCACCAGGCTCCGCCGTCCCTGGGACTCTCCAGGCAAGAACACTGGAGTGGGTTGCCATTTTCTTCTCCATCTAAGCCACTTAATATAGCACAGCTTTATGTAATTTGTAGATTTTGAAATATATCCCCATTCAGAATTCGAATATGGAAAACCATTGGTCTAATTCTGCTTGAGAAGGGCTTTGAAAAACTGGAAACAAATGGATTTAAAACATAATTTTTAAAAGTCATGAGAACTCTTTAAAATTGCATTGGCTGCAAGAACTTCTTTTATAAACATGTCTACATGGTCAAATTTATTTTCACATAAATATTAAAATAAACCATTGATACAAATTGGTTTCCTGTTCTGGTCCTTGTTTATGCCTCAGATGGCCTTCATCCCTCTCCTTCTTCCTATTCATCCCCATTCATCTCTTTCCCTCTCGCAGTCACAGACTATCAAAACACCGCACACCCTATAGGACCCAGTCCAAACCACGGTTTGCTGAATTATGAATGCTTTTTTCTCCCTTCAGCATGACCAAAAAGAGCTCTTTCCCTTTCTGTTTTCTCATGGCATGCTGTTTTTAGCACTTTGGTACCTCTTAGTAATTCTGCAACATGGTCTAGTTATTTGTGAACATTTTATTTTTTTTCCCCTGTGGATTGTAAACATCTAAAGAACGGGGGTGAACATAGGAATCATACTTTAATACCCAAATATTATTTGTGCCAATGGTTCTAATAGAGAGCATTTGAAGGGCACACACCTTAACTCTTTGGAGGCTGAAAGAGTTTTTTAGGCACGTTGGAGACCTGGCATTTCCGGGGATCCAACAGCCCCGCCCTCTTTCAAAGTTATGAGGGCACTGTTTCATCGTTAAGGTCTGCCCAGACCCTAACACTGGGCGCAAATGCCACGTGCATGTGTTCCTGTGTGTGTGCGCGCGCGCGGGCAATCAACCCTGGCGGCTCCTTTGCGGGGAGAAAATTCATCGACCTCCAAGCCTCTTTCCCCCAGTTCTTAACACCTCAGATCGCTGGAGTTTTCAGTATAATCTGGTCGAAGGTGCTCTGGGGCTCCTCCGAGTGGAATGCAACGTCCTTCCCGCACCGCGTACCAGTGAGAGGTGAGGGGGACGTTGCAGAGTGCGGGTCTTTTACCAAACACAAGAGCAGGCAGTTTTCAGGTCTCAGCCCAGCCGGGGCCGGCTCGGTCCGAGCTGAGGTTGGAGGAGCCATGTCGGCGCAAGGATGCAACAGGATTTGGGAGGCGCGGGCGAGAAAGAAAAAGGCCACCTAGCGGGCTTTGTTTCCGATTCTGGCAGGTTCTGCGGCCAGAGATTGCAAACGTGAAGCCTACCGAAGCACTTCCTTACATTAATTGTAAGGGGAGGGGGAGGGACTCATGTTACAGCAGCTCATCTCTCCCTCCCCGTAACTGCTAAATTGTAGCTTTAAAAGGAAGTGACATGGGGTGGGGAGAGACGTCAGCTGAGGACCACTTTTTTTTTTTTTCTTTCCCGAAGGGTCCACCCCATGGGTGGAGTCTCGCTTTTTTCTTCCCAGTGTTGGCTGTCTTACAGCGCCTATAAACTAGTGGCAATTTCTGCACCCCAGCCTGCCCCCTTTCAGTTTCCGATCTCTAAGTCCATGTGTCCAGGGCTGCCAGAAAGGAGGTATCTGCGGTTCGTGCTGTTTGCAGGCGGCTTCACCTCTGGGCGTGGCGGATGTGTGCGCCCCTCTGTCTCTCCCTCGTTATTTCTCTCCTTGGCTGGATTTCCCTAAAACCTCTGGAAGGGGTAGGTAAGCAAGAGGAGGCGAGGAAGGCGGAGAAGGAAGTGAGGCGACCGCGGGAACGTGGAGGGGCTTTGCCGCCGCACAAGGACCATCTCTTTGTGCTCAGCCGGGGGGAGCGTGTCTGTGAGCCTTGGGATGCCGAGCTGCTGCGTTCATTTTCCCCCGGTCCAGCCACCTCCCCACCCCCCTCCACCTCCCCGCCTCGGGTGAAAGAATTTTCTCTGCAATGGATGAAGCCGGGGCGAAGGTTCCTGTTACCGATCGGTCTCTTTTTGTGTCAGGCAACATGTTCTTCCGTTTCTGGCGTTTCTATGGCAACCACAAAAAGACTACACCAAATGCATCCCCTCTACCCATCTCTTGATTTGTGTTTGCTCCGCGTCGGTGGCTCTCCGCGCGCGAGTTCTCGCCCGGGGCTGCTCAGAGGCAGCCTGGCTTCGTGGCTACCCCTCCTCACCCCCCGTTTTGGTTTTTCCCTATTACAGGCGGACTGGGGGAGGGGAGTTGTCAAGGAAACAGGCTTTTATACTTACGTCTTTATTTACTTAATTTTCAGCCTATGAAATTTTTTTCAGCATATCTGGGAATTAGAAAAACAGTGATTTGATATTTATGTAAGTCTTCCGTTTCTGGTCTTTCTGGAAAACCTAAACTGTTCTCAAGACGTGATGTTAAATCCGTGATCTAACTGAAGAGGTTGGGGGTGGGTGGGTAGCACTTACTTCTTTAGAGATGAGATCCTGGAGAAAAGTTCTAGAGGGTGTTTGAGAATCCACTGACAGATATGTTCTTTTCTGCCCAGGTTTGTTTAAGAGTCTAAATGTTTAAAAGAGGGGTCTTTGTACTAATCTGAACTTACTTAGCACACAATCTGAGTTCAACAAGTGTAAGTAACAATCGGTAACTACCAGCAGGGTTCTCGGTTTTTCTGGTATCCCTCTAATAGGGATCACGGGCTGTCCCCTCTCCTTAAGGTGAGGGTCCTCTTTTTCAAAACTGGGAAAGGATGAACTCATCTGTGATTGTTAGTTAAGCATCTTCAGTTGGAAAAAAAAAGTATCTATCATAAGGTAAGGGAGAAAGTGTCTGTGGTGTGTATGTGATGTGTGTGATTGTGTGTGTGTGGATAGGAGGGCAGGGACATCAGGGGCAAGTAAAGCCCTAAGTTAAAACTACTAAATCTTCTTAATATCCTCTATGGAGGGAAAAAGATAAAATAGAGAGAAAAAAGTATCATCTATCTAGTAACAGGCAAAGTTAAATATAATTAAAAGCAAGCGACCCATCTGTTGAGCAGACAGTCCAAATCGGCCTATTAACGATTTTCATTCAGTGCATCTGAGCTGTTTGGTAATGGGCACCATTCTTTTAAGGGGTGTCCTGAATTACCAAATTAGGACTTATAGAACAGATCAACAGTAATATCACCCTTGATTCTTAAAATTATCTGTAGTTTTTGTGAAGGTGGCTTAGCCCTCACAATGCCTTCCTGCTAGAAAGCCAAAAGCATCACTTGGAAACCTCCCAGTACCCGCAGGCCCCCCAGGGGGAAGCAGAAGGAAGGGGTGGTTTAATGAGGTTCTGCTTGCCAAGATCCTTATCTCAACATGCTCTTTTCTATGACCTATAAAACTTATAGGGCAAGAGGTCTTATACAAAAGTTATCTGAAAAATAGCATGGCACAAAACCAGCGGAACTAAATAATCAGAGCTAGTTTAAAGGCATAAAGCACACAAAAGTGTGGTTAAAAAATAAGATGATCATTTTGGAAAGCCCAGGCTAATATATATATAAATAGTTGGAGTGCAGATTTGCAAAGAGCGTGGGAACAGTCAGGCTAGGTTACTGGTTACCAGCCTGAAGATGGTCCTCACGGATGTAGATTGACCACATCAGATGGACCTCATGACCCTGCAGAACATATGGACAGTGTGTAAGTCAAGTGTGATGCGGGTGCTCCTGAGCATCCAAATCTAGGAGTTTCACAGCAAAAAGCTTTGTAGGATGGGGTTCAAAGAAAAAGTAGCAAGAATTGTTTGTCATTTCAGCCAAAAAAAAAAAGGAAAGAAATCACTGTCCTGTAATTGGACTGAGTAGAAGTTAAAAACTTGATTAACACTCTTGACCTGGGTAGGGTCAATGGAGGATCAGTGGATCCCTGGAGCAAACACTCTTGACCTGGGGAAGGTCAATGGAGCTATTGATGCAAAGCAAATTCTGGGTCCCCTGAAAGGCTGGAGGAAGGTGATGCTGAGGAAATAACTGGTGAAGCTGGAGTTAGTCACCATTGTTGGGACCGCATGGCTCTGAACTGGACGCTGTCAAGTTTGTGAAGAAAATAGAAGTGGTGGTCTGTGGTCTTAAGTTTAAAATTTGCCAAACCAGTGACAATGTGCATAGGTGGGCACACAGCCGGAGAGAAGGAGGCGGGGCAAGAGAGAAGTGAGATGCAATAAGTCTGCGAAGAATATTTTGAGGATGCTGACGCTGAAGGTTTGAAGGAGAGGAGACAGATGGTTCTAGGGGAAGAGGCAAAGGTGTCCCAGGTAACAAGGATGGTGGTGGGCAATGGGTCCTGGGTCAAGGTTCTTGTCCGAAGCAGGGAGAAGTCCATCGTTAGTCTGGAACTGGGCCAGGTGGAGAGAACTGGTGTGGAGAGAACTGGTAGTGATTCAGAGACAGGATTTTGTTTAACTCAGAACAAGACTGGTAGAAAAGTGAAAAAGTGTTAGTCACTCAGTCATGTCCAACTCTTTGCGACCCTGCAGACTATAACCTGCCAGGCTCCTCTGTCCATGGGATTCTCCAGGCAAGAATACTGGAGTGAGTAGCCATTCCCTTCTCCAGGGGATCTCCCTGGCCAAGAGATTGAACCTGGGTCTTCTGCATTGCAGGCAGATTCTTTACCATCTGAATCCCTGTAAGTAAAGTGCAGAATCCTTCCTAATCCAGTTATTTTTGAGTTGAAGCTCCAAGAAGTGAAGGCCAGACTTAAATCAGACTTAAAAGAAATGAGAAATTTGGGAAAGGAAGCCCCCACACACCCACAACGTCATTCTAATAATACTAACTATTGCTGTTGATTTCAGTTGTGGGGTGCTCAAATGAGCATTGGGCAGACTTACTATATTTTGTTTAATCTGCTGTATTCTGAAAAAGAGGTCTCATGGGCATGGGAATACACTGTGTTCATAGTTCTGAATGGTTTTGGACACCTCAGTGTTCAAATGTAGTCAAGCCTGGCTTAACATCCCATAGAGTTTGGGCAACTCTAATTCAGGAAGCTTCATCCCAGGGCAGAATCCATTTGTGAAGCTTTGTAACTTGGACATTTGGCTTCATGTAGGAACCAAGGAGGATCACTGCTAAACTGGTGGGAAAGAGGAAGCTTAAATCATGAACTTGCTCTTTTAACAGTATTTATGTGCATTTATCATGTGTAAATAGCTTGATGTTCAGACACTGTATCAGACTCTTTGCAACTCCATGGACTGCAGCACGCCAGGCTTGTCTGTCTTTCACTATCTCCCAGAGTTTGCTCAAACTCATGTCCATTGAGTCAGTGATGACATCCAACCATCTCATCCTCTGTTCCCTTCTCCTGCCTTCAATCTTTTCCAGCATCAGGGTCTTTTCTAATGAGTTGGCTCTTCACATCAGGTGGCCAAAGTATTGGAGTTTCAGCTTCAACATCAGTCCTTCCAATGAACACCCAGGACTTATCTCCTTTAGGATGGACTGGTTGGATCTCCTTGCAGTCCAAGGGACTCTTAAGAGTCTTCTCCAACACCACAGTTCAAAAGCATCAATTCTTCGGTGCTCAGCTTTCTTTATAGTCCAACTCTCACATCCATACATGACCACTGGAAAAACCATAGCTTTGATTAGACAGACCTTTGTTGGCAAAGTAATGTCTCTGCTTTTTAATATGCTGTCTAACTTGGTCATAACTTTCCTTCCAAGGAGTAAGTGTCTTTTAATTTCATGGTTGCAGTCACTGTCCACAGTGATTTTGGAGCCCAAGATGGTGACTGGCTGATCTCCGTTTTCTTTGAGTGCCTGAATATCTTAAAATAAGAGCAATTTTTGGTGAAAGTTATGATGGAACAGTCTATCTAACTTGTTTTCCTTTATTTTTTAAGACTTTCTCCACAAAGATTTTCTACTTGTGTTTGTTTTTGTTCCTCCAATCTGATTTGCTTTACTTCTTCCTTTAACCTTTGGTTCTACCTTTCAGTCATCACTCATTCATTCATATATCATCCATACATTTATTCATTCACTCAAAAATGATATTAGTATCATGTGTCAGACACTATATATTATGGATGTGGCAATAAATAGGCAACTATTTCTTCCTTGAAGAAGCTCAGAAACTAGCAGGGGAAAAGATGGAGAAACAGTCCCTTAAACCAAGGAGTATTGGTTTTATTATTATTATTAAACCATAGTTGATTTGCAATATTGTATTAGTTTCAAGTGTACAACTTCAGATTCTTTTCCAATGTGAATTATTGTAAATTGAAATTATTATTATTGAAAACACTTCCACAGGCTATATAGCAAATCCTTACTCTTTGTCTGTTTTATGGAGTGCAGTGTATATCTATGAATCTCATGTTCCTAGTTTATCCCTCCTCTTCCCCTTTCCCTTTTGGTAGCTATAAGTTTGTTTTCTATGCCTGAGAGTCTTGTTTCTGTTTTGTAAATAAATTGATTTGTATTATTTATTTTTTAGATTCCAGATATAAGTGATGTGATATAATATTTGTCTTTCTCTACCTGATTTGCTTCACTCAGTATGATGATCTTCTCTAGGTCTGTTGTGTTGCTGCAAATGGCAACATTTCATTCTTTTTTTTTTTATAAATTTATTTATTTTAGTTGGGGGCTAATTACTTTACAATATTGTAATAGTTTTTGCCATACATTGACATGAATCAGCCATGGGTTTACATGTGTTCCCCTTCCTGGACCCCCCACCCACCTCCCTCCCCATCCCATCCCTCTGGGTCATCCCATTGCCCCGGCCCTGAGCCCTTGTCTCATGCATCGAACATGGAATGGTGTTCTGTTTCACATATGATAATATACATGTTTCAATGCTATTCTCCCAGAATGTCCCACCCTCACCTTCTCCCTCAGAGTCCATAAAATTGTTCTATGCATTTGTGTCTCTTATTCTGTCTCGCATATAGGGTTATCGTTACCATCTTTCAAATTCCATATATATGCATTAGTATACTGTATTGTTGTTTTTCTTTCTGGCTTACTTCACTCTGTATAATGGGCTCCAGTTTCATCCATCTCAGTAGAACCGATTCAAATGCATTTTTTTTAATGGCTGAGTAATATTCCATTGTGTATATGTACCACAGCTTCCTTATCCATTCGTCTGCTGATGGACATCTAGGTTGCTTCCATGTCCTGGCTATTGTAAACAGTGCTGCGATTTTGAACGGCTGAGTAATATTCCGTTTTTCTTCCCTGATAGCTCAGTTGGTAAAGAATCCATCAGCAATGCAGGAGACCCTGGGTCGATTCCTGGATCAGGAAGATCTACTGGAGAAGGGATAGGCTACCCACTGCAGTATTCTTAGGCTACCCACTCCAGTATTCTTGGGCTTCCCTTGTGGCTCAGCTGGTAAAGAATCTGCCTGCAGTGCAGGAGACCTGGGTTCGATCCCTGGATTGAGAAGATCCCCTGGAGAAGGGAAAGGCTCCCCACTCCAGTATTCTGGCCTGGCCTGGAGAATTCCATTGACTGTATAGACCATGGGGTCACAAAGAGTTGGACACGACTGAGCAACTTTCAGTTCACATATATATACAAACACATATATACAGGGACTGGGAAAGACTGAAGGCAGGAGGAGAAGGGGATGACAGAGGATGACACGGTTGGATGACATCACCGACTTGATGGACATGAGTTTGAGTAAGCTCCGGGAGTTGGTGATGGACAGGGAAGCCTGGCGTGCTGCAGTCCATGGGGTCGCAAAGAGTCGGACACGACTGAGCATACAGGGGGTGTTGTTTTTGATTTAAGCATTTATTGGCTAATGGCATCAGATGTTTCTTTCGTTGAACAGTTCTATACATAGATTGTTCTGGGCAGAGAGGTAGAGTGCTTAGCAGTTGACTGACTGTTCATCTTATAATTTTCTTGCGTCTTCCTCACTGGTTGGGCATATGTCTGATGTCAGTAAACACTTGTTGGCTAGCTAAACAGAAGAAGTGAGGTTTTGACCCTGCAGACACAGAGACTCAGTGTGCAGTGTGCAGTGTGCATAAATTCTCCTTCTGAAAAGCACAAGCTGAGGGAGATCATCTCTCAAAGTTCCCTCAGAGTGAGCTCCTTGTAGACTTCCGTGGGACTACGGCTCCCTCCATATGGACTCAAAATAGGACATTTTTAAAGGACAAGTTCCCAACAACATCGAAATGATATGCCCATCGCTTTACTAGGTAATCCCCCAATCATTAGATTTCCCATAAGGCATGGCAAACCTGTGTCTCATTCTACAAAAGCAAGTGGGTTTCAACACCTTAAATCCAAATATCCCAAATAAATTATGTTAAATAGGTATTTAACCTTGTTGCAGCGCTTCCTGTTTGTATTTCCTGCTGTCATGGAGCTCCTCTTAGCAGGATTATTTGGCTCCTCCTAATTTCTACCTTCAGCAGGAAATTATATGGCCTAACAAAGTTCATCCAGAACAGCCCCTCCAGTGCCCGCCTGACCTTCAGAGAAAACACTTAGCAGATTCCCCTTCTTTGTTATTCTGATTGCGGATGAGGTCAGCTTCTCCCTTTGGCAGGAAGTTGTTCCAGATAACTGGTCAGCAGAGGTCTCTCCCCTCTGACCTTGGGTCATACCGTATGGCTGTTTCATGGTCATTTCTATGTAGGATCCTACAAGAGGCACATTGTGTCCTTCACAGTAGGAAGGACACTTCCTGACACTGAATTTCCTGCAGGAGATTATTCCTTAGTCTGGGAGATGAAGGGTAACCTACAGAAACGATCAGAGGCGCTCAGGTGACCGGCCAACCTGTAGGGTGTATATGAGAATGATGGCCGCCCACCTGTACTGAGGGCGCCTCATGGGCTAGTCAGTTACACAGACCTCACATTTCTTCATTCTCTTTATCCTTGTAACAAACAGAGCAGGTCAAAACTGTGATCACTCTCCATTTTATAAACAAAGTAAAGATTAGAGTGTGTTACTCACCTAACATCATAATAAGTAACTGAAACAGAACTGAGATTGGCCTCGAGACTATGGCACCACTCCCCACGCCAATCCCCCATTTCAATGGCATCATATTCTCGCATCGGTGCACAGGGCCAGCCCAGTGCCTGGGATGTAGACACACAGTATTTCTGCAGTTCTCAACAGCTCTCTACCATGTGGACCCTCCCTTGCATGCTTTTCATCCTAGGTTTTAGGAGCTTCAGAAATTTTGGAAGAGAGAATAGTATTTTAGAACTTGAGGTGGGAAGGAACTTATAGCAATACTTCTAAGACAAGCTACTTTAATAGTTTTCAGGGAGGTGTGTTGTTTTTTTGTGGTTTAGCCACAGAGGTGGTTAAAGCAGAAAAGGAAAGATATACCCATCTGAATGCAGAGTTCCAAAGAATAGCAAGGAGAGATAAGAAAGCCTTCCTCAGTGATCAGTGCAAAGAAATAGAGGAAAACAATAGAATGGGGAAGACTAGAGATCTCTTTAAGAAAATTAGAGATACCAAGGGAACATTTCATGCAAAGATGGGCACAATAAAGGACAGAAATGGTATGGACCTAACAGAAGCAGAAGCTATTAAGAAGAGGTGGCAAGAATACACAGAAGAACTGTACAAAAAAGATCTTCGTGACCCAGATAACCATGATGATGTGATCATTCACCTAGAGCCAGACATCCTGGAATGTGAAGTCAAGTGGGCCTTAGGAAGCATCACTATGAACAAAGCTAGTGGAGGTGATAGAATTCCAGCTGAGCTATTTCAAGTCCTAAAAGATGATGCTGTGAAAGTGCTGCACTCAATATGCCAGCAAATTTGAAAAACTCAGCAGTGGCCACAGGACTGGAAAGGTCAGTTTTCATCCCAATCCCAAGGAAAGACAATGCCAAAGAATGCTCAAACTACCGCACAATAGCACTCATCTCACTCAATAGCAAAAAAAGTATTCATTTTTAATTGAAGGATCATTGCTTTATAATAGCTCACAGTAGCTCAAAATTCTCCAAGTGAGGTTTCAATACTATGTGAACTGAGAACTTCCAGATGTTCAAATTGGATGTAGAAACAGCAGAGGAACCAGAGAACAAATTGCCAACATCCACTGGATCATTGAAAAGCAAGAGAGTTCCAGAAAAACATCTACTTCTGCTTTATTGACTATGCCAAAGCCTTTGACTGTGTGGATCACAACAAACTGTGGAAAATTCTGAAAGAGATGGGGATACCAGACCACCAGACCTGCCTCTTGAGAAACCTGTATGCAGGTCAAGAAGCAAGTTAGAACCAGACATGCAACAATGGACTGGTTCTAAACTGGGAAAGGAGTCCGTCAAGGCTGTATATTGTCACCCTGCTTATTTAACTTCTATGCAGAGTACATCATGAGAAACGCTGGGCTAGATGAAGCACAAGCTGGAATCAAGATTGCAGGGAAAAATAACCTCAGATATGCAGATGACATCACCCTTATGGCAGAAAGCAAAGAGGAACTAAGAGCCTCTTGATGAAAATGAAAGAGGAGAGTGAAAAAGCTGACTTAAAACTCAACATTCAGAAAACTAAGATCATGGCATCTGGTCCCATCACTTCATGGCAAATAGATGGGGAAACAGTGGAAACAGTGACAGACTTTATTTTCTTGGGCTCCAAAATCACTGCATATGGTAACTGCAGCCATGAAATTAAAAAATGCTTGCTCCTAGCATAGAAGAAAAGCTATGACCAATCTAGACAGCATATTAAAAAGCAGAGATCTTAGTTTGCCGACAAAGGTCTGTCTAGTCAAAGCTATGCTTTTTCCAGTAGTCATGTATGGATGTGAGAGTTGGACCATAGAGAGAGGTGAGCGCTGAAGAATTGATGCTTCTGAACTGTGGTGCTGGAGAAGACTCTTAAGAGTTCCTGGGACAGCAAGGAGATCCAACCAGTCCATCCTAAAGGAGATCAGTCCTGAATATTCATTGGAAGGACTGATGTTGAAGCTGAAACTCCAATACTTTGGCCACCTGATATGAAGAACTGACTCATTGGAAAAGACCCTGATGCTGGGAAAGATTGAGGGCAGGAGGAGAAGGGGACGACAGAGGATGAGATGGTTGGATGGCATCACCGACTCAATGGACATGAGTTTGAGCAAGCTCCGGGGGTTGGTGATGGACAGGGAAGCCTGGCGTGCTGCAGTCCACGGGGCACAAAGAGTCGGACACGACTGAGTGACTGAACTGACTGAAGGAGCCTTGTTGTTTTGTTGTCATTTAGCCACAGAGGCGGTACAGTGGAGAAAGGGAACAGGCCCTATGATTGAAATATCTGAGTGACAGTACAGTTCATACTTCAGATTAAATATGTACTGTGCTCAGAACCAATTTAAAAATTTTTTTATGCACGACTGAACTGAACTCAACATATAATCAGCTTAAGCATTATAATTATTATAAATGTGTTTATTTATTTAGTTGTGGTAAGCAGGATCTTTTAATTGCAGCATATGGGATCTAGTTCCCTGACCAGGGATCGAACCCGGGCCCCTGCATTGGGAAAGGTGAGTCTGAGCCAGTGGACCACCAGGGAAGTCTAAACATTTTTATTTATTCATTTTTAATGGAAGGATGATTGCTTTACAATATACTGTTGGTTTCTGCCATACATCACCATGAATCAGCCGTAGCTATATATATGTCCCCTCCCTCTTGAACCTCCCTCCCACCTCCCACCCCATTCCACCCCTCTAGATTGTCACAGAGCACTGGTTTGAGCTCTCTGGCATTATTCTCAACGGTGAATAACTGAGAGCATCTCCTCTAAGATCAGGAACAAGACAAGGGTGCCCACTTTCGCCACTACTATTCAACGTAATTCTGGAAGTCATCGGTACGGCAATCAGAGAAGAAAAAGAAACAAAAGGAATCCAGATTGAAAAGAAGTAAATCTCTCATTGCAGGTGACATGATACTACAGGTAGAAAACCGTAAAGATACTATCAGAACCAATTTTTAATCATGGATTGAACTTTGCCACAAAGTTGCTCTTAGGATGCCTGCCATGCCTGCTCTCAGGGAGTCCCAAGGCTGGGGGTAGATGGAGTCAGATTTTCTTATCTGTTGTTGATTGTCAACGAATCTATTAGCTAGTCTAAAGGCAGAGAATTATCTGCAAAGATAAGGCCAGCGCTTATCCTGGACAAACTTTGAAAGGAGAATGAGAGAAATGAATCGAGTGAAGGTAGGTCTTTTTCCCCCGTCTCCCTCCGGAGCTGTCATCTCTCTGTGGGCAGAGGTTAACCCAGGCTGATGAAATTTAAAGAGTCTGTCCTTTCCTAGCGCTTCCTCCCAGATGCAGAAGCCGTCCACACACCATCAAAAGCAACATCTGAAACCTCCTACTGGGCTCCTGTTCATTCCTCCCCTCCCCTCTCTCTTATTGGAAAGACTGATGGGAAAGACTGATGCTGGGAAAGACGAAGGCAGAAGGAGAAGGGGACGACAGAGGATGAGATAATTGGATGGCATCACCTACTCAATGGACGTGGGTTTGAGCAAACTTCGGGCGATGATGGAGAGGGAGGCCTGGCGTGCTGCAGTCCATGGGGTCACAGAGTCGGACATGATTGAGCCGCTAGATTGTCACAGAGCGCTGGTTTGAGCTCCCTGGCGTTATTCTCGATGATGAATAACTGAGAGCCTCTCCTCATGGTTGAGGTTGAGAACGAAAACAACCTCTCCTGCTGTGGGGAAGAGTAAGTTGAAAGGAGGTGGTGTGGTGAGCAGCTGCCTTCCCAAATGTTATCACTCTTTGAGGCCCATCTCTGGAATCTCTTGCTCTGTTATCCTGACCTTCCTTAAGCCCGTTACTGCTTCCTAGCAGTCCCTCTTTTCAGATGCTGTTATGTTATAGGCAATTTGTTGCAGTTCCGTTGCCAGTGAATTTGATGCTCTTTCTTTGTTGTGAAAGAATTCAGAGACAAAGCAGGGAGGTTAAGAGAGGAAAGGGAGAGTTTATTTTAACGAGCTCTCCCTCTGAGAGCTGACCAGTGTGGAGCTGCCACACCAGGCCTCTTTTGGAAGCGAATTATGAGAGGTGTTCACATGAAGGGGTGGAAGTCACTGGGGAAGGAGTTTAGGGGCCAGCTTCCTTGCTTTTTCATCCCAGCTCCATCTTCCCGAGGGGAGGAGGGATTTTGTTCCTGTGTGATCGGAAGCGTCCTGGCGCTGGTGTTCGATGCGTTCTTCTTATCTGAAGGCTCGTCCTATTATAATACCACACTGAGCAAAAAGGTTTTGGATTCAAGATATTCTTGCCTCTCCCCACCTTTCTTTGCCTGCTACTGGGACCTTTATCACTGAAAATGTGTGGTTTCCTATCTGTCTGAAGGTTTCTGCTTTCCTCTGCTTATGGACCGCCGCTGTTTACAAGATGCATGATTTCCTGCCGCCTGGCCCCTGCCCCTATTTCTCTGCTCATACCTAGCTCCCTGCCTGCTGTAGCAGTTCTGGCCTTGTGACTGCACTGAGGGCTTCTCATCAAAGTTTCTAGGACTGACTGAGTGGATGCTGTAGCCTAGAGCCTAGAGAAGGAGGTGGGCACAAGAGACCCGGGATCAGACTTGCCTAGTCTGATGCCTTCCAGCCAGGTCCTCCCAGGTTTGAGTTCTTCATCTCAGCAAAAAGAGGCAAAAGTCACTGACTCAATGGACATGAGTTTGAGCAAACTCTGGGAGAGAGTGAAGGACACGGAGGCCTGGCCTGCTGCAGTCCACGGGGTCGCAAAGAGTCGGACATGACTTAGCAACGAACACACACACTTCATCTCAGCACTGTTGACGTTTTGGGCCAGCCTGTGCTTCGTAGGATGGATGTTCAGCAGTGTTCCTGGCCTCCACCCTCTAGCTGCTGCCGCTTCCCCAGTTGTGACGGCCGGAAATGCCGCAGACTTTGCCAGATGTCCCCTGGAGGGGTGAAGGCACCTGCAGTTAAGAACCGCTGCTTCAGGAAATTCCCACGTCTGACCCACATGGATGACTTCCCAATCCAAGCATTCTTGTCCCTCTGGGCTCACCTGTACTTCCCAGCTTTAACAAGATGAGTCCAAACAAAGGTGCAATTCATTCGCTGAAATTAACAGATACGAATTGGAAAATCATAATAGAATAAGTGAAAAGCTTCCCTGGTGGCTCAGTGGTAAAGGATTTGCCTGCCAATGCAGGAGACATGGGTTTGACCCCTCAGTTGGGAAGATCCCCTGGAGGAGGAAATGGCAACCCACTCCAGTATTCTTGCCTGGAGAATTCATGGGCAGAGGAGACTGGCAGGCTACAGTCCATGGGGTCGCAAGAGTCAGACATGACTGAGCACGCGTGCAGCACCAAGTAAAAGGCAGCCGTGTAATTGGAATGTATTCCAGGTTTAGTGTCTTTTCTCTGACACACCCGCAGCAGAATCCCCTTGTAATCCCAGGCTGCTGGGTGGGGCTGGATAGTACTTCTCAGAACTCTGTGTAGGGAGACCCTCGGGCTTCGCTGGTGGTTCAGAAGATAAAGAATCTGCCTGCAATACAGGAGACCCGGGCTCAATCCCTGTCTCAGGAAGATCCCCTGGAGAAGGAAATGACAACCTACTCCAGTCTTCTTGCCTGGGAAATCCCACAGACAGAGGAGCCTGATGGGTTACAGTCCTTGGGCTTGCAAATGGTGACTTGAGTGACTTAACACTCACCCCTGGGTCAGGTGGCCTGAACTCTGGGTGGGATGGATTAACATATCTGTAGAAAGAATTCTGAGCTGCTCAGCGTAAGTGAGCTCACCTCTGCTGGCATTTGCCCTTTTACCCCGTTTCCTGAGCCTTCAGGTGCTCCACGCCCTGGTCTCTCTAGTGATCTCTGAGCACCCTCAGTGGCGGTGGGTGCTCAGACCCCTCCCTCCCTTCCAGTCTCTGGTCTCCCGCGCCTCCTCCCGGATTGGAGACCACCTTCCCTGCCCTTCCCAGACCTGCCCTGCTTCAGGTAAGGCCCGCTCCCCAGCCCCACGCCCGGGGCTCACGAGATTTGTCCAGTCACTGCCCTGTCCTTTGTGTCTGCCCTTCTCCCTCCTCCCTTCCGGGAGCAGAAAGATGGATGGGAGTTGGGGGAAAAGTCTTACTCCCGCACCCCAGGCAGTTCCAGAATCGTCCTACAGCCTTTCTGAATCCACGCGTCGGGCCTGCTGTGGGCGGGGCGCTGTGGGTGCACAGCAGCCGCCAGACAGGGTCACTGCCTGGAGGACAAGGCAGAAAGCGAAGTGGGTCGTTGTTAACACGCTGGTGGGAGAGTGCAGGGCCCTGTGGGAGTGCAGAAAGGGGAGCCCCTGACCAGCCTGGTGCCTCAGGAATGCTTCCTGGAGAAGTCTAGTGTTGCAGCCATGCGTCCTGGGAAACAAACTCACTCAGAAGGACAATGCAGATAGTGGAGTGCCCAAGGCAGAGTCTCCTCTTAGCCAAGGACCCCGACCAGTTTTTGTGAAAACCTTATATACCCTAAGTGTACTTGCTCAAACCCATCTCCCCAAATTCTCTGAAACTAGTCTGGACAAGGTAAAAGAGAAATACGATCAAAGTTAACCCATGATTCATGTGTCATAAGCCTAGATAGTTAAACAGTGGACATTTATCAATAGGCCTGTGGTCATATCCCGATAAACATAATGGAATTTATGATTTGGTTCTGTTACAGAGATATTAGCATATTTTTTTAGGCGACGGAGAGTCCAAGTACAAGTCCTGAGGCTCTTTTATCCGGGGGGTCCGGTTTTCCATTGGTATGCCATTTCTATAGACACTGGGCTCAAAGTTCAGAGTCCATTGGGAGGGTGACCGTGCGCGTAGCCTAATGTTCGCAGTGTGGCCTTAGATGGCTAGAACCCCTCTCTCAGGTCGGGGGAGTGGGGTGCTAGTGCTGGCGTGCTCCGCTTGCAGGAGGCAGGATGTGAGTCAGAAGTGACCTGTCTTGAGAGGAGTGTTCTGGGCGGTGAAGCATGCAGACTGGGAGGTGGGGTCGCCACATTCCTCGGACCCTGTGAACTGATCTGGGCAGGAGGAGGCAGGGAGGGCCGGCTCAGGCCCGAGATGGAGGCCAGGCCAGGGCGGAGGATACAGAAGGAGCTGGGCTCTGACTGGGGGGATTTTGCAAAGGGTTGTGCAGAGAGCTGTTGCCACGGGGCTCGGTCAGTTCCAGAGTTTTGTCCTCTGGTCTTGGTGTAGGGCTCCTCCACCTGTGACTTGGGTACAGGGCTCCACAAGGGCCTCTCTGACACTCTGAGATAGTAAACACAGTAGGAAACCTTTCCTGTAATACTCTTCTCAAAGGCCTCTTCTACTTTGCCTTGTAATGTAGTCATTTATGCGCCTTAATAATATCAACGTCCTTGGCTGAGTGCTGTGTGCTCCGCCCACCTGATCCCATTTCATCCTTTATCCAGTTGGCTTGTGAGCTCTTCTCTGGTCCGACTTGAAACCGAGGCACAGATTGGTTAACTTGCTTTCCCGGAGTCACAGAGCCAGGAATCCCTGTTGGTAGAGCAAACACTGTGACTTTTGATCTGCAAATAATTATAAAAGCATCGCGTTTACCTGTGTAATGGATTCTTTTCCCCAAGTTTCCTGGGTCTTCTTTGGTGGGGAAAGGGTTTTCATAGCTTCACGACGTGCAGAAATGCCTCTTCACCTCCCAAATCATGAGGAAATTTAAGAACTTACTGAAGACCGGACGATATAATGAAGGCAATATAATCTCAGGTCACTGAGATCCTCATCTGATCTCCATTTCTAGAGGGATAAGAGGGTTAACATTTAAGGGAAACATTTCTAGAGGCATAAGAGGGCTAATGTTTAGGGGAAACAGAGCCAGGAGGAGCACAGAAATATTTCAGATGTGCCTGATTATTTTAATTATTTATATTGGTTCCAAGTTTAGCCAGGTTGGCACTTCCTTCCCCCTTTCTCTCACTCCTTCTGTCTTCTGAAAAGGCTGAACTGTGATTTGTCTTTTAAGACAGTCTAGTTTCAAAAGCTTCCCTCCGGCTGACTCCCCAAAGGAGATGGACCTTATCGAACGTATGCTTTGCAAGGCGAGGAGTTCGCTATGTCCTGTGGGTGCTGGACAGGCCTTGAGCCTGTCCTAATTTTTCCTAATAGCCTAATTTTTTCCCTGATAACCATGTGACCTAACCCTGCCTGCCTCTCTGGGCAGGGAGAGGATTACCTTGGCAGTCAAGGTGTCTTGCCCTTGTCAAAGGCCCCAGGAACGTTTCATTAGTGAGAGTCTGGAAACCGTCTGCTCCCTTCTCTAGGCACTCTCTGCTGGGTCCTGGGGGCTCTTTAGGATCACGGGGGGCGGCATGGCATAAGTGGGGGGCAGGGTGGGGTCACAGAGCCCAGGTCTGGCCCCAGCCACGGCCACCTGCTTACTCTCTGTGGGACCCTGGGCTCCTTGAAACCAAGGGGCTGCCTGGGTCTGTGCTGTGCTCTGGCACTGGGAAGTGGGCTGGCACACCCTGGGCCCCCATCTCCTGGTCTCATCCTGGAGGAGTCCAGGGTAGATGGAGATTCTTCAACCGCCACATCCTGGCCATCTGTGTCCTGTGCCAGCTGCCGGGCACACTCTGCCTAACTCACTCAAGCATCTGTGTTGCCAGAAGGTCCCAGGGAACGGAGCTTTACGAAAGGAAACAAACATGGACGTGCCATGATCTAACGCAAAATTTACATGAACTTTTTAAAGACAAAACGAAGACATTTCGGGCTGGGTTGTTTGGATGGCGTTAGGCCATTGCTCCAGACCCTTCAGAGTTAGTTTCCTCTGTTGAAGGGAGTGTTTCTGTGGACATATTTTTGCTTTTTGTAAAGAAGATAGAGATGGGGTATTTTTTTTTGGTTGTTATTTGTGTATTTCCAACCAATCCACCCTAAAGGAAATCAGTCCTGAATATTCATTGGAAAGACTGATGCTGAAGCTGAAACTCCAATACTTTGGCTACCTGATGCAAAGACCCTGATGCGGGGAAGGATTGAAGGTGGGAGGAGAAGGGGACGACAGAGGATGTGATGTTTGGATGGCATCACTAACTCGATGGACATGTGTTTGAGTAAACTCCGGGAGTTGGTGATGGACAGGGAGGCCTGGCGTGCTGCGGTTCTTGGGGTCGCAAAGAGTCGGACACGACTGAGCGACTGGACTGACTGCTGATGGCTGCTCTGGGTCTTCATTGTTTCTCTAGTTGGGATGAGCGGGGGCTACTCTTTGCTGCGTTGCTCGGGCTTCTCACTGCGCTGGCTTCTGTTGTTGAGAGCACAGGCTGTAGGCACATGGGCATCAGTAGTCGTGGAGCACAGGCTTTGTTGCCCCATGGCATGTGGGGTCTTCCTGGACTAGGGATTGAACCTATGTCCCCTGCATTGGCAGGCGGACTCTTACCCACTGCACCGCCAGGGAAGCCTTGTGGACATTTTTGAGAAGAAAGCTGAGCTGGATCAGGTGGCAGTGGGAAGGCACAGGCCTTTGCCCACCCCCCTCCCGCCCTCAGTGCCGAGTCTTGGGGATGGGGTGGGATGTGGCCGGCCTGAGTCATGCCCAAGAACTTGCCCTCCTGACTGTTTTCTCCTCTGTGTCTGTCTGCTGCAGACAGGCGGGCTGACGGAAGGGTGCGTGGGTCCCCTTTGTCTCTGCTTACCCTGTGGGTCCTCCCTCCCTTGTTACTGGAGTAATCTCTTCTCTGGAGGAGCCCGGCCCTACTTTTTTCTTTCTGATCTCTCTTCTTCTCCCAATACCTCGACTATCTCTTGGATAAGGAATCAACTCCTACTGCTGGCTGGTAACTGTTACCTTATCACCATTTTGTGGTATTATAGTAAGTTATGGGTCTTCCCAGGTGACGCAGTGGTAAAGAATCTGCCTGGCATTGCGGGAGATGCAGGAGACCTGGGTTCAATCCTGGGTCGGGAAGATCCCTTGGAGAAGGAAATGGCAACCCGCTCTAGTATTCTTGTCTGGGAAATGCCATGGACAGAGGAGCCTGGAGGGCTGCTGTTCATAGGGCTGCCAAGAGTCAAGCACAACGGAACACACACACACACACACACACACACAACAAATTATCCTCTTGTTCTCATCAAGCCTTTTTTCACAGGATTATCTTCTAAAATCAGCAGAGCAGGGGGGCAGGTGAAATTTGCCAATTCAGATACTCACAAGCTAAGCTGTACCTGCCACTCAGAGGGTCTCATGTTCTCCAGGGAGATTGGAGAATAACCTCACCCAAACCTGCTGTGTGAAATGAGAACCCTGAGTAGACCTCATTGTAAGACACAGAAAGAACCCAGTACCTCACCACCCCCAGCAGAGAACTCTTTTTTTCCCCCCCTTTACAATAAGACAGTGGAGGAGAAAAATCTAAGCAGCTGTGGATGGACTTTTTGCCCAGGCGTAAAGTGGTTTTTTTTAACGTATTAGAGAATAATAAGGAAAAAGGGTGGACCTCTTTGATGTGTGTGTGTGTGTGTGTACATACCTTTTTTACTTTTTCATTTTTTTAAATATTTATTTATTGTCTGTGCCAAATAGTTGAGGTATGTGAACTCTTAGCTGTGGCATTCGGAATCTAGTTCCCTGACCAGGGTTGGAACCTGGGCCCCCTGCGCTGAGAGTATGGGAGTCTTAGCCACCGGACCACCAGGGAAGCCCCACCATGCCCTCTTTAAAACCAGGTTATTAAGCACAGATATGAAGTGTCACTTAACCTAGCATTTTATAGTAATCATTTGAAAATGGAAATAATGCTGTCAAATTATCGAGGTGCTTTGGGCTTCCCCAGTTGCTCAGACAGTAAAAAACTGCCTGCAATGCATGAGACCTGGGTTCAATCTCTGGGTCTGAAAGATCCCCTGGAGAAGGAAATGGCAACCCACTCCAGTATTCTAGCTTAGACAATTCCTTGGACAGAGGAACCTGGTGGGCTACAGTCCATGGGGTCGCAAAGAGTCAGACATGACTGACTGACTAACACACACACACACACACACACACACACACACACACACACACACACAGGGTCTTTGACTTAGAAGTACTATCATCTACTGGAATGTTTGTGTGACACAGATGATGGGATTGGCAATCTGGGGGGAAATGTGGAGAAAAGCAACTTTCTGAGCACAGGGAGTTTATCTAATTCAAATTAAACTGACAAATCTGCTGAATTACATTCCATTTAAGAGATGGGCACATATCCAGTTGGGGACAGGCTTCGCCATGAGGAAAGCAGCTCTAGATCTAAAGTACAGAGTGAGAAACGTTGTTGTCAAAAGCCTGTGCACTTCATTAGGCTTAATCTGATTTTACCCGGAACCTACTTAACACGCAAATGCTGAAATGACTGGCTTAACAAGCTTGGTTTTCTGTTTTCCTGGGTAAATGATGGAAAAGCAATGATCGGTAGCTGGGTAGGGAAAGAAAAGAAGAATGAACTAAAAAGATGATGCTGGTTGAGACTCACTGATGAACAGCAGCACATGGTCTGTGCTGTCCCCCAGGTGTTTCACTTACGGAGGCTGGAGAGCCCTGGTGATGCTGGAAAGACTGTCACCACGACAAAAGCTCTGTCGTGTGCACGCTAAGTTGCTTCAGTCGTGTCTGACTCTTTGTGACCCCATGGACCATAGCCCGCCAGGCTCCTCTGTCCATTGGATTCGCCAGGCAAGAATACTGGAGTGGGTGGCCGTGTCCTCCCCCAGGGGATCTTCCTGACACAGGGGTCAAACTCTGTCAGTTTTATCTTTTGTCAATTTTAGTTATACATCTTAGCCTTCCAGAAAGTTCTTTCATTGAGAACAGGTCTCTGGCTGACCCAGGTGAGGGAGGGGATTGCTGTGTGGGGTGGGGGTGGGGGTCACAGTGGCCTGCTCCTGGCCTGGCCCTCCTTCCTGAAGCGGTCTGAGCAGGTCTTCCAAGCATGAAGTGGAGATTTTGACATTAAGACAGGAGGAGGAGGGGGTTTAATCAAAGGCAGGAGGAGTGAGCTGAAGTGGAGCTGCTGGTGGAGGCCTTGGTGACCTGTGCAGATGCTGGGGCTTTGATGCAGAGTCAGGGGACCAGCTGTGGATCCTGTGAAAGGTGAACATGGCTACCTTGGCAAAAGGGCTGCAAATTCAGGTCTCAGTGGCAGAGTCTGAGCTGTGTGGGCTCAACCTTGCCGGTCTGTTAGAATCAGCCCACGTGGATCAGATGATCAGCCTTCTGGTTCTTTGCTTTTGTTTTTAAGTTTTCTAGATTTTTCTAGAAATACCTGGGGAGAACTAGGCCACTGATGAGAGAAGGATGACTAGCAGGAAAGTGATGGGACAGAAAGGAAGCCAGAGCCTTGACACAGGCAGTGGTTATGGTGACGATGACAGTAATCATGATGATGGCAGTGATGGTGGTGATGGTGACAATGAAGGTGGTGATGATAGTGATGTTGACGATGATGGTGATGATGCCAGTGATGGTGATGGTGATGATAGGGGTGATGATGATGGTGATGATGATGGTGATGGTGATGGTGATGATAGCAGTGATGATGATGGTGGTGATGATGATGGTGATGTTGATGATGATGGTGATGATGGTGAGGGTGATGATAGGGGTAATGATGATGGTGATGGTGATGATGATGATAGCAGTGATGATGATGGTGATGTTGATGATGTTGGTGATAGTGGTGATGATGGTGATGATGCCGATGATGCCTATGGTGGTAATGGTGCTGATGATGGTGCTGGTGGTGCTGATGATTGTAATGATGATGATGATGGTGATGTTGACAATGATGGTGATGATGCTGATGATGGTGATGGTGATGATAGGGGTGATGATGATGGTGATGATGCTAATGATGCCAGTGGTGGTGATGTCGATGATGACGGTGATGGTGCTGATGATAGCAGTGATGATGACAATGGTGATGATACGGATGGTGCCGATGATGGTGACAGTGATGATGATGATGGCGATGATGATGTTCATGAAGGCGGTGATGGTGATGGCAGTGATGATGATGGTGATGATGATGATGGTATTGTTGACGATGATGGCGATGATAGTGATGATGATGGTGATGGTTGTGATGATGATAGTGGTGATGACAGTGGCAGTTACCTTTAAGATTACCATGTACCAGTCAGAGTTCTAGAAACAGCTAATCCTCACCACAACCCCATGATGTAGGAAATATTACTTGTCTCCACTTTACAAGTGAAGACACTGAGGTTAAGTGATTTGCCCAGGATTGAATAGCCTGTGAAGGCACACCAGCCCTTGGCTTGTGAACCCCTGCTCAGGTGTGAAGATTGCTACCTTTATACTATGGAGCCCCTCGGATACTCAGGAGGTTCAAGGTCACCTGTTATAAAAGGGCAGTATGAAGCTACTGGCCTCCTTCACAATTACAGACAAAGGACGTAACGAAGATAGAGCTGATGGCAGAGAACCTCCTTATCCCTGATTTTGTTTTGTTTTTCCTGACATTCTTGGATTTTACTTTAATGGTGTGTTGGAAAGTTATGGTAGAAAGAGTCTAGAAATTTCTGTCATCTCAGACCAACATATATTTCTAGAAGAGGTGGAGTTAAATCACTGAGTTTTCCCACATCAAATATAGCTTGGTCCTGTTACATTATTAGCTGGATTTAGGGAAAGTAAACTATCCCACCTGCCTGCTTGCTTTGCTGATGATGATCTGGGTGCAGGACAGCAGCTGTAGTCCCCTGACACTGTAGTCAGGTCACGAATACGCCCTAAGCCGGGCATTTTTATTCAGCAGCGTGCTGGGTGTGACTGACCATGCAAGTCATTCATATCAGGAATATTTATTAAACACCTGTCATGGCCACGTTCCTTCCAGACTCTGTGGGTACCAAATGAGAGTTGCTTTAGTGCCTAAGGAATTCAGGCTTATGGGAAGGCAGACACACCAGGAGAGAAGCGTTGTTCACTGATGTTCCATAGTGGCCTCGGTACTGTGCTGAGTCTTTCCCTTCATTAACTCAGGCCGTTGAGTACTCACTAGCACACCACGGTTTTCAGTTCTCTAATGGTGAACCTAGCAGTGAGTGTGGAAGGGACAGTCGGATGCATCTAACCACATGTGTGAGAGCCGCAGGATGGTACAGGCTGGGGCAGATTTTGAAGGATGCACACACACTTGTCCGGTCAGCAATGGGAGGAGAGGGGCAGGGGAGGGCATCAAGCAGATGGGATGGAAGGCACAGGGACTCCGAAGCAGGAATGGGAACTCCGTCCAGAAAGTTCCAGGAGCTGGATATGGTGGATACTCACCGGAGCGGGCCCTTCTGTGCAAAGGCTGTCCTGACCCAGCCTCCCCACCCCGCCCCTGCCCCAGGCATCCGGTACCCTCATCTGCCTTTTTATCCTGAAGACACACTTTGCCTTCCGGGAGAGTAGCTGCTGCCCTTCCACCTTACAATTTAAATTTTCCGGTTGCTTTTTTCCCCACAGCGTAGAAAGTTCCTGAGGCTATTTTGTGTCTCCACTGCCGAGGATGGTGCCTCAGTAAATATTTGTTCCTGGAGTGAAAGGCATCCTCTGAGAAAGGGGCTGAGAGACGTGGACACTTAGTGGGAGTGGCTGCCGCCCCCAAGGCTCCGTGCTTTGGGGCCGGTCCCCAGGTTTCACCGGTCAGTGGCACACTCTTCCGTCTCGCTCATTGGTGTTCTCTTGTACGGATAAACCGTGTCTTGTTTATTTGCTCACCTGGAATTGTTCACTTGTCCACCTGGTAATGGACATTTGGAAGGTTTTCAGCTTTCATCTAAATTTAAGTTTACTATTTTTATTCTTGATCCAAAGCAGGAGTTAGAAATAAGTTCCGTTTTCCATTGTGGGGGAGGGGGGACACACAAATTTCCTTATCAACGGCTTAGAAGTGTTGACTTAAAAAAACAATCACAGCTTAAAAGTTGAGAAAGTGTAGAAAGTGTTAGATGCTCCGTCTTGTCCGACTCTTTGTGACCCCATGGACTGTAGCCCTCCAGGCTCCTCTGTCCGTGGAATTCTCCAGGCAAGAATTACTGGAGTGGGTTGCCATTCCCTTCTCCAAGGGATCTTCCTGACCCAGGGATCAAACCGGATCTCCCACATTGCGGGCAGATTCTTTACCATCTGAGCTACCAGGGAAGCCTCTGGTTGGCATTACAGGGCAGCTGATCTATGGCTCTAGTAGCATTTCTTTTGCATATCGGAACCCTGAAATTTCATCTGAATTTCATCACAATGAGTCTGCTAGAGCATATATCGTCTACTCCCGACTTGAGTATAGGCTTCCCTGGTGGTAAAGAATCTGCCTGCCAATGCAGGAGACAACAGGTTAGATTCCTGGGTTGGGACGATCTCCTGGAGAAGGAAATGGCAACCCCCTCCAGTATTCTCCTCCTGGACAGAGGAGCCTGGGGGACTACAGTCCCTGGGGTCGCAGAGAGTCGGACATGGCTGAACACGAGCTCGAGTCTTAGTTGAGCCCGGCCTGCATGGGTAGCGTTGGTGGTGGTGGATAGAGGCAGGGTCTGCAGCCTCAGGTGTTCGGAGCAGCTTTGCCTGAAGGGAAAAACACCTTTGCTCCACTGCAGATTTCCTCTGGCTCTTAAGCCAAAGCCTCGATTGTGGTGATAGTTGAGTGTGTGTGTCTGGGAGTGCATTCCTTCTGCTCTTTGAGGTTACTGGACAACGCTGGGGTGATAAACAGCTTCCAGACTTTCCCACAGACTACACTCGGGATCCGAGGTGAGGTCCCACCTACCTCATTTGTGGCCCAGGCTCACAGAGATCACACCAGTGTAGGAGGACCCCCTTTACACCCCGGCAGTGCTCAGAATGGCACTGTGGCATCAGCCAACCTGGGCCCCCAAATCTGGCCATCTTTCCCTACTGAGGGGAGAGTGCCTTTTTCCTGCAAGTTAGACCTTCCCCCAGCCCCATTTGGTCCTTCGTTCAAACAGTGCCGGGACATGTGTGGGTACTTCGCACGTGGACTGAAAGCTGACTATGCTTAGGTGTTGTCTTCTGTAGGGCCAGGAGTTTGTCTTGTGTTTTTAAACAATGGTAAGGTATAATTCACATGCCATAAAAGTTATCCATTTTAAGTGTATGATTCAGTGGCTTGTAATATATTGTAAGATACTCAGAGTTGTGCAACCCTCACCACTATCTACTTTTAGACATTTTCGCCATCTCAAAAAGAAACCCTTTGCCATGGGCATTCCCTGTGCCCTCCAGCCCTGGACCATCCTTAGGCTACTTTTTGTCTCTGTAAATTTGCCTTTTCTGGACATTTCATGTAAACAAAATCATACAGTGTGTAAGGGCTTCTTTTTCATTTAGTGTGATGGTTTTGAAGTTCATCCATGTTGTAGCATGTAGCAATAGTTACTCTTTTTTCTGTAGCTGAATAATACTGTGGACTTGCCAGGTGGCTCAGTGGTAAAGAATCCTCATACCAATGCAGGAGACACAGGTTCGATCCCTGGGTGGGGAAGATCCCCAGGAGGAGGACATGGCAACCCACTCCAGTGTTCTTGCTGGAGAATCCCATGGATAGAGGAGCCTGGCGGGCTACAGTCCGTGGGGTCGCAGAAGAGTGGGACTCGGCTTAGTGACTAAACACCAACAGCACTCCATTGTGGGCATAGCCACGGGTCAGTCTCTTGTTTAGCCGTGTGTTGGTTGATGGTCACTGGAGGTTTTTCCACCTTTTGGGTATTATAAGTAATGTTGCTCTGAACACACGTGTACAGGGTTTTGCGGGCACTTAACGTTTTCACTGGGCTTTCCTGGTAGCTCAGCTGGTAAAGAATCTGTCTGCAGTGTAGGAGACCCCGGTTCGATTGCTTGCTTTTACCTACGAGTGGAATTTCTGGGTCGTGTGGCAGATCTGTTTAACATCTGAGGATCTAGAGCTGGGCATTTTTCCTTCACTTCCTCAAGTTTTCTCTGAAGCCAAGGAAGCATACTACTTTGCATAGATGTCTCAGATTTTCGAATCCCAGTCCCTTTGGTATTCAGATCTACATGAAATTGTAACCATGGAATTACTGCAGGAAAACTTAATCTGTGAGACAGCACAGGAAAGGAATGAAGAAGTGACTGTCTAAAGGGCTCCACTCACGTCCTGGCGATTGCATGGGGTATTTTGGGAAATGGAATTGCCATGCAAGGCAGCTGGCCCTGTGCTGCCCTCAGACAGCGCACATGTTCGCTGCGTGTGTGCCGCAGTTTCTGCCTTTTCCCTAACAGTTCTCGGGCTCTAGCTCTTTGAGTCCTGGTGTTGTGTTTCCTGAGCTCTCTGTGCTGCCAGGGTTTGCTTTCTTAGAAACTAGGAAGCTGTCTGCAGAGTGTTGTCTGAGACCAGAAAGCGCTTGCTTTTCGTTCTGAATCCATTTTCTGTTCTGTCATTTGAGTCAGTATTTACTCATCTTTCAGAATTAAGTTCCAGTTAGAATAAAGCTTAGACCAAGGATCAGGGAGTTGGTTAATCTCTCAGCAGTAAACCACTGACTAATGCATACTTCTTTCCTTGGGAAGGGGCCAATTGAAATGGTACCCGAGGTTTTGTAAGAAGGTACTTTCCCCATATTCCTCGGTACTTAGTTATCTCCTACTATGTACAGAAGAGGGACAGAGATGTAAAGAACATAATTGTGAAAAAATAACCAGTGGATTATATATATTTATAAATCACTTTAAAGTTTTTTGGTATTTTAAGTCAGTGGTCTTATTTTCCACTCTCAGTAGGTTTGTAGGGTAGGCTGGTGGAAAAAATAAAGAGGAAACTGAGGCTCAGAGAAGGTATGGGGCAGTTTAGTGACCAAACAGAACAAATTGTACAACTCCCCTGAGCCTCCATTTCCTTATGTGTAAAATGGGTACAGTAATAAATCAGAGAGCAATATCAGAGAGCCGTATCAAGCAGTTTGTGTTAACATGCGTAAGTAATCTGAAAATGTAGTGTAAAAATTTGAGCTTTTTTGTTTTTTAACTTTAATATATTACCCAAGTGGTTAATACTGTTGGTTGAATAGTCGGAATATACAGGAAAGCATAAAGCAGAAGTCTTATTTCTCATTCTCTCTAACCTCAAACATCTTCCCAGAATGCTATTTGTCCAATTATTTTGAAAAGAAATTTGTTAATATTTGTTAATATCTAGTGAAGTTGAGGGGCTTCCCTGATGGCTCAGATGGTAAAGAATCTGCCTGCAATGCAGGATAACTGAGTTTGATCCCTGGATGGGGAAGATCCCTTGGAGAAGGGAATGGCAACCTACTCCAGTATTCTTGCACGGGGAATTCCATGGACAGAGGAGCCTGGCGGGCTATAGTCCATGGGGTCACAGAGTCGGACACGACTGAGTGACGAACACACACATACAGTGAAGCTGAAGGACGTCGGTCACATCAGAATGACGTAGCAATTCCAATTCCAGTGCTTATTCGTGCACTATCTATTTTAGAGAAAAAAACTGGGAAGACCCTCAGTGTCCATCTATATGGTCAAAAATTAATTTTCCGTGTAGCTGTATAAAAGAATACTCTTCCACAATTAAAGTGACTAAACTGGGTGCATAAAATTTCAAAAACTTAAGTGTTGAGTATAGAAAAGAAATCCCATACATCTTTACAGCACAACATTTATATGCTGTTTGTGAATTCATATACAGTAAAAGAATAAGAACACTGATGGAAACACCCATTTCAAGCTCAAATGCAGAGGTGGCTTCAATGTCCTTTATTTCCTAAAAAAGTGGAGTGAATGTGGCTAAATATCAGTGTGGTGAAATGTTTTGTGTATTTAAAATACTTCTGATATTAAAAAAATGTTTGACTTATCAACCAGCTATTGTACTTCTGAAGCACAGAGATGCACTGGGGGTTTTGGCATTACAGTTTATGTCATAGAGTGCATGACAGTTAAAACACTGACTTTGTATATCGTAAAAACCTTTTTGTCATTAAATATACTTCCCTCATTGTTTGTCCTGACCCTCCCAAGACTTTCCGTTCCAATTTATTTTTTCAGAAATAATTTTTAGAAGTAGTAATTGCTGGGGCTTTCCTGTTAATATCTTATAATTATTTTCTATTATTCATTTGTAATTGTTCATAATTATTTCTGGGCTTCCCTTGTGGCTCAGCTGGTAAAGAATCCACCTGCAGTGTGGGAGACCTGGGTTCGATCCCTGGGTTGGGAAGATCCCCTGGAGAAGGGAAAGGCTGCCCACTCCAGTATTCTGGCCTGGAGAATTCCAGGAATGGTATAGTCCATGGATTCACAATTATTTCTAGTTCACTTATGATATATTTTGGTCTGTGATACTGGAGGAGCTCAGAACCTAAAAGCAGAGGCGAAGTTAAAGTCTGGGTTAGCTAACAAACAATCCATTGAGGAGTTAGGGAATTTGCAACTGGAGCTTTTATATACTTTCGCCAAAAATACCAAACATACCTCTGGGTTGGAAAGGATTCTCTCATCCGTGTTTGCAGACCTCAGTCCCTGGCTGCGGCCCACAGCTGCCTCAGTCCGCGCTGCGTCCTGGGCCTCCTGCAGTGCCCCTATGTTCTACGCTGTCGGTCCCTTAGCAGAAAGTGGTTCAGGGGCCTTGTGAGGCTTTGCCATCCTCTCTATTCCTGTGGAATTCTCTTTTCGTTTTTTATATTTTTTATTTTGTATTGGGGTGCAGCCGATTAGCAAACAATGCTGTGACAGTTTCAGGTGAAGAGCCATACATGTACATGCATCCGTTCTCCCCCAAACTCGCCTCCCCTCCCAGCTGCCACTTAACACTGAGCAGAGTTCTCTGTGCTACACAGTAGGTCCTTGTTGTTGATCCATTTTAAATATAGCAGTGTGTACATGTCCATCCCAAACTCCCTAACTATCCCTTTGTTCATCCTTCCCTTGGGCAACCATAAGTTCCTTCTCTGAGTCTGTGAATCTGTTTCTGTTTTCTTGTGGAATCCTTGCTCTGGGTTCCTGAGATGCACCATGAAAGTGAAGTTTTAAGTCACTCGTCGTGTCTGACTCTTTGCAGCCCCATGGACTGTAGCCCGCCAGGCTCCTCTGTCCATGGGATTCTCCAGGCAAGGATATTGGAGTGAGTTGCCATGCACTCCTCCAGGGGATCTTCCCCACCCAAGGGTCGAACTTGGGTCTCCCGCATTGCAGGCAGGTTCTTTACTGTCTGAGCCACCAGGGAAGCCCCAAGATGCACAGTGAAGACAGCCTAAGCTCCCTGCCGTGCTCTGACTTCCTCTCCATAATCTCTTGTTGGAGAGGAACCCCTTCTAAAACTCTGAAGTACTTTTCCTGTCTGCTTTTCTTTTTTCTCCTGCAGAAACCCTCCCATGGGTAGACTGGTACAGCATCAGAGCCAGTAGTCCCCTTAGAAGTATCGAGAGTCATTCTGGTCTTTGAATGGAAAGAGGGCAGCCCAGGAAGTGGCTTCCATGTCCAGCTTGGTTTCCCTCATTCCCATCTGAGATTACGTTGGCGTGAATGTAGTTCTAAGGTCCAGCTTCCTGATTTCCTACAGATATTTAACCAGTGCTCAGGGAAGTCTGATCTATCATGCAATGTAATATTTTACAGCCTCTAAAAGAGAAAGTGATGGAAATGGCAACCCCCTGCAGTATCCTTGCCTGGAGAATCCCTTGGACAGAGGAGCCTGGCGGGCTACAGTTCATGAGGCCACAAAGAGTTGGACACGACTGAGCGACTAAGCAATAATGACAAAGGGAGGAAATGTTAGGTGGGCAGGAACACAAGCCACAAGGGGAGGAAGAAAGCTCAGAGCTTTGTCCCTCCTGCCCGAGGGGTGGGGCTGCTCACAGCCAGTGTTTCGTCTGTTAAATGAGCGGTTGGTGTATTGATCCCTACGGTTCGTTTCTTCTGTTTATTGGTATTTAATGTGTGACATTGTAGTATGAATTAATGAAGGAGGGAAGGATCTTTCAATAAATGCCTTGTATACAGCTCACTAAATATTTGAAAATAAGCCCATTTAGATTCTCATGGAGCATCATAGCCGAAAATAAATGTTAGATCTAAGAGTTAAAAACATATAAAATGAATCATGGAAAAATGAGGTGAAACAAGCAAATGTATATCAGTTCTCTGCAGGACAAGAATTAAGGGTGGAAGGAAGGCCTTTCTAAGCTTAAACTTTCTGAAAGAAATCACAGTTCTTACTCCATAATAATTAAAGACTCTAATAAGCCAAAAATACAGGGCTTCCCTGGTTGCTCAGATAGTAAAGAATCTGTCTGCAGTGCGGGAGACTCGGGTTGAGAAGATCCCCTGGAGAAGGGAATGGCAACCGCTCCAGTATTCTTGCCTGGAGAACTCCATGGACAGAGGAGTCTGGTGGGCTACAGAGCATGGCGTCTCAAAGAGTCAGACGTGACTGAGCGAATTGCTTTGACCTTTTGGACTGGAAAATTGGTCACTCTAAATGAAAGGGGTAAGATGTGTGTTCTGTTTAATATATGATGAGCTTGTGCAAGTCAACGTGCAAGAGATAAATGAACAAAAAAATCCATTTCACTTGCGGCCCTCAAAATACATATTAAAACAGTGAGACACAACTTTTAAAGTATGAAATGTTAGTCTGGTTTCTGTTGCTTTTAAATGAGCATTCTTATTGTTGACAAACATGGTGGAATGGGTACTTTTTTAAATTGTTGGTAGGAACATAAATAGCTATAAACTTTTTGGAAATCAATTTGGCAAAATTCACCAGATGCCTTAAGATGTTTGTTCCTTGAACCCAGAAATCCTGTGTCTAGGAATTTATTCTAAAGAAATTATCCAAAATTCCGGGGAAAAAAAACTTTATAAGCAGACTTGCTATTAAATAATTGTTATGTTCAATTCAGTTCAGTTCAGTCGCTCAGTCATGTCCGACTCTTTGTGACCCCATGGACTGTAGCACACCAGGCTTCCTGTCCACCAACTCCCGGAGTGTACTCAAACTCATGTCCACTGAACCCATGATGCCATCCAACCATCTCATCCTCTGTTGTCCCCTTCTTCTCCCACCTTCAATCTTTTCCAGCATCAGGGTCTTTTCCGATGAGTCAGCTCTTCACATCAGGTGACCAAAGTATCGGAGTTTCAGCTTCAGCATCAGTCCTTCCAATGAATACTCAGGACTCATTTTTTTTTAGGATTGACTGGTTGGATCTCCTTGCAGTCCAAGGGACTCTCAAGAGTCTTCTCCAACACCACAGTTCAAAAGCATCAATTCTTTGATGCTCAGCTTTCTTTATTACTTACTAATAAAAAGACAAAAGAACAGTAGTAAATAAAACAACAATGAGGTGATAAATTAACAATTATGATATGTCCAGTGTAGCTACTAGAGTATTTGTATTGTGATAAGGACATTGAAAATGATCTCATTGAAGGTTAATAAAAGGGCATATAAAATTGATTTAATGTTAAGACCTCAGCTATATTTAAAAACTAAAAGCCTCTGCAACGGTTTTATCTAGCAGAGAAAAAAAAAAGCCAGTGCATTCACCAAGGACTAGAAGAAAGTAAACCCAAAATGTCAATAGCTGTTATAGGTGGTAAAGTTTTTACATTTTAGAACTACAGATTTTTTATAATGAATGTGAATTACTGTTATAATGGGAGAAATTGCCTTTAAAAAATTTCTTGACTTAAGTGACTTACTTAGTGAGAGTAATTTCCTTTACTTTTACCAGATTTTATTTTAAGAGAAGATTCTTTGTTTAAAAAAAGTCAACTCTTCCTCAACCAACATTTGAACTCCCCTACTGGGGTTTAAGTAGGTAATTTGCTTTCATTTTAGTTATTTTCATGTCAATTTGGTACATTGCTTCATGCAATTTCAGTGTTTTAGAAGAAGAGGATTCTATGCTTGGTTACAGGATATAATGATTTAGAAAGAAATTCTGTGGGTTTATCTGCATGGCTTCTGTAGGGAGAATAAACTGTTGGGTCATCTACTCTATTCTTACGGTAATGGGAAAGAAACATAGGACTTTCTCAGTTCCTGCTATCCCTTGGTACATTGTTTTTGACAATTCAGGATTATTGGTATGGAGACTAAACTATATTAGGTCGTCTAGAGATTTTGGTTGAACTAACGTCTACTAAGCATCTATTTATTTTGTAAGAAGTGCAAGAGTGGGGATTCCTCCCAGGCCTGGAAATAATTACTCAGTAAGTGCTTTAGTGTATTTAACCTGATCAGTCAGTCAGTTCAGTCGCTCAGTTTTGTCCGACTCTTTGCGACCCCATGGAGTGCAGCACACCAGGCCTCCCTGTCCATCACCAACTCCTGGAGCCTACTCAAACTCATGTCCATCGAGTCAGTGATGCCATCCAACCATCTCATCCTCTCTCATCCCCTTCTCCTCCTGCCTTCACTCTTTCCCAGCATCGGGGTCATTTCCAATGAGTCAGTTCTTCACATCAGTTGACCAAAGTATCGGAGTTTCAGCTTCAGCATTAGTCCTTCCAGTGAATATTCAGGGTTGATTTCCTTTAGGATTGACTTGTTGGATCTCCTTGCAGTCCAAGGGACTCTCAAGTCTTCTCCAACACCACAGTTCAAAAGCATCAATTCTTCGGTGCTCAGCTTTCTTTATAATCCAACTCTCACATCCATCCATGACTACTGGAAAAACCATAGCTTTGACTAGACGGACCTTTGTTGACAAAGTAATGTCTCTGCTTTTTAATATGCTGTCTAGGTTGGTCATAGGTTTTCTTCCAAGGAGCAAGCGTCTTTTAATTTCATGGCTGCGGTCACCATGATATTGACCCACATAAAACATGGAACAGGGCTCTGTGAGAATCTGCTGTGCTTGCTTTAATAAGTCTAATGCAGTGACGTAAACAAAGCCATAACAATAAATATGAAGCAGTGAATTTTTAATGTATGGATGAATGGGTAGCTTGGTGGACAGATGATCTAATGAATGAATGAAGTTGTTAGTGGGTTAATGAATGCTTTCCTGAATCCCAGAAAACCTGTGCAGGTGCTGCTTAACAGACATTGGAAAGAAAGTCACTGCTTTCACTGCTCATCGTCTGCCCCTGAGCTTTGTGACTCAGTAACATAGAAAAAGAAGAGGAGAGAGACAGGGCCCTGCTTTGTGTTCTGTGACTGCTGTTATTAACGAAACTTTTCGAGGAATAGCCAGTCCATAATGACCCCAAAAGCATCATTTACCGCTGAGTACTTCAATATTCTGTGGTCATATTTCAGATCTATCGAGAAACAAGGATATTGTAAGTCAACTTATTTTGGGCGCTCACAGCCAGCAATTCTGACTTCAATAAATGATTCATGTCAGGAAAGCATCTAAGTGCATCTGTTTTCTAGTTAAGTCTCACTTCGGGTCCATTATGCATGAATCAAGTCAGGGGAATTGCCTGGACTCATTGACATCCCTTTATGAAAATCAGAGAAATGAAAGATTTAAAATCCAGCCTTATCAATCGCCTACCTCCCCACCCTCCCTACCAGAGCGTGAGGGTGGGCATGAGGGTCTCCAAGAATTTGAGGGTCAAGTGTGCTTAACGAGCACTGAGGTCAATGGAGAGGACCCACCGAGAGAAGGATCCCGTTTGCTAGTGTCTGTGATGCAGAAGAAAAAGAAGGCCAATATTCCTTCCTTTTTTTTCTTTTTGTTGTCTTCCCTCCCTCAAGTTAGCTCTTCTGAGGCCCCACCTGCAGAGAGCTCTGCTGATCAGGACAGAGTCAGCAGGGTGCTTCCTCCCAACCCTACTCCCTGGTAAGGACCCAGGGTAGGAAGGCTGTGTGGACTTCCATAGATCAGAAGCGATCCAGTGCAGGACGTCTGGCCGAGTGGCCCCGTTTCCCATTTTCTGAGCCGTAAAATCGAGAGTGGCTGCAGGTGTCTAAGCAGCCCCCAGGAGAGCCCTTGCATGTCCTTATGTCTCTGAAGTCTCCCACCACCCGTGTGGGCTCAGTGTGTCCGCCAGATTCTCCAGTTAACAGAGGAGGGAGCGGAGATTTCTAGAGGCCAAGTCACTGAGGTGATATGGACACAAAGATAGATGCTCAAGTGTCAGACTCAGCCCCCTGGCTCAATCCTGCTGCCTCCACTTCTGCATTTATTTCTTTGACCACTAGTACTCTTGCCTGGGAAACCCCATGGACAGAGGAGCCTGGTAGGCTGCAGCCCATGGGGTTGCAGAGAGTCGGACACGACTGAGCGACTTCACTTTCACTTTTCACTGTCATGCACTGGAGGAGGAAATGGCAACCCACTCCAGTATTCTTGCCTGGAGAATCCCAGGGACGGTGGAGCCTGGAGGGCTGCCGTCTATGGGGTCGCACAGAGTCGGACACGACTGACGCGACTAAGCAGCAAGCAGCAGCAGAGTCATCGTTTCTGGGTTCCCAAGGAGAGCTCTAGTCCAGTCGTCATGCCCCAGTGCAGAGTACCTTCCCAGACATGTAATGCCCCTTGACCTGCACGTGCACCTTTAGCTGCTTATGCATAGCTTCCCATGGGCTTTCCTGGTGATCCAACAGTCAAGAGTCCACCTGCAACGCAGGAGACGTGGGTTCGATCCCTAGGTCGTGAAGATTCCCCTGGAGAAGGAAATGGCAACTCACTCCAATATTCTTGCCCAGAGAACCCCATGGACAGAGGAGCCTGATGGGTTACAGTTCGTGGGGTCCCACGAGTCGGACACTACTTAGCAACTGCACGATAGCTTCCCGTGCCCACGTGGTCCTGTGACCTGGTCTTCAAGCTTTGGCTACCGTCACATCACATCTGCTTGGCTTTCTGAGATGGCCCATCTCTGGTGCTTGGGGCTTCCCTAGAGCTGGCAGTTTGGCTGTGTGTCTGAGGCTGGGGAACTTTGCTGGTTACAAGCCCTGCTATGTGGCCATGGGCAGTGTTTCAACCTGTGCGTAATGAGGAAGACTTACCGCTCCTGATGGAGCTAGTGATCCAGACAGACCAGGTGAGCTAGGCCAGATGCAGTGGAGGGATTTAGGCCATCTTTTTATCTTTCCTGGAAAACGATGCCAGAGGAGGTGCTTGGTTGTCTCTCTTTGGTGGCATCCCCACGGTATCCTGACCTGGCCGTCCACAGACCACGTGCAGTTTTGTGTCCATATGGGGGCCTGCTTAAAGGTTAGAGCTCCTCAGTACTGGATAGGTTAAAGTTGTAGCCCTTCCTGCAATGGGCACTGAACATGAAAATTATATGTGTAAGGAAATTTCCAACAAAGTTTTGAATTTGCTCCAAGCTTTAATTTATTTAACTTAGTTTTGATTTTTAAAAATATTTTTACTGATTAATTTATTTGGCTGCATTGGGTCTTAGTTGTGGCATGCGGGATCTTTTAGTTCTGGCATGGGGGATCTGGTTCCCAGACCAGGAATCGAACCTGGGCCCCCAGCATTGGGAGCTTGAAGTCTTAGCCAGTGAACCACCAGGGAAGTCTCACAAGTCTTTAATTTTAAAGACTTTTATTTTTATTGCTTTTCAGTTTATTCTGAAATATTGAAGAGCAGCTTTTATGAAAAAAAAAAATGTAGGTGCTATGATTTGCTGGGGACCCAAGCACGTGTCTGTCTGCAGTAGTAACCAGCTCGGGGTTCACATTGCTCGGAAGTCTGCACACCCCAGTCTGCTCCCTTGGTGATGCAGACACAGCATGTATCTGCTTATTCTTTACACAGCCCATCTGGTCTGGCCAGAGCTGTGTCCTCAGCTCTTTATTGTAAGGCTCTCTGAGGTCAGGGAAATACTGGCTTATTCACAGGGCACCAAAGTGATGAGGGTCTGGGTCTTGTCAATGCCAGTTTTTATTTCTCCTCCACGAGGTTAGAAAAAGGTCCATTGTTACTGTATGTTCAACTCATTTCTTTTCAATTTATTTTATGGCAGTATAGTTGATTCACAATGCTGTGTTAGTTTCTACTGTACAGGGAAGTGATTCAGCTACACATATACATATGTTCTTTTTTATGTTCTTTTCCATTTTGATTTATCACAGGATATCGAATCTAGTTCCCTGTGCTATACAGAGGACCTTGTTGTTTATCCATCCTTCACAAGACAGTTTGTGTCTGCTAACCCCAAACTCCCAATCCATCCCTTCCCTACTCCCCTCCCTCTTCCTGTCCCCCTTGGCAACCACAAGTCTGCTCTCTGTGTCTGTGAGTCTGTTTCTGTTTTCCAGATAAGTTCATTTGTGTCACATTTTAGATTCCACATATAAGTGATAACATCTGGTATATGTCTTTCTCTTTCTGACTTCACTTGGTATGATAATCTCTAGGTACATCCATGTTGTTGCCAATGGCATTATTTCATTCCTTTTTATGGCTGAGTAGTTTTCCATTGTATCAGTTCAGTTCAGTTGCTCAGTCACGTCTGACTCTGCGACCCCACGGACTGCAGTACACCAGGCCTCCCTTTCCTTTACTAACTCCCGAGACTTGCACCAACTCATGTCCATTGAGTCAGTGATGCCATCCAACCATCTCATCCTCTGTTATCCCCTTCTCCTCCTGCCTTCAAACTTTCCTAGCACCAGGGTCTTGTCTAATGAGTCAGTTCTTCACATCAGGTGGCCAAAGTATTCGAGCTCCAGCATCAGTCCTTCCAGTGAATATTCAGGACTGATTTCCTTTAGGATTGACTGCTTTGATCTCCTTGCAGTCCAAGGGACTCTCAAAAGTCTTTTCCAACACCACAGTTCAGAAGCATCAATTCTTTGGTCCCCAGCTTTCTTTATTTATGGTCCAACTCTCACATCCTTACATGACTGCTGGAAAAACCACAGCTTTGACTATATGGACCTTTGTCAGCAAAGTAATGTCTCTGCTTTTCAGTATGTTGTCAAGGTTTGTCATAGCTTTCTTCCAAGGAGGAAGCATCTTTTGATTTCATGGCTGCAGTCACCATCTGCAGTGATTTTGGAGCCCAAGAAAATAAACTCTGTTACTGTTTCCATTGTTTCCCATCTATTTGCCATGAAGTGATGGGACAAGATGCCATGATCTTAGTTTTTTTGAATATTGAGTTTTAAGCCAGCTTTTTCACTCTCCTCTTTTACTTTCATCAAGAGGCTCTTAGTTCCTTTTCACTCTCTGCCATAAGGGTGGTATCATCTCCATATCTGAGGTTATTGACATTTCTCCCAACAACCATGATTCCAGCTGTGCTTCATCTAGCCCAGACTTTTGGATGATGTACTCTGCGTATAAGTTAAATAAACAGGGTGACAATATATAGCCTAAACGTACTCCTTTCCCAATTTGGAACCATGTCCGGTTCTAACCGTTGCTTCTTGACCTGCATACAGATTTCTCAGGAGGCAGGTAAGGTGGTCTGGTATTCCCATCTCTTAAAGAGTTTTCCACAGTTTGTTGTGATCCACACAGTCAAAGGCTTTGACGTAGTCAATAAAGCAGAAGTAGATGTTTTTTCTGGGACTCTCTTACTTTCTCTTACTTTACTCTCTTACTTTCTGATCCAATGGATGCTGGCAATTTAATCTCTGGTTCCTCTCTCTTTTCTAAATTCACCTTGAACATCTGGAAGTTCTTGGTTCACATACTGTTGAAGGCTGGCTTGGAGAATTTTGAGCATTACTTTGCTAGTGTGTGAGATGAGTGCAATTGTGCGGTAGTTTGAACATTCTTTGTCATTGCCTTTCTTTGGGATTGGAATAAAAAGTGACCTTTTCCAGTCCTGTGGCCACTGCTGAGTTTTCCAAATTTGCTGGCATATTGAGTACAGCACTTTCACAGCATCATCATTTAAGATTTGAAATAGCTCAGCTGGAATTCCATCACCTCTGCTAGCTTTGTTCGTAGTGATTCTTCCTAAGGGTCACTTGACTTCACATTCCAGGATGTCTGGCTCTAGGTAAATGATCACACCATCATGGTTATCTGGATAATTAAGATCTTTATATAGAATTCTGTGTATTCTTGCCACCTCTTCTTGATATCTTCTGTTTCTGTTGGGTCCATACCATTTCTGTCCTTTATTGTGCCTATCTGTGCATGAAATATACCCTTGGTATCTTTAATTTTCTTGAAGAGATCTCTAGTCTTTCCCATTCTGTTGTTTTCCACTGTTTCTTTGCATTGATCACTGAGGAAGGCTTTCTTATCTCTCCTTACTATTCTTTGAAACTCTGCATTCAGATGGATATATTTTTCCTTTTATCCTTTGCCTTTCACTTCTGTTCTTTTCACAGCTATTTGTAAGGCCTCCTCAGACAACCATTTTGCCTTCCTTTTTCGTGGGGATGATTTTGATCACACCTGCTGTACAATGTTATGAACTTCTGACCATAGTCTTTAGGCACTCCATCTATCAGATCTAGTCCCTTAAATCTGTTTCTCACTTCCACTGTGTAATCGTAAGGGATTTGATTTAGATCATACCTGAATGGTCTAGCGGTTTTCCCTACTTTCTTCAATTTAAGTCTGAATTTGGCAATAAGGAGTTCATGATCTGAGCCACAGTCAGCTCCCAGTCTTGTTTTCCCATTGTATATATGTACACATCTCTAGCCATCATCTGGTGTTTTTATCCCATTGTGTATATGTACACATCTCTAGCCATCATCTGTTGACAGATGTTAGGTAGTTGCTTTTGTGAACAGTGCTGCATAAGGGTGCACCTATCTTTTCAAATTGTAGTTTTCTCTGGTTATATGCCTAGGAATGCAATCGCTAGATCAGATGGCAATTCTACCTTTAGTTTTTTTTTTTTTTTCCACTCATTTGTTTTTTTATTTACTTATTCATTCTTTTTTTTTTTTTTTTATTTCAGTTGGGGGCTAATTACTTTACAATATTGTAATAGTTTTTGCCATACATTGACATGAATCAGCCATGGGTTTACATGTGTTTCCCTTCCTGGACCCCCCACCCACCTCCCTCCCCATCCCATCCCTCTGGGTCATCCCATTGCCCCGGCCCTGAGCCCTTGTCTCATGCATCGAACATGGAATGGTGTTCTGTTTCACATATGATAATATACATGTTTCAATGCTATTCTTCCAGAACGTCCCACCCTCACCTTCTCCCTCAGAGTCCATAGAATTGTTCTATGCATCTGTGTCTCTTATTCTGTCTCGCATATAGGGTTATCGTTACCATCTTTCAAATTCCATATATATGCATTAGTATACTGTATTGTTGTTTTTCTTTCTGGCTTACTTCACTCTGTATAATGGGCTCCAGTTTCATCCATCTCAGTAGAACTGATTCAAATGTATTTTTTTTAAACTACCTTTAGTTTTTTGAGGCACCTCCATACTGTTTTCCTCCACTCAATTCTATAATACAATGTCTCTGGGAACTGACAGGTATTACCCATCATTATGGGCTTCCCAGGTGGTGTGGGACTGAAGAACCTGCCTGCCAATGCAGGCAACATGAGAGACGCAGGTTCGATCCCTGGGTCGGGAAGATCCCCTGGAGCAGGGCACGGCAACCCACCCTGGTATTCTTTCCTGGAGAATCCCAGGGACAGAGGAGCCTGGTGGGCTACAGACCAGAGGGTTGCAAAGAGAAGGACATGACTGAAGCAAGTTAACACGCATCCATCATCATGAAGAGAGCCTCAGAACTGATGACTCTGAAACTACCTTCCTTCAATCAGGAACAGAGACACGATAACTTCATTAAAGCTTGTGAATGGACTTTGGTGGGGTCTTACACGTCCACTTTTGGCTCAGAGTCATTCTGGATTGTGTGGATGTCTGAAAAAGTAGTTCAAATGAGGAGCATCTCATGAAAACAAGCAAAAGGAATGACTTGTGAGAGCCACAAGCAGAAAGTTTAGTAAGAAAAGATGGTAGCTGGTTTGGGGCTGGGGGGCGGGAAGTGGCTGAAGGAGAGGGCATGTGACCAGCAGCCTGGTTGCAGAGAGGACTCAGGCACCCAGAAGCACCCTCCTGCGGCAGGAGCTGGCTGCTGCATCTCCTGGGGCAGCGATCCTGGAGGCAGGATTGTTGCCTCCATTAAACAGATGCAGAAACTGAGGCTCAGAGGTGACAAGTTCCTTTCCCAAGGTCGCACAATGGGTGAATGGAGTTGACGCCAGCAGCCGCCTGCCGAAGGTCCCCTTGGGCTGGGTGCCTTGGCTCAGCAGCTCTGTCACGGCCGAAGTGGGAGGGAAAGAGGTGGGCATTGTGGTGAGACCGCTGTCCTGACCATGTTGCCGTGGTGACGGTAGAACTCAGAAGGAGGTGGTTTCTAAACTGAACAAAGCTCTCTTTTTTGTGTATGGTGCCAACTGGTGATGCACGTCCCTCACGCCCGCTCCTGTGGGCCTAGAGCTGGTCGCTGGCCACCTCCTCACCCTTTCTCTTGTTCGGCCTCCATACATTTTCAGCCTTTACAGGTGTGTGACTGAGTGGATAGCCACGCCATGTGGCAGCAAGACGGGTGTGAAGATCACAAGAGTCTCCATTCAGCCTCCATCCATCCTCCATTTTTGAAAAGCTTTCGTGATTGATTGGCGTAGACTCAAGAGAGAAATGTGGCTGTTTCCTCACTTGGAAGATTAATTTTCCTCATCTCATTTCAGTTTTGGGTTTCGTGATATGAGAGTTTTATCAGGACTTCATACAATTTTTTGGAAACTTCCAGGGAGTGAACATAATTTAGAAATGTGTTTTAGACTGAGTATCCTATAGTTCATGCCCTAAACTTCCAGGGATTGAACATAATTTAGAAATGTGTTTTAGACTGAGTGTCATATAAAATAGTTCACGCACTCTCGGTTGCTGGAGATGCAGTTAGGCACCAGCCCCTTCTGACTGCCCCAATGCCGTGATGTCAGAGCTCTTGGCTCCCAGGAGCAGTGGGAGAGCCAGATGGGGTTTGGAGACGGCGGGCATTCTACCTGGAAGGAAGGCGCTACTGGGGGCTCCGCAGGGCTGACTGGTGGGGCAGGGGCTCAGAAACCCGCAGTCAGCCCAAGCGTCAGGCAGGGGACCAGGAGCTGAAATACGGAACCAAGTTCATGAAATAAGGCCAAGTGCATGTGGAGTGCAGCTGCCTTGGACTTCCTCCGTTAAAAGCAGCCTAACCTGAGCTGGGGTTTCAGACATTTACTCCCTATTTGACCTTTGCACGTTACTTAGTCTCACCAAGGGCTTCCCTGGTGGCTCAGATGGTGAAGAATCTGCTTACAATGTAGGAGACCCAGGTTTGATCCCTGGGTGGGAAAGATCCCCTAGAGAAGGGAAAGGCTACCCACTCCAGTATTCTTGCCTGGAGAATTCCGTGGACAGAGGAACCTGGTGGGCTATGGCCCATGGGGTCACAAAGAGTAGGACACAACTGAGCAACTACCACTGTCTTTCACTAGTCTCACTAAACCTCAGCTTCCTTATCTGTAAAATGGAGATAACAATGCCTTCCAGAGTAGGTTTTGGTAACAGCTATTGAGATAATGTGTGTGTAAAACATTCAGTAGACTTACTTTGCTGCCCTGGTTACCGTTCAGGAGGCCTGAAATTTCACTCCAGATATTTCAAACTTATAGATGCCAGAGCTACAAAATGCCTTAGAGAATGCTTCGTTTAATTCCTTTTATCTTTGCTTTTTCTCATGACAAAAAAAGTAACCTAGATTATCTATCTGGGTTTAGCTGAGCACTGGTTTCCTTGGATTAGATTTAAAACTCTTTAGAATTTGTTTTTCTCTTATAAGCTGCTCAGAAATAACTATTAAACTTAGAAATCTCAGTTTTCTGCAGACTTATGTTTTTATTATCCTAAAATTAGATTCTGGAAAGAGACTGAGGGTTATTTATTATCGGATGTAATGAAAAAGTTGAGTATGATTTATGACTTCTCCAGAGTTTGGTTTGTTGTAATGGACTTCATGGAGAGTACAGGAATATTAGACGAAGGGCTGATCCATCAAATTTTAAATAAGCTAATTTTATAGAGGCTTCTGCCAGCCCATCAGACAGTGATCATTTTTTAATTGAGGAATATTTTAGTTAGAGATGGTCCCCGAGACAGTTGGATTCAGGGTAGAACACTTTCTCTTTGGTTTTGTTTTGGGCCTTGGGCCAGTGTAACTCCCAGGAATCCAAAAACTAAATTTATCTTGTTTCTCAGGAGGAAGTGCTGAGTGGCTGCCTCAGGCTGCCACAAGTCAGTTGCTGCCCTCTTGGAGATTTTTGCTAAATATATTTAACCTAAAGTAGGACTTGAGATCTGAAAACTGGATGACGGGAACACCCCACTCCTCATCTCACCTGGATCAGAACCTGCATCCCTTTCCTGCAGGGCACCCTGTCCCTGGACGTTTTCTGCCTTCCAGACCCCAAGTGCTGGTCCAGGAACACACCCACAAAGAGAACTGCTGGCGGTGTTTTTAGATGGCTTCCTTGGTGACTCAGGCGGTAAAGAATCTGCCTGCAATGCAGGAGACGTGGGTTCGATCCCTGATTTGGGAAGATCCTCTGAAGAAGGGAATGGCTACCCACTCTAATATTCTTGCCTGGGAAATTCCATGGACAGAGGAGCCTGGCAGGCTATACTCCATGGGGTCAGAAAGCATCAGACACAACTGAGCAACTAACACACACCCAGTGTTTTTTAGAGTTGTGATTATTCTTTCTATATGTAATTTGGTGACCTTTATCTCTTAATATCATAACAGAAATGAATCCATGTTGTCGTTGTTCAGCCACCCACTCATGTCCGGTTCCTTGCGACCCCGTGGACTGCAGCACACCAGGCCTCCCTGTCCCTTCCCACCTCCTGAAGTTTGCCCAAGTTCATGTCCATTGCATCGGTGATGCCATCCAGCCATCTCATCCTCTGCCGCCCTCTTCTCCGTCTTACTACAAACCTGTTATACTGTAACGTTCTTCTTTTGATTGTGTGGGTTTCCCATAATTCACTTGATTGTTTCCTCCTGTCAGAAACGTAAGTGGTTTCTAATTTTGGGTGCCTCTAAATAATACTGGTTGAATGTCTTGGTGCAGAGAGAATCTTCTGAAAGCTAATTTTATCCTTGAGAGAGGTTGTCAAAGGTTGGTTTATGACTTTAGGTGGTGAAGATGCTGAGGTCGTTCTGTGTATGTTGCATCGCTTTCTGAACGATGCTGTGGTTGTTTTCACACTAAGAATGGGTCTCGATTTACCTCATCTCATTTAAAATGGTGTATTATCTATTTTAGTTTGGAATATAAAAATAGTATTAGCATTTATTTGATTTCTGTTCTGTTTTGTGAACAGCGTTCTGGTGTTTGGCATTAAAAGAGCCTACATAAGGGCTTAAGATTTCAGTTAAGATACTAAATTGATCACGAGCATCATAGCAATTCCACTTGGAGTGATTTCTTTGGAAGGAAGCTTTGGCTTTTTCAGAAACGCTGACCTGGTTTAGTTCTGTCGTGTGTGGGTACAAAAAAGCCAAACAGATTCTTTAAAAACAAGCTAGTGAGAGAGTTCATCCCATTTCCAGTTTAGTCTCTTCCTGAGTGTGTCTGAAGTTCATGCTTATTTGATAGTTGCAGAATATTGACCAGGGCAGAGATTTAAATCTTAACTAGATCTTAACTCAGGTTCTCCTATTCGTTGTCATACTGGATGCTTTATGCTGAAGCTCCATGTGGATCTTTAGAGAAGGGTGCAGCTTGAGTTCTCTGGTGGCGAGACTCTGAGCTGCTTTTATACATTCTTCCATGGCTGGTGGGCAGGCAGCATGTGAGGCTGTCTGTATTCCTGCCCCTCGCCCTGCAGGAATCCCAGGAAGCAAAGCTCTGCTGTGTTTGCACACCTGCTTCTCTGCTCTGTACAGTTTCGGGGTAGAAATCTGCGTGGGAAACACAAGGCTAGTGAAAGCATCCTGCTGGCTAGCACTTCTCCTTATCCTGAAATCCACTTCGTCATCCCCACACTGTGCCAAGACTTCGCCTAGTTAAGAGGGTACCGTCCACGTGAGTTTTGGTGAACGTATCACTCCCCATTTCAGAGTCACTGGCAGTAAAGGGCAGGTTAGAGTGAAAGCAAATGGGGGAGGAAATGTTCTAACACGCTGCTGCTGCTGCTAAGTCGCTTCAGTGGTGTCCGACTCTGTGCGACCCCATAGACGGCAGCCCACCAGGCTCCCCCGTCCCTGGGATTCTCCAGGCAAGAACACTGGAGTGGGTTGCCATTTCCTTCTCCAGTGCATGAAAGGGAAAAGTGAACGTGAAGTTGCTTAGTCCTGTCTGACTCTTAGCGACCCCACGGACTGCAGCCTACCAGGGTCCTCCGTCCATGGGATTTTCCAGGCAAGAGTACTGGAGTGGGGTGCCAACATACTTCACAGTAAATGAAAGAAAACATCAGGATCTAGATATGGAGTGAGCAGGAAAACTGATTTATATCTCCTTGGCTTTCCCAAGGATGCCAAAGCAGTACATCTTGGCTGCTCCCTCTTTGCCTCTTTCTTTTCTCTTCTTTTTTTTAAAAAGGATTATCCATTTATTTGTATATTTTTGGCTGCACTGGGTCTTCGTTGCTTTGTGCAGACTTTCCCTAGTTGCGGCGAGTGGGGGCTGCTCTTCGTTGTGGAGCTCAGGCTTCTCACTGCGATGTCTTCTCTTGTTGAGGAGCACAGGCTCTAGAGTGTGTGGGCGTCAGTCGTTACGTCAGTAGTTACGGCTCCCTGGCTCCCAGGCTTTGTTATGCTTGAGCTTTACAGCAACCTCGTGTTGGAGATATTGTTCTGATTTCACAGAGGAGGAAGCCGGGGGCTGTGGAAGTTCAGTAGCAGATGGAGCTTAGAAGGTGGCTGAGCCTGGGTTTTTGGCCAGAGTTGCCTGATTCAAATGTTTCTGCGAAGATCCTTCCCCTTTAGCTGCTGGCCTGTACCACCCTCACCATAACAGTGCTTTGAGTCCAGGTGGTCTCAGATTGCCTGCACGTTCCAGAACTTCTCTGGTTGATGGGTTGGATTTCCACCTTTCCACTCACCTGATGGGCAAGCCCACCCTGTAGTCCTTCCTCTTGTGGGCAGGAGCCAGCTCCATCGCCCTGGGAGCTCTATCCACTGGCTGCATCTAACCGTCAGCAAGGATGCTGGGAAATGCATCCATCTGGCTCTGTGCCCCGGAAGGGGGAGGATCTCATCATAGAAAAGAACAATAAACAGGAAGAAAATAGAAACCACCCATAACCCTTTCACTAAAAATCAAGGTAAATGGTAAAGAACTTTCAAATGTTTTCTCTTTACCTGTTTTCATCACGGGTCAGATCTTTATACCATCCATCCTCAACTGTTAGTTGCTCTGTCGTGTCTGACTCTGTGACCCCGTGGATTGTAGGTGTAGCCCGCCAGGCTCCTCTGTCCATGAAATTTTCCAGGCAAGAATCCTGGAGTGGGTTGCCATTCCTTTCTCCAAGGGATCTTCCTGACCCAGCGATGGAACCTGGGTCTCCTGCATTGCGGACAGATTCTTTACCATCCTCAGCATGCCACTAAATTGGCAAATTACAGTAGAGAGAAAGCTCGCCTTTAGTGAAGAAGGGTAAGAGGGTCCCCCTCCCTCCAACTTCAAACTGGAATAAGCTGAAGACCTACAACACATATTCACCCACTAGACGCCCCCCGCCCCCCGCCCAAGTAATTTAGCCTTGTCTCTCTTTTATTAATGAGCCCTAAGGCTAAAGTCAATTAAATTGTTTTACAAACTCAACAGCACTTCTTTTTCTAATAATAATAATTTTATTTACTTTATTTACTTTTTATTTTTGGCTGTGCTGGGTCTTTATTGCCGCACAGGCTTTTTTCTAGTTGCGGTGAGCACAGGTTTACTCTTGTTGCAGTGTGTGGGCTTCGTATTGTGGTGACTTCTCTTATTGTGGAGCACAGACTCTAGGGCGCTTGGGCTTAGTAACTGTGTCATGCCAGCTTGGTTGCTCCATGTCATGTGGGGTCTTCCCAGACCAGGGGTCGAACCTGTGTCCACCTGTCTCCAGGTGGATTCCTAACCACTGGACCACCAGGAAAGTTCTCACAGCATGACTTACCTTGCTCTTCATCATAAAATTCATTCAATACTTTTGTGGGTTTTGCTCTTGAGTATAAATCTGAGAATCAACTGAAGTTTACAAAAATCAATAGCCTCCTTGGAATTTTGGGTTCAATTTACTATCGTTTTTTGCATCAAGAAAAGCTGAGATTCAGAAAAGTTAATTCACCTGAGGGTACATGACCAGTAAGAGGTATAACAGAGCTTCAAACCCCAAGCCCACACCAGTCTAGGAAGGGAATCGGGGCAGAACCACACCGTCCAAGGTCTGTCTGTCTGTGACTCCCTCATGCCTTGTTCACGATTCCTAAGCATCACAGACATTGTGTTAGACCCCCTGGTTCCTGCAGGGCTAGCAAGGGTTTTACTAAAGGGCATGCTGGTCCTTGGACTTTCATAAAGAAAAACAATCTTACCTTTTCTTCATAATGCCCTTCTCTGCCTGGAAACTGAGGAAGGCAGCATTTAATCCCCTGCATTTCCACTGTCAGCTGACTTCCATGTCTAAGTGTTAAATCAACAAAGGGAAGGATTTGTCAAATACTCTCCAAACACTAGGTCCCAGAAACTCGGTGAAGAATCAGACTTCTTCTGGCCCAGGCTGTCTGGGAGCTTTTAGTGGCTAATCCAAGGGCAATGAATAAAGCAGGAGGATATTCAACCTCAAACGGTAGCTGCTGCCAAACCGTAACCAACGTCCATCGCTCCTGTCCATGAGCTCCTGAAAGTCAAGTGCATTGAGAGGGAGCTGGCAGCTTAATGTCTGTTCCTTTGAGAGACACTGGGTGTGTTGTAACCAGGCGAAGAGTTCGACAACTTGGAGGTGTCTTGGGGCTGTGCTGTCTGAAAAAGGTCAAAGGTGGGCTTTTCCAGCCCCTGCGGGGTCCTGACTTTGTGCCAGAGAGCAGGGCTTCTGGGGAGAGGGAGACCTCAGTGAGCTGAGCTGACTTCAGGGAAATCAGGCCAACAGTGCTTTTGATTTCCCTCCTCTCAGAAACATACAGAAATGAGAGCTTGCCTTCCAAATAGTCTAAGCAAGGGTAATGTTTTATAGGAAAATGACTGTCCTTCTGCCCAAGACTGTCCTCAAAACCAGCACAGGGGGACTTCCTTGGTGGTCCAGTGGTATAGAATCTGCCCGCCAGTGCAGGGGACGTGGGTCAGTCCCCGGTCGAGAGAATCCCACATGTCTTGGGGCTACACAGGCCCATGCGCCACAATTACTGAGCCTGCACCCTAGAGCCCATGCTCTGCAACGAGAGAAGCCAGCGCAGTGAGAGCCGGTGGACTGCAAGTAGAGAGTAGCCTCCGTTCACTGCAATTAGAGAAAGCCAGGGCAAAGCAATGAAGACCCACTGAAGCCAAAAATTAAAAAAAAAAAAAGCCTAGGAGGCCCAGAAGTGAGCCCCAGGCCCTCACTCTGTGCATAGCTTGGGATTGTGAACCTCTCTGAAGATAGTGCTGGTTTTGCCCCAGGGTCATTTCTGGGCTGCTCTGCAGAGGGGAGTTCGGAGCCCAAGAGAAGGCCCCACCTCACTCCCCCAGGAACAAAACTGTCTGGAGCGCTGGAAGCAAAAGAGCTCTGAAGATCAGTTACTGACTGTGGCAACTTCAGGTGAATTGTCCAACCTATGGGGCGTCTCAGTTTCTTGCTCCAAAAAATAGGATGATAAGACTATTCATGGGATTCATCTGAGGCTTAAAATGAGATCGTATATGTGATACTGTCAAACAGATTTTTGGAGAGGAGTGTTATTAGTAAACATTGTAATGAAGCCTGGGATCTCTCAACTCTTATTGTTAGAAAGTTCAGTCTATAATCTCGGCTCTTCTTGGGGCGGTTCGCCGTCATGTCCTGGTTCCAGGAGGAGTGAGTCTGCTGTGCGAGATGTCCTCAGCTTATTTTTTCTTCGTCAGAGTATTTCAACCTCCTGTCTTTAGGCTGTTCCTCGAAGGCTTTATTCACTTCAGTTCAGTTCAGTTCAGTTGCTCAGTCGTGTCCGACTCTTTGCGACCCCATGAACTGCAGCACGCCAGGCCTCCCTGTCCATCACCAACTCCCTAAGTCCACCCAAACCCATGTCCATCGAGTCAGTGATGCCATCCAGCCATCTCATGGTCTGTTGTCCCCTTCTCCTCCCATCTTCAATCTTTCCCAGCATCAGGGTCTTTTCCAATGAGTCTTCTCTTCGCATCAGGTGGCCAAAGTATTAGAGTTTCAGCTTCAACATCAGTCCTTCCAATGAACACCCAGGACTGATCTCCTTTAGGATGGACTGGTTGGATCTCCTTGCAGTCCAAGGGACTCTCAAGAGTCTTCTCCAACACCACAGTTCAAAAGCATCAATTCTTCGGCGCTCAGCTTTCTTCATTGTCCAACTCTCACATCCATACTTGACTACTGGAAAAACCATAGCCTTGACTGACGGACCTTTGTTGACAAAGTAATGTCTCTGCTTTTTAGTATGCTGTCTAGGTTGGTCATAACTTTACCTGAATAGCTGTTTCATTTTTCTCTTCAGGGTTTGGAAACTGATGATAGGACTGTGAGTCTGGCTGTTGTGCATGATCTGAGTTTCTGTTCGATTTTAGAACTCTTAAGTGTGTGTGTGTGTGTGTGTGTGTGTGTGTGCGCACATCAGGAGTGCAGTAGGGTGGTTCTCTTGCCTTCATAGTTGATGATTTGTGTTCATCGACATCTCAAAGTTGATCTCTGTTTAACCTTCATTAAGTCATTCCACAGATATATATATGTATATTTTGTAATTTTTAAGTTGATATGTTGTATTTCATTTTTATTCAATTCAAGAAATTAGTTTTCTTTTTTCCTTTTTTTTTTTTTGGCCATTTGGCATGAGGGATCTTAGTTCCCTGACCAGGGATCGAACCTGCTCCCCCTGCAGTGGAAGCTCGGAGTCTTAACCACTAGACCACCAGAGACGTCCTTATATGTATTTTTAAAATTAAGCTCCAGTTCTGTGCCAGTGACTGCTCCAAGGGCCGGGAAGACGGTGACAATCTTCAGGATAGTTGTGTACCCCAGAAAAGGGACAGTCCAGGGTCAGAAGGCCAACAGTTGAACTAGTAACACTGTAACTGCAGGGGGTGCCACCCGCCCCACCCCCATCCCCACTGCCACCCCAGGAGTGGCCCCCAGTCTCCCCAGGACAGGTGTGTGTGCAGGGAGGTCTCACCAGAAAAAGTGATGTTTGGGCTGAGATCTGGAGATGAGGAGTAGAGGGAAGGGGAGTCTCTCTGGAGGCAGTGTTCAGGCGGGCAGAAAGTCCTGGAGATGCAGACTCTGGTCCTCAGGTTCTCCTTAGTGATGGGGGCCTTTGCTTAACTTCTCTGGACCTCATTTCCTTCTCTGTAACAATAGTACCTGCCTAACAGGTGTTAGGACGATCAGAGGAACTATTCTTTTTAAGACCCTGATGCTGGCAAAGATTGAAGGAGAAGGGGACAGCAGAGGATGAGATGGTTGGATGGCATCACCAACTCAATGGACATGAATTTGAGCAAACTCCGGGAGATGGTGATGGACAGGGAAGTCTGGCGGGCTGCAGTCCATGGGATCTCAAAGAGTCAGACAAGACTTAGCAACTCAACAACAACAACAACAATATTCTTTTAAAGGATTGAATCTGTGCCAGAGGTAGAGGAAGCACTATATAAGTGTTTGCAAAATAAAAAAGAAATCCACGCCCGTACAATGTAATCTTGAGAATATATTTGTCTTCTGAGTGTTTTCGTCCCTGCCTCTAAGAGCGCAGGAGAATTTTTATCTAACGTTTGGCGTCCGTGTGTGTTTCAGGCGCTTTCCTGAGTCCTGGCCTCCCGCCCTGCTGGCCGTGTTCTGCGGTGGGTGTTCGCTGTCTGGGCGAGGAGCACGCCCCCAGCATGGACCTCGTCGCCTTGCTGAAGTCTCACTTTCTCTGCCACCTCATCTTCTGCTACGTCTTCATTGCCTCGGGGCTCATCATCAACACCATTCAGCTCTTCACGCTCCTTCTCTGGCCTGTTAACAAGCAGCTCTTCCGGAAGATCAACTGCCGGCTGTCCTACTGCGTCTCCAGCCGTAAGAGACTTACCTTCTGTTCTCTGTTTGCGTGGGTGTTACTGCTAGGATTTTCTATGTAGGTTACTAGGCTTGCGGTGTATGCTTAGATATGTTGTTTGTGTTTTTGACAAAATGCAAAATGTCTATTTTTGTCCTCATTCTTAAGCTATTTTTTCAATGAGTAACGCCAACAGCACCACCAAATGCCAAAATTCAACAGGCACAGAGGGCTAGCCTATGAAAAGCAAATAAGCCTTCTGCCTCTGTTTCTTTAGGTTTCCTCCTCAGAAACAATCAGTGTTTGTTGTTGTTCAGTTGCTCAGTCGTGTCCGACTCTTTGCGACCCCATGGACTGCAGCACGCCAGGCTTCCCTGTCCATCACCAACTCCCAGAGTTTACTCAAATTCATGTCGATTGAGTCGATGATACTGTCCAACCATCTCCTCTTCTGTCGTCCCCTTCCCCTCCTGCCCTCAATCTTTCCCAGCATCCGGGTCTTTTCCAATGAGTTAGTGTTAGTGATTTCTTAGTTATCCTTACAGAACTAGCATCTATGTGTGTATATATATGTTATTTCTATAAGGAAAGACATATGTATGTATGGCTCTTATGTTTTTACATGTAAGCAGGTGAGTCTGTATATGTATAGATACATAAGACATACACATAGCTCAGATCATGAACTACTTATTGCCAAATTCAGACTTAAATTGAAGAAAATAGGGAAAACCACTAGACCATTCAGGTATGGCCTAAATCAAATCCCTTACAATTATACAGTGGAAGTGAGAAATAGATTTAAGAGACTAGATCTGATAGAGTGCCTGATGAACTATGGATACAGGTTCGTGATATTGTACAGGAGACAGGGATCAAGACCATCCCCAAGAAAAAGAAATGCAAGAAAGCAAAATGGCTGTCTGAGGAGGCCTTACAAATAGCTGGGAAAAGAAGAGAAGCGAAAAGCAGAGGAGAAAAGGAAAGATATTCCATTTGAATGCGGAGTTCCAAAGAATAGCAAGGAGAGATAAGAAAGGCTTCCTCAGGGATCAGTGCAAAGAAAGAGGAAAACAATAGAATGAGAAAGACTAGAGATCTCTTCAAGAAAATTAGAGATACCAAGGGAACATTTCATGCAAAAATGGGCTCAGTAAAGGACAAGAATGGTATGGACCTAACAGAAGCAGAAGATATTAAGAAGAGGTGGTAAGAATACACAGAACTGTACAAAAAAGATCTTCATGACCCGGATAATCACGATGGTGTGATCACTCACCTAGAGCCAGACATCCTGGAATGTGAAGTCAAGTGGGCCTTAGAAAGCATCACTAAAAACAAAGCTAGTGGAGGTGATGGGATTCCAGTTAAGCTATTTCAAATCCTAAAAGATGATGCTGTGAAAGTGTTGCACACAGTATGTCAGCAAATTTGGAAAACTCAGCAGTGGCCACAGGACTGGAAAAGGTCAGTTTTCATTCCAATCCCAAAGAAAGGCAATGCCAAAGAATGCTCAAATTACCGCACAATTGTACTCATCTCACACACTAGTAAAGTAGTACTCAAAATCCTCCAAGCCAGGCTTCAGCAATACGTGAACCGTGAACTTCCAGATGTTCAAGCTGGTTTTAGAAAAGGCAGAGGAACCAGAGATCGAATAGCGAACATCCGCGGAATCATCGAAAAAGCAAGAGAATTCCAGAAAAACATCTATTTCTGCTTTATTGACTATGCCAAGGCCTTTGACTGTGTGGATCACAATAAACTATGGAAAATTCTTCAAGGGATGGGAATACCAGACCACCTGACCTGCCTCTTGAGAAACCTGTATGCAGGTCAAGAAGCAACAATTAGAACTGGACATGGAACAACAGACTGGTTCTAAATAGGAAAAGGAGTCCGTCAAGGCTGTATATTGTCACCCTGCTTATTTAACTTATATGCCGAGTACATCATGAGAAATGCTGGGCTGGAAGAAGCACAAGCTAGAATCAAGATTGCCGGGAGAAATATCAATAACCTCAGATATGCGGATGACACCACCCTTATGGCAGAAAGTGAAGAAGAACTAAAAAGCCTCTTGATGAAAGTGAAAGAACAGAGTGAAAAAGTTGGTTTAAAGCTCAACATTCAGAAAACTAAGATCATGGCATCTGGTCCCATCACTTCATGGCAAATAGATGGGGATACACTGGAAACAGTGGCTGAGTTTATTTGTTGGGGCTCCCAAATGACTGCAGATGGTGACTGCAGCCATGAAATTAAAAGACACTTACTCCTTGGAGTAAGTCTGTCAACAAAGTCTGTCTCGTCAAGGCTACAGTTTTTCCAGCAGTCATGTATGGATGTGAGAGTTGGACTATAAAGAAAGCTGAGTGCTGAAGAATTGATGCTTTTGAACTGTGGTGTTAGAGAAGACTTTTGGGAGTCCCTTGGACTGCAAGGAGATGCTACCAGTCCATCCTAAAGGAGATCAGTCCTGAGTGTTCATTGGAAAGACTGATGTTGATGCTGAAACTCCAATACTTTGGCCACCTGATGTGAAGAGCTGACTCATTGGAAAAGACCCTGATGCTGGGAAAGATTGAAGGCAGGAGGAGAAGGGGACGACAGAGGATGAGATGGTTGTATGGCATCACCGACTTAATGGTCATGAGCTTGGGTAAACTCCGGAAGTTGGCGATGGACAGGGAGGCCTGGCGTGCTGCAGTCCACGTGGTTGCAACGAGTTGGACATGACTGAGTGACGGAACTGAACTGAACTGAACACATACTTTTTAAAACTAAATGCTGGTATAATACATTGTTTGTCTTTCTTGGTTCTTTTCTTTAACTTTTTGAGATAATTGCTGCACATATGATTGCAAGAAGCAATACAGAGAGATCCCATACACCCTTCAGCCAGTTTCCCCCCATGGTAATATCTTGCACGTCTACAGTGTAACATACCAATAAGAAAATTGACATTAACACAGTCCACCAATCTTATTCGGATTTCTCCAGTTTTATTTACATTCATGTCTGTGTATGTGTGTGTGTGATTATACTAGACTATTTTAAATATGACTAATTCAACTGAATTTCAAAAATGAAAAATGGTACAAGGCAAATTCGAGTAGTGGGATGTCTAGAGATGAGTTTGGTGACCAGAAATCTATATCTGTTCTCAATAGCACAGAATGCTGTGTGTATCATTACCAATTACATATATGAGTGTGAATATATTTTTTTAAATGAACTCTTTCAAATGAAGCAATTAAAAAATCTCAGCTAGCTTCAATTATGCAAGAATTTCTAAATTATGGATATCATTTTGGAACTGTTTCAATAAAGCAATCAGGTTTTAATTTGAATCAAAATAATACAAGCTGCATACAGTTATCCAGATGGATTATGCTCACTGATTCAATGAGCTATTTTTGAAACTTCAAGATATAATCTTATGAGAAAAAGAATAATAGCTACATCCTCATTTGTAATGTTGCACTGACTCAGAAGTAGCAGATATGTCTGATACTATTTCTAATGTGGCATGTGTGCTAGACCTCTCCTGTCTTGGGTTGGAGTGTTTTAGATAAATGTCTTGAGCATGTTGATAAGATCATAAAGTTACAGTTGCAAAAAAATGTATCTTTAATCCTCGTGTCTATGGCCCATTGGGTTGTAGCCACTCATTCAATGCAGTCATGCAAATTTGCTAGTCATGCATTTTACTCTGATACTGTTTATAGTATTGAAGCCCCTACCATGTTACAGAAAAGGGAACAACCTTTCAGGGCAGGACAGAGGCCCCAGGAGAGGTCAGAAACTGACTTGTAACTGTTTGAAGAGAAAACAGTTTGCATAATCAATAGAAGGAGATAATTACCTCAGATTTACTTTATAATTTTAAATGTCTTTTTCCACTTAAGTGTCTATTTAACAAAACTTGTTTAACAAACAATGTTAATTGCACTTTTCATCGAAGCTTGCATTTATGTGATGTGCACACACCTATGGAGATTCCAAAATCTGTCCGTTTGCAATTGGGAATCGTGTATATTTGCATTGTATATTTGCATTGTATAAGACCTCTGTTGAAATCTCGGGTGGGTGCTTAAGCATTGAATTTTCATTTGGAGTTGAGAAATAAGAGATAGGCTTTGGAATGAGCGTTCCTAAGAGTCTCTGTTTTGCTTTTGGGGGGTAGTAGAGACATGCCAAGTCAATATTCTTTATAAAATATTTATTATTTATTTAACTTATGTATTTGGCTGCACTGGGCGGGTCTTAGATGCCGCACGTGAGATCTTCTGATGGAGATTAAGATGGGGAACACATTCAGAAAGCAAGGTGGATTTCTCAACATGACAAATAATTATTTAGGATGATTCCAAATGAAACGTAACCATCCAAGACCCCTGGTGTTTCCCCACCCAGGGTGTCGTGAATGGCCAGCAGTCTAATTTCACAACAGGGTCAGAAGTACATCGCCAGCTCCCTCTCGTCCCAGGATGTCCCCCCATGCTGTGTGCCTGCTGTCCCAGAGGAGAGCTTCCACGGGTTTGGACTGAGCAGAGGCAGAAGTCACCTGAAAAGGGAAGGGGGGCTTCTCTCTGGAGGAACAGGTCTAGCTTTGGGGAAAGGAGAATGTGGTAGAAGCTGGAGAGGGTGGTGCCTCCTGGGTTTGGCTGTGGGCACTCACTGTGGTGAGGAATCCTGCACATCCCTCCCCACCCCCCATCTTCTCCAGCATCTCCATTCCTGGTATCCCAGCACGTCTTAGATACAAACCTATTCTCTCTCTCTCTGAACTTGTCCTCTGTAGTTGACAGATGCTTGGACTATTTTGCAGCAACAACCAAAGACGTGTAAGAGACAGCCTGTTTGGGAAGCCTCATCGGAGGCTATAGCTCGTGGGCTATTGAACAGCTCAGAATAGAGGTGATCAGGCCCTCTCTGTTTGCTGTCACTCTCCTCCTCTCTAGGTTAAGACAAAAACTCTTCATGGAGTTGAGCGAATCACTCTAAAGCTTAGAAAATCAGCTGTATTCATCATTTTCGCAGCTGACTTTTTGAAGAAAAACAGCAGATAAATTGTTTCCTAGACACTCGAGGCCCCTCCATCACCTGCTCACTTCTTGCTAATGCAGGTGTGTCTGCATGCTTCTTTTTTACTTTTTTTAACGTTTGTCGAGAGCTTGGTGGTGCACTCGGTGAGTCCGAAGCAGTCACCAGCCCTGGCGTGTGAAAGGCCACTGATGTAAATGACAAATAGAGTCAGTCTCCAGCATGACACACAGACAGAGAATCTTAGTCTAGTGGCTGGGGCTGCCATCAGGAACAACGGTTAGAAAGGTTGTTTGATTTGGATGGCTGCTGTGGGAGGGCTGTTTCAGTTCCTCCCTGCCTACCTTCGTAGGCCCCTAACCCTGAGAGGCTGAGATAGACTGGCTTAGCATGCAGAATGGTGGGGGTTGTGGGTGGGGTATGGAGCCGACTTCTGCAAGGTGAGGAGAAGGAAGGAAGTTACAAGAAGTGGGCTGCCACGTAGAATTGTATATTACCTTCCCTTGTACACGATGTGCCCTTTAGTCTCTAGGGAAAAGTGGCCAAGACCAGCTGGCTTGCTTTCCTTCCCCCCAACTCTGTGCGTTTAAAAAAAGCAGAGAAGAATTAGGAGAACCTATTAATGGCAGAGGTTTCAAAGGGGGGAGGCGGGGAGAGGGGAGGATGACAGCTGACCTTAATGTTCCATGAAGGACTGGAGACACAGAACTGCCATTGAGACACCACTCCCCACCCACACACCAGCCCCGGTGCCTGGCTTCCAAATTCCGTGCTGTAGCTACCGACCTCTGTGCCTTGAGCCCGTCTCGTACTTTTTCTGGAGCGTGATGCTCCTGGATTCCATGGCCGTCCGATGCACGGATCCACTAGGTGCCTCTGATGGCCAAGGGCTGCTGACGCTGAGGAGGGGTCCGGATCTGGAGTGTGGAGACGAGGCAAGGACACCCTGCCCTCCTGCGTACAGGCTCTCACCTTGGGCGAGCCCCGCAAACCCTCTGACTTCAGCATAGAGCAGCAAGATGGATCACAGCGGGTGGTTGAAGAAGCAGAATGAGATGCTATGTACAAAAGTGCCCCGTGAGCTGTTTAACACACATCAATTTAGGATGAAAACTGAAATTTGTGTCTGCGGAGGGAAGGAGAATTGTGGAGGGGAGGGTGGTGGGGGGAAAGATAAGGCTCTCTTCTTTCTGCTCATTATGGCCGTTTACTTGGTTGGGTACCTTCAGAAAATGCACTACATTTGAATTAAGGAGAGAGAGTGAAATTGACCAAATTCCAATATTTTTCTAATAAAAAGTTTGGGTTTTTTTTTTTTTCTTTTTGCATGGGAAGATAGTTACTTCTCTTCTTAGCACCTCCCTTCTGCGTTCCCACCCACCGCCCCTTGAAGGTATTGGCTGCTTGATTGGCAGTAGACAGTGGTTGAGCATGAGGAGAGAGGCGAGCTCTAATTCTCCAACTATAGCACCGCTCACAGTTCCTTCCTTGAAACAGGTGTGAGTCTTCCTGCTGTTAACAATAGTGGAGCCCAGGATGTAGAAGTCCCCTCCCAGCTGTGACCCGAGGGCAGAGCTCAGTATCTCAGATGGACATGAGCCCTCCCTGGAGCCCCGGGGGGAACCAGGCTTCACTGAAGATGCCCCCTCATCCCACTTTTAGGGTGACATCCCTCTTGTGGGGTGATGAACCTAGGATTCTTGGGGCAGCTCCCCTCTCCCTGCACCAACAATTTCGGCCATATGATCAGTCTGATTCTCCTGGGTGCCAGGCTGGTCCCTGGAGCTGGCCTGGTGTGCTTTATTTTTTCTTGTTAAAAGTAATTTTTAAAAATTTATTTATTTTTGGCTGTTCTGAGTCTTCGTTGCTGTGTGGGCTCTTCTGTAGTTGTGGTGCGAGGGCTTCTCGTTGAGGTGGCTTCTCTTGTTGCAGAGCACAAGCTCTTAGTTGTAACTCACAGGCTTTGGAGCCCCGGATCAATAACTGTGGCGCATGGGCTTAGTCGCTCTGCAGCATGTGGGATCTCCAGGACCCGGGATCAAACCTGTGTCTCCTGCACTGGCAGGCAGATTCTTTACCACTGAGCCACCAAGGAAGCCTTAATTTTTCCTTTTTTTAAAAAAGTTTGCTGCTTTTAGGCCACACCGTTCGGCATATGGGATTAGCTTCCGAAACCAGGGATTGATCCTGTGCCCCCTGCATTGTGGGCATGGAGTCTTAACCACGGGGCCACCAGGCAAGTACCTGGCCAGGTTCGCTTTAATACAAGGCCATCACCCATAGTGTTGACTGTTTTCCTTTCTTTTGTCTCTCACTGGAATTGAAGAATCTGCCTCCTACCACAGGCCCTCCTGACTCAGGATAAGAATTGTTTTTTTAAATGTCCTGGTTTGAGTTCCAGATTCTTGGGCACGTATTAGTTTCCTTGCTTTGAGATTAGTTGGTGCAGGTGTAGCTAGGAGACAGCAGTTAGTAGGGGGCAGAGGGACCAGGGCCAGGAGCCCTGAATGGGGGGGAGGGGAGGGGGAGGGGGAGGGAGGAGGAGACAAGACATGGAGGAGGGTGCTCCAGATGAGCGAACACGCCCCCCAAGATCTGTTCCTGGATTTCCTCCAGGCAGGAGTTGTTACTGATCCTTTCGGTAGGAGATTTCTCAGAGGCACGTGGATCCCCGGGCACAGGCCCTGGGGAAGTGGGCCTCCCCTTTGACCCAGTGGGTGTGCACAGCATCACACATATCCAGGCCTGGCCGTGGATCCTGGGGACAGGGTAGGAGCATAGCCAGGGATCCTGGGGAGGGACTGAGGGGGTTGTGTAAGGGAAGGGGCGTCAGCCCCCCGAGGTCTCTATTTCTGAGAAGGGCCAGGAGAAGCGGGTCTTAGACACGTTGCTGTGTGTGTCATGAGGCGGGGGTCATAACTGGGTGCCCCCCCATCTTACTTGAAAGTACAGGGCCAGACCCGAGTGTCTTTGATAAAAGGTGATCCATCAAAGAGGGCGTCGCTGCGGCATTTTCCACAGTGACCTTGGGAGAAATAACGCGTGCTGCTCACTTGGCAGCTGCCGGATCCGTGCCTCTTCCCAGCCTGACGAACGGCGGGATGGCCTTCGCCTATTTCATCCAAGTGGATTCTCCGCCCCCCCCCCCCCCCCCCCCGTTCCCGTCCTGGGCAGGTTTGGCTCTCTTACTTGGGGCAATAGTTTATCACCTGCAAGATGTCAGGAAAGGTCTTTGCTAGGTTGGCCCCGGAGCCCAGAGCCCTTCCCATTGCTGATCCTGCCAAAACATGGGGGCTACAGCTCAGGGCCTGGAGTCTCCCTGAAGGTCGGCCGACATATGCCCATCAGTGCCGGGGGGGCACCTCCCAGAGGGAGTGCAGGTCACTGGCTGTCCAGTGATAAGAGCAGGACCCCTGAGGTCGGCGCTGTCTCCTCTGCTGTGTTATCGGGACAAATGGCAGCTTTGCTGAGTAGATTTGGATGGAAAGGGATCAAAAGACTCTAGGTAAGTCCCTCAGGCCTGCCCCGGGGCTCCTTTCACCTGTGGATTAAGATTCTGACCCAGAGGTGAAAGGCTCTCCCTGGACAGAGCGGAGAGCACCCAAATTCCTCTCCTGGGACAATGCTTTCCTCATCTCACTCTCCTGTACTCGTACCATTTCCTTCTCCTGTCGTGTGTTGGTCTCCACGCCCTCACAGCTCTGATAAGCAAGCTCCGCTTCGTCTGGGGTTACAGCTCTGACGGCTGGGCCTGGGAGGTTCAGCAGCTTATACAAGCGCTGTCTAGTCCATGCTCTCAGGGGCTGGCGAAGAGCCCAGGAGTGTGTGTGTGTGTGTGTGTGTGTGTGTGTGTGTGTGTGTATCTCCCTGGAGACCCCAGGCCTTGACAGCGGCCTCAGTAACTGACATAAGAGGTCACCGCATCAAGCAGCAGAGATCTTGCTCTAAGTAGTTTCCTGGTGATTCATTCAGCAAGTATTGAGCGCCTGCTGTGTGCCAGGCGCTGTGTTGGGTACTAGGCGCATGGTGGTGAGAAAGACAGCTGCACCCCCCCCCCAGGGAGCTTGCGGTCTGGTTGTCTGAAAGTCTCATAATCATCTCCTACAAGGGCACCTTGGATAAGTCGTCGTGATGAACAGACCCAAACCATGCTGTTTGCCCCATGTTTGGGCAAAACGGACCTTGTTTCCTTTTGTCAGTGGCAATCCATTCCAGTATTCTTGCCTGGAAAATCCCATGGACGGAGGAGCCTGGTAGGGTGCAGTCCATGGGGTCTCGAAGAGTTGGACACAACTGAGCGGCTTCACTTTCACTTTTCCCTTTCATGCACTGGAGAAGGAAATAGCAACCCACTCCAGTATTCTTGCCTGGAGAATCCCAGGGACAGGGGAGCCTGGTGGGCTGCTGTCTGTGGGGTCGCACAGAGTCAGACACGACTGAAGGGACTTAGCAGCAGCAGCAGCAGCAGCAGTGAGGCTTTTTGAGTAGCACAGAAACCAGCCAACCAACCAAACGAAGGGAAAACCACACCTGTGCAACTCAGCCTTCTGAATGGAAGTAGCAGAAGCAATCCTGAAATGGACTTAAGGTAGATCTTATTTACAGTATGTTATAGAGTCAGAGAGCTCGCGTATCTGCATTTAAATGGCACCAGAATGATAGGTAGGAGAAAAAGAAGAGAATCAGAGTGTGTATAAGCTAAGCGGGGTCAGGCTTCTCAATTCTGCCCTTTTATTCCGTAGACTTCAATCCGGCTAATACTTAGCGAGCACTTACCGCTCTAACTGCTGTTTTGAGTACTAGGCACAGAGAGGTTAAGCAACTTGCCCAGGGTCACACAGGAAGCGGAGGAGCTGAGACTGGGGCCATCTGAGTGCAAAACCTCTCTGCAGCACTGCCCAGCCCAGCCTGGTGGTGGAGGAACCAGGCTCTGGAGCTGGGGCCATGTGTCTGCTGGTAGTTGTAGTAGGTGACGTTCCACAGGGCGGCGGAGATTGTGTAGTCATGACACACAGCTATTTCCATTTCTGATCCATGTAATCACTGCAATCTGTGGTGTGCAGTATGTGTTAGGCCTCACACTAATCCTTTTGTATCCTTACCTTGTTTAAACACATAACCAGCTTGAAAAGGCAGTCTCCCATTTCATGCCAAGTGAAAGTTGCTCAGTCATGTTTGACTCTTTGTGACCCCATGGTCTATACAGCCCATGGAATCCTCCAGGCCAGAATACCGGAGTGGGTAGACTTTCCCTTCTGCAGGGGAATTTTCCCAACCCAAGAATCGAACCTAGGTCTCCCACATTGCAGGCAGATTCTTTACCAGCTGAACCACAAGGGAAGCCCAAGAATCCTGGAGTGGGTAGCCTGTCCCTTCTCCAGGGGATCTTCCCAATGTAGGGATGGAGCCCAGGTCTGCCGCATCGCAGGTGGATTCTTTACCAACTGAGCTATCAGGGAAGCCCTGTCATGCCAACCCACTCCAGTATTCTTGCCTGGAGAATCCCATGGACAGAGGAGCCTGGTGGGCTACAGTCCACGGGGGTCGGAGAGTCGGACATGACTGAGCGACTGAGCAGAGAGAGAGCATTTCCTGGATCAGTTGTCTGAGGCTCAGAGAGGTCAGGTGACTTGTCTAAGGTCACACAGGAAGTCGGAGAGCTGAGATTCCCAAATCCATTCTCCTACTACCTTTTTTTAAAATGTATCTTTGGCTGCACTGGGCCTTTATCTAGTTGTGGTGAGTGGGGTCTACTCCCCAGTCGAGTGCTCTGGCTTCTCTGGCTGCTGAGCAAGGGCTCTAGAGCCCGTGGGCTTCAGCAGTGGTGGTGCCTGGGTTTAGCTGCCCCACAGCTGTGGAATCTTCCCAGGCCAAAGATCGAACTCATGTTCCCTGCATTGGCGGGTGGATTCTTAACCACCAGACCACCAGGGAAGTCCCATTTTTCTCCTACATTTTGAAAAATGAAGAAAACAGTGTGCTTATGAGTTTTTATTTTAACACCCATGGTTGGTGTGAAGCAGACATCTGTTCGGATCAGCTCTGAGCGTGTCCACGCCCTGTCTCAGCCCCAGGGGGCCTTGCAGGGCGTCTGTCACCTCCTTAACAAGCGTGCATCTGGGTTCATCCTGGGGGCCCCAACCCTGGGCCAGCACCTGGGGCTCAGAGGTGAAGGGGATGTGGCCGCTGCCCTCGGAGGGGTCCGGGCTAGTGGGGAGAGCATGTGAGCCAGCCACTGCAGAGCAGCCAGACGGAAGCCAGGCTAGGGGTATGCAGGGAACGTGTAGCAAGTCCATCCTGGGGAGAGAGGGAGGCTGGTCCCCTGAAGCAGCATCATGCCAGGAGTTACTGAATGAGTGGGAGGTGTGATACATATGCAAGAAGGGGAAAGGCGGTCTGGGCTGAGGAAAGGACATAGTCTAGCATCTCCCAGAGGCGGCACTGGTTTATCTGCGCTGGTTTGTTCATGGAGCCGGTTTGTTCAGGTGCAGGACCTACCACATGTCGTCACGACCTCGCTGAATCAGGAAGTTGGAGCCAGGTGTCCTCCACTGGGGCCTGGAGGACAGTGGTGTTCAGCGGCGCCGAGTGTGGCTGGTCCACCTCGGGCCTGGTCCACGGATGCACCCACATAGCCATCCCCAGAAATTCCAAGCTCTGTAAACCATCCGTTTTCTTCAAGGTTTATTTTTGTCTTGCCCTGAGCAACTCTGTTTGAAATGTGCCTAGAGAAACTGTTAATTTTTTTTTTTTAAAGATCTGTTCACACATAATCTTTTATAGGAAGATACCCAGCTGGGTCATTATTTCCTTGAACCATGTAACACCTTAAGTATAATATTACGTAAAAATAGCATGAGGCAGAATGGAGCTGTATAGTACCAATTTTATAAACACAGACTGTAAGTAAGTTGATAAGAGAGCTGCTTTTAGGCATTAGAATTAGAGATGAGTTTTTAAATTGCCTTTATAGCGTGTATTTTGCAAACTGGAAAAAAAAAAATCCAAACAAGATAAAAGCCCAGACAACAAAAAGAATTAGCTAAGAAAGGGGTTAGAAAAGGGAAGTATAAAGTGGGCCCTTGGTGCACTGTGTATGTGAGTGTGTGTGTGTGTTTGTGGGAAAGCCTCCTGCGTGCTGGCGGGGGGCTCCCCATTCCTGGGCCCAGGAGTGATGCGATGTTCGGGCCTCACCTCCAGGACCTGCATAGAGCGTATTTGACTCTCATCGCTGCAGTGACTGAGGACAGTGGAAGCGAGAGAAAGTGCCCCACAGCTGTGTCCCTGGGTCCCCAGTGTCCCGTCCCCTCCCCCACCCCGACCAGAAGACATATACGTTCTTACCTCGCGACTGTCAACAGGGCTTTATTCATAAGCAAAGTCTTTGCTCATCGTCAAATTGAGATGCAGTCCTGTGGGTGGGCCCCAGTCCTTTACGGCTAACAGCTGTGTCTTTGTAAAAGGGGAGACCATGAAAGCAGATCAAACCAGTCCATCCTAAAGAAAATCAACCCTGAATATTCATTGGAAGGACTGATGTTGAAGCTGAAGCTCCAGTACTTGGGCCACCTGATGTGAAGAGCCAACTCACTGGAAAAGACCCTGATGCTGGGAAAGACTGAAGGCAGGAGGAGAAGGGGACCACAGAGGATGAGATGGTTGGATGGCATCATCGACTCAATGGACATGAGTTTGAGTAAACTCTGGGAGATGGTGAAGGACAGGGAGGCCTGGCGTGCTGCAGTCCATGGGGTCGCAAAGAGTCGGACATGACTGAGCGACTGAACAGCAACCGCAAATAGATGCAGAGGCAGCAGGCCCAGAGGAGGACGGTGTGAAAACACTGAGGCTGCAAGCCAGGAGAGCAGATGCCCCGCAGCCTCGAGAGAGGCAGCCCTGGCCACACCGTGTATTTAAGAACAGAAATACTGGGGTACTAAAACCCGATGTATTTCTGGTTTTAAGCCCCCAGTTTGGGGAACTTAGAGCTTCCCTGATGACTCAGTTGGTAAAGAATCTGCCTGCAATGTGGAGACCCAGGTTTGATCCCTGGGCCAGGAAGATCCCCTGGAGGAGGGCATGGCAACCCACTCCAGTATTCTTGCCTGCAGAATCCCATGGACAGAGGAGCCTGGCGGGTTACAGTCCACGGGGCCGTACAGAGTCGGACACAGCTGAACGACTAACGCTTCTGGCGTACTTGACAGCAGTCCCAGACAGTCATCGCTCTGTGTTCTAGGTCTTTTTCCCTCTCACTGTGTGTGTGAAGTGCGAAGTGAAAGCCGTTCTCTGGCACCGGCAGGTGTGGTGCTGTGTTTATTTCCCTCTCCTCCCACCTCACCTGGCTTTCCCCACTCCCAGTTGTTTCACTGACATTACAGGGAGCGAGAGGTTACACAGACTGAAGGCCTTGTTTGTGTTTAAGGGCCAAGCCACAGAACCCGTCTCTCCTGCTTCTTAAAGTCAGGGATGTCCTGTGAGTGAAGTGGGGCTGGCGACTGTGTGTGCAGCTGGGCTGGCCTGTGTGGAGGAGCTTTGATAATGGAGACGAAGGCTTGCTGGGTTTCTTTCCTCCTCTTTTCCTTGTATTTTCAACTGGCATTTATGTTTATCTCTCTGAGTACTCTAAGTCCAGAACTGCTTTGGCCAATCCCCAAAGCAGTCTGCCTGGGAGAACCAGAATGAAACCCTCCTTCAAACTTGGAGGGAGTTCTCCGAGGCGAATGGATCAAGTGTGGAAGCCTGTCTGTAAAGCAATGCTCAGGTCTGGCCTAGTAACAGCCTCTCTGGCCACGAAAGGAACAACAAGTCTTTTCTTCCTCTCCCTGCTTTGCACGAAGAAGTAACAGGAATGAAGTCATCTGACCCAGGAAGTCTGTTCCAGTGGCTTGCACACGCGTGCATATTTCATTCGAAAGCATCCAGAAAGCTGTCTTCCCAGCTTCGTTCAGATCCAATGTCTTTTCTTCTTAATCAGTGTTACACTCCAGCCTGATTCCTAGTGGAACGATTTTATCTAGAATGGGACATTTCCTTTGCTCCCCTTTTCCTCACAAAGCTTGTTATAAAATTAGGCTTTTGTGTCAACACTTCTTTGTTTGCATAGGGGAAAAAATACTGGCCTTGAGAACTGATGATTACATCAATGTGTTATCAGATCAATTCATCGATAAATATCGCAGCTAAGTAGTTGATACACCTGGCAATTGGAAGCATCGTAAATATACAGCCGGTCTCACACAACTGATCCGCTGAAAGCAGACGTGATAGATAAGAGCCCTGGATTTTTTTTTAAAGTTTTAAAATAGAGTAACGTAACTATGCTGTAGCATTTATTGTGAGTAACAATCCATTTCTGCATCTTAAATATATGTGTGTGCATGCGTGCTCACTCAGGCGTTTCCAACTGTTTTGTGACCCCATGGACTGTAGCCTGCCAGACTCCTCTGTTCATGGAATTTCCCAAGGCAAGAATACTGGAGTGGGTTGCCATTTCCTTCTCCAGGGGATCTTCTCAACCCAGGGATGGGACCAGAGTCTCCTGCATCTCCTGCCTTGGCAGGTGGATTTATTGCCACCTGGGAAGCCCCATATGTGTGTATACACATGTAAATATATATGTTTTACTCATAGTGCAGGATGTATGTGTGATTATTCCTACAAAAAAATGACCTGGTATTTTAAATAGAAAGCTTAATCACTCACAACTTCAAATAGATATATTAAGACGTGTTAAAGAAACAGCAGATTTAGGAATACAACTGTGATACTGAGTTGTATGAGCAGATGCTTGCCTTGGAGCAAGGTGTCTTAGCTGTTGAAGTGGTTTATTGTCGGAGTCCAGCTCCAGCGGGTCCAGAGTTCCCTCAGGATGGACGGCGTCGGCGATACGAATGAGAAGACACAGCAAGTCTCAGCGTTTCCAAGTGTCTTCTAAGTGTCTTCCAAGTGTCTTCCAACTTTATTATTTTTTAAGACAGCTTTTATATTTTTAGTGGTATATAGAAACAAATGTAAAGTATAGAGTCATACCAATTCAGCTTAAGGGACATACCAATTCAGCTTAACGGGTATATCTTAATGGACCCATCAAGTTAGCTCAATGGGCCAGCAGTTTTGACCCTCATCGAAGCTGTTTGCATGTCTTTAGTTACAAAAAAGCCTCATTTTGTTTACATCATCTTCTGGCCTGGTGGCCTGCTAACACCTTGTGACTCTCTATTGATAAAGGTTGATCAATCAGAATACTTTTGTATAGGGCACATCAGGAAAGAATTCATCAACAGGAAGTTTCAAGATAAAACCTGTTTTTGGTAATTTACTCTACGCCTTGAGCTTAACAGAGAAGAATGTAGTTCCATAAAGTCAAAGAACAGCAAGCTGAAGTTCAGCTTTAAGTAAGAATCATCAGTTAAATCAACAATTGTCTTATTATTTGTATTAAAGCTAAACTTCTACTTATATAAATCTCTAACTATTATGCTTTTATTATATAGGCTAAATACGTTAAGAATAAAAACATAGTGAGTAAATATAGATTAAGTAACAATTTCATAAAGCAATATTTCTTTTATTTCCTAACAAGCCCTTTTTTCCTGCGAAGGGTTTTGTGCCCATAGGGGCTTTCTGTGCGGAGGCTCTCAATGCTGTTTTATTACTAGGGAGCAGTTATGCACATTAGCTCCAAAGGCATAGGTACATTTATTAAACAAACCAATATGTTAGCAAAAGGAATTTCGATCAGCATACTCTATATCCCAGATAATTTTATTTAGGGTGCTACCGTTCAGGGGCCTTGTTGATTTGAGGTTTCAGAATGATCTTTTTTAGTAGGGAATCAGGAAAGGTCTTTTGCCTAAGTCATAGAAAATAAGAAGAGGTTTATTATAGCAAGCATCAGAAAGAGAGATGTCATTTTTAAGGTGAGCGCTGAGACAGCCTCTCGAGAATCCCTGAGGCCTGAGTTGCTCTGCTCGTCCGTCCTTCGCCTCATGACTCTGTCATGAGTGGGGATCTCGTGGGCTGGCTCCCGGCAGTTTATAAATAAATTAATTCTCAGCCAAGGTGCCCATTTGTTTTTGCAAGCATTAAATTTCACTTGTGACTTGGGTTACGGCTTTCAAATTAGGTTATAAGTTTGACTTTGGTGTCTTGTAACTTCATAAGACAGTTGGGTGTGGTCTTCAAAGTGGCTGGGTACTCCCCAGGGGGGAAACCAAGACGAGCCATTAGATTATAGGAAGAAAACCTTAGAGCTTCTAATTTATGTTCCATTTATCATACATAGAGGGCTTCCCATGTGGCTCTGTGGTAAGGAATCTGCCTGCAATGCAGGAGACAAACGGGTTCCATCCCTGGGTCAAGGAGATCCTCTGGAAGAGGAAATGGCAACCCACTCTAGTAATCTTGCCTGGAGAATCCCATGAACAGAGGAGCCTAGCAGGCTACAGTCCATGGGGTCACAAAAGAGTTGGACACAACTTAGCGACTAAACAACAACAACAGTAGTATATATGGATGAGATTTAAAATTTACATATATTTTATAAATTATACAAAGCAAAATTTTATGTGTGTGAAATTTGTGTATGCTAATGGTGCCTATTTAATTTTTCAACTTAAACGATCAAAATTATTTGAAGATAACTGCCTTAGCCTGTGGGTTTGGGTGTCAGCACATTGGAGACAGTGGAAACAGTGGCTGACTTTATTTTTTGGGGCTCCAAAATCGCTGCAGATGGTGACTGCAGCCATGAAATTAAAAGACACTTTACTCCCTGGAAGGAAAGTTATGACCAACTTAGACAGCATATTAAAAAACAGAGACATTACTTCGTCAACAAAGGTCTGTCTAGTTAAGGCTATGGTTTTTCCAGTAGTGATGTATGGATGTGAGGGTTGGACTATAAAGAAAGCTGAGCACCAAAGAACTGATGCTTTTAAACTGTGGTGTTGGAGAAGATTCTTGAGAGTCCCTTGGACTGTGAGGAGATCCAATCAGTTCATCCTAAAGGAAATCAGTCCTGAATATTCATTGGAAAGACAGATGCTGAAGCTGAAGCTGAAGCTCCAATAGTTTGGCTCCCTGATTCGAAGAGCTGACTCATTGGAAAAGATCCTGATGCTGGGAAAGATTGAGGGCAGGAGGAGAAGTGGGAGACAGAGGATGAGATGGCTGGATGGCATCACCGACTCAATGGACATGAGTTTGGGTGGGCTCCGGGAGTTGGTGATGGACAGGGAGGCCTGGCGTGCTGTGGTTCATGGGGTCGCAAAGAGTCAGACACGACTGAGCGACTGAACTGAACACTGGAGATAAGAATTTAAATAGCACATTTAGAAGCAAGAGGCAAACAGGCTTCTTGGAAACAAGCTCCAAAGCAAAGGGAATACCAACAGCAAAAAGAATTTCCACGTTTCCCTCTTCGGTGTGACTTGGGTCCAGATGGGACTGGAAGCCTTTCAAACACACTCTGATCCCTTCTCTGATCCTATCCCAGGTCTCCAGAAAGGAGGGCAGATGCTAAATTAAAAGTCTCCCCACCTCCATGTTTTGTTTTGAAGGAAAAAGTCCTCGGTGTCCTATGATAAGATTTTAAAATCTGTCCTAGCCCACTTTCCCATCTCAGACTGCCAGCTACCACTCTCCCATCTCAGACTGCCTGGCTACAGCCTATGGAAAGTGCTGCACCCAGTAGGTCTTCTCTGACATTCGGAGGCTCCCTGGTGGTTCCCATGCAGCTCTTTAGGGGGGTAGATTTGGTGTGAACATCCTGTGTCTGGGGCCATGGAGGGGATGACCTGCTCTGGTGTGCTCGCTAACAAAACCACACCGCCCTACCCACCCTGGTGACTGGGGCTTCATGATTTTCATTTGTAAAAGGAGGGAAGTAAATTTTAACGGGCTGTAAAATGGACAGTGTGGAATGTAAAGTGGATGGGGGTTGAGCATGCTTCCCGTGGAGTTCCGGTACCCGGAATGGGTGAGGATGCTGCTTGATGGTGGAAGGAGGCGCGAGGGGTTGGGGGGAATCCAGGCCTGAGAGGCCGAGTGGCTGGCAGTGCTGGAAGGACATCGCATGGAAGAGGACCCAGGGGTAGCTGGTAACCTGAGAAGGTAGGAGCTGGGCACCCGGGGAAAGCGACCAAGAACACGTGCCAAGACTGCTGATGACAGGAGCCGTCCAGGAACACAGCAGGAGCCTCAGGAAGCCCGGAGCCCCTCCTGCGAACTCAGTGGAGCCTGGCAGTGACCTTCAGGGAGGGCCAGGCTCTCAAACCACCAGCCTTCAGGTGGAGGGGACTGCTCAGAGGGCCTTGAGAACCCTGTCCAGCCTTAGGACGCGGTCACGCAGCAGGTAGGGTGCGGAGGACCTGGGAATGTGGCCTTGGCCTCCCAATGAGGCCACCCTCAGAGTTTAACACCAGAAGATGAGGGTCTGTTTCAGAAAAAGTGAGCAGAGAGGAGACAAAGCGCTGACTGAGGTCCCGCAGTGCTTAGGTGGGGTGGAAGGAGAACTTCGGTTAGATTAGGGGGTGGAGCATAGCACATCAGAAACGACCGAAGTGGAAACTTTTGCCAATAAAGTGTTTTGAACTGACCAGAAGGTTAGGAGCCAGGACTGCGTTGGTGACCGCTTTTCCTGATCCTGGTCCTTAGAGCCGGGGGACAGGCTCAGGGGCGAGAGAGGGCAGGCATGGGGAGGGCTCAGCCCACGGGAAAGCTGTCCCCCACCTTCCTCTTTCTCCTCTGGCACCCGTTGGCCCCAGACGGTCGTGGGGGTGACCCGCCTTCTCGGTCTGCCTCCCGCTGACAGGGTCTCCAGTCTTACAGGCGGTCCACCCCAGACCGATCAGTCATCTCGGTGGTCTGCATGCAGGTGCCCAGGTCCAGACTGAACCCCCAAGAACTGGTCGCCCAGCTCCTGTTCATTTCCTGCTCCTTGTGGGGACTCCTAAGCTACACACAGCACCTGTTCCGGGGATGTGCACTCCCAGGCCGGAGAAGGCAGTGGCACCCACTCCCGTGCTCTTGCCTGGAGAATCCCAGGGATGGCGGAGCCTTGTGGGCTGCCATCTATGGGGTCGCACAGAGTCGGTCACGACTGAGCGACTTCACTTTCAATTTTCACTCTCAGGCATTGGAGAAGGAAATGGCAACCCACTCCAGCCTTCTTGCCTGGAGAATCCCAGGGATGGGGGAGCCTGGTGGGCTACAGTCCATGGGGTCGCTACAAGTTGAACACGACTGAGCGACTTCACTTTCACTTTTCACTCTTATGCATTGGAGAAGGCAATGGCACCCACTCCAGTGTTCTTGCCTGGAGAATCCCAGGGATGGGGGAGCCTGGTGGGCTGCCGTTTGTGGGGTCGCACAGAGTCAGACACTACTGAAACGACGCAGCAGCAGCACTTCCAGGCATCAGTGTTAGACATGACCTGCCTTTTAGCCTAGGAGCTCACCTCTTTGTGTTTTAAAAGGAGCATTTTTGAAAGATGCTCTAATGGGACATCTAGTTGGAATGTTCTCTGAGCAAACACTGCAGTCATCCATCCTGTGTTGTGTAAATATGGCGTGTGTGTGTGTGTGTGTGTGTGTGTAGTCTTTCTCAGGGAAGAAAGGAGCTGCATCTCGTCAACAGTAATTGAAAAAAAAAAAGAGGTTTGTTTGGGGCTCAACGTGTCTGCTGACATTGCCCTTGAAGGTCATCTTTGTGCTTATTCACTGTGGCCATGGCCTGACTGGACAGGAGATGTGAGAGGAGAGGCTCCTGCATGACTTTTACATCGAGTTAATCGTGTGTGCGATGCTTATTATTTTCTTGGGCTTCAAGGAGGGGTGACCACACTCAGGGGATAAAGAAGGCTCTGGCAGGTGTGCCGTCCAGACCACCGGTTAGTACTTTCTAAAGGACCTGAAGTCTGAGCGGATGAAGCCCCGTCCAGTCCCATCACAAAGCCGCCTTCAGCGCCTGTAGAGGCTGCTCCTTCTCCTTCAGTCCTGGGGAGATGAGTCCCCCTCCCCGGGCTTCCTGGCTCTTCTCTCCTTGCTGACAGGACTGAGGCGGGGTTAGGGGTCAGTCTGAGAGCCAGCCGCCCGCTCTGTCCTAGCACAGAGCAGGCGCCCCATTGAATGTGCGAGGGAGATGACCGCTCAGGTCCTGGAGTGAGTCATTTACACCCCTACGGACTGTCCAACTTGACCTGGAGAGCAGTTTACGGAACCTGCAGAGTAGGATCGACTGGGAGACCCCAATGGGTGTGGTGCATTTTTCTGTTTCTGCTGCAGGGAGGGGGACCCCTTCCAGGGCAAAAGAGTGGGCTCTTGTCTAACATTCGAACGTGAATCGTCCGAGGAGGCACACGTGCCAACAAAGCTAGAGATTTTATTGGGAAGGGGCGCCCGGGCAGAGAGCAGGAGGGTAAGGGAACCCCGGAGAACTGCTCTGCCACGTGGCTCGCAGCCTGGGGTTTTATGGTGATGGGATTAGTTTCCGGGTTGTCTCTGGCCAATCGCTCTGGCTCAGGGTCCTTCTTGGTGATGCACGCATCGCTCCACCAAGATGGACGCGCGCGAGAAGGATTCTGGGAGGTGGTTGCACACATGGTGTCACCTTCTGACCTTTCCCAAACTCTTCCAGTTGGGGGTGGCTTATTAGTTCCATGCTTCTTACCAGGACCTCCTGTCATAAATAACTCATGCAAGTGGTTCCTGGCCAGGGTGGGCAGTTTCAGTAAGTAGACTTCCCCTGACATTTCTAAGTCCTAATTAAGCGATGAAACCAAACCGGCTTCCCTTGTGGCTCAGATGGTAAAGAATCCGACTGCAGTGCAGGAGATCTAGGTTTGATCCCTGGGTTGGGAAGAACCCCCTGGAGGAGGGCATTGCAACCCACCTCAGCATTCTTGCCTGGAGAATCCCATGGACAGAGGAGCCTGGCGGGCTACAGTCCATGGGGTTGCAAAGAGCGGGACACGACTGAGCAACTACACACACATAACCTAGATTCAGCCATGAAACTCAGTAAACAGGCAGAAGGGAGACGTAAGACTGTAACTCATTCCTAAGTAAAGAGGTAAAGCTCTAAGAGCCATTGGATTTCAGAGGGAAAAGAAGAGTTGATGGGCTGGACTGGGCCAGTCAGGGAGGCTTCAGAAAGTGGGTGTCATCAGTCAGACCTCAGAGAGCAGACGTCCTTGCGTGAGGGGTTAGATGGGGGCTTTTGTGCTTAGTCACTCAGTTCTTTCTGACTCTTTGAGACCCCCATAGACTGTAGCCTGCCAGGCTCCTCTGGCCATGGGATTTTTTCAGGCAGGAATACTGGAGAGGGTTGCCATTTCCTCTTCCTGGGGATCTTCCCAACCCAGGGATCGAACTTGCATCCCCGTGTCTTCTGCATTGCAGGTGGATTCTTTACTAGCTGAGCCATCGGGGAGGCCCCAGACAGGCAGAGAGGGGGGTGGGCTTTGCCAGAGCACTCAGTGCTGTGGGGCTGAGCACGGATCAGGACCTCATTAGCTCGCAGCACTGACCACAAGAGGATGACGAGCGTCAATGTCCACGGATGTAGGGGCCTGGATGCTGCAGACGGCCTGCCACCACCTAGCATCTCTGTTCTGGCGGCCCTGGTCCTCCACAGCCGTGCAGACATGGCTGTCTGCAGCTTCGAGCTCTCCTTCCCGTCAGTTCTGCTGCCAACGAGGGCAGGGGCATCCCCCAGCTCCAGCACCTGGCCCAGCCTGAGTCACGATGCTATCACTGTAGCCAGTAGTCTCACTGAAGCGAGCTTCCAGAATATCAGAAATTCTCCAAGTCAGTTATTAAAGGCCCTATAAACTTAAAATTATGAAATAAAGGTAATAGATTATGAAACAAAGGTAACAGATACTAAACCCTGGGAGTTGGTGATGGACAGGGAGGCCTAGCATGCTGCAGTCCATGGGGTCACAAAGAGTGGGACACGACTGAGCGACTGAACTGAACTGGACTGAACTGAACTGAAGTAAACCCTGGTGTTTCCCTCTCCTTAGTTTTCTGCATTTGACTGTTACCTCTGCTCTTGAGGTTACATCAAGTATGTGTGTCCAGTAGCAATGCTACTTGGCTCCGCAGTCAGTGATGGCAAGTTGGCAGCTTGACATTGGCCTGGTGGGAGCATTTACACCGTAAAAATTGGCAAAGCTGTAAATCAGGGCTCAGATTTTCCAGGACACCACCTGGTTCTTCAGCATGTGTGTATGTCTAACATAGCACAGGTAAAAAGACGTATTCTAAATCTAGATAAGCTCTTTTGGAACCTCAAATGTTCTAGTCTTTTTAAAAGAAATATTTATTTGGCTGCCCCGGGTCTTAGTTGCAGCACGTGAGATCTTTAGTTGTGGCATGTGGAATCTTCTAGATGTGGCGTGCAAGCTCTTAGTTGAAGCATGTAGGACCTTAGTCCCCTGACCAGGGATGGAACCTCGGTCCTCTGCATTGGGAGAGCAGAATCTTAGCCACTGGACCACCTGGGAAGTCCTCAGATGTTCTAGTTTTTGCATCTGGGAGTCAAGCACACACATGAAATACTGAGATGCTCGCCAAAGCTAAGAGGCCCACTCAATTGAATCATCAATCCATTGATATCCTCCCACACCCTTCCAAAAAAAGCACCCAAAGTACTCTGATGGCTCAGACTCTGGAAGCCCCAACATGCAGCAATTCAGTCACCAGTCCACTTGAATGTCTCTTTTTAGGTGTCCTTTGTTATTAATGCAACATTACCACAGTAGTCATGTATGGATGTGAGAGTTGGACTATAAAGAAAGCTGAGTGCCGAACAATTGATGCTTTTGAACTGCGGTGTTGGAGGAGACTCTTGAGAGTCCCTTGGACTGCAAGGAGATCCAACCAGTCCATCCTAAAGGCAATCAGTCCTGAATACTCATTGGAAGGACTGTCGCTGAAGCTGAAATTCCAATACTTTGGCCACCTGATGCGAAGAACTGACTCATTTGCAAAGACCTTGATGCTTGCTGGGAAAGATTGACGGCAGGAGGAGCAGGGGCTGACAGAGGACGAGATGGTTGGATGGCATCACCAACTTGATGGACATGAGTTTGAGTAAACTCCTGGAATTGATGATGGACAGTGAGGCCTGGCGTGCTGCAGTCCATGGGGTCGCAAAGAGTCAGACACAACTGAGCGACTGAACCACTCAATATTCACTTCAGCTTGGGTGGACTAGACAAAAGCAAGTTAAATCTATGTCCACAGGTAAAACTTTTCTATGTGCATCCTTCTACGAAGGGTGTCAACCTTCCTCTGCCCCCAGAAATGGAAAGCTGTTCTGTGTTCTGGTTCAGACCCACTTTCTTCTCTCTTGCTCCATGGCCTGTCGACAGGGGTTACAGAAAACTAACAAAAGATGACATTGAACTAAAGCCGAGCTCGTGGGGCTGCCGAGGGATCGCATCGCTGCAGATCTGACAAGCCTCCTTCATAGTCTGACAAAGGAGACTGGGACGCATCTGGACCAGAGACAACATTGGTGCTGCCTCTGTTGGAGAAAGAGCCCAGACTCCACGCTGGGGGTGTGTGCTGGGCTGGGAGTCAATGAGCAGATCTCCGGAGCCAGGGCGATGCTGTCAGGGCCTCGGGAGGAAAGCTGAGAGGAGGAGGGGCTCCGGGGCCCCAGTCTCTCCTGCCCCCGGGCAGACAGCTCTCAGCTGCCTCCCTGTATCCTCAGGCTGTTTCATCTGCCAGTGAAGTGGCCTTCACACCACCCTCCCCTCCCCTGTGCTGGGCTGCACTCGTGAAAACTCCAGAGATGCTCAGACAGCATCTGGTCCCTCAGCTCTCTTTTTTAAGATGCTGTTCCTCCGGGATTCCACCTGAGTCTTCACCTCTCCCTGACTTCCTAGCGCCGGCTGGGTTGGATCCTCTCCTCCACCTGCTGAAGGTGCTGTTCTCACAGCGTGCTTTCCTTGACTTCAGGCTTTCCTGTCGTCAGTTCCTTGTCAGTTTCCTTTTGGGCGTCTCACGGCTCCGGCCTGATTCATGGCATTTCAGTCGTGAAAGATGGGCAGAGTATATTTAGGAGAAAGAAAGGGAGGAAGGAGGAAAAGAGAGAGGGAGGAGGGAAGGGAGGAGGGAGAGAGGGAAGAGAGGGGGGCAGGGAGGAGGGAGAGAGGGAAGAGAGGGGGGCAGGGAGGAGGGAGGAGAGAAGGGAGAAGGGAGAGAGGGAAGAGAGGAAGGAGGGAGGAGGGAAGGGAGAAGGGAGGAGGGAAGGGAGGAGGGAGAGAGGGAAGAGAGGAAGGAGGGAGGAGGGAAGGGAGAAGGGAGGAGGGAAGGGAGGAGGGAGAGAGGGAAGAGAGGAGGGAAGGGAGGAGGGAGAGAGGGAAGAGAGGAGGGAAGGGAGGAGGAAGAGAGGGAAGAGAGGAGGGAAGGGAGGAGGGAGAGAGGGAAGAGAGGGGGGCAGGGAGGAGGGAGAGAGGGAAGAGAGGGGGGCAGGGAGGAGGGAGAGAGGGAAGAGAGGAGGGAAGGGAGGAGGGAGAGAGGGAAGAGAGGGGGGCAGGGAGGAGGGAGGAGAGAAGGGAGAAGGGAGAGAGGGAAGAGAGGAAGGAGGGAGGAGGGAAGGGAGAAGGGAGGAGGGAAGGGAGGAGGGAGAGAGGGAAGAGAGGAGGGAAGGGAGGAGGGAGAGAGGGAAGAGGAGGGAAGGGAGGAGGGAGAGAGGGAAGAGGGGGGGGCAGGGAGGAGGGAAGGGAGAAGGGAGGAGGGCAGGGAGGAGGGAGGGAGGGAGGAATACGGATGAGCAGGGTGAACAAGTAGACACAGGGACAATGATGTGAATGCACAGGGTCAAGTCCCTGAGGAGCACGTGGTCCTAGCACCGGCAAGTCAGGAGGCGTGGAGCTGAGGGTGGGAAGTGCAGCTCAGGAGAGACGTGGGGGCACCGCTACCTGAGGTCAGAAGCTGAGGCCCCTCATCCCTGTGGGCCCAGCCCCGCGAGCACAACGCCTGGGCTGTGCTCAACGGAAGGTGCTCGATAATTGTTGACTGAATTGAATTCACAGGCATTCCGCTGCTTGCGGAACAGTCTCGGATGTCAGATGGAGGGTGCGCTGGGGGAGGGCCGAGGTGGAGACCTGTGATGAAAGCTTCCTGCCACCCTCCAGACCGCTGCCAGGCCCAGGGTGGAGCCTCTTCCTGCCTCGATGAGAGGGTCCAGCCAGGCGGATGCTAGCGCTGGGTTTCCTCCCTGTTTTCTCCTGCCCATCCTGCCTCTAGTGGGAGAGACGGGAGTTGAATCTGTTCTTTTCTGCTTGAAGAACTTAGCTGCTGGGATGAAAATTGTACACGAATAGTCACATGTTTGTGAGCATCCTAATTATCTGGAGGAAGTGATTGGAAGGGACGGCTACTCAGTTCGGGACATGAAGATCTCTTGCGAGACATGGCTCAGCCCTGGGAAAGGATCAGAGCCAGAAACCTCCTGTCCACCCCGTGCTGGCTGCGCTCCAGCCAGGGGCCGTGCTGCCCACGTGGACACAGTCAGCACTGCCCGCGCCCCGTGTGACCCGAACTCCCACCACGCGCCTCCTTCCTGTCGTCAGTCACACTGTCCCTCTCCTACTAGGGTGCAGTTGTGTTTCAGGACAGTTCAGTTCAGTTCAGCCGCTCAGTCATGTCCGACTCTTTGCAACCTCATGGTCTGCAGCTCGCCAGGCCTCCCTGTCCATCACCAACTCCCGGAGTTTACCCAAATTCATGTCCATTGAGTCAGTGATGCCATCCAACCATCTCATCCTCTGTCGTCCCCTTCTCCTCCTGCCTTCAGTCTTTCCCAACATCAGCGTCTTTTCAAATGAGTCAGCTCTTGGCATCAGGTGGCCAAAATATTGGAGTTTCAGCTTCAACATCAGTCCTCCCAATGAACACCCAGGACTGATCTCCTTTAGGATAGACTGGTTGGATCTCCTGCAGTCCAAGGGACTCTCAAGAGTCTTCTCCAACACCACAGTTCAAAAGCATCAATTCTTCAGTGCTCAGCTTTCTTTATAGTCCAACTCTCACATCCATACATGACTACTGGAAAAACCATATCCTTGACTAGATGGACCTTCCTTGGCAAAGTAATGTCTCTGCTTTTTAACATGCCGTGTAGGTTGGTCATAACTTTCCTTCCAAGGAGTAAGCATCTTTTAATTTCATGGCTGCAATCACCATCTGCAGTGATTTTGGGGAGTCCAAAAAAATAAAGTCAGCCGCTGTTTCCCCATCTATTTGCCATGAAGTGATGGGACTAGATGCCATGATCTTAGTTTTCTGAATGTTGAGCTTTAAGCCAACTTTTTCACAGGACTCAGCTAATAATGAGTATTGCAATTACTGCTTAAGTCTGTAGAAATGAGGAGCCTCTAGATCTTCCCTTTGGGAGATTTAAATCAGCATTTTAAATATTATATAAAGAGAATGATTATAATCTTACTAAGGAAACACTTGTTGGTATCAAGCTGTGTGTGGACTCTTTTACAAAACTGCTGTGGCGGGTCTGCTGCCTGTGTTTTGGCTGCGCTGGGTCTTCACTGAGGCACAAGGGCTTCTTTACCCCGGGCATGTGGGATCTTAGTTTCCTGACCAGGGACCAGACCGGCATCCCCTGCATTGGAAGGCAGGTTCTGAAACACTGGACCATCAGGGAAGTCCAGGTCCTATTGCCTTTTTCTTAGTTCTGTCTAAGGAAAGCTAGCAAAATAGGTTTGGGAGGTGACAAGGACATACTTTTCTGACCCGAAGCACAGTACAGGACGGTTTGAAACATTGTCCTTTTCTCAGGCACTACCTCAGGAGGGATGCTGAGGGCAGAGTGCAGGCACCAGGCACATCACTGCTGGCCCTGAGAAGTAAACACTCCCTTGGCAGCTCCTGCGAGGCCAGAAATGATGCCGATGGACTTCTTCCAACACACACGTAGGGAAGCACGGAGTAGACCAGAGAAGTGACTTACTCCTGAATTCAGCTCAGCTCAGGCAGATGCCAGGCTGGGATTGGTTTCTGCCTCCACGGGATCGCTCAGATGCCCCAGCACCCTCGTGCCCTGTCTAGTTCAAAGTCTTGTTCTCGGTCTCACCTGGCCAGTGCCTTCAGAGGCCCCTGTTCTGGCCCCAGCACCTCACTGTGTGTGACGTTGGGTGCAGGCTGTCAAGATGAGTACCAGCAGACAGCAGGAACCTCCTCCTCTTCCTGCCTTTGTCACGATCATAAACATAGTTTGTAGTTAAATTTGCAAAAACTCTTTCTAGAGGCTGGGCAGCACTTTCCTCACAAAGAAGTGTTCATGAACGCCTTTTATCCAGCCCCGTGGCACATACTGTATCACAGGCTGTTGGAGAACTTGATGTGAGCGTGAGGATCAGTTCCAGCAGGAGAGGGAGAATCTGTATATCACCTTTGAGCCAGGCTCTGGGATTTCCTGCTGCATCTCTGCCCATCTGTCCTCCGGAGGAGGAGACCCATTTCACAGGTCAGGTTTCCACTTGTGATGAGGAGTCCTTCTCATGCGATCACCAGGTTTCAAGCTGATTTACGGGTCAAGCTGATTTACAGGTGACCCAGCTTTTCCTCTTTGGTTTGCATTTCTGTTTCCTTGACAGAGCCAGTCTTCCTTGCTGGATGGGATGTGTTTTTCCAGGAACTGACCCCCAGGGTCATGGTGATAGTTGCAGGGATTTCTTCCAGCGTGAACTCACCCTCTTTGCTTCCGTTCATAGCGGTGGTTCTGATTATATGGCTCCATCTTATTGTTCACGGTTCTTTCCTGTTGGGCAGCTAGCATTTCATTCAGGCTTCTGTTTGAATGTTACCAATTATGAATTGATGGAATTCAGATTAAGTATTTTTGTGCCTAAAGTAAGTAGTTGGGAAAGGTTATTTAAATCCATTGGTGCACAATAGTTTTCTTTCAAGCACATCTAATTTTCTATTTCTTCCAAATTTTTTCTGTACCTATGAATCTTGAAAATCTGACAGGTGAATGATGGTTACTTTTTCAATCAAGTTGACCATTGCAAGCCCATTTTTTTGTTGTTGTTGTTATTGTTGTTTTGAGATTTGACCTGCAGTGATAGGAGTCGTTTGTTCCTTATTGGATTCTGTCTTAAATTTTGAGTGTTGTGGGGGCGAAAAGCCTACAAATCTGCAGATGTTACTATCATCTGGAGTGTGTATGTATGTGTTGCGTTGAGCTGTTAAGAACAAAGGACTTTAAATGAAATAATGCCATTTGTAGCAACATGGATGAACCTAGAGATTATCACATTGAGTAAAGCAAATCAGAAAGAGAAAGACAAATAAATACCTTATGATATCACTTGTATGTGGAATCTAAAAAGCACTACAAATGAATTTATTTACAAAACAGAAACAGATGCACAGACATAGAAAACAGGTTTCTGTTTATCAAAGGGGAAGGAAGAGGGAGGGATAAATCAGGAGTTTAGAATTAGCAGATACACACTACTGTATATAAAATAAACAACAAGATTCTTACTGTACAGCACAGGAAACTATATTCAATATCTTATAAAAATAGTGGGAAAGAATATGAAAAAGTATATATATGAATAATAATAATAAGAATGGAATCACTTTTGCTGTACACCAGAAACTAACACAGCATTGTAAATCAACTCTATTTCAATTAAAAAATTAAGAAAAAAAGAACAAAGGACTTCAAGGTGGGAATAAAAAGGGAACATTGCCAACACTGCAGAGATGACAGACATACAAACACCTGTTGGGGGCTAATTCCCCGTAGAAACATCTTGAGACACCTATCTGAATATCGCAAAGCTTCCCTCTTTAGTAGTACAGTGTTTTTCTTGGTAGTTAATTTCATATTTTAAAAAGACTGAAATGTAAAGTTGGTTTTCAGAAAAACCTTTTTTAAACTAACTGACAGTGTCCTTCTTATTAGATTTGGAACCCAACCCAGCCTTGTTTTGAGCAAGGCTAACAGGGTTGCTACTGGGGGAGAGTAAGAAAGCCTCAGAAACGGTCTGTCAGTTCTCGTTATTCTGCCTCTTCTAAGAACATAAAAGATGCAGATCCTCGAGGCACCCCTCGAGGCGGATTCTGAATCCTCGCGTCTTAGTCGTGAGCTCCCACTCAAGCTGCAGGCTGTGTTTCCCTGCTCCTGGAGGAGTGTGGCCCGCGAGTTCACCACCGCGCCCCGAAGCCCTTCTCACACTTCCCCACTCTGCCAGTGGGTCACCGCTGTTGCTCCCTATGATTTTTTCCATCTCTTGCCCCATCAACCCCGACTCCCATCTGCATTCCTTTTACACTAATCCACCTTTTTTTTTTTTTAAGCAGGGCAATGTCACTTTGTACTGCACTAATTCATTTATTATTTCGATTGTTCATCATCATTTCTCTGCACCCCTCCCAGCCCCCACACCACCAGAATTTGAGCGTATTTCAGGGATTTCTGTCCCTAGGTCCTATCTGTATCCCCGCTATGTAGAACAGTGCTTGGCATCCAGAAGCACTAATAAATATTTGTTGAAAGAATGAATTCATTGCAATACACTTGTTTTATCAAATATGTTGACCCAGCTTTATGGGGTTCCCAGGTGGCACAGTGGTAAAGAGTCTGCCTGCCAATGGAGGAGACATGGGGTCGATCTCTGGATTGGGAAGATATTCTGGAGTGGGAAATGGCAACCCACTCCAGTGTTCTTGCCTGGAAAATTTCGTGAACCGAGGAGCCTGGCTGGCTACAGTCCATGGGGCTATGAAGAGTTGGGACACGACCGAGAGACTGGACTGAACTGAACTGAGCATGCAACCATGCAAGCATCTCATTACTCAGCTTTATAGTATCTCATAGCATAACCTGGTGCTCTGAGTGACAGCTGGTACCCCAAAAAGGCCTGGACACCAATCATGTGACCTGGGAGGTTTGTTTCCCTCAGACTTTCTTCATTGTTGGGGGAGGGGAGAGTCCCTGGTACTCGCCAGAGAACAGGAGGGTTCAAGAGCGCTTATCTAGTGCACAAGGTAAGAGGCTCTTAACTTTTCAGTGACTGACTCCATTGCTACTTTCAAAGCAGCAAAAGAGGTTTTAGCAAATTTACTTCCAGAGGGTTTGTAGAATTGCTGATTGCATGCCCACTCTTTCACAGGAGAAAATGTAACACTCTTAAATTCATATCTGTATTGGATAATAGCATTATACTCTCTAGGAACCATGGGATTCCTTGGAATAGCCCATTGAGTAACTAGAAGGACTATCTTGATCTATCCTTCAGCCTCTTTTCTTTGTTGTTCAGATTGGCTACTTCTGTTCCATCTTCAAATTCACTGATTCTCTCCTCTTTTGAGCCCATCAATTGTGTTTCTTCCTTTAGTTTTTGCTTTTTCAGTTCCAAAATTGCCATTTGGTCCTGCTTTGTATCTTCTGTTTATTTGCCAAGACTTTCTACTCTTCATTTACCTCAAGTGTGTTCTTAATGGCTGTTGAAGCGTTTTTATGACGGCCTCTGTAAAATTCCTGTTAGATAATTCCAACACCTGTGCTATCTCTGTGTTCAGTTCAGTTCAGTTCAGTTGCTCAGTCATGTCTGACTCTTTGTGACCCCATGGACTGCAACACGCCAGGCTTCCCTGTCCATCACCAACTCCTGGAACTTGCTCAATCTCATGCCCATTGAGTCGGTGATGCCATCCAACCATCTCATCCTCTGTCATCCCCTTCTCCTCCCACCTTCAGTCTTTCCCAGCATCAGGGTCTTTTCCAATAAGTCAGTTCTTCCCATTAGTTGACCAGAGCACTGGAGTTTCAGCTTCAGTATCAGTCCTCCCAATGAATATTCAGGACTGATTTCCTTGAGGATGGACTGGTTGGATCTCCTTGCAGTTCAAGGGACTCTCAAGAGTCTTCTCCAACAGCACAGTTCAAAACACACCAGTCTCAGTGTTGGTCTGTGTCAATTGTCTTTTCTCATTAAAGTTGAGACTTGCCTGTTCTTGCTTGTACAGTGTTTCAATTATATCCTGGATATTTGGGGCATTATGTTTTGAGATTCTGGATATCATTTCAGTTTATTTCAGCAGGATTTCTCCGACACTGAGTCAGTGGGGAGAAGGGATTATTGCTTTACTTACTGCCTGGCAGGGGTGGAAGGACATATTCCCTACTGTACCTCCATGGATGCCCTGGATGGGTGAAGGGTGCCTCCTTATTGCCTGACAAAGTGGGCATCTGGCCTCCCTGCAGGCCTCCACTGATGCCACCCTGAAGGGGTGCCTTGTTATGTCTGAGGCAGGGGAACTGGTTCCCATTGGAGGGTGGTGAAAGTTCCAGCTCACCAGTCAGTTATCTCTGACACCACCCAGCAGGTGGAGGAGTTGGAGGAGATGCCTCATTAAAGCCTGAAAATGGTCCCCCACTTGGGCCTTTCTTTGCTAATGGGGATCAGAGTGGTGGTGGTGTTCAGTCTCTCAGTCATGTCCAACTCTTTGCGACCCCATGGACTGCAGCACACCAGGCTTCCCTGTCCATCACCGTCTCCTGGAGTTTGCTCAGGAGTTGTGATGTGAGTCAGTGGTACCATCCAAGCGTCTCCTCCTCGTAGAAGTAGCTGGATTCATTTTCAGTTGAGATGCGCTTTGGAGCCTCTGTCCTCTCTGTTCACAAAGTGTTGCTCCTTCAGACTTTTAACCTTCAAGTGTCCCTCTGGGTCACCCTTGATATTGCCTGAGTTGTTGCCCAGAGCCAACGCAGAAAAAGACTGCTCAAGCCTCAGCATCAGGAGATGGAGGTGAAAGGAGACGTGGGCTTGATGCTGGCCATTTGGCTCCACGGCCTCTGTTCCCCGAGCTTGTGTGGAACTATGCAGTCAGGGGGACGTACATGCCCACTGTGTGTAGCGGGGCGGCCTGGAGGCAGGCGGGAGGGACAAGGGGTGGAAGGGATGTGTTTTGGGGTCAGTCATGGCAGTGAGTCATTTGTCTGTTTCACTCTGGGCAAGCTGGCATTTCTTTGCGATGTAGAGTGCCGTAGATGGACCATCCGGTCCCCCTGCCCGGTCTCCAGCAGTGAGGCTGAGGCCTGAGCCGTCCGTGGTTTCTCCCCAGGGCTCTTTACTCAACATGTTATGTAGGCGTTCACAGCAGGTTTATTTTTAAGCTTGGTTATCTTTCAGATTTGGGGGTGATTGTGAACTAACTGTAACTGAAATTATTCTTTTAGCTGACTCTCATAGTTACAAGGTAGTACAGTAGAGAGGGAAAGGGATGAAAAATCATTCAAAGCTCTGCTTCACTGCAAATACACATTTAATTCTGGGGGGAAAAAATTCCCGTCTCTTTCGTAAACCACATCATAGCATATATCTACTATGCTTGACACCAAAGCATCTACATTTTTTGAATTTGGAAAACACGTTTTTTTTTTTAAACTGCTGCTGATGACAAACAACTGTAGATCAGTTTTGATTGACATTTTGTTTGCTTTTTTGGATTTAATTAGCACTTGTAAAATTTGGGAGAGTTAAACTTAATCATGAGAAAATGAGATAATGAAGGCTGAGTGCAGTTTCTAGATAATTGTCTGTGGCTTCCGGGTAAATATAGAAGGAAAGGGAGACTTGGTGGGGGGATTAGTAATAACTGGAATTAGTAATAACCTTCAAGGCTGGAGCTGGTTATAAAATTGGTTGCATGAATACTAAATTGGAAGTATTCATTATTAAATCCAACAAAATAATAAAAAGGCACTGGAGCAACTGAAGAACATTTTGAAAATGCAATGGTTGAAACTAACATGCAGACTAACTATATGCCATTTTCTTAAATTTAAGACTTGTTTAAAATAAACTCTCCATTTATAGAAAGATGATGCCAAATGTTAACCGACACACCATTAATCCCCTTTGTACTGTAATCCCTTTTGCACATTTGTTAATATGAAGATCAAATGCATTCAACTCCCGAATGCAACTAAGAAAAAAAATTTTAAACACAACTTCCAGCCTGAATATCTAAATATCTAAAATTAAGAAGGTAAAATCAACTCGAGAGTTGGAAATTGCTTTCCAAATGTTTAACAACCTAAAATCAAAGCTAATATAAATATCTTTTTGACTTTGCGGTCTAAACCACTATTATAATCATGATTTGTTTATGTTAATGGTGTACCTCTTTGCAGGGCAGCAGAGAGTCCCTGATTAAATGCTTTCAGGGTGAATTTGGAAGGTCACAAGAAGGGCGGGATGAAAGTACAACAAACAGCTCTCCACCGGGCAGGGAGGTGGGCATCCTACCTGGACAGGCGAAGTTCTCTTCCACCCGTGAAAGCGCAAGTGTTAATCTATCAGTCGTGTCCGACTCTTTGCGACTCCATGGACTGTAGCCTGCCAGGCTCCTCGGTCCATGGAATTCTCTAGGCAAGAGTACTGGAGTGTGTCGCCATTCCTTTCTCCAGGGGATCTTCTGGACCCAGTGTTGAAACTCAGGTCTCCTGCATTGCAGGCAGATTCTTTACCATCTGAGCCACCACCATGGTTCTTATGAATTTCAGCCAAAAAGAACTATCCTAGCAAAACTGTATGAACTCTTACTTATTATTCACATGTTACATGCCAGGCACTATTCTGAGTGCTGGCTTTATAAGAAGGACAAAGACACAAGCCCTGGAAGAGCTTGCGGGCCAAAGATCTCAGGGGAGAGAGAGAACAGACAATTCTAATGCAGTGTGTCTCCCAGTTATCGCTTGCTGTGTAACAAGTCAGATCTAGTGGCTTCAGGCAACCGTTTCGTGCCAATGGGCTCCATGGGTCAGGAATCTGGACAGGGGCCCATGGGAACAGTTAGACTCTGCTCCAGGAGGTCTGGTTCTCAGTGGGAAGATTCCAGAACTAGGGGCGGGAACCCTGAGGATGTCATTCCTCACAGGTCTGGGCTGTTGGCCGGGACCTCAGCTGAGGTTGTTAATTGAACACTCTCCCCGTGTGGCCTGGGCATCCTTACAGTGCGGCAGGCTCGAGGTAGCAGGATTCCCTAGCTGCTAGTGCGGGCTTCCAAAGTGAGTGTCCTCGCTCAGGGGCGATGTGCTCTGCTTTTTATGACCTGGTCTCGAAAGTCGACCCTTACTGCCACCACGTCCTGTTGGTTACAAGCATGTTAGTGGCCCTCCCGGTATCAACGGGAGGGGAATTCGATTCTGCCTCTCAGTGGGGCAGCGACTTCCTTCTAGAAGAGCAGGGGTACAGCCATCTTTAGAAGACACAGTCTGTTGCAGGACAGGAATTTTAAATGCCTGACCGTCCTCCCTGCAGAAAGCGGGACCTGATTCCTCTAACTCTGGGAGTGCGCAGAACTTAGTGATTCTTCTAGAAAACTGAGCATGGAGAGCAGTCTGTGACTTCTGAGGCGAGACCGTGAAAGGTGCAGCTTGGTTCCCCCCACCTCCCACTCCCATGCTGGGGGCAGCCCACCACTGCAGGGGAGGACCTTCCAGGTGCCCGGAGAGAGACCCTGAGAAGAGGAACCGAGGAACCCACTGCAGCACCAGCCGACCAGCCCTGTGAGCGGCCACCTCGGAGCCAGATCCTCCACCCCAGTCAACTCTTTAAAAATATCTCTTTCTTTCTTTTCAAGTTGAAGTGTAATTTACAGTGCTGTGTTACTTTCAAGTGTACAGCCAAGCGATTCACTCACATATATAACATCTGGGCAAGATTGAAGGCGACAGGAGAAGGGGGGCAGAGGATGACATGGTTGGATGGCATCACTGATTCAATGGACATGAATCTGAGCAAACTCCGGGAGGTAGTGATGGACAGGGAAGCCTGGAGTGCTGCAGTCAGTCCATGGGGTTGCAAAGAGCCGGTCATGACTTGGTGACTGAACAACAACAAATCTTTTTTATATTCTTTCGTATTATAGGTTCTTACAAGATACCGAGTATAGTTCCCTGTGCTATAGGCCCTTGTTGTTTACTCATTTTATATTTATTAGTATATATATGTTAATCCCAACCTCCCAATTTATCTCTCCACCCACCCTCTATCTCTTTCTGTAACATAAGTTTGTTTTCTATGTCTGGGAGTCTATTTCTGTCTTGTAAACAAGTTCACCTGTATCATTTTTTCTTAGATTCCTCATATCAGTAGTATCCTATGATATTTGTCTGTATCTTTCTGACTTACTTCTCTTAGTATGATAATGTCTACTTCCATCTATGTTGCTGCACATGTCATTTCATTCTTTGTTATGACTGAGTAATATTCCATTTTCTCTGTGTGTGTTATGTGTATGTATATGTATCATATCTTCTGAAACCAGTTATCTGTTGATAGGCATACCTCCCAAGAGTCTCCAGGCCATAACTGTTTAGTCACGTCACTCCTGAATTCTTGACTCCAGAAATTGTCAGAGATAATAAATGTATATTGTTGTGTTTGAGGCGTTAAGTTTTGGGACACTTGTTAGAAAGTTATAGATAATCATGCATCCAGTACAAATATATCACAGTGCATATTGGGCATATATAGGAAAGCCACCTTGTCCAGGCTTCCCAGGCCAGGAAAGCTTCCTGGAGGAGGAGACACAGGAGATGCACCTTCAAAGGCTCAGATGAATGACAGACTGAGGCATGTGCACTTATCCCACTTACGAACGTTGGAAACGGGGCATGAGTTATGGGTGATGGTGACCAAAGGCTAATTGATTATCTTTAAAATGGGGACTTCCCCTTGGGCTGTTCAGAGAGACAGAGTAGAGCTAATTTAGTTACAGAGCTGAGGGCAGGACCAGCAGGTTGGAGTGTGTTAATTCACCTACCCCTGCGCCCCAAGGCAGCCTCAGCATCACCTGGAGCAGTTAAAACAGCAGAGTCACACCACTCAGACCTCACAGTAACAGCATGGCTGGGTGCAGCCAATGCCTGTGGGGTTTTGGGAAGCTCTGCTCCAGAAGCCAGAGGCTGGGCACCCACTGGGGAATCCTCACACCTCATAGGTGGGTAGGGCTTGTGATGGGAAATTCAGGCGACAGCCTTGAAAACAGACTAATACAAGACAGGAGACCATCTTCCCTGGTTGTTACAAATGACTTTCTTACCCCTGTATTCTATTTTTAACCCAAAGTACTCTTTGAATAAGAAATAAGATGTTAAAAACAACAGAAAAAGTAAATTAGTTCCTGTACTTTCCTTTTCTTTTAGTACTTGACATCTCCCTCAGGATCTTGGCGGGTGTTCATCTCGTCCCAAGGAAGATTGTCCTTTTTCCTGAATGCTGCTTAACCTTCGCCTTATCTGATTAGGTGCAGAATTAAGTCTCCCTTGAAAAACGTCCAGTCCCCACTTCCCTGCCAGCTCATTTTCCCTGGGAAGGACCTGGAAGGTCAGTGTGGCCGAGGAAGTGGAGCTGATCAATGGGACAAGACTTGCTTTGTAACACCGCTGGGTGAATGATGACTTCCTTACTCTGCGGTTATCTTGAAGCCTGCTAGAGGGCCGGATGGCTCCGCAGGCGGCTGCAGTTCAGCTCCCAGCCTCCGGAGGGGGCGGCGGGCCGGCTCAGCCTTGCCTGGGTCAGACCCCAGGCTGGGGTTGTTGCAGCTACAGCGGTGACCCAAACGGTGGCGGTGACCCAAACGGTGACGGGGACCCACTCTCCTGAAACCAGGTGGCAGAGGAGCTCCCTGTTGATGCGTTTGGGTGGATCAGGAAGTGAGGCTGTATGCTGCTGCTGCTGCTAAGTCGCTTCAGTCGTGTCCAACTCTGTGCGACCCCATAGATGGAAGCCCACCAGGCTCCCCTGTCCCTGGGATTCTCCAGGCAAGAATACTGGAGTGGGTTGGAGGCCTTATAGAATAGGCTTATTCTAGAATAGTCTTCCCAGGGGCTTCCTAGGTGGCGCTAGCAGTAGAGAATCTGTCTGCCAATACAGGAGATGCAAGAGACGTGGCTTTGATCCCTGGGTTGGGAAGATCCCCAGGAGTAGCAAGCGGCAACCTGCTCCAGTATTCTTGCTGGAGAATTCCATGGACAGAGGAGCCTGGTGGGCTACAGTCCAGGGGGCCGCAGAGTTGGACACGACTGAGCGACAGAGCAATGAGTCAATGAGCGTAGAGTGGTCTTAGAGACTAGAGCCGGGTGACGCCTACTCATTGAGTGGCCCGAGACAGACAGGTCTTCATTTGAATGCAGAGCAGCAACTTGCTTGTCCCTCATTCCTTACGGAGGGTGAAGGAGAGACCCCCTCCCCCCCCCGCCACAGTGCACCCGGTCAGAGTAAAGGATGGGATTATAAATAAGAGGGCAAGGGGCCCAGGTAGTTCCCTCCGAAGCATTCCCGAGCTATCAGAAAATGAGCTTACTCTGCACCGTGACTTATGCCCAAGGACACTTACTTTTTTTCCCCTTGTCCAGCCCAGCTGAGGGAGGGTCTGGGCAGAGGTGGCCAGAGAGGACAGCTCTTCCCACAGGTCATGAGGGTGTTGCTTTTGTCGTTCGGGGATGAGACTGCGTGTTATTTAAGATAAAGCGCTCTGAATTTAACGTAAAGCCCACACCATTACTCACTGGCCTGTAAATCCTTTACTATAGTGCTTGGCTCATAGGCTTTAATTTAAAACATTAATAACACTTATTGAATGCCTTGTAGGTGAACAGTAAATATTCTGGTGTTAACTGTCATTAGCATTCTAGTACAGTGATTTTTTTCATAGACATGATGCACAATTTTGCATTTCCCTCACTGGAGTCCTTAGACCAGGACCGAACTGAAGATTTTCCTTCTTTCCTTGTGTCTTCCTTCAGTAGCTGCAGCGCATGGGCTTAGTGGCCCCACAGCATGTGGGGTCTTAGTTCCCCAACCGGGGATCGAACCCACATCCCCTGCATCGGAAGGTGAATTCTTAACCACCGGACTGCCCGGGAAGTCCTAAGACGTATAAACTCTTTATGCAAGAACTCACATTGTGCAGTGAGTGTAACACCAGGTGACGTCCCTAGTGACATGATGAGTGTGGCCACCATTCTCTTGTCCTTGGCCGGTCACCGTCATCAAGGGGCTGGTGGGCCAGCTGTATTAATCAGGTTCCCAAGAGGAACAGGATATGGATATATACTCATACACACAGCATATCTGCAAAGTACCTTCACGGCCAGCAACCCTTAGGTTAGTGTTTGATGAAATAATTGCTATCTCCTGGCCCACTTATACCTAAAACTCCATCACCCCAGCCACGGCTGGAACCAACCCCTGCTTGGAACCCTTAACCTTGGCCTCCTTGGCCCAGAGCTTTGAACAGTGAATGAGTTGTAGAAGTGGTGAATATGACAAGAAGCTGAGTGTAATAAGAAGATCCATGGAGGAAGAGGTACCCAGGTGCCCGCCCAAGATGTCTACAGTCTGAGACCAAGTTTTTATAGGTTTCTGCAAGTCTGATGCAGTGTTGTAGCATATCATTTATGCAGGAGAGGCAAAGAGGTCAGTGTATGGCCTTTGGAATTGCTGTATAATTACTAAGCTAGATTCCTTTAAAACCCACATCGGTAGGCATGATGTATCCAGATGTTCTATACCAGGCCAGGGGAAGATGGTTAGAATACAGACAGTCTATTCGCAAGGCTTCTTGCATCACAGATTGCGGAAACAAATCCTACAGCTTCAGAGAATGAGTCCGTATTAGCAATAATTCTGGTATAGATTGGTTGGAGGATTTTCTAGGGTTTAAAATATAGAATCTTGGATAATATAAACAAGGTGTTTTCCCCTCAGGGGCTTCCCTGGTGGCTCAGATGGTAAAGAATCCACCTGCAGTGCAGAAGACACAAGTTCAGTCCCTGGGTGATGAAGATCTCCTGGAGAAGGGAATGGCAACCCACTCCAGTATTCTTGTCTGGTGAATTCCATGGACAGAGGAGCCTGGCGGGCTACAGTCCGTGGAGTTGCAAAGTCGGACACAACTGAGCAACTGACACACACACATTTTCCCCTTAACAGGCTATGTAACCTTGTATTCAACTGAAAACGCGTACAAGTTCGAGGTCAGTTTCTCTGTTGCTATTGACATTTACACACTGAGCTAAAGTAAAGGGAAAAAGAGCAATAAGGCATAAAGTGTTCCTGGCACTATCACGTGTTAGCTTATTCAAACCTCAGAGTGACCATTACAAATGAGGAAGACAGGCACAGTGAGGTCAAGTACGTGGTCCGAAAATTCACAACTAGTAAGGAAGGAGCCAGGATTCAACCCAGACTCAGCAAGTCTGTGTCTAAATCCAGCCCTAAAACTGTAGGCAAACCTGGCTTATCTTTCTCAGTGTTGGTGGCTATAAAGCAGGATTCTCAGCCTCAGCACTGGTGACATTGCAGGCTGGAAAGTTCTTTGTGGTTGGGGCTCTTCTGTGCTGTGTAGAATATTTAGTCACATCCCTGGCCCCTACTCTCTGATGCCAGGAGCAGCTCTCCCCGAAGCTGTGTCCACAAAAATGTCTCCAGACATGCAATAAAGGCCCCAGGGATGGGGGAGGGGACACAGAACCACTCAGCTGAGAACCATGACCCTGGAGGGGAAAATGATTTAAAGATTGCAATTAGATATAAAAATAAACAGTGTAAGTTAGGGGCTTTTCTTGTATTTTGGAAAGAATATATAAATCATTTTACTTATCCACTTTAAAAATTAAGAAATACAAAACTTGGGAATTCCATAGCTCTCCAGTGGTTAGGACTCCACGCTTTCACTGCTGAGGGCATGGGTTCGATCCCTGGTCAGGGAACTAAGATCCTCCTTAGTGCCACACAGACAACAACAACAACAACAATAATAATAAAATTTAAAATGAATAAATAAAAAGAAAAAAGAAAGATACACAAAACTCTTCCATAAGCATGTCAGCAAGTACAATAGAAGTATTCTCCCATCCCCTGGTGGCTCAGATGGTAAAGCATCTGCCTGCAATGCGGGAGGCCCGGGTTTTGATCCCTGGGTCCGGAAGGTCCCCTGGAGAAGGAAATGGTCACCCACTCCAGTACTCTTGCCTGGAAAACCCCATGGACGGAGGAGCCTGGTAGGCTACAGTCCACAGGGTCACAAAGTGTCGGACACGACTGAGCGACTTCGCTTTCACTTTCTAAGGGAAAGATGTTCAAATGTAAAAGAAAGAATGAAATATGGGACATTGAGGAAGAGTGTGGGTGAAAGCAGAAGTGACAGTTACGTACACGACAGAAAGAGCAATTATTAAGCTAGAACGTGCAAGTTGCCAGGTCTGAGCAGTTTGGGTAAACTGTGTGTGGTTTTTCATTTCTGTGGACCGTGAGGCCAAGACCATATTTCAGTCAATCAGCAGTGAGTATTGATTAGGACGTTATCTCTAGGGCTGAAGTAATTTTGTTCCCAGAACTCAAATGCCCGCAGGCACTTGACCCTCCTGGCCAGTGGCCCCTGCCGCGACCTCACTGGGAGGAGGGGGCTGGGTGCGCAGACTTCCTGTGGAGAATCTCCACAGTCCCCCCTCAGCCTTCCACGAGCTTCCACGCGATGACGGTTCTGCCTGGCCCCGGAGGCAGGAGGGACGCCAGCCTGGGGCTGACTTCCCGGCTCGGACCTTGAGTGCCTTGGGAGCCGGAGAAGGGAGCGAGTGCTGTGAAGGTTTCCCAAAGAGGGGCGGAGTAGGCTTAGACTTTGAGAAGGTTTACCGCGATTACATGGGGGGAAAATGTCCAGAAGGAAGAGAAGCAGGTGCACTCACTTCATCAGGAGCCACCCAGGGTCTCCTGGAAGGCTAGATCCTTAACATCCCTGGTGGTAAGGCAGGGATGAGAGCAGGGTGGAGAGCAGTGGTCAGTGCTCTGACCCCTCTTTGGGAAAAAAAAAAAAATCTCATCAGCACATTAAATGTTCTGAGAAGTCCAGAGGTGGAGAGATGGGTTGGTCTTATTTTTCCTAAAGGACCAATACCCCAGAACACTTGTGTGGTTGTGTTAGTGGCTCGGCCGTGTCCGACTCTTTGCGACCCCACGGACTGTACCTGCCAGGCTCCTCTGTCCATGGGATTCTCCAGGCAAGAATACTGGAGTGGGGAGCCATGCCCTTCTCCGGGGGATCTTCCTGACCCAGGGATCGAACCCAGGTCTGCTGCATTGCAGGCTGATTCTTTACCAGCTGAACACTTGCTAGTATCACTTCAATAGTTTGTTACTGAATTGGGGTCCCGTGGAACAGAGTTTAGGATGGTGGTTTGGGGGTTTGTAAAGTCCGCATCTGTTTGACCAGCTCGGACTTAAAAATCTTGCCCTTCGCAGCTCTGATGCTTTCCTCGCTCCCATTTAGAGTCACAAAGACTCCTCTACGATTTTCGAGTCCCACCACTGCACACCACTGCCTGCTTTTCTGTCCTTGTCTCCTCTGATCATCTACAAGTTCTACAAGAACAGAGATTTGTTTCTCTTGATCACTGAGTTCCCAGTGCCTGGGACAGTGCTGGCCACCAGCGAGTGCCCCCCGAGGATCTGTCCAGACGTAACTCTCCCAGGCATCCTATTGCTGCTCAGTCTGCAACATTTTCTTCTCTGTGCTTCTAGCATTAAATGCATTACATTGAACTGTGACCCCTCCGTCCAGCCTTCACCCTGACCTTGTGGCTTCAGACCTATTTGAGGGGTGAGGTGGCCCTCACCCAGCCCCACTCCTCACTGAGTTACCCAATCACACGTTACCCATGTGATTTCTCTGTTGCATTTGGCACGGACTGCCTCCTTCTTTCTTCCTGAAACATTTTCTCCTAGTTTCAAGACCCTTTCTCTTGATTTTCTCCAGCCTCCCAGACTCTCCAGTTCCCGAGTTTTTCTCACCTTTGCTTTAAATGTTGGTAAAAGTTGAAGCCTCAGGGTTCCATATGTAACTCCCCATGTCCCCAACTGCTGCGTTTCCTCGTCTCCTAGCTAGGGAGTGATCGAGTCCCGTGATTCGGGGAAGAGGTCAGCCTCATCTTTCTGTTTTGTGGTATCCGTAAGGTCCATCAAGTCTCGTTTGCCCTAAGCTTCTGACATCTTCGAGACTTCTAGAATATCAAGACGTGCAGCAACGTAGGAATCATGAAACCTGTGAGACTGAGGTGCTCGGGTCACTGAGAAGAGTCGGGGAGCTTTAATGAGATCAGAATGCTTCGGAAAAAAGTAAGATCGAAGCCGACCTGGAGAACGTCCACATTCAAGACTGGCTTTAAAACACCTGAGCCTGAGGAGCTGATCTGCCCACTGGCCACTGCAACTGCCAGAGAGACTTAGGATAAAAATAACTTATGTCGCACGAACCTGGGGGAGTGTTAAGCTTCCCGGTGTAGTTCCTTCACGTGTAGTTTTAGATCTGAGATGAGGGACGGCTTCCCTAGAATTCTTCCCCTTTAGAGTAGTTGAGTGATGTCCGGCACGACCTGATGCCTTAGCTATCCATTGCAAGCTTCCTTTCTCCTTCTGTGTCTTGACTCCTTGATGAGGTCTGCTAAGTATGCTTTTACTGCGTACACCGTGGACATGCGGAGTGAACTTCAATGCTAAGGGACATTAAATGCCTTCTAGGAACCTACTTTGGACTTCTAAAGATAACTGGCTGCTGCGTCAGCTGCTGATTCTAAGGATGAGGAAATCCCTCAGTGGCATTATTCGTTGGATGACTCGACTCGTTGCAGGACGCACCGCACAATGAACATTCACTTAAAAAATGTCTATAATCCTGACACATATATATAGAATCTAGAAAGATAGTACTGATGATGCTACTTGCAGGAAAGCAAAGGAGACAGACATTTTGGACACAGTGGGGGGAGGAGATGGTGGGATGACAGGAGAGAATAGCATTGAAACACTATATGTAATGTTTGTAAATTAGATATGTAAAATAGATGTAATGTATGCAAAATAAATAACCAGTGGGAATTCAAAGCCAGTGCTCTGGGACAACCTTGAGGGGTGGGATGGGAAGGAAGGTGAGAGGGGGTGTTCAGGAGGGAGGGGACATATGTATACCTAATGCTGATTCATGCTGATGTATGGCAAAAACCATCACAAAATTGTAAAGTAATTATCCTCTAATTAAAAAAAAGATTAAAAAATGTCTATAATCAGACAGAGGCAGGCTACAGTCCATGGGATCTCATAGAGTTGGACATGACTTAGCAAGTAACACACACATATTTTTCTCTTAACAGGCTATGTAATCTTGTATTCAGTTGAAAACAGTACAAGTTCTAGGTCAGTTTCTCTGTTGGTGTTGACATTTACAGAGGAGCCTGGAGGACTACAGTGTATGTGGTTGCAAGGAGCTGGATATGACCTAAGACTGAACAACAGCAACAATAATCCAATTTGTTTTTCAGTCCAATTGTTATCCTACAGTGCTTATCTCTGAATAATTGCTTTTCCCCTATTATTTGGGAAGACTGCCATTGGAAAGAGAAAGCTAGAACCTCCTTCTGAAAACCATAGCCAATTTCTTGTCTTGGGTTACCCTTCAATTTGATTTTGAGTTCAATGAGACATTTGCTTCAAATTCTGAATAATGTTTCTGAAGTGGTTAAATAAAATTGTGTTGTTGTTTTTTTTTATAAAGAAAACACTATATGGAATTTTGGATAATAAGTTTGGACATGGATAAAGTTGAGACCTCAGAGAAGGCCCTAAAGAATAGTACCCTTCTCAGTTATTTGAACAATTTGAGAAATTAAGCAAAGGCATGGAGGATGGAAAGCAGGCTCTTTTCTTGATGGCTGATAGAGCCCATCTTGGAAGTTATAACTGCCTGTGAAGTTACTTAAATAGACTGATCCCCCAAGTTGGGCAGATTTGCCCTGAGAGGGCTGGCACAGGGCAGCCTCCTAGGGTCCAAGAGGAAGGGGTAGAGTGCTCACCTGAGGAGGAGGGACAGAGCCAAGCCAAGAATGTCCATTTAACCTTCCCAAACTCACCAGTCATGTAAACTCCTCCTCCTCCCAGGGCAGGTGAGTAAAGGTGTGCTGGGAGGGCAGGCATCTCCCTAGAGAAAGATCTCTATTCGTTCACCAAACCGGAAGTACAGAGAGGTGCTTGTGGCTGAAAGGTCGGTATTCTCAGACCATCTGTGGAAAGTATTTCAGGGTAACTACTTAAAAGATAGCAAGACTTTACACATTCTAAACTGATTTAAAATACTCATGGAAAATGACTTAAAATACTGATTCCAGAGACTTTTCCTGGGGGTCCAGTGGTCAGGACTCCACGCTTCCGCTACAGGGACAGCGGGTTCCATCTCTGGTCAGGGAACTTAAGGTCCTGCATGCCACACAGTACAGCCAGAAAAAGAAAAAGAAAAAAATGTGTTCCAAAAGAAGGCAAGAAAGGAGAAAGTGTGGGACATCTAGAGTGCACGAGATTGGATAGTGACTATACATCCAGGAAGGAGAACAATTCCTGCTGTCATACACTGTACAGTTCTGTTCAGAAAGGGGGTGGGGAGGTGTGAATTAAGGGTCGAAAGCACCATTTCTGTCTTCAAGATTGAAAGAAAAACAATTAACAATTTGTCAAAGGTCATCGCCTAGAAAAAGTAGTCATTAATCAGACTGTCTTGACTCCAGAGTTTCAACTGGCAGAGGCAACGGTAACCTCCCTGTAGTTGATGTCCGCATTAACTGTCTGTTCTGCAACTTCATCTTTACCAGCTGGACAGATGGTGATGCCATCTCCCAGCTCATAGAATCTATGTCTGACAAAATCTTTGTTATTGATGTGTTACATGTCAATCTACAAAAGTCAAATGGCTGCAATTTAGCCTTGACTGTGTTCTTAATTACTCAAGTCAGTGTCTCCAGGACCATGACAGGTGGAGAAAAAAAACAAACACATTGATTCTTGTCTGACTATAGCTTCATCAACTATCAGAAATTCTGGAAGTGGAAAATCCCTTCACTGTTATCTAAATGTTTGGTTCATTTTCTTTCTGTTGCTTGACATCCTTGTCTGCATATGTTGTCACTATGCAGGGCCCATAATAAGCACTCAGTCAGTGGGTCACTATATTTGGAATCTGGTTGCTGGCCTTCTTGACATTCTTAAAGGATTCAGAAACCAGTGGAGTGATGCTGGAGAGATGTGAACACACAAGGGTGGCAGTGAATCTGTTTGTGGAAATCTGGTCTGGGGAACTGTTCTTGAGGTTTATTTGTCTAGAACAAAAAACAAACTGTGTTTTGTTTGTTAGCCTTAAAGAACCCACCTGCCGATGCAGGAGACATAAGAGATGCAGGTTTGAACCCTGGGTCGGGAATGACCCAAGGGCCAAATGACCCAAATGACCCAATGACCCAAGGGCCATTGGCTTTTCTAATAATTTCCTTCTGATTGTCTTTCCTCTAGAGTGGGTATTTTCATTTCTCTTCCCTTCAGACCTAGTGGGACCTGGCACATTGCTAATCTTCCATTACCGTCCCTGTGACTGGAGAGTGAGTTGGTGTTCAGAGGCTGAGGTGGAGGTGGGATCTTTCTACTCCTTGGATCACTATCTTATGACCTAAGAATCTGATAGCACTTCATTTTGTTTTCTTCTGGGTGAAACGCCTGTCACTCCTGTATTGATCCATCATAGGTAATTGAAACTAGCTGAAAATCTGGCAAAGTCAGAAACAGAAAGCAAACTTTTGTGTGTTTTCTGTAACATTTTTTGGGCGGAAGAAATATATAAGGATCAACTCACCTTGTGTTTTCTTAAAACTAACAGACTTTATTTTTTTAGCAGCAGTTTTTAGTTTCCAGAAGAATTGTGCAAAACTACGGTTTCCATACACTGCCTGCCCCTTGATCCAACACGCAGATACATGCACACACTCACACACACAGTTTCCCCTACTTTATTATCTTTCATTAATGTGACTCCTTTTTTACAACTGGTGAATCAGTGTTGATACACTGATATTCCTAAAGTCCGTAATTTACCGTAGGGGTCTCTCTTTGTGTCATACTTCCTGTGGGTCTCAATAAAATCATGTTGTTCATTCGCTAGGTCCTGTCTGACTCTTTGCGACCCCATGGACTGCAGCACGCCAGGCTCCCTTGTCCTTTACTGTCTCCTGGAGTCACCCTCAGGAGGCTCTTTATGATAGCATCATAGTAATATGATAGTAATACCATGATAACGTGGTAGTATCACATATGCACCTGATGGTGTCATACGGAATAGTTACCTGCCCTGAACATCCTCTGTGTTCCACCTACTCATCCTGCCCTTCTAACCCCCAAAGCCTGGCACCTTCCAACACACAGCCATAGACGAGATACAGCCCGTCGAAGATCCACCTTGCTAGGGTCACCCTGTTTTTAACATTTCTGTATTTCATAGAATCTAAGACATTGTTAATTGTAAGGTGCCTCCTTATTTTATATACTCCTTAAGAAGAAGAAATTAAACCTGGCACATCATGGGTGCCCTTGATCTCAGGCATAGTAAAATGAGAGCAGTACTCATCTCAGAATTAATAAAATGTTACCCAGAGCGCAGGGCCTGCACAAATACAGTGCTTTATTGAAACTAAAATAAATAGTTGAAAGAACTGCACCATGATTCCAGTTTGGCCTCTTTGGGGTGTCAGTGAGGGCCTTGTGGGGGGCCTGGGTGTGGGGGTGATGGAGAGAGTGAAGCAGCAGGAAGTTGAGGGACAGTGTGAGTCTGGGCCCCCTCCCCCAACAGCCTGGATCCTGGGGGTGCACAGACCAGAGAGAAATCTTCACTCTTGGTGGCCCTGGCCGGGTTACTAGACCTTTCTGAGCCTCAGTCTCTGCACCTGTATGGAGTAATGCTAACCTTGCTGGGTGACTCTGGGGCCAGAGAAATAGTGGTTTGTGTGTGACAGGCTCACTGCCTGCATCCAGTGCGTGCTCAGTAAGGAACTCTAGCCCTTCCTCCCTCCATCCTTGGCTTCTCCACCTTCACTTCCTACTCCATCTCGTGTATGTCCTTCCACTGTTCCCCATGATAAAGAATCCACCTGCAGTGCAGGAGACCCAGGTTCGATCCCTGGATGGGGAAGACCCCCTGGAGGAGGGCACGGCAACCCACTCCCATATTGTTGCCTGGAAAATCCCATGGACAGAGGAGCCTGGTGGACTACAGACCATGGGGTTGCAAAGAGTCAGACATGACTGAGCAACTAAAACACAAACACACACACTGTCCCCGCAGTGGTCAGCTTGGGCTGGGTCACCTCACCTTCATTCTCACTGCCTTGCAAGCTCTCTGGGTGCTGCAGATTTTGCATCAGCCTTGGACTCAGCCAGAATTAACGAGGGCTGGATGGGGATTACCTAGGGCAGTTCGCAGATGGCAGAACCTCGGTATTCTTAGCCTTGGTCTTCCCAGGGCTGCCAAGCAATTAGGGTTTAGTAGCTGGTTGTGGTGCCCACCCACTGGCTTCAGGACTTGATTAGATAAAGCTCAGACAAGCCCCAGTAAAAAGATTTGTCAAGGACCTTTGCGAATGAGATTGAGGTATAATTGAAGCACAGGTTTACTGTTTGAAAATTGCGAAGATCCCTCTCAGAACACGAGTTCTGCATATTCATGAGGCGAGCAGGGTGACAGAACCCTGCCATCAACTGAGGGGAATTCCAGGTGGCAGCCCCCGAGCGTGGTGATCCTGCTCCCCCAAATCTGTGTGACCTTGGGGAAGCCACGTGCCTTCCATTTTGTCATCTGTGAAATGGGGAATAAATGTCCATCTCTTCTGTCTCACCAGATGGCCATTCGGGGTGCTCGAGGTGATGCTGGTAGGAGCCCCATGGGGCTGTGGGTGCCATTCAACCCTGACCGTTCGTTTCCAGCTTGTTTCTAGAGCCATGGCAGTGCTTGTTGCCATGGTTACTGCTGGCTTGATAAGGACTCTGACTGCCAGATTTAGCAAATAAAAATTCAGGACTCCCCGTTAAATTTGAATATCAGATAAACGTTGAATAATTGTTATGAGTATCTTCCAGACATGGCAGGGTGGATATGTTAGTACATCATTCATGTGGTATTGCAGGAGACATACGTATGCTCAAGAATCATTTGAAGCGTATCTGATATTCAAATTTCATTGGACACTTTGCATTCTGTCTGGTAACCTTAACAGGGACAGAATATTACCTTGTGGAAAGCACGAGAAGTTTTGTATGAAATAACTGATGCTAGGATGGGTCCAGAACTCTCTGGTGATCTCATTTATCACAAGTCAGAGAAGAGTAAACAATCTGTGCATTATTCTCAGCAATTAAAAGTGACTCTGACCGGGTGTTCCAGGTGGTCCAGTGGAATCCACCTGGCAATGCAGGAGACACAGCTTCGATCCCTGGTTTGGGAAGATTCCACATGCCAAGGAACAACTGAGTCCAATTGCCACAGCTCCTGAGCCCATGCGCTCTGGAGGCTACGTACCCCAGCTAGAGAGTGCCGCCATTGGTCACAACTACAGAAAACCCAATGAAGACCCAGCACGGCCAAAAATGGATGAATGAGGCAGACAATTGATTTAAAATAAGTTGCTCTGACAAAGAAATCATTTCTGTATTAGAAGAGACAAAACCAAGAACCTGTGACCTCCTAGGCTGAGAGAAGGAAATGATGTCTTGTGGAGAAAACCTTTCTTAATAAATAATTGCAGTGTAGTTTTTGCTTCACATTTCTGGCCCTAAAATTTAGTTTGGAAATTGTGTATATTTCAGCATCTCAATTTTTTTTTATCCTTCTCAACAATCACAGTATGTGTATTTCTCTCAGTAATGAATCTCATTTATGAATGTTCAGTTCAGTTCAGTTGCTCAGTCGTGTCCAACTCTTTGCGACCCCATGAATTGTAGTACGCCAGGCCTCTCTGTCCATCACCAACTCCCGGAGTCTACCCAAACCCATGTCCATCGAGTCAGTGATGCCATCCAACCATCTCATCCTCTGTCGTCCCCTTCTCCTCCCGCCCCCAATCCTACCCAGCATTAGGGTCTTTTCCAATGAGTCAACCCTTCGCATGAGGTGGCCAAAGTATTGGAGTTTCAGCTTCAACATCAGACCTTCCAATGAACACCCAGGATTGATCTCTTTTAGGATGGATTGATTGGATCTCCTTGCAGTCCAAGGGACTCTCAAGAGTCTTCTCCAACACCACAGTTCAAAAGCATCAATTCTTCGGCACTCAGCTTTCTTCACCATCCAACTCTCACATCCGTACTTGACCACTGGAAAAACCATAGCCTTGACTAGACGGACTTTTGTTGGCAAAGTAATGTCTCTGCTTTTAAATATGCTATCTAGGTTGGCCATAACCTTCCTTCCAAGGAGTAAGCGTCTTTTAATTTCATGGCTGCAATCACCATCAGCAGTGATTTTGGAGCCCCCCAAAATAAAGTCTGACACTGTTTCCACTGTTTCCCCATCTATTTCCCATGAAGTGATGGGACCAGATGCCATGATCTTAGTTTTCTGAACGTTGAGCTTTAAGCCAACTTTTTCACTCTCCTCTTTCACCTTCATCAAGAGGCTCTTTAGTTCTACATTTTATGAATGTAAAGCTCATTATATTTTGATGAGGGAAGGTGAGAGAAAACATTAAATGGATGACAGTTTAGAGTAGATATTTATCTTCAGTAGATTTTACACTTTATAAGTGTTCCTAAAGAGATTAGTAACTTCTTAATGATGCTTAAATTTTTCGAATTTCTCTTTTATGGCTGGGTAATATTCCATTGCACATATGTACCACATCTTCTTTGTGTATCATTGTCCCATTCCTCTGTTGATGGACATTTAGTTGCTTCCATGTCCTGGCTATTGTAAATAGCACTGCAGTGAGCATTGGGGTTCATGTGTCTTTTTGAAATATGGTTTTCTCCAGATTTATGCCCAGGAATGGGATTCAATGGGCCCAACAAGGAGTTAATGCCATCCTTAACTGATTTTTGACATGACCTGGATCCTTGTGAATTTTCTCTAAGCTACAAATCATGCCATCAGCAGCTGTGAAATGATGGAAATTCGTGGATATTTATCTGTGAAAGCCCTGTTTTGTGTGCTGCAGGCAGCAGGTCAACAAACTGGATGAGACAAACCTGGGGGACTGTTTGGTCCATGTGGAGGAAGAACCAACCCAGAGCAAAGAGAACCGAACTTGCGAGAAAGAACATGAGATCCAAGGGAGGAAAGTGATGGCTCATTACCACTGCTGCCTGTAGTTCTTTTTCAAACATTGTTGTTGTTCAGTTGCTCAGTCACATCCAACTCTTTGTGACCCCATGGACAGCAGCACACCCGGCCTCCTCATCCTTCACCATCTCCTGGAGTTTGCTCAAACTCATGTCCATTGAGTCTGTGAGGCCATCCAACCATCTCATCCTCTGTCATCCCCTTCTCCTTTTGCCTTCAATCTTTCCCAGCATCAGGGTCTTTTCCGATGAGTTGGTTCTTCAAATCAGGTGGCCAAAGTATTGCAGCTTCAGCTTCAGCATCAGTCCTTCCAGTGAATATTCAGGACTAATTTCCTTGAAGATTGACTGGTTTGATCTCCTTGCTGTCCAAGGGACTCTCAAGAGTTCTGCAGCCCCACTGTTCGAAAGCATCAGTTCTTCGGTGCTCAGCCTTTAGTCAAACATAAGTCTTTTTAAAAATTATTTATTTGTTTATGGCTGCATTAGGGGAGGGAGGTCTTAGCTGCGGCACGAGGGCTCTCTAGTTGAGGCGCACTGGTTCAGTAGTTGCACCTTGTAGGCTTAGCTGCTCTGCGGCATGTGGGATTTTAGTTCCCTCCCAGGAGATTGAACCCGCATCCTCTTCATCGAAAGGCAGATTCTTAGTCACTGGACCTCTAGGGAAGTCCCAAGCATTAGTTTTATCCAGTGTTCATAACAATTTTGTGAGTGGTATTTTATTATTCCTTTTTCACATCTAAAACTGAAGGCTAGAGAGGTTCAGTAGTATGCCCATGTCAGGGAGGGTAGTAAACGATGGAATGGGAATTCAGATCAGGTCTGCCTGACTTCAGAGGAGCATCGACATAGTGTCCCTAAAGGGAATTTAGAAGAGAGATTAATAGAAGGTGGCGGTGGTCAAGAGAAAGTTCATGGACAAGATCTCGTTTGAGCTGAAGCTTGGAACTCGGATTTGGGGATTCTATGGAAGGGAAAGGCTTTTCTGGCCAAGAGAACAACTTGGACAAGAGGCCAAGTGTAGGTACGGTGAGTTCTAGGTGGTTCTAGGAATAGTGTGTAGTTCAATTTGACCTTGGCTCAAGGGATGCAGAAGAAAGAGGGTGGATCAAGCAGTAGAGGCTGATGAAGGAGTCTCACTTTTCCTGTGGATGGTGAGGACTCAGTGAGGGTGTTAAGCTGGCATTGGGCACAGGCTAGATGAGATTCATGGGGTTTCCCAGACAAGAATACTGGAGTGGGTTGTCCTACCCTTCTCCAGGGGATCTTCCTGATGCAGGGATTGAGACCTGGTCTCCCGCATTGCTGACAGATTCTTTACCATCTGAGCCACCAGGAAAGCCAGGAGCAAATCCTGCACAGAAACAGGAACTTCCCCAGGGCTGGGAGGATGCAACGGATATGCGGTGTGGTCCAGGACTGGGAGATCGTGATGGATATACTTTGTGGTCCAGGACTGGGAGATCGTGATGGAGATGCGGGGTGGTCTGGGGCTGGGAGGATGTGATGGAGATGTGGTGTGGTCCAGGGCTGGGAGGATGTGATGGACATGCAGTGTGGTCCAGGGCTGGGAGTACACGATGGAGATATGGTGTTGTCCGGGGCCGGGAGGACATAATGGAGATGTGGTGTGGTCCAGGGGAACTGGCTTCTGGTGTTGCCATCTCTATTAGAGACGTCCTGTAGGGCTTCCCAACCTTCCCCTCATTCTAAGGAGCTTTTTTAGACATTGTTTTTCTAATCATACTATGAAATGTTAATAAGACAGATACGTTGTGTATCTGTTTATGGGCTTCGTGCCTCAGCATCTTTCAGTGACCTGGGCACCTAAGTGGGAAAAGCAGTGCCCGAATGACTGGGGTGTGGTTGGAAATGTTGCAGGTGCAACTGGGCCCCCTGTTTGGTGTCATGGAAAGAAAGTACTGAAATTTGGTTATGGTGAAAAGTATGTGCTAGGGGATTAACTAGAAATAGTTCAAAATAAGGGTCTTCCTAAGGCTCTAGTGGTAAAGAACCTACCTGCCAAAGCAGGAGATGTAAGAGATGTGGGTTCGATCCCTGGGTCGGGAAGATCCCCTGGAGGAGGGTTTAACTACCCACTCCAGTATTCTTCCCTGGAGAATTCCATGGACAGAGGAGCCTGGTGGGTTACAGTCCGTGGGGTTGCAAAGTCAGACACGACTGAAGCAACTTGGCACACCGCACAGTTCAAACTAAAATATAAGTAAGTCTGCGGCAGCGAGCGGCCTCACATCAGATCCCAGAAACTTCTTCCTTTTTGCATTTTGGAAACTCGTGCAGCTGAGAGGTTTCATTTTTAACCTAAATTATTATCAGCCAAATTATTTTAAAAAACCATTATAAGTGCATAATTATATACACTTAGTTTATAGATTACATATAATTATGCATGTGATTATATAATTATTAAAATTGGATGAAGTTAATTATAAAAATACCATTTTCCTCAATCTTGATCACATCTCCCCCTATCCCCAACTCAGGGGGTTCTGGTTGCTGGTATGTTTCAACAGTGAATTCTAATCAACAGTCTGGACTTCGAGGTCTTTCCTGCAGGAACTTAGCCTCCCTGTCTTATTAGCATTCTCAACACTTCTTGCAGGAAGGGCTGCAGAGAGGAGTGAAATGTCATTCACGGCAGGCATAAGTGGGCGCACAGGGGAGAGGTTCGGTGGGGAAGGAGGGCACCCCCTACAAGCACCTGGCCTTGCAGAAGGGGTAGGCTGTGGCTTTGGAGGATTGTTGGGGTTGCTGGGTGCATGGGGATCCCTGGGATCCTGCCCTGAAGGAGCTGGGTCTCACAGCTGCCCAGCATCTGGACTGGGGCCGACATCAGGGCTGAGAGCAGGGAGGTCTGGGGGTGATGGCGGGGCTGCCCCACAGTGGGTGCTCACCCACCAGCGGTTTATTTTTCCTAGCTGTTCCCTCTGTCCGTTCATAATTTCTTTTGCCATCATCGCTGCATTATCCTTGGTGGGCATAGCATTCAGGAGGAGAAGAACCCTGTTTCCAGGGTGGGCGAGTGTTATATGCTCTCATCACTTTAGCATATGTAACCTTCCCAGCAGCCTTGAGTTGGGCATCTTCATCTCACAGAGAAGGGCTTCCCAAGGTCAGAGGTGTGATCTTTCTCCTCTAAACTCTGACCTCTTCCCTCCCTAAACGCACTTTCTCTCCCCGCCAGCTGATAATCATGGCTTTACAGTGTCCTCACGGACTCTCTTAAGTCTCCCTGTCTGGGTTCAAGGCCCAGCACGCTGGCCTCCTGGCGTTGGGAGCTGGACCAGCTACTCGGCCTCAGTGTTTCCGTGTCCTCAGCTGTGAAATGGGAACAGTGACATGTGCACTGACTCAGTGGATGTTGGTTGTTAGCATTTTCCTCCTTCTTTGCAAATATGAACTTCTCCCCCTGCCGCACTCTCCTCTTTGTTCATCTACGTCTTCTTTCCTATTTGTGATCGAGCTACGCAGCACAAATCTGTCCCTCAGTCCATGTGTCCTTGCAGCCTGAGTCTGGCCCCCGCATCAGCCTCTGAAATCCTAGGCGACAGGTTGGGATTTTGCAGCGATGGTCCCTTCTTGTCCCTCCCACTCTGCCCTGGCCATTACCTCAAAGAGCTCCGTGCGGAGTTTGCCAAGCAGGCGGCAGTGACTGGCCAGGGCCAGGCGTGGCCCCGCGTCTTAGGATCCAGAGGTGCCTGAGCTCCTGCAAGACGCCTGCGTGGGCCTTCTCCAGCGTTTCCGGCCACCCTGCCCTCGGGACATGGCCGCCAAAAAAAATAAAATAAAGACTGCAAAATTGAGCAAACTGAACATTTTTAAATGGGACAGGAAGCTTCAAAATTGCTGCGTTATACTGAAGAAACCTCAGCAGCACATCTTGTCTGTTACCAGTGTCTGACCACCCCCGGGAGCCCTTGGGCCCAGTCCACACCTCTGGTGAGAATGGTGTGACCAGGATGTCCCCTCCCTCCTATGAGGCCCAAGAGTTAATACGCAGGCTGAGATCACAGTGGGTGGAAAGACCATGATGATATTAAGTGTCAGCTCCTTTCAGGGCCTTGGGAGGGCGGGGAGGCAGGGGGAGGAAGGAGCCGGTTTCAGTGATGAGGCTCTCAAGGCCAGCGGTCCACCCTCTTGACCAAAGATCTTACATCTGTGTGAGGCGGATTCTCCCTTCCTGTCTCCCCTGTGTCTACTCCAGCTTCTGCTTTAAACAAATACTGACGTTTCCGTTTATAGCTTTCCTTTTACATCTGGCTCGGTGATAAAGAACCTGCCTGCCAATGCAGGAGACACAGGTTCGATCCCTGGGTCAGGAAAGTCCCATGGACAGAGGAGCCTGGTGGGCTACAGTCTATGGGGTCACAAAGAGTCAGACTTAGCGACTGAGCACGCATATACTCTTCAATCCATACCTCTATTCATGGATAGAATACCAACATAATTTGTTTGTTGGTATACCTATGTTGGAGAAATCCTTACACAATTGTTTAAAAAGCATGCATTTTCAAAGATGTTTACTACAATATTTGTAACAATAAGAAACAGGACGGAGGAGGGATGCTAATCAATGGTGGAATGGCTGAATAAATCATAATATGTCCGAAGCAGGATCTGCCATGCAGCTGGTTATCCCACGTGGAATTGCCATTCTGACTAGTTTTGACCTGAAAAGCGGCAATTACCTGAATTGAACAAAGAATGAGAGTTATCCCTCTGCCTCTGTTTCTTCATCTTTAAAATGGGAACAATCATATTTCCTCCCACAGGGCTCTGTTCTGTGCCTGTGCTCAGTCGTGTCCGACTCTTTCTGACCCCACGGACTGTAGCCCACCAGGCTCCTCTGTCCATGGGATTCTCCAGGCAAGAACACTGGAGTGGGTGGCCATGCCTTCCTCCAGGGGATCTTCCTGACCCAGGGGTTCTTCCTGACCCAGGGGTTGAACCTGCGTCTCTTATATTGGTAGGCAGGTTCCTTACCACTAACGTGAGGATTTAATGCAATTGCACGTGGCCTTGGAACTTGGCCCAGCCCACGTCCAGAGCCAGGTCCATAATTGCTGACACCTCTGTGTATCTGTATTAACACAGAAAGAGCCTCAAGTACACCGTTTGGAGAAAATAACAGTATGCATGTGTTTACAAAGGTCAATAAAGTATGAACCCATTCAAGGGGGAAAAACTGTGTGTGTGTGCGCGCACGTGTGTGTGTAACCCCCTAAGGACAGGCCTGGAAGGCTACCCCCCAAGCTGTTCCTTGTGTTTAACCCTGAGGAAGGCAGCGGGATTGTGGCTGATGGTGAGGAAGTGCCCAGCATTCAACCAGAGAGGCGGAGCCGCTGGCAGATACATGCCCCGGGAAGGGAGTGGTCCTTAGTCACGTGTGGGGGCTGACCGGCCCCCTGCAGGGCTGTGGTCTGTGCCGGTCACACTGGAGCTGGAAGGCCCAGGGCAGGCCCTCAGGAAGGAAGGATGGATGTGGACGGAGGGGACTCAGGAGGTCAGGCTCCCCCTCCGAGGACAGACTGAGAGGGCTGTGGGTTCTTACTGCACCTGACATGGGGCGGGGGCAGATGACGTGGGCGGTGTGGGGGCAGAAGCAGGCCTCCCCAGGAGCAGACCCCCGGGAGGTGAGTCAACACATTAGCCACCACGCATGTGACCTGCGGAGCCTGCTGAGCCTCCCGAGACCATCCCGACTGGTCCTTTGAAGTGAAAGTGAAAGTCGCTCAGTTGTATCCGACTCTTTACAACCCCATGGACCACACAGTCCATGGGATTCTCCAGGTCAGAATACTGGAGTGGGTAGCCTTTCCCTTCTCCAGGGGATCTTCCCAACCCAGGGATCGAACCCAGGTCTCTTGCATTGCAGGCAGATTCTTTACCAGCTGAGCTACAACTGGAAACAAACCAGAAAGGGGATTTGGATATCCAGACATGCCTTAGGGCCCTCAAGGGGAATTACACAGTTTAAATTCTTCTGGATTAGTTGAATTATTTTTCATTATGACTATAAATATGTTTCGTGTTAATTGAAAAAAATAAAAAGAAACCCCTTAGGAGGAAAAAGGAAGACTCTTATCCAGTGAGAGTTCAGTGTTGAGTTGAGTAACTCCAGCCTGTTGAGGCAAGAGGGGAAACCCGGCCTTCCCGCTGGTCCCCACCTGGCCGGCTGTCGTCACCTGTCCCTGGGCCTCTGCAGTCCCCCCCACCATGGGCCCCCCTGCTTCTCCTCTGCTCCCACTCGAGTGCTCTTTTCAGAATGCAGATTCGGTGCTGCCGCGGCCTCTGTTAAAAAAACGCTCCGGTGACGTCTCGCAGCCTCTGTGGTGCAACCATAAATCAGGACCGCCCACCCTGCTGCGGAAGCCGCTGTGACTCTGTCCCCCTCTCCACTCCTTTCCGCTTCCCCTCGGCGGTCACGGAGCCATGCCTGCTGTCCGGGGGTCGTGTGTGGAACAGTCACAGGAGCTGGCTGCTCACCATCCCCTGTGTGTGCAGAATCACGCTGGACGCCTTGATCCGTCACACCTCCCGCAGATTTTCCTGCCTGGATTCACAGAGGTGCTGAGGCTTCTGGGATGCTGAGAAACAGACCGGGAAGTCTCATAGCCGCCGAGTGGCGCCCCCGGCACAGGAGCCTGGCCCCCAGATCCACGCACAGCATCCGTCCCAGACAGCACCTCTGCCCTCCTGGTCTCGCCGCCTCTTGGTGCGAGGCTGTCTGCTCTCTGGGTCGCAGGGTCTGAGGGTGGGATCCCGGGAGCCACTGAGGTGTGCGGCCACACCTCCAGCCCCCCGGCATCCTGCCTACACACGTCCAGCCACCACACGGTGTTTGCTGGAAGCAGACATGTACCCACACCGTGCTGGGTCCTGGAGCCAAAGGCTGAGGTTATGGTCTGTGCCTCGCAGGGCCTGTGGCCTGTAAGGGGGACAGGGCGTCATCGCTCCATGTCGCAGGCTGCGATGAGTGCCCTGAAAGTGGCTGGGGCAAGTGGAAGGGGGCCCGGCCTGCCCCGGACAGGGGGCAGCAGGGCCCAGAGAGGCGTTTAGGAGGTGACGACAGGACGCATCCCGGGAGCCGTCCCACTTGACCTGGCTGCCTCCTGGATGTGGCTCTGCCTTGGGCTCGTCCAGGCTCCCAGACCGATACCGGAGGGGTTGGACCTGCCCCCCTCCCTCCCCCGAGGGCTGCCCCAGGCTTGTTTCCCCCGGAGAACAGCTGCCTGGGGCCTCGGCGTTTTCTCAGCTCTAGGAACAGGCAGGCTCTACGGTGTCCAGTAGGGGGTGTGTTCTGATTTGTTCCTGATGACACGGAGCGGTGGGGGGGGGGCAGTGAAGCCTGGGTCTGCTGGGGGCTCGGCACGCGCTCTGCACAGAGTGCCTGTTGTATAAGACGCCCATTGCTTCTCTTTCTACAAAAGCCCCTGAGGCCACCCTTCCAAGATTAGGAGGCTGGGGTGCCTCAGGATTCACCTGTCCAAAGCCCCAGAGTGCTCGGGCTTAGAAACTAGACTGTAGTGCCTTCCAGAGAGTTCTGGCTCCAGCACCTCATTGCCAGTCTCCAGCCTCAAGGAGAAAGACTTCCAAGGGCAGCCAGTCCAGCCTTTCATAGGTGAGGCTTGGCTGGGCTTGTGTGTGTGTGTGGATGCGTGTGTGGGTGCGTGCATGCAGGGGTGCATGTGTGGGTGTGCATGTGTTGGGACAGGTGATGAGCGAGCGAGTGCCTGACATGTACCTTACTAAGTGGTGATAAAAAGGGGCATGTCCTTCACAGGGCTTCCCCAATGGCTCAGTGGGTACAAGAATCCAGCTGCAATGCAGCAGACACAAGAGATGCGGGTTCAATCCCTGGATTGGGAAGATCTCCTGGAGGAGGAAATAGCAACCCATTCTGGTATTCTTGATGAAAAATCCCATGGACAGTGGAGTCTGTTCATGGGGTTCTCAAGGCAAGAATACTGAAGTGGTTTGCCATTCCCTTCTTCAAGGAGATCCAGCCAGTCTATCCTAAAGGAAATCAGCCCCGAATTTTCATTGGAAGGACTGATGCTGAAGCTGAAGCTCCAATACTTTGGCCACCTGATGCGAAGAGCTGACTCATTGGAAAAGACCCTGATGCTGGGAAAGACTGAAGGCGGGAGGAGAAGGGGACGACAGAGGATGAGATGGCTGGTTGGCATCACCGATTCGATGGACATAAGTTTGAGTTGGTGATGGACAGGGAAGCCTGGCGTACTGCAGTTCATGGGGTCACAAAGAGTGGACTGAGCTACTGAACTGAACTGAGAGGAGTCTGGCGGGCTACAGTCCATGGGATCACAAAGAATGTGACATGACTTAGCGACTAAGCACGCACACAAAACCTTTTATTCTAACAGTGTTCATATCACTATGAAAATTTTGGCAGTCAGCCGAGCAACTAAGCCCATCCTTCCCAGAGGGCTCCCTCACCCACCCACCTACCCACCTGCTGAGCACGCTTAACTGTAACATTCCAGTTCAAAGCTGCTCGATAGCTTAGTTTGAGTTGTCAAGTTTCCACTGTTTTTCTGGACAATTTCTACCATAAAGGCTTGTCCTCAGGGCACAAGGTTGGGAGTTGGTCACCTGAGTTAGAGGTATCACTGAAGAAAAAAGGCATGTTGGTCATTATTGCCTGAAAAAGGACTTTTCCATTTTCACAAGCTCCTATGAAAATGTTTTCATAGTTTCATTGAGGCCCACGAGGGAATGACCCTAATTCATCCTAGCCCTTCAGGTGCTGGTATTTCACTGCAGGGCTTCATCATTCCTGGTGCATTCCAGCATCATTCATGGGAGAGAAAAATTGGGTATTTAGTGTTCTTTGATGGAGTTTATAAGTGTCCCAATTAGTCATTTCGAAGGACGTTAAGAATTCTGTATCTCGCCTCCTGCTGCCTTTCAGAGCTCTGTAAACACCAGGGCATAGATTCAGGCTTTCAGATTTACTTTTCCCCAAGGTACTTAATCAAGGAATGCAAGTCATTTGCCTTCTCAAAGCTTCTTCTCCTCCCCTAGAGACTTGTGGAGTTTTCTCTTCTGTTTTTTCCTTCTCTTTCTAAACCCTTTCAAGGATTGAAATCTTGGCTCAAACGATCCTGAATTTGACCCCTCAAAGTTGCTTTCCCTTCAAGCTAGGAAGGCAGAGCTTTGCTGTGCCAACCTGTCCCAGGGGCCCAGAGCCCTGGTTGCAGAGGTGCATGAAATAACAGCTCTGTCTCTCTGTTCCAGAGCTGGTGATGCTGCTGGAGTGGTGGTCGGGTACGGAGTGCGTCATCTACACGGACCCCCGGGCCTACCCCAAGTACGGGAAGGAAAACGCCATTGTCGTTCTGAACCACAAGTTTGAAATCGACTTCCTCTGCGGCTGGAGCCTGGCTGAGCGCTTCGGGGTCTTAGGGGTAAGTCAGACCCGCACACCTCTTTTGTTCAACACCATAACTGGCCCTTTGGCGCGTGGTCATTCAGAGCTTGCAGCAGCATCAATAGGCTTGTTGAAATGTTCTTAACTGATTGCTTTTCCTTCTTGCTCAGAATCAAGATGAACATATGCTGTGATCAAGGATCATATTTATTCATCAGTGACATTGTGCTGGGCATTTTACCGCAATTAATTTATTTAATCCTTGCAGAAATATTTGGGAGCCGGGAACCTGCCTGTATATAAAATCCATGTTCCAACACCCTACTCCAGGTCACACAATTGTTAAAGTCGATTTGAATTTGAACTCGTTCAGCTTCATATTCTTTGTTTTTTTTTCCCCCCTTTTATTTATTTACTTTAATTTATTTATTTTTAATTGGAGGATAATTACAATATTATGTTAGTTTCTGCCACACATCAACATGAATCAGCCACAGGTATACATACATCTCTTCCCTCCTGAACCTCGCTCCCCAGCCTAGTATACAGAGTGAAGTAAGTCAGAAAGAGAAAAGTGAATATGGTATATTAACGCATATATATGGAATCTAGAAAGATGGTACGGATGAACCTATTTGCAGGGGAGGGATCGAGACGCAGAGAACAGACTTGTGGACACAGTGGGTGAAGGAGAGGGTGGGACGAATCGAGAGTAGCATTGACGCATGGACATACTGTGCCCGCAATCGCCAGTGGGAATTTGCGGGAGGCTGCAGGGAGCTCAGACGCGGTGCCCTGTGACAGCTTCATTTGTTTTAATCTCTGTGCTCTGCTGGCTCCCTGAGTCACGGGCAGCATTCGCCTCCGAAATGTCCATCTTCGTGGGCCTGGGAAAGCTGAATGCCAACGCCAGGGCGTGTGACCTTCAGAATTCTGAATGAATACGAAATCCTGTTTTTCTCCAACTCCTTTGACCTCTTGCCTGCCTTTGGGACTGGAGCTCTCCATTGACTCCTATCATGGTGATCGCTGTGAGGAGTGATGGTTGAGCTCTGAGCAGGTACCAGGCCCTCGGGCTCAGGTGTCCCTACAGGAAGAGCAGCAGGTACTGCCCAGGGCTGGGAGAGGCTCACACCAGAACTTGGGGGTCCCGTGTGGCACCCGAAGCAGCCCCCGCAGACTCAGGGGGCTGTGCGTAGCGCGCTTGTTTGTGGTGGCCTGTGTAGACAGAGCTGCAGTGCGGAGAAGGGAGGAGTCTAAAGACTGTGCAGAGTGGAGCAGACCAGGAATCGGATTTCCCAGGGATGGTCTCGGGGTGTCCAGTCCCCAGCGGCCTGTGGGTCCCAGAGTCATTTTGGAACCTTGGGTCTTGTTGGTCTCTGCCTGTTGGGAAGACCCTTGGCTAAGAGGGACTCAATAGCCTTGGGACATATTTATTTCCTTTAAAAAAAAAAACTGGGCAAAAGAAGAGAAGAGGAAATATACTTGGAAACAGGTTCCAATAATGTCTTTGGGACAAATAATGGTTGTCATGCCATTAAACTATCAAAAGGCAACTAAAGTTGTTAGCGGTTTTTCAAGAGATGGAAACAGCGTTGAGTCTCTGCTGCTACCTGAAGACTTCTAGAAAACTGGATTGCCTGGGGATGAGTGTGCTGAAGGGATTTCTAGGAATGGACAGGCCTGCTTGCCAGCAGTTTTCTCCTTTGTTTTCCTGGTTGTTCTGACATGATGTCTGTGCAGGCGTGTGTGTGTGCGCATGCGTGTGCATTTTGTTTTCAGGAACAAAACCAGAGATTCAAGTATCCACCTTTTTCTGCCGTGGAGGCCTTGGGCAGAGCTCTTAGCCACAGTTCTGTGGCTTTATTCTCTCTGAGAGGAGAGAAAAACCACCCTAATCCGAGCCCCATCATGGACACAGACCCTCCTCTCTTATAGGAGCGGGTCAGGGGTGTCTTTGCATCCTGACCAGAACTAGTGCTGCAAGCCTTCAAGCTAGGCTTCCCGGGACACCGGTTCTTCATGCGAAGTTTTGGGGGCAGCTGCTGATTTTCTGGGCTTCACAGGCGGCGTGGGTGTGTTCATGCTGAGGATGTGAGATGTGTAATTTGAGGCAACAGCAAGTCTGTTGGACTTAGAAGCGCTTTCCAGTACCTGCGGTCTCCCTGGTAGCTTTATGACCTTGGGCTTCTATGCGTCTTTCGCTGGATTTGTGCTGTTTCCAGTCCACATGGTACCATTACTGTTTATCATTTACTTTTTATACACAGACGGCCAGGGCCTCAGTTTGGGTAAAGAATTTGCCCCAGGATGGGAATTAGTAACTCTTGATTTCTGAGTTGCTTCTCTTTCCTCTTGGACGGTATTGAGAGCAAAAGCTGGTGGGTGGTGAGGGGTGGCTGGTTTGGGGGGAGGGTCCCTCTGTGTCAGAAAGCAACCGGGGCAACCCGGGGAGGGACCATTTCTAGTCTTGTCTCCTCCCCCACGTCCGACTCCTGGTCAGTTCAGGGCTCCTTGTGAGGAGAGAAAATCCTCAGTACCTTCACGGGGTTGGGGATGGAGCAGGACTAAGGAAGCAGGGGCACAGAGATGCTCAGGGAAACAGAGTCCGCAGCCACGGGGAGGGGCACCACACAGCAAAGAGGGTGGACCCCACGGGGAGCTTGGAGGGGAAGTTACCCGTGGAGAGAGGACCCGAGACTAGAGAGGGACCCAGGATTGAGAAGGGTTGGCTTTTGTGGAGCGGTGACTGTCAGCACTCTTTAGCATTTTTCTAGCAGAGACTCTCAAATCCTCATCAGCACAGCTCAGCACTCAAGGGTGCAGATGTGCAGAAAGTTTCCCCAGCAGAGTGACCTTCCAGCCCACGACACAGGGACCGCTCACCTCCAGCCCTGACTTCCTGAACCAATACCACCGCTAACGGATTTCGTTTCTCTCTTAGAAACCAAACAACTAACGTTGCATGCAAGGGCATGAGCCTTGCCCCTTGTTCTAGAGACTTTTCAGGACTTTTAGGAATCCCACCCAGAGTTGGGTAGGCAGGTCTCAGGACCTTAGCTGGGACGATGCAGCTTCCATCCTCACTGGGACCCAGGTAACCCTGCTCCGGGGGGCTGGCAGGTTGTCTGGATTCTTGCTGAGATGTTCTCTGGAGCCCTGGAGTTCCCGCCAGAAGTGGAGGGTGGGGAGGAGGCAGCAAGTGACCACGTCTCCCCACCGCCTAGCACTGGGGATGGGGAAATGGCGGATGCTGTGGCCACCATGGCCATCTGTACAAATGCTGATGAAGCCACATGCTGGCAGAGGTGCTGGGAGGGGATGAGACAGGATGCCTGTGACCTTGTGGGGGCTGGGCCAGCTCAGGTGGAAGTCGTCAGACTGTTCTCCCCCCAGGGGCAAGGGCGGGGATGGGGGATGTTCTCTCTACCAAGCAGGGAATGAGGTGCCATCCATTTGTGTCTCACAGAGCAGCTGAGGTCTGCCTGGAGGGCGTGATGCTGGAGGAGGAACTGCCTGGCTCCTTTCCAAAGAGGCCCGTTCATTCCCTCTACCTTTGAAAGGAACCAAACAGCATCTCTTTATATGGATCGTGCAGCAGTACTTCTGTCTTAATTGACCTTCAGAAAAACTCACCTGATTCATCCCTTTTTTTAAACGTAATACATGATGTTGAGATCCTTCTGGAGTCCAAGAAGTTTGCATTTTAGAAGAGAAGGGACATAATAAGGAAGGTTCCTGATGGGGCATTTTTCATCTTCACACGTAACTGCCCAAGAGGAAGTGAGTTGAAATTGAAGTGAGTGAAATTCGAAGGAGTTCTTGCATGCAGGCTCAGTCGCTTCAGTCGTGTCTGACTCTTTGTGACCCGTTGGACTGTAGCCCACCAGGCTTGTCTGTCATGGGATTCTCCAGGCAGGAATACTGGAGTGGGTTGCCATTTCCTCCTCCAGGGGATCTTCCCAACCAAGGGATCGAACCCACGTCTCTTGCATCTTCTGCATTGGCAGGCGGGTTCTTCACCAATAGTGCCACCTGAGGAGTCCTGAAATTCTTGAGAGGAGGGTTACTAAACGTGAAATTGGATGTGGGGAGAAAGCAATGGGATTCTTTTTAAAAAAGAGAAAACGGGAGGCCTTCCAGTCTTTTATGACCTTTCCCCCCATGTGGTCATTCTGGGGTCCTGTCCCTGCGACTCTGGTTTCCTCAGGGCTGGAATTGCCTGACATGGGGCCCTGGTCATGGTCTTTAAGGGACTCACTGACTTTTTCCTCCCTGGGTGAGTGTGGTGCGTGGACAGGCCAGGGTGTGCGACCTAAGAGTCATGACTTCCAAAGCTTCAGATCTGTTTACTTATCTTTCTGCTGCAGTAAAATATGCACAGGCTCCTTCACAGTGGCCCTGAAGGCTACCTAAGATGGTGTTTGTCGGGTCTTTGAGCAGCTCCGGGGCCTGGGAAGCTCTCTGTAAAGGCAGCTGTTCATGTCCATTTTTATCTGCCGGGGTCGCATGGCTTGGCAGTTACCCCGGAGGCCAACTGGGATGTTGTGTTCGGGTCTTTAAAGAAGCCCTGCATGTTAGTAATCTATAGCAGGTGACAAACCCTGAACGTAGTGGCTCAAAACAAACTCAAAAGTTTCATGGTTTGAGTGGCCTGAGATCCTGGCTCAGCTCCGTGGGGGTCGTGGCGGGGTCCCTCCAGGGCTGGATGGTGGTCGCATCTGAAGGCTTGCAGTGCAAGGACCCGCCTCCAGGTTCGCCCCGCTTGTGGCCAAGGTGACCCTCCTGCCTGGGTCTTGGCTCCGGCACCCCGGATCCCCAGGGGAGCAATGCGATCGTGAGTGGGAGAAAATACCCGAGTGAGGGAGAAGCCGCAGCCTTCTTGTCAGAGGGGAGACCACAAGCCCCGCCCCTCCAGGAAGCAGGCGGGGCTGCGAGGAGGTGCCCGGAAGCCCCCAGAGACAAGGATCAGAGGGGCTGTCCTGGAGGCTGCCTGCCACCCCTTTCCGCCTCCAGCCTCACGTTTCCGTCTGTCACTGTTACTCAGTCGCTAAGTCTTGTCTGCCTCTTTTGTGACCTCGTGGTCGGCAGCCCGCCAGGCTCCTCTACCATGATCTGTTACAGCTCCACCTGACAAGAGATTCAATTCCTGTCGCGTGTCTACGTGCAGGAGGTGCCGAAGGAGGAGGATGGAACTCTGACTCCTAAGCCTCGGGACCTCTCGAAGCTCCCCACCGCCTTCCAGACACAAGGATGCAGATGACCATGAGGGCAACTGATGTGTCTTCCAAATGTTTACCCAACACGCGGATCGTGTAGGTTTTCTGCGGAAGTCACTGTGCTGGGTAGTATTGCGGGTCAAGGACAGGTAGAAAGCTCTCGGTGACTTCAGATCATGCAGAGAGACAATGAGGTGTCGCATAAGACCACGCAGTGCAGGCACTGAACCGTCATGAGGGGGATCGTGTCCACGTGGGGCGCCCTGTGTACGTGTGTGGGGGGGTATGTGACCACTCAGCCATCCAGCAGCTTCAGGGGGTCATTCTGTGTGTCACCCCTTTGTTTGCCAGGAAACAGAGGTCCCGGGGAGAAGCTGGGATCACGGTGGTGAAGGTGGGGTATGAGGGGCGAGTTTGGGGACAGCTCTGTTTACCAACCCGTGGGGAAGGACTTCAGTGTTTTAACAACTGGAAAATGACATTTCGGCAGTGCCAGCACACGGACTGCTATGCCCAGGGATGGAGAAATGTCCCAGAAGGTGATGACACCAGACCCAGGCCTTGAAGGAGGGCAGGGGGTGGTTTTAGGAGGAGATGAGAGATGGAGGTAAAGGGGGAAATAAGAGACAAGGGATGTAAGTAGGTGGATGGAGACCCCGGGGAGGATGTGGCCAGCTTCCGTGGTCCCAGGCTCTGCTGACCGACTCTTCCCGGTGTGGCCAAGGGTACAGATCAGCATTCCTGCTGCCTGGTTCACTGGCTGCCAGCTCAAGGTCACTGCGGGGTGATTTTGAACTTACTCAGTTCAGTTCAGTCGCTCAGTCGTGTCCGACTCTTTGTGACCCCCTGGACCGCAGCACACCAGGCCTCTGTCCATCACCAACTCCTGGAGCTTACTCAAACTCATGTCCATTGAGTCGGTGATGCCATCCAACCATCTCATCCTCTGTCGCCCCCTTCTCCTGCCCTCAATCTTCCCCAGCATCAAGGTCTTTTCAAATGAGTCAGTTCTTCACATCATGTGGCCAAAGTACTGGAGTTTCAGCTTCAACATCAGTCCTTCCAATGAACACCCAGGACTGATCTCCTTTAGGATGGACTGGTTGGATCTCCTTGCAGTCCAAGGGACTCTCAAGAGTCTTCTCCAGCACCACAGTTCAACAGCATCAGTTCTTCAGTGCTCAGCTTTCTTTCTTCGGCCCGCAACTTTCACAACCTGTTAACCCAAGTCAGAAAAGAGATACCATAAAATCGAAGAAAATCAAGAACTGAACCCAGACTGTCAATATTCTGGTTTAATTCGCCAGGATGCTTCTGGTCATTGACAGGAAATGTGGTTCTTCCTGTACCAGATCACATTCGTCTGAAAACTCACATTTCTTGGGGTTTGATTCCAAAAGGACCACTTTTCTAACTATGGATTTCTGAAAGAAGAATGTTGATGCCAGTTTGTTCAGAAAGGCTACACAAACGTTACTTCCTATAAACCTCTCATCAGTGATCACATTCCCCCAAATTGTAGGTGTCCTGTGTTTTATTTTTCAAACGTGTAAAACTAAGCAAGAAAGGAGACGCCCTAAGAGATGAATGTGGGCCCAGGTGTCCAGAACAGACACTCCTGTTTCCGTCTGCTTGCTCCAGTTCTCTGATAAGGGTGGCAGGGCAGAGACAGAGGGGTATGCAAAACCTACCCACGTAACAGGCACCCTGGCTCCCACATTTACCAGCTCTGGGACCTTGGAGAAGTTATCTGACTTTTCTGAACCTCGGTGAACCCTTCTCATTTCATGCTATTTAAGAGTTTCATGAATATATGTAAAATATATATTTTTTAAATGGCTTCCCAGGTGGCTCAGTGGTTAAGAATCTGCCTGCCAGTGCAGGAGACACAGAGATGTGGGTTCGATCCCTTGGTTGGGAAGATCCCCTGAAGGAGGAAATGGCAACCCACTCCAGTACTCTTGCCTGGAGAATCCCGTGGACAGAGGAGCCTGGTGGGCTGCAGTCCATGGGGTCGCAAAGACTCGGACACGACTGAGCACAGGTACTACTACACTCCTATATGTCAAAGACCTCATCAAGCGCGTAGCACAAAGTAGACACACTGTTATTACTCGTTTCTTTGACCCTCGTCTGTTTCCCTTCACTGAAAGTTTTCTTATGAAAGTAGGATAAGGTGTGGATGGAGAACGGAAGAGAGACGGAGTGTTCTCTGAGTGGGATTTCCCAGGCAGGAGTACTGGAGTGGGTTGCCATTCCCTCCTCCAGGGGATCTTCCTGACCCAGGAATCGAACCCAGGTCTCCTGCATTGCAGGTGGATTCTTTACCACCTGGGAAGCCCTTTTTCTTTTTTCTCTTGAGCTCATAACCAAGTGTATTCCTGGAAGTGGTAGCATGCCCTTTATTTTTGTAGTCTCGAGTTAGACACGCCAAGTCTTCTTTTTTATTAAACCAAATCCGCTGGCTTTTCTTCAGTGAGTCAAAGTCAGATATGTATTTTCTCATACCTTCTCTCCTAAAGGCATAGAAACCTTTGCTTGGCCTGGGGGAGCTATGTCACTGACAGGGTATCAGGTGTCCTGGAGGACCGTAAGCATATTTAAATAGTGTATGTTTCCAGTCCTTTTGGTCATAAATGAGTTGGCTCCTGTGAATCTCCTGGCCCAGGGCCTATCGGTGAGTGCTCTACTGGGTATAATTATTGTTATTACTGCATTCCAAACCTGGCTTAAGAAATGGGTTGAGTTAAAAAGGACATTCAGCTGCTGTGCCCGCTGGGTGGTAACGCTGATAGCTACACATTATTGAATACCTGGTGTCCTGTTCTCAATGAGGAGCCTTATGTATGGGTTTCCATGTGACATTAGATCTTTACAGCAACGCTTTCAGTTCAGCATGACTTTGCTCATAGTACAGCCAGGAAAGTTGAGGCCCACCAAGTAAGGCCTAGGCCTAGCGATAACATCCAGAGTTTTAAGGTTGAAAGATGGACAAATTCAGCATAAAACCAGAAATGGCTCCTCTGTTCCGTTTCTCATGAAAAAGAACCAGACTGTTTTTGACCCAGAGCCTCATGCTCCAGAAGCAAATGGCTAAAGATGTGCTGATGTCAACCATTTCCAAAAAACGGTGTTGTTAGGGGACCCTGAAAAGTAGTTTTCTGATTGAAAGGCAAGAAAATCTAACAAAATTTAAAAATCACTTCTAGTATCACTATCCAGCAGTAGTTACTGTTATTTTTCTCTAATATTTACTGTTATTTTACCATTTTCCAAATAGGCAGACTATTAACTCAGCTTTGAGTCTAGGTTTTTTTTAAAAAGTTAGTCTTCATTTCCCCAGCCTTGAAATATTCATAGAAAACAAATTTCATTGGCTATAAATCAAGGGTGCTGAAGAACTGAGTGTGTAATTATTCAAACTGAATATTTTAGGTTTCGTGGGCCATGTAGCCTCCGTCATGACTTTTCAGCTCAGCTGCTGGAACAGGGAAGCAGCCGTGTTCCCAGCAGTAGGCAGCATGTATGTGAGAGCGGCTGTGTCTCAATAAAACTTTATTTATTAAACCAGGTGGCAGAGCAGATTTGGGCCTCCGGCTACCTTTGTTTGATATGATATATCATATACAACATGATTCATAGAAGTCTTTAATTTTTAAAAATTGAGGTGTGGTAAATTTCTACTGATAGGAAATTCTCGAGGATACCCGTCTCCAGCAGGCAGCTGGAGACATGGGATCTTTCTCCAGACCTCATGGCCGCTACTCTGGGGTATATGATCCCTCTCTTGGCTGTGGGCTTCCCCAGTGGCTCAGCAGTAAAGAATCCGCTTGCAATGCAGGAGCCACAGGTTCAACCCCTGGGTCGGGAAGATGCCCTGGAGGAGGGCATGGCAACCCAGTCCAGTGTTCTTACCTGGAGAATCCCATGGACAGAGGAGCCTGGCGGGCTACAGTCCATGGGGTGGCAAAGAGTCAGACACGACTTGAGTGACTGAGTGCGCACACACACACACACGCGCACACACACACGCACACACACACACACACTCTTGGCTATAGGACAGATCACCTTTGTAACTCCTTCAAGTCGCCACAGATTATTTTTGGAAAGAGTTCAGGACTATGTAATTTTTTAAATAATCCTAACCTGCCAAGAAGGTACGTTTAGTTCATTGTGAGGATGTTTTATTTTCATCTTCTAGGCTGTGCGCAGGGACCTTGAAAACAACCGTGCTCACGGGAGGGGGCCTCCCACGGCCTGAGACCCACCCGTGGACACAAGGGCTGGGCTTTAGCTGGTTTCCGTGAGGGGTGTGGTGAGCCGGAGAGAGTGTGACCTGTGTGCCCGGCACCCCGTGAGCCCTCAGCCCTCTGTCAGCAACTGCTCCCACCTACGAGGACCTGCCTCTGGTCCTCTGGGGCAGGCCCTCGGATTCTGTGGCTTCGTTCTTTCCTTTCTTCCATTTGTTGCTTGTTTTTGGCTGCTCTGAAAGGCATGTGGGATCTTGGTAACCCAACCAGGGATCGAACCCTTGCCCCTTGCATTTGGAGCTTGGAGGCCTAACCCCTGGACCGCCAGGGAATTCCTCAGGCTTGGTTCTTTTCGAGGGGATTTGCGTGTGTGGAAATTTGTGTGTGGGAAAACCAAAACCGAAGTCAAACGTGGCGAGGCTCCACCTGAAAGGTAGCTTTGCTTTTTCTTCTCCCAAAGGGGAAAATCAGTTCAGTTCAGTCGCTCAGTCGTGTCCGACTCTCTGCGACCCCATGGACTGCAGCACGCCAGGCTTCCTGTCCATCACCACCTCCCGGAGCTTACCCAAACTCATGTTCATCGAGTCGGTGATGCCATCCTACCATCTCATCCTCTGTTGTCCCCTTCTCCTCCCGCCTTCAATCTTTCCCAGCATCAGGGTCTTTTCCAATGAGTCGGTTCTTCGCATCAGGTGCCCAAAGTATTGGAGCTTCAGCTTCAGCATCAGTCCTTCCAGTGATGATCCAGGACTGATTTCGTTTAAAATATTTGTTATTTTTCTAAGGTCAAGGGAGCAGGTGGCTGTTTACACCTTTCTTCTGGCCTTCGTGGGTGGGGCAGGGGATTGCCTCTCTGCTGAGCTTCGCAGTTGTCACGGGAGTGTTGAGGAAAAGAGAAGGGCTTGTGCTGGAGTATTGTCCTTTATCCCGGGCCTCATAGGAGGGGCAGAGCCAGACACTTGTCACCTGGAGCACAGCTAAGGCTACCACCGGTCTGCATCACTGCCTCCGTCATCTGTGCCATTGGTGGATAACGGCTGTTTCTAGGAGAATCTTGGTTAATCCCAACCTTAGAGGCGACAAATGTAGAAGCCAGTCTGTCAGATCCAAAGCTGATCTTCTGTCTCCCCCGCCCCTTCCACCCCACCGGATCCCTGCCTGATGGGGGCCTGCAGCCCTGGCGAGGCTCTGGCCAGGGCACAGCTGGAGTGCGCCCAGTGAACCTACGGATCCGAGTTCACCTCCTGGTTTCCTAGAGTCCGACCCAGAGACCCCACTGGGCCACAGTCCCCAGTCTGTAAGGAGAGTAGTGTCCCCCCACCCACAGAGCCAGCAAGGGCGCTGAGGACCGGGGGAGGTGTGCGAGGCGGGGCACACCTGGTGAAGGATGACGTGGCTCCCCCGCGACCCCCGAGGTTCCCAACTGCTCCTGGTGCCTCCCCTCCCCATAGAGAGCCTGGCCGCCCCCCAGAGAGCCTGGTCGCTCCCCCCAGAGAGCCTGTCCTCCCCCCGGAGAGCTTGTCCTCCCCCCGGAGAGTCTGTCCTCCCCGTGGAGAGCCTGTCCTCCCCCCGGAGAGCCTGTCCTCCCCATAGAGAGCCTGTCCGCCCCCCAGAGAGCCTGTCCTCCCCATAGAGAGCCTGTCCCCCGCCCCAGAGAGCCTGTCCTCCCCATAGAGAGCCTGTCCTCCCCCCGGAGAGCCTGTCCTCCCCATAGAGAGCCTGTCCTCCCCCCAGAGTCTGTCCTCCCCATAGAGAGCCTGTCCCCCGCCCCGGAGAGCCTGTCCTCCCCCCAGAGAGCCTGGCCGCTCCCCCCTGAGAGCCTGTCCTCCCCATAGAGAGCCTGTCCTCCCCCCAGAGAGCCTGGCCGCTCCCCCCGGAGAGCCTGTCCTCCCCCCAGAGAGCCTGTCCTCCCCCCGGAGAGCCTGTCCTCCCCCTGGAGAGCCCCCCGGAGAGCCTGGCCCTTGCCCCCTCACTCGTAGGGCAAGGCGGGCATGACCTTGACCCCCAGCTGACCGGTGGGTGGTCAGCTCCGGTCAGTGGCTCCCTGCCTCTGTGTCTGGGGCGCTGTCTCTGTGGGCCTGGAATGCACAGTCACTCTTCTTTCTAGGGAGCTCCCTGGCAGTCCCAGGGGAGGGCCTCACGCCCCCTTTCACGGACGCCCCGGACCCCCTCTGTTTCAGGGCTCCAAGGTCCTGGCCAAGAAGGAGCTGTCCTACGTCCCCATCATCGGCTGGATGTGGTACTTCACCGAGATGGTCTTCTGCACACGCAAGTGGGAGCAGGACCGCAAGACCGTCTCCGAGAGCCTCCTGCACCTGCGGGACTACCCCGAGAAGTACTTCGTACGTGCAACGGCCCACGGGGTGTCCGGTCACACTCGCACGCACTCGGGCGATCGTGACACGCCTGGGGAGCCCGGGTCACACACACACTCGGGCGATGGTCACACACATGCCTGGGGTGCCCAGGTCACACACACACACACGCTCGGGGTGCCTGGGTCACACTCACACATGCTCGGGGTGCCTGGGTCACACTCACACACACTTGGGGTGTCCAGGTCACACTCACACATACTTGGGGACCCTGGTCACACTCACACTCTCAGGGTGCTCAGTCACACTCACACACTCTCAGGGTGATGAGCCACACACACACTCTGGGTGCCCTGGTCACACTCACACATGCTAGGGGCCTTGGTCACACACACACACTCTGGGTGTGGGTCACACTCACACACACTTGGGGGCCTTGGTCACACTCACACACTCTCTGGGTGCCCGGGTCACACTCACACACACTCCCCCCTCTGCTTCCTGAGCCTCCTCAAACACAAACCCTCTTTCTCTGAAGCTCACAGACTCTTGAACACCTTAGACGTGGGGGCCAGAGTTCATGCCCTGAGGGGAGGCAGGCTCAGGTGTCAGGCTACCCATGCCCTGGTCTCTTCCTCAGGCTCCTGTGGGGCCGTGACTGTGGTGTGTGCTGGGGGATGGTGCGTGTGACCTCGGGGCTGGGCGTGTGACCCCGGGGCTGAGCGTGTGATTTCGGGGCTGAGCGTGTGACCTTGGGTCTGTGCATGTTACCTTGAGGCTGTGCATGTGACCTCGGGGCTGAACATGTGACCTTGGGGCTGAGTGTGTGACCTCACAGCTATCAGAGCAGCCGCGGAGACGTGTGTGACGGCCGTCCTGTCCCTTCCAGTTCCTGATTCACTGCGAGGGCACGCGGTTCACGGAGAAGAAACACCAGATCAGCATGCAGGTGGCCCAGGCCAAGGGGCTGCCCAGCCTCAAGCACCACCTGCTGCCTCGCACCAAGGGCTTCGCGGTGACCGTGAGGAGTTTGAGAAATGTAGGTAAGGATGACCCCGCGGGGCACCCCTGCAGCCAGGGAAAGGGACCCTCAGCACCCAGAGGGGAGCCAGGGATGGAGGCTGGCAGCTCACCCCTGGTTAGCCTGGGTCCAGGCTCCCGGCGTCGGACGAGTGGCCACAGCCCTGCACCAGTGCACACACACACACACCACGTGCACACACACCACTGTGAACACGCACCACGTGCACGCCAGGCCAGCCCTGCCCTCTGCTGCTTGGCGCCGGTACTGCAGGCTGCTGGCGGCGGCGCTGGGTTCCCCGGGGGGCCCCGTGCCAGGTCAGCCCAGGTTTTTGGGGGTGGTTTTGCCCGCAGGATGCAGCGAAGGAAACACATTTTGCCTTCCAATTCGCAGATGAGGAAGTTGGGGCTGAAGGATGGGGGAACTTATCCCAGGCGGCTCCACCGTTACGCGGAGGGCCACGCGGAGGGCCACGCGGAGGGCCACGCGGAGGGCCACGCGGAGGGCCGGGGTCACACCCTGGAGGCCTGGTGGGCGGGGCGGACCCTCCTTCTCCTGGGCTCTGCAGGCACGTGGGTCTAGTGCCCGCCTGGTTCTGTCACTTTAAGACCCGGGGTTTCTGTTCTGGAAAAGGAGGGAACCCTGAAGATTTAGGCTGTTCCCCGGCGGTCTCCCTGGGGGCTGTCCCCCATCTTTGATTAACCGAAGGGACCCCCACCTCTGTGGCAAGCATCAGGCTCCTGTGTCAGAGCAGCCTGAAGAAAGGAGGTGTGTTTTGAAGCCCTTGACTCAGGCTGAGCCCTCACACCCTGGGGCTCTGCAGCCTGAAGGGTTTTCGTTCTGTGTCATTCAGTCTGTGCTTAAAATGGCTGGGTGATGTACTCAATGAGAAGGTTATTCTCCACCAGCCTTTCTCTTCCCGGGGCCAGGGGGACCGCCTCTCCCCACCAGGGAGGACGGAGAGTGGCTTGTTGCTTGGGTTGGGGAGGGGTGGGGAGCTGCCTGCCCACACCCCTTCAGGTCAGCGGGAGGGCCCCTCTCCCCTTGGCTAAGATGTGGTCCAGCTGCCAGAGTGCCCTCCGTGGCCGTCGGGCAGCCAATCAGAAGCAAACGGACGGTGGTTTTGAATCATAGTTCTTCATGCTCCCAGCCAGACCACGTGACTTTCTACCCGCCCATCACCTGCCCACTTTGTTGGTAGTAGCGTGGGTGTGCAGGGCTCTCACTAGTCTACCGAGCACAGGGTGCTGGGCCCTTTGGGAGGCGCTGACTTTCATCAAGTCCCACTCCTGAGTCACCTCTGTTCTCCAGGAGAACGAGGCTCAGGGAGGACGAGTGGACCATCCAGGAGGAGATCCCACAGCTGGGAACAGGTGGTCCTGGGGCTCGCATCCAGACTGACTGCAAAACTCCTGCTCTTTCCACTGTCCGGTCCTGTCTTACCGGCTGTGTAGGAAGGGCCATCTGTTTGCACTCCATGTGTCCACCCTGCTCTCCCCTTGCTGTTCCTTCGGGCGTCCTCCCATCCAAGAAGCATTCATGAAGCCTGGGCCGGGCCCTGGGGCTGCAGCGGTGGATGTTGACATAACTTCCATATTTGTTGTTCATCGTTCAGTCGCTCACTAGTGTGTCCGTCTCTTTGCAACCCCAGGGACGGCAGCACGCCAGGCTTCTGTGTCCTTCACCATCTCTTGGAGTTTGCTCAGACTCACGCACACTGAGTCCCTGAAGCCATCCAACCATCTCGTCCTCTCTTGCCCCCTTTCAGTATGTTGACAGGTTAACTCACCATTGGGTAGACATTAAAATCACACAATCTTGTTTCCCAGCCATGCGTCAACTGACTACACCATATTTCAATTCCTTAGGAAGTCTCCAGTATCTTATTCTCATTTTGTAACAATCATATTTTTCTAGGGGAAAAATGCCCATAGAATGGTTACGTTGTCATGACTCAGAGACCTCCTTAGACAGTATTCTTTGGATTGCTTTATTTATTAGTATTTGTTTACATATCTGTTGTAGCACACCTAGATGGGGCACTGTAGCATTGCTTTAAATTGATATGACCTCAATAATAAGTGTTTTCTATTACTAAGTTATAGTGTGATTTTCTGATGACGGAACATGATGTGTGTTCAGTGTAGAGCATTTGGACAATATAGAAAAGTGTGAAGAAGAAATCATAGTCCCTTCATTCCCAGATAATCAGCCAGCAATTTGATTCTTGTTTTCCAGTATGTATATTACAAAACAGAATTGGGTTCACATGCTATATACTGCTTTGTATTTGTTTTATTTTTTATAGTTTCAGCTGTATATGACTGTACACTCAATTTCAGAAACAATGAAAACCCAACACTGCTGGGAGTCCTCAATGGCAAGAAATATCACGCAGATTTATACGTTAGGTAAGTCAGCTCCTTTTCCTCTCCAGAAAATGGAATGCCCATCCTAAAGCAAATAAATCACAAATGACCCGCAGACTTTCTCCCAGGGGAGTGTGCTAATAATTTCGTGTCTGCAGTCAGCATTGAGCGGAATGTGCTCACAGTCCTGTTTATATCGAGAGACTCATGCTCTGTTGTAAATAATTAGGTTAAGCCTCCTTCTCCTCAGCCACTTTCTGACTCTCTCCCTCATCAAAGAGATTTGTTGTCGGGTCTGAACAAATGAGAGACCATATTTTACAGTCATTTTTGAGGCTGAGTGTGAGAGTTTATTTTATTGAACCCTTTTCTTGGAGGGTGTATCTGCGCCATAGAAATGGACATAGATACAAGCATTCTAGAACTTACAAAGAGGCCTAGAAGCAAATGGAGACCATTTTAGCAGCATCTCACTTAAGTGTTATAGTCCAGGCTAGGGAGCATGGAGAGGCCCATGTCCTCCTTGACGGGTCTGAGTTGTTGAATCAGGCCCTGGGCCATTCCCTGGTGGCCCTTGACTGCATCGGGCCTAAATTTCTCCAGTCCAAGGAGGGTGTGGATTTCCCCCCTTTTGATCAATTGCATTACCCTCTCACTTCAACATTACCCAGGCTGCCTATTATGTTAGTTTGAACATTGTTAGTTTGAACCGGTGTTCAGGGCTCCTGGCGTGGGCCTCCCCCTTGCTAGCCACTCTCTGCCTTGCAGGCGGATTCCTCTAGAAGAAGTCCCGGAGGAGGAGGACAAATGTGCGGCCTGGCTGCACAAACTCTACCAGGAGAAGGTCAGTGCTGGGGGCTGGTTCTGCGCCGTCCAAGGCTCCCTTCCAAGTGGCAGCTGTGGGTGCTGGGGGCCTTTGGGAGTTTATGGAGGCGGCTGAGCCTTTCCCGTGGGGGAAACCTCATGCCCCGGATAACAACCATCCCAGATAATGATAGTCAGTAGGGGCTAAGGCTCTACTTGGCAGCAGGGAAAAGGAAAAAATCAAAAGCGAAGTCGCTCAGTCTTGTCCGACTCTTTGTGACCCCATGGACTGTAGACTACGAGATTCCTCCGTCTGTGGGATTCTCCAGGCAAGAATACTGGAGTGGGTTGCCGTTTCCTTCTCCAGGGGATCATCCTGACCCAGGGATCGAACCCGGGTCTCCCGCATTGCAAGCAGACAATTTTACCATCTGAGCCACCAGGGAAGCTCAGGCAACAGGGAAAGAACTCGCAAAATATTTTTTAAAGGGGGCTTCACAGAAAGAATGGAACTATGTTATGGGTGTAGTGGACAAAACAAAAAAAGGAAGTAATGGCCCCAGGAGCCCTTGTCCATTTTCCTGCCACTGGTCCCAAGGCAGAATATTCTTGGGGGTATGGGTGTTCTCTATGGGAGCAATGGCTGAGTCCACAGTTAGGTAGTGTGTCTGGTCCCAAAACATCACCAGCATAAGCAGGATGAAGGCCCACAAGGTTCAGCTGGGCCAGGTTTGATCTGTGCTGTGCCCACCCCATCACCCCTGCCCAGCCCCTGGACGCCTATCTGTGTCCAGCCCACGCCCACCCCCCCACAGCATCTCCAATCTCCCCCCATTCTCTTTCTGTCCTCTCAGCAAGGCCCCATCTTTTTAGCGGTTTCCCCCGACACAGATGTGCGCAGGGCAGAGAGAAATTTAATCACTATTGCACCGACTGCTCGCTCTTACGCAGGAGAAAAGTTAGCTTCCACCTGATGAGGGAGGCATTTTCAGGCACAGGAAAAATGTCTTTCTGAATCCGTCATCCATTTGGAACCCAAACCAGCTCGTTATCCAGAATCAGATACATTCCATAGGCTTCGGATTTCCTTTCACCAAAGTCCATGAATACGGGCTGGCTAACATTCACGTCTTTTCTGCCCCACGGCTCAAGAGAAGATGATCACACAGAACTTTAAGGGGACCTGCACTTCGCTGAACAAGAATTTTAATCCTACTTTTGAGAACATGTTAGGATTTCGGTCTAAAAAGACTCCCAAATCTCTCGGTTTTTGGAATCCGGATCCTGGCGCTGTACTCTTGTAGCCGGAAGTCGCGTCTGTGTTCCTAAGGACGAGCTTTTCCAGTAATGCCTGTAGACCCCTCTCTCCGAGCTGCCTTTAGTCTCCTGCCGGGGGCATTTACAGGTAGACCTGTCTGTTCTCTCACGAACACTCAGGAGAGACTGGTTTGCCTGCCCCCAGAGCACGGAATTGCAGACTCCTGGGCCTCAGCCTCGGGGCCTTAGGGGCTTTGAGGGGGAACCAGAAACGTGTGTTTCTGGAACGCTGCTGTTGATGTCGACGGGCTGAGGGCCCGAGGGTGGAAACACACTGCCTGACGCTTGTTAGCAGCGAGATGCTGCGTTTCCGACATTCTGTGCTGGTGCAGGCCTGGGCGTAGACAGAGAAACACAAGACAGCAGAAATTCCTTCCCTCGGGTTTCCTGCACGAGGCAGCATTTTCCTTGTGCTCTTTTCTGGTTTAGTCCTTTCAGTTCAGTTCAATGGCTCAGCCATGTCCGACTCTTTTGTGACCCCATGAATCGCAGCACGCCAGGCCTCCCTGCCCATCACCAACTCCCAGAGTCTACCCAAGCTCATGTTCATTGAGTTGGTGATGCCATCCAACCATCTCCTCCTCTGTCGTCCCCTTCTCCTCCTGCCCCCAGTCCTTCCCAGCATCAGGGTCTTTTCCAATGAGTCAGTCCTTCGCATCAGGTGGCCAAAGTATTGGAGTTTCAGCTTCAATATTAGTCCTTCCAATGAACACTCAGGACTGATCTCCTTTAGAATGGGCTAGTTGGATCTCCTTGCAGTCCAAGGGACTCTCAAACATCTTCTCCAACACCATAGTTCAAAAGCATCAATTCTTCGGCGTTCAGCTTTCTTTATGGTCCAACTCTCATATCCATACATGACCACTGGAAAAACCATAGCTTTGACTAGACAGACCTTTGTTGGCAAAGTAATGTCTCTGCTTTTTAATATGCTATCTAGGTTGGTCATAACTTTTCTACCAAGGAGTAAGCATCTTTTAATTTCACGGCTGCAATCACCATCTGCAGTGATTTTGGAGCCCCCAAAAATAAAGTCAGCCACTGTTTCCCCATCTATTTGCCATGAAGTGATGGGACCAGATGCTATGATCTTAGTTTTCTGAATGTTGAGCTTTAAGCCAACTTTTTCACTCTCCTCTTTCACTTTCATCAAGAGGCTCTTAAATTCTTCACTCTGCCATAAAGGTGGTGTCATTTAGCGGTAGAAAAAAACTGAAAAACATGCTAAGAAAAGGCCTCAGAACTGAATTCTTTCATAAGGAGCCACACACACAAACCACACACAAACGTGGCCCCCAAAACCCATAAAAGCAAAGCAGGTGTTTCTCTGCTGGCAACAGACGTTCAGGCGTGACCCTGTCATGTGAAGCGAGCTCACCGCGCTTTCCTTGGAGGCCCCTTTTCTTTTTACGGCCTTGGATTCCCCTCTAAACTGTGTCAGCACGAAGCGACGGTGGTCAGTTTGGAAGGAGTTCTTGGAAGGACCATCTAGGTCAGAGCTCGAGCTCGTGATGAGGAAACTAAGGTCCAGAGGCCGGCATCTTCCAGCTCATTCATCAAAGCCGGAGGCTTACCCCACAAAGGGCTGGAATCACAGCCCATCTCCGGTGCGGTGAGCAGACCTTTGAGGCTGCCCTTTTCCCTTGAGGGCTGACCACTGACCAGTAAGAGAAGGTGTTCAGCGGTACCTCCAAGAGGAAACGTGATCGACTTCTGTGGTTTCCGCTTCAGCCCCGTTTTCTCAGGAGCCTGTGAGGGTCTGGGGCTTGACATGCTTAAAATCCCAGTGGCCCACCACCTGGGGCCAAGGGGTGGGGCTTCTTTTTACCATCACTTTTCCAGTGGACAGTGTCGAGAGACAGTTCTATTGACTCCAGGCTTGGGGTTTTAGGGGCACAGCTCTCAGACTTAACAAAAAACGAAGGAGGTGGGCAGCCACGGACTCTGGGCCAACACTTTGTTCCAGCACGGACGTCAATACAAAGGAAGCCGCTTCTGCCATTTCAGCACTCTCTAAAACAGGAAGGGTATCAGCTCTGAAAACAGGGCCAGCCTTTAAGTGGAACAAATCTTGCATTTAGAAAATGTACAATGTGTAAAAAGTAAAGTAATGCTCAAAATTCTCCAAGCCAGTCTTCAGCAATACGTGAACCGTGAACTTCCAGATGTTCAAGCTGGTTTTAGAAAAGGCAGAGGAACCAGAGATCAAATTGCCAACATCCGCTGGATCATTGAAAAAGCAAGAGAGTTCCAGAAAAACATCTATTTCTGCTTTATTGACTATGCCAAAGCCTTTGACTGTGTGGATCACAATAAACTGTGGAAAATTCTGAAAGATGGGAATACTAGACCACCCGACCTACCTCTTGAGAAACCTGTGTGCAGGTCAGGAAGCAACAGTTAGAACTGGACATGGAACAACAGACTGGTTCCAAATAGGAAAAGGAGTACGTCAAGGCTGTATATTGCCACCCTGCTTGTTTAACTTACATGCAGAGTACATCATGAGAAACGCTGGGCTGGAAGAAACACAAGCTGGAATCAAGATTGCTGGGAGAAATATCAATAACCTCAGATATGCAGATGACACCACCCTTATGGCAGAAAGTGAAGAGGAACTGAAGACCCTCTTGATGAAAGTGAAGGAGGAGAGTGAAAAAGTTGGCTTAAAGCTCAACATTCAGAAAACTAAGATCATGGCATCTGGTCCCATCACTTCATGGCAAATAGATGCGGACACAGTGTCAGACTTTATTTTTGGGGGCTCCAAAATCACTGCAGATGGTGACTGCAGCCATGAAATTAAAAGACGCTTGTTTCTTGGAAGGAAAGTTATGACCAACCTAGATAGCATATTAAAAAGCAAAGACATTACTTTGCCAACAAAGGTCCATCTAGTCAAGGCTATGGTTTTTCCAGTAGTCATGTATGGATGTGAGAGTTGGACCATAAAGAAAGCTGAACTCCAAAGAATTGATGCTTTTGAACTGTGGTGTTGGAGAAGACTCTTGAGAGTCCTTTGGACTGCAAGGAGATCCAACCAGTCCATCCTAAAGGAGATCAGTCCTGGGTGTTCAGTGGAAGGACTGATGTTGAGGCTGAAGCTCTAATACTTTGGCCACCTCATGTGAAGAGTTGACTCATTGGAAAAGACCCTGATGCTGGGAAGGATTGGGGGCAGGAGGAGAAGGGGACGACAGAGGATGAGATGGCTGGATGGCATCACCAACTCGATGGACATGAGTTTGGGTAAACTCCGGGAGTTGGTGATGGACAGGGAGGCCTGGCGTGCTGCGATTCATGGGGTCGCAAAGAGTCAGACAAGACTGAGGGACTGAACTGAACTGAACAACGTGTATTACATGTCAGCATTTGGGACACCCTGCCGCGGCTGGGGGGTGGGGGGTGGTTCCAGCTTTGAGAAGCATTAACAACCCTTGTGTACTCTCCTTGGGGACCCACGGCTGGCTCCCAAGTGAACTCTACCGTGAACCCGTGATCCTAGACCCTTCTCTCCCCAGAGACTTCATGGTTTCTCAATTGTGTGGTTTGTAACTTTTCGTCTCTAATTGAAAGTGTTTCTCTGGGTTATAGTTGGAAGTTTGTGGAAAGGATTAGCAGTTTGCCATTCATGGTGCTTCCCGGGTGGCTCAGTGGTAAAGAATCTGCCTGCAATGCAGGAGCCATGGGTTTGATCCCTGGTTCAGGAAAATGCCCTGGAGAAGGGAATGGCTACCCACTCTAGTATTCTTGCCTGGGAGATTCCATGGACAGAGGAGCCTGGTGGGCTAGAGTCCCTGGGGATGCAAAAGAGTCGGACACGACTGAGCGACCAAACAACAGTTTGGGGTGCCACTTAAGGCACGGGTGAAAGAAGCCATGTTGCGAGGGGCCCTGTGGGTGTTCCCCGGGTTCCCGAGGCCAAGGCCGGTCTGATCGGGTACAGGGCAGGGAGGAGCTCGAGCACCGGCCTCGGGACCTGGAATTATGTGGTTTTCAAGCTGCCGCTGGGTGTCCCACTTACACAGAGGGGATCGCTCCTTGGAAGGGTGGCAGACCTGGCCCCACAGCGCCATCCTCTGCAAACACCACTTTCCCTGGCCCGAGCCCTGGCTGATGCCTGGGGGGGATGTTCCCAGAAGTCTCCCCCGCCCCGCTCCCCACCCCTCCCAGCTCTCTCCGTCCCACTTTCTTTTTCCTCTTCTTTTCTTCCGTTGCTACCCCAAGGTCATCAGAGAAAATTTCGTTTGCCGAGTGAACGCTGGCAAGGCCCGCTTAGTCCAGCTGTACATGGGCTCCCAGCCTCCATGCCCTCCTGGCTGCTGCATTGGTGGCAGCTGCTCTCACTGTGGCCTCGGGGCACTTGTCCTCTGCCAGCAGGCTCTCCTGCTCCTACAGACTTGGGGGTTGATGTTTCTTTCTAGGAATCCGTTCCCACTTCCAGTGTATAACATGCCACACGATGATAAGATGTGGAGACCAAAAATGGAGGCACCATTAACGGTCTTCTCCCTGCCGGGTGGACTTTATTACAGAAGTAACACGGCCCAGAGGGGGCTGTGCAGCTGACGTCTGGCCCCGAGCCAGGCATCCGTGTCCCACCCGACACGGTCACAAGGTCACAGGGACGCGGCCCGGGAGGCTGGCGGGAGTCACAGGGCCACTGGGGAACAGTGGGGGGGTCTCGGGTAAGGTTTGGTTTTCTAATCGAACCAGAGGAAAAAACTGAATGTGAATTCTGAATCCTGCTGACTCCTAGAAAAGGGAGTACCTTCTCCTCTTGTTAGAGGTACACAGGAAAAAATCTTGGCTTAGCAGATGTCTTACTGGAAATGAGACAGAAAAAGCATCCCCAGCTCCCCACTGTAACATTACACTGCCATGCTAAGTCACTCAGTTGTGTCCGACTCTTTGCCACTCCATGGACTGTGGCTTGCCAGGCTCCTCTGTCCATGGGATTCTCAAGGCAAGTGTGGGTTGCCATGCCCTCCTCCAGGGGATCTTCCCGACCTGGGGATCTTACCCACAGCTCTTACGTCTCCTGCGTGGGCAGGTGGGTTCTTTACCGCTAGTGCCACCAGGGAATCACAACATTATTACAATAGAAAAGCACTATCAAGGCTATTGAAGGAAAAAATTAGAGAAAAGAAAACTCGCCCATTTTTTAAATGGGTGAATTTTATGATATGTAAATGCACCCCAATAAAGCTTTTTTTTTTTTTAAGGCACAAAAGTATCATCTCCTGTCTTAGTCCAGTCCAAAGTGCCACAGGATGGGTGGCTTATAAACAGCAGAAACTTCTTCCCCCCAGTTTTGGAAGTTGAATGTTGAGGAGTTCAAGATGAGGGTGCCAGCGTGGTCGGATTCTGGTCCCAGCCGTCGTCCACGCTGCTGCGTCCTTACGGTCGAGGGGCGAGAGAGCTCTCTGGGGGTCCCTTTTATAAGGGCGCTAATCACATTCGTGGGGACTCCACTCTCATGACCTGTAACACCCTGCAAGGCCCCTCCTTCTCATACCTTCATCTTTGGGGTTAAGATTTCGGCATAGGAAATCAGGCAGCCAGGCACAAACTTCCAGTCCACTGCACCCTTGTTACCTTCTTATCAGGCTTCACCAGGATGAGAAAAATCACCCAGGTTCTGGCAGGAAGTGGAGCAGGAGGCATTGGCAAGTTAGGTACCATCTTGCGGGGCATCCACACGTCACTGTCACTGCCAAGGAAGTCCTCCGCTTAGCGGACTGGCTGTGGCTCCCTCACCTCCGTTTTTTTGGTTTGTCTGTGCTGGGTCTTCCTTTCCGTGCCACTGCACACGCCTCTCTTGCTGCCGCAAGCCAGGGAGCTGCTCTTCATTGCTGTGCGTGGGCTTCTCACCACAGAGGCTTCTCCTGTGAGGCTGGGGCCTTAGGGCGCACAGGCTTCAGGAGTAGCTGCACACGGGCTTGGTTGCTCCGTGGCCTGTGGCATCTTCCCAGGCCGGGGGGTCACATCCATGTCCCCTGCGTTGGCAGGGAGGCCCCTATCTGCTGTGCCACCGGGGAAGCCCTCCTTTACCTCTTGAGGGTGGGACACTCCGCACACGGTCCATTGTCTGTTTACAATTGCTTGATCACATGCTTTCCCTGAGACCCTCCTGACCTCCCCGCACCCTCCAGGAGACCCAGGAGGGAAGCTGAGGGGCAGGGGTTTCCGGGGGGCAGGCAGGAGCCTCCATGCAGAGCCCCTGAACAGACCAAGAAGAGCCAGAGACGCTCCTTCCAAAGCGGCCCATGTGAGGATTCATTCTAATCACGACCTTGGGAGGTCAGAAAGTGGCATCATCCAGTACATCTTGGTTGGGGAAGAAGACGAGTATGGCTGACTTTAGACATCTCTTTCTCAAGTGGATAAAAGTTTAGCACTTAATTTTGGTTTAGCATCAAAATTCAGCACTTAAGGTAGAGGGTTTGGGTGCACGGAAGCTCATTTCTCCCGAAAACTCGACTGCCTAGAGAACTGGGCCATAGTGAGTGAGCCGGCTGTCTGGAACACCGATGGGCTTTGCTGGGCCAGCGCCCTGTCGCCCCCGGGATGCTGTTAGGGTATCTGGGTCGAGCTGGGGAGACTCGCGTGGCCTCGCCTGGGCTGGGGAGGGTGGGACCCAGTGGGCCCGGGTTGGGGTGGCCGGGTGGCAGGCGGTCAGCGGCCCTGTGCCCGCAGGACGCCTTCCAGGAGGAGTACTCCCACACGGGCACCTTCCCCGAGACGCCTATGGTGCCCCCGCGGCGGCCCTGGACGCTCGTCAACTGGCTCTTCTGGGCCTCGCTGCTTCTCTACCCCTTCTTCCGCTTCGTCGTCAGCATGGTGAGCAGCGGCTCCTCCCTGACGCTCGCCAGCTTCGTCCTGGTCTTCTTCGTGGGTGAGTCGGGGCCGGCGGGGCCGGGGCCGGGTGGGAGCCTCTGGGGGCGGGGGAGGACGGGCCCCGGAGGGGAGGAGCGCCCCGGTCGGAGTCCTGAATCCCGGAGCTGGAGGACCGCCTCACCGCCTCCTGGTGCGCGCACGCGCGCACGGGGCGCTGTGCACACGGGAAGCCAGCCCCTCCGGGGACGAGCTCCTGGTCTCTGCAGAGGGCTCTTGTCACACTCGCTTCCTCCTCACCTGCAAGAAAACCATTTCCTGGGTCCCAGCAGGAAGCGACTAAGGCTCTTTGTCACCAAGAACAGGTCTGGATCTTTTGGGGGAAGTCAGCGTGGGCGCTTCTCCTTGGCTGGCTGCCACGTGGAGACAGTGGTCAGCTCAGTCCTTTCGTGCGTCCCTTTGGGCTTTGACCTGGGCGTCGTTTCAAAGGACCGCTGTTTCTCCATGGCCCATGCTTCCCTGGATACTGCTGCTTTTTGATGGCAGGGGCGGCCAGTTCCCGCTACAGTTTCTAGGCCGGGTATGGCCTGGCCGGCCGTGTGTCCAGGGTGGGGGGCTGTGGTCTCCAGGCCCTGCCGGAGGGGATGGACCCCGCCTTGCGCAGCAGCAGCAGCAGGAAGGCAGCACCCTCTGGAGGAGTCTGGGGCTCCCCGCAGGTGACCGCTGGAGACACAGGGCGCCTCCAGCTTTGGAGGAACCGACTACTGTCTCCCCAAGGCCTCATCACCCCTGAGCCCGCGCCTTGCTTCCCCCTTCCCTGAATTAAAATGTCTTGGTCCTCTCACAAAGCCTTTCACCCCTGGAGTCACTCCACAACGCCGTCAACTCTGCGGCACAAAGTTCTAATACTGGGGCGGGGGACTGATATTCGGAGCTGGCCCCAGGCTGAAGGCAGCCTGTTGTAACGGACCCACGGGCTCCGTGAGCCTCGTGGGCTGGGTGGACCCCTAACCCCGTCCCCGGTCTGACAGTTCACAGACAGGATCCTGAGGCCCTGGAAACTCACACATTGCGACTTGGAGGTTTCATCCACTCCCCTTCTATCCACTTTTTCACGCGTACTGCAAGCAGGCTGTGCTGTCAGGCTGTGATGGTGCCGGGCTCATCAAGGGGATTGAGGTAGACATGGTCCCCGCACCCAAGGAACTCACTGCGCCTGTCCTCTCTGGAGGCAGCACGTAAACCGCAGCTCCTGCCTCCGTATCCTGGTTTCTAGCCTCTTGGTGGTTAAACTGGGCTCTCGCGTGCATCCTACACTTTTTATCTCTTTGGGCCAAATCCCGCTGTTGGAGAAAAGGCAGGCAGGGACACGGCTTGTCCGCTGCTCTGAAACTCACACCAGAAGCTGTGTTGAGACATGCTGGGAACTAAAATAGCTATTTGAGCCCCTGCATTGTCCAGAAATGCCCTTCCTTACGCTTTGCTGAAGGGTGCCTGTAAGTTGCTGCATTGCATTCACCAGAGAACCCTCTTTGTCCTAGGGATGGGCACCAGAAGGTACAGCTTAACACATTCTGCTCACCTCCACTGTCCAAGGATTGAAACTCACCACACAGAACAGCCTTGCTCTAACGTCTCTTAGTCCAGTTAGAACCCCGGCCCCATGCTCAAGGGTAACTGTCAGGCAGGGATGATGAAAAGCACCCCGGGTCAGCCAGCTCTCAGCTGATGCTTGAGAGTCACAGAGCTCCCTCCTTTATTCCATCAGGCAGGTCCCACCAGAGTCCCCACAGACCTCTGACCTGCCCTTCCTGTTTCTGCAGCTTCCATGGGGGTCCGATGGATGATCGGCGTCACGGAAATTGACAAGGGCTCTGCCTACGGCAACATGGACAGCAAGCAGAAACACAGCGACTGACCTGGGATGTGTCACCACCCGAAGGGGACCTTGGGGGAACTGGTGGAAGCTGCCATCACCCTTGGCGGGACCCAGTGACAAAGCTGGGTGAGCCCCTGCCGGGGAGGCAGGGGCTGCGGTCTCAGCGCCAGGTGGGGAGGAAGATGTACTTAAATCTTCTCTCTCCCCGCACGCTTTAGTGGGCTTCGGGTCTCGTTCTTTCCATGTGTGAGCCTGTGTGAGTGCGTGTACATGTGTGCTAAGAACATATGTGGGAATGAGGTGTGCGGAGTGTGATCATTCCGAGGGTATCTGAGGTGTGGGGGGAGGGCAGAAATGGGGACCTCGGAGGGTGGGGGGTTCCCTGCCATCCTTTGGTGCTGAGTTTTCTGTTAACCCTGGCTCGCTACAGAGTGAAAGACACTTTGGTAAGATGACTAAATTATGCCTCCAAAAAAAAAAAAAAAAAACAAAAATTAAAGTGTTTGACTTCTCTCTGGTGTGTGCACACAGCGCCCCCCTGCTTCCCTTCAGACCCCCTTCCTGCACTTCAGCGTTCTGGACCACGATGCTCCAGAGAGCACTCCCGAGCAGGGAGCTGGGGGCCAGGGGCAGGGGCGCGGAGGGCAGGCTGGGGTGGCCTGAGCAGGTGGGTTCCCAGCGGCAGGAGCCTGCAGTCTGTGTGGAGATGGCAGGTGCTAGAAGGCTAGCTGAGCACGTGTGTGGGACCCAGGGATGCCCCGGAGGCAACCCTGGTTCCCCCAGCCGCCCTGCAGTGGAGTCTGTCCGGCCTGAGTTGTGAAGATGTGTCCCGTCTCTGAAGAACCTCCTCGAAGAGCAGGCTCGTCTTGAACGCTGAGATGAAGGCTGGCAGTCCTGCAGGGATGTGAGAGATGCCTTGACATCTAATGTTTATCCCTGTAGCAAGCAGAAATTGGGTCCCCCAAACCAGTGCAGGCTCACTTTTACTAGAGGGCCGTACACAGGAGCCCAGGTGCCCCTCTGTGCAGGCTCAGACCGAGCGGACATGGGTACATGGTCCCCCCGGCTTCCGCCCTCCTTCTGGAAGCACAGACTCCCCTGATGGAGGAGCTTCACCCCATGGCACCTAGGGCCGCGTTTAGAGTAACAGTCCATGTACAGAATTCCGGCAAACTGCTGCCAGCCGTCAGATGCCAGGTGCAAAAGAAGAGCGGAGAAAAGCAGCAATATTTCCGGAGGAGGACGATGGGAACCTGGACGCTACGCGACCTCAGGCTGAGACGCCACGGCGCCGGGTCTCCTGGGTCCGTGCACGGAGCGGGGTGAAGGGCCGCTCCATGCCGCCCAGTCCTTACTGCTGTTCTGCTGAAGCTCTGTAAGGGGATGAACTGTCCCATATAGACAGTGGCCAGATACAATGTAAAGGCTTATTCTGTTCTGAACCACGTCCTAGGTTCACTCTTCAGTCACGGGAGTGCTCACCGCGCACAAGTGACGTTGCGAGAGGGTTTAAGAGGAGCTTTCTGCTGAAGGGAGGACAGGGCAGCATTGAGCCAAGACTGCAGAGGTGAAAAGGGGACACTCTGGTGTGGTCGTGGGAAGGGAGGGTCTGTGAGGCCCCCACCTGGGTTGACTCTTCCTGGTGTCCCCAAGGGCGGGGCAGGAGACCCCACTCCCCCACCCCGTGCCTTTCCCGCCCTGTGTCAGGCCGCCTGCAGGGGTCGCAAGTGCAGCCTCCCCCAGAGGCAGAGATGCTCAGGTGTGCACCTGTCACCCCCCACCGGGGTGGGGCCGTCCTGCCCCAGGCCCTCCCAGCGCCCTGGGAGACACAGGAGAGCCATCAGCATCAGCACAGCTCAAACCTGGCAGCTCATTTGCTGGAAGATCCTGTTTTCCCAACTGGCAAATGGGGGTGATAACACCCACCTCTTGGGTCGCCTCAAGGGTGAAATGAGGCCGTACATGTGAACACACTTTAAGCACCCCACAGCATTAAACAAATCAAGATTAGGAAGTTGCCTCCATGCTGCTGCATCTCAACAAAACGCTCAGAAATTACCTTGGGGTGTCCAAAAACGTGTCGTTTTTCTCACTGTCATCTTCCCATTCAGTAGCAATAATCTGTGTCCTAATCACATTCATCCACACCTTCTGCCTGGAATGTGAAAAGCACCGACAGGCACTTAAGGTTCTTCTGAACTTGTCTCAGGGACCACACACAGAACAACAAGCAAATGAACAAGGCCGCTGACAGCGCAGACCTGAGGGTCCGGGTTAGGGGAGGGCGGCAGGACATTCTCCCGGGGAAGGACTGACAGGCGCTCCTTCTAACACTGCCTTAGGACCTGAGTGTGGGGAGCCGGCCGGGACCCTGAACAGTTTCACAGGCTCACTCTTCCGTGAGAACGTTCTGTCTGGCGGGACGGGCACCTGGCCACTGCTCCTCTCCGGTCCCGTGATGGCAGAGACAGCCACGGAGAGACACATCACCCCTTCCCCAGTCCCTTAGCCTGCGTTCAGGGTCTCCCAGGTGCCACGGCCTCTTCAGCAGGGAGCGGGGCTGGTTCCCAGGGTGTCACTTTTCTAAGAATTAAAAACCTGTGGGCGTGAAGCCGCCCCTCAGTCCCCTTGCTCAGAGCCTGCTCTGAGACCCGACGTGGAAGAGAAAATGCCAAGTTCGCTTCACACTGGAGGTCAATGCAGGGTCCTCCCGGGTGCTAGGAGCCACGTCCTAGGCCTGCAGCTTTGAGGCAGGGGGCTGAATGCACTTGTTCCAGGAAACCAAGCCCACAAAGGGATTTAAAAAACACCAACCACGCGAGATGAGTTTACGGGAAGTTGACCATTCTGTGACTGACATGGAAAAAGTATGGATGCACGTTCTGGGCTGGTCAACTACCTCTTTACCATTTGTAAGAAGACAGTTTGCCTTTGCGTAGGATCACACAGCATTACTGGAATGTCCTTCTCTAAAGAGAGCCGAGTAAAAGCAGCTACGGATGTTTAAAGATTTTTAGATGTGCTTTTCTAATAGATCCTAAACGGATCTGAAAGACAGCGATTTAGATGTACAATCCAGCCACTGTCCAGCCGGAACGTAGAAACAGCTGTGACAGACACAGACGGGGCCGCAGCGGTTTCTGGTTTTCCTCCTGGTGAAGCGGAGCAGCGTCCTGGCTGGTCCCCAAGCCAAACAGATGAGGCTTTTCAGAGGCTTTAAGAACTCACTCATAACTGGACAGACGTGGGAAGGCAGACTAGAGGGACCCATCCCCCGCTCACAAGAGGAGGTTCCGTCCAGCATTTGTCTGATGCGCTGCCGGGTCTGAGCGGGAGGAGCATGTCCTCTGGGGCAACACGGGAGGCCCAAAGGGCCACAGTTCCGCCTGCAGCCGCCACTGACCTCTTCTCCTGCCCCGGAGCTGCTCGGAAGGGCAGCCGCCAGCCTGACTGTCCAGCTGACTGCGTGCCGGTCACTCAGGTTGACCTGTTCCGTGTCAGCGTCACCTCCTTCAGCAGCTGTGTTCCTGAACCATGCAGCCCCACCTGCTGTTTACAGAGCATCAGATGAAGCAGCTGGGACACACGTGTTCCCTGACTCGGGGCCCTGCCTCCAGGAGCCGCAGGTTACACACAGCTGGTCTTTCCCCAGACACGCAGGCAGGCAAGCCTCCCGGGGCCGGTCCCTCTGCCCTCTGAGACAACCCCGACCCTGCACAGGAGGCCAGGGGGCTCGGCTCTCAGCCAGTCACCTGAGCTGCAGCGCGGACCCCGGCGACAATGCATGAGCAGGTGTCCCGAGCTCCGTGGCCGCATCTAGGGCTCCTGCATCCTTGGCGTGAGTGTCTCAAGAGCTTTCGACCACGTTACACGGAGACGGAGCACTGCAGACGCCCCCAGGCTTTCTGTCCCGCCTGCTACACGGGCGTCTGGGGCACCGGGCACCCCCCTGAGAGCAGGCTCAGTGCCCAGTCCTGGACCTCTTGACCTGGGACAGCTGAGACCCACTCACAGCACCTGCCACCACCTGGCATCTGTTTATGATGCTCGGCTGTTGGAGATGACCGTTCTTCTGGTCAGAAACAGCAGAATACACAACTTCACCTCAACAGCTAGCGTGGTGTCACCTCTGTAGGGGGCAGGCCGGCTCCTGCCCCTCCCTACCCCCCGCCCCCGAGTGTCACAGCGAGCAGTCAGTCACGAAGGGACACTGATTTACAGGCTTTAATAACTGAATTTCAATTGTCTTCTCTTGACGCCTTTTTCTAAAGTAAAAACAGAAACCTTTCTCAAGCACAGTGAGGCCAAAGTGAAACTGGTCACCACTGTGAACTTCAGTTATCAGCGGGGAAAAAAGCAAAGGGTTTCTCCAGCAAAGGGTAACTAGCTACAAATGAGGCATTCCCCAGTCCCTGCAGCCTTGTCCTACTTTAATATTAGGGTTATGGATTAATTAAAAAATAATAATAAGCACTTACTTAGACCTTTTCAGTATCTAGAAAATATTTCCTAGGACTATTGGTGAAGCTTTTCACTCAGCAAGACTCGTACAATTTTTACCTTTATTATTTTTTTACACAGTCTCATTTCACATGTTGGGAGTGAGTAGAGAGTTTTGAAATTTCTAGCATCTATGTTCTCTTGAGTTTTAAGGAGGTAAGTGGTATGAATACAAAGTTCGGGATGCTGAAAATTAATCCGTTCAGAAAGTGGGTTGGAAACCACTAAGGCTGCACACGTGTGAGGAAGTCACTCGAACAGGAATGATCTGAATGGACCAAGAAAAAAAAAAAATCACCTAATGCATGGGAAGAACTGTGCATAATTCTGGAATTCCTAATAGTTGACTCAAGAAGAGAACAGGTGGAGTGATGAAATGGCAGGTCACTGGAGCGTGTGCCTGGAGGACCACCCCAGGACAGAAGACTGGGGACCCTTTACGTTCAGTCCGGATGGGGCTGGGCGCTGAAGAGGCTGCTGGGCTGCAGGGAGAGCGAAGTGTTGCAAACAGCAAAGAAGTTTCCATCACAAAAGCCATCTGATCATCTCAGCAGATGCAGAAAGAACATTAGGTAAAGTCAAACATCTAGTCATGACACAAACTCAATAAACCAGGAGAACAAGGGAACGTCTTCAACCTCATACACGGCATTTGTGAAAAGCGCACAAGGAACACCATAAATAAAAGAATGACTGTGGCCAGCTAAGGTCAAAATCATGACAAGAACATGATTCTCACCAGAGTAGATCTGTTTTCTGGTTGGGGGCTGGGGGCCACAATTTAACAAGCTGATCCTAAAATTCTTAGGGAAACAAACACAAACGACCCAGAATAAGCAAAACAATCTTGAGAAAGCAGAACAAGGTTGAAGAACTCACACTTCCCAACTTCAAAACTTCCTTTACAAAGCTACACTAATTCAGACAGTGGGGTTCTACGTAAGACAGCTGTGCAGATCAATGGAACAGAACTGAGAGCCCAGAGATAAACCCCCAGATTTGTGTTCAACTGATTTCAACAAGGATGCCAAAACAATTCAACAGAGAAAAAAGACTCTTTTTAACAAATGAATGCAAGGTCTAATAAATACTGACATGCAAAAGGGTGAACTTGGACCTTTATCTGATATGATATATAAACATTAAAAATAGATGACAGAGCTAAATATGAGAGCTGAAACTCTACAACTCTTAGAAGAAAATACAGGTATAAATACTTCATGACCTTGAGTCAAGTCATGATATCGAGAGCACACGCAGTAAAGAAGCAGCTTGTAAACAGACTTTAAAATTGAAGGCTTCTGTGCTTCAAAAGAAGCCATTAAAATGTGAAGAGACAGGCCACAGACTGTGGGAAAAAAACATTAGCAAATCAAATATCTGGTATTTGATTCTATCCAGAATGTATAAAAATCTCTCACAACTTAGTAAGAAGACAAGTAACCCAATTCAAAAACGGGCAAAAAATTCACATAGACATCTCACTAAAGAAGACAGATGAACAGCCAACACACACAAGAAATGCTCACCATGGTCAGAGAAATGCAGATCAGAACCACAGTGAGACACCACTTGAAGTATACCTTGATGGCTACTATAAAAAGACAGTGTCAAGGGTTGGAAAAAGCTAGAACCTTCTGTGTTGCTGGTTGGGAATTTAAGTCAATGCAGCAGCCACTTTGGCAGTTTGACAGTTTGTTGAAAAAATTGAACATGGATTTACCCTATGAGCCAGCAGTTCCACTCTCAAGAGAATGAAAATACAGATCCACACAAAGACCTATATGCAAGTGTCCGGAGCAGCATCATTCACTGCAACCAAAAAGTGAAAGCAGTCAGTGAATAAATAAAGCACGTGGTATATCCATACAATGGAACAATGCTCAGCAATAAAAAAGAATGGTGTAATTAACACAATGCTACAACATGCACAAACCTTGGAGTCAGGCTAAGTGACAGAGGCCAGACACAGAAGAGCGCAGTCTGAAATCCCACTTACACTAAATGCCTAGAACAGGCAAATGTACAGAATCAGTAGATGGCTCAGTGGCTGCCTAAGGCTGGGGGAGGACTGACTGCAAATGGACATGAGCTTTCTTTTGGAGAAACGGAATTATTCTAAGATGGATTATAATGATGGCTATACAACTACCTACCTATGTTAAAAATCACTGAACTGTACACTTTAAATGTTACATAAATCATCCCTCCGAGAGCTATTTTAAAAAAATGAAATTACAAATCCTTCTGTTACGCCAACTTGATCAAGGACATTAATTTCTATGCTGAGGGGATCAGTGCCCTGGAGGGAAGGTGAACACAGACAGAACGTGCTTGGGCCAGCACTTGCCTAGAGTCAGCTGCCACGTGTCAGGACTGCGTTAGATACTCTCTAAAAAGATTTCAGGAAGCTTTAAGGTCAATCTTTTAAAAAAATTTAATAGCAAAAAGAAATAAGAGAACACCATCAACAACATATAATTTGGGCTATTTTAGAAAACTAACTGCTGAAATATTTACATTCTGAAAAAAAGACGCTTTCTTGTCAAGATATTATTCAGCAGTATTTACACTGACCCGGCACCTATACATCTTGATTTAAAAATAAAACTGAGCCCCCAACATGTGATAACAAGGCTTGAACTTTTATCTACTCTGAACTTGCAGTTAACATACAAAGACCTGAAAGGGCCTCCGACGTCCTTAGTGTTGTTTCATTTTCTCTCCCACTTTGCGGCGAGGAGACTCCAGACCCTGAAGGACCTCCTGGCCACACGCCTGACGGTGCCCCTTCTGTTGGGGGACACAGCAGTGACAAGGGCAGACTTCTGTACAGATAACGTGTTGGCTCTGAAGCTGATAGCCACTGAAAGACAATAGAACAGCTTTCCTAAAATAAACCATTTATTGAAAAAAGAACCTTTTCTCTTAAATGTCATTAATCGGTCTTTTGCAGAACAAACCTGTGGCTTGCCAATAACAACAAAAAAGGTAAGGTTTCACAGTCAGTGCACTCGACAAAACAGGAGATTAACAACAAGGCCCAGGACGCCTGATAACACTACAACTGCTTTTGAACCTAGAAAGGTCGACGGTATTACACTGATGCCACGGTTCTCCATCGGCCGGGACACAGCGGGCGCGGAGGCGGGGGTCCGTGTACAGTAGTAATGGCACTTGGCACGCAGCTTCTCTACCTCGCGGACACCAGCTCTCAGGAGGGCCCCGGGCCACGGTGCGCGGACAGGAGCAGCAGGAGGTGGATGCTCGTCACTGGGCAGCCGGCCGTCTCGGAGGGTCACAGAGGCCGACGCCACTTCTCGGCGCGGTCTTCGTGGAAACGTTACATACAGTAGTGATCGAGGGGATTCTCCGAGTACAGGCACTCTGCCAGGCCCCAGACTCATCAGCTTCACTCTTCATCCGTGCAGACCTGTGAGGAAGGCAGGAGAGTGCTGAGCCCTACTGGTGCATGCTGCATGCCAGGTTTACAGGTGAGTCATCACCAGTGCCCCCTGATGCTCCGGCAGTGAGCTGGCCCAAGGCAAAGGCGTGATCGAGGCGGTGGGATGTCACCACCAAGCTCTGGCTTTACGAACTGACTACTGACAGCATCTGTCAGGATGTATCTGTACAGTATCAAGTCAACAAAAATTGTTTATACACCTTATAAACAATGAACACATTTTTATTTAATTACAAATCCCTAGTATCTACGCAGCAAACAGAGCTACTGGCTCCTTGATTTCACTCCCCCAGGAATAACGTCACCATCCCCCCAGCCTCATCTCCCCGTTTCAGGACCTGTAAATGTTTTCTCCAGGGTTCCTTCCACTCTCCTTCTATTTCTTCTCCAAATACTGTCCCAGCAGTATTTCTGTCTCCAAGCCTATCTCCTACCCCAATTTTCTCCTGAGTGCCAGTCCAAAGTATTCACATGCCCCCCGCAGGTGTCCCAAACCCACCTCAAACTTCATCTACCAAAGAGAAAACCATCACTCCTGGCCCAGCCCTCTGCCAGCAGGCCTCCTGACCTGTCCTGGTGAGCGGAACCCGATACCTGGTGATGCAAGCAGGGCCTGGTGCCGCCCTGGGCTCCTGCCCCACACACCCCCTTCCACACCCCGTCATTCACACACTCGCAGCCCCCTTACCCGCTATGTGTGGCTGACCCCTCACCCCTGACCTCCCTTCCCAGCCTATCGGCCATGTCAGCAGCTTCCTAACCAGTCTCCTGCCTCCACAGTGATCACTTCCCAGCACAATAATCGTGTTGCACTTTCCAATAAAACTGACATCCCTCCTCACGGTTCCTGCCTACCTTCCGGTGCTATCGCTGGCCACTGTCCACACCCTGTGCTCCGTCAGCTCTCACTGACACCCGGCTTCGCCCTCTCGGGAGCCAGACTCCCTCCCACTCTGTCCCCCAACTCCTGCCTCCGCTCCCTGAGCTGGCTAATCCCTTTGCAACGGCTCTGGCATCTCACTCTGAAGGAAGCAGGAGCTGGGGTCACCTGACGGGATGTACGTCCTCTTCTCGGTGATGCAATAACGTGGCACACGTCCCGCCGTCATGGCTCTACCGCAACCCTTGGTCGGTACTCGGTCTGTCTCTGCCCCCTCAGTAGAGACCGGTTGCTACCAACCCTGCACTCAAGCAGACTGCATACTCTAAAGGGAAACTGTCTCTCACCCCAGCCCCCTTAAAATCCCACTTAATGGTCCCAAGTGCCCCTCAAAGCACCAACATGGGTCAAGAAAAACCGCAATGAACATCTGCCCAAAGGAAAAAAAAGACATACAAAATTCCTGGCACCGTACATTTTAGTTCCTTTCCATTTCAGGTATAGATATTTTCTATTTAAGTTTCTAAACTTCATTAAGTGCCCGATGTGAACAGAACACAAACATTTATATAGCACTCTGCCAAACCTTGACGAAGGAATGGTCGAGGAGCTGGCTGGCCGTCCACCGCATCCTGGGCTCGCTTTCCAGGCAGCGAGAAAGGAAGTCCTTCCCTTCGGGGCTTAATCGTTCAGGGATCGGCGGCTTGTGCCCCATTCCCACTTTGTACATAATCTGAAAGTTGTGTTCATACTCATGCCAAGGTCTCTAAAAACAGGAAATAAATCAGGTTTCGATACTACATGACCATAAAGAAAAAGCAGCTGCCCCATCTCTTTCTAGGCATCTCAGTATTGATACGTACCAAGGCTGGCAAACTTTTACGTACGCTTGCAAGCCAGGCAGTCTCTGTCACAGCTATTCAATTTTCCCATTGTAACATAAAAGCAGGCTTAGGCTATAATATATAAATGAATGGGTATGACCGTGTGCCAATAAAACTTTATTTACAAAATCAGGCGGTGGGCATAGTCTGCCTACCCCCTGAGGTGTCCTATTGTCCAGCATTACCTAGATGTCATCATCACCTAATACATAAAATAATATAAAAATGTCAATAAAACAAAACTCAACAGTTATCTTCTTGGGATGTTTAATATGCTACCTTGTTGAATAATCAGCATTAAATTCTACTACTGCCAAGCTTATTTTATTACAATTACAGGGAAATGAGATTCATGGGCAAAGAACTAAGTTTGCATAGCCTCCCAATTTATGTACCATTGTTTAGCTATTGAGATGTATATTCTTCAGTGTGAGAACTCGCTCTTTTTCCAATGTATGGCTTGACTGAAATAACAGGTACCATGGGCATCTACGATAATGCTAACAGTAATAATACTAGCTAATATTTATTGAGCACTTATTCTCAGCAGCTGCAAGTCGAGCTGTATAATAATTTAATATCCTACCAATGATACTAAGAGGTTTGTAACTTTCTTGTTTTATAACTAATGCTATAACCTACCCCCCCGACCCCACACACGACTTTTATAAATCTGTACAATTGTTCATCAGCAGTATCTTCATCAGAGGATCAATTCTGAGGATTTTCAGATACTATGTCACACATGACCATTTCACTGCCCTTGAAATCCACACGCTCTGTCTGTCCTTCCTTCTGTCTCCCAGTGCTGTCTCTTGAGTCGTGTCTGACTCCCTGCAACCCCATGGACTGTAGCCCGCCAGGCTCCTCTGTCCATGGGATTCTCCAGGCAAGGATACTGGAGTGGACTGCCATTTCCTCTTCAGGGCATCTTCCTGACCCGGGGATCGAACCCGCAATTCCTGCACTGGCAGGTGGGTTCTCTACCTCGAGCGCCACCTGGGAAGCTCTGGCAACCACTGATCTCTGACTTGCCTGCTCTGCCTCTTCCGGAATGCCGTAAGGTTGAGAATCATACAGGATGTGGTGTTTTCAGATTGGCTTCGTTCACTCAGCAGTATGCTTTCTCAGGTTTCTCCCTGTCATTTCATGGCCAATTTCTTTTTGTCACTGCATAATATTCCGTTGTGTGGATTACCACAGTTTATCCATTCGAAAGATTCTTGGCTGCTTCCAAGTGGTGGCAATTATGAATAAAACAGATACAGGCATTCATGTGCCAGTCTTTGTGTGGACAGAAGGTTTCAATTTCTGTTTCCTCTCGTATCTGCTTACTTTCCTGTGTTTTAATTGGAGTTTTATGCTTTTGCTTTTCCTCTGAGGAGTCCTCTAAGTCATGCATCTGATAAACATTTGGTTCCTAGTTCGTCACTTGTTTTAACTTACCGTATCTTTTGACAGGTTATGTTCTCTCTTTTGCAGGAAACATGTTCCTGGTACTCATGATGGGCGTGAAGCCACAGTGACCGCTCTGTTAATACAAAGTGCCCCCTCAAGGCTCTCCACCAGGCATGGGCTCTGCTCACCTTGCCAGTCACCATCTCTATGACAACACACCCCAGGCTCCAGATGTCAGCCGCACGCCCATGCCCCTCTCCTTTGGCGCGAGTGATGACTTCCGGAGCCATGTACGCTTTAAAAGCCACAGATACAACGAGGAACGGGTTACAAATACAGCATCATGAATTAACAGAGCCAAGCAAAACATTAATATTATCTAATATTCCATAGAGAAGAAGCAACTGATTTGTTCAGGGGAAACTTTCTCTCAATTACATAATAAAAAATATCAAGACTTTAAAATAATATCTCAAAATAATTTCTTGAATGGATATTTTAGGAGCCAAATTAATCTTCTAAAAGACAATTTTGAATGTGTAAATATTCAGATAAATTCTATTTGTAACGAAAAATATGAAATTTAGCCTGCAAAAGTGAATGTGAAGTTTTATGACATGTTTCTAAATGATCAAAACAAATAATCACCATTAAAACATAATGCTGTTTTGACTAGAATAGTTTTAATAACCCAGTGTGAAACACAAGGCTTTTCTGGGAAGGGAATGAGGCCTTTCTTCCCTCCTGTAAATTTAAGGGAGAAATGTGACTTCCCAATCTGATAAGCACTTTCAGGCGTGGCTCCCCCCTCGCCTGGTGAGAAGCCCTGACTGCTCTCCACGTCGGCCCACCAAGAGGAGGGCGGAGAGGCAGGGTCCCGGTACGCTGGAGGGAGCCCCAGGGCAGAGCCGAACCTCACCAGACCCACCTGCTGTTCCCAGCGTGCTGTTCACTTCACCAGGCATGGTCTGTGCATTGTTCTTAAGCTTTACAGAACATCCGAAATCCCCCAGCTTGATTAGTCCAGACGAGGTCAGGAAGATGTTGGCACCTAACAGGAAATGAGCAGCGGTGAGCCTCTGAGACACAACGGGTGAGCCTCCGAGACACAACGGGTGAGCCTCTGAGAGCCTCTGAGACACAACGCAGGAGTTTTGAAGCGCACGTGGTAACCTGAACTATCAGGAACTTGATTCGCAACATTATAAAGATTTATGAAACTTTACTTGCAAAGTGTTATCATTAGGAAGATTTTAAGCCTCATTCACAAATGGTAATACAAAGTAAAAAAATTTTAATTTCAGTGCAGACAGCTTTGACAAATTCTGAACTGAAACACACGCATAAATTCCAACATTAAAAACCCAGGGAGAGGGACTTCCCTAGTGGTACAGTGGATAAGAATCCACCTGCCAATGTAGGGGACGTGGGTATGATCTCTGGTCTGGGAGGAGTCCTCCTGCCGCAGGGCAGCTGAGCCCATGCAACACACTACCGAGTCCAAGTGCTGCAACTGCTGAAGTCCATGCCCCTAGAGCCTGTGTTCTGCAAAAAGAGAAGCCACCTCCACGAGAAGCCCGTGCACTGCCATGAAGGGCAGCCCCTGCTCACCACAACCAGAGAAAGTCCGCGTGCAACAACCAAGACCCACTATAGCCAAAAATAAAATAATTAATTTTTTAAAAACCCAGGGAGATACTTTAAAGAGAAATTACCTATAAATCACAAATGTCTGTGGCAGCAGTTCTGAAGGTGAGAGCTTGTGTACAATCAGCAGTGGCCATAGCAGGAGGCAAGTGTAATAGAGACCTAACACACACACACACTCACTCTCTCTCTCTCTCTCTCTCTCTGCTGGTCTGCAGAGCTGCATTCGAAGCCACCATCAGACTGAGTCCAGGCTGATGGAAAAGCCTGTTCTGAGCATGTCTCCTATCTCGGGAGCAGTGCACACACCTGGCCCATACTCCAGTTGGAACCTGGGGTCACTGCTCATCTCCCAGGGCGGCCCCACCTCCTGCAGGCTACAAGGCCTGAACCCCCCCAACTGAGCCACATGGCTCAGCCTTCCGTCCAAGGTACCTCCTTCCAAAAGCCACACAGAGCCCTCACATTAGACAGCCAGCTGCACAATGAGCTGCTGACCCTCCCCGCTCCCCAGTCAGGCGGTCCCTCCGGAGCACATTGTGCTAATGCATGGTTCTGGAGCTGACTCACAGGCCCTCTCTCTCACCCACACTGAGCTATAAAGATTATCACACGGACGCACATGGACGGACTTGATTCAAGGACTCTGAGGGATTCTCTTTATGGCCATGGTCAACGACACGAAGGTACCACTTCATGAATGTGGTGTTTGTGTCAGAACAACTAGAAATGGGCTACGCCACAGTCTCACCCAGAGCCGATGAACCAAATGCCCAGACGACAAAGCAACGTGGTGGACGGGGTGGGTGGGCGGCAAGACTGGGGTACGCTGGGCATGCAGGAGCCATTACAGAGCGTGGGCAGTTCTTCCACCAGCGAAGCAGGCCCTGGGGTGGCCCAGCCCCACAGAGGCTAATGTCTGGTTGCAAGTCCGGCCATCTACAGTGAACCTGTGTAGGTGGCCTCAGGTTAAGGGAGAAAATGAAATCCTTCAGTCTGGGGACAGTTAGAGACCAACCTAATTTGTCATTCTAATTATCCCTGAGACTTCCCAAATGCCCAGGTCAGGGCCACGGTGTGGGTAAGGGAAACACAAGGGGGGCAGTTTTCGGATGAGCACGGCTGCTCCCCTCACACGAGAAGGGTCAGCACTTCCCTTCAGTCGGTGTGACCTAGCTGACCTTGAGCAGAACTCTACACGGGAGGAGGGGAGTGGAAATAAACCCTGAAGCGAAAGGTTCATGTTCGTCGCTAGGTCATATCCAACAGTTTGCGACCCCATGGACTGTAGCCCACCAGGCTCCTTTGTCCACGGGATTCTCCAGGCAAGAACACTGGAGTGAGTTGCCATGCCCACCTCCAGGGGATCTTCCCAACCCAGGGATCAAACCCAGGTCTCCTGCATTGGAGGCAGATTCTTTGCCATCTGAGCCACCAGGGAAGCCCAGATAAACTGTCCTCTCCCCAAACTCAGCTGCAAATCGTCACTTACAGCAGCATTCCCGATTCACCATCACTTTACATGTTCACAATGTTCACATTCAAATACATGAGGGAAAGAAAGGATGTTCTGATCACAAATGTCCAGTAACTACCCAGGGCAGGCCTATACAGCAGCAGATTTCGTTTTGGGGCACAGATCTGGCTAGACGTAGTGCTGAGCAGGAAGAGTGGAGCTGCGTGCTCCTAGAAGGAGACGTGTGTCCTGCACAGTTTCCCGATGCTGGGTTCTTTACAGAAGAATATTCACAGTACAGGTGTTTCTCTCTGGAGATGCGAGGGCGGCCACCCCGTGCTGGGCACGGCTGGCGCCCTGGCGGGCAGGGGAGTGTGGGGTCACCTTTGATGTCACGGTGCACGATGCCATGCTCGTGGAGGACGTTGATGGCCACGGCGATCTGCTTGGAATACAGCCTGATGACGTGCTCCTGGAGTCCCAGCCTCGACACCTCTTCCAAGGTGCCCTCGTCACAGTACTCCATGAAGATGTACATCTCCTCCTGTGAGAGGAACCACACACGGCCCCACGTTTACCTGGATGCTGAGTGAAGAGCCTGGAATGCTCCACTGGCCAAGCCCCCGAGGACTCTTCCTTCTAAGGGTCAGCTGCACTGGTCATCCTGAAGTCTGAATTCGTCTCAAAACAGTCATTTCTAACTCCTCTATAAAGAGCGGAGTCTCTGCCTGTCTCCTCTGTCTGGAATTATACAGCTCGTTGGGATAAGAGCATCGCCTAATCGCAGGTGATAAATGTCTATAACCCTCTGAAATTCAGTCTGCTATATAATCTCAGACAGGGACCAACAGGACTGTCCCTATAAATAAATTATTAAGTACTGAAACACATCCTTTTCAGATATGAATTTATCTGTGAAAAACATTAAAAATCGCCAATATCCAACGTCCCCAGAAGCTCATATTCCACCAAGAAGTTCCAGGTGATCCTCTTTCCCTCCAAGTGTTTATTGGTAAATACAGGGGGGAAAACAAGCTGAGGTCTTCGTTTTCTCTCATTTTGCAACGGTTCTTCAAATACAAACAAAAGGAAAAAAAATTACTGACTAGTGTGTTCAACAGTGGCTCGGCAAAAAATGGAAGGGAAAAGAAAAAAGCAACCAACAGCAGTGTTGGGGAGCACTAGAGAAATCTTCTGATTGGCAGGATGGGTTTCAGTGCTTTATAATGTCGGGTTAATGACTACGGTCTACAACTTACATTTCAGGAAGGACTCCTCTAGTTTCAGAGAGAAGGCAGAAATGGTGTAACTCATGGAGATTTCCTGATAATTAGGCAAAGTTACTGTGCTCTGAAATGAGAAGACCTGTGATGTAGGACAGGACTCCATCTGCGCCCTCACTGACCGCTCACACCGCACAGTGTGATCAAAGTTGGCTTACTCTATGCAGCTCCACACCAAAATACCGAACCAGATTGGGGTGCTTGATGCCTTCAAAGATTTTCAGCTCGTCTGCCGTTTCCTTGATGGTTTTATGGTCATTGGGTTGAAATCGAATCTGGAAAAGGAAACCGGCTGGTTACTGTTGGCACCGGCTCAAACCAGAAACTCGCCCACCTGACTTCCGGGTGGGCTCTCTTCCCCTTGCTGACGAGTAAGGCTCGCCTGCTTTGGAGTATGTGCTCAGACAGCAGCCAGCGGGGTCACTTTCGTAACTGCAGACTGAAGCAACCAAAACACGGGACCGCCAGGAAGCAATCACAGGTGTTCAGGTTTGGGGCGAGACAGAGATGAGAGAAGATTCTGTCCTCACCAAGTTCACGACCGCGTGGGCACCATCTGAGCGCCCCTTGGCGAGGAGGAAGAGACGCCGTGGGGGCTCAGGGGCAGGGCCGCTCGTGCCCGGCACCCCCCGGGGGCTCGGGGGACCAGCCTCACCCACCCTGGCCCTCTCTGTCTCCTGGGGGGCCTTCCTCGGGCGTTCCCCGCTCCTGCCATTCCACCTCCAGCAGTTAACAGGCTGCTCATTTCTGAACCTCATCACAAATGTCCCCCAAGCCCCCTGACCAAGTTCCCCATGGTCCCAAAGGTGTTAATGCCTAGACTGTGGGAAACACCAGTGTTTCAGACGTCTGAAACGTTAGCCCACTGTGGGAACACTGAGGCCAGCCCTAAGCTCGAGAACACAAGCCCCGTTTCCAAGTCTCCAGCACACGGAGGCCCCAGGGGCCGGGCACCCACCTCCTTCATGGCCATCAGCTCGCCGGTGTCGACGTTGATGCAGGTGTACACCTTCCCGTACTGCCCTTCCCCTGTGAACAGGGACAGACGTGCCGCTCTCAGCCAGCAAAGCCAGGCCACTCTAACTCATTCACACGTATAACAGTGCCTTCCAATCCTGACTCTATATTCACGTATCTAGAATCGTGCTTACCACAGTCTACTACTGCAAGATCCAAACTGTTTCTCAATGTTCCCTGGTAACCTAAGTCTCAGGCAATCTTTTCACTATGTCTTACCTGTAAATACCTGTAAATAGAATAGAACTGACCAGCAAATCCCAGAAGAGGCATGAAGGTGAGCTCCAAGCCCCCTGGTGCACACTCCAGGGCCCCTTATAGCCCTGTAGGAGGTCTGGGCCGGGGGGCAGGGGGCGTGGCCGGGGTAAGCCTGGCTGCCATCTCAATGGACCTCTGATGTATGTCCAGGCATGTGGGATGTTAGTGGGGTATTCTAAGACACCTTCTGAAACATTAAACTAAGGGGATATACGGCTACGTAAGACTGAAGAATTCACACCATTTTTAACGGATTTGATTCTGTTCAGCGTCTTCTCTCCTGACAGCTCTACAAAAACTTCCTGAGGCTCAGAGAGTCCTATATTACAACTGCGTTTGCTTCTTCAGACCTAAATGCTCAACAGATAAATGCATTTGAAAGGGGGAAAGGTCTGAAACATAATCAGCTCCTTCTCTCACACAATCTATCACTAGTTATTTAACAGGAAACTGCTTCATCTGGAAATTAATTAATGTTTTAGAAGACACTGTCCCAATGGCATTTGTATTCAGTCTCGCTTCAATAAGGATCATGTGGGAATAAGATGGAAAGCATACAGACTAGAACCAAGGGGTAAGATTTATGGAGTTCTCCACTTCTGGAGTTATCAAGCTGAACTATTCCATTTAATGAATCATTTAAAAATCTCTTTTACATTGTTCTTAGAACACATCCTACAAGCGAAACCAAAAAATCTGAACCCTGTGCGAAAGGGAGAATGTATATTTGCCACGTCTGTAAGAGAAAAAGACCAACCGTGGGAGACTTCACCTAAAGAAGTGTGACTGTTGCCATTTCTAACAGGGACAATCTCTGCGTCGTATTCTTTAGTTTCCTTACCGATTTTGTTTCCTCTTTGCCACTTAAAGGTCACCTTCCTCAAGCCAACATGCATGACGTTGTCGTAAGACTTGGGGGTGTCACAGACTTGACCAATGATGTTTTTTCTCCTCATTTCTCGATACCGCTTTTCTTCAAACAGTCGGACTGACTTCTGAATGGCTTCTATGGGTCCTTGCTTAGAAGCAGTATCTGCAAGAAATGTAAACTCAGTCATCCCAACAACCATAATCAAGTCGACTTCCAGCAAATAATCATAAAAACAGAGCAACAGACATTAGCACTCCATCAAGCATCATCTATTCAGCTACACAGCACCTGAATTAAAGTCCCCAAAACCTAACGTCTTCAGACCGTACAATCCGTAGAACAGAAGCTACCCAGAATCAGTGTCCCCCCAGGTTGGCTCGGCTCGGCAGTGACCACCTGCCTGCCTCTAGTCTCTCCCCTGCGCTTGCTCTCACTGCTCACAATTTTCTTACTGTTTAGCCACTCAGTCGTGTCTGACTCTTTGCGACCCCATGGACTGTAGCCCGCCAGGCTCCTCTGGCCACAGGACTTCCCAGGCAAGAATACTGGAGTGGGTTGTAACTTCCTTCTCTAGGGGATCTTCCCCACCAAGGGATCAAACTCGCGAGTTCTGCGTCTCCTGCAGATTCTTTGCCACTGAGCCACAAGGGAGTCCCCCAGAACTCTCTTACTCAAACATAAAATCTGATCACGTTGTTTGCCCACATAATTTATTTCATGGTTCATCCCAACCTGCTGACCAACAGTCTAAGGCCATCATGCCGGGTCTTTCCAGGCTCGCTTCTTCTGGCCACTGCCCCTGGCCCCACCGCGGCCTCCGGACCAGCCTGACCGAGGAGCCTCCGTGGAGCCCAGCACACGGCCTCACTCCTCGCCCGTCCCCCGCGGTCCCTGGACCAGCCTGACCGAGGAGCCTCCGTGGAGCCCAGCACACGGCCTCACTCCTCGCCCGTCTCCCGCGGTCCCCGGACCAGCCTGACCGAGGAGCCTCCGTGGAGCCCAGCACACGGCCTCACTCCTCGCCCGTCCCCCACGGTCCCCGGACCAGCCTGACCGAGGAGCCTCCGTGGAGCCCAGCACACGGCCTCACTCCTCGCCCGTCCCCCGCGGTCCCCGGACCAGCCTGACCGAGGAGCCTCCGTGGAGCCCAGCACACGGCCTCACTCCTCGCCCGTCCCCCGCGGTCCCCGGACCAGCCTGACCGAGGAGCCTCCGTGGAGCCCAGCACACGGCCTCACTCCTCGCCCGTCCCCCACGGCCTCCGGACCAGCCTGACCGAGGAGCTTCCGTGGAGCCCAGCACACGGCCTCACTCCTCCCAGTCTTCCAGCTGTCAGAGCTCAACGCCCCTCCAGGAAGCCGTCTCTGATCTCTGCTGGGAAGGGAGTAAAGCTTTCCTTTCTCTAGAGTCAGAATGCCTGGAACAAAACCTGGGCTTCACCTTCTTCTAGGTGTCTGAAAATCGGCAAGTCAATTATCTTCTTTCGACATCAGATTCCAAAACAAAAACACCTCGTTTGGAGATACTATGAGAACTTAATGAAATCACACACATAGCACATTTAGCCCAGTGCCTGGAACATAAAATACTGGGTAAATTTTAGCTTTTGTTATTATCATTCCTTATTTTTCCATCTAGTCATCTCTATTTCTCCAACTTATTTTATCATGATTTATAGAAAGAAGTATCTTTTACATAGATATCTAAAACAACCATTTCATGAAACACATACTCTTTCTACATGTGACTGGGACTCAATTCAATTTGTGTGTGTGTGCGTGTGTGCGCGCGGGCTGATTTTACAACAACCCACCAACGAGTCACAATGCATAGTGTGAAAAGCTCTTGACTGCCACAGTTCTCACATGCAGTGCCCCAAGGAGGCACCTAAGAGCCCGAATGTTCTGTCAAAGAGATCACTGAGGACTGGGACTGAAAGGTTACTCTGAGGAGAAAAATTCCCAGAGATTTATAAAGTTCCAATTACACTGTCTGACTACAGTCATTTCCTAAAAACAGGGATCCCTGCTTCCCTTACCTCACTACATGACACATCAAGTCTACTTGGCACTGACCAAGGTTTCATGGCTGTCGGGCCGTGGGCTCCATTGTTAAATGTTTCTGGGAAACAGTCTTTTCTTTTACAGTAAACATTTCTCAAGATTTCCTAGTCTTTTAATCTGTCTGTGCAAACTGTAACTCTCCCAAGAGTTCCCAAGTTTACTTGACCACAAAGTATTTGTTTTGAAAATTATCCCAAAGACCTGGTATCCGTGGGAACCACAGATGACGTGAGAGGCCCTGGGGAGACCCCCTTCCCTGTCACCAGGCTCGAGCTGACAAACGCCGCCCCCGCAAACCCGCTACACACGCCTCACCTGCCCAGCCTGGTGAATGCGGCTTCATGGCTGCTCCCGCTTCCACCGCTTCCTGAACACCCCTTGGCCGGCGTCTTGTTTCACATTGCCTGCAACGGCGCTCAGGCCCACTCTCCACCTCCCCCGCGACCCAGGCCTGCCTCACTGTCCTCCTCACCCATCGCCCCCCACTCCCTGAACATAGAAGGCTTGCACGCTGCAGAGGCTCAGGGGCCGCCTGCGGTCTGCACGCAGGGCCTGGACCACCGAGCCCATCACTGAAGACTGGCTGTGCCGAGGCCTCCCCGCTGCCTTTCAACTTCACCTCCATTTACACCTGCGCTCCAGCGGGCCGGGCCAGCTGGTCTGTTCTTTAGCCACCAAGCCTCCAGATGTGTTTCTCATTCATCACTTTCCCTCCTGGCTGGACACAGACCTCCTTCTCCTCAGGGGACAGCCCAAGCCTCGGCCCTCCCTGAAGCCCCTCATGACTGCTCTGGGCCCGGTGACGACCCTCCTGCTCAGTTGCACCCGTTCCAGAAGGGCGCTGTGGGGGCAAGCCACAGGCAACCTCGGCCAAACGTCTGGCCTCTCAGAAACTCGGATCATTTACGAAAAGAGAACAGGATCCATTCTGCCTAGGGATGGCTCAAGACGGTTGTGACGAAGAATACGTGAAAGCGTTTTGTGCTAGACCAGGGCCTTTTCTGCTATTTATTCTTCTGGTTCAAACACCTGCTGTGTATGACAAATGCTTTCTCTCAGCTTCTTAGCATAATAAATAAGTGGTTATTTGTTTCACAAACATTTATTATATTCAAAAACCTACCACGTACAAAGGGCTTCCCAGGTGGTGCTAGTGGTAAAGAACCCACCTGCCCGTGCTGGAGACATAAGAGGCGTGGGTTCAATCCCTGGATCAGGAAGATCCCCTGGAGGAGGGAATGGCAACCCACTCCAGAGTTCTTGTCTGGAGAATCCCATGGACAGAGGAGCCTGGTGGGCTACAGTCCACACGGACACAACTGAAGCGACTTAACACACACACCACGTACAAAGGATTATGCGAAGGGCCCACCCACATGACACATAAAATGAACATCACCCTGTTTAAAGAATACACAACTGAGAAAAACACATTCCTGCTCCAAAGGAACTTATAATGATAAGAAACAGGAATTGCACACACACACAGCACAGACAGGAAGTGATGCCAGAGGCACAAAAGGGACCATAAAACAGTAATGTAGAAGGTCGAGTAAGTCATAAGCTGAAGCATATTTTAGCTGAAACTGTTTGCTTTATGCTTAAACATTCAACATTCTTTCTCTTACCCTTGGTCTGACTGATAAGCGTCCGAAGTTCCCAACTTCTTCGAGCTGACCCACTTGAATCACCTTTTGGATAAGCTGGTTCTGCAGAAAGTATTTTTTTCATACAAACTAGTTAAGACTTATAGAACAAACAGGTATATTTAATTCGCAGCCAGAATGAAACGTAGGTTAGTAGTGATGATTAGTCAAGCACCAACCTGTCATTCCTGGTGATTAATCTGTTTGGTGTGAGGGTGAAAAGCTGTCTCTACAAGCATTTAGAGCAAACTGCACCAAACTAAGAAGTTGTTAATGGGGTTACAGGACTTTAACTACATTAAGTTTTCACAAGTAACAGACAACAGAATAGTGAGCAGAAACTGGATTTTGCAGGGGGGTGCGGGGGGAGGGGTCCCCTCTTCCCAAAGTCCTGCCCAAGAGCATAGCAGAGCTACAGAAGCAACCATGTGGATTCTGGGCAAAGACTCCTAGAGTTCTGCATTCTAATAAAACTTAAGCCTGTCATCCACAAGCACAGTGCCACTTTATATTTTTAAAGTGAATTAAGAGTGCTTGACAATTAAAATATCAGGAACAAAAATTTTCAAATATTGTTTAGCAACAAAGGGAGAAAACGCACATGTAGAAAGGCACCTATATTAAAAGGCCAACATGCTCAGCATTAAACCTCTCCCAAGGCTCTATCACTCCTCGTTCTCCTTTCTTTTAAAAAGCCTTCCTGGCAGAAGCCAGTGGCCCAGGACGAGCGGTGAGGCTGGCAGGGGATGCAGTGGACACCTCACACACTCACCCTCGCGCTCCTCGGTGGGGCTGGAGTGGCGGCTCAGCGACCTGAACTGTAATTCAGCTGCGATGGAAGCCAGGCGGTCATTTTCAGGGACGCTGGAACCCCTGTTTTAACATTTTAAAAATTAAGCTATCAATTCGATAGAACTTGAAAGATTTGTGAGAGTCTTCTAGAGCAGCGAATCTCAACTGGGGGTGACTTTGCCTCCAAGAACATTGGGCATCTGTGGGTAAAGGACAATACGAAAGACAGCCCCCAAACCAAGACTGATTCACCCAAACTGACAGCACCCCTACCTAGACACCTGTCTCTGGGGTTTGGAAGGAAAACACAGGAGAACCTGGCTGCACAATACATGGCTTCATGTTAAAAACAGCAACAAAAATAAAAACAAAACAGTAGTGACTGAAGTATTATTGACATGTGTGGAAAGCTCTCTAATTTAAGCCCAGGATGGATTAAAATTAGGAGCCAAATCTGGCTAATATTTAAGATGATCATCACATTATATTCAAGTACTTAATTCTATTTAAAGTGCTAAAATCATTATATGATTCACAAGAGCTCAAGTCTCTTCAGGAGCAGGTGGAAGGGAACACCTAACCACTTCTTAAGCAGTAGCCAAGCAAAAGGGCAGAAGAGCAGGAAGCTTAACATGTAAAGGGCAAAGCTAATTTGTAGCTTTTCCAGAAGAAAAGTGTTCAGCAATCCAGAATGAGTCCACAAAATGGTAGATCAAGCCCAGAATTAAATAAGGGCAAGTGTTAAATTATAATTCAAATCATCCATAATAAATACAGTGTTAGTTTATTAACCAGTTTAGTGCGTATTTTTTTAAACGAATGATATAATGAAGTATGGTAGCTTTTACGCTTTTTTTTTTATTACAGACTGAGTAGGTTTAAAGCAACATGGTCTACCGGACAGACATTCACAAATTATGAAGTGTGCAAGGCTTTTTTTTAATCTCCCTACACTCTCAAGTCTAGTACAGTCTGTGTTAAGTCTGGAGTGAAGAGGACATCTCCTGCTATGTAGTTCATCAGGAAGTCTTGGCATCATTTCATGGAAAAAAAATCACTGATGCTGAAGTGAAGAAAAAACACCCTCCTCCTAAGCTGTGCCAATCCTGGGACCACAGAGAAGCCACTAACATCCCTATCTTCCTGCTTTCCCAGAGAGGAGGCTAGCCAACTCCACATCCTCAGATTCCTCCTGAGGCAACAGGCAAGAAAACACACTTCAACCAAATGGTGTATGGGTGAATGCCTAATAGCTCGCTGCAGGGGGAGCTGGAGTCTGCAGACTTCAACAGTTTCCGTGGTCTAACACCTGACTTGCATAATTCCTGAAAAATAAACAACCAGCTCTCGCAAACCAGTTAAGAGCTACTCCAGCAAGCAGAACACTGAAAGACTATTTTCTCGACCATGGTAAGATTGCGGAAGCCCATTTCCTAAGTCAAACCATATCGAATCAAAGTGTTGATCCGATGCCACGGGGCAAAGTAAAAATTTCCCTGTGGCTGACGTATCTCTAAGGCAGACCTGCGCCGCGCACAGGCTGCCGAGGTCAGGGAGCTGGGAATCACCCTGCCTCCCCCAGCCCATCCTGGCCCCGGTAGCCTGGGAGGCTGGGGCAGAGGTTCGGGTTGGAGGGTGGCAGGGGGCTGACCCCGCAGCTCTCCACGTCCTCATGGCCCCGCGGCTCCCTACCTCCCGTCACACACACGGCCAGGAAGTACAGACCACGTCACTCCTCGGTGAGGAAAGGCCTTCGAGATGGTACGTTATGACAGAAGTAAAATTTCTAGATCTCAAGGACTGTCCTAAAGGATAAACGAAAAACACTTCTGAAATGTTGCTTAAAACATGCTTGAGAAACCACCTGGGCAGGGCCTGAGACCAAGGGTGGGCACAGGCTGACTACACAACAATCTGGTTCAAGGTACGCACCCCCGACTGACAAAAGCCTGAACCAAGAGTTCACAAAACCTTCAGTTCTGGAGAAATCGCGTGGGAAGCTCAGTGCTGGCTGAGAGTTCTCAACTATGACTGCGTTTCAGGGCTCATCACCTCCCTAACTGCATTAACAAAAAAGACAGCTGCAACTCCCCACATGGCCACGAAGCACACGTGGAAATGTCTGCCATGGAATGTTCTAAACATGAAAAAAAGAGGGTCAACGGGAATTTGTTCAATGTTGTTAATTTTCTTTTTTAGTTGACTGCTTAAGCTGTAAAATACTTGGGCTTTTTTTTTTTAGGTTATAGACAAACATTTGTTACTAAAAATTAGGGAATATTAACTATTTTAATGCATGAGAAAAGGGGAAATATCTGTAGACATTTTAGACTGCTATAAACCAAGTCTAACAATACCTTCATCTTCATGTTGATGTATGGCAGAAACCAACACAATATTGTAAAGCAATTATCCTTCAATTAAAAATAAATAAATTAAAAAGACCTTAGTCTATTTTAAACTCTAAAACCACCTGTCGTCTTTCTGCCAACACACGGATATTTCTTCTCGGGAGCAGGATAAAGAGCGCCGAGTCCTTTCCCCGTTTCATCGTTTCTGTTCAATTTTGTTTGGCTCAGTCAGCATCCTCACGGGAAGGTGAGAACAGTGACACTGTCCATTCTGTCACCAGGCACAACGGTGGATTAAGAGCCACCAAACGTCCTTTTTCCTTTAAGCATCTGAGACCTTGGTGAGATCACCTACACGCCCCCCCGCCGCCCCACCACCAAATAACTCAGCCAGAATGGGAAAAAGGGCCACGGCCTCAGTACGGACACAACAGATGTCAGGCGAGAGGCTCACGTTTGCCTGGAGCTTGCCAAGCGTCTGACTGCTCTCTCTAGTAATCATCTAGTCTCCATGAGATACAAACCTCATGAACTCGTTTTCCCCACTACTATAAACTACTTCTAAACAACTGTGTAAATCAGGAAATTGGGGTTTGAAAAGTGATTTAAAAAAAAAACAAATCACCACCACCACTTCTAGGTATAACCTAGATAGAAGTCACCTTTTGAGCGACCTCTGAGAAACTCTTCAGGAAAGGCACTGTATTTGCCAGAATTCTCCTACCAGTGGACCAGGTTCTTTTCACTGATACTCCCTGCATACTTATTATTGGCAGAAACTCCAGTCATTTGGGTTAATGTTTATGCCAAAGAAATATAAAAATTGGGCAGATAATCTACTTGTGCTGGAGCTTTGGGGCCACGACACCCCAAGGAGGGCCCCTAAGCATCGCCCGACCACACAAAAGCAGCCCCACTAGCCCTGGGACACATCCCAGAGCCGAGGTCACCGCAGGAGCGCGGTGGGTGGGGAGCAGGAGCAGGAAGACCACCTGGTCTCATGGGCAGTGCACCCGGGGCAAGGGGCGGGGCAGACCACCTGGTCTCATGGACATTGCACCAGGGGCGAGGAGCGTGGAGACCACCTGGTCTGATGGGCACTGCACCCGGGGCGAAGGGCGTGGAGACCACCTGGTCTCATGGGCACTGCACCCGGGGCGAGGGGCGGGGCAGACCACCTGATCTCATGGGTACTGCACCCAGGGCGAGGGGCGAGGCAGACTACCTGGTCTCATGGGCACCGCTGATGGGCTTGGGCGGCACCGGGTCACTGCCCGAGGGGCCAGGTCGAGCGGCGGGCGCGGGCGCGGGGCTGCCGAGGCTCCGCACGTCCGCAGGCACGCTCCGGGCGCTGGGAGGAGAAGAAGAGCTTCAGGAACACAGGCGAGGGAGGGGATGGGCTCTCTCACGTGGTCTCAGTAAAAAATAACACAGGGTGAGGAAGCAAAAAATCATCTTCAGACAGAAAACGCAAATTGCTCTTTGAGATTCAGGTCAGCTCTCTCAGTGGTAAAGAACCAGCCTGCCAATGCAGGGAATGCAGGTTCCATCCCTGGGTCGGGAAGATCGCATGGAGGGGAGGGCATGGCACCCCACTCCAGTCTTCTTGCCTGGGAAATCCCATGAACAGAGGAGCCTGGTGGGCTACAGTCCCTGGGGTCGCACAGAGTCGGACATGACTGAAGCCACTGAGCACGCATGCACATGAAAAAAAGTAACTAATTTCAAGCTAGTTATTTTTAACAATAATTGTGGTCCTTTCCTAGCCAAGTACTGCAAAAAATAAAACTAACTTAAAAACTGCTTGACTCTCAGGGGAGAAAAATGCTCACCACTTCCACATGCAGAAACGCCACCACATTCAAGGGAAGTGTTTTGCATGTACAAGAGTTTCCAACACACTCAAAATTTAAGTTGCTTCGTAGTTACGTACACACACACAAGTCAAGACTGGAAGGGTCACTCCAGTTTTTATCTCCAGTTTTTAAAATGACATTTAGTTCTGCTTTTCAAATGTTTATCATGCTATGCACACTCAAATTTGTTTTCCTAAAGTTATTTTTCAAAGAAAAGAAAAGAAAGAATTATTCCAAAGCTGGAAAGCATTTAGTAGCTGGCAGTTAAAAATAAGCTGAGAAACAAAGTTATCTTGAAAGGTACAAGTGTGCGTTAAATTTAAAAGTCTTTTGTAACTAAGGCAGTGTGGTGTGTCTTCAAGACAATAAAAATAAGAGCTTTTAAAAACGGATAAACAACACAGAAAAGAGCGTTTGTTATCAGAGCAAGCATCGGCAGCTCTCAGATGGGCATGCACATCAGAGAAGAACTGGTAACTCAAACGACTACACAGGCACCAAATACCTGAACCCCTCTGGAGTCGGGATAATCAGATGCGGGTTAGGAGGGTCACTATGGCATCGTGGCACCTTCACAGGACGGGGGCTGTTCCGATGAATGGCTGTCAGTGAACAGAGAGACAAAAACAACTTGTTCAAGAAAACTGTCAGATCAGGCAATTCAGTGGAGACAGGAGACGGCTTACTTTTGCTGGTGACCAAAATAAAACCATTTATGTAAGTAAGAAAATCATATTACATACACAAACGCTGGGAAAATGTCACTCTTTGGAAGCTAATAAAGTTATATTACACATTCAAACTTTTCTCCCCCAAAAACATTTTTTAAATCTTAGAGTGAAATATATGTAATGTATGACAGGCAACCCATTGAGGAGACAGATGAAAATGTGGTTTATGCAGCATTTCTCTACTAAAAAGGAGTCATGTCATCCCCACTTTTAAAGAGAGTCTGGTCAGGGGTAACCCTTCAATAGGTTCTGAGCTGAGGACGGGTCACTGTCATTTTCCTGAATACAGGGAGTTTAATTCCTTTAAACCAAACCAGGAGGATGGGCACTGGTTTAAACTGACTATTCTTTTCTTCTTTTAAATATTCTGGTAGAGGGTAAATAGGGATAAAATTTTAAACACAATTTAAAACACATCCTACCTAGTTACAAAAATGCTGACAATTCTATTTTCCCAATAACTAAATGTAACTAGTCATGAATATGATATATTTTGCCTGCTTCTTCCTAACAGGTCTTCTTCTGACTTTTAACTTTGTTTTAACCTTCCTTAGTTTTAAAAAATACCTTATTTTCTCTTCATATGCTAACGATTTTATTCTACATATGTTTTATATCAGTAGTCCTGTACAGCTGTGAGAGTTGGATCACAAAGAAGGCTGAGTGCTAAAATACTGATGCTTTGGTATTGCAGTACTAGAGAAGACTACTGACGAGTCCCTTGGACAGCAAGGAGGTCAAACTCGTTAATCCTAAAGGAACTTAACCCTAAATATTCACTGGAAAGACTGCTGCTGAGCTTCAATACTTTGGCCACCTGATGTGAAGAGCCAATTCACTGGAAAAGACTTAGATGCTGGGAAAGATTGAGGGCTGGAAGAGAAGACGAGATGAGACAGAGGATGAGATGGTAGGATGGCATCACCGACTCAATGAACATGAGTTTGAGCAAACTCTGGGAGACAGTGAAGGACAGGGAAGCCTGGAGCACTGCAGTCCAAAGAGTCAGACACGACTTAGTGATTGAACAACAACGTTTTATTGTAAATATATTTTATCCTAAATGAAATTACTTCCTTCTTCATGGTTTCTGTTTACTTTTAATAGCATTACACAGGAAAGAGAAGTACCCAAATTGGAGAGACCTAAAGGGAAAATTTGCAAAACAAAAATCAAGGAAATGTTCAGAAGCAATTTGTATCTATGGCTCATTATCTCAACTATTATAACCCTAAATAGAAGAAACTCTAGGCAAGTTCAAAGACAAAAGAAAAAAAAACAGATCTGGTAAGAATTGTGATGTCTTTAATTCAGCAGACATACTGAGAACCACTGAGTCAAAAATTACTACAAAATTTTCCCATGAAGGTATAAAAAAGACACTGCTAAAACACAGACAAGTTTAACATTCTTCGTGCATGAAACAGAACATTTCTTTTGAGAGTATGTGTATCTAACCGCTATAAAGCTTTTCATTGAAAAGAAAATCCAAATGGCCAATAAACATAAAAGAGATGCTCAGATTTCATGAGTGGTGAACATTTATCAGAGATGCTCTTCATGGCAAAACTAACAAAACATATAAGGAAATGTAGTAGACACACACTGGATACAAGGCCACTGAAGAGTGAGCTGGACCTCCATGTGCTGACATGCAGGGATTTCTACAATTGTCAGAGATTAATATCCAAAGTGATCCAATTTTTATAGAGTAAACAGGAGGGAGAAGAAAGCAACAATGTATATGCTCATGGGATTCTATGTGCAATAAAGAAAGGTGTGGTAGAAGGCATCTGTGTACTTACATGAGTACAGAAAAGAAACAGAATGTTCTACACCAGATTGCTATCATCTGGTTGCGATGACAGACCATCCAGCCATTCTCATGGTGACAGAGTCCAGGGAGAGGAGAAAGAAAGGGCCGATGGCAGTGATGCGGTCTCACATTCATCCATTTCTCTTGTGTGGACAGAGCACACAACCAAAGGGTGAGTCCTGCCGTGTGCAGAACACGACAGTTCACAGAATGCCGTCACCTCCCTGAACCCGCCTCAGCATCTGATTTTAAGCATCAGAAGGGGAGGCTCAAAGATGTTCAATGAGCAGCCCCAGGTCACTTGACTCCCGTGACCCCTGGGGCAACCTGGCTCTCAGGCCAGGGCAGGGCTGGGAGGAGGAAGAATGCCTCGGGCCCACAGACAGGGCCACGAACCGACTGTCCCGCCAGCGGCGCGGGTAGAGGCGCGGCAGTGACTCACACCAGCAGCCACTGCTCCACAGGGAGGAGGTTTCCTCCCTTGTAACGTTTTTCTACATGTTCCTTTTCTACATGCTTTTTTTGCACTGCTTTCTTCTTCTATAAATGATTCCTCATGCAATAAAATATTTTGAAGAAGTAATTTTTACTTCAATAAATCCGATAAAAGTATTTTAGAGAAGTAATTTTTGCTTTTGAGCAAACTCTGGGAGACAGTGAAGGACAGGGAAGCCTGGCATGCTGCAGACCACGGGGTCGCAAAGAGTTGGACATGACTGAGTGATTGAACAACAACAATTTTTACTGAATTACTGATCATGTATTCTTATAGAAATATTTTAGGAAATTAGAAACTCAAAGTATTTATGATAATATGCTTAATGAAAATTTTGATGAGAATATGGAACGTTTTATATAAAATGTTCAAATGGTTTTACAAATGATAATGCATTTCTTAGAAATGAGAAAAAGCAGTATAAATTGGGTGAATTTTAAAGATACAGAAATCAAGCATTAAAACCTAGTCTACTAACTTTGAGTAGCTAACAAGCACCCTTTAAGATAATGCTGTTGCTTAATAAATTTACCATTTATGAATTATTTTATTTTGTGTAATCAAAATTGTTAAAAATGTTTAAGTTTTCTTTCCCGGTTATTACATATAAACATAGTTTTGCTTCTGTTTACTATCTCAAGAATGGAGTAAGATAGCCTTTTTCTTATATTTTGTTTTAAAGTTTCAACATACACTGCAAAACTATATGTTAACTATAACTGAAAACTGTAATTTGAGAATATTATAGCATGACAATTTTTTTTCATTTTTAAAATAAAACCAAACAGGAGTGGTGGGTGTGTGTGTGGCAATTAGGAATCTTCTAGTTGGGAAGATGGGTGAAGAATGTGGGTACCTGGGAAAGCTGTGAAGAAAATAAACTCACCCTCCTTCCAAAGGTGAGGAAGGAAGGGCAGAACAATCGCATTCACCACCTGTGGCAAGAAAGACTTTGTTTCTTAACAGAAAGTGGTTCTCCAAGTCTCTCCTCCCCAGAAGGAAAGAGTTTAAGGGGGAGAACGGAATGAGTGATGATGTTAAAACAAAAAAAAATTTAATACTGCTGCAAGCATGGACTACCTTGGGTTTACATTTGAATTTTTCTTGTAAATTCAGAAAAGCTACTGTGGAGTTCTATATGTATACGCCTCATCCCTGTATCTTCCATTGTCATTTTCCTGAATGTTCTTAGTCTCTGAAGCCCTTTAAATGGCTGCAGTATCGGGACAATGTGCTTGTTCCAGGAGAAGCACTTTACCTGCTTTCTTACCAAGGTACAAACCTGTAATAGGGCTGTGTGGCTTTCCTATCACATGGCCAATGCACTCATTCATCAGGGCTTGCAAACTCTAGAAACCGAAGGAAATGGGAAAGGAGAAGAGAAAAAATGTATACTTTCTCAATCATATAAGTAGCACAAATTAAGCTTTTAGCATATTTAAGAGAAACATGCTTTCCTCAAATAAATATTTTCAAAGTTGGTTTAAAAGAAAACAGGTATGAACACAAATTAAACACACTGAACATAATTTAAGATAATACAATATACAATTCCATTTTTATAAGTGAAAGCAAACTGGCATTCAACTCCCCATAGTGCAACGACGTGCATAAGCAAAGGACTTCTCCTGTGATCATTCTATTTGGAGGTTAAAATGAACGAATCTGAACATCTTGCTCTGACGGAATTTATCTGAATACTGGTGGTAATATTTAACATCTGACATAATGCTCTACAACACCCCACACTGGGCTTTCCTGGTGGTCCAATGGTTAAGAATCTGCACTTCCATTGCAGGGGGCAAGGGTTTGAGCCCTGGTCAGGGAATCAGTGGGCAGCCTGGCGGCTTAGACGGTAAAGAATCTGCCTGCAATGCAGGCAAACTGGGTTCAACCCCTGGAGAAGGAAATGGCAACCCACTCCAGCATTCTTGCCTGGAGAATTCCACGGACAGAGAAGCCTGGCGGGTTACAGCCGATGGGGCCACAAAGAGTTGGACACGACTGGGCAACTAACACTTTCACTTTCAGGGAACCAACATCTCACAGTAATGCATGGCAGTCAAAATAAAAAAAAGACACACACTGAACCGAAATAGCTATTCCTCGCTCTTCATTAAGCTGCTAAAAAGCAGCAGCACTTTATAAAATACAAAAAACTGACACATATTTTGTAAGTGCCAGGCTGCACAGACAACTGGATACTGACTTGGTCAGCTGAACAACATTGTTTTAAAAAGATCAGGCAACGTCCTTCTCTGCGATTAAAGTGCAGTAATGTCTCAGCATTAATATTATGATTAGGTGAAAATATTTAAGAACCACTTCTATATTAATAAAAAAACTACACAATCAGAAACAGAGAACGATCAACTTGCTTTTTAAGGAAAAATGCTTTAGAATACCCCATACCAGGAAGTCGTCTTCTGGCAGAGCAGAGATGAAAGAAGGCTCAATGGCTTGCAGGAAGTCGAAACCTTGAGTTGCCCACCTGTCACGCAGAAAAGTTCAACAGTCACAAAACAACCGAGCAAGCGCCACAGCCGTTCTAGTCTACTCAACGCTGAAAAGCAATCCGATTGGAAAATAACTATCTGGGACAAAACATGTTTGTGTCTCTATCTGCCTCGCGTTCAGTAAGATTATAGGGCGTTTTGAGAAAGACGAATGGCTTCTTAGTAAAGGAACTGGCTACCGATTTCTTTTCCATTTAACACTAAATAATGGGCATAAACTTTACGAGGAAAGAAGATTAGCAATTAAGAAGACCTGTCCAGGAAGAATGTGAACTGCTTAGAGATAGCTCATTTTGGAACGATTACAAAAGAAAAAGTTTTCAAGAGTTATCGGAGTTTTTATGTGGATAGGTTCATAAAAAAAAACAAAAAAACTGATCGTCAAAGAGTTCCAAATGCTTTCCCATCATCTACTCAGAAACCCCCCATAAACCATAAGAACAGAATGTCTTCAGCCCCACGGGGCTCAGGAAGGAGCTGCCCTGCATGGTCATTACCTGGGTCTCGTCCCTCTGCCACTCTCACACTTAGTCAGGACATAATTCATCCATTTCCGGGCAAAGCTTATATACTTGTCTCCTATCTTCTGTTTAAACTCACCAGACATCAAACGAACAACTTCTTTATGATACTGTAAAAAGATTTCATGCGTATCAAAACTAAGAAGAAAACAACTACACAAATACTTAACACACTATAATGCTGTTTAAATGTCATTTTTCTAAAAGCAAAAAGCAAAAGCCAATGAACTTTACATATTCTAAAAAGAGTGTGAAGAGTTACAGAGAAAATAATGTCTTCAACGGCAATTTCACAAAGGTCTTACTCGTAAGTTTAAATTTAAAAACTGGGTTAACTATCTGACAGTTTAGAAGTAACCCAACATTTCTGATATCCAGCAAGGGTGTACGATGACCTTCTGGACTAAGCTGTGATTACAATAACGGGATCATGAGATGTGCCGTGCAAGGTTCCTAATGCTTTTCGTCAGTAAGTTACAAAGCTGTGGTAAAACTGTACGGTGCTTTTCCTCTCACTTTGTACCTACCTCGAACCCAAAATTGTACCCTTGGATCATGGCTTCTCGGTAATACTGCTGCAGTGTAGCAGACTCAGATTCGTCGACTTCAGCATCAAACTCTGAAGTGAACATGTGGTCCACTCGGTCAATGGCATCACTTATTCTGTTGCAGAGCTCTAAGGCATCATTCTAAAGAACCCCAAACCATAATTAGTCCAAAATGGAACAGGTCACACAACGTCTATCCTATTTTAGAGGAAGATTCCTTTCATCATCACACAGATATTGACCACTGTAATACAGACCAGTCATATTTATTTTGGTTATTCAAAAGGAATGACGAAAGAAGAAAAAAGTTTGGTATTTTTATTTGTATTAGGTATTCTTAAAACCTGATGAAATACAAGAGGAAAACAACCCATTTGAAATACCATGCCAGATTACACGGTGGTCTTTGAATAGATGCTGACAGCCTCCACGTTGCTGCACATCAACCACAGTGTGTCTCCCCTCTGTGCTTGCTCGAGTGTGAGCAGGCTTTCAGTGCCCCAGAGTGAACTGATGACATGTTTCTCAGAGACCTCTACAGTGTCCCTAGTCACGCTGTCCTTCTCGTCCCCCTCAGGGCGGTTCTCAACTGGGGCCAATTTTGCCACCCCAGGGGACACGGGCGATGCTGGAGATAGTTCTGGCTGTCCAGTGTGGGGAGGGGTGGGCGGAGGGTTGTGAAACCTACTGGCATCCATTGTAGAGGTCTGGGATGCTGCTAGACACCCTACAACACACAGGTGTGTGTTGTGCCTAGTCACTTAGTCGTGTCTGACTCTTTGTGACTCCGTGTACTATAGCCCACCAGGCTCCTCTGTCCATGGGGATTCTCCAGGAAAGAAAACTGGAGCGGGTTGCCCTGTCCTCCTCCAGGGGATCTTCCCAACCCAGGGATCGAACCCAGGTCTCCTGCACTGCAGGTGGATTCTTTACCATCTGAGCCACCAGGACAGTTCCCCAATTGCTCACTGACCCAAAGTGTCAACGATACGGGGGTTGAAGAGCCCTGCCGTAGCACAAGTTTTGTTGTCTTCCCTAATCAATAGTACAACAGCTCCAAACTCGGTTCCCTTTCCACTCACCTTTAAATACACACAAATGCATTAACCCTTTCCCACTGGGACCCCAGATGCGCTGTGACACGGGACTGCCCAGGGCTGGTTGAGTCTGGATGTTGGTCAAAACCCAATTTGGTGACGTGCTCTCCGCTCTTTCTCTTTTCTTTTAATGTTAGCATATTGAAAGTAAGCTGGATAACTTTCTAATGAATATCTGTATTATTTATTTGTATATAACGAGCAGCTTATTTTGTTAACAAATCCTTTGAACTTGAGACGAAAGTGAAAACTTTCAGCAAAACGTTAATTGGCGCTGTGAGCAGGATTTGTTAGACAAAAATGCCACTCTTTAAGAAAAAAGAGATTAAGCTTGATTAAGTTTTTATTTCCAGATGGGAAGATTCACCTTATTGCTCATTAGCTAGTGAATGGGACATATTCACTGGATTATGTGAGAACTGGAACCTTAAATAAAAGCCGGTCAAACTTTTAGAGGGCTTCCCTGGTAGCTCAGCTGGTAAAGAATCTGCCTACAATGCAGGAGACACTGGTTCAATTCCTGGGTGGGGAAGGTTCACTGAAGAAGGGATACGCTACCCACTCCAGTATTCTTGGGCTTCTGTGGCTCAGCTGGTAAAGAATCCACCTGCAGTGCGGGAGACCTGGGTTCAATCCTGGGTTGAGAAGATCCCCTGGAGAAGGGAAAGGCTGCCCACTCCAGAATTCTGGCCTGGAGAATTCCATGAATTGTAGGGACTGAGCGACTTTTACTCCACAATCTATAAGGGAGAATATTTACAGCTAAATAAGACAAATCAGTGGGATGATCCAGAGGGATGGGAGGGGGAGGGAGGTGGGTGGGGGGTTCGGGAAGGGGAACACATGTAAACCCATGGCTGATTCTTGTCAATGTATGGCAAAAACTATTGTAAAGTAATTAGCCCCCAAGTAAAATAAATAAATTTATAAAAAAAAAAAAAAAAAAAAAAAAAAAAGAAAGTAGAAAGAAAAAAAAAAAAAAAAAAAAAAAAAAGACAAATCAGATTGGCAAAACAAAAAACAAGCGTTTATCAAACTACTTGCAATTTCAAGAAGTCCTTCTTCAGGAAGTAAAGCCGTGATATGACTGAGAAAACTGACGGATTGTGGGATAGTGATGAATGGAGTACAAAATAAAAAATGGGGGAAAATGAAAATAATGGGAAGAAAAGGCAAGGCTCTAGCTTGTCATGAACTCTGAAAGCCTTTCTGCCTGTCCACAATCCACAACTGGCTTTCTCTATTATAATCATTTGACTGAATCATCTATTAAGTGAAAGAATAAATCTTTTTTTAAATTACACATTTTTGACTGACGGTACCTCTAGTAAATACTGGTAATTGCTAAAGGAGAAATAAACTGGGTTAGGAAGGAAGAGACCTAAGGTCCAATACTAACCAAACATGTGACCATTAAGAAGTCACATAACTATTGACATTTTTACCCTTTCCAATTCTAATGTTCCACTGTTCCAAGGAAGATCCAGGAAAATTTTTAATTTAGACATGGGAAGAGTGGGAAGAGACAGAGAATGGAGAGGACAATTTAAGAGTTCAAGTCCCTGGAGTACCTAGGTTGTAACACATCAATTTTTCCCTAGCATTATACCAAATGCAAATAAATTATAGCTAAGACAGAGTTGACGATGAAATACCTTCAGCTGCTGCAAAGCTTTGGCGATGATGGGCTGACTGGAAGTCTGCTCCTGGCGTAGAGTCATCAGTCCTTCAATGGACTGCTGGAAAGCTTTTCTATGGATTATGAGCTGTGCAGAGTGCATGACAACTAGTAAAAGATTGTCCACCTGGAAAGAAAAGCAAGCACAGGGCTTAAACACAGACCCAGTCAGTTGTCCACTCTAGTTCAACCCCCAGTCCCCAAACACCACCAACCCCAGGGCCCCCCAGCCAGCAAGCACCTGATGAGAAAGTACATCTTTGGACTACAGCTGTTCCCCTGGAGCAACGCAGCGGGCACTGATGGCTACACACTCGCCAGCACAACAGGGAGAAATCCCATGGGACGGTGTGGGCAGGCAGTATCTGAAGTATGCTAGAACTCTAATGACAATCCTCCTGGAGCAGAGACTGCGAGTGTGTGTGTGTGTGTGTGTGTGCACGCGCACGCACCAGAGCAGCGTGTGAAGATGGAAAATGCAGGAGTAAGAATGGGATGAGATGAGGGGCCTTGTATAAAACAGAGACCAAGACTGTATTACTTGTGTTCTTTAAGTGACGGTCACGGCAGGAATCTGAGTAGACCTGTGATGAGATGTATGAATTGTAAGGATCACTCTGGAAGTACCAAAAAGAGCATTGAATTAGAAGGAGGAAAGGTGAGGCTTGAAGCAGCAAAACTAAAAGTGGGGCCAGGCCCTGCAACAGTGCAGGAAAGGGGTAATCAGGTCAGACTCCGGGAGCAGCTCCGGGGATGCAGAGGAAAGCTCACTGCCTGGAAAGGCTTCAGGGTGGGGGAGCTGTTTAAGTGCAGGAGGGCAGAGGCTGAACGTTTATGAACGGCCACACCCTGGTTTAAACACCTGAGTGGACGGAGCACCTGTCACTGGGACAGGGAGTGCGAGAGAACAGGCGGACTCGTGGCGCTAGGGGGACAGTTGGCCGGGGCGTCCAGGCTGCGTCCGAGGTGCGGGTGTGCACTCACCGCCATTCCAGGGCTGAGCACAGAGGTGGGGGGAGCCTTCTTACAGTGTGTGTTTGCTTTTTAACTGGAGAAGAATTCCGTACAGCGCTGCACAGCAAGCTTCTGCTGCTCGACAGTGTGAACCAGCTACATGTATACACACATCCCCTCCCTCCTGGACCTCCGCCCCCATCCCACCCTCTAGGCCATCACAGAGCACGAGCTGAGCCCCCTGGGCTACATAGCAGCTCCCCACTAGCTGTCTATCCTATACACGGCAGCGTACACGTGCCAGCGCTACACTCGCTCAACACAGCGGCCTGAGAGGCTTCCTGCGGTCTCAGTGACTGAGGCATACAGGCTGTCACAGGATCACTGCCAGGTAGGCAGGTAACAACCTGACCACGAAGAAGAAAGGAGTCAAGTAGCTGGTGAAAAGGTAAAAAGCTTGTTTTGTTTAGAGTGATTTGCCGCTAAATCAACACTTGGAGAGCTGAGATGTCTGCAGCTACAAACTAAACGAGGGAGACAATTCCTTCCAGGTCACGGGTGGGTGCATCTAACTTACGTACTTGGCTGAAGTGAGGAAAGATATAAAACATTTCAAATACTTCAGTATAACTAAAGAATTTCCCAGGATATTTTAGTATAGTAATGAAACAAAATCATCAAAACATCAAAGTCTAAGCAATACATGTTTCCGGGGCTTCCCCATTGGCTCAAGGGTAAAGAATCTACCTGCCAATGCAGGAGACCTGAGTTCAATCCCTGGGTTAGGAAGATCCCCTGAAAAAGGGAATGGCTACCCACTCCAGTATTCTGGCCTGGAAAATCCCATGGACAGAGGAGCCTGGGAGGCTATAATCCATGCGGTTGAAGAGAGTCTCAGACATGACTGAGCGACTTAAACAACAATAGTAACAGTAACAATACTGCCTCCAGGCAGGGCGGGCAACAGTGGGTGGGAATGGGCAGTGAGACAGACCTGCATGCTTCTCAGGGTGTCAACTGTCTCCACTGGAGGCACGATCTTGACAGGCTGCGCCTCCCACGCGGCCCAGCCATCCTCTGAGTCCGGAGCGCGGTCACCATGTTTAGTCAGAAGCAGATAGTCGTCAATTAGTGCGTCATCTGAATCTTTGGAGCAGTCCTTCCCTGCAGCTGCATTGAGTAACTGCAAAATAATGCTCTTCTCCTCAGCAAGAGCGTCTGGAACAAACACCTGCAAGTTTTCTAAGCCAGGAATTTGTACCTGGAAGAGAAACAATCCAAAATCCTGAATTAAAGAACACTGTCTGTTATAGAAATGTTACTGTGCATGTTTCGGGTTTTTCATCTGCATCCTTAAAACAAGTTAGTAAGCATGAAGAACTCTGCTTCCCTAATTATCAGTTCAGTTCAGTCGCTCAGTCGTGTCCGACTCTCTGCGACCCCATGAATTGCAGCACGCCAGGCCTCCCTGTCCATCACCAACTCCCGGAGTCTACCCAAACCCATGTTCATCGAGTCGGTGATGCCATCCAACCATCTCATCCTCTGTCGTCCCCTTCTCCTCCCGCCCCCAATCCTACCCAGCATTAGGGTCTTTTCCAATGAGTCAACCCTTCGCATGAGGTGCCCAAAGTATTGGAGCTTCAGCTTCAACATCAGACCCTCCAATGAACACCCAGGATTGATCTCTTTTAGGATGGATTGATTGGATCTCCTTGCAGTCCAAGGGACTCTCAAGAGTCTTCTCCAACACCACAGTTCAAAAGCATCAATTCTGCGGCGCTCAGCTTTCTTCACCGTCCAACTCTCACATCCATACATGACCACTGGAAAAACCATAGCCTTGACTAGAGGGACTTTTGTTGGCAAAGTAGTGCCTCTGCTTTTAAACATGCTATCTAGGTTGGCCATAACCTTCCTTCCAAGGAGTAAGCGTCTTTTAATTTCATGGCTGTAGTCACCATCAGCAGTGATTCTGGAGCCCAAAAAAGTAAAGTCTGACACTGTTTCCACTGTTTCCCCATCTATTTCCCATGGAGTGATGGGACCAGATGCCATGATCTTAGTTTTCTGAACGTTGAGCTTTAAGCCAACTTTTTCACTCTCCTCCTTCACCTTCATCAAGAGGCTCTTTAGTTCTTCTTCACTTTCTGCCATAAGGGTGGTGTCATCCGCATATCTGAGGTTATTGATATTTCTCCCAGCAATCTTGATTCCAGCTTGTGTTTCTTCCAGCCCAGCGTTTCTCATGATGTACTCTGCATATAAGTTAAATAAGCAGGGTGACAATATACAGCCTTGACGGACTCCTTTTCCTATTTGGAACCAGTCTATTGTTCCATGTCCAGTTCTAACTGTTGCTTCCTGACCTGCATACAGGTTTCTCAAGAGACAGGTCAGATGGTCTGGTATTCCCATCTCTTTCAGAATTTTCCACAGTTTATTGTGATCCACACAGTCAAAGGCTTTGGCATAGTCAATAAAGCAGAAATAGATGTTTTTCTGGAACTCTCTTCCTTTTTCGATGATCCAGCGGATATTGGCAATTTGATCTCTGGTTCCTCTGCCTTTTCTAAAACCAGCTTGAACATCTGGAAGTTCACGGTTCACGTATTGCTGAAGCCTGGCTTGGAGAATTTTGAGCATTACTTTACTAGCATGTGAGATGAGTGCAATTGTGCAGTAGTTTGAGCATTCTTTGGCATTGCCTTTCTTTGGGATTGGAACGAAAACTGACCTCTTCCAGTCCTGTGGCCACTGCTGAGTTTTCCAAATTTGCTGGCATATCGAGTGCAGCACTTTCACAGCATCACCTTTGAGGATTTGAAATAGCTCAACTGGAATTTCATCACCTCCACTAGCTTTGTTCGTAGTGATGCTTTCTAAGGCCCACTTGACTTCACATTCCAGGATGTCTGGCTCTAGGTGAGTGATCACACCATCGTGATTATCTGGGTCGTGAAGATCTTTTTTGTATAGTTCTTCTGTGTATTCTTGCCACCTCTTCTTAATATCTTCTGCTTCTGTTAGGTCCATACCATTTCTGTCCTTTATCGAGCCTATCTTTGCATGAAATGTTCCTTTGGTATCTCTAATTTTCTTGAAGAGGTCTCTAGTCTTTCCCAATCTGTTGTTTTCCTCTATTTGTTTGCACTGATCGCTGAGGAAGGCTTTCTTATCTCTCCTTGCTATTCTTTGGAACTCTGCATTCAGATGAGAATATCTTTCCTTTTCTCCTTTGCTTTTCGCTTCTCTTCTCTTCCCAGCTATCTGTAAGGCCTCCTCAGACAGCCGTTTTGCTTTTTTGCATTTCTTTTCCATGGGGATTTTCTTGATCCCTGTCTCCTGTACAATATCACGAACCTCTGTCCATAGTTCATCAGGCACTCTGTCTATCAGGTCTAGTCCCTTAAATCTATTTGTCACTTCCACTGTATACCCTAATTATAGCACTGGGATATTATGGGGCAGTCTTAAAGCTGGGGTCCACATATCGACTGCAAAGCCTAAAATGTTTACTACCTACATTTTAAGACAAATTTCTGTTTAGAGTAAGAAAGGTAAAATAATTCTACCGCCTTAAGTACGCACCTTAACGTACTGCTTTGATTTCAGGACGTCCAGAAGGTCTCTAACCGGGGCCGAAAGTATGAACTCTGCAGCTATTTCCAGGTCCTAGGATCACAGTTACAGAGAAACTTCTTTAGGGTTAGCTTTTTAAAAAATAAAAAGAGTTTGACAGAGAACAACAAAATTCTGTAAAGCAATTACCCTTCAATTAAAAAATTAATTAATTAAAAAAAATAAGTGACAGCTCATCAGGACTGTGAACGCACCTTTCTCAGCATCTTAGCAAACCCCAGTGCCTTGGAGGCTCGCTCCCTGGCCTCGTGGAACAGCTCCTTCAGTGCTCGGCTGACCTCTATAACAGATCTCCTGCCAGGTTGATGGAAACCCAGTTAGAATGCACAAGGGGATGCCAAGAAATACACAACAATCAAGACAGAGCAAATTCCAACTCACGTTAATACAGACCGAAGATTTTAAAAACAAGCAATTACTAAGAATGCACTCGAAATATGCTGAAGCTTGCTCCCCACAGCTTTCTAGAAAGTACTTGCAAATATAAGGTATACTTAATAACCTTCAAATGACAGTGTGCTCAATTTCCTAAAAATTTCATTCAGTTCAGTTCAGTTGCTCAGTCATGTCTGACTCTGCAACCCCACGGACTGCAGCACGCCAGGCTTCCTTGTCCATCACCAACTCCCGGAGCTTGCTCAAACTCATGTCCGTCGAGTCGGTGATGCCATCCACCCATCTCATCCTCTTGTCGTCCCGTCTCCTCCTGCTTTCAATCTTTCCCAGCATCAGGTTCTTTTCCAATGAGGCAGTTCTTTGCATCAGGTGGCCAAAGTATTGGAGTTTCAGCTTCAGCATCAGTCCTTCCAATGAATATTATTCAGGACTGACTTCCTTTAGGATTGACTGGTTGGATCTCCTTGCAGTCCAAGGGACTCTCAAGAGTCTTCTCCAACACCACAGTTCAAAATCAACAATTCTTTGGTGCTCAGCTTTCTTTATAGTCCAACTCTCACACCCATACATGACCACTGGAAAAACCATAGCTTTGACTAGACAGACTTTTGTTGGCATTTCATTAGGATTTCACTAGGATACATAAAATACTTTTGCCACCTGATGCAACTGAAAGCTGACTCATTGGAAAAGACCCTGATGCTGAGAAAGATTGAGGGGAGAAGAAGGGGATGACAGAGGATGAGATGGTTGGATGGCATCACTGACTCAATGGACATGAATTTGAGCAAACTCCAGGAAAACAGTGAAGGACAGGGAAGCCTGGTGTGCTGCAGTCCATGGGGTCGCGAAGAGTCGGACACGACTTAGGGACTGAACAACATTAGGATAATTCTTGGAGTAGGAATTAGGTTCTTGACTCTCGGCTCATGATCTAACTAAAAAGGAATAGTGAGCCAGGAAATGTTTAACACCAGCCCCCCTAAACTATTGTCTTGTGTGGTGATTGCCGATTTTCTCAATATGGATACACCCATCATAGTGGTTTCCAATCCACCGACAGGACATCACTGAGCTGTGACTTGGGGGTATGCACAACCCACATGGGTGCTCTGGAGCTGGGACAGTCAGCCCCACACGTCACTGCGTGTGAACTCCCTTTCTCGATCCACCCCCAGTAAACAATCAGAGCACTGTAAGAGCCATTCTCTAGTTCACCATCCTAATGACTGAACTCACTTATTCTGAATCTACCATGTCAGCGTTCAAAACTGCAAGACCTTCTATGAGCTGGCTCATTCCATTTCTCAATAATTCAGTATTTTCCCAGGTGAGAGCCTATGTAGTAACTTCTTTCTTTAGTCCTGGTATAAAGACATTCCAGTGTTCTGAAACCCCAAAAATGTGTTTTCTATCAAATTCTGGAAAGTGAGAGAAAACGCCTCTGGAGAAGTTAGTTCCACCTCAGCACTTCCTAATGTTGACTCGCAGGGTGTTGTTGATAATTGACCACAAAATAGCCGTATGAGTGACACATAAGCCACAAAAACAGCACTTTAACATGGTTCACCCTCAATACGGTCGGCACACAACTGAAGAAAACACAGATGGGCCAGCCATGGTCTCATGTACTCAAGCTTAAAGGTCAACAGACAACAAAAATGCACCAAATGTCAATTAATGTATTCATGGACTACTACAGAGGCTTTAAAGGACAGAAACTATTTAACTAAAAACAGTCCAGAACATGTGAATGAATTCTACCTTACTAATTCTTAGTCAACTTAAGCTACATCGTCTCTGAGGATTAGATTAAATATAAGTCACCTTCAAAGACAATTTCATATAAAACCATAACTAAGAGATCACATGCAAAGACAATACAGCAGTAACACATAAATCCCTTTAGATCTACAACCCACGTTCTTCACGTCCAACATGATTCAGCTTCAACAAGGTGCATTTCAGGCACACTGCCAAGAGTAAAACCACATGAGATCAGAAATGGGAGAGGAAAGGAAATGCAACTTCAACCTTATTTCGTCTGAAGCACTGCTGTCGTCGGCGCTGGTCCAGAATTCTGCACAGCTCTCCTGTAAGCCAGACTCTAGAAAACTTCCTGTCGACTTCAGCAGCATTCCTGCAATGTCGCTAAGGGGACAGGAACAACAAGCGTAAATCAGAGAAGAAACACCGTCCCCACTCAGCCTAACTTGGGAACAGGAAACTGAAAGACGGAACTATCATGTCAGTAGTTCAGAAATCAATGACAGTGAGACCTTTCTTTTAATATAACATCATGATTAATGTGGAAAAAAGTAGAAATCTCAATTGTGGCATGTATCTACCTTTGTTCTACCACCAGTTTTTCATCATAAACCTTGAAATCTTAAATTACATTCACAGTAGCTATGTAATTATCACGTTACTTTCATCTTAAATGTTCAAAATGGTATAAAGTGGGCTCAAATATATGGCAAAATATTTTTAAAGGCTCAATAAACTAAATGATAGCATAAGAAACAAAGTAAATTCCTTAAATGCAATTGCTTTTAAAAATTTCCATCACAATTTTCATAGTCAATGAACATGAACTACTGTAATCACTGATGCTTGTCATCAAGTATATAGTCTAAACACTAGGGTTAAAATGCAAACCCAAATGTATAAAATAAATCTAAATGAGTTCAGTGAAAATTCAACCGCAGCTTACTGACTTCTATGATGAAAGGAGCTTATAACCTAGTGAAACAGAGCAGGTTAAGTCCACAACCAACATCAGATGGGGCAGAAGGGAACTACTAGGGGAGCTGTCTGAGGGTGTGGGTTCAACAGGCCCTGCAGGCAGTGCAGAACTGTAGGAACTAGAACAGCAGTGGGAAGAGGGGTTCTGTCAGGAGGAGCACAGAGGAGGGGCAAGGCAAGTCGAGGAGCAACAGGCAGGATGATCGAAGGGCGTGAGGATGCATTAAGCAGGAGGCGTGTTCATGAGGAGAAACTGTCGAGCTGGAAAGAGCAGGGCAGGGGGCAGTGGACCGAGACGGTAACCTAGTCGTGCCGGGGGAGGCCTCGGACGTCCTCTGACTGTGCGATCTTTCTCTGGTAGGCAGAGAGGGTGGGCTGTGACAGTAACCAAGTGGGAAAACGGCCTGATTAAAAACATGCTTGTAAAGAGCAGTAGTGTCCAAGGATATTCAGGATAAATTTATTCAACAAGTAATCAGTATCTGTTACGGAGTAATGAGCAGCGAACAAAAGAGATAAAATTTCTTCAGTAAATGGAGGAGAAAAAGAAGCAATAAATCAAGCAAAAAAGAAAAATATAGAGTATTTCAACTATTGATCAGTGCTCTGGAGAGGAAAGATTAAGGAAGAATACTAAGGCACTCTTGCAGGTAGGAGTTTCAACTTTAAATATGGAGAAGATAAACTGTGAAAGTCACTCAGTCGTGTCCGACTCTTTGTGACACCATGGACTAGACACATTCCGTGCGATTCTCCAGGTCAGAATACTGGAGTGGGTAGCCTTTCCCTTCTCCAGGGGATCTTCCCAACCCAGGGATCGAACCCAGGTCTCCTGCATTGCAGGCAGATTCTTTACCAGCTCAGCCACCAGGGAAGCCCAAGAATACTGAAGTGGGTAGCCTTTCCCGTCTCCAGCAGATCTTCCCAACCCAGGAATCGAACCGGAGTCTCCTGCATTGCAGGAGGATTGTTTACCAACTGAGCTACGAGGGAAGCCCATACATCTGGCCAAAGACCTACAGGAAGTGGGGAAACAAGTCTTGGAAATAACTGGATGAAGAGCAGTCAGAGCACAGGGATGAGCAAGTGCAAAGAGCCTGAGGCAGGAGCAGGCCGGGCCTATGAAGAAAAGGCAGGAAGCCACTGCGGCTGCAGAGGACGTGCAGGAGAGCCCAGGAAATGAGGATACAGAGCTCATCAAAACTCAGGCCTGTGCCAGGCCTCACGGGCCACTGTTTAGGTGCTCTCACTTTCACTTGAGTAAGGAGAACCACTGCTGTATTTTGAACAGAGATAAAAATGGTCTGCAAGGAGATCAAACCAGTCAATCCTAAAGGAAATCAATCCCGAATATTCATTAGAAGGACACTGATGTTAAAGCTGAAGCTCCGACACTTCGGCCACCTGATGTGAAGGGCAGACTCACTGGAAAGGACCCTGATGCTGGGAAAGATTGAAGGCGGGAGAAGAAGATGACAGAGGATGAGATGGTTGGATGGCATCACCAACTCACAGACATGAGTTTGAGCAAGCTCTGGGAGATAGTGAAGGACAGGGAAGCATGGCACGCTACAATCCATGGGGTCACAAAGAGTCAGACACGACTTAGCAACTGAACAACAACAAAAAATGGTCTGATGTACAGTTTTGTAACAGGATCGCTGAGAGTAAAGCTTAGAGGATGAAGGTCAGAAGCAAACTCCTGAGAGCTGCTACAGCAATACAAGGAAGAAAGAACAGGCTGGGAAGAGGGGAAACGGGCAGTGGTGAGCGAAGGTCAGATGCCACTTATATCCCAGAGGGACAGCCGTGGGGAATTAGAGATGGCGTGTGAGAGAAAGAATGGGGTCAGGGTTAACGCCAAGACGGCTCGAACCTGGGAGAAACAGTGTATGAAGCAGAACGTTGCAGCAACACAACAAACACCCAGAACTAAAACAGTGCAGGTGGGCAGCGCCGCAGCACAGGCAGTAACGAGGCTATGGAGCTTCTCAGAACACGGGACGTGACGCTGAAGGCCACAGACTGCACTGGAAAGGAGTCTGAAGGACAAGCCGGAGATAAAAATGAAGACTGACAGGTACATAATGATGGTACAAAGAAATTAAATAACAAGAATTGGTAGTGAAACGAAACAGTAACCCTTTTAAACATTTTTTTTCCCCAGCAAAGCTGGGAAAAAACAGAAGAAATTATAGGTGAAACAGAACAATGTAAAATTCAGAGGGGCAAGAGACATTGAAAATGGCAGTGAACACATGTTTCCAGAAGGCTGACTATGAAAACCAACCTGAATAGGAAAACAGGACCAACTGGGAACCTTGGCCTGAAGTCGGCTGAGTTCTGAGACAAGAGCAAGTTCACTGTTCACTGAAGAGATGGAGGAAAACATAAAGACCGGGTGGTCAGGGCAGAAGAGTCAATAAAACATTCTGAGACACGGAGCGTGGAACAAAGACCCGCGGGGTGAGGACAGGGACTTTCTGAAGGGAGAAGAGAACTGTAACAGCCGAAGTCCTGAAGGGTGCACAGACGGAGGGGAAGGAGACGTGAGCTGGGTATAAAAGAGCTCCTAAAAAGGCGATGGAGGAATGAAATGGCTGACGCGGCAGGTGAGAGAAGGCGGCAGCGGGGTTTAGAGCCGGGGGGAGGCCTGGGCCCCACTCCCTCAGCAGGGGAGCGGCCCCCAGCAAAGACCACACACCTCACACCTCGCTCTCAACACTCAGCTGCCTGCGCTCGAGAAGACACATTCATGTCCTAGAACAGACAGACCAGTGAGCACGCCCCCTGCTTCATGCTTTTCCTTCGTTTACGTCTCAATTCCTTCACCGTATAAACACCCAGTTTATAAAGAGATTCTGTGACTAGCATAACATTCCCAAAACAGTGTCAATGAAAATATCTACTTGGTACGCTTCAGAAGTGCCCACCAAGACTGATACAAAGACTGACACTTACAGGTCTACTCCACTTGTCAAGAGGCCTTAAATTCTCCTCCTTTTATATAATCAAGAGGGTGCACCCCATGGCAGGATTTCTCAACTCCAAAACTGACACGTTGGGTGGATTTTTTTTCGTAGGATGTTTACCAGCGTTCCTGGCCTCCACTCAACAGACACCACTAGTCCCTCCCAGCGAATACAATCAGAGCTGTTTCCAGACACTGCCGCACGTCCTGGGGGCAAGCCACCCCTGGCAGACAACCACTGCTCTAAGGATGACAAAGCTCAGGAGAGGGACACACAAGAGGTACGAGTGTTTGCCATCTTCATGTAATTGGACACTCACATGTGTAGAACAGAACCGGTGAGCAAACCAGGAGTGAGAAAAGAAGGCAGCCACACAAGGATTCCTACCAGAAAAGTTTTCCAGCCTGTGCTTCTCCTCCTCGGATGTAATGGGTTATTTCTTTGGTGAAATTCCATTCTTCTTCTAACAGATTTTTTAAACTATGAGATGCTTGAGGTAACTGCTGTAGCATTTGGATCCAGCTTCTCATGTAATCAAAATATACCTAAAGATACAAAAACGCGAAAGGAGATATTTGAGAACAGGGTTCAACAACTCACAACTTTCATCCCTGTTAACATGAAAACTGTAAGTCGGACAAGAGGAAGAGGGACCACTGAGGCATGAAGCTCTGAGAGAAGCAAGATTCTCCATCACTAGTAACTGAGGTCTAAACAGGATTTTTCTTTAATCGTATAACTCAACTCCTCAGCAACTGAACATATTATTCACAAATGCTGCAAGTTACTAAGAAAATACAACATTCACACTGCACAGAAAAATACAATGAAGTAAAAAAAATCAAAATAATAACACAGAAATTTTCATGTTTAATATACTATGAATAATATTCCTTTAAGAACTTGGGACCTTTATTTCTTTAATCACTTAAGCTTTAGATGGTTTCTTACATGTTAAGAGGAGGAAATGAGCACACTTCTTTCCACTATTATGTTCCCAGCATCCAGATTTTCATGACATAATTTTTCAAGGTTTATGACATATAAATTATGATCTATAACCAAAATACTTGATTGTTCTAAGGAGGGGTTTATGTCCACCACAGTTCATCTTCCAACAGCTTTCACAGTGCTAAAATTCTTGTTTTATCTGCTGCTTAGCAGGGTTTTACTATGAAGTACCTTTTCTCAAGACAGGTTCACAATTGTTATTTCATAAAACATCACTGTCTATGGATTCTTTCACTGAAAGGATACCTTGACTGGGTATAAAATGTTTGAATTACACCTCCTCTCCCTCAGAGCCTTGAAGACTTCACTCCAGTAGCTTCTAACACCGTGAGTCATGTTAGCATAAAGGAAACTGCTGACAGACTGATCACCACCCTCTCCACCCCCGAAGGCGGCTTCCTTTCCCTGCCTATATGCTTACAGGCTCCCTTCTCCAGGTCTGGGTGTCAATGACCTTAGCAGGCTACACCTTAGGGTTCTCTGAAATGAGGGTTTTCTGAGATCCAATAACAACTTTCAGTAGGCAAAAACTCTGGAGTTTTTCACTTAGAGAAAACTATCTTCTGTTGTATCTTTGGAGTTTCTGGGTCCTCCTCCACCCAGGCATGCAGCGTGAATCTCCAGTCATGGGTCCATTATGAACACAGCTGTGTAGTGGAACCTGCGACATAACAGGTCTACGCCCATCTCATCCCAACGAAACAGGTCTTTTGCACATCAGGCTCGGGACCTCCCTTTCCACTCCTGGAGAGCAGCTTCATCTCGCTGGCTTCCCTGAAACCGCGCTGTTCTGAGAGCCCTCTCAAGGGGCAGCTAGCTGCCTTACAGTATACCGCAAGGGTTGTCAACGGTCGCATCTTTGTGTATGCCGTTGCTACTTTCAAACCATCATCCTCACCCAGTCTTATTTAAAAACAAAAGAAACACTCTGCCCCTTAAGGCTTCCGTGACCAGTTATCCCTGGACGCCTCCTCTCTGCACCACCATCTACTGATTTTCCACTGCCCAGAGGCAGTCATCACACACCAGCCTGCGCCTCTGTCTTCTCTCCTTGCCAGGATCAGCCAGCACCAGCTGCGTGACTTAAATAACGTCTGGTGCACCTCCCCACACCGATTCAGTTCCATTCCCCAACTGCCTCCAGTTCCAAGCACCTTTCCTCCTCTCTGACAAGGTTTCCTTTCTGATCCTGGCATTTACCAGAACCGCTCAAAACCCAGTTCAAACGTCCTGATGCTAAAACCTCCCCTCCTCCCTGCAGTCTGCTTGCCCAGCTCCGCCACTACACCGCTCCCCTCACTTCATCAGGAGCTCCAGCACCCTGATACCTCCTCTTCTCAGACTCACTCCTCTCTTCCTCGGTTCCCTGTCCTCCTTATGCAGCACTCCTGTCGGCACACCTCTGTCCCAGCCACCTTCCTACACCCTGCCACCCCGCAATGCCTCTTCATCTCATGTGCCTGTCACAACCCCAGGGCGGGACAAGCCCAGCGCTCTTCCCCACACCCACCGTCCTCCAGAAGCTGAGGGCCCACGCGAGCCACACCACAGGGAGGGGCCGGTCTTCTACACAGCCACGTTCGCCAAGCACAGAGCACACGTTTCTGGTAATAACCTGACCCTCTGCTCCACTCATTCGCCTTCTCTCTACAAACACAAGTTTGAAACTTCTGCATTTTCCTCACATGGCCAAAATCCACCACAACCCTTTCACAGGTGATCTCACCCTTCTCTCTACAAACACAAGTTTGAAACTTCTGCATTTTCCTCACATGGCCAAAATCCACCACAACCCACTTTCACAGGTGATCTCACCCTTCTCTCTACAAACACAAGTTTGAAACTTCTGCATTTTCCTCACATGGCCAAAATCCACCACAACCCACTTTCACAGGTGATCTCACCCTTCTCTCTACAAACACAAGTTTGAAACTTCTGCATTTTCCTCACATGGCCAAAATCCACCACAACCCACTTTCACAGGTGATCTCACCCTTCTCTCTACAAACACAAGTTTGAAACTTCTGCATTTTCCTCACATGGCCAAAATCCACCACAACCCACTTTCACAGGTGATCTCACCCCCTTTCACAAAAAAAACTCTGTCATTATATGTAAAAGCTCTCATCGTCCTGAGATAAATAACACGAACGTACATACTGTTAAATTACTATCCTTCCCTTTTTAACAGTAGAGGAACTGGGATTTCTGCTAAGCCCAACATGTGTGTTTGAGACCCATTGCCTCGTGGGACCCAAGGAACCTTGCCCTCTCAGTCTTCCCTTTCCTCTCACGTACCTATGAGGTTTTTGCTGGGTTTTTTTTCATTTCTTTAACAAAATCAACCCCAAAGGCTTTCAAATGGTCTTAGGTATCTTCAATTTAAAAAACTCACTGAACCCATCATCTCCAGTACTCGTCCGGCTGCACAAACTGGACACCCAGCAACCACTCTCTATACCCCCTCCATACCCAATCCACCCCTGAGTCCTGCCAATTTCACTTCCTTCCTTTTGAAGGATTCAAAGAATCCCTGTGCCTTTCCCTAAATTTATGTTATTCCTCTGTAACCCAGGGACAAGCATGTGCACCACTAGACTAGACCCTGCCTGGTCTTTTTCCAGGCTCGCAGGACAGGATAAACTGTAGACAACACGACGGTCTCTACATACCACACTCCTTCTGTTTGCAGTACGTCCTCCTTGGGGACGTGCCCTCTGGCCCAGTCACACCCTGAGAAACCAAGCTCTAATTCATCGCTGTACGAGCCCTCCGCATGGAAAGGAGGGCAGGATGGTGCACTAAACAATGTGACCGCCTCTCCAAAGGCCACGGTCTCCTTCCTTCTTGACGGGACACTGGTTTTCTTTGAGTTCCAGCAGTTCTCAAGTTATGCCCCTGCACTACTTCATCTAGGACACTCTGGGACACATCTTTAAAATCACTGATAATTTCTAGTCCTTCATCTGTGGGATTACGGCGATGAACTAAGGGACGTGATGACTCACACAGAAAACTAGAAGCCAAGTCAAAATTAACTCCTCAGCACTGCTAAGGTCCTCTAACCAGCTGAGAGTCTGGGTACTTTCCTGAACCTAGGCTGTCAACCTCTCCCAGGCACACAAGGGTGCTGAAGGTGGATGACCTGGATGGCACAGCTCACCTGCCTACTCCTCACCCTTGTTGCCTCAGTGAACATCTGATAAAAGATGGGGCGTGTGCCTCTGTGAGGCCATCAAAGACAGTTTGGAAAGCAAGGCACTTTTTGTCTTTTTAAACTTCTGGTTTAACTACCCACAGAGAGAAAAACTAATTTGCTTGCTGTTTTTTTTATCATAACTATTCAATGATAGGCTTTTGTGACACAAGGAATATATACAGTATTTCAAAATATAGCCACATTTCATACATTTTCTGTATTCTCCCAAACAATAAAAAAAGTCACTTTTGAGTCAAAATTATTTCTCGCAAGCTGCCAGATATAAGTCCTCCCCAGCCACATCCTTTCTTTTCTCCTTCTGCTAGAGGCTGAAAAGCTAAATTCTTGAGGCCACACAGCAGGTTTCGTCAGGAGGATGTAGGGGACTTCTGCTGGCTGGGGCTTCCAGGGGAGCTTTTGCTCTTCTGGACCTAGCTGACAAGGAGACTTGTCCCTCTGCCCCCTTCTCTTCTCTTCCAGCCTAGAAAGTGAGGGTGGTGCGTCTGGAGGTGCTGCAGCCATTCTGAGGCAGGATACAGGGAGATGTCAAGGGTGACAGCTCTCCAGCAACAATGTGCCAACGAGCCGTGCTGTTTTCTATACTGTTTCATCTGCCTGCCACGTCACGTAACACCTGTGCACCTACTCGAGTGGAGCTAACACGCATTCACTATATACTAACACTCCACCACTCCACTAAACACAACGGGAGACAAAAGAACTCCAGTCACAGCCCCTGGCTTGTGGAGCTCTCAGCCTAAACCGGGGAAACCTGAGGACAGACAAGTGGTACATCACTAAGCATTAGACAGTGCAGTGACGATGAGAACCACCGGAGGAGTTCAGAGAAGACATGGATAGATGCACACTCGGGGTGAAAACTGTCAGCTAACACTTGGAAGTAAACCTTAAATGGAAAGATGAGGAGGAGAGGAGACACTCAGAGCAGGAAGGAATAATAGGAGAACAAGCGCAGAGCTTAGAGGAGCACAGGAGACACACACGGGTTGGCCGTCTCCCCCACCCCTCCGTCCGCGGTCCTCAGAGGAGCGCAGGAGGAGACACGCACGCGTCAGCCGTCGCCCCCACCCCTCCGTCCGCGGTCCTCGGAGGAGCGCAGGAGACACGCACGGGTCAGATGTCTCCCCCACCCCTCCGTCCGCGGTCCTCTCAGAGGAGCACAGGAGGAGACACGCACGCGTCAGCGGTCGCCCCCACCCCTCCGTCCGCGGTCCTCTCAGAGGAGCGCAGGAGGAGACACGCACAGGTCAGATGTCTCCCCCACCCCTCCGTCCGCGGTCCTCAGAGGATTGCAGGAGGAGACACGCACGGGTCAGATGTCTCCCCCACCCCTCCGTCCGCGGTCCTCAGAGGATCGCAGGAGGAGACACCACGGGTCAGATGTCTCCCCCACCCCTCCGTCCGCGGTCCTGAGAGGAGCGCAGGAGACACGCACGCGTCAGCCGTCGCCCCCACCCCTCCGTCCCCGGTCCTCTGAGGAGCGCAGGAGGAGACACGCACGCGTCAGCCGTCGCCCCCACCCCTCCGTCCGCGGTCCTCTGAGGAGCGCAGGAGGAGACACGCACGCGTCAGCCGTCGCCCCCACCCCTCCGTCCGCGGTCCTGACCATCAGCATTTTGTGCAGGTCCTCCTCGAAGGCGTCGATGTTGCAGTCGGTCTTCTCCGGGTGGTCTAGGACTTCATGCAGCATGAACTGGTAGTACTGCTTCATCAGGAGGCCGCCCTTCAGCACCTCCTTACACTCTCTCACCAGCTGCAAGACAGTAGGCACAGTTCTAACATCACCCATGTGCTACCAGACAACTGGGCGGTTTTCACACAGTTCCTGTGCAAATCCTCAAAAAACTGAGGAAAACAGAGCATTGCCTCTGAGAACCCTAAAATACTTTCCAGATTCTTTACCAGTTCATTCACATAAATAACTGAGTAATCTCAACTGAATAATTAAAACAAATCAGTGAAAATAAAAGTACTTAATATTTTAGCATGAGTACACAAAGACAATATACAGGCAGAAAACTGATACGCTAAAATATATTCTTCTACAAATAAAAGTTTTACAGAAAATAAATTCTACAGAAAAAGATCTATTTTTCTACTAGCTCACATTATAAGACAAGGAATATAAGAGAAAAATTTCCTCATGAGACTGGTCCTTTTTAACAACAACAACAAAGAAATTAATAGAGATTCAAATGTACTTACATACCACAGAGCCTGGAGGCCTTTGTAATAACTTAGCATAGTCTACCTACTGTGATTTGTGGCTTTTACCATCAAAAAAACTCTATCATCATAAAAACAAAAAAAACCTAAGATAAATCTGATGGAATTAAATATAAGTCCGGGGGGGAAATATGAAAGAAAACAAAAGGATGAGTAAAACCTGCTGTGTGCAGGCCCCAGGGAGGCACTGTGAGAACGGAGGGGAGACGGAATGACAGGACCTGTACAGACCTTCCATTAATAACACACTGGTCACGTTCCCTCAAATTCTAACCAGCAGGGGCTGTGGGACTAGATCACAGTTACATTAGCTTTAAGATACACTAATCAAGACACAAAAGGAACCACACAGCGATGCTACAGGGAAAGTAAACTGGTACAAACTTACTAGAATCCAAAAATCTGTGACTCACTAGTTAATTTTTACATTTTACACTCAAACAGTAATCAGAGATCCAGGCTAAAACTGATACACAAATATATTTATCACAGTATTATTCAAAACCATGAAGATTAGATAAATTATGATGCACTGATACAGTAAAGTACTAATACAGTCATTTAAAATCTTATTTATGAAAAATATTTAAGGGTGAAAACTCATATTCTTTTCTTTTTAAAAATATTATATGTGTAGAAAGTATGTACATATAGAGAAACAAATGAATAGAAATATACCAAAATGTTATAGCGGTTATCTCTGAATAGCAGAACAACAGGATAGCTTTCATTTTTGTGTGTACTTTTCAAGTTTTCTGTACTTTTCAGATTTTCTAAAATAAACATGGATTGCTTTATAACAAGATCCCCTTCAAAATGTTTTTAAAATAATTACTCACAATGAGAGAGCAGTGGCTAGAATTAAATCTATTAAAAAATGTTAACATAAATTTCTGTTAAGGATGTCACTTAGGTGCTTACAACTCAATCTGAATACATGAAAGTCAAAATTTCTATTTTATTTTTACTCGAATAATGATACACTGGGCTTCCCAGGTGGCTCATCAGTAAAGAACCCACCTGCCAGTGCAGGAGACACGGGTTTGATCCACGGTTTGGGAAGATCCCCTGGAGGAAGAAAGGGCAATCCACTCCAGTATTCTTGCCTGGGAAATCCCAGGGACAGAGAGCCTAGCGGCTACAGTTCATGGGGTCGCAAAAGATCTGACATGACTTAGCAACTACGTAACAACAAGAAAGCTACATCAATTCAAGTATTGGTTTTTTACTTTCCAAAATGTTTTAACATAAATGACTGTTTAACCCTCACAACAGCCCCATTAGTAAAAGGTAAACTCTCCCTTGTTTCACCTGGTTATGTCCCCGAAGTATGTATTTGTTCTGTGGGGAGGGGAGGTAAGGTATTTTACCAAAACGTCCTATTAAAGCATTGCTGAGATATGGAGGACAAGTGAAAAGTACGGCCCATGTGGATCGTAGCCAGTGACCAGAACCAAGATGGCGAGAAGGAATAAGCGCAAAGGTGGACACAGAGCTCGGGCTGGTGCTGGGCGGGAAGAGAGGCTATGAGGTGCAGGGCTGGCCCTCCAGTCCTATCCGCCACCGGGCTCCACACCACAGAACAAACAACGCCAGGGCCTATTCCCTGCGTCCGGCCTGCCTGTCCTTCAATCGTCCCCGCTGCCCGTCTGACACTCAGGGCCAATGAGCCCCCAGACCTAACTCCCTGGGGATGGACAATCGCAGGCCACACACACACACAAAATCAAAATCCAATGCGGTTATTTCATCTAGTGAATGTCAATATGGGAACATCGTGTGAGGCATAAATATAAACGCTCAGTCTGGTGGATACAACTGCTTCCAGCCATTCCTCTATTACCTGTGGAGTAGCAAACTCCCCGAAAATCCCACCCACATTAATAGTAACTGAGAAAGCAGAAGTTGTCATTATTGCTTAAACCGTACAAGTGCCTAAGCAAGCAAAATGTCCAAACACATCACAACCCCTCCCTGCATACTGCAGACATTCACCTGTCTACATAAAGCTTAAAAAAGAACAAAATGATAAATTAAAGAATTTAAACTTTCTCTTATGAATGAATTTTAAGTTACCAGTCTTCAAAGACTGACGGTAACAGGATACCAGGGGTCATATCAGTGTGTACACCCCTTTTAGAATGAGGAAGTGGAAGACAGAAAGGGTAGAACCACCACCTCATTTTTAAAAACTGCATGGAAAAAGAACATTTTAAATTACCCAACAGAGAGCAGCTTAGAAACACTAACATACACTAATTTTCACTATTTGCAACAATTAGGGGGGAAAATCCTAAAAAGAAAAATTCGAGTCGATAGAAAAAATATAGTAAGAACTCGGCATTTTCTGAAAGTCTTTGAGACAAACCTGCTTAATACTCAAGAGGGATGGTTCTCCAGCGGGTCTCTGTTCCAGCCTTAACTTGAGACATTCGTGAATGACGTTCAGAAGGACCCGACAGAGGACTAAGAAGGCAGGTTCAAAGGAGGGTAAATCCATGGACTTCAGCTCCTCCCACGACACAGTGCTGCACTTCTGCTCCGAGGAGGGCGGCGTCCTGGACAGCTGTACATAATCTGAACCCCACATGGGATCTGGAAATTCAGAAAACTGCAATACAAATGCAACAAAGCATGAAAGAGCATCCAGGAGAACTTTCTGACACTGTAGTTACAAACTACTATTCTCTAAAATTTGCTGAAAAACCAATAAAAATCATAATTTTACAGGAGAAATAATCTTCAGAATGATTCACCATTTTCAACATAGACCTAAAAAGCTCTAGGAGTATTAGAAAATAATAACAAGAACTAATGCAGGAGACCTAAGAGGAGCGAGTTCAATCCCTGGACTCCTGGAGGAGGGCATGGCAACCCACTCCAGTATTCTTGCCTGGAGAGTCCCAGAGGAGCCTGGTGAGTTATGGTCCACAGGGTCACAAAGAGTCAGATACGACTGAAGAAACTTAGCACACACACACAAGAACCAAAAATAAAATTGGGTAATACCTTTATCAAAAGGGCACAGTAGAAAACGAATCAAGTTCATCTTTTTCATCATACATGTTTTATCATACTTAAAATTAACTGGCGCATTTAGTTCTGAGGTTATACACAGTATTATCTACAACTATCTCTAGACTGAGAAAACCAGAGAATCATTAAATTTGAGAGAAGATTACAAAACCAGATAGCCATTTGTGAAACATAAAAACTGTGGGTTCGATCAACTCTTTTGTCCATCTGTTCTCCTGAGTTACATCAAACAAAGGCTAAAAAAAAAAATTCGTAAAATTAACCTGGTCGGTCCCACTCAAAATCTGTCTATCTGAGGTTTCCTAGGAATCCTACTGTTGCTCACCGGTCATACAGTTACCCATCAAATTCCTCATGCTCTCCCCCTGAAACAGCAGATCTGAAGCTCTCCCGGTGGTCTTAAACCTCTGGCAACACCATCCTGACCAATCACGCCAAGACCTTGCCTTCTCTTTTTATTGAGAAAATTGAAGCCATCAAAATTCGAAAATCTCAACTTTTCTTCAACTTATAACATCACCAATTACAGCTACTCCTCTTAACTGGTCTCCCAACTCACATTCTTTTATTGTCCACACATATTTTTGCATTTAAATTAATACGTTCTTTTAGTTTCCCGTAACAGGCAACAATTTCTAAAATAGCTGCACAATTTAAAAAATGATTACTTGTGATAAATGTGGTCAGGGTTAAGAGATGTCTGTGTGAAAGCTTTGGTGGTATAAATAAATGCTCCTTTCTCCTGGTGTGGACAATGACATCAGATAAAATGTTTATTTAGAGCTCTACAAAACTCGGCAAACTTTCTAGGATAAAATTCTGAAGAACGGTTTTGGCGCTCTCTGTAGTTCCAGCCTGCTGATTCATCTGCTTTGGACTCACTGGGAAGGGACAATCCCTCCTTCTCAACAACTATTAGACAGCCCGGAGACCCAGTGGCCAGGCCCCACAGCTCGAGGAGACACATTCCTGCTGGCACTGCCTGGTGCATCATCCTGTCCAGACAGAGGAAGAGACGTTACAAAGCTCCTGATCACACAAGAGGGAGTGGCAGTTTGAACGAGGGAGACCGAGGTGAAGAATCAGAAAAGCTGACACTGATTTAATAATGTAGGACGCGCGAGAGAAGGGCAAAAATAGTCTAACGCAAAATCTCACTAAACTCCTCTGGGGGAAAAAATAACAAACCAACCAAGATTCCTTAAATAAAATCCATGAAGGCAGTGTGAAAACAGAAGGAATGATGTTAAAATATGGATATACGAATTAGAAATAATTTAGAAATTAACTGCAGAAATGACCACTACAACCTAGGGCAAAAGAAAAAGGAATAGAAATTTTGAGTGACAAATAAGAGAGCTGGAGGGCAGATCTAGAAGCTGTAACATAGGAATAAGAGGAGCTCCAGAAAGAGCAAAAGGGAGAGGGTGGGGGAGAGATTTCTGCAGAGTCAAGCTGTCCCTGATATGTGAGGAAAAAGGAAAACACCCTCTGGACAGGGAAGAACTCAAGTACAACTCATTTACCTTCTCTAAAAAACCACCCGAGGAAGAACAGGAGAGTTGAGTCAAATCAAAATTGGTAAGAATAGATGCCCAAGGAAATGAGAAGCCGTGAATCTGAAAGAAAAGAAGGTAGAGAGGCAGATACAACTCCATGATGGTAACTTGGCTAAGGACTCCAATTCAAGTATTAGCAAGGAATATTGGAAAGCGAAAAAAAACTGAAAAGCATACTATGAGGAAAAACTTGGATCTTAAATTCCCTATTGTAATAAAATAAGGAGAGGGGAAGGGGCAGTAAGGTGCAAGAACAGCCTAAACCCTCTCCTATTTCTCTCTTTCCCTAAAGTTCTGAAAACAAACAGCATGTTTAAAAACAAGCAACAGAAAAGGATCATGTTGGAAAGCTGAGAGAGACGGGGCAGAATAACCCTACAGGCGATGACAGGATGGCAGGGAGGCAAGCCCACCAAACAGACGAGAGGAGGGCCTGACTTTCAAAGCGGGACGAGCACGCCACGCGCTACCCCATGGGGACGGGGCCGGCGCTCACAGACCTCCCGGGATTTCAAGGGAAACAAAAACCCAGAGTTTCATGGGAAACTTTCTTTTTTTAAAAAAATGCTGGCTACTAAGTCGAAAAATATTTAAAGGGACTTCCCTGGTGGTCCAGTGGTTAAGAATCTGTCTTGCAATCCAAGGGATGCAGGTTCGATTCCTGGTCGGGGAACTAAATCCCACATCCCACGGGGCAACTAAGCCTGAGGGCTGCACCCGTGGGCCAGCGCGCTCCGGAGCCTGCAGGCCACAGCCAGAGGGCCCGTGCTCCACGCCAAAGGCCCCACAGGAAACAGCGAAGACTCCACGTGCAGCAGCTAAGACCTGAATGCGCCAAATAAACAAGCGTTAGAAAAAACATTTAAGGCACTGCGTGGGACAAAACATAACTTGGGGAGGCAGTACACAGTAACGGTGAGCAGTGGGGAATTCTGGTTTCACACCCCGACTCTACCGCTTACTGGTCTTGAGACTGTGACCAAGTTACCTGACCAACCCCCCTCCATAAACGCGTATTTGAGACCAGCTCTAGTCCAGTCACGGTCATCACAGATTCAGCTCTCCACCGCAAGCTGATGAGTTCTGTTCTTTCACCTTACATCGAGTCTGATTCAGCTGGCTCATGGCAGTCAAAAATAATACATCACAACTTCCTGTTCTGTCTCATCTAAGTGTGCTTCCTTTAAGAAAAAAAAAAAAAAACAACCTATAGGCAAACAAGCAAGTATGTGCTTATTATCTTTCCAGTTATTCAATTAAAAAAACTCATGTATGTGGGTGGAAATTGGTACAGCCACCATGGAAAACAGTATGGAGGTTTCTCAAAACACTAAAAACAGAACCACCGTATAACCCAGAAATTCCACTCCTGGGCATATATCCAGAAATAAAAACACTAATTTGAAAAGATGCTTCTGTTTTGTTGTTTAGTCACTAAGTCGTGTTTGACTCTTTTGCTACCCCGTGGACAGCAGACCGTCAGGTTCCTCTGCCCATGGGATTTCTCAAGCAAGAAACTGGAGTGGGTTGCCACTTTCTTCTCCAGGGTATCTTCCTGAGTCAGGGATCTAACCCACATCTCCTACATTGGCAGGTGGATTCTTTACTGCTAAGCTACCAGGGAAGCAATTTGAAAAGACACATACGCTCCAATGTTCACAGCAACATTATTTACAATTGCCGAGATATGGAAGCAACATAAGTGTCCATCAGCAGGTGAACGGATAAAGAAGATATGCTACACATATACAACAGAATACTTATTGCTGCTGTTCAGTCACTAAGTCGTGTCTGATTCTGCGACCCCGTGGACTGCAGCCCACCAGGCTCCCCTGTCCTCCCAGAATAGTATCCAGCCATAAAAAGAGAATGAAATTTTGCCATTTGCGGCAACATGGATGGACATGGAGGGTATTATTCTAAATGAAATAAGTCAGACAGAGAAAGGCACATACTGTATAATGTCACATATAAGAATCTAAAACATACAAGAAACTAGTGAATATAACAAAAAAAGAAGTAGACTGACAGACACAGAAAACAACCTACGCAGTGGTTACCAGTGGGGAGAATGAAGGGGGGAGGGGCAACGTGGGGGAAGGGGATGGAGACATATAAACTACTACGTATAAAATAAATAAGCTACAAGGTCATATTGTACAACACAGGGAATGCAGACAGTATTTTATAACTACAAATGGAGGATAGCCTTCAAACACTATAAACCACTACATTGTACACGTGCAACAGATAATAATATATACATCAGCTATTCTTGTTTTTTAAAACAATCTCCTCTACATACTGTAAAAAAATAAATAATAAAAGTCAGAAAAAATAAGAATAAAAAACTTTTTTTCAAAGCAAGTATACTCCAATAAAAATTATTTTAAAAATGGCTTAGGGCAGCTTTTCTTCAAAAGTTCCTATAACTCTACTAACAAAGTCAGACATGTAATGATTACAACAAATAAAAAATTAGCTGTGAGAACAGTTTTACTGAACACTGACCTTGAAGAAGGGGTAGGGGGGTACTGCAGTCTACTTAGGGTGTTTCCAAGGGGCTGACTCTCAGCTGCACTGGTGCTGGTCTGGATTCATATCAAGTTCACTCAAGGTTAAGAATGCCAGTGTGTATGTCCTACCATGAGAGAGTCTGACCTGCCCTATAGCCCAGAAGGGCGAAGGCAAGTGTTTTTAAAACCTCCTGAGGTAATGCTGATGTGCAGCCAGGTTTGGAAACCATCAGCACAGTTTCAAGTCCAGTATCCCCAAATCCCGAGGGTGAAGCCCTCCCACAATCTACAGCTTCTGAGCTTTGGGGCAACTTATCCTCCCTCTCCTTCCCTGCAAAACAGTAATCCCATTTCACTTGGTTGTTGTATCTAGCACACGGTAAGACTCAATAAATATGATAATAGCCGTTATTTTATATATATATCCTAGTTTCTAGTTAGGGTTGAACTTCTCTGCTGGCTCAGACAGGAAAGAATCTGTCTGCAATGCAGGAGACCCACCTTTGATCCTTGGGTCTGGATGATCCCCTGGAGAAGGAAATGGCAACCCACTCCAGTATTCTTGCCTACAGAATCCCATGGACAGAGGAGCCTGGAGGGTTACAGACCATGTGGCTGCCAAGAGTTGAACACAACTGAGTGACTAACACTTCCCTAGTTTCTACATTCTTTTGCCCATTCTGAATATAAAAGAAAACCTCTTCATGGTTTCTTGTGCTTATGGGTAAAAAAAAAGAGCATAATTATAGCCAGATCCAAAGACAAACAATATTTCACTGGTCACTAAGTTTATAATAATTACATAATCCATTCCTAATACAAAAAAGTAATAAAGTAACCAAAAAAGCTTCCTGGAATTTGGACTAATATGCATGGTAATACACAGTCAAAGTCAGCTAATTTTTTTTGTACATTACATTAAAATATAGTTTTTCATTTTATCTTTCTTAAGTTTCATAAGGAAGAGCAAAAACAGAGGAGCATAAAATAACTGTATCACAGTCTAGAGCCTGGCATTTTATAGGTGTTCAACAAATTAAATGCACAGAACCCAGAGAGTTATATAACACAAAGAATGCACTTAATAGTATGCAACTTAAAAAACATCAGCTAGGACCAGGGGACCCCAGGACAGACTGAGGTAACTGAATCTAACTCGATCACAAATGCATGCTATGGGCTTTCCTGGTGACTCAGAGGGTAAAGCGTCTGCCTGCAAGGCGGGAGACCTCGGTTCAATCCCTGGGTCAGAAAGAATCCTGGAGAAGGAAATGGCAACCCACTCCAGTATTCTTCCCTGGAGAATCCCATGGACGGAGGAGCCTGGTAAGCTACAGTCCACAGGGTGGCAAAGAGTCGGAGACAACTGAGCGATTTCACTTTCAAAAATGCATGCTATAACTGCAGTGAAGAACGTGAAAGAAAAGGTGCTAACCTAACTGTGGAAAACTATGTTCCATCTACATGCTCTAAGGCCAAAGACAAAGAGAACTGCGCTTACAATTAAACACTGTACTCTAGTTGGTAAATTTAGTCCTCACAGGGGTCCTAGGTAGCAATTCTGAGACTACCTTATATGTCAACTAGGGTTGCACAAATATAATAAATCCACTGTGGTAATGGGAGCCAGGTTTCTCCCTGCAAGAGAAGTGAGTCACAACAAGGCAAGCATAGAAGCAGTCAAGCCGGATTAGCACCTGGGACATCGGCATGAACTCATGTTCACTGTTAACAGATAGAGAGGCAGAAAGACACATATGGAGGTAACTATAGATCTGTGTGTGGAGAAGGCAATGGCACCCCGCTCCAGTACTCTTGCCTGGAAAATCCCATGGATGGAGGAGCCTGGTAAGCTACAGTCCATGGGGTCACTAAGAGTCGGACATGACTGAGTGACTTCACTTTCACTTTTCCCTTTCATGCACTGGAGAAGGAAATGGCAACCCACTCCAGTATTCTTGCCTGGAGAATCCTAGGGACGGTGGAGCCTGGTGGGCTGCCGACTATGGGGTCGCACAGAGTCGGACACGACTGAAGCGACTTAGCAGCAGCAGCAGCATAGATCTGTGTGTACATGGAGTAGAAGACGGACCTGTATTTTCTGTCACTGAGAGCGCCTAGAAGCAATGATACCCCGATAGTAATGAACACATCCGCGGCCCAGGGCTCCATTCCTAAATCCCATTCTCCAATAAAAGGAACAAAAGCTCCTTAGAGAAAAGGCTGATTTCAGGACTGGAACAGGGAAAATATAAGATGATGCCAAAAAGGAAGAAATTGCTCAAAAAGCAAAACCACACACACAAAAAGGAGGAGAGCGTATGACAAGGATACAGAAGCCGCCTGAAGGAGCTCCAATGGCCAAAACAGGAACAACTTGAGCAAGAAAATAAGCAGCAATACCACTGAACTATAACCCAAAGTAGAAAATAAAGATTTATGAGTCCATACTGAGACAAACAAATGATTGAAAAAAAAATGGGACAGAAGCGGCCAACCTTCTTTATAGAAGAATTCCAAGTATACGTGCCCATACTCCCCACTCCTGGAGGCGGAGCTTAATTTCCGTCCCCTCGAGTGTGGGTTGTACTTAGTGACTTACTTGCATAGAACAGAGCATGGAGAGGGAAAACGGGTCACCTGTGGAAGAACCCTGCAGACACCACGCGGACCAAGTGGTCAAGGCCGACATCAGCAGTGATAATATAAAGCATGAGGGCACTTCAACTGTATGATGCTCATACAGAAGCCCATTACTCTCTGGTCTAATTATGAGAAAACATCAGACAGACCCAAATTCAAGAATATTCTACAAGCCACCCAGGTCATGAAAAATAAGGAACGTCGAGAAACTGTCACAGATCAGAAGAGACTAGGAAGACACGCTGACTAAATGCAGTGGGGTGGCCTTGACTGGATCCTGGAACAGACAAAGGACATTAGCAGAAGAACAAAAACACAAATAATGCCTGTAATTTAGTTAACAGTATTTTGCACCAATGTTAGTATATTAATTTTGACAAATGGACCAGAGTTGAGGACGATGTCAATATTAGAGGAAACTGGATGAAGAGCATATGAAAATTGTGTACTATCTTTGTAAGTTCCCTAAAAATCTGAAAATATTCATGATTACAAGTGTACTAAAAAAAAAAAGAATGCAATTACATGTGGGCAGTTTTGAAACGAAGGATCAGTGTTTTATATACGTTAACACAGTTTCTTGTTTTAATCTTTAAGCTAAAACTGAATTATAAATAATATAACAAAACCTACAGCTAGAGTAACTATAGGGAAGGCCACCTAGGGACTACTGGACTGAGATGATTCCTACTAATTTTTAAGGAAAGTGGGGAAAGATACTCTACAAGCAGTATCTGAGGGAGAAGGAGCAGAAATCAGAGGCTAAAAAATCTCTATCATTATAGGACACCAGCACACACTGCTATGAAATGGCTATCAGTACATTTATTCCTAAGACTTGAGATCAACTATATTTAGATTAGAGGAACTTACACTACAGCAAAGTGGGGAAATTAAGCAGGATCGAGATCCTGGGATGGTCTAAATATCAAGAAAAAAGTAAAACCAGGAAATAAATGAGTAAGCATGAGAAAGAACTAGGTTCACTTCTAGGTCCAAAAACAAAGCGCGGGGTGGGGTGGGGGGACGTTTTCTCTCATTTTTGACTCTGACATTATGTTGTCCTTGCTGCCAGGAATAAAATTTTAGCTGGCCTTGTTAGTTCAGTTAGACTTTCCTAAGTTTTATTTGAAGGCCTGAAACTCATTTACAGCAGCTTCTCTGGATAATTATTTTCGAGATCGAAACAACTGTCTTAAAAACTGAACTTCAAAAACAAACTCATTTGTTAACCAGAGACTGCATATGTAATTAGAAACATGTCCTGAGAAAATGAATTTATGGAATGGGGGAGCTACAGGGGCTTCGCAGGTGGCTCAGTGACAAAGAACCTGTCTGACAATGCAGGATATGCAAGAGATGCAGGTTCAATCCCTGGGTGAGGAAGGTCCCCTGGAGTAGGAAACGGCGCCCCACTCCAGTATTCTTGCCTGGGAAATCCCATGGACAGAGGGGCCTGGCGGGCTGCAGTCCCTGGAATCACAAGAGTCGGACAGGACTGAGCGACTGAGCACCGACAGCACAACAACAGGGAGCTACAGTGCTACCTGACTGTTAACAAACCATTAAGGCTGTTTATGATCTTCGTATTATTAAAACAATTCGAAAACAGATTTTTTAGTATCACTAGTTACATGTTTTTAAACATAAGGATACTGAAGTATTTTTTTTTAGGGAAAGCTGTTTTATAAATAAAGCATGTTTACAAGCCAATGAGAATTAAACATCAGATGCTATTTAAAAACACAAGTTGCAAGTAACTTAATCATAACAAATAAAAATACAGTCATATATGAGAACACTCAAATATCATAATTCTTCTTTTCTACAAAATCCTTCAACTGTATTCATTGCTATTATCACATAAGCCATAGAAACTGTGCAGAACAGAAGAAATGTATTGGGTGCAATCTGCAGTACCAGTTGGGCAAGATGTTTCCAACAATTAGGAATGAAAATAAAATTGTCCTCAAACCTAAAAGGTTTATCCATTGTTTAAAATGTATGCCTTAAAAATGTACAATTATTTGAAAGAGATTAAAAGCTAAAATTAAAAGACGCTTATCCCTCAGAAGGAAAGTTATGACCAACCTAGAAAGCTTATTAAAAAGCAGAGACATTACTTTGCCAACAAAGGTCTGTCTAGTCAAGGCTATGGTTTTTCCAGTAGTCATGTATGGATGTGAGAGTTGGACTATAAAGAAAGCTGAGTGCCAAAGAATTGATGCTTTTGAACTGTGGTGCTGGAGAAGACTCTTGAGAGTCCCTTGGACTGCAAGGAGATCCAACCAGTCCATCCTAAAGGAGATCAGTCCTGGGTGTTCATTGGAAGCACTGATGTTGAAGCTGAAACTCCAATACTTTGGCCACCTGATGCGAAGAGCTGATTCATTCGAAAAGACCCTGATGCTGGGGAAGATTGAGGGCAGGAGGAGAAGGGGATGACAGAGGATGAGATGGTTGGATGGCATTACCAACTCAATGGACATGAGTTTTGGTGGACTCCAGGAGTTGGTGATGGACAGGGAGGCCTGGTGTGCTGCGGTTCATGGGGTCACAAAGAGTTGGACACGACTGAGCGACTGAACTGAACTGAACTGAAAAGCTAAAAATACACTTAAAAAGTAAAAATATAGACTTGTCTAGCCCCTACTAGTGTACAGTCAGCTTCAAGGGGGAAAAATGTTAACAAAACTTCTAAAAAAAAATAGTTTATATTTAATTTCTATATCACTTTCTATTTACACAAATATCTTTTTAAGCCTCACAACAACGCTGTGAGGTAGGAAAGTATTATTACATCCGTTTAACAGATGTGAAGACTTGGGATCAGGAAGATTAAGTCATTTACAAAGTTGTGTAGTGAGAAAGCGTTGCATCAAGGAATGGAATCCAGTTATTTGACTTTGAAACTGTGGCTCTTTCCCAGACATACTTAGTAAAAAAACTAAAACAAACCCAGAAGGGGAGTGTACATACTCATGTATATACATAAATGTACACTTCCTTTATGGAAATTATGTCCCTGAAACAGGAATAAAAATTAAGTTTTACTTTCCCATTGAGTTAATTATCATTTTGGAGACTTATCTTTTATTAGTTTGGATTAATCTCCAACACAGAATTTTAGCTCTTGGTTATTTCCTCTTTCACTATTTGACAAACACAACATTTTATAAACCAAAATTTAAAACAAGAGGTGTTTCTGTACTTCTTTTTGAAAAGCAAACAATCCCAAACAATTCTAATAAACATCTTTAATTCAAAGACTTTGAATCTGCATGTATCTCTTAGTCTTAGAGTTTCTATAATTAGGATAATAACCTTTTCATCCACTTAAATCTCAACTAGTCACACCAAAGGCATACATACAACTTTGACAGGAATTCAAAACTATGAGCTACCTACTACTGTCTTTTTCCAATAAGTGTTCTAACAGAAAATGCACTCATTTGCAATCTTTTTCTTGTTCCACCACATCTAAGCGATGCAAAGCTCTGCCAGGAGCAGCGGGGATTCACTGCCACAGAGGTTCCAGGGCCGGGAGGAAGACAGTCTGCGGAAGCGAACGCAAAGCAGTTTTAAGACGCCCCAACACGCTGCCCTGAGCCCTCCACCAATGAACCCTTCTCTCCTATGTGAGCTAACAAATCAAAGGTGAGGTACTAATGCCGGGACTTTTTCACTGATATCACTTCAAAAATAGTGCTTCATGAAAAAAAATTAATCGGGCTTCCCTGGTGGGCAGGTGGTGAGAAAATCGCTTGCCAACGCAGAAGACACGGGTTTGATCCTTGGTCTGGGAAGACCGCACAGGCTGCAGGGCAACTAAGCCCATGAGCCACAATTACTGAGCCTGCGCTCTAGAGCCTGGGAGCCACAGCTATGGAGCCCACGGGCTGCAACGACCAAAGCCCGTGGGCCCTGGAGCTGGCGCTCTGCAACGGGCAGAGAAACCCGCTCACTGCAACCAGAGTGGACCTTACTCGCCACAGCTACAGAAAAGCCCACTGCTGCTAAGTCACTTCAGTCGTGTCCAATTCTGTGTGACCCCATAGACGGCAGCCCACCAGGCTCCCCCGTCCCTGGGATTCTCCAGGCAAAAAAACTGGAGTGGGTTGCCATGTCCTTCTCCAATGCATGAGAGTGAAAAGTGAAAGTGAAGACGCTCAGTCGTCTCCGACTCGTAGCGACCCCATGGACTGCAGCCTACCAGGCTCCTCCGTCCATGGGATTGTCCAGGCAAGAGTACTGGAGTGGGGTGCCATTGCCTTCTCCAGAAAAGCCCACAGAGGCCAAAAAAATAGACAAATTAATCAACCCCATCCCTTACCCGCAGGGGTCCTCGCTGGAACTGAACTCCAGCCAAAAACCCAAACCAAAATAAGCTGCTCACTAGTTGAAGCATATGCCAAATCTTTATTACGGATCTAGTTTTGCTCTACTGACTTTGAAACTTCTACTATAGTAAATCATTATTATAAAACAGTTATTCATGGACTAAAAGGGAAAAACATCATTTGCCCTAATAAAAAGATATACATAAAAAGTCATTCACAGAGTCAAAATACTGCTCAAAGAAAATTCATTTTTGAGATTTCTAATCAAAATAATCCCCGGAGAAGGAAATGGCAACCCACTCCAGTATTCTTGCCTGGGAAATCCCAGGGACAGAGGAGCCTGACAGACTAGTCTGTGGGGCGGCAGAGAGTCAAGACACGACTGAGGGACTTCACTTAATCAAAATAATACTCAAAGTAAACTAACTTCTTACAGCTACAAAGTATTGATTCATTCCCCAAACATCTTGCTATATTATGTGACTGCCTGAGCCCTTCTCCTAAGGGCTCATGATCCGGCCATCAGATTAAAACTTAAAATTCTGCAAATTGGAGTTCTCTTCTGATACTTCCCATCTTAAAGAATAAAGCATATCTTCTGTTTTATCATCTCTGACTCCAAAGCAAGGCAGACGGTGTAATTAAGTTTTTTAAAAAAGTAGATGTATACACACACACACACACACACACACATATATATACATGTATATAGCTATTAAAATTTAGAATCACAGCCTAACTCCGGTAATTAGGGATCTCAAAGAGCTGGGTGTTTTCGCTTTTAGCCAGACAAACATGCAAACTCACCACAACAGAAGAACTGCTTATACTCTTTCACTCTCAAGAACAATATCCAAGAATATACCCCTTGCTAGTTTTGCCACTCTTAACGGTAAAGAATTTCTGAGATATCAAGCTAATAAAACCAAATCTATACCATTTTCAAGCCACTTCCTCTAGTAGACATTTTCCTCTCACAAAAATCTTCACATGCCAAAACATATATTTGATAATACTTTCAACCATCTATGCTTAAGCTTACCCAACAGCGCATACTACTTCCCTATGACCATTCTTAGCCTTCTCTATAATTCATCTCTCTTTAAAATCTAGTGATCAAAACGGGACATGCTATTCAAAAGGAAGCAAGTTATCGCAAAGAATAGAGTAAGAACTGCATCCATGACCTTGGATGCCATACTCATTTAAAAATATTTCAGCATCATGTTGACTTCTTTACTGACTCATATTCAGCCTGTGGTCACCCATGATTGTGGCTTTCTTCCCTCTTTATTTATACCTAGCCTGTCCTTCTCCATCCTATATTTAAATCGTTGGATTTTTTTTTCCCCTCCACACACTTAATTTCACCCAGTTTCATACAGTTTTCATAGATCCATTTTCCTACTTATCACAACACTTTATAGAAATGTTTACATCTGAAATTTATAACAACTACTGTTTTATGCCTTAAAAATATCAAGACTGTGAGCACAATATTGTAAATCCACTATACTTCAATTAACAACAACAACAACAAAAAATCCAGGCTATGAAAGTACATATATAATACAACATACACTGTAATTTACAAGTAACAGTGGAACGAAGGCTAAGACCATTGCCTGCTGGAAACCTACCTCCACTGGACCGTCGCTCTTCACCAGTGCTATACGTGCCCGCTGCAAGGAACCGTCCATCAGCTTGTGAAGCCTTAAAATCAACTTTCTTAACCCCATTTGCTTCAGTGCTTTGTCTACAAAGGGTCTATAAATAGAAGTCAGACAGTGTCTACTAAAGCCTGCCTCGGTGCTGCAGTCTGGGGCTCCCCAGCCGACAGACTCATCCTCGGATTCCAGCCTCTCGAGCTTCTTCGGGACACGATCCGGGGGCGCCTGGACGTGGAGACTGTGGTCGGCAGGCGGTCTGGCCTCCGGCACCGGCGGGTCACAGCTCTGTTCTCCTTCACTCTCGTCCGTGCTGCTGTCCAACTCTTTCAGTTCTCCTTCGGTGTCCTCGGCCTCATCCTCGGGCTCGTTGCCTCTGGACGATCGCGGGGAGGGGATTTCAAACACTGGCCAGCCAATGTCTGATAAATTTTTGATGCCCAAAACGGTGCCCATAATCCTTAATTTCTGATTTAAGTCTTTTGTGATGTTTAACCACAAACAGAGTGCCTGCACCCTGTCCTGGAAGTCCTTTGCAGCGTACTTCTCATAATCCTTTTGAAGAGCCTGCAACGATGGATAAAGTGCCTCTATGTACTCCAGCAGCTCCATTATCCGTTTGACCTGCTCGAAGGACACCCTCTGGCGTTGGAGGTGCTCGTGATAGGTTGAGTAACCCGCAGGCTGCGTCCCGTGAGGGGCTCCGAACTGCCCTTCTACCGAAGTACCATTAAGACTAGCTCCGTTTCTAACGAAGGCGAAGCTCCCATAGTTAACTTTGAAGGTAAGGATTTCGTTGATAATGTCTGGGATGGCCTGGCGGGCTGTGTATAAAAAGAGGTCCTGGTCATTGATGGTCCGGCCGGCGTGCCAGGCTTGCAGCTCTAACCAGATCAGCTCATTAGATCGGTTAAACCAGAAAGCGGACGTGCTTTCCTGTCCTCTTTGCTCCCTGTCCTTCTTCTTTGAGACTGAGGTAAGCTTTAGCAGAAGTCGGAGAGTTTCAAAAAATTTTAAGCGATCTGCTGGACAGTCAGTCCTGGAAGTCTGGCGGGCGGTTCTGGCTATCGGCATGGGCACAGACACGGGAAGCTTAGTATTGCTGCAGCCAAGACTGAGGTAAGGCTTATTGAGATCCACATCTGGAATGGACTTTTTGGGCAGAGACCCCCCCACGGAGTCCAGCATGAACGAGCACTGCACGTTTTTCTTACGATCGCGCTCTGTGGACCTGAGTGCCGCTCGGATCTTTTTCTCCTGCTTGTAGCTGTATTCTTCCACGTTCTCCACAGTTTTTCCAGTGTCTTTATGTGGAGGTTGGTTTGGTGCATTCATTTTTTCTATTAAAAAAAAAAATAAGCAGAACATTAACGTTATTCTAAAAGATCAAGCTGGTCTCAATATTTTCAATAAGACTGATATCCACAAGTATTTACATTTGCAGACTGCCACTGGAGAAAATAATCACACCGTGTGCTGAAAATTAAGAGAATACACACACACAAAACATTTCTCTCTAAACTTTTAAACAGGTTCTACCCATTTTTCCTGTCACATAATACTTGCTATACTCTCTAATATCCTCCACTACTAACCTAAAACCAGCTGTTCACCTGTCTGCTACAAAGTGCACTCATCCAGGTAATCAAACCTTCACGAGCTATCACCTTAGACTTAGCAGGAGAAACAGTTCGGCAGACCTGACAGCGCCCGACTTGGAGAAAATATCCGTTTCCTGCCTTTGCCATGAACTGCAGTATCAACTTAGAGCAAATCGGTTACGTTTTCTGGGTTACTTCTGCCATTTGTAAAATCAAGTAGATTGAAGAAAGAACCCTTAAGGCATCTTAAGATTATGCTCACGAAACACTGCAAGACACGTAAGCAAAAATGCTTACCTTCATTTATTCTGTTCCTTGAATTCTTCTTTGCCACAAACAAGTGAACAGTAACATTTCTTAATTTAACATTAAGGAAACTGAAGACATATAGCCTAATTTAGTAAAATTTGCCTCATCTATTATACTGGCACGTAAAAATCATTCAAAATTAATGCAAAGAAAGCAAACATCACACTTCTCCTTCAAAGAACTGTAATAGCTCTATTAACTTTGTTCCCAAGTTTTGAAATGAGCACATGTCTTCCTTCCTGTTTGGCATTTCTGACCCTCTGAACCATCTCTGCCTCACAGAAACCCCTCCATTCCCTCATTTTCTAGATGCAGCAGTCTCAGAGTTGTTTTCTACTTCCAAAGTCACCCCCTTCCACAGTCCCTGCTGGGACCTCGGCTCATCCACGAAAAGTGCATGCTTCTCAAAGTCCTCCTCTCTTGGGCCTCTTCTGCCTCACCTGCCTTCTCCCTGGGTGACCTTCACATGCCCTTCACACTGACAACACCCAAGCCTACAGCACCACCCCCATTTCCCCTCTACACTCAAGGCATAGTTTGTCTCCTTCAGTCTAGGACATACATTTTGTATTTCAACTTCTTTGAAATTAGAATATGCTTTATAATTAATGGTAATATAAACAACTTTTAGGAAAATATTCACTATTTCATTTATATTTTCCTTTATATACATATGCACAAAAGTAATAAATGGCTTTTTAAAAGTTATATATAAATATCAGAAAGTATAAAAGAGTTCTTTAGATAAATAATTAAAAATTCTAAGTGTAAGAATATACTGTGAATCAATTATAAGCATTTTTTCTTAGTATATAATAGCATAGTATGCCTTTAGATTTTATGAAATAGGGTGTATTTATATGATTACAGACTAACATACCAAAATCAATTTATAGACTAATATACCCAGACTAATATAACTTTAAAGTTAATTTAACAAAGAAAATTTGTTCAAAACCAATATATCTCCAAATCAATTTAACTTAGTTTTAAAGTAAGGATTTTTCAAACAAGTATTTCTAAAAGTACTTCCAATTTTATTTACTTATATTCAATTTATTTTACGAACCATCAAAAGGATTTTATCTGTCTATAAGGATTTGTGTTATATTTCAATATAAAACTACTATTACTATTACATTTTAAATTAGCAATACTTTTAAACAATGGAAACTTTATCTGTTATTTTAATCTACTTTACTCTACATGTCTTAAAACTTTCTATACAGTCCATTCAAGAAATTTCTTCACTCAGAATGGCTATCATCAAAAACAACACAAATAACAAATGTTGGCAAGGACATGGAGAAAAAGGAATCCTCATGCACTGTTGGTGGGAATCTCAACTGGTGCAGTCACTGTAGAAGTTTTCTCAGAAAACTAAAACCAGAACTACCACTTGACTCAGTAATTCCACAGAAATTATAAATGTTCTTCTAATCCATGATTTAAAGATCCTAAGGGAAACAAAGAGTTAACTGGGAGTTGCTGCTGTTTAATTGCTAAGTCCTCTGTCCATGAGATTCCCCAGCTAAGAATCCTGGAGCAGGTTGCCATTTCCTTCTCCAAGGGATCTTCCCAACCCAGGGATTGAACCCATGGCTCCTGCATTGCAGGCGGATTTACCATTGAGCCACCTGGTAGCTGCAATAATCTGAACAATACAGAAGACTGCATTATGAACTTTAAGCCCAAATCTATGCTAAACTTACCACAGAGCTAACAATCAAAGCATGAAAATATCAAGAGATGAAGCTTCTCAGCCTTGATCTTTATTCTAACAATTAAAAGGACTTAAGAAGGCAAATGCTATAATCCCATTTTTCTGTAAATACAGAATCAAATTTTAGCAAGCCTGGAGATCCAAGTTTTGCAGATTATACACATACTTTGTGAAGCCTATCTTATAGCATACAAATGGTAAATTGAACAATTTTTTTTGAAATTTTGTACTTATAAAAAGCAATGAGTGGTTCAGTATTTGTATCTACAATGTGTATCAGTTCAGTTCAGTTCAGTTCAGTCGCTCAGTCGTGTCCGACTCTCTGCGACCCCATGAACTGCAGCACGCCAGGCCTCTCTGTCCATCACCAACTCCCGGAGTCTACCCAAACCCATGTTCATCGAGTCGGTGATGCCATCCAACCATCTCATCCTCTGTCGTCCCCTTCTCCTCCCGCCCCCAATCCTACCCAGCATTAGGGTCTTTTCCAATGAGTCAACCCTTCGCATGAGGTGGCCAAAGTATTGGAGTTTCAGCTTCAACATCAGACCTTCCAATGAACACCCAGGATTGATCTCTTTTAGGATGGATTGATTGGATCTCCTTGCAGTCCAAGAAACTCTCAAGACTCTTCTCCAACACCACAGTTCAAAAGCATCAATTCTGCGGCGCTCAGCTTTCTTCACCGTCCAACTCTCACATCCATACATGACCACTGGAAAAACCATAGTCTTGACTAGACGGACTTTTGTTGGCAAAGTAATGTCTCTGCTTTTAAACATGCTATCTAGGTTGGCCATAACCTTCCTTCCAAGTAGTAAGCGTCTTTTAATGCAGAGTTCCAAAGAATAGCAAGGAGAGATAAGAAAGCCTTCCTCACCGATCAGTGCAAACAAATAGAGGAAAACAACAGATTGGGAAAGACTAGAGACCTCTTCAAGAAAATTAGAGATACCAAGGGAACATTTCACGCAAAGATAGGCTAGATAAAGGACAGAAATGGTATGGACCTAACAGAAGCAGAAGATATTAAGAAGAGGTGGCAAGAATACACAGAAGAACTGTACAAAAAAGATCTTCACGACCCAGATCATCACGATGGTGTGATCACTCACCTAGAGCCAGACATCTTGGAATGTGAAGTCAAGTGGGCCTTAGAAAGCATCACTACGAACAAAGCTAGTGGAGGTGATGGAATTCCAGTTGAGCTATTTCAAATCCTCAAAGGTGATGCTGTGAAAGTGCTGCACTCGATATGCCAGCAAATTTGGAAAACTCAGCAGTGGCCACAGGACTGGAAGAGGTCAGTCTTCGTTCCAATCCCAAAGAAAGGCAATGCCAAAGAATGCTCAAACTACCGCACAATTGCACTCATCTCACATGCTAGTAAAGTAATGCTCAAAATTCTCCAAGCCAGGCTTCAGCAATACGTGAACCGTGAACTTCCAGATGTTCAAGCTGGTTTTAGAAAAGGCAGAGGACAATGTGTATAAAGGAAAGTAAATTGGGAAAAGAGGAAGATAAGACAAAGAAGCTATATTTTTTTCCAAAATAAAAAGCCAAGTTGGTTTAAAAAAACACAAATGGAAACTGATATACCATTCAAATGACATAATTTAAACTGAAAATAGATTCAAGCTCCAGTCTAGCTACTGTGCAAAAGGAAAATACCAATCTTTGCTTGTTTAGTTTTCTGCTTATACTAAATCCCTTTGCAATGAACAGAAAGTCAAACCGAGTTTCTGGAAGAGATAATGGATCAAAAGTATATAGAATGCTTTATACAAGTTCTAATTACAGTACTATAGAACTAATTCATAATGACTTAAATAAGACTAACGAATAGCGATCTCCCAAGTGGCTATAAATTCAGTGGTGTGATTCTGCAGTACTGATAAAACAAACCTTCCAAGAAGTTACTGCTTCCTTTGGCCGATTACCAGTAACTCCTGACAAATCAGAAAAACATGAAAGGAAAAGAACAAAAAAAATGTACAATAAAACCAAACGCAAACAAATAACAAGCAATACGAATCACTGCTTTCAACAGATCTAAGACAGCCAACTGAATTCTTTGCAATTCACACCTAGAAATGACTCTTTAGAATATGTATAAAATGTAAGTTTTCTCAAGCCCCTGCTATTCTTGTTCTTTCATCCACGTATGTCAAATTCAAAACACCGGCCCTGTGCGATCTCTCAAATGAGAAAGCAGAAACAAATACCTGCTCTTTAACTGAGAGATGATTTTTATGGCAATGATGTGCTAGACTGTCAGTATCAGCAATCTGAAGGGACTTAAGAGATCCTCTAATCCAAGGTTCTCAAATTTCAGTAAACATTGAAGAATCACTCAGACTCTTGCTACAGTGCAGATTCCTGGGCCCATTCCAAGTGCCTCTGATTCAACCTGGCTAGAACGATACCACATTTGGGAAAACACTGCTTTATTCAACCTTCCCATTTCCAAGGTAAGGGCTTTACAGAAATTGTCATCATCTTCACAACAACACATGATGGAGAGGACTGCATCACACAGACAGTCAGACAGATGGGAATGTCCAGACAGGGATCCTACTAGAACTCAGTTTGTGCCATCAACCACCTTTACACCTGTCAGAGCTGCTCACAGGGCAGGACCGTGTGACCAAGGAAAGGCTAAGATGCTAAGTGCATAACAGACAGATTACAGAGGGCTACAGAACTCATCTGTAGAAGAGTTAAGCAAGACCAGGTACTTACTTGGCTGATGGCCTTGAAGAATGCGGTAACCTTAAATAAGGGCAGAGAGGAAGGAAAGAGAATATTTTAAGCCAGACAATAAACATGCAAAATGACATGAAGGCAGAGAAGAGGAGAGTGTGGCTACAACAGTGAGCCTGCAAGTATACTGGTGGACCGTAAAATTAAACCAGAACTTTGAAAGTTGGGCTGGATTTGGATTAAAGAGCTGAAATATAGATGCAAATCCACTCTGGTTCACGGCGAACATTCCTCTAACTATAGCGACTGAATCTCATTTATAACCATTTTAGCAGATCAATTTTATAGCAGTATGATTTTCTTTTAAAAGCTTGCTACTCTCACCATGTTAGCAGAAGACCACACGTGCACAGACACACACACCCTGAGATATTTGCTAATGGTAAGGAGATGAACGTGTGTACATGGATGTGCACGTGTGTGTATAGTATGTACAAAATCTGATACACGGATCTCTGTAACCTGGCTCTTCCAGTGTGACATTACTGCCGCAAAATGGAGCCCATGATGGTCCCGGGCAGGCTCGCTGGAAAGCGCTCTGACCCAGCGCCTTCTTCCTCATTGAGCCCCCTTACACGACGGGACCAACTCGGCCTCCTTCCTTCTGCTACACTGGGAGAAGCAGTAAACAGTGGGTATGATTCAGGCCTGGGACGGAATTTCCAGTTATAAAAAAATCAGTCTATAACAGCAGTAGTTATTCTGAGCGGATGATAAGAATATTTAAACAATCAAATCCATATAATCAGCGCGTGACAACGGCTACTGTCTAAAGAAAACAGTGTCAGTGGTTCCTCCTGCCTGCTTCCAGCACACAGGGCCCTCAGTCACCTCTGGGTGACCTTACGTTCCTCCGAGGATGCTCCTGATGGCGCTTCCAAAATTTATGAGGGAGGGGGGCCGGAGGATGCAAAGACAGCGGGACTGACCAGACACTAAGGCCCAAAGCCTCACACGCAGGGAGGAGCGGGTGTCTCAGGACAGCCAGGGAACCACAGCTCCGGGTGCGGCACCCCCCCAACCCCGCCCAGCTCCGGGTGTGGCTGGCCCTGTGGGGCAAAAGAGCGCAGCAGGCGTGAGGTTCCTCCCAGGCCTTTCAGATTCCACCTGGACCTCTTGAACTAGCTGAGGGAAGCTAGCTGTCACTTAAGAAGTCCAATTATCTGGGACCAGGGTGCTGTAAAGAAGGCCAGGCCAGCCACGTGGAAGGTCACGTGGAAAAAGGACAGTGCCAACCAGCTCTCAGTCCAGGTGGCAGAGTCAGAGAAGGAGCCATCCCGGACATCAGGGACGCAGCAGACACCACGTGGAGAAGACACGGGGGCCCAGCCGGGCTACGACGGCACCTCCAGCCATCTGAGCTGAGCCAGCTAACGCTCCAGACATCACCAGGCAGAGGAGCTGCACGCTGCCCAGACACCTGCCCACAGGGCCGTGAGCACAACAAAACGGGGGCTCCTTCGGAACACCACGCTTTGGCGCGGTCTGTCACACAGCGGCAGATGACTGGAAACGTGAAAGGACCGTTGGTGACGTTCATTAGAAAGATGAGCTCCACTTTCACGCAGTTCTCAAGTGAAGGGTATGATTCAGGCAGCCTTTGCTTGTCACAGAGAGAAAGAAAGAATGCATCCGTTCCTATTTCCTTGGGAAGCTTTGAAAATAAGTCTGGCCAATCTAATTAACTCTAAAAAGCCCTTGAAAACACTGAGAGACCAATATACTATGATGGATGATGAATGAGGGTGAAATCCCAGTCTCCCGAACTCAGCCTTCAGGTCACAGCACGAACGCCACTCGTTCCCGAAGCCTCCCCAAGCCCAGGCCTGCTCAACCCCCTCCTGTGGGCGCCCACAGCAGCCCCTTACTCCCCTCCACCCCAGCTCGACCACGCAAGGTGGGACAGCCTGCTCATCTCCATGACTGCTACTGGAGACCAGCAAGGGCTTATCCATCATCCAGCACAGCACCTGCCTACGCAGCCACCGAAGTTCTGAGTCAATGGAAAGGAAATAAAGGGGGAATGGAAGGGAGAAGGGGAAAAGGGCAAGAGAAGAGGGGCTGGAAGAAAGCAGAGGTAAAGGCGCGAAGAAAGGGAGGGAGGGGAGGACAGAAAGACCTGGTGAAAGCGTGACTATGACGGCAACACACACCGTAAGAGAAAGAAAGGGGGCTGGGAGGAGCTACAGGCAACGGATAATCCAGACAGAACCCAGCTCCACACCTTGGAACAGATCTGCTGATTTCATTCATCCCTCCCTCCTCCACACACCCTCTCTGCTGAAACTGAGTATACAGTGGGTCTCTGTGAGTCTTGTGGCCAGAATTCAGCCTGTATACACCGGTGCTGGATTAAATCTCAGAGACAGAGTTTGGGGTGAAGTAGAAAGAAATAGCTTGATTGCTTTGCCAGGCTTAGGGGGCCTCAGCGGGCTAATGCCCTCAGGATGGTGTGTTGGCCCTAGAGCAGGTAGTGAAGAGTCTTGCAGTGTTCAAGAAGTATGGCGTGGTCAGCTTGTGAACACTCTTCTGATTGGTTGGTGATGAAGTAATGGCGAGTCAGACTCGAAACTGTCCTGAAAGTGGGAGCACCGACTAACAAAAAAACACTCAATGTTACAATTATTCTACTTTAAAATTTTAAGGCAAACAGTGAGAAGGAAATCTTCAGCTCCCAATAACGACAGCCAGTGCTTACTGAACATACAATCTTTACCACACTGAAAGGCATTTTATTTCTCAGATGAGACATGGAGGTTGGGAGCTGAGAGAACCAGGATGGGAATTCAGGCAATCCAGGAACCGAGTCTGTGCTCCTGTCCACCACACTCTGCTGCTGCAAGTTTGCAAAGCAAGCGAGGTCTCAAAGCAGGTGAGGTCTCGAAGCAAGCGAGGTCTCAAGCGCTGTTTAACCGGCTCAACACGAACACCTCATCACCATAACGTAACACGGCCCACCCGCCCAACATGGGTGCTTCCTATCCATCTTTCTTTGGTTTTCATGACAAAAACAGTTCACCAGATGGCAAACAAACTACTTTCTAACATATGCATGACGGGGACAGTTAAAACTACACACCCTAGAAACTGTGTCATTTCCTCAAGTGTAAGCTGAATAGTCATACAGAGAACCTACATCTCACTGGGTTATTGTGATATTTAAAGGATAACTCTTTTGAGGAGCCAAGCACAGTGCTGAACACTGTCGGTAATAACTTGGCAGATGCTTCCACAAATGATTCAGCAGCCAATTAAATGGGTTACTCAGCACGGGTTACTCTGTGACACAGAAAGTTCACAACATAGTAAATGAAAATGGAAGCCAGCTATAAAATAATACAGTACAACAACACAAATATTAATATACATAAGCAAAGAGACTGTTATAAATGGAGAAACAATGGAAACAGCGACAGACTTTATTTTCTTGGGCTACAATATCATTGCAGATGGTGACTGCAGCCTTGAAATTAAAAGACACTTGCTCCCTGGAAGAAAAGCTATGACCAACCTAGACAGCATATTAAAAAACAGAGATATTACTTTGCTGACAAAAGTCCGTCTAAGTCAAAGCTATGGTTTTTCCAGTAGTCATATATGGATGTGAGAGTTGGACTATAAAGAAAGCTGAGCGCCAAAGAATTGATGCTTTTGAACTATGGTGTTGGAGAAGACTCTTGAGAGTCCCTTGGACTGCAAGGAGATCCAACCAGTCCATCCTAAAGGAGATCAGTCCTGGGTGTTCATTGGAAGGACTGATGCTGAAGCTGAAACTCCAATACTTTGGCCACCTCACGCGAAGAGTTGCCTTATTGGAAAAGACCCTAATGCTGGGAAGGATTGGGGGCAGGAGAAGGGGACGACAGAGGATGAGATGGTTGGATGGCATCACTGACTCGATGGACATGGGTTTGGGTAGACTCCGGGAGTTGGTGATGGACAGAGAGGCCTGGCGTGCTGCAGTCCATGAGGTTGCAGAGTCGGACACAACTGAGTGACTGAACTGAAGTGAAGCAAAGAGACTACAGGGCAAAGATGGCAAAAGTTATTTTTGCATGTTAGGTTTACGGGTATTTTTATTTTCTTTTTGTCAGCATTTTCTAAACTCCCTAAACAAACATGTTTGCAACAAGAAAAAAAACATAAGTGAATAACAACGTTGATGCCCAAGGTCTGCTTTCAGGTAGCTACAAGTCAAAAGGTTTATGAGCATTCCTTCTTCACCTGCAAAATGCCAGGAATTAAAGTGGTCTCTGACCTCTTCCAGACCTAAAATTCTGTCATTTCATGAAATAAACAATTGAAAGAAGTTGAGGAGGCAAACAGACAATCTCTCCTCTACCTTCTATCCCTGGTACAGCCCAGAACAACAGCAGGAGCTCAACGAGCATTCAGTGATGGTTTTCTGACTGATAAGTGAAGGGGCACAGTCATCTCAGCGGGCTTCTCAGGTGACTCCGTGGTCAAGAATCTGCCTGCCCCCACACGAGATGCAAGAGATGTGGGTTCAATCCCTGGGTCGGGAAGAGTCCCTGGAAGAGCAAATGGCAACCCACTCCAATATCCTTGCCTGGAGAATCCCATGGACAGAGGAACCTGGCGGGCTACAGTCCATGGAGTGGCAGAGTTGGACATGACTGAGTGACTGAGCACGTAGAGTCATCTCAAGCACCACATTCAGAGCTTAACCCCTGCTGCTCGTACTGGGAAAAAAGTCCAAACCGAGGCCCAGGAGAACTAACTCTGAAATCAATGCTGGAAATTCCTTGGCGCCAGCTGGTTAGGACTCCGCATTCTCACTGCTGAGGACTTGGGTTCAATACCTGGTCAGGGAACCAAGACCCCACAAGCTGCACAGCGTGGTCAAAAGAAAAAAGTACCTAAAATTAGTCCTGCTGCTATCTCAAGCTTTCTGGCCATTAAGTCCTGCCACTATCTTAAGCTTTCTGGCCGTTAAGAAGTTGCTTTAAAACGCTGGGGCCCACTTTCTTAATCTGTAAAGGGGGGAACTGTGTTCTCAACTCCTGTTCCAAAACTGTTGCTGTTGTTTAGTTGCTCAGTCATGTCCAACTCTTTTGCGACCCTACGGATCCATGAGATTCTCCAGGAAAGAACACTGGAGCGGGTTGTCATTTCCTCCTCCGGGGAATCGTCCCCACCCAGGGATAGAACCCATGTCTCCTGCATTGCTTCCCTGGTGGCTCAGACGGTAAAGCAACTGCCTGCAATGCAGGAGACCCAGATTCGGATGATTCCCAGGAGAAGGAAATGGCAACCCACTTCAGTACTCTTGCCTGGAAAATTCCATGGACTGGGGAGCCTGGCGGGCTACAGTCCATGGGGTCAAAAAGAGTAAGACACGATTAAGTGACTTCACTTTCACTTTTCTCTAGCATTGCAGGCGGATTCTTCACTGCTGAGCCACCAAGGCAATTCCTCCAGAATTGTATGAACCAACAAGTAAAGAAAAAGCAGGTGTCCTATTGGCATCCTCACGTTTCAGCACCACAAAGCAAGTAAGTCATTAACAATACTAATGACTCAGTATTGTTAGAAATGACGCTGCTTCACTGATACTACTTTAGATAAGGAACTTCTGTAGGCATCTGAGAAATTCTTTTGAGAAAATGGATAAGGACTGATTTTAAAGATACTATACTGCAGTAGAAAGCTATTACTTTCCAAACGGGGTAAATACAGGCCATAGGTTAATATCCTACTACAAATAAAGTTTTAAAAGAAAGTAAAAAAAAAAAAAAAACTTCTTCCTCATAGAAAAGAAAGACTATTTACTACTTAGGGATTCTTCCTTGGATAAGAAGTCATCTGAGCAAACAAGTACAATAAAGTCCACCTCTCCTACCTTTCTTCTTTCTCGGGGAAGAGTTATATATGAAGGGACCCAGAATGGACTTGCCAACATCAACCATGAGAGATCAGTGTACAAAAAGGAAGGTGTGGGAAAGGGAAGCTGACCAAAAAGGGCAGAAGAACGCAGGCTAAAGAAAGAGAGAACTGGGAATGAGGGTTTCCAGTAAGGAGAACATGTGAGAAGGGGAAATTTCTCAGGGGAGACAAGGAATGAAATCTCGACCTTGCATGGTAATAGGTGGATGAATTCTAGGAAGCTAAGAGATCAGCTTTAGGACAAGTGGTTTGCTGAAATCAAGAAAGTTTCTAAAACCGTAAGGCTTCGGTGACCTGAGGTTCCGCATTAGAAAGTAGGTACGAGGAAGCCAGGTCTGCACGACTCAATTCTTCCACCTCAGAAATGAACAGCTGTGACATGCTCCGAGGAAGGAAGAAATGAAAACAGAGAACAGTCTCCGTCTCCAGGAGCAGAACACCATCTGGGCTTCAGGAGTCCAAACAAAGAGGAAAGTGAAACAGAGGTTCTGTGCATGGTGACAAGGTACCATCGGGGCGCTGTGCTCAGCGCGCGGGAGGGCCCCCCACACAAGGGCAGAGAGCACGGGTCTCAGGCCACCCAGAGAACCCTGGAGGAGACAGCCGGGCCCTGCCTCTCCTCTCCTGCCCAGGACGTCACGTCCGGGAGACAGAGTCTAGGCAGTCCCACCCAAGAGATATGAAGAAGGAAAGAAGGCCACCGATGCGTATACTGGCAGCCAGCCGTCCGGGACGAGCACGCCGACAGCATCCCCACAGCCTAGAAGGAACGCGAATGCCTCGCACGCTGACGTGAACCAACACTCAGGACAAGTCTTTGCACCTCTGGAGAGTCAGTGTCTCCTTTATTAACAACGTTGCTAACAGTAATAACTCAAAAGTGTTAAAATAAAACTTTCAGGTGCATAAAATCAAATTTAAAAGAAGGGGAGTTAGAACAAATCATCTCACAATTTGTATGGAAATATAAGAAACCTCGAATAGCCAAAGCAATCTTGAGGAAGAAGAATGGAACTGGAGGAATCAACCTGCCTGACTTCAGGCTCTACTACAAAGCCACAGTCATCAAGACAGTATGGTACTGGCACAAAGATAGAAATATAGATCAATGGAACAAAATAGAAAGCCCAGAGATAAATCCACGCACCTATGGACACCTTATCTTCGACAAAGGAGGCAAGAATATACAATGGAGAAAAGACAATCTCTTTAACAAGTGGTGCTGGGAAAACTGGTCAACCACTTGTAAAAGAATGAAACTAGAACACTTCCTAACACCATACACAAAAATAAACTCAAAATGGATTAAAGATCTAAACGTAAGACCAGAAACTATAAAACTCCTAGAGGAAAACATAGGCAAAACACTCTCCGACATAAATCACAGCAGGATCCTCCATGACCCACCTCCCAGAATATTGGAAATAAAAGCAAAAATAAACAAATGGGACCTAATTAAAATTAAAAGCTTTTGCACAACAAAGGAAACTATAAGCAAGGTGAAAAGACAGCCTTTAGAATGGGAGAAAATAATAGCAAACGAAGCAACAGACAAACAACTAATCTCAAAAATATACAAGCAACTTCTGCAGCTGAATTCCAGAAAAATAAATGACCCAATCAAAAAATGGGCCAAAGAACTAAACAGACATTTCTCCAAAGAAGACATACAGATGGCTAACAAACACATGAAAAGATGCTCAACATCGCTCATTATTAGAGAAATGCAAATCAAAACCACAATGAGGTATCATTTCACACCAGTCAGAATGGCTGCTATCCAAAAGTCTACAAGCAATAAATGCTGGAGAGGGTGTGGAGAAAAGGGAACCCTCTTACACTGTTGGTGGGAATGCAAACTAGTACAGCCACTATGGAGAACAGTGTGGAGATTCCTTAAAAAACTGGGAATAGAACTGCCATATGATCCAGCAATCCCACTGCTGGGCATACACACCGAAGAAACCAGAATTGAAAGAGACGCGTGTACCCCACTGTTCATCGCAGCACTGTTTACAATAGCCAGGACATGGAAGCAACCTAGACGTCCATCAGCAGACGAATGGATAAGGAAGCTGTGGTACATATACACAATGGATTATTACTCAGCCATTAAAAAAAAATACATTTGAATCGGTTCTACTGAGATGGATGAAACTGGAGCCCATTATACAGAGTGAAGTAAGCCAGAAAGAAAAACACCAATACAGCATACTAATGCATATATATGGAATTTGAAAGATGGTAACGATAACCCTATATGCGAGACAGAATAAGAGACAAAGATGCATAGAACAATTTTATGGACTCTGAGGGAGAAGGTGAGGGTGGGACGCTCTGGGAGAATAGCATTGAAACATGTATATTATCATATGTGAAACAGAACCCCATTCCATGTTCGATGCATGAGACAAAGGCTCAGGGCCGGGGCAATGGGATGACCCAGAGGGATGGGATGGGGAGGGAGGTGGGTGGGGGGTCCAGGAAGGGGAACACATGTAAACCCATGGCTGATTCATGTCAATGTATGGCAAAAACTATTACAATATTGTAAAGTAATTAGCCCCCAACTAAAATAAATAAATTTATTAAAAAAAAAAAAAGAAAAAAAAAATTTAGAGAAAAAAAAAAAGAAGGGGAGTAAGTAACGTTATTGTAGAAGGCGTCCATCAACAGCCACCTGCGGCACAGAGACGCTGTCCCACGCTACGCCCTCTCACATGTATCTTTCCCAGTGCAAGACTGACCTTTCAGATTCGCGCGGCCGGCGGGCCTCCCGACATTATTCCTCTGGTGTTTGGAGGACATGCGTTTCATCTGCCGAGGCGTGCTGGGAGGAGAGGTGCCATAAAGGTTCTCTGTGTTGGCTTCATCTGAAAAGTCCTCAGGATCGGATTCGGAATTCTTGCAAGCTGAATCTCCCAATGGGTACTCCTGCCTGGTAAGGACAACAAGCAGAGAAAATACTCAGTGACATATGAAGTGAATTCAAACTTAAACCACTCCAAGCTCCTTTTAAGAACTCTCCATAACTACTTTTCCGTGGCTCTGTCGCGTCCTTAGCCTCGTATATCTTGCTCCTCTATTGTTGCTGCAGAAACTCACAAGGAGAACGCAGCCACTGTGTTCCTGCTCTCAGCACGCAGAGAAACTGATGTGCAGTTTCTGTTGTTTGGAGAATTCTTTCCAATATAAATGAAGTTTAAAACTAAATACTTGAGGATTAGTGGAAAAAAAAGAGCAAAGAACTGGAAGATACAAATCCGACCGAACTGAGCATCGCCCGCACGCTGGGCGGTGACAAGCTAAACTGCTGAGTGGGCAAGTCCTGCCCTGACTTCAGAGGCCCGCTCCCTCCTTTGTGAAGCACGCACAGACAGACAGAGAGCAGGACCTGAGCAGAGAGCGCTGATGACGCGTGGTGGGGCCCGGTTCTGCGTTCTCTGGTCAACACGGCAGTGCAGTGCCAGGGAGGGGCGTGCAGGGAAGATGCTGTGGAGGAGAGAAGGGAGCGAGTTTCTCCTGACCTCCAAACGGCAGTTCCTCCTTAACCTGGTCTCTGGAAACTTCCTGCCAATTCTCTGTCCCTAGGAGACTTCCTGAACAATAGCACTACTTTGATAAAGTTCTGTTTTTTGCAATGCTAACGAAAATAAAATTTAATATATAAACTGAGAACAGATACAGTTCCCAAACGGCAAACTGGGAAGACGCAATCACGAAGTTCCTTTCAAATAGGGACCCTTACAATCTAACCTATTCTGAATCTTCTTTATAAAATACACTTCATACTTTAAAAATACAACTCTAAACTAAATTCAAGATACAACCAGTTTTCTCCCTGGAGATTCACACACCCTGTTATAAAATCAAAGCTATTTCAAACTCATGAGGGGGAAAAAAAATCTCACCCTAAAATGTATAATAACATTATTACTGAACAGACTGACAAAAGATCCTTATCTTTCAAAAATAAAAATGCTGCAGAATTATTCAGATTTACAGTACTGAAATATTTAAAGAATCCCTGCAACAGGCCAAAAACTGATTTTTAAATCAGACAAGACCACTCTAGATATTGTGAGTGCACACGCCCTCCACACATACAGGCCCACACGATCAGACACACAAGCAGAATATTCTGAAAGCTAACTGAATCAAATTACACCATAAGCAAATTCAGACATAAGCTTTAAATGTACCTATTCCCTCAGGCTAGCTACATTTATTATTATTTAAGTCACACAGCAAGTAACAATGTGGGCTTCCCAGGTGGCACTAGGGGTAAAGAATCTGCCTGCCAGTGCAGGAGACATAAGAGTTCCATCCCTGGGTCGGGAAGATCCCCTGGAGGAGGGCATGGCAACCCACCCCAGGATTCATGCCTGGAGAATCCCATGGACAGGGGAGCCTGGTGGGCTAGTTCACAGGGTCGCAAAGAGTCAGATACAACTGAAGCGAATTAACACAGACATAAATTAATTTGAAATTTCCTATATTCATTCCTTCTACACTCACTGCAAAATAGTTGATTCAATTGATAAAAAAAAAAAATGGCTATCAATGACAAGGTTGCTGATTTCATACCCCATCTGGTTTTGTGGTTACCAGCACAAGCTTTCAAATGAATAACATAGGCTTTCTCGCACAAGGGACTTAGGTTCAAATCCTGACTCCGCCAGTTACTAGCTGTGTGGGCCTCAGCCAAATTGTTTAAAATCTCCACAATGCACATATATAAAATAAAGATAATAAATATTTAAATTCCATACCTGTAAGGGCTAAAGCTAATAAAGCATGCTCAACAGGAGCAGTATGAGAAGTATCACTAAATGATTGATATCACTCAGTACACATCTGCTCAACTTGGAAAGAGAATCTGCCTTTGACTTCAGCATGAACAGGACCAGACACAACTTTAACATTTTAACATCGTCTCAAAGTGAAAGTGAAAGTGAAGCCGCTCAGCTGTGTCCAACTCTTCGCAACTCCATGGACTGTGGCTCTCCAGGCTCCTCTGTCCATGGGATTCTCCAGGCAAGAATACTAGAGTGAGTTGCCATTTCCTTCTCCAGGGGATCTTCCCGACCCAGGGATTGAATCCAGGCCTCCTGCATTGCAGGCACATGCTTTAAACTCTGAGCCATCAGGGAAGCCCCTTTAACATCTTCTAACTCCTTTCAAATTCAGTATTATAGCTCTATTTTTCCTCCATTAAGATAAAGTCAGTGGTAAGGAAGGAGTTTGTATTTCATTACATTTGTATCTCCAATAGTTTCAGCATAATGTTCAAAACCAGTCATTGTTTTTCCACAATAATACATCTCATACATTACTGAACAGAGTCAGGTATGAAAGAGCAAATCAGACCAGGTTCAGAACACCCTCTCTGTGGTGGTTAGCATGAACCTGGGAGGCAGAAGACCCAAGGCTGAGTCCTTGCCTTACTGGATGGGTGACTGCACACAACTTAATCTGAGACTAAGAAGAAATAGAGTAATTCAGAATTTGTAAGGTCAATATTCTAAAATATTTCAGGAAATTCAGTTCTGAAGACTCAAAAAACAAAACAAAATAATGGTAATAAGAGGCTATGCAGAAAATACTAAATCATCAGACAGGCATAAAAATATGGAATATTTTACTCGTATCCAGCAGTATTATTTGGATGAATAAACTAACGCAATGTACGTGCAAGTAGAAGAGGAATTTTTGAAGAGGGACTAAGCATGTCCACACTTCACTAAGCCAGTCTCCAATGGCAAGGCCCCAGCCCTCAGGACAGAGTCATGAACTCAGGACAGGAGAGTTCATTGTTTTATCTACAAGGTCCAGTGCTTTTAGCAGATAAAAAACAATCTAAGAAAGCACTGCTGCTGTTGCTAAGTCACTTCAGTCACATCCGACTCTGTGCAACCCCATAGACGGCAGCCCACCAGGCTCCTCTGTCCCCAGGATTCTCCAGGCAAGAATACTGGAGTGGGTTGCCATTTCCTTCTCCACTAAGAAAGCACATATTTTGAAAATGTTAACTTGTGTGAAAAATTTAATTTGGGGAAACAGAAAAAGGTATCTGTGTTGTACTGTTCTCCAACTGTAGGTAAAGTATTTCTCTACACATGGAAAAACTCATTTGGCTGCACTTTTCAAATCAGAGTAGAAGACTAAGTCTCTGTAATAATTCTATAGAAGTTGAATATCTCTTGTTTTCAAACCGACATCTATTACAAAACAAAAGGTCACGATAAACTACTACTGATTTCAAAGCATTTCCAAACTTTATTCTAGCAGCAAACATAAAGAATGACAAGGAAGTGAAGATGAACACTGTCATAAACACTGTATTAAAATCAATCAAACATAATGCATTTTATCCCTCCTTATTCATTATGCACCACGGAAAATGAGGAAGGAAAAACACCATGTCACTATATTTATTCATAATTAAAATAAATCTTAGAAGCATTATAGAAAGATGAAGCTATGCATTTAATACTCTCTTAAGGTTTACTTAACTCTGTTAAGATGATGGTCACACCTGTCAGAAATGTTATTGGTTTACGTTCCATCCAAGTAACTTTGTAACTTAATTAAACATTAGAATAAAGTCCAAGGTTACCTAAAAGAATTTTTTTTTAAGTCTAACACCCAATAAATAAAATTCACAATATCTGCCAAAGGCAATGGCACCCCACTCCAGTACTCTTGCCTGGAAAATCCCATGGACGGAGGAGCCTGGTAGGCTGCAGTCCATGGGGTCCCTAAGAGTCAGACACGACTGAGTGACTTCACTTTCATTTTTCACTTTCATGCATTGGAGAAGGAAATGGCAACCCACTCCAGTGTTCTTGCCTGGAGAATCCTAGGGACAGCGGAGCCTGGTGGGCTGCCATCTGTGGGGTCGCACAGAGTCGGACACGACTGAAGCGACTTAGCAGCAGCAGCAGCAGCCATCCTATGACAATTTACAAAGAAACAGGAAGATACAACCCAAACCAGGAGAAAAATCAAGAGAGACAGTCTAGAAATGACTCAAGTGGATCTTGCAGAGAAGAAACACACGTGAAATGAAAAATACTCTGGAAAAGATAAAAGCAGATTAGCTACAACAGAAAGAAAGATCAGTAAACTTGAAGATACAACACTAGAAACTACCCAAAGTTCATCAGAGTGAAAAAGACTGAGAGGAAAAAAAAGATAAACAGCAAGACCAGGGCACCAGTAACCCACAGGGTAAACATCAAGCAGGGTAACACACATGGGCTTCCCTGGTGGCTCAGTTGGTAAAGAACCTGCCTGCAGTGCAGGAGACCCGGCTGGAATACCTGGTCGGGAAGATCCCCTGGAGAAGGAAATGGCAACCCACTCCAATATTCTTGCCTGGAGAATCCCAGGGACAGGGGAGCCTGGTGGGCTACAGTCCTTGGGGCTGCAGAGTCGGACATGACTGAGTGACTGACCCTTTCACTTTTGAATTGATATTAAGTACAGTAAAATTAATACTCTAAAACTAGCTAATGTGCTTACTAATCAGAAAAAAAATCCAATTTCTAAAAATTCTATTCCATTTAGTTAACAGTCGGACACGACTTTGTGACTGAACCACCACCAGTGTAACATATGTGTTATTGGAGCTCAAAACAAGGGAGGAACAGAAAAAATTCTCTGAAGAAATAAGGCCTGAAAATTTTCCAAATCTGGGAGGGGGGAACAAACCCAGCAGCTCAAAAATATAAGAATCTCAGCAAACTCTAAGCAGAAGAATTATAAGAAAACTACCAGTTTTTGATTATGAGTATCATAATCAAATTGGTAAAAAAAAAAAAAAAAAAAACAGTGATGAAGAGAAAAATCTGAAAAGCAGCCAGAGAAAAACAACTTAGTTTGGAAGTTTTAGCTAAGAAATAATACAATGGGGGAGGGAGGTAGGAGGGGAAATTGAGAAAAGGCTTATTCTTTTTTTCCTTTTAAAAAAATCAGGTAGACACAAAATCTAGGAAAATAAATACCAGTGGTAAGTTCAAAAGAACTTGCATCACTTCAAGTAACTAACCAAAAGCATCCAAAACCTCACTTGGTATTAGCTCATGTTCGATGAGCTCATATGGCCAGTTGACTGGTTTAGAATGTTTCCATGGATACCATGGATATTATTTTGGATAAGAAAAGTAGTGCAAGGTCTACATCAGCTGCCCTGAAACATTTTTCTTCCTTGTGTTTAAAAACATACAAATGTGAAATGTCTTTCTGGTACTAAACCTCTGACAGTCACATAGAACAATGTTGCATTCTTTTAACATGAAAACTTGCTCAAGTACCATTCAGGTGACCTGCAATCTGGTCTGAGAAAAGTACTGCTTAAACTCAACCCAAAGGGGTTTGGTGTAGTTTTTAAATGAAGTATGTGAAAGACAAAAATTCAAATAACTTGGGGTTAAATAGTTCTGCTCTGACATCATAGGTAAAACCACATGGTGCCTGAAATAGCTCATCTATAAAATGATGAAGTTGGATTAGATGAGCTTGAAAACATCTGTGGTTTTGCAAAAGCCCTTAAAAAAAAAGTTAACTTCATTAAAAGTCCTTTAGCAAAGCTCTTAAAAATATAGTATTTTATTCCATATTAGTACAGTTCTCACCTGTGTGAGTTTCTCTCCACCTCTTCATTGACCTATTCTCTACAAAATAATAATTAAAGGAGGGCTTTTACTACTGTGGGAAAGGGAGGAGGGGTTGGCAAAGGGGCTAAATTTTCTAGATTTCTTTTTTAGATACCTTACATAGTTTACTTGGCCTGCACTATAAATTAAGGGGAGCTAAGTTTGAGGTGGCATGGTTGGCTTGTACTGTAAGAGCCAATTAAAAGTTAGCTGACTAATCAATCGGCCTGTAGCTGAATGTCTATCAGCTTACCTACAGGTAAGCTGTTATCAAATCTCAAGTTTGTCCAACATTCATGACTGTACTTGTGCATTGATTCAGAGTGCAGCTCTGTGCAAAATTAGCAAGCCTTCATTATTTTTCAGTATAGACATTCAAACTCTTTTAACTATAATTCATTTTTTAAATACAAGTAGATATTTTAAAACAAGATTTCCTATGGAAATGAGTAAGAAACTATCCCCCCAACTAGACTCAAAGCTTCATGAGGGCAGGCACCTCATCAGTCCACCATTTGTCCAGTGTGGAGAACAGTGCCCGGGGCAGATTACATGGCCATAACTATCTGCTGAATAAATGGATTTGCAAGGTTAATAATTTTACCTTTTGATACTTTAGACTTAATTATCTAAATTCTATTTTAATAAAATCACATTTAATAATTTGAAGAATGCAAATTTTTAAAGGCTATGAGAATTAAAGATTGTTGACTTCTGACAATGTTGTTTAAGTGATACTGTTACCCTAGGGGCCAAGATGACTATCTACTGATCAAAAAAATGGCAACGGAGTACGGGATAAGGAATAATGGTTCTGGAGTCAGAATAACATGGGCTGAAATCCCTATGCCCCCACACTTATTAGTAAGAATACAAGTTTTAAACAAATTATTATGCTTGCTTACACTTTCATTTATTTGAAGTCTTCTATCCAATATCACTGGGTAAGTGATATTGGTGAGTCAGTTAATTTTTAAATATATACTTTTATACTTTTAAATATACACTAAAAGCATTAAATCAATCTGATTTCGGTGTTGACCATCTGGTGATGTCCACGTGTAGAGTCTTCTCTTGTGTTGTTGGAAGAGGGTGTTTGCTATTGCCAGTGCATTCTTGTGGCAAAACTCTATTAGCCTTTGCCCTGCTTCATTCTGTACTCCAAGGCCAAACTTGTCTGTTACGCCAAGTGTTTCTTGACTTCCTACTTTTGCATTCCAGTCCCCTATAATGAAAAGGACATCTTTTTTGGGTGTTAGTTCTAGAAGGTCTTGTAGGTCTTCATAGAACCGTTCAACTTCAGCTTCTTCGGCGTTACTGGTCGGGGCATAGACTTGGATTACCGTGATACTGAATGGTTTGCCTTGGAAGCGAACGGAGATCATTCTGTCGTTTTTGAGATTGCATCCAAGTACTGCATTTCAGATTCTTTTGTTGACCATGATGGCTACTCCATTTCTTCTAAGGGATTCTTGCCCACAGTAGTAGATATAATGGTCATCTGAGTTAAATTCACCCATTCCAGTCCATCTTAGTTCGCTGAGTCCTAGAATGTCAACATTCACTCTTGACATCTCCTGTTTGACCACTTCCAGTTTGCCTTGATTCATGGACCTAACATTCCAGGTTCCTATGCAATATTGCTCTTTACAGCATCGGACTTTGCGTCTATCACCAGTCACATCAACAGTTGGGTATCGTTTTTGCTTTGGCTCCATCCCATCATTCTTTCTGGAGTTATTTCTCCACTGATCTCCATTAGCATATGGGGCACCTACTGACCTGGGGAGTTCATCTTTCAGTGTCCTATCCTTTTGCCTTTTCATACTGTTCATGGGGTTCTCAAGGCAAGAATACTGAAGTGGTTTGCCATGCCCTTCTCCAGTGGACCACAATCTGTCAGACCTCTCCACCATGACCCATCCGTCTTGGGTGGCCCCACACGGCATGGCTTAGTTTCACTGAGATAGACAAGTTAAATAAGACAAGGCTTATTTAACTTATATGCAGAGTACATCATGAGAAATGCTGGGCTGGAAGAAACACAAGCTGGAATCAAGATTGCCGGGAGAAATATCAATAACCTCAGATATGCGGATGACACCACCCTTATGGCAGAAAGTGAAGAAGAGCTAAAGAGCCTCTTGATGAAGGTGAAGGAGGAGAGTGAAAAAGTTGGCTTAAAGCTCAACGTTCAGAAAACTAAGATCATGGCATCTGGTCCCATCACTCCATGGGAAATAGATGGGGAAACAGTGGAAACAGTGTCAGACTTTACTTTTTTGGGCTCCAGAATCACTGCTGATGGTGACTGCAGCCATGAAATTAAAAGACGCTTACTCCTTGGAAGGAAGGTTATGGCCAACCTAGATAGCATGTTTAAAAGCAGAGACATTACTTTGCCAACAAAAGTCCGTCTAGTCAAGGCTATGGTTTTTCCAGTGGTCATGTATGGATGTGAGAGTTGGATGGTGAAGAAAGCTGAGCGCCGCAGAATTGATGCTTTTGAACTGTGGTGTTGGAGAAGACTCTTGAGAGTCCCTTGGACTGCAAGGAGATCCAATCAATCCATCCTAAAAGAGATCAATCCTGGGTGTTCATTGGAAGGTCTGATGTTGAAGCTGAAGCTCCAATACTTTGGGCACCTCATGCGAAGGGTTGACTCATTGGAAAAGACCCTAATGCTGGGTAGGATTGGGGGCGGGAGGAGAAGGGGACGACAGAGGATGAGATGGTTGGATGGCATCACCGACTCGATGAACATGGGTTTGGGTAGACTCCGGGAGTTGGTGATGGACAGAGAGGCCTGGCGTGCTGCAATTCATGGGGTCGCAGAGAGTCGGACACGACTGAGTGACTAAACTGAACTGAAAAGCATTAAAAATGAGACTTGCAGGTAAAAAACCTGAAACGCCCGTGGTGGCTGTTCGTCTGGTGGCCTCCCAGTATTCACATCCTTGTATAATCATCTCCTCTGGATGAAGGTGAAAGAGGAGAGTGAAAAAGCTGGCTTAAAACTCAACATGCAAAAAACTAAGATCATGGCATCCAGTCCCATCACTTCATGGCAAATAGATAGGCAAACAATGAAAACAGTGGCAGATTTTATTTCCTTGGGCTCCAAAATCACTGCGGACAGTGACTGCAGCCATGAAATTAAAAGACTCTTGCTCCTTGGAAGAATAGCTATGACAAACCCAGACAGCGTATTAAAAAGCAGAGATAGCACTTTGCTCACTAAGGTCCATAGTCAAAGCTATGGTTTTTCCAGTGGTCATGTTTGGATGTGAGAGCTGGACTATAAAGAAGGCTGAGCACCGAAGAATTGATGCTTTTGAACTGTGGTGTTAGAGAAGACTCTTGAGAGTCCCTTGGACAGCAAGGAGATCCAACCAGTCCATCCTAAAGGGAATCAACCCTGAATAGTCACTGGAAGGACTGATGCTGAAGCTGAAGCTCCACCACTTTGACCACCTGATGGGAAGAGCTGATTCATTGTAAAAGACCCTGATGCTGGGAAGGATTGAGGGCGGGAGGAGAAGGGGATGAGAGAGGATGAGATGGTTGGATGGTATCACCAACTCAATGGACATGAGTTTGAGCAAGCTCCGGGAGACAGTGAAGGACAGGGAAGCCTGGCGTGCTGCAGTCCATGGGGTCACAAAGAGTCGGACATGACTTAGCAAACTGAACAACGACAACTTGAATGTGGGCTGACGCCGTGACCTTTTTAGTCATCAGAATGTAGTGGAAGTGACCCTGGGCCAGTTCCGGGCCTCAGCCTTACGAACACCACCCTTGTATCCAGGACACACTAGCCACCAGGTAAGAAGTCCAGTCACACTGACTGCCAGAGTCTTCAAAGCCTCATGAGCCAGATGGAAAGGCTGCATTAAGAAGCCAGCCAGGCCAGAGGCCTCTGAGGTCCCACCCCAGCTGACGGCCAGTGCCAACTTACCAGTCTGTGCGTGAGGCTATTTCAGACCTTCCAGCTGTCCCTGAGACCAAGCCAATACCATGAAAAGCAGAAGAAATATTCAATACTGCAACAGATAATAAATGGTTTTTAAGTCTTTGAGCTTTGGCATGGTTTGTTAAATTACAATAGAGAATTGACACACATACAAGACTTAAACACTTTATTTTTGCTTTAAGCTCAATAATGGGTTTAAATTAGTCAAGACTTTGATGAGGCCACAGCCTTGTCTTTTAGTGTGGGTCCCTGAGAGAAGCCAGGAGTCCACTTCACCAAATACACCACAACCAAAAGACAGCATCTGCCATCTCCACTCTTTGGTTCTTTAAAATGGAACAAAAATTTAAAGGTTTACATAGGGTAATTTTTCTGGATTACCTAAACTTCAACAGTTCTTTCCTATCCCTAGCTTATTGTTAATTTTCTTTTGGGGACCTATCTTCAAACTTTCCCAGGTAGTCCTAATTAGTTTATACAGAAACTGCAATTCCCTTTTGCAGTCATATCTCATACATTGGTATAATTGTTCACTAAATTCTGAAATTACAATTAAAACGTACAAGAGACCTAAAAAGGTTTAGGAACAGATGAGGAACTCTTGATAAATACATAGGTTCAACTGGTGGGAACAGAAAATCACAGGCATTTTAGAGAGCAGTCTATTAGTCACATTCAGTCTATTCATGACACTGTGAGCACCAGCTGATATGTTTTACAGAACAAATGGGTAGGGAGAGGTCTTGGAAAGCATTAAGTAGATGAGTGTATAAGGCCAAGCTGGCTTAGATCTTCTAGAAGTCTTATTTCACTCATGAAAAAAGTTAGTCACTCAGTTGTGTCCGACTCTTTGCAACTCCATGGACTGTCCCCCACCAGGCTCCTCTGTCCATGAAATTCTCCAGGCAAGAATGTTGGAGTGGGTAGTCATTCCCTTCTCCAGAGGATCTTCCCGACCCATGGATTAAACCCAGGTCTCTTGCATTGCAAGCAGATTCTTCACCGTGTGAGCCACCAGGGAATTAGATTTATGCAAAGTATACTTTATCAGTCCTGAAGTAGAGTAAAAAAGAACACAAAGATAGAAAACATATATATGAAGAAAAATTACCCCATATGGATAAAATTTATTCATCATTAGAAATAAACATAATTCAGTTCAGTTCAGTCGCTTAGTCATGTCCGACTCTTTGCGACCCCACGAATCACAGCACGCCAGGCCTCCCTGTCCATCACCAACTCCCGGAGTTTACCCAAACACATGTCCATCGAGTCGGTGATGCCATCCAACCATCTCATCCTCTGTCGTCCCCTTCTCCTCCTGCCCCCAATCCTTCCCAGCGTTAGGGTCTTTTCCAATGAGTCAACTCTTCTCATGAGGTGGCCAAAGTATTGGAGTTTCAGCTTCAACATCAGTCCTTCCAATGAACACCCAGGACTGATCTCCTTTAAGATGGACTGGTTGGATCTCCTTGCAGTCCAAGGGACTCTCAAGAGTCTTCTCCAACACCACAGTTCAAAAGCATCAATTCAGTGGTGCTCAGCTTTCTTCACCATCCAACTCTCACACCCATACATGACTACTGGAAAAACCATAGCCTTGACTAGAAGGACCTTTGTTGGTAAAGTAATGTCTCTGCTTTTAAATATGCTATCTAGGTTGGTCATAACCTTCCTTCCAAGGAGTAAGTGTCTTTTAATTTCATGGCTTCAATCACCATCTGCAGTGATTTTGGAGCCCAAGAAAATAAAGTCTGACACTGTTTCCACTGTTTCCCCATCTATTTCCCATTAAGTGATGGGACCAGATGCCATGATCTTAGTTTTCTAAACGTTGAGCTTTAAGCCAACTTTTTCACTCTCCTCTTTCACTTTCATCAAGAGGCTCTTTAGTTCTTCTTCGCTTTCTGCCATAAGGGTGGTGTCATCTGCATATCTGAGGTTATTGATATTTCTCCCGGCAATCTTGATTCCAGCTTGTGTTTCTTCCAGCCCAGCGTTTCTCATGATGTACTCTGCATATAAGCTAAATAAACAGGGTGACAATATACAGCCTTTTCCTATTTGGAACCAGTCTGTTGTTCCATGTCCAGTTCTAACTGTTGCTTCCTGACCTGCATACAGGTTTCTCAAGAGACAGGTCAGATGGTCTGGTATTCCCATCTCTTTCAGAATTTTCCACAGTTTATTGTGATCCACAGAGTCAAAGGCTTTGGCATAGTCAATAAAGCAGAAATAGATGTTCTTCTGGAACTCTCTTGCTTTTTCGATGATCCAGCAGATGTTAGCAATTTGATCTCTGGTTCCTCTGCCTTTTCTGAAACCAGCTTGAACATAATTATAAGCTATTTAAAAAGTACTGTCATATGAAGGCTTTCAGAAAAATATCATACAACCATATAACAAAATACTTTAAAGATTTTGTATTATTATTCTTCACTTCTGGTTAACAAGAAGACTATCCAAAAAGAACTAGAACCAAAAATAACAGAGAGGTTTTAGGTAGTTAAAAACATATGAGTCGTGATACAGATAAAAGATAAATGTGATTATTTCTGTAATTTCCGCAATTTTACTGCAAACAGTTGAGTATTTTAAAACAATGGGACAAAGAAAAAGACATTTTCAAGTGTGCTTTCTTATTTTTGCCAGTTCTAACGCCTCCAAAAAAATGTGAGCGTATCTATATCTTTATCCAAAGCTTTGCAAATCGATCCCTGACTGTATGTGTACAGATTAACAAGCAAACAATCAAAAGGGAAGAAAACCTTTTCTGAGGTGCACCCGCTTGTACCGGGGTGGTGGTATCAGTAGGGAGCATGTCTCTAAACACAAGAGGTGAAAATAAGCAGCTTGTCCTTCTCCTTACAGGTGCAATTTACAATGAATGCCAACCATAAATGTATCTAAAGAAAAGCAACATAAAAGTGATGATTCATGCAAAGGCTGCTTCAGGCTTAAGTAAAAAGAACTCTGGGGCTAAGGCGGGGAAATTGGAAAGAAGAAAGCTGTGTCAAAGCTGGGAGGGAAAACCAAGTGGCCCATGCCATACCAAGAGCACACAACACATTTAAGAGTTTAAAGAAAAGCAAGACCAATGTCTAAAATTTTAAAGACAACAGCAAAGAACTGTGACCTTCTTCTACTTACTTTTTTCCTTACAAGTAAGAACATTTTCAAAATCCCCTTATTCTAATCTGTATTTATATGTGGAAAAAGTGTTGTGTATCATTAATTACTTCCCATGTAATTCTCAGACATCAAGTAACTAAAGAGCTGCTTTCTGTAGGAAACAGATGAGCTGTCTGAATCGCATTAACTCAAGTTATCATTTTTCTAAGTTAAAATTTAAAAACAGTTAACTATAAATATGCTCTACGACATACATATACTTTCAAAAGATGAACTCCAACTGTTGAGGGGATAAATCAAGGAAATACAAACATATGAGATGCTCTCCCAGGGTTTTCAGTGAAGAAAAATGGAAAGAAAAGTGGGAAAAGGAATAAGGACAATTTAGACATTAAACCTCTCGCCTCGGCTTTGACATTAGCACAGAGAGAGCTCATTTACTTGGAGACGAGATCTTGGTTTCAACACCACGCTCCAACAAAAGAACCAGGACTTGTTGGCGAAATGGCCAATTCCTGGACTGACTGGAGTGAGGCAGACATAATATGAGCTGGGCCTATCTTGTACGTGCAGCCAGCTGAGGAAGTGTTGAAAAAACCAAAAACCAATGGGAGTGTCTTAAAATGACCACAGGAGCAACTGAAAGAATCCCCACTGGCCAAAGCTGGAACAATATGAGCAACAAAATAAATGACAGAGCACTGGATTTTAACCATGAATCCCTAAGTCCATACTGATATAAAGAATTACTATATAGATAAACAAGAGAAGGCACAAATCTGTACAGAAAAAAAATCCAAGTAATTTACGTAGACAAGTGATCAAATAAATCAACATTATCAAAAACAAGTCAGGTTGAGAACACGAGCTCTCCAATGACAAGAAGGGTACTTCATCTCTGTGGTCACCGTCCCAAAGCCCTAACTCCAGTCAAACCACGAAAAAAAATCCAGACAAACCCAGACTGAGGGACAGTGTATAGAACACCTGACTGGCCCTCCTTAAAACTGTGACAGCCATCAAAAACAGAGTCTGAGGAACAGTAATCGCCAAGACACGGATGAGGAGACATGATAGCTAAATATAACGTGGTGTCCTGGCTGGGATCTGGGACGTGACGTGCCATGCCATGGAATTCCATGACAACATTTAAGAAATTTACCATACAGGTATAAAAGACTACAAGCCAGGCCAAAATGAAAAATGTAACATTAATTATAAAATTAAGCCATTCTATATCACTGTAACTGATGATTGTGATTATAAAGCAATTTTTAAATGGTAGATGAGGAAATTCCACTTAAAAACAATGACTTCCAAAACTGGGATATGCATCAGATTTCTATGTTTTTCATCAGCTACAGAATGCATCATACAGTAACGCCGTTCACTGTAACAGTGTAACTGCTGCCTTATATACTGAATACCAAGCATCTGTCAGGCACTATGCTAAACACCCCACAGGATCTCATTTAATCCTCCACGGAGCTTTCTGGTGCCATTTTCAGAAAGGATACCTTGCCCACAAGGCCCATTCTTGTTGACTATGGAAATCATCATACTCTCCTTATCAAATACCTATCACATAGCAGGTCCTCAGTTGGGCAATGGACAAATGCTATGCCATCTCGTCTTCCCAACACCCCTCTCCCAATCCCTACGCTGCAGAAGAGGAAAAGGAGACGCAAAGGTAACTGGTCTGCTCCCTGGAATGTATCTGGGCAGAACTGGAGCCCTGGTCCAACCCCAAAGTCGAGGACTCTCCCACCTTCGGCCCACCTCTCTGTCCCAGGTCCCTGGGGTGCCCACCTTTTCCCAAAGGCAGGCACAGAGCACTGCACCCCCTGTGGAAGGAGGTCCCTGTCGGCTGGAGAAAACGCTTGTAGGGAGAGTTCAGGGACTGAGCTCTCTGGCCAGCACTGGGGTTCCCTCCTTTGGTGAAGCCTCTTAGCCATTCTAGGTCTACATTACTCACCTCTTACCATGGGTAAGACACTGAGTCTGAACTCCGCCCTGGGGAAACACAGTGTGGCTATGATATAGATGAGGGGGGAAAACGTGAGAATTTCATCTTATTTCTGCAAGTCAAATATGAGGTGTAACTCAACTCTGCTCTCCTTCAGTTAGCTGCCTACCTCCCTGAGTATTATTAACTCCACCCTGGGTAGACACTGTGTGGCTGCAATATAAATGGAAAGTGGTGGGGGGGAGGGAGGGAAGGCGGTGAGGGGGGGGGAGGGAGGGCGGTGGGGGGGGAGGGAGGGCGGTGGGGGGGGGAGGGAGGGCGGTGGGGGGGGGGAGGGAGGGCGGTGGGGGGGGGGCGGTGGGGGGGAGGGAGGGAAGGCGGAGGAGAGATGAGAATTTTATCTTATTTCTGAATATCAGATGAAAAGTGTAACTCAACTCCATTCTCCTTCAGGTAGCTGCCTACCTCCCCTACCAAGTACAGGCATCACACCCTGTCTTCTCTGAATGCCAAAGAACTGGTTCCGCTAACTGAGCATTCATCAGATCAGGCTGGGGTTTCAGTTTCATGTAAATCTGTGTGTTTCTGTCTAAAAAAGAGCGTAAAACCACCCCCTGGAGGGACAGGAAATACAGGCCTTTTAAATTAGAGACCAGTTATTTGAAATCAACAATTAACTTTGAGAATGGGATTCTGTGTAAGAGCTGAGATAGAAGAAGAAATAAAATTTTAAATGTATGTTATTTAATTCCCTTTAGGTTTTTTGTTTCTTAGGTCTCTATTCCAATGATTTATTTACAGTTGAAAATTGCTCATTAACTGTTTCATACTGTAGTGTGTTAACTACACCATCAGACCCTCAGTTCACTCAACATCGGCTCAACCGGACAAGGGCTGTGCTAGCAGTTGCGAAAACACACATTACTGAACAAGAGACTCACCATGCCTGCCCTCCTAAACTTTTCCATCTACACAGAGAACTAGGTATTTAGCAGGTCAGTTGAGTCGCTCAGTCGTTTCTGACTCTTTGCAACCCCACGGACTGCAGCACACCAGGCCTCCATGTGCTTCACCAACCCCGGACCCTGCTCAAACTCATGTCCATCAAATCAGTGATGCCATCCAATCATGTCATCCTCTGTCGTCCCCTTCTCCTCCTGCCTTCAATCTTTCCCAGCATCAGGGTCTTTTCCAATGAGTCAGTTCTTCGCATCAGGTGGCCAAAGTATTGGAGCTTCAGCTTCAGCATCACTCCTTCCAATGAATATTCAGGACTGATTTCCTTTAGGATTGACTGGTTTGATCTCCTTGCAGTCCAAGGGACTCTCAAGAGTCTTCAGCACCACAATTCAAAAGCATCAATTCTTGGGCACTCAGCTTTCTTTATAGTCCAAGTCTCACATTCATACATGACTACTGGAAAAACCATAGCTTTGACAAGACAGACCTTTGTTGGCAAAGTAATGTCTCTGCTTTTTAATATGCTGTCTAGGACTGTCATAGATTTTCTTCCAAGGAGCAAGCATCTTTTAATTTCATCGCTGCAGTTACCATCTGCAGATTTTGGAGCCCAAGAAAATAAAGTCTCTCGCTGGTTCCATCGTTTCCCCATCTATTTGCCATAAAGTGATGGGACCAGATGTCATGATCTTCGTTTTTTGCATGTTGAGTTTTAAGGCAGTTTTTTCACTCTCCTCTTTCACTTTCATCAAGAGGCTCTTAAGTTCTTCTTTGCTTTCTGCCATAAGGGTGGTGTCATCTGCATATGTGAGGTTACTGATATTTCTCCTGGTAATCCTGATTCCACCTTGTGCTTCATCCAGCCTGGCAATTCACATGATATAGTCTGCGTAGAAGTTAAATAAGCAGGGTGACAATATAGAGCCTTGAAGTACTCCTTTCCCAATCTTGAACCATTCTGTGCTCCATGTCCAGTTCTAACTGTTGCTTCCTGACCTGCATACAGATTTCTCAGGAGAAAAGTAAGGAGATCTGGTATTCCCATCTCTTTAAGAATTTTCCATAGTTTGTTGTGATCCACACAGTCAAAGGCTTTGGCATAGTCAATAAAGCAGAAGTAGATGTTTTTCTGGAACTCTCCTGCTTTTTCAATGATCCAATGGATGATGGCAATTTGATTTCTGGTTCCTCTGCCTTTTCTAAATCCAGCTTGAACATCTGGAAGTTCTCAGTTCATGTTGAAGCCTTGCTTGGAGAATTTTGAGCATTACTTTGCTAGTGTGTGAGATGAGTGCAATTGTGTAGCAGTCTGAATATTCTTTGGTATTGCCTTTCTTTGGGATTGGAATGAAAACTGACCTTTTCCGGTCCTGTGGCCACTGCTGAGTTTTCCAAATTTGCTGGCATATTGAGCGCAGCACTTTCACAGCATCAGCTTTCAGGATTTGAAATAGCTCAACTGGAATTCCATCACCTCCACTGCTACTGCTGCTAAGTCACTTCAGTCGTGTCCGACTCCATGCAACCCCATAGACGGCAGCCCACCAGGCTCTGCCATCCCTGGGATTCTCCAGGCAAGAACACCGGAGTGGGCTGCCATTTCCTTCTCCAGTGCATGAAAGGGAAAAGTGAAAGTGAAGTCGCTCAGTCGTGTGCGACTCCTAGCGACCCCATGGACTGTAGCCCACCAGGCTCCTCCATCCATGGGACTCTCCAGGCAAGAGTACTGGAGTGGGGTGCCATTGCCTTCTCCCATCACCTCCACTAGCTTTGTTCATAGTGATGCTTCCTAAGGCCCACTTGACTTCACATTCCAGGATGTCTGGCTCTAGGTGAGTGATCACACCATCGTGGTTATCTGGGTCGGGAAAATCTTTTTTTTATAGTTCTATGTATTCTTGCCACCTCTTCTTAATATCTTCTGCTTCTGTTAGGTCCATACCATTTCTGTCGTTTATTGGGCCCATCTTTGCATGAAATGTTCTCTTGGTATCTCTAATTTTCTTGAAGAGATCTCTAGTCTTCCCCATTCTATTGTTTTCCTCTATTTCTTTGCATTGATCACTGAGGAAGGCTTTCTTATATCTCCTTGCTAGTCTTTGGAACTCTGAATTCAGATAGGTGTATCCTTCCTTTTCTCCTTTGCCTTTAGCTTAACTACACACACAGTCTTTAAAGCACAGTTCCTCATTATGTTGTGAAGGAAAACTACAAAGCATACCAGCAGGCAGGATCTAGCTCGGAGATTCCTTACGGTGATAACAAGGAAGACATCTCCAAAGAAGGAAGGCTGAAGGCACTGACCAGGAGAGGGAGGGGGAAAGTGGCCAAGACAGAAGAACCCACAGCTCATCTGAGAAAGTCAAAGGTCATGACAGCCTGAGCTGAGGGCAAAGCAAATCAGAGCACACACAGGAGCAGGCAGTTGTCAGATCACGAGGGCCCTTCATCCTAACAGAAAGTTGCAGCTGCAGAGGGCATTAAGGAGGGGAGAGGCAGGAGTGAAGCTACCTTTTTCTTCAAAATATTTCCCACATCTCCTTACACTAGCAACAGGCACAAAGAAACACCCATTTTTCTAATACAACTTTGACTTTTTCACACGTAAAGCTCAACTATTCAATCTTAAAGTCAACCTAAACAGCTATTCTGTCTACACTAGTCCAGCAAGCAAGACCAATTCACCTGCAAGGAGTCAACAGAGAAAAAAATAATTGCTCACTTGAGAGGCACAATGCCTGTAGGAGTTGAGAAATTCTTAAAAATGGCAAGTCAACATCTAAGAAATAAAATACTATGCAACAGCAAAGATGTACTTAGAGATGAACAGAAAGTTTGTCTCATGAAAAATATATTGTCTAATTAAGAACTATGTAAACTGGGAGAAAATTTTTATTGGATCTAAAAACTTTTAGAAAAAAGCTATTTCTAATTTTATAGCTCTCTTCAATAAGGAGAACATAATTGGTAACTGTGGTTGAATACGTAGGCTAATGTGAAATTTGCTGGAAATGTGAGGCCTGAAGTCCAGTGTATTCCAAAGATAAACACCACTCACGGTTTCAGAAAGGAAACCTATCTCACAGTATGTAATTACACGCAACATGTACAAAATATAGGGAATGTAAAAAATAAAGTATCAGAACTATGTTATTATACTTTGTATCTCAATTGTGGGGACTGCAAGTCCCCTGAAACTGAATGCAAATTTTAATTACACGCATTTTTGGAGTCAAGAGTCCATAGTTTTATCAAATTGTCAGATGGAGTCTATGAAAAGGGTTAAGATGCAATGACCTAGACAATATTTACCAAACATTTAGCAGGATTTTTCTTTCAAAATGTCTCATTCTGACATATATTAGACAGACACTCAAAGGATAAAGGTATCAGATGCAGAACAAATTCAAATCAGTATTTGAGCTACGAGGTTGCTTCCACATGAGGTAAGAACAACGCCTTCCCGACCACACAAGCTGGCTTTGCACAAAGCTGACTTTTAAATCACATACATGTCAAGAAGTTAACCAAATAAGGCAGTGGTTTTCAATCTTTCGTGACGCTCTATTGTTTTCTGTTTAGAATGACACTATTCTCCATGCTCCTTGTAAAAGTGGTTAATTAAAATAAATTAATATTTAACTGAGTAGCACAGTTAATTTAGGAATAATCAGAAAAATCCTTAAACGGTTCATAATCAAGGTTACAATTAAATACAATAAAGGCAAAGCCTTTGGGGGGAAAAATTAAGCAAATATGGAACACAATGGTTTGGTGAATGAGATAGAAGGAGAATGTTTCACATGATACAGTATCAGAAATGTGAAAGCAGAAGAAAAAATATTACAAGAATAAAGTTATTTATAAGACTGACACACAAGAGCAGAAACCATGGAAGAACCAGGGATTTAAGCGGTGATTTTCCAGTGATAATTTTCTGTTTATCTTTCTTGGGGTTCAATGAACTGTTTGAATCTATAGGTTCACAGTGTCTGTTCATTTTAAGCCATATTTCCTAAAATCTTTTTTCCGGTTTTCCTCTTCCAAGAACTCCAATCACAGATACGCTGAGTGCTGGATAGGATCTCACCTGTCCCTGATGTTCTACATATTTTTTCTGGCCTGCGTACTCTCTGTGCTACACTGTGCACACTTTCTCCTGCTCTGTTCACAAGTCCAAAATTTTTTTTTTCTACAGTGCCTGTGTGTAAGTGTGATCAGTTGCTAGGTCATGTCCTACTCTTTGTGATCCCACGGACTATAGCCCATCAGACTCCTCTGTCCATAGTATTTTCCAGGCAAGAATACTGGAGTGGGTTGTCATTTCCTTCTCCAGGAGATCTTCCCAACCCAGGGACTGAACTCACGTCTCTGGCATCTTCTGCATTGGCAGGCTGTTTCTTTACGGCCGCACCACCTGGGAAGCCCATTTTTCTAGTGTCTACTCTGTTGATAATCCCATCCAATACATTTGTCATTTCAAATACGGTATTTTTCATCTTCAGACGGTCCATTTGAGGTTTTTTTTTAATGTCTTCTATTTTTTTCTTCAATGTTCATATTCTCATTTAAATACTTGAATATAATTCAACAATAAAAAGACAAACCAATTAAAAATGGAGAAAGGATCTGAATACAGTTCTCCAAAGAAGATATGCAAATGGCCAATAAGCATCTGAAAAGATGCTTACCATCACCAGGAAAATGCAAATCCAAACCATGAGACAGGACTTTACATCCGTAAGGATGGCTATACTCAAAAAGTCAGATAATAATAAGCATGGGCAAGGACATGAAAAAATCAGAACTCTCACACACAGCTGGTGGGAATGTCAAATGGTACAGCCAAGTCGAAAAACCTACGATCCAGCCATTAGACTCCCAAGTATATATGCAAGAAAAATGAAAACGTATGTCCAGACAAACACTTTATACATATTTGAATGCTTACAGCATCGTTACTCATAACAGCCAAAAGGTGGAAAGAAGCCAATGTCTATCAAGTAATGGTGGATAAGCAGAGCACAGTATTAATACGTGCATTTAGTGGACTGTGATTCAGCCAAAGAAAGGAATGAAGGACTGACACATCGTACAAGAGGGATGAAACTTGCTAACATAAGGTTAAATGAAAGAAGTCAGTCCTAACAGACCACATACCGTATGACTGAATTTATATAACAGGCTCAGAACAGAGACAGAGAGTAGATTCATGGTCACTTCTGACTGGGAGGGATGAGGCTGGCAGACAGCAGCAGCTAACAGGCACAGAGATTCTTCCTGAGGGGATCACAGTGCTCTAAAACTGACCTGGTGATGGCCGCATGCATCTTTGAGCACGCTAAAACAACTGATTTGGATACCTTCAATGGGTGAATTGTATGATACATGAATTGTATCTCAGTATGGGTAGAAATGGGCTGCCCTTGTGGCTCAGCTGGTAAAGAATCCACCTGCAACGTGGGAGACCTGGGTTCGATCCCTGGCTTGAGAAGATCCCCTGGAGAAGGGAAAGGCTTCCCACTCCAGTGTTCTGGCCTGGAGAGTTCCATGCACTGTATAGTCCATGGGGTCGCAAAGAGTCTGACAGGACTGAGCGACTTTCACTTTCAAGGGGAGAAATATCAATAACCTCAGATATGCAGGTGATACCAAACTAATGGCAGAAAGCAAAGAGAAACTAAAGAGGTTCTTGATGAAGGTGAATGAGGAGAGTGAAAAAGCTGGCTTAAAACTCAACATGCAAAACACGAAGATCATGGCATCCAGTTCCATCACTTCATGCTGAATAGATGGGAAACAATGGAACCAGCGAGAGACTTTATTTTCTTGGGCTCCAAAATCACTCCAGATGGTGACTGCAGCCATGAAATTAAAAGACGCTTGCTCCTTGGAAGAAAATCTATGACAATCCTAGACAGCATATTAAAAAGCAGAAACATCACTTTACTGACAAAGGTACAAAGTCAAAGCTATGGTTCTTCCAGTAGTCACATACAGTTGTGAGAGATGGACCATAAAGAAGGCATAGCACCTAAGAAGGATGCTTTCAAACTGTGGTGCTAGAGAAGGCTCTTGACAGTCCCCTGGACTACAAGGAGATCAAACCAGTCAATCCTAAAGGAAATCAACCCTGAATATTCATTGGAAGGACTGATGCTGAAGCTGCACTACTTTGACCACCTGATGTGAAGGCCCGACTCATTGGAAAAGACGCTGATGCTAGGAAAGATTGACAGCAGGAGGTGAAGGGGGCAACAGAGGATGAGATGGTTGGATGGCATCACTGATTCGATGGACATGAGTTTGAGCAAACTTAGGGAGATGGCAAAGCACAGCAAAGTCTGGTGTGCTGCAGTCTATGGGGGCTGCAAAGAGTCAGGTACGACTGAGCAACTGAACAACAAAGGCTATTTTTTTTCCAAAGAGACACCTCAATATGAACCAGGGATAAGCAGGATTTGAACAGAACGCAATTCTACTTTTACTAAAACAAGGGAATAGGGACCTTATGATAGGCAGGTCAGGAAGCAACAGTTAGAACTGGACATGGAACAACAGACTGGTTCCAAATAGGAAAAGGAGTACGTCAAGGCTGTATATTGTCACCCTGCTTATTTAATTTATATGCAGAGTACATCATGAGAAACACTGGGCTGGAAGAAACACAAGCTGGAATCAAGATTGCTGGGAGAAATATCAATAACCTCAGATATGCAGATGACACCACCCTTATGGCAAAAAGTGAAGAAGAACTAGAGAGCCTCTTGATGAAGGTGAAAGAGGAGAGTGAAAAAGTTGGCTTAAAGCTCAACGTTCAGAAAACTAAGATCATGGCATCTGGTCCCATCATTTCATGGGAAATAGATGGGGAAACAGTGGAAACAGTGTCAGACTTTATTTTTTTGGGCTCCAGAATCACTGCTGATGGTGACTGCAGCCATGAAATTAAAAGACGCTTACTCCTTGGAAGGAAGGTTATGGCCAACCTAGATAGCATATTTAAAAGCAGAGACATTACTTTGCCAACAAAGGTCCATCTAGTCAAGGCTATGGTTCTTCCAGTGGTCATGTATGGATGTGAGAGTTGGACAGTGAAGAAAGCTGAGCGCCGAAGAATTGATGCTTTTGAACTGTGGTGTTGGAGAAGACTCTTGAGAGTCCCTTGGACTGCAAGGAGATCCAATCAATCCATCCTAAAAGAGATCAATCCTGGGTGTTCATTGGAAGGTCTGATGTTGAAGCTGAAACTCCAATATTTTGGCCACTTCATGCGAAGGGTTGACTCATTGGAAAAGACCCTAATGCTGGGTAGGATTGGGGGCGGGAGGAGAAGGGGACGACAGAGGATGAGATGGTTGGATGGCATCACCAACTCGATGAACATGGGTTTGGGCAGACTCCAGGAGTTGGTGATGGACCGAGAGGCCTGGCGTGCTGCAATTCATGGGGTCGCAAAGAGTCGGACACGACTGAGCGACTGAACTGAACTGAACTGATAGGTTCTAGGTCAGCTCTCACTCAAAGAGCAATTCCAAGAGGAGAGCTCTTACCAGGTATGTAAGATGCAGAACTTAGTGATGCAGAAAGGAGTCGACATCTTGCAAAAGGAGTCTAAAAGAAAGGACACGCCTTTGTATTTTATTAGTTCACAAGTTCTCAGGAAACGAGAACATAAATACAAAGGAAGAGGTGCCAAGAACCAGTAAAATTATTAAAGTCTTGCCAGTGATAGTTCATTGAATTAACTCTTATTTATACCATTACAGATACTTATTCAGTATCTACTAGGTGCATGGCTATTAGAACAAGATTTACAGTGATGTAAAAATACAGAAACCAGTATTATAAGCTTGGTATTTTTTTCCACAAAATATCATAGAAAATGGTACTTATTGCATTTTTCCATAAAAATGAGTCTGAAATTATTTTCCCTTAATTACATGTGTTGGTCTTCCTAGCTTTAAAGAAATGGAAGAAAACTTCAAAAGAAAATATTTAACTATGTGAACATTTAAAACTTCAATATATAAAAAATAGTAACAATCATTTTAAAAGTTAAACTGGAGAAAAAACACTGTCCTTAATTTATAAAAGATTCATTAAAACTGGAAAGAAAAATCCTAAGATACCAACAGGAATATAACCAAAAAATACAAAAAAAGATAATTCACAAAATAACTTTAATACCAATAAAACATGAAAGTAGTTCCACCTATTATTAGTTACCAGACACTCTAAACAAGATAGCTCTTTCTGGGCTATTAAATCAGCAAAGGCTTTAAAAAATCCTCAAAACTAGAAAGCTCGTAAGGTAAGCACTATTTGTGGCCTGTATATTTTTATAATCTTTTCAGAAGAAAATGTTTAACAATAGATATTAAAACTCTCAAATGTGTTCAAACTCCTTTCAAATTCTACATTCAGAAAATGATTTCACAAGAGCCGTCAGAAGAGCCATCAGAGCCGTGTTATCAGGGGGTTCACTGCAGTGCTATCTGGACAGAAAGAAGCTGGTAATAACTTAGATGGTTTATGGCAGAACCATAAAATGGAATGATAAAGCCAGTTTTAAATGATGGTTTAATATTGTTACTAAGATGGCAAATGCTCACAGTATGTTCAGATAATATATCACGCCCACCTCTGTCGAGAGGGACTGCCTGTCACCCTGTATAATTTACTTGGGAATTATTCATTTTTGTGAGATCTCTAACTGCTACAGCAAACCATTGTTTAAATCATTCATCACATCCTTTCACATTTATGACTAAAGCTGCTACTGCTGCTAAGTCGCTTCAGTCGTGTCCGACTCTGTGCGACCCCATAGACAGCAGCCCACCAGGCTCCGCTGTCCCTGGGATTCTCCAGGCAAGAATACTGGAGTGGGTTGCCATTTCCTTCTCCAGTGCATGAAAGGGAAAAGTGAAAGTGAAGTCGCTCAGTCGTGTCCGACTCTTAGCGACCCCATGGACTGTAGCCTACCAGGCTCCTCCGTCCATGGGATTTTCCAGGCAAGAGTACTTGAGTGGGGTGCCATTGCCTTCTATGACTAAAGAGACAGTATATAAAACAGAGGACCACAGACTCTGAAGTGTAACAAAGCTGAATGAGCCACGTCCAGGTATTCTGAACTAGCATTGATACATCTCTTAAGGACTCTCTCCATCTGAAAAATATGCATCTCGCTTGCAGAATCATTACAGAAAACATGTGATGCTATTTGAATGATGGCACACAGGTAGATGACAGATGTAAATTTATTACCATTTCCACCTCAGATCACGAATTATAAAGTTTCCATTTACCTTATCTCTTCTCAACTAGATTATAAATTCCTTGAAGACAGAGCATGTTTTATGTTACACTTCTACATAATACAAGTATTACCTGCCTAGGGGAATGAGTGAATATTCAGAAGATAAATGCTATCTGAAGTGACTGCAGGAGAAAAGAGAGGGAAAAGGCAGTTGATACCCAGAAACCAATCTACTCAAAGGCAAGACGCTGAGAAAGATGTCATGCTCAGGAATGGGAAAATCATTGTAAATGGAGACTAAATTCTAAGAGGCAAGTGTCTCATTGGGTCTATTCAGCCTGGTAGTAGTTGTTTAGTCACTAAGTCGTCTCTGACTCTTTGTGACCCCATGAACTGTAGCCCACCAGGCTCCTCTGACCATGGGCTTCTCCAGGCAAGAATACTGGAGTGGGTTGCTATTTCCCTCTCCAGGGGATCCTCCTGACCCAGCAATCAAATTCCAGTCTCCTCCAGCAGCAGGCAGGTTCTTTACCACTGACCCACCAGGGAAGTCTGGACCTTAGGCTTAAAGGAGTCTCAAATTTAGCTACCACTGAGTGGCAACTTAGTGCAGGGGTATATTGAAAGGTCTTCTTACAAAGTGACTTGAAATGAAATTCAGGGCCTCCCTCATTCTAGCCAAATCTGAGTCTGGGGAGTTCTCCACCTCAGAAAGCTTCCTGCATCAGAGCTTGGGGGCAGAGGAGATGGGAGTTGTTAATTACTGGGCAGAGTCTCCTTTTGCAAGATAAACAGTTCTGGAGACTTGCCACACAATAGCCTGAATGAACATGCTTAAACATTACTGAGCTGAACACTTAAAAATGATTACAATGGTGAAAAAAAAAAGCAAAAACAAAAACAATCCTCCCCAAAACCCTGAGTGAATAAAATACACTGTGACACATTTACGCAATGAAATACTTTAAAGCAACAAAAATAGCTCAGAATCCACCTGCAATGCAAGAGACCCCGGTTCCATTCCTGTGTCGGGAAGATCCCCTGGAGAAGGGATAGGCTACCCACTCCAGTATTCTTGGGCTTCCCTGATGGCTCAGACGGTCAAGAATCCGCCTGCAATGTGGGAGACCTGGGTTCGATCCGTGGGTTGGGAAGATCCCCTAGAGAAGGAAATGGCAACCCACTCCGGTATTCTTGCCTGGAGAATCCCATGGACAGAGGAGTTGGTGGGCTACAGTCAGACACGATGTCGCCACGAGTCGGACATGAATGAGTGACTGAGAACAGCACATCACCCAGAAAACACAGATGAATCTCACGAACATCACATCGCATGAAAGATGTCAGACGTCGCGAGGTGTCAGGGCAACAAGAAGAGGGGCAGTGGCTGGGCAGAAGGGATCTATAGGGCGCTGCTCTCTTCACAGAGCTCATCTCCACAGAGCACACTCACGTCTAGATGACGAATCCTGCTACACATGCCGTATGTATCAAACGTCTGCCTTACACAACATGAAAACAAACATTACACAAAAATATAAAGTAAAAATTAAAAAAAAACCTGAAGGAACCTACCAGGTCCCACCTAATGGGTCACTAGCCTCTCTTTCTCTTTCATCCTTGTATTATCAAATTCTGCCAACAGCCTACACAGTTGCCTCTATTTTATATATAGTTCAATATGTAAAATTCTGTACTTAGGAACAAATTATACCTAATATAAATATATGCATACTCTTTAATAATGCAATTCCATTTCCAAGATTTTATTCTAATAAAATATCTTGGGTATACACAAAGACTGAGCCAAAAAGAGCGCTCCCAACAACACTGCTGCTTATAACAGCAAAAGAAATGAAAACACCTTAAAAAGCCAGACAAAGGACTGGTTACATTAATTGAGATCACAAGTACTTCCGGGAATAGAAACTCGACAGAACCCTCAAGGGGAATCAGGAGGCAGCCGCCACACAACAGGGGTTCCCACCGGCAGACCAAGATCACGCCAAACACCGTGTAGGAATAGGAAGGATCGCTGCGTCCTTCTGTTTTCCATCACCTACAGAGAGGGGCTTCTTTTACTGAGCTGCTTCCTTGAGAGCACTCGGCATCAGCTCCAGGCCAGGGTGCCTGTCTTCAGCAAAGAAGGGCCACCTCTGGGCCTGAGGGGAAGGACTCTCCCATGCACTTTCAGGGACAGGCTCCCGACGGCCTGTTTAAATCACTCTGAGATCATACCAGTGGATTGAGTGAAAGTAATTCAAAAACAATTACAGCATACTGATAATGAGGAACAGTGTTTGTCATTAAATATGTTTACAACATGGGAAAGTGTTCATGATATGCTAGCTACTAATGGTGGCTCAGATGGTAAAGAACCTACCTGCAATCCAGGAGCCCTGGGAAGATCCCCTGGAAAAGGGAAGGGCAACCCACTCCAGTATTCTTGCCTGGAGAACCCCATGAACAGAGGAGCCTGGCGGGCTACATACAGTCCACAGGGTTGCAGAGAGTCATACATGCCTAAGCAACTAAGTGCACCAAGATAAACTATATGGAGGAAGAATTTATACATATAAGCTTATATATATGTAAATCTTTCTCTCTCACACACACACAGATAAGAGATAAAGCCCAGGAAAGAAATATGCGAAAATGTTAACGGTGACTATTTTTAAGCAGTAGTATTATGACTATTTTCTTCTTTATACTTCTCAGACTTTTCTACAATTGACATGTGTTGCTTTTATAATCAGAGGTTTCTAACTGATTAAGAAAAGTAATCTCATTCACTTTTCTAAGGCAATAATAGCTAGAACAATTTGGAAAGCATTACTTTTAAATATAATGTACAACATTTAAAAAAATGAAAACAGTAGTAACCTAAGTCGTAAAGACACGTCAAGTTAAACAGAAAAACTAAAAAGAAGTTCTAGAGAAAAAAGATTGAGCTATACCAAATGACCTAAAGGGGTCATTAAACCTATAGTATTACACTTCTGATTTTAGTATCGTGATTTATGATCCTTCGGTCAGAATTCTAAATACCTTTAGGAATAATATGCAAAACAATTACAGCTGAAGCAAAAGAGGGAATTTGGAAAAGGCCAGGTCCCCAAATCCTTGTTTATGACTTCCACCGACAGAGAAAAACAAATGTTTCTTGGATAAAAATTCTTGCAACTGTTTTAAAATGTATGTAGCCTCAAAGCATACTTGTTGGCCTTTTATGAAAATTAATTACGGTGGACTTTCCCCCCCCATCACTTTAAAAGAAAAAAATTAAAAGAAGAAAAGAAATGTAATAATGATATCTAAAAATTACTGGGTACTTTATGTAAAAGGTGATTGTCTCATCTAATTTAGTACCAACCTAGGAAGTAGGTGCTATTATTATTTGCTTTTCAAATGAGGAAACTGAGTCGGAAAGAAGTTAAATAATTCGATGCTTTTGAACTGTGGTGTTGGAGAAGACTCTTGAGAGTCCCTTGGACTGCAAGGAGATCCAACCAGTCCGTCCTAAAGGAGATCAGTCCTGGGTGTTCACTGGAAGGACTGATGTTGAAGCTGAAACTCCAATACTTTGGCCACCTAATGCGAAGAGCTGATTCATTGGAAAAGACCCTGATGCTGGGAAGGATTGGGGGCAGGAGGAGAAGGGGACGACAGAGGATGAGATGGCTGGATGGCATCATTGACTCGATGGACAAAGGTTTGGGTGGACTCAGGGAGTTGGTGATGGACAGGGAGGCCTGTCGTGCTGGCATGCTGCGGTTCATGGGGTCGCAAAGAGTTGGACACGACTGAGCAACTGAACTGAATTGAATTCCCCAGTATCACAGGCTGGTAATCAGAAGTTAAGATTCAAAGCCTGTCTGTCCAGACCAACACTCACTCACTCTAATACCAACACCCATGTGCTCTCACCACCATATCCACTGCCTCCTCCACCCGACAAGTTTAATAGCTGTTGAGAGCCTACTGATCATTACGACACTATGCCAGGAACTGGGACCCAAGAGTGAGCCAAACAACCATGCCTCTGCCCTCCTGGAGTCAGATGTCTACCGAGGCCAAGAGACACTAAAAACAACATTCACACAAATGGATAATCACAAATGGTGAGATTCTAGAACAAGGTAGAAAAACACGGGGACCAGGAAGACTTTACAGAAGGACTTAATCTAACCAACAGCTCGAGAGGTAAAGAATCCTGTCTGCAATGCAGGAGACACAGGAGACCTGGGTTCGGTCCCTAGGTTGGGAAGATCCCCTGAAGAAATAAATGGTAACCCACTCCAGTTTTCTTGCCTGGAAAATCTCAAGAGACAGAGGAGCCCAGCAGGCTACACTTCGAAGGGTCACAAAGAGTCAGACAGGCCTGAGCAGGCACATAGGCACCAGTGAAAGGGTACAAGGTCAAGGAAAGGCTGACCCTGAGGTGAGCAATGCCTAGGACCAGGAACAGGAGGAAGAATTAACCGGGTAGAGATAACACCCCAGGTCATCATTTTCTTAAAAATATACTTCACTGCAGTGAAAACTGCTGTACCCTAAAACACACACAGACACAGAGAAGGAGAGAATGAGTTTCTTGTTTTCCTTTTCTTGAGGACTACTCTATTGGGGAAAAAAAATTAAATACATATTAGTGTCTCAGAGAAAAATGAACAAATTATCTAAAGTATTCATATATTCCAATCCCAATTTTACTCCAAAATTTATACTAAATTTTAAACTCATCTTTACAAGTCTTATGTTTAAGGATAAGCAAGCAAGAGAACGAACTTGAGAGACAAAGATAAGACGCATTCTTATTCTTGTCTGTGGGAAACAAGACTGTTTTCAAGGAAGAAAATAGCGAGATCCTAATCGTGCCTGGCTTCTCCAAAATGCCTTTTGATCATTTAGTGGACAAGCACTATGCTTGTTCTCCTGTCTCAATCTCAAGGGACAGGGGACAAGGTATAATAGTATCTTCTCTTAATTTTGGTGGAGCCATGTTTTTCAAAGTGAGGGTCACAACCCACTTGTGGATGATAAAATCAATTTAATAAGTCAGAATGAATAATTTTTTTAATAGAACAAAAATGAGGATTACTAGACTATATAAGACCAAGCACTGTTCCATAAATTTTTATTTCAGTTACACAGCATCCACACACTGTTGTAAAATATATTTCCTACCACAGGTCACAAGTGCAGCCAGAATTTCAGTCTCACCACCCCAGGGCAGAAATTACAATCTTACTGCTGCCTTGGCCTAAAGACTGAGTACTGGAAAGAAGAACGAGGTCTTTAAAAAGGTTTGAGCACTGGCTCCTCTTTATTCTGTGAGCCTGAGAGACGGAAGTAAAGTTTCATGGGGTGGGGAAAGTTGTGTACAATGAGTTTGGGGAGATTTCAGGGTAGGGTTTGTTTCTTTTTTTTTTTTTCCTAAAAATCTTTCATCACTGTTCCATCCTGTAAAGTCCAGTTAATCCAGAAGACACTGCATTCCACTGTGTTTGGTGTGCGGGCCTGAGCTGAACAGCACCTCCAGCTTTGGACCTTAACGGGAGCACAGTCTGACAGAATGAAGGGGAAGCAGGAACCTGGAGACCCGGGGAAGCTGCAGCCTCCCGGGCTGGCTTTCTCACCTCTAAACGAAGGGCACCGCCCAGATGGTCTGCACGCTCCCTTCTGACTGTAGCCTCCTGAAAGTCTACAAGCAATGGGAAGCGGGACTAAATGCGCACCGGGAGTCCCACCATCTGTAAGACTTGCAATAACAGTAAGTGCTCAATTCCGTATTGGAATAAGAACTAAATACTTAAACGTTCAAAACTCTAACCACTTAGTGAGAAAACCAATCATACTCCATTTTTATGTTCCCACATAAAAAGATTTCAGAATGTTTAATGGTACAATAAAAATAACGCCATGTATTCAATTTTCTTCCAAAATATTTCTGAAAGACTAAAAAGGTTGACAATTTCTGTTAATTTTACATCTCTAAACTAGCTGTCCTCTAATAAGCCCTGTTCAGAACATTCTGCAGTTCAGCAGTATCCTCAAACAGCCTCCTCACATGCAAAAAGGAAAAATAAAGTTTCACTGAAAACATCAAATCCGATCAGCTTTAAAGCTTAGTATCCACTTTTTTCCACAGAAGGCTTATTTCTTCTGAAATTACGCTGAAATGAACTCCACTTATAAAATGCTTTTAAGAGAATGCCTAATATATTCTTAATAGCTTTCCCTGCTACTTTATAAACATTTTCCATGCATATGATCCGTGAAATTAGTAAGTCTATCAATGTCTGCAAAATACAACAAATGATCTTACAGGTCCAAAAAAAAATTTTCATACTGCCTATGCCATTAGTACTTAAAGAAAATCAACTGGATACAGTCAGCTCAGATAGTTCATATATTCAAAATTCTTAAAAAGAAAATTTAAATTAATTTAAAATTTGGCAACAGCACTCTTTGTATAGCATATAGAATCTCATCAATTTCAATTTTAGGAACAATGTAAAGTAGAGAGACTTAAAATTATAAATGTACAATAAGTTAGGTTCTCTTTTTATTGTAAAATAAAAACATGCAACATTAATTCTAAAAAATTTTAGAAAAAAGTAGCATGTATCCCTTCGACCTATTTTCTAAACACATACACACTTTTTGTTTTAATAGGATCACACTAAGGATAAGGGTTTTAATTCAAATTATTAACAGTTTAAACAAAAATAAAGGGATTTATTAACTCACATGTTGAATCAAGAGAGAAATGGGATTGAATGTAGCACAAGAGGACAGTGGCCAACGACTCCTTTTGGTCACTGTCTGAAACCAAACTACTTCTCTCTGTGAGATGGTGACTAGAGTTCCAGGGAGCTACCTCTAGGCTCAGGACTGCACAGTACACATCAGTTACTATGAACAGCTTTTCTGTCCTCCAGCTCCCATCTGAAAAATCCTAGGAAAGAGCTCCAATGGCCTAGCTCTCATCAAGTGCCATCCCTACAGCCAGGCAAGTGGAGGACGAGGGCAGCTCCGTCTGTGCCACGGGGTCAAGAGAGGGGCAGCCAGGTGGGGAGGGAAGACAGAGGCAGGACAGGCCAAGCTGGTGGGGAAACACGTATGATCTGAGCAGACACCTCACGCGCTGGCTACCATGTCCCGTACGTGCTGCTGTGTGCTCTGCCCTCTTGCTGAACACAGTGGTGGGTATGGACAAACCAGAAGTGCCGGGGAATCTTCAAAAACGGGTGTCAGGTCCCACTTGTGTGAAGACTTATCTAGGAGGAATTATATCATAAGCATTTGCCCATGTCACTGAATACTCCTTAAAAACATGGTTTTTTAGTAATAGCTGCACAGAATTGTTTTATGTGGGTCTAAGTTTTTTACATTTAATTTTATGACTTAAATCCAGAAAAACCACATGCCATCATGATCTTTTTTAAACACAATACTCAAAAGAGACAAAAAGCATTTTAGGAAAGCACCAACAATCACTGACATCTTTGCCACACCTTTTCCAGAAACTAGCCGAAGGACTCTTTGTGGGGGGCAGGGTCAGAGGAGTGGATTATGGGGAGGATGGGGAAGGTAGGTGATCCTCTGAGGCTTGCCATTAGCAAAAATCTACCACTGATGGATTTTTAAAACCCTTGTCTTTAAGGGACAAGGATAGAATATACCTCAAAGTAAAGAAAGTAAAAAAAGGAAAAGAAAGGTCTGTCATAATCTAACTAAAGGAAGACTGAAGGTTAAAAACAAACACACTATAACCTAACCAACTGAGGGAAGTTAGTGACCAGTGAGTCCCCTGGACTGCAATGAGATCAAACAGGTCAATTCTAGAGGAAATCAACCCTAAATATTCATTGGAAGGACTGATAATGATGCTCCAAAACTTTGGCCACCTGATGCCAAGAGCCGACTCACTGGAAAAGACCCTGATGCTTGGAAAGACTGAAGGCAGGAGGAGAAGGGAGCGACAGAGGATGAGATGGTCAGATAGCATCACCGACTCAATGGACATGAGTTTGAGCAAACTCCAGGAGACAGTGGAGGACAGAGGAGCCTGGCGGGCTGCAGTCCATGGGGTCGCAGAGTCAGACACAACTTAGTGACTGAACCACAACAGGTAACCAATGGGGGGGAGAAAAGCAGCGTGTGTGAAGTCTAGGGAAACGAAAGCCTAACATAAGACTCGCACATGCCTCTCATCCTGGGAGCAGGAGGTATGCCCAGCAGGGGTGCAAGCCAACTTGGTGTGGTAACATCAGTCACTAAGATCATTCCACTAACTTCCCTTGCTGACATCATGCTGACCAATCAACCTCCCAATTATACTTTGGCAAGAGGGTACACTGACCCACCAGGCACCGACAAAGCCAAGTGGGAGCTGAAGCACTGTGCCTGGACCTTCCTTACCTTATCCCGTCCAGGGAATGCCAGCTTTTAAAGACCCACAGCAGTCCCTGGCCAAACTCCCTTTCTAACATCTCCTCCACTCCTCCTTAAAGAAATCATTTCCAATGGCCTACCTGCTGGTGGCATCAAAGTGTCTTTAAAAAGAATACATACCACCTGGTCAAACGAAAAGGCTGAAACAACAGACTGCTATAAGTGAAAAATGATCATCTCTGAGGAATGAGGAATTATGAAGTAACAGGAAGTTATTAAGGCAAATGTATCCAGTAAGCAATCAAGACTTCATATCCCCATATTTCAGCAGGGCTCAGAACAAGATTTATAAGACACCCAGAGAACACAGATGAAGGAAGCAGAAGCGACTTCTGACAACATGACAATTAAAGGGAACCACAAAGTCCCTCCTGAGAGACAGCTGCCCCCATTTTAGAACACGAAGGGGGAGCTTCTGCATCGCCGGAGCCCTTTGTTACTGCTTGTGGTCACTGCTTCTCTGCCCAAAGCCACCCCGGCCAGTGGTCAGCACCCCCTGTAAGGGTCTCACGCTGTGCCCACCACTGATGCAGCTGGGAGAGCCTGCAGCTGCACAAGATGGATTCCACCAGCGAGAATACAGAGGTGAGGGACATCCCATGCCAGGACTGACACAAGCAGGCTCCAGGGGCTCCACATCACCCAGGAGTGACGGGACATTAAACCACTTTTTTTTAGCCGCAAAACCTATTTTTTTCAAATCAACTTATAAGAACTATATTACAGTAAATAATAAAGTCACTGGTTTCAAAAAGTTATTTCAAGTAACCTGTACTTTACACAGTCAATAAACAGGAACAATGGGGGGGGCTATTTTTAACATAAATATTTTTACGAAAGCTTACAGGAGATAGGAGCAGTCTCCAATCAGCTTTTACTAGCTAAGATCGGTGCTTTTTAAAGTGCCGATCCAAGAAATCACAAAAGTCAACTGTTACAGATTGGTTTTAATAGCTCTCCTGATAATCTCGGGATCCTCCTACAACTGATCCAGAAGCTTAAAAAAGAAATTGCTAAGAAATGCTATTTATTTCTAAGTTTAATCACTAACAGTAACAACTGCTCTATCCTTATCATGAATTATTTATCAAAAACAAGGAGAAGAGGTATCCACGAATGACAACAGGCAGTAAAACTGTAAGTGCACGATCACCTCTCAACCTGTCTTGTGTTCCCCGGTCATTGCATAACTCTCGCGTCAGCAGGCGCTGAGCAGATGTGCTGGGCTGGCACCTGCCACACGGCAGCCCTGGCCAATGTGTGCAGGCCTGCTTTCCACCAAAGACCTGGGCATTAGATCAGCCTTCCTGATCAATGACACACCGCCATGAAGGACGTGAACAAAGATGGCAGACGGGGAGCTTTATTCTGGTCTGTCCCCAAACCAGTTAACCTCGTAGCACAAGGCACGTTACTGGTCCCCAACGTGGCCACATGTGGCATCGAGCATTACTTGAAAATGCACACCAAGCTTCTCTGAAATGGTTAAAAACACAAACAGCAGAAATTCAAATAAACAACTGCAGAAGCCCTGAAGCATCTTTTACTAATGATCTAGAGTAAGCTGGTCAGAGGTCAGCTCTGCACATTGAAGAGGTGGTGGTAACAATGAAGATGTACAAAAGAAAAAATAACAGCTCTGTCAAGTAATATTTTACAGATTTGCTCTTGTAAAATTAACTGCGATGTTGCTAAGAAAAATATTTCTAAGATCTGCTTGTTCCGTACACTGCTGTTCACTTAAAGTTGGATGAAGCCCATTATCCTGACCTATTTCTACTATAACAAAGACAGAAACCTGGCTGAAAACTCAAGGTTTCTTTTCATCATTAGAGAAAGTCATTTTTAACAGCACATTTTCAATTCTCTGTTCCTTTTACTTTTACCTAAGAATGCTCACATCCATTTTTTCCCAGAGTACAGCTGCACAGACTTACAACTTCTGATCTGCTCATTTGTGTCATGAAATCACATCTCCTTTTTATGGGGATCAGAGGCAGGAAAAGTGCAGCCAGGCCTGAGGTCGGCACTAGCCGTGAAAGCCTGGACAGAACAATTAACACTGTGCCTCAGTTTCCTCATGTTGAAAACAGACAGTAATAGGACATACCTCATAAGACTGTTGGTCAAGATTAAACGGTTAACATAAGCAAAAGAAATGGCACGTTTTAAGTGATAAGTGCTTGCTATTATTATCTTTAAAGAGAACCTTACAGGGGTCAAAATACTCAAGAATGACTCTACAAACTTTCTGACAAAAGCTCTAAAAATGTCAGATACATTCCAAAGGACCAAAGCGAATTCTCATTGCACCACGTACCATGACTTAGAGAAGCTCTTCCCTAAAAGTTCACCAGATATCTCAGGAGTTTGGAATGAACAATGACTTTCTTCACAGCTTATAAAAAAACAAATCTGTTTGGGCCGACTGGGTCATAACAGGCAAGAATGTGGTTCCTGTATGCGGTTCAAACTACAGCTACGGACTTTTAAAACTTCTTGCAAGAGGGAAAAAGGACACTTACCTCCCTTACTCCTCCTGCAACTACACAGCAAGACGGTTAAGATACAGGAGCAGATGTGGAAGTTATTTTCCTTACGGGGACAGGGGGCAGCAGTCTGCAAGTTTATACCGGGCGATGCAGAGGACAGGGGTAAGAGGGCATTTGAACATACAAACAGAGGCACGCAAGAGGAGCAGAGTGCTCCTCGGTTATGGTGCGTTTCCGTCCCCCAACCACTAAAACGCCATAAACATTGCGGAACAGAGTCTCTAGGTGAACCGAACGCCACAGGCACGCTTTGGGTACCAAAGTTCCATCTTAGAGCTTTCCCGCGGGGGTAGTGGGGGGCAGCCAAGTTATGCACAAATCGGTCCTTTACTTGATGTGCACGTGTGAGCAACCGTCTGCAGCGGGCTCCTACCGACGGCCGGGAAAGGGACGGGGACGGGGGGTGCCCTCGGAAAGAGAAAGCAGCCTGTCTGCAGAACCTAAATGCAGTTTTTCATTAGCACCCTCGGTGATGGCAGGGGGTGGGGGTGGTGGACAAAAACGGACGGCCAGAGAACGGACACCACCAGCGTGTATCTGCCTCGCGAGCGTCCACCTTGCCTCGGAGAGGGGCGCAAGGGAGGCAGCGTTTTCGCTGGAGACGGAGGTCGTGGCTGCAGCGCGGGGCAGGGTGTTGGGGGGGTCCTCCCAGCGCGCCTCCCGCGAGCAGGGGAAGCTGCAGCGAGGCCGGCGGGCTGGGCGCCCCCGCGGACCCCGCGGCGCCCCGGCCGAGCGACTCGGCCGCCCCGGGTACCGCCCCGGGCTGCGCCCCGGCGGCCGTCTGGATGCTCCCGCAGCACCTGGCGGGAAGCGGAGGACCCCCCCAACCCTCACCCCGACACCCCACGCCCCCCTCGGGCCAGGGCGCGCCCCGCTCTGGGCGCCGGGCCCGCCGCGCTCACCTCGCCGCCCGGCAGCGCTCGGGCTCGGGCTCTGGCGGCGGAGGCGGCGGCTCCTCCATGGCGGCGGCGGCGGCGGCTGAGGTGACGGCGCAGGCGGGCGGCGGCACCGGCGCGGCGGCGGCTTCTCTCATCCGTGCGCGGGGCCCCGCATGGCCGCGGCGGGCAGCGAGCGGCAGGCGGGCGCGGGGGGCCCGGGGCGCCCCGGGGGTGCGGGAGGGGCTCGGCTCCGCCCCCGCCGCGCTAGCCCGCCGCGGGAGCCGCTCGGGCCGCGGCCATCTTGGAGACGGCGGCCGGCCAGCGCCGGGCTACGGCGGGCGGCGAGGGACACGCTTCCGCGGGCGGCGGGCGGCGAGGGACGCGCTTCCCCGGCGGCGGCGGCGGGGGCGGCCCGGCGCGGGAGGGCGGGAAGGCGGGAGCCCGGGGTAGGGCTGCGGGCGCGGGCGAGCCGGTCCGGGTCGTGGCGCTGCTGTCTGGCTTCGCGCAGCGGGGCCGTGTGCGGCGGGCGGTGCGCGCCGGTGCGCCCAGGTGGTCGGTCAGCGCTGGGCGTGCACCCCGCGCAGGGCGGCGCGGCCTCGGCGAGGCGGCGGTTCCCGACGTACCATCGCTTTGTAAACTTCAGCAAGGCGATCGTAGCCAAGCGGACAGGCCGTCGTCCAGAGACAGGGATGGATGGACGGAACGCTGGTCGTTCCCGCGTGGGCGCGGGCGCTTTGGGGGTCCTGGGAGGGGTCTGGGGGAGCACAACGCTTTTGAAAGCGCCGTCTTCAGCACAAGTAAGACTCGGGAAACGCAGAACCTTCAAGTCGCCCCGCTCTCTACAGGGCGGGAAAGAATGCTTATCTAACCTCCTGACCGCAGGATCACAAGAAGGGAGTATGGATCTTGCAGACACTCGGGTTGCAGCGCTCCTACACCGAGGGAGAAAGAGATGTTCCAAAGATTATTTCAGAGTCAAAGAAACAACTGTTGAAATTCCACCGCATCTTTTACTCACGGAGCATGTCAGGGTTCACGGTTTTAAGTTGCAAGGCTTGACAAAATAAATGTACCTAAAGGTGAAGTCCAGATTTAACGCAAAAAGAGCATCATTGAAAATTAAGTACATGTCTATTCGTTCAAATGCGCTGTGTTCAGAAGCTCATTCGGTGGAGCTTGACAATGTAAGATACACTTATTGATTAAATGTTGGTAAGAAGAGTGGCCAAGATGGAAAATTTTAGATATAATTAAAGGCCAGTTAGCTGTATCACATTCAAAAGTTCATTATATTGTATATACATATTCGTGAATTTCACATGTATTTGTGAAATTAGCTGTTGTGCACTTAGTACTTTACAGAAATTTCTCTGTAGTTTAAGAACTTTTTCAGTCTATAGCCTCTGTTTTGTTGTTGTTCAGTCATTCAGTTGGGTCTGACTCTGTGACCCCATGGACTGCAGCACGCCAGGCTCCTCCGTCCTTCACCATCTCCCAGAGTTTGCTCAAACTCATGTCCATTCAGTCGGTGATGCCATCCAACCATTTTACCCTCTGTCCTCTCCTTCTCCTCCTGCCCTCAGTCTTTCCCAGCATCAGGGTCTTTTCCAATGAGTCAGCTTTTCGAATCAGGTGGCCAAAGTATTGGAGCTTCAGCTTCAGCCTCAGTCCTTCCAAGGAATATTCAGGGTTGATTTCCTTTAGGACTGACTGGTTTGATCTCCTTGCAGTCCAAGGGATTCTCAAGAGTCTACTCCAAACCACAGTTCAAAAGCATCTGTTCTTCGGCACTCAGCGTTCTTTATGGTATCACATTCATGAGAGTTGGACCATAGCTTTGACTATACGGACCTTTGTGGGCCAAGTGATGTCTCTGCTTTTTAATAATTTTAATTTTTAAATTATTTTCTCTATTAAGATAGTCTATTATTATATGACCTGATAGTGCTGAATTTCCAAGTTGAAATTCATTGTATTTATTCAACACCATTCATTCAACAAGTACTTATTAAATACATGTGTGCCAGGAACTAAGGTAGATGCTGGGGGTATAGTGGTAAGCAAAACAAAGTCTTTTCTTGGTAGAGTTCACTTCCTAGTTGAGTAAGGGGACGGGAACAAGAGAGAGAAAAAAAACAAACAAGTAAATACTTAGCATATCAGTAATAACTGGCATGGAGAAAAGTAAATTGGGGAAGCTTGAAGGGGACGATGCTGTTTTACACAGATGGGTCTGAATAAAATGACTTGGTCATACCACTATTTCAAAAGAAAACTGTGATACATTCTTACTTATTGAATTTCAGATTTTCTTTTGAAATAGTGATGTGACCAAATCACTGAACTTTATCCTCACTAATGAACCTTTTAAGTATTTTAATATTTTGAGGGGCTTCCCTTTTGGTCCAGTGGTTAAGACTGCGCCCAATGCAGGGGATTCAGGTTCGATCCCTGGTCAGGGAAATAGAGCCCACATGCTGCAACTAAAGATTCTGTGTGCTGCGTGCTACAACTGTCCATTTGGTGCAGCCAAATAATAAATATTTTTAAAAGGTATTTTACTATTTTGCATCAGTCATGGTTCACAAATAATTCCTAAAGACAATCAGCCTGGGGCCTGTCCTCAGGTCTCCCGGCTTGTAAATCTATAGTATTCGATATACAGCCCAGCACTTGAGAGATGTGTGCTTTATTGTTTTAATTTCCACTTGAGGGTACTCTTTTAGCAGACATCAAACAAATTTACACTTATCATGGAAGGCATGTAGAAACCTAAGTGAACTAATATACTACGTGTTCAATTTAAGTGCTGTGTATTTCTTCTTCCTTCAAGTTCATTTTGTATCCTGTATCAGCCCTTGAGATGGTTGGATGGCATCACCAACTCCATGGACGTGAGTCTGAGCTAACTCCATGAGTTGGTGATGGACAGGGAGGCCTGGCATGCTGCAGTCCATGGGGTCGCAAAGAGTCGGACAGGCCTGAACTGAACTGAACTGAACTGATCAGCCCTTGGTGTTATTCGTGTTCTCCTCCCATCCTGTGTCACTTCATTTCTGCCGTTCCGTGTTCCAGATTTCAGGATCTGAGTTCATCTCCTTCTTCCCCACCCCAGCCTCACCCCCGCTCCTTGCCTGGGCTCTCTGACTTGATGAGCTGTAGCACCCTTCTCTTGGTCAGCATCTGAACCACCACCCACTCAGCCCCTGACTCATGGGTCTGGTCCCATCACATTCCCTCTGGAATCCGTTCGCTTCTCTCCAGCCTCACTAGCTCAGACCACGGTGGCATCTGCCCTAGATAACCATGACAGCCCTCCCGGTGCCGGCGTGCTCAATCCCCAAGCCATCTGTTCTTGCACTGCAGCCACCAAAACCTTTGTGACTCTCAATCTAAGCACATCACTCTTTGTCGTTGTTTAATCACTAAGTTGCATCCGACTCTTTGCAACCCCATGAACTGTGTGGACCACCAGGCTCCTCTGTCCATGGGATTTCCTAGGCAAGGATACAGGGGCGGCTTGCCATTTCCTTCTCCAGGGGATCTTCCCGACCAGGGATCAAACACGAGTCTCCTGCATTTGCAGGTGAGTTCTTTGCCATCTGAGCCACCAGGGAAGCCCTATCACTCTTATCAGATTCATTTTATTGACATCTCATTGCTGTCACAGTAAAGTCCTTGCCGGACCCTTCTGAGTTCTTCAAATGCTCGAGACGTGGTCCTGCTACTCAGATTGTGCAAACGGAGGTCCCGTTCCATCACCCTTTCACCTGGCTGACCCTTTCCAGTCGGCCCCTTCCAGCCTTTCTTCTTAGGAGGCCACCTCTCCCCTGATGACGTGCTCTCCCTAGGGCAGGAATGAGACGAGGACCTTCCTACAGGATAAGTATGAGCATCCATCCTAATGGTGATTTAACAATATTTGTTCAAAAGGGGTAAACTGACTTTATCTTCATAAAAGCTAGTATTTTCACACTAATTCAAGGCCAGTGTGTAGAAGGAAACTCGGAAAAGTATTGCCCAGCTTTCTGTAATTCTAGTTTTCCTAATTTTACTTTACAGTCTTCCAAGCCACAATCTTTCTTGGGAGATATATTAGAAGTTTTACATATTAATATAGTCAAACAGACCCTCTCCTTTTCTCTATTAATTTCTTTTTTTTTTTTTTTTTTTTTTGTGCCACTGGAGCCTGAGGGTACTATTTCAGCAGGAACCAAACAAATTTACACTTAGCTGATTAGGTTAAGGCTTCACTTGTATGAGCCTTACTTAATTTGTACTACAGGTTCAATTAAAGCACTTGATTTTCTGTCCATACCCAGACCCTCACAGCCCTCACCCTTCCTTTGCTGCTGGGGTGTCCACTCCCTCAGGACAGACCCCTTCCGTCATCTACCACTGACCCCTGCCCACCACTGGAACAATCCTAGAGGGAGGGTACCAAGGCTCTGTTTGGTGCCCCAAACATTAGAGAAACTCAGGAAATATGGTTGCCTTCAGGAAGTAGGGTTTCTTTAACATTAATGAACTGTGACCATCGTTAGATTTTTGTTTCTACATTTATCACTGTCAGCACGTAGCTGATCTCATTGCCTTTAACCATGTTCTTAAAAACAATGACAATAAAATCTTCAGAGAATTGTGTCTCACTCCGTCCTCAAGACTAAATTCACAGAACCCTTATTAAGTTTCTTTACTTTAAAGTGAGTTGCAAAAGCCCAGATTAAAGCTCTACCAAAGGTCCAGTTTAGGTTAAGCTACAGAACACTGTGAACTTTGCTCACCACTAGTTTCAGGCCCCGCTCTGACACATGCTACCACTATGATGAAGTCTTAACCAACATCAGTTCAGATCAATAGCTCAGTCTTGTCCGACTCTTTGCAACCCCATGGACTGCAGCACATCAGGCTTCTCTGTCCATCACCAACTCACAGAGCTTGCCCAAACTCATGTCCATCAAGTCACTGATACCATACAACCATCTCATCCTCTGTTGTCCCCACCAACATAGGGATAGGTATCTATCTGTCTGTGTATCTAGTGTGTATCGGTGTTAAGGGCATCATTATAATGCCTTAGCATCTTGTCAAAGCTAACTTACTAGCAGAAAGTAAATTTTATCATTTTGTGGCAAGATAATAAAAGAATAATATTTGTGCCAAGCTGGACTGCAAAGAGATCCAACCAGTCCATCCTAAAGGAGATCAGTCCTGTGTGTTCATCAGAAGCACTGATGTTGAAGCTGAAACTCCAATACTTTGGCCACCTGATGTGAAGAGCTGACTCATTGGAAAAGACCTTGATGCTGGGAAAGATTGAGGGCAGGAGGAGAAGGGGACGAAAGAGGATGAGATGATTAGATGGCATCACCGACTCGATGGACATGGGTTTGGTTGGACTCTGGGAGTTGGTGGTGGACAGGGAGGCCTGGCATGCTGCGGTTCATGGGGTCACAAAGGGTCGGACATGACTGAGTGACGGAAATGAAATGAACTGATACTGTAAATGTACAGATGTGAAAGTTAGACCATAAAGAAGGCTGAGTGCTGAAGAACTGTTGCTTTTTAACTATGGTGCTGGAGAAGACTCGAGAGTCCCTTGGACTGCAAGGAGATCAACCAGTCAATCCTAAAGGAAATCAACCCTGAATATTCATTGGAAAGGACTGATGCTAAAGCTGAAGCTCTAATAGTTTGACCACCTGATGCAAAGAACTGACTCATTGGAAAAGATCCTGATGCTGGGAAAGATGGAAGGCAGGAGGAGAAGGGGATGACAGAAGATGAGATGGCTGGATGGCATCACCGACTCAACGAACATGAGTTTGAGCAAACTCTAGGAGATGGTGAAGGACAAGGAGGCCTGGTGTGCTGCAGTCCATGGAGTCGCAAAGAGTTGGACAGAACAACTGAACAGCAACAGTAAAGCACACAAAAATTGAATGTGTACAAAAGATAATTAGTTGCCACACCTTTTAAGTAGTCCTTGTAACATTTACCTTTGGTCTTTCTCTTTTGAATATTAGCAAGTTAGATAAAATCTCCCTTAGTTTTTTTTTTTTTTCTGAGAGGTAATTTGACTGTTTTTCTTATTTCTTCACCAGGATTCAAATCATCCCTTATTTCAGAGATGCTTCTTTGGACAAACAACAGATCTAAAGAGAGCCCCCCCTCTTCCACCCCACCCCAGGCTCTGAATCATTAAACAAAGGACAAAAAATTACTCTTGCTCTTTTTTTCAATGGTTGGATTGTTATGAGTTGAGTGAAACTAATAAAGGAAAAGGCAGATGGCACCAACCTAGAACAAGCTGGACTCTGGAGGGTGGGAGATGTGTTAGTGGAAAGCCGCAGTGAAGAGCCTCCTCTGGAAACAAAAGCAGCAAATGTCAGAGGAGATCACACCCCCTCTTTGACTTCTTCACCCCCTTCTTCAGGATCCTGTTGATGCGAGGAATGGGGAGCATGGTGGGGGGAACTTTGAAAAATGAAATCTCTGAGATAGCTTGCTTTTCTTGCTGACCAAAAATTTCAGTCATTTCCCCACCAAAAGGGCCACAGAACTTGCCTGATTCTCATCCTTTCGTTTCTCTTTCAGACATCCAGGTGGGATTTTTAGAGAACTGTGAAACTGCAGTTTTTAAATCAGTTTCAGCTCCCTTCAAACCGATAAGCATAGACTGCACACAGCCCGGAGCCAGGCACGGAGAACCAGTGAAGCGCCAATGCCAGGCCCCCGCGCCCCCTGCCAGGGGCTTCTGCTCCCCTTTCCCACATGGCAGTGTCACCCCTCCTTCCACATGCAGTTCAGGGGTCTCCCACCTCCTCTGGGAAGACTTCATACACCTGCCCTACCCTGACAGGGAGGTGCCCACCCCAAGGCACCCATAACATCTTAGGCAAACTCTTCAGTTCCGTTCAGTTCAGTTGCTCAGTTGTGTGCGACTCTTTGTGACCCCATGAACCGCAGCACACCAGGCCTCCCTGTCCATAACCAAACTTCTGTTTGCGTTTACTCAAACTCCTGACCATTGAGTCGGTGATGCCATCCAGCCATCTCATCCTCTGTCATCCCCTTCTCCTCCTGCCTTCAATCTTTCCCAGCATCAGGGTCTTTTCCAATGAGTCAGCTCTTCGCATCAGGTGGCCAAAGTATTGGAGTTTCAGCTTCAACATCAGTCCTTCCAGTGAACACCCAGGACTGATCTCCTTTAGGATGGACTGGTTGGATCTCCTTGCAGTCCAAGGGACTCTCAAGAGTCTTCTCCAACACCACAGTGAAAAAGTGTCAATTCTTCAGCACTCAGCAAACTCTCATTTAGCACTATCTACATCTCTTATCTGGTTGATGACAGACATATTTCTTACTCTGTGGCCTTCTCAAGAGCAGGCAATATTTTTTTGCTACCACTATCTTTAGCACCTACAATAAGATCCTATACATAATACATGTTCAATAAAATGTCTTGAAAAAATAAACTCATGAATGAATGGATGGATCTAACTAGGGAAATAACCCTAAGGTAAGAATTGTTTATTGTTGTTTAGCTGCTAAGACGTATCTGACTCTTTTGCCACCCGTATAGGCGTGCGAGCCCGCTAGGCTCCTCTGCCCAGGGGGTTTCGCAGGCAAGAATACTGGAGTGGGTTGCCATTTCCTCCTTCAGGGGATCTTCCCGGGATCAGTGATTGAACCCGCACCCCCTGCATTGGCAGGAGGATTCTTCACCACTGAGCCATCTGGGAAGCTATAAGGTAATAATCACTATGGTATAAGTAGACCCTAAAAAGCATCAAAAGGCAGATTTTCTAAAAGATGTCCTAAAGAGAGATGACCAAAGTGGATACAAGTAAGGAAAAAAAAACTATATAAAATAGACGTTCAGTATGAGGCATAAGGACATCCCTAGTGGCTCAGTGGTAAAGAATCCGCCTGCAGTGCAGGAGCCGCAGAAGACATGGGTTCAATGCCTCCATCGATAAGATCCCCTGGAGGAGGGCATGACAACCCACTCCAGTATTCTTGCCTGGAGAATCCCATGGACAGAGGAGCCTGACGGGCTATAGTTCATAAGGTTGCAGAGAGTCAGATATGACTGAAGTGACCTAGCACACACAGGCATATGAGGCATAAAAGCAGTGTTAACTCACATCATGTGAGGCTAGAAGGGACAAAAAGTTAGAAAATAATCTGGATTCTAATACTGACAATAGAGAATCTTAATGGCTCTTTGGGCTGTCTGTGTCTATATACTTACCTACCAGCAAATAAAAGGCTCTTTATTTGCAGCCCAGCCAAGTAACACATAAAATTAACCATCACACGGAGTGTCCAGCACTGATAGAGAGCTAAATAAGAAGGGAATGGGAGGGAGGAGGGAGATCACAGTAGCTCAGCCCCTCCTAGGTTTGTATTTCTCCAAACAGGATCCTTAGACCACAGGCATTGCAAGCTCTATATGGAAATGCAGATCACTAGGCCCCACCCGGGAATCAGTGAATCAGAACCTCTGGGTTAGGACTCAGGCGTTCTTCAGACAAATTCCTGAGTTTTATCAGTTAATAAGTATAAGTACCAGAAGTATAAATATTATAAAATATACTATATATCTATTATACATCATAGAATTAACATTTACATATAAATGTGATATAAACCTATTATATAAATACTATATAATATTTTATCAGGAATCATATAAATACGAGTGAGACCCAGAGCCAGTTGTCACATTAGATCTTTGGTTTTATTTGTATCTTTGCTCTAATTCTGCACCTGGTGCAGCAGAGGAAGTTGAAAACGTTGTATTGACCAACTGATCACAGAGCTAGAATCATCAAAGTGTCCAAAACATGACTGTCATAAAGCGACACATGTTGGCCCTTCTGGAAGGAGGCTGATGAGAGACAACTTCAGGCAGAAGGTGGCATTTGAGCAGGGCCTTGAGAGACCCTCATAGCTTGGTTGGTAAAGAATCCACCTGCAATGCAGGAGACCCCAGTTCCATTCCTGGGTCGGGAAGATCCCCTGGAGAAGGGAATGGCTACCCACTCCAGTATTCTTGCCTGGAGAATCCCATGGACAGAGGAGCCTGGCGGGCTACAGTCCATGGGGTCACAAAGAGTCAGATATGACTGAGGTGACTTAGCACGCACGCATTCTTAGCATGCTTTAGATTTTACTTTTTGTGCGATTTGGGGGTTTGGGGAGGAGTTGTGGCTTTTAACATTTAAAAAATTTTTTTTTAATTTTATTTGTTTTTGGCTGTGCTGGGTCTTCCTTTCTGCGCAGGCTTTTCTCCAGTTGCAGTGAGCACGGGGCTCCTCTTCCTCGAGGTGCACGGGCTTCTCATCACAGTGGCTTCTCTTGTTGTGAAGCACAGGCTCCAGAGTGTGGGATTCGGGGTGCTAGAGCACAGACTTAGTTGTTCCAAGGCACGTGGGATCTTCCTGGATCAGGGATCAAACTTGTGTCTCCTGCATTGGCAGGAGGATTCTTTACCACTGAGCCACCAGGGAAGCCCCTTAACTTTTTATTTTTATACAATTTTTAAAGGTTACTACAAAATCTTAGCTAATTCCCTGTGTTGTACAACACAGCCTTGAGCCCATCTTACACCCGGTAGTTTGTACCTGCCACTCCCCCATCCTTATATTGCCTCTTCCCCTCTCCCCACTTGGAGAAGGAAATGGCAACCCACTCCGGTGTTCTTGCCTGGAAAACCCCATGGACAGAGGAGCCTTGCAGGCTACAGTCCATGGGGGTCGCAAAGAGTCAGACACAACTGAGCGACTTCACTTTCTCTCCCCACTGGTAACTAGTTTGTTCTCTGTGTATCCGTTACGGGCTTCCCAGGTGGCACTAGCGGTAAAGATTCCACCTGCCCATGCAGGAGACCTAAGAGATGTGGGTTCGATTCCTGGGTGGGGAAGATCCCCTGGAGGAGGGGATGGCAACCCACTCCAGTCTTCTTGCCTGGAGAATCCCATGGACAGAAGAGCCTGGCAGGTCGCCAAGGGTCAGACACAACTGAAGCAACTAAGCACACACACATGTTTCAGCTTAGCGTCTCCATTTTTGATTCTTTGTATAATACCAACTGTTGCAACAAGAGGGCGGATTAAAACGCACGTTGGAGTGGCCGTGGTTCCCCAGCAGCAGCAGCTCAGCCTGAGCCCAAGGTGCTTGGCCCAGGTCTGGAGAGTTTTAGCTCCAGTCCACATGTAAACCCACAGAGGACTGAGACCTGGGGACTGGAACTCGTCCTCCCAGTTGGCAGCCTGGTGTGACTCATCCATCCCGGATCCCCAGGCCGTCAGAGCCTCCCCAGGTCCCGTTTTGCTGGGCGCTGGGGGGCAGTGTGAAAGCAGAAGCCCCGCAGGTGGCTAGGATGCGTCACAGCACATCCTTCTGTCCCCAAGGGCGGCCAGCCTGACACTTCTGCTAGGATGAGGCCATCGGGGGTGTGTGCCAAGGGGCCGAACTCCTCGGCCACACGAGGGCAGGTGTGTGGGAGGGCATTCTGCTCACTTCATCTGGGTTCTAGGTGTGCTCCCCTTTCCTCTTTGAACATGAAAACGCAGCCATAACGCCTGCAACGTAGAGACAGCCCTTGTCCTCCAGATACAGGCCGATCTCCGTCCTCGCCTGTCCCTGCACACTCCTCGCTTGAATGGAACTGCGTGCCCGGTGCAACCCCACCCTGGGGGGCTTCCTTACATCTGGGGTCCGTAGTCCACCGCCCACAGTTCTCAGGTTTCCAAATTCAGTGATCTCATCTCCTGATTATTAGGGTTTCCCAGGTGTCGATGTGGTAAAGAATCTGCCCGCCAATGCAGGAGACTCGGGAGACTCGAGTTCAATCTCTGGGTTGGGAAGATCCCCTGGAGGAGGAAGTGGCAACCCACTCCAGTATTCTTGCCTAGAGAATGCTATGGACAGAGGAGCCTGGTGGGCCACGGTCCACGGGGTCACAGAGTCGGACATGACTGAGTGACTGAGCACGCACCAAATTATTAGCATTTAAAAAAGAGAGATTCTTCCTCAGCCAGTTTCTCTTGCAAATCAGCCTCCCTTTCTTAGAAGTGGCTCTTAGGCATTGTAGATTGAGATAAAGGTTGGTTTTTATTTTTTAAAAAAATTAGTTTATTTATCTGTTTTTTAACTTTACAATATTGTATTCGTTTTGCCATACATTGACATGAATCCACCATGGGTGTACATGTTTTCCCCTTCCAGAACCCCCCTCCCACCTCCCTCCCCATCCCATCCCTCTGGGTCATCCCGGTGCACCAGCCCCGAGCGCCCTGTATCATGCACAGAACCTGGACTGGCGATTCGTTTCACATATGATAATTTTGGTTTTTAAAACACACTCGTGTTGAGTTTAAGAAAGAACACTGTCAACAGTAGAGCACAAAACAAATAATCTAAGCTAAGCGTGCGAGACCTCTGGCTCTGTCATGATCATAGGCGCTGTAATGTTTAGAGGAGAAAAACAAGAGTTCTTAAAAGATGTTTCATTATCAACATTAACAGTTTCAATAATTGCAAATTAAGCCATCCCTCCTCTTATTTTTCAGCACTTGCAGGACACCCTCATTCCAGGGGAGCTTATTATTCACCAACTGTATGGGGGCTCTGGGCTGGCCACAGAGGAAAGGGTCAATCTCAACAGGGCATGTGCAATCTGGTTGGGAGATAAGATAACACTTAAGTAACAATGTCCGGCAGTGTCTGCCCTGCTCTCTGTCCATCCTTCTGGATCCAGCCCATCATCTCCTCTGTGACAAAGTCCTCAGCCTCGCCAGGTCTCTCCCTGCCTGGGCTGGCACCCTCAGCCCCACTGGCCACTTTGGGGAGCCCAGCCTTCACTTGACAATTGCTTGTCCTGTGTGGGCTGCGTCTGTCCCCAAGCTGGGTGGCAATCTCTAGGTGGGGACAAAGATCTACGTTTCTTCCACATTCTCCTCAGCAACAAGCACATGGACAAAGCTCACTAAACAGCCAAGGGGTAAAGCAACAGGGCTCAGACTTCACGAGACACCACTCCCCACGTCTCAGAGAGGATGAGGACCGGGAAGTAATCAAGGCCAGTAACTGTCATCAGTTATGAGCTGGAGGTTCCAAAGGCCAAGATCAGTAGATTATCTACTTTCACATCAAAACCAATCATAACCAGCCTTGCGTGCGTGCTGAACTAATTTCCGACAAACAAATACACAAAAAAAAGCACCCCTATTATTCGTCTTAGGGCACCCAGACTATCCCAGGGAACAATGTAGGAAGGAGACGTGAGGGGCATTTGAAATCTTTGTGATTCTCCATGAAACTTTCCAGTGAATATGATTACGACAAGGTCAGGTTTCTAATGCTTACCGTTTTAAAGATGTTATCTTTTAACTTTAATTAATCTCCTTTATTTTTGGCTATGCTGGGTCCTTTGTGGCTGCGTGGGCTGTTCTCTAGCTGCAGTGGGTGGGCTTCTCGCACGGTGGCTTCCTTTATTGCCGAGCACAGGCTTCAAGAGTTGTGGCTCCCGGGCTCTAGAGAACAGGCTCAGTAGTTGTGGCGCAAGGGCGTAGTTGCTCCGCGGTATGTGGGTTCTTCCCTGACCAAGGATGAAGCCCACAGCTCCTGCACTGGCAGGTGGATTCTTCACCACCGAGCCACCAGGGAAGGTTAAATATCTTTAATCGTTATTTGTTCTATGCTCTGATGTTGACAACATTCTTTCCTTAACTCAACATGTGTGTTTTTTTAAAAAATAAACATTTATCTCAATTTAAAGTACCGGAGAGCCACCTCTACATTCATGAATCAAAGTGAGTCATGGGCATGACGCATTAGTAGCAGCTCATTATATCTGCTGGAAATGGATTTCAAATCCTACCAATCTTTCACAGCAGCCCCTGTTAAACTCCACCAATGTCTGAGTGGCAAATGCTTCAATTCCTTATCATTTTAAAATTTTGAGCAGTAGTGGCTTCACTGAGATATTGGTAGTGGAATAAGATATTTTAGTTTGTTGAAATGAATCAATTATGGAGATTTTTTTCTACCTACTAGTAAAGCGGTAGTAAATGCTGCTAGTAAATGCTGAAGCTGAAGCTCCAATACTTTGGCCACCTGATGCAAAAGCCAACTCATTGGAAAAGACCCTGATGTCAGGTAAGATTGAAGGCAAAAGGAGAAGGGGGTGACAGAGGATGAGATGGTTAGATAGCATCACCGACTCAATGGACATGAATTTGAGCAAACTCCGGGAGGTAATAAAGGATTGATGTGCTGCAGACCATGCGGTCGCAAAGAGCTGGACACAACTTAGGAAATGAACAACAACGATGGAAGTTTTTAAGCTGCAGAAACTTGTCTCTGTGATCAGAAGCATTCATGTTCTTATTTGCATTATGGTGTGGGTGGCCCTGTGTCTTCTAGGCTGAAGACCTTGTAACCCCACACCATGCACTTCTGAACCACCATCAGCTGCTGAAAAGTGGCCACGTGGACATTTGAAACACCACCTCAGGTGCTTTTATACTTGTTAAGTGCAAGGAGTTTTGAATTAGAATATAAACACCAGAATTCAGAAAGCTTGACATTCAAAATAGAGTCCTGCAAATAGTCTCATGGTCTGAAGGAAAATCCTTGGAGTTAATGTGAGAGGTTTTCTTATGCAACCAAAAGCCAATCTCTGAACTTCTATATCTCATATTCTCAATGACTGGGCTTTTTGGAGAATGACAAAACAATGAATGAAGTGTCTGATTTGAGAAAGCTATTGTCTGAATATCTGGTTTTGTTGTTGTTTTACTTGCTAAATCGTGTCTCTTTGCAACTCCATGAACTGTAGCCCACCAGGCTCCTCTGTCTATATGATTCTCCAGGCAAGAATACTGCAGTGGGTTGCCATTTCCTTCTCCAGGGGATCTTTCTGAGCCAGGGATCAAACCTGAGTCTCCTTCATTGCAGGTGGTTCTTTACAATCTGAGCTGTATTTAAGTCTATGGGCAGATCACTTTTTCTAGGGATGGCAACTATGTTCCATCACAATCAGCAATTCCAGGACACCCCAAACTATCACAGGTAGCCAAGAGATCGGCCTGCTGAGGGACTTCCAGAACGATTCTTTCCAGACCATTGGTTCACAGATCTGATCGTGAAGAGACGCTAGCTTTAAAATGAAATCCGCACTCGTGCCCATGATGCATCTGGGATCCTGCCGTAAACCGGTGCCTGTACAATGCTGTCCCTGGATTCTCAGTCACTACCAGCCTCCTCTCTATTCCTAGGAAAAAATAACACCACCTACTCTATTCTTTGTTCATTAGACCTATTTTCCAAATCTGTCATCACCTCTGAAACTCTTCTGAATGATTTCTGTTTCCTGTCTCAGCAGGTTGTAAAACCATAAAGAGAGTGTTTTCCTGGCCCTTCTTGCAATTCTCATGCAGAACTGGGCACATCTTTCTGGTTTTGATTGCAGTTACATTTTAAATCCTAAATTCCAGTTTACTTCTCCTGGTCTCAGCGGGGTATACAGGGCTGGAGATAAGAAATCAGATCCATTGACTCTTTTTTTTTACACCTTTGCCTCCTGTAAAAACCATATATTCTTTGAAACACTTGTTTGTTTTTTTTAACAGACTCAGATTTCAAACAAGCTGAGTAAGTTTCTCCAAAATATACAAGCATTTCAGAAAATTTAGAGATGCTTTTTACCTGCCTGCAGGGAAAAGCTAATTCTTTAGTTATTGTAACTCAGTTTATCTCCAGGCCCTGATCAGAGCACAGCTGAGTCCGGGAGTCTCTCAACAGACTCACCTCATGTCTGGTGCCAAGTTCTTCCTGCAGACTTCAAGCCACTACATGATTTCAGGTGACAGTTTATTCCCAAATTTTATAGAGTTTTAAATGTCCTGTTGTTACTGAGATTTAAAAGAACTAGAGCTCACACATGATATAGGAGAGAAGAGGCATCATTTAGTTGTTTATTTACACACCAATTTGTTGAACACCATTTGTTGCCCAGCGCCTGTCTGCAGCTGTGAACGACACCAAAGAGGAAGGAAAAAAGAGAAGACAGATGTCTTTATAGCTTATACCAGTTTCTAAGGGTTCCTGGTATAACACAAGAATAATCCTACCACTTGTGAATTTTTCAGTGGTTGATATCTGGAAAGAAATTACGACTGTGCCCAGCATGTAAGCAAACATTCAGGAAGCTGCTATTGATATAAGTGTTGTTATAGCTCTCCTTCATTAAGATACTTGTCAAACTCTTTTTAAAACTGTAAGTGAAGATATTATCTATTTGGCAGGGGGTGCAGGCTCGATCCCTGGTCAGGGAACTAAGATCCCACATGCCACATGGCCAAAAATGTTTTTTAGATTTTAATAAAAATTAAAAAATAGTACAACAAACACACAAAAGAAGACATTACCTATTTGGACATCAAAAGCCTATTTTATAAATAATACAAAATACATAATATATGAATATATTACATATTGTTTTATATTTCTATTGCTATTTTATTAATAATGACAGTGTATGTAATTGTATATTTATAACACCTTATTACATTTTTTATTGTGTTGTCTTTGGTGTTATATCATAATTGTATAATGACATTATATAATTATATTAATATTTTGGATATAAACTATAAGTACTATAAATTCCATTTGGCATAATGAGAGTTTTAAAGAGTTGTATCCTCCAGTAGGGATATAACCATGAGCCACGTATGGGACATTTTTGGGGGGATGGGGGCTGTACCCTGTGGCACATGGGATCTTACTTCCTGCACCAGGCGTTACCCCTGCAGTGGAAGTATGGAGTTTTAAGCACTGGACCTCCAGACAAAATCCCGTGGAATTTTTATTTTTCTAGTAGCCACACTGAAAAAGTAAAAAGAAATAGGTAGAATTAATTTTAACAGTATATTTTATTTAACCCCAATAACCAAAATGCCATAATTTCGACATGCAGGCGATACAAAACTTTTTCAATGACATATTTTGCTTTTTCACACTAAGTCTCCAAAACCCAGGGCATCTTCCTCTCGCAGCGCATCTCAGGGCAGATGAGCGACATTTCAGAGACTCAGAAAGAGCCATGTGTGGCAAGCATACTGGACACAGCAGCTCTAGCTGACTAATTATAACTGATAATAATAATTATACAAACCATTGTGTTCTTTATATTTATTGCCCTGGTTGCCAGGAAACCCAAAGCCAAATCTGGTGCTCAATTATAGAGATTTTCTCATCCAGAGTGCCTCTAAAATTTATCTCTCCCTCCTAAATGGATTTGAATCTCTTTGTTTTGTGTGTCCTTTTAGAGGAGCTAATTTAATAATAACACAACCATATGGATAATCACCTCTTATTGTTCATAATAATGATAATTTATCACTCACAGTGTGCCAGGCAGGGGGCCACGAGATTTACATGTGTTACACAGCAAGACAATGCTACCACTGAGACCACAACCGAGGTCTGATTCTAAAGCCTTCATTCTCAAGCGCTTAACTCTTAAGGTGCCTACAGCAATGACTATGGCACCCCGTGCCATGAACTGCATATACACTTCATCTTCCGATACTCAGCAGACACCCGCGGAGCAGTTAAGTGTTAAGTCGCTCCCATTGTACAGGGGAGAATCCAGGCTCAAAGGTCAGGTGCCCGAATGGAGGTCCAGCTAACAAATCTCAGAACCAGCATATGAACTCAGGTTCTAAGTCTATTCACTTTCCAACTGCTCTCTATTATACCTCAAGTATGTCAAACCATAATTTTTAAAGGATCCAGCCCCTTCTGGAGATCAGCGCATCACAGTGATTCATACAAAAGCTATATTCTGAGCTCCTCTCATGAGCCAGTCACTGTCTCCCTCCCCAACCCCAATGCCAGGGACTCACAAACCAGAACAGATGAAATCTCTGACCTTATGAAGTTTGTCATGGAAGAAATGCTAAGTGAAGACAATGTCACAAAGTTATAAATTCTCTACTGAATTTTGCACGGCAAGCGCTAAGCAAATATTTGCAAATAAACACATCTAGCTAAGACTAAATGAGCAAAATAAATAAGAAAACACATTTCAAAGCACTTGAAACTGAATGAATGCAAGCATGTGTCACCGCTGACAGCCACCCACCCGGTTCTCCTAAAACACCCTGGACGCCCTCCATAGTCTTTAGGCGTATCCAAAGGGCAAAATGCCCATGAGAAGAGACAGCCCGCACTCTGTCTCAGCATAAGCGGATACTCAGCGCCATCAGCTAAATTGCTTTGGTGGCTTGTGGGGTTCACAAGATAACTCACAGCTGCTTTCTTTAACGTCTGGCAGGGGCTTGTAAATGCATTTCATCGACTTGAACACATACGGGCTGTTAGCAAACACACCAGCAAACGATATTCTGGTTTTGTTTGGTGCAGCTGTTTTCATTTTCTCCCCAACACTGGGGCTTGACTCGACACAGCCTTTGCTAGGAAATGAGTGTGTGAGGCTGGGTGCCATTTAAAATCATTATACTTTTCTGAAGGCAGCATCTTTCAGCCCAGGTTCTTAATGCTCTCCTCCTGTGGCCGCACAAGCAGGCACTCAGAGGAATGATTTACTAAAGCTCATGACTCACGAATCGATGGGGTGTTGCTGGCACGCCAATGCCCTATTCTCCGTTGTTCAGAGATTACATCTAATTCTATAAATACCCCAGTCTTAAGTCTAACCTTTACATCACTGGGCCCCAACCTTTTTCGCACCAGGAACTGGTTTTGTGGAAGACATTTTCCCAAGGACCAGTGGTGGGGGGGGGGGTGGGAGGGAACAGTGGCTTCAGGATAATTCAAGCACATTATATTTATTGTGCACTTTGTTTTTGCTGTTGTTCAGTCACTAAGTCATGTCTGACTCTTTGAGACCCTATGAACTGCAGCATGCCAGGCTTCCCTGTCCTTCATCATCTCTCAGAGTTGTCTCTCAAACTCATGTCCATTGAGTCGGTGATGCCATTCAACCATCTCGTCCTCTGTCATCTCCTTCTCCCCCCCGCCTTCAATCTTTCCCAGTGTCAGGGTCTTTTCCAGTGAGTCAGCTCTTCACATCAGGTGGCCGAAGTATTGGAGTTTCAGCTTCAGCATCAATCCTTCCAATGAATATTCAGGACTGATTTCCTTTAGGATGGACTGGTTGGGTCTCCTTGCTGCCCAAGGGACTCTCCAGCACCACAATTCGAAAGCATCAATTCTTTGGCGCTCAGCCTTCTTTACGGTCCAATGCACTTTATTTCTAATCTAATGCCACCCCTGGTCTATCAGAAGGTACCAGTCTGCCACCCGGAAGTTGGCGATCCTTGTTTTAAGTGACGTGTCAATTTTCATGCTATAGTGTCCTTAGGTATCCCTCCAAAGCCAATGATTTTGAAGGCATTCATCCCATGAGACTTTGGCATGAGTAAGTCATGGTTTTCACTGGATGGTTACATGCTTTCTGTTTGCCTAAGTAACAATAGTTGTTCTTTAGGCCATTTGGGCTGCAAGGAAGAAAAGCCATCTCTAATCAATTCAGTATCATCAGGACGCAAGAGACCTGCAAATGGACCCTGCCACGGAAGGTAGGTCTATGAGCTGACACACGGCTTCTCCCGGGCATTGCCTCCTCCTGCCTTCCCTTAGCTCGTCCCTCCCAGCCAGCGTCCTCTGAGTTGGGATGTGAAGGTGTGGGTGGGGTTTCCACCAGGTTTTCTTTCTTTCTTTTTCTTTTTTGTGAGATGTATTTGCTGTGGATCATTTTTAAAGTCTTTATGGAATTTGTTACAGTATTGCTTCTGTTTTATGTTTTGGTTTTTTGGCCACGAGGCATGTGGGGCCCCTGCTCCCCAAGCAGGAATCAAACCTGCACCCCCTGCATTGTCTTCACCGCTGGGCTCCCAGGGACGATCTAGGTTCTGTTTCTTGATATGAGTCCGAATAAGACTGGGTTCCCTCTCTGCAGATGAATCGAACTAAGCTCTCAGGATCCTGTGCAGTGTAACTACTTGTTTTCCAATAAACAGTTTTAGATAAAGAACCCTGCATAGCTCCAATAATACTGCTAGGAGGCCTGGAGAACCAGGCTCGGGGCCTCAGGGAACAAAGTATGCTGCAGAACTGGTTGGCCCAGGCCACTGCAGACAGCATTGCACCGCTGGACAGCAGACCCCACGGCTTGCCAGGCCCTTCCACTAGTCCCTGAGCCGCCCCCCGACTCCCCCAACACAATGCTGCTCCACGAAGCTTCCCCGCCACCTCACCTCCTGGTCCTAAGGCTGGTGTGGGTGCAACTGACGAGTGCAGAAGAGGACAGTCTTGGGGCTGGTGTCTGCCATTTCCAGCTTCTGCAGTGAGAAACCACGTGAGTGCGTGTTAAGTCACTTCAGTCGTGTCTGACTTGTGCGACCCCATGAACTGTAGCCCGCCAGGCTCCTCTGTCTGTGGGATTCTCCAGGCAAGAATACTGGAGTGGGTTGCCATGCCCTCCTCCAGGGAATCTTCCCCACCCAGGGATGGAACTCATGTCCCTTCTGTCTCCTGCATTGGCAGGCAGGTTCTTTACCACTAGTGCCACCTGGGAAGCCACACAGAGACTCAGAGAGCAGGAGTCAGACACTGGGTGGCTAACAAGACGTTCTTACAGCTATTGTGTGTCTTCTACCACGTCTGCGAGGGACTCCATTTGGGGACACACACTAATTCAAACAACTCCAGGAAAATTGGTCCTGGTGACAGAAACGTGGGCTTCCAGGTGATGCTAGTGGTAAAGAACCTGCCTGCCAATGCAGGAGACATAGGAGATGTGGGTTTGATCCCTGGGTCAGGAAGATCCCCTGGAGGAGGGCACAGCAACCCACTTTAGTCTTCTTGTCTGGAGAATCTGATCATGGACAGAAGGAGCCTGGTGGGCTACAGTCCACGGGGTCGCACAGAGTCAGACACTATTGAAGGGACACAGCACAGTCACAAGACAGATACAGGGAATGACTTAGAAGATGTTTTAGGAGATGCTTTGGTGCTAAAGGAGGTCAGAAACAAGTCACCAGGCAGGGGGCTCAGAGCATGGAAGCAGGGGTGTCCTGGAATCAGGCTGCATGGCAAGATGAACACCTCTTACCAGATTTAACACTGCAAGAGAGAAATAAGTGTAAGAGACAACTTTTTGCCAGGGAAGAGGTTGGAGGGGATTACGTTACTTTGAAAAAATTTATAGGTTTGTAATGTCTGTATTTTTCCAGCTTTCAGTCTATTTGAAATCTGGGCTGTTTGCTACAGAAAACAAACAAACAAAAATTCTACACAGGGGCCACTGTCATTATAAAATTCTGTTGTTATTTGCACATATCTTGCATTTGAATGAAAAGGTTACTAACTTATCTGCTTCGGAATGAATTTCAGTTTTTTTTTTTTACTTGAAACTATGCTTTTATTGAAGTATGCAAGCCAGGTTCAATCAAATCATATCAAAAATATTGTATCCAGATTTTCTCGGCAACGTATCTGAATGACAGGAGCAAGCCTTTTAAGCCCGAGCAGCCCAGCTCTGCAGAGCCCGACCAAGGAACAGGGGCCTGGGGCCTGAGGATAGAAGGGTGGGAGATGGGAAACGGGGAACAAAGCTACACTCATGAAGATTCTAACCTATAAATCTGAAGACCAAGGAACTATTATAGGAGCTCAATATTAATAGAAGCTAAAACTGCAGTCAAGAGAAGGGACTGAAAAATTAAGCTCCAGTAAGGACCAAGCAACCACAGGCTCAGCCCCAAACCGCGTGGATGTGCATGGAACCTTCTTTCTCCTCTGGGCTTCACGAGAGCTCCCAGTGGCCTGGAACTTGACTGTGATGCCGGGTGAAACAAATACTCTACACTGGGGTTAAAAACGTGACTTTTACTCTCTCAATCCCTAACCTCTAGCCATCGTGGTTAACTCTACAGATAACAGGAGGCGTCCTCTGGGCTCAGCAGAATTAAGCATGAATTCTTAGAGTCTAGTTGGCATCCTAGACATGAGCCAATTCTTAGGAAAGACTGAAAAGAAGGTTAATACAGTCTTCTGGCCATTTTCCAGTCCTGAAGTTGTAAAATCAACACAGCTGAACTTGAAAACAAGAGCTCCCATTCTTTTACACGCTACCATCTCTGGGCACTAACCTTTGATATTTCAGACTTGGCTGGAAATTAGTTAATTGTGAGGCCTACTCACATTACTTGGAACAAGAACGTGTTTTGGAAATAATGTCTGAAAATACCTTTAGGCTAGCACATGGAACCATCAGGTTATTAAGATGTGTTTATCGTGCATTTAATGAGCAGCAGTTTGACGTGAATCTGACCCTGCGTTATTCTCACTCCAGAGAAACAGGCTCCTAGTATTCAGTCATGATAATGGAGGGAGATGGTGGGAGCTGAATGGGTATTCGGAAACTATCAGGTAAGTTAAAGGGCATGTTTAAGCTTAAGCTTTAATATACCTATGTGCCCCAGTAAATGTTAGAAGAAACAGCATCTCTGGGTGCAGACAAAGATTTAATATACATGTATGATTGGCTATCAGCCTCCCAGGAGGCTCAGTGATAAAGATTCAGCCTGCCAGTGCAGGAGACGTGGGTTCAATTCCTCAGTTGAGAAGATCCCCTGGAGGAAGAAATGACAACCCACTCTAGCATTCTTGCCTGGAAAATCCTGTGGACAGAGGAGCCCGGCGGGCTACAGCCCATGAGGTCGCCAACAGTCGGACACAACTGAGCAACTAAGCACACACACACGTGAACTGGCTATCACACACAAGTCTAACTATCATATGCATGACTGGCCATCACATACACGGTCAGCTCTTCCTACCTAGCATTCAAAATGGGTTCTGAACACAAACAAGGCCTAGATAATGGGTAATACAGAAGTCAACTTTGCATTGCCCAGGGAAAGTGTTAGTCGCTCAGTCACTCTTTTCAACCCTATGGACTGTAGCCCGCCAGGCTCCTCTGTCCATGGGGTTGTCCAGGCAAGAATACTGGAGTGGGTTGCCATTCCCTCCTCCAGAGGTTCTCGATCCAGGGATGGAACCGGTGTCTCCTGTGTCTCCTGCATTGGCAGATGGATTCTTTACCACTGCGCCACCCGGGAAGCCACATTTTGCATATATGTGTATGTATGTATGTACATGTGTGTATACACATGGCATCACCTAACAGAGGGGATCTCACCCTCTACTTTATTCCCTGGCTTCCTGGACCACACCTCTCTCTGCTCCCCTCCCCATGGGTCACACCTTCCCAGCCTCCTTTGCTGGTTCCTTGGCATCCCCTAGCTGGCAAATGTTGGAGTGCTACAGGTCTGCCCTCAGATGCATCTTTGTTTACACTCACTTTCCAGATGATTCCATCCACTTGCATGGGTTTAAACAGTGTCTCTGCACTGATGTAGTATACAAGTACATGTCTCCACACCTGGGCTCCTATCAGATTCACGCCTGTCAACATGTCCATAAGATCACCTTCACTTGGCTAGCTGACAAACTTTACATGCCCAGAATGGAACCCCTGATTTTAACGGCATCCTTAAAGAAAAATTAGACACAATGAAACCAGTGAAAGCCTGCTCTACCTTTTGGGGAAATCTCTTCCTTTTGGGGAAACAGCAACCCTATTCTTCCAGTGGTTTGAGCCAAAAGATTGGCATTCACTGTTAACACCACTATTTTCCTCAACTCCCAATTCCAAGCTTTAGGCAAAATATCCCAGTTCTGCCTTCAGGATAATATCCATCATTGAACTACTTCTCAACGCCTCCACTGGTACCACTCTGGTCTCAGCTGCCAGCACCTTGCAGCTGGATCTATTGCAAGATCGTCTCTCCCGGGCTCCCCTTGGGTCCTTTCAACTCAACACAACAATATCACTCCTCTCAAAACCCTCAGCTCTTCCCATCTCGCATGGAGGGAGATCCAAGTCCCACAGTGGCCTGGACCGCTGGTCAGGGTCTGGGCTCTGCCCACGCTCTCCGACCATGCCTCCCACACTCTCCCACCTGCTCAGCACGCTCCAGATGCTCTGGCCTCCTTGTCAGGCTTCCAACAGCCACACACGGTCCTGCCCCAGGGACTTGGTCCTGGCTGCTCCCTCATTGCAACACTCTTCAGTATCTTCGAGGCTTCCTCCAGTCTGCCCAAAGGCAGCCTTCTCAGTGAGGTTTTACCTGACTTCCTGATATCTAATAGCAACACCCTATGCCTCTTACCCTGCTTCGAGTTTCTGGGCAGCAAAAGTCTCTCCCTATCACATTGCATATTGACTTGGCTTCTGTTTACAGTCTTTTCTCCTCCACCGGAGTGTATGCTCCATGAGATCAGAAACACTGGATTCCCAGTGCCTGTAACAGTGCCTGGCACATATAAGGAGCAACCCAATATTCCTTGCATACATTTTAAAAAGGTTACAAGTGGTAAAAAGCACCCTTACCTTAAAAACAAAAACAAAAACAGAGTATTATGAATCAGTGTAAAACAAATGGGCTTCTCATCCTTGCTTGAAAGTGAAAGTGGAGTTGCTCAGTTGTGTCCAACTCTGCAACCCCATGGACCAGGCTCCTCAGTCCATGGAATTTTCCAGGTAAGAGTACTGGAGTGGGTTGCCATTTCCTTCTCCAGGGGACCTTCCCAACCCAGGGATTGAACCCGGGTCTCCCACATTGCAGGCAGACGCTTTACCGTCTGAGGCACCAGGGAAGACCTCTCCTTGCTTAAAAACCCAGCAAAAGTTTTGCTGTTCAGCTGCTCTGTCATGTCTGACTCTTTGTGACCCCATGGACTGCAGCCCGCCAGGATTCCCTGTCCTTTGCTGTCTCCCAGAGTTTGCTCAAACTCATGTCCATTGAGTCAGTGATGCCATCCAGCCATCTCATCCTCTGTCGCCCTCTTCTCCAGCCTTCAATCTTTCCCAGCATCAGCAAGAGCAATGCGCCTTTCCCTTTCAAGTTAAATTTCCAACAGTGAAATGTCCCCAGGAAGTCACAGTGAACAGAACTGTGGAAAACATGTCAAAGGTTCCTGCCAGCGTTAAATACATGCACCCACGAGGAATGGAGCTACTGTCTGTTGAATGTCTCAGAAGTTCAAGGAATTTGCCTTCAAAGTTTTCTTTTTTTTTCGGACAAAGACGCCTCTGAGCTCACATTTTTTTCTATGGGGGATAAGGATGCTTTGCAAGAAGGGGAACTCATTTAGAGGCAGAATCAATGCAGGGCTTCTTGGGGACAGAGAGACACTGGCGGCAAAAGGGGGTCTGAGCACAGACAGAGCTGCTGTGGGGAAAGGCAGGCACATGCTGAGCCCATCGAACATAAGGACATTGTCTCACTTGGCTTATTTCTTACCCTGATGGGCAACCCTTGGAACCGTCAGACCTCAGGACAGTGGTGACGCCACACAGACCCAGGCAGCAGGTATCACTTGAGCTGATTTCTCTTTAATTTCGTAAACCTATACCATCGGGAAGATCCCCTGGAGAAGGAAGTGGCAACGGAAATCCCATAGACAGAGGAGCCTGGTGGGCTACAGTTCATGGGGTTGCAAGAGTAAGACATGACTGAGGGATTAACTATACCATCGAAAAGGCTGGAAACCATTGAAAGGCTTAATGGCAAGTATACTTAGAGTCTGGGCTTTCTGTCTCCCTGAGAGTTTCTTTTTTCTCCTGCTTAATAAAGTAATGTATTGTTACATTATTTTTCTCCTTCTGGTTTGTCCTTTAAGATGTCTCCCTTTCTTGTAATACGTCAGAGTCAGGCAGGACCCCAGCGATCAGACCTGTCCCTGTTCCTAACTATACCCAGGGAGAAATGATACCCAGGAAGGGAATAAATCCCTTGTCTAATGACACAAATCTGACCAAGGTCAGGACTGGGACTAAAAGCAGGTTCACTGGTGTGACATCTCCAGTTCTTCATCCAGTAACTTCAGCCGAGTTGTCATTCAAAACACAGCAAAACAACAACAAAAATCCACATAGAAAATTAATTGAAAATGTATGGCTGACTCTTAATTATGATCTGAAAACTGCACTCATCCCTTTTATACGTATTTATTGCTGCCTATTATGTGCCAGGCAGCCTGCTGACATGAGAATGAATAATGAGGAAGGCAAACACAATCTTTGTTCCAAGGAGCTTACGGTTGAGTGAGGAAGACAGACAATTAAACACGCAATTAAGACGAAGTCCAGCGGTGTTCCTGTAGGGCAAGCACAGTTTACGACGGGAGCAAGACGGAGCAACTGAGATAGCGTGTGCAAACGAACACAGTATTGTAAATCAGCTACACTTCAACAAAAATTGGAAAAAAAAATCTAAATAGCATGTGTGGGGTTAACGGTCAGGTGATGGGCGGTAACCAGACTTCGGTGGTCATCCGTGAAGACAGATGTCAAATTATAATGCTGTACACCTGAAATGTGTATGTGTGAGAGAGGGGAAGAGAGAGGGGCGTGTGTGTGTGTGTGTGTGTGTGTGTGTGTGTGTGTGTGTATTAGGGCAGCAGGCGAAGGAAAAACCTTACTCCAAGCAGACACTGCTTTCTTCTCTGTCTGCTTTGTCTCCATCCTTCCAGTCTCCTGAGCTAGGACACAGCCGGTCACCCTTGGCCTCTCTGGCTCCTTCCCCTCTCATGCCCCGTCAGTCATCCTCTTCCGGCCATCTGATGCTTATGATCCTCGAGGCTGTCTCCCTCTCCATCCCTGACACCCTCTTGTCCATCTCACCCTGGCTCCTGGCAGAGTCTCACAGCGCTTCTGCCTGCATTCAGTCCTGTTCTCTTCAGTTCCCTTCCTCTGCCAATTGACCTGCCGAAAATGCAACGCTGACCGTGTGAGTCCTCTGCTGAAAACCCGTGATGGCTCCTCATGGCCTGGGTGAAAGTGAAAGTCGCTCAGTAGTGTCCGACTCTTTGCGACCCCATGGACTATTCTCCAGGCCAGAATACTGGAGTGGGTAGCCTTTCCCTTCTCCAGGGGAATCTTCCCAACCCAGAGATTGAACCCAAGTCTCCCACATTGCAGGCGGATTCTTTCCCAGCTGAGCCACAAGGGAAGCCCCTCCCCCAGGCTAAGGGTAAAGTTCAAGTTCACCAACAGGACCCCAAAGCCTCCATGAGTTAGCTCAGTCTGCGTTTCCAATGTCCTCCCTTGCCTCTATAGTCCATGAAAAAGTGAAATTGAAGTTGGTCAGTTGTGTCCAACTCTTTGGGACCCCATGGACTGCAGCCTACCAGGCTCCTCCATCCATGGGATTTTCCTGGCAAGAATACTGCAGTGAGTTGCCATTTCCTTCTCCAGAGGATCTTCCCAACCCAGGGATCGAACCCCGGTCTCCTGCATTACAGTCAGATGCTTTACCATCTGAGCCACCAGGGGAATCACAGTCTATGCGGTCACGAAGAGTCAGACATGACTGAGCATCTGGACAGCCCTTGCCTCTGCCTCTCCCCCACTGGACACGCCCACAGCTCCTGCTTCCCGGGCGTGCAGCAGGCTCTCTAAGGCACCTTGCTGCCCTGCAGGTGTCTCTGTGACGGCCACCCCACCGCCCGCGCTCCCCCCGCTGAGGCTCCTCTGTCTGACCCCCTTCAGGCGTTCTCTCTCTTAGGAAACCTTCCTCAGTGCTCCCCCATGCACCCCCTGAGTGACCGATGCTTCTCCAAGTGCACACAGTACCCCGAGTGTGCGCCCTCCCAGGCTAAGTGGCTTCAGTCATGTCCGACTGTGTGTGACCCTACAGACTGTATCCCGCCAGGCTCCTCTGTCCATGGGATTCTCCAGGCAAGAATACTGAAGTGGGTTGCCATATCCTCCTCCAGGGGATCTTCCCAACCCGTGTCTCTTGCCTCTCCTGCATTGGCAGGCAAGTTCTTTATCACTAGTCCACCTGGGAAGACCCATGGGACCTCGGGCGCATCCTAAAAGTTACATACATACTCCATGTTAAATTATAAGCATTTGTCTATGGCTCTGTTCCCCTTCTCAGCAGGTGACAAGGATTGCTTCACTCAGCTTTGCAAGCTTAGCACCTTGCACAGTCCTAATCCATAACAAGACGTCAATGCATGCTTGTTTAATGAAAGAGCAGTCATTGCAGGACTTATACTGGGTAATTCTCAACCCAGCAACTGAAAGTGGCATTATTATATGTGGAAAGAAAATAATGGGGTTCTGCTTTTCCACCAAAGTGGACTCCCCAAAAAGAATAATTGATTTGAGCTTCCTGAAAATTACTGGTTTGAGTTTTGACAGATAACGCTAATATCTAAACGTCCCTGTATTTTCAAAATACAAAGGTCCACACTGTTTGGTTCCCAAAGAAATATAAAATCATTACATCTTCTGGTGACTTATTTTAAGTGTTACAAAATACCACAGCACTAGTCTTGAGTCACAGCCTAACTTGTTTCTAGAATAGTCTGGGGTAAACATACTGGGAGGAGACCAGCACCTGGGCAGGGTTCTGTGGATGGCATGGCCTGGTGAGGTCACCATTCAAAATAGCTGATTACCACAATGGCACGCATTTACCTTCAAATACCTATGCTCCTTCCTCCTGAAAGATTGGCCTACTGTCAAAATTAGTTACTACTCTGCAAACACGGATGGGAGATTTAAGGAGGTGTTTGGAAGGAGAGAAGCCTCAGGAGTGTTGGGATACAAAAGAGAGGTGAGCCAGATTTTGTCGACCATGACCACCTATGGATAATCTACCTGCCTGCAGGCAAGCTCAGCTGTGCCTGACTCTCTGAGGCCCCATGGACTGTAGCCCGACAGGCTCCTCTTGTCCATGGAACTTTCCATTCAAGAATACTGGAGTGGGTGGCCATTTCCTCCTCCAGGGGATCTTCCCAACCCAGGGATCAAACATCATGTCTCTTGCATCTCCTGCACTGGCAGGCAGATTCTTTACCACTGGCACCACCTATAAATGAGAACGGACTGTACTTCTCTAACTGCTTATAATCCTAACTCGGAACTTCAAATTACAAACTACTATGACAAAGTTTGCGGAGTCTTTCTTTTTTTTTTTGGAGGGTGGGGGAAAGGAAAGCAAGCATTTTGTTATGAAAACCACCAGCCCATCCCTACAAATGCAAACATATATCCCACTTCTCTTAATATAGCACACGGGCTTTAGTTTTAGCACAGAGAGTGTTGGGAGGATATTCTTTCCCAGTGTGTTTATTTATAATATGGGTGTGGAGTAAAATATCAGATCACAACAGGTTATATACTTCCATGCACCTTTCCTTTCTGCCCAGAGCTATTTCTACATTCCTCCCTAACCTCAAATGTAAAAAGTGTATCTTGTCAAATTGTGATAAATAGTTACCTGCGTGGCGAAGAACTTGCAAACTCGAAGTAACTCCAGTCTTCCCAAAGTACATCCTTTATGTAACAAAGTGAATCTACTCTTTGTACATGTGCAACCTTGAAAAAAATAAAAGGGAGGGGTCTCAGCAAAACAGCTGGATTACTCCCCCAAAGGCTTGAACATACTTTTAGAAACATTTTTAAGTGAAATTTTGCTCTTAAAAAAAAATGAAATGGTATAGTTTGATGCAGAACTCATCTAAAAATAGGTGTTTGGTGAAAAAGCTTTCTGCCTGTAACACTAGGGCTGTGTGTTTACGTGTTTGTGTACACTTGCCTGTGTGCTGTACTACATGGGCGGAAAATGGTAACTTAGGCTCAAAAAAATTATTTCTTTTTTAATTAAAAAAAAGGCCTTTGGTAAAGTTCTTCCAGGAAACCTAAAACTTTAATGTTTGTTGAAATGCTTTCAAGAACTTATATACATAGTAAATAATCACTTTGTTTCATAAATGTGGAACTTCAGAAATTATGCAAAATGTAACCAAAATGAATCTGACCTTTTATATCTAGAATAAAAGCATTCAAAAATGTTTTGTGAAACCATAATATGTATTTTCTTGCACTGACTGATTATCTTGTGCTTTGGATCTAACTCTGATTTCTGGATTTTCCCTTGATGTTTTCTTCCTACCTACCTAGAGTTTTTCTTCGTGGTGGGATGGTCCTTTTGTTTTAAGGAAAGGAGGTAAACACCAAGGTAAATACTTGTGCTGTCATAATAATATGAGATGAGTGAGTGAAGAGGCATTTCCAGTATAATTTTAACTATCATGAACTTATTTGTTAGTTACTTTGGCCTAGATCATTAAATTACAAAAACAAGTATTTCATGTGATTTTGTTAGTATATTTCTAACAAACAAAATACATAAATAACTAAAGGGCAAAAGATGGAGAGGTTACGGATATACCACTGCAGGTATAATTACCGTGTGACTGGAAACTCTACCTGCCTCACAGAAAGAATGGACTGTGATGGCCCATAAAGTGCCTCCCCAGTTTACTTAGTCCTGTATCTGTGAATCAACTTCTTTCCTGAAATAATGATGTAATCGGCTAGAGAACCATCACCAGAAGCAACTGCAAATGTATCTCTTAGATTTAACCCTTCATTTTCGCAATCCGGAAACATAAATACACTGCACTTACTTATCCTCAAACTATCAGGCAATAACCATTCAACTCATTAGGGTAAAACACTGGGAATACTATGAAATTTTAAGAGGTCTGGATTCCTAACAAGTAAGAAGGTAAATGAAACTTTGAGGTAGTTTCAACACATGACATTGAACCCGCTGTCTTACTGACTAGAAAAAAAACTGGTGATGGAAACCAATCGGTTTCTACCAGATACTCTGTAATGACATATATGGGAAATGAATCTAAAAAAGAGGGGATATATGTATATGCAAAACCGATTGACTTTGCTGTACAGCAGGAACTAACACAACATTGTAAATCACTTATCCTACAATAAAAATTAAAAACAAAACAAAAAAGAAGTGGTGTCAGTAAGACATGAACAAAAATTATAATATCCTATTATTTGATCTATGGGCTTCCCTGGTGGCTCAGACGGTAAAGAATCTATCTGCAATGTGGGAGACCTGGGTTCGATCCCTGGGTTGGAAAGATCCCCTGGAGGAGGGCATGGCAACCCACTCCAGTATTCTTGCCTGGAGAATCCCCATGGACAGAGGAGCCTGGCGGGCTACAGTCCATGGGGTCAATCACATTCGTGTATTAGAAATACTGACATATTTTGTCGCCTTCCCCGTAGATACTAATTAGTATGTTGATCCAGGTATAATAAATCTTTTGCCTACTTTATGGGTTTTATAAAGTAAGACATGGTTTGAATATAGACCAGTCCAATAAAATGCTTCCTTTGCTTTGGGAAACATATTTGTGAGACATCTGATAGTACATAGAGTTTTAATAATTGGTCACATGCATACTTAAGGTCACAGAAAGTTCTGATATTCAAAACATACTGATAGTTATATTGACCCAAACAGGCAAAGTGGTCAATAGCAAATAGTTCATGGCAGTAACGCCTCAAATCTCTCTAATCAGGAGAACAGAAGCAGTTCTCCAGGGGCAGTTTTTATGCACCAAAGAGAATTAGCTGTCTTCAATTCTCTTACCAAAATGGGGGAAGGCCAACTCATTGTCAAATACATTTTAAAAAGCCTTTTTTATTTATGAGCAAAACCTTCCCTTTAATAACACAGGGGGAAAATGTGTCAAAATAGAGGTATTAAAACAAAAATCTACAAAGAAACAGGAGTGAGCACACATTGGAAGAAAATCTTGACAATATTACCATCAAAAAGCCACATGGAAGAGTGGTCTAGTGAAGATAAAAGCAGTACAAATGATATCTCAATAAGCAACCCACGTGGGCAACAGCTCAAGGTGTGATGATAAAAGATAGAACAAAATGTAAGGGTGTTAGGGGAGCAGAACAGAGCACCCACTCATAAACGGCTTCAAAGGACGCAAACGGGAGATTTTCTAAAGAAACGGGAAAAGGAAAAACAAACTATTATAATTTGCTACTCCTTCTAATTCTAATGAAAATGTCTTTCTGTAGACATTTTACTAAAAAAAAAAATGTCTTTTTCTGTAGAGAAGAGGTGTATCAGAAGCAGAGCTGGAAGATGAGAAGGAAGCTGAGGAAATAAATTATGACTGGGGAAAAAAGACTTAGTAAAGATGGGGTGGCCTCTGACTCGACTCCTCACAAAGTCTCTTTTAAATGGCTGAGGGCAAAGTGATATTAATTAATACAACATGACAAATAATTAGAGATATATCAGATTCCAAGACCAAACTAGCAAAGGAAAGCAAAAGTTAGGGTCAATACCTACCCAGCAAACTGACTGTATTTTAGGTTGTCCTTTCTCGACTTCAAGAGCCGATTATAAAGCAACCAGGGGCTTTCCTGGTGGTCCAGTGGTTATGAAGCTGCCTTGCAATGCAGGGGACATATGTTCAATCCATGGTCGGGGAAGATCCTACATACCTTGAATCAACCAAGCCCGTGTGCCACAACTACTGAAGCCGCTAAACTCCAGAGCCCGGGCACCGCAAGGAAGAGTAGCCCCTGCTGGCTGCAACTAGAGAAAGCCCATGCACAGCAGTCAAGACCCAGCACAGCCACAGATAAATAAATAATACAGCTTTAAAAACCTAAAATATTTAAAACATAAGGAAAGTTGGTGAATCGCTTCCGCATTTGCTCAATCTGTTCTTTTCTACATAGCTCACATTTCTCGGATAACATAACATGATGAACTGACTACTCAGTGACACAGTGGAGGATGTGGAGAGCTAGATTCAGGGCAGCTTGCACACAGGACAGTTGAGTACTAGTTTAAAATGAATGGTCTTTTAACAACCGTTTGCTGAATTAATAGAAATAGGGCCTTTTGATTCAGGGATGCTCTTGATTAAGGGATGCGTAATAATGAACCATGGCTTTGTCTTCCTTCCCTGGACCGTACCTGGAGCATACGGTAGGACCTTCTCTAAGATGTCCCATTTTCTGGGGATGTTGCTGAGGGACTTGGGAAGTCCTGAAGCACCAGGCGATGCTGGGTCTGGGAACAAGGGCGCTGGCTGCAGAAATCTGGAGGACTGTCATCTAGAGGAGGAACGGAGTGATGACCAGCCCAGTATAAGTGAATGCCATTGAAATCACTGGTTGATCACCTTTAGGAGTAGGGCGCTGCAACTGTTTAAATGCCCACTTATCTAAATCCAGTTTTGTATACTTGTTTCTGGGCTTCCCTAATGGCTCAGTGGTAAAGAATCTGCCTATCAATGAAGGAGAAATGAGTTCAATCCCTGGGTTAGGAAGATTCCCTTGAGAAGGAAATGGCAACCCACACCAGTATCCTTGCCTGGGAAATTCCATGGACAGAGGAGCCTGGCGGGCTACAGTCCACCGGGTCGCAGAAGAGTTGGACACGACTTAGGGACTAAACAACAACATACTTGTTTCTACTTTTGTAAGAAAGACGAACAACAACTACCAGTAATCCATTCAAAAGAGAAATCTCCAAGGTCTGACCTTCTGGGAATTCAGCTCCAGTCTTCTCCATTTCTCAGCACTTAAACTGACAATTGCTGATAAGGACACATTTAATGCTTGACCGGCAGCATAAACTGCTACTTTCAGTCTTTTGTTTATGTAACCACAAAAGCACACAGTGTTTTTGTTCTCATTGTTTATTTCACAGACCTATACAATCTACTTTTTTAAATTAAAAGAAGTCTTAGTGATGGGCAGAAAAAATAAACTCAGTACAATGTGTAATATAACTTTTTCTTATAAAAAAAACCTATCTATACACACACATATACATACATACATATTTATGTCATATGGGTCAAATTACTAAACGGGATAGAATTTTTTAGAAATTGGATTTTTTTCTGATTAATAAGCACATAGTTAGTTTTAGAGTATTAATTTTACTGTACTTATATCAATTTGAAAGTGAAAGTAAAAGAGTTATTCACTCAAGTTATGTTTTTGCAACCCCATGGACTGTAGTCCACCACACTCCTCTGTCCATGGAATTCTCCAGGCAAGAATATTGGCATGGGTCACCATTGTCTTCTCCAGGGGATTATCTCACCTGTAGCTCTACATAACATGAAGCATACAGACCGCATGAACACTCACAGCTAAGGGCATATAAATGCCCTTTTAACCTGCAATCAATATACTCTATGGTAAGCTACTTCTTGCCATTTAAATCAGAGTTAATAACAAAAATGTTTTGCGTGGCTTTCAAAATAGATGGGGAAAAAATAGAAACTGTGGCAGATTTTATTTTCTTGGGCTCCAGAATCACTCCAGATGGTGACTGCAGTCATGAAATTAAAAGCTGCTTGCTCCTTGGAAGTTATGGCAAAGCTATGGCAAACCTAGACAGCATATTAAAAAGCAAAGATATTGCTTTGCTGACAAAGGTCCGTATAGTCAAAGCTATGGTTTTTCCAGTAGTCATGTACGTGGGATGTGAGAGTTGGACTATAAAGAAGGCTGAGCGCCGAAGAACTGATGCTTTCAAAATGTGGTGCTAGAGAAGGCTCTTGAAAGTCCCTTGGACAGCAAGGAGATCAAACCAGTCAATCCTAAAGGAAACCAACTCTGAATATTCATTGGAAGGACTGATGCTGAAGCTGAAGCTCCAATACTTTGGCCACCTGATGCAAAGAGCCTACTCACTGGAAAACATCCTGATGCTGGGAAAGATTGAGGGCAGGAGGAGAAGGGGGCAGCAGAGGATGAGATGGTTGGATGGTATCACTGACTCGATGGACGTGAGTTTGAGCAAACTCAGGAAGATGGTGAAGGACAGGGAAGCCTGGGGTGCTGCAGTCCATAGAGTTGCAAAGAGTTGGACACGACTGAGGGACAACAATGTGTCTTTCTAGGAACACAGCTACAGCATAAAACAAGGTAAATTTGTAGCAGGAAGATGACATGCCCACAGTGGGCATGTTAAGGCAGAACTGATTATATTGGTTTTTCCTGGCTGTGAAATGTCTCTGCTCGGAAATACAGGTGTTGGAGCTCTTTGCCCATCTCTTCCCACCCAGCCCGTCACAGTCTCTTCACACGCCCTCAGCGAAAGAATGTCAAAACAGGGAGACGCAGGCGGCTGCCCTCCTCCAAAACATCACCTACTCTGGCCAGTTTCGAAACTGGACATTCAGCGTCTGGAGCACCAGGGCCAAGCATCAGTGCTCCTGGAAAGGGAAAAACCCACTCACTGAAAACCCCATTCCTCCGCTTCCACACAGATTGTCAACCCAGCCACCCGGTTGTGTTCCGACGCTGAGCCAGCGGTTGGGCCGACGGGACCTGATCCGCTCCCCACCTCCACCCCGGGGAGGGCGGGCCACGCGCCGGAAGACCCGAGCCCAGCGTGGAGGCGGAGGGGTCCCCTACCTTGGCTCCCAGCATCCTTCCCTGGGGCGGGTCCCGGCTCCCGCCGCGCGGGCACTGGCCGCGAGGTCGCTGCCGCCGCCCCGTGACTTTGCCGGAATGCAGGCAGCTGCCGACTTGGCCAGTATCTCCAGTTTTCCTATCAGAGGCATAAATCGTCCACAGCAATTGGCCAGGCGCCCGCACCAGCTCCCATCCCCGCCTTGGAATCCTCTCCCTTGCAGCCTGCAGCCTGAGAAGGGAATGAGCTGGGCTGGTGGAGCCACTGAGTAGAAAACCTGCGACAGGTTTGGGGACTCCCACCTGGGGGCGCGGGCGGCAGCCCCCGCGGCTGAACAGGAGTCCGCTTCAGTTTGGCTCCGAAGAGTTTTCCGGCCGAGTAGAGCGCTTCAAAGGCCCGGCTGAGAAAGGTTGTTTGCGCTTCTGTGGCTTGGAGTGAAGTCTGAACTGCGTCAGAACTATTGCCCCCGAGGCGCTGGGATCGCCCAAGGGGAGGCAGTTTCGGTGTTTCTGGAAACTCCAAGCTCTAGCAGGAAGCCAACGTTCCACATTTAAGCATGTAACATAATCTGTTTTATCTCCTATGGCTTGCCCGTCTCTCCAGATAAGCAAGACTCTGCAGAACCGGGCTCAAAAAGAAGCTTTGAGAAGAAGAAAGCCTTCGATGGCCTGATTCCTTGCCTGCCTAGTTGTTGATTGCAGCAAAAGCTGACCCCCTTAAAGGCCTTTATGGATCAATAATGAAGAGAGACCAGAAAGAGAAGCTTTCATTCAATTCCACTTATTTGAGCACCAACACGCCCTCTGCTGATTTGGGGACATACAAGGGAAATGGAATGTGCAGTGCATGTCCTGGGGTTTAACCTCTGCCTGGTGATGTTCGTCCTAAAAACAGAAAGCAAACAGGGCTCTGCACAATTAAGCGGCAAGCTCAGTACAAGAAGCTGACATGTGCAAACCCAGGCAGATGGCCTCTGGGCAGCACCGCAGAGATAAGCAGTGCCCCTGCCTGCCCCCCCACCCACCCAGTCCAGGTAACACACTTCTGTTCTTTCTAATAGCGCTTGGCTTGGCCTCACTGCTGGGCCTTCCAGGGTGATCACAGTTCCACAAAAGCAGTAGGTGCTCAATAAATGCTCGTTCTGAGCGTTGGAGTGAATGACTGTGGCAATGATAGGAAACTGGAGGGCCGAAGGGCTTGGCCCTGGCATTCGATACCCCATCCAGCCTCACCAGTTGTGCGACACTGGGTCAGTTAACCGAACCTCTCCTTCTGTGTCAGTAAAATGTGAATGATAACACATTCCTCTTAGGGTCAGGAGGAGGAGTAAATGAAATAATCCATGTACAGTGCCAGGGGCTCCCCTGGGGGGCTCAGTGGTAAAGAATCTGCCTGCCAATGCAGGAGATGCTGGTTCAATCCCTGGGCCGAGAAGATCCCCTGGAGAAGGAAATGGCAACCCGCCCCAGTATCCTTGCCTGGGAAATCCCATGGACAGAGGAGCCTGGTGGGCTACAGAGCATGCGATTGCAAAGAGTCAGACACACTGAGCAACTGAGCATCACGCATGTAAAGTACTAAGGACAGGGCCTCCTGTGCAACCATCTCTCAATCCAGTGTAGCTAATACTATGGTCACTGCCACTGTTCTTCCTTCGTCCAGAGCAGTGGTTAAAAGCAGTCACTTGGGACACAGATACTTAGGATCCTTTCCATTGGCATAACTTTGAGCAGGTGAGTTTCAATGTCCTGACCTGTAAGATGGTAATAATAATAGAGGAGAAGCTGCTAATCATAGCATGATATGGGGCTTTATTGTACTTCGTTCATCATGGTGTTTGTGCCCAGCAGAGAGTGGACAAGTCTACAATAAATGGTAGTTGTAAGTAAGAAATTGCCCCTAAGGTAATAATGTCTGTCTCTTATTTCACTTTTCCACTCCTTTGCTCATCAGCAGTTCAGTTCTTAGTGAACTGCCTGCCCATGTCTGAACCCAGTGCTTCCTTCCCAAGGAAGGCGTGACTGATGGCAGCCCTTGGTTTTAGGCAGAGCAGGTCTCCTGCAATGTCTGATGTGCAGTAATTTCCACAGAAGGGCCCCAGGACTTTTCATGGGATTACTGCTAAGTTTGGCCTGGGCAGGTGGAAAGGTGTCTTGAGGAACCAAATGCAGTAACCCTTCAGTTCCCATAGTTATTCAGATGGTGGGACTTGGTTTTATAAAGTAGGTCAAATAAAGCTGAACAATGTTGTTAGTAATCCCTCACTCCATGGGCAACAGGGGAGGATCCTGGAAGGAAATGGGGTACAGAACCCCGTAGGGGGCTTGCTGTGACATATAAGTTAGCTGTCCCTTGCCTATGGAGCCTTTCAGAACTATCAACTGTTGTTTAGTCGCTAAGTCATCTTCGACTCTTTTGCAACCCCCTGGACAGTAGCTTGATAGCCTGCTCTGTCCATGAGATTTCCCAGGCAAGAATACTGGAGTGGGTTGAAGAAGCCATTTCCTTCTTCAGGGAATCTTCTGGACCCAAGGTTCAAACCCACATCTCCTGCTTGGCAGGTGGATTCTTTACCGAGTCACCAGGGAAGCCCATGTAAATAGGTTCATTTAAAAAAAAAAAAAAAAGAACAATGAGGTATCATTTCACACCAGTCAGAATGGCTGCTATCCAAAAGTCTACAAGCAATAAATGCTGGAGAGGGTGTGGAGAAAAGGGAACCCTCTTACACTGTTGGTGGGAATGCAAACTAGTACAGCCACTATGGAGAACAGTGTGGAGATTCCTTAAAAAACTGGGAATAGAACTGCCATATGACCCAGCAATCCCACTGCTGGGCATACACACCGAAGAAACCAGAATATAAAGAGACGCGTGTACCCCAATGTTCATCGCAGCACTGTTTACAATAGCCAGGACATGGAAGCAACCTAGATGTCCATCAGCAGACGAATGGATAAGGAAGCTGTGGTACATATACACAATGGAATATTACTCAGCCATTAAAAAAATACATTTGAATCGGTTCTACTGAGATGGATGAAACTGGAGCCCATTATACAGAGTGAAGTAAGCCAGAAAGAAAAACAACAATACAGTATACTAATGCATATATATGGAATTTGAAGGATGGTAACGATAACCCTATATGCGAGACAGAATAAGAGACACAGATGCATAGAACAATCTTATGGACTCTGAGGGAGAAGGTGAGGGTGGGACGTTCTGGGAGAATAGCATTGAAACATGTATATTATCATATGTGAAACAGAACACCATTCCATGTTCGATGCATGAGACAAATGCTCAGGGCAGGGGCAATGGGATGACCCAGAGGGATGGGATGGGGAGGGAGGTGGGTGGGTGGTCCAGGAAGGGGAACACATGTAAACCCATGGCTGATTCATGTCAATGTATGGCAAAAACCACTGCAATATTGTAAAGTAATTAGCCCCCAACTAAAATAAATAAATTTATTAAAAAAATAAAAGAAAGAAAAAACTGATCACTGAAGAGTTCACAGTGTTTTGTGGCATCTTCTCAGAAACGCCACATGGAACGTAAGAATGGAACGTCACCAGCCCCACGGGGCTCGTGGAGGGGCCGTCCTGCATGGCCGTGACCTGAGTCTTGTCCCTTAACCCCTCTCACGCTTAGGACGTAATCCATCCATTTCCAGGCCAAGTCTACGTACTTGCCTCCCATCCTCTGCCTAAACTCGCCAGACATCAAACAACTTCCTTATGATACTTGAACCCAAAGTCAATATATCCCTCCCACTCATTGAACTAGGAGGCTTCCCTGATGGTTCCAGATGGTAAAGAGTCCACCGAGTCTCAGCCTAGCAGATTTCTTTTTCTCTCGGCCATGTGATACGATACATGGATTTGAAAGGCACCAAGCTAGAAGAAAGTCCTGGGAAGAATTCCAAATCTTACAGCTCATACATAAAAGTAATTTGATGGTGGCCTCCCTAAATTTTACAACAATCCTTAAAAGCTGTCTTTCATTACCAATAATAAGTTATGAACTTGAAAGTTTTAAAATCTACTAATAAAAAAGTGCTCGAGAAAGAATGAATGACTTTTCTATTCTCTCATAAAATGTGATGTCACAAAACCATTGTTAAATGGAGATTCAGTCAAAGAACACGCAGCCAAACACGTTGGGGGCAAAAGTATTACAGAGGTGAGTCAGGAATCGGTTGAATAAAATATGCTATTTTCCAGTGTGCTGTGCTCAGTCACTCAGTTGTGTCCAACTCTTTGCGACCCCCTGGACCACCCCCCCAGGCTTCTCTGTCCGTGGAATTTTTCAGGCAAGAATACTGGAGTGGGTTGCCATTTCCTCCGCCAGCGGATCTTCCTGACCCAGGGATTGAACCTGCGTCCTCCGCATCTCCTGGACTGACAGGCAGATGCTTTATCAGTGAGCCACCTGGGGTTTGTATGTATTTGGTGAGAGTGGTGGGCAGAGTGGATTTTGTCTGGAGCCTTGGCCATTGAGAATTGGCTGCGTAAGGTGTTGTGACCCCGTTTCTTCTCCCCTCTGGGACACACAAGTACATCTCACTTGAATTCTCAGAAGCATCTGTCACTGCTGACCCGTCCCACCATCAGCAAAGTCTCCCTCTCCTTGGTCCCTCAGAACCCCACTGTTACTGCTCTCCAGCTAACTGCTCATCGCCTCGAAAGACTTCCCTTGAACCCTCCCTCGCACAGTACACAGAAACAGACTCAAAATGGCTTAAGACCTGACACCGTAAAACTCCTGGAAGAGAACAGAGGCAGAACTTTCTCCGACATAAGTCACAGCAGTGTTTTCTTAGGTCAGTCTCCCAAGGCAAAGGACACAAAAGCAAAAGTAAACAAATGGGACCTAATTAAACTTAAAAGCTTTTGCACAGCAAAGGAAACCATAAACAAAATGAAAAGATAACCTACAGACTGGGAGAAAATACTTGCAATTTCCAAAACATGCAAGCAGCTCGTACAATTCAATACCAACAACAACAACAACAAAGAAACCAAAAACAAACAACCCAATCAAAAAACCGCAGAAGACTGAAATAGACATTTCTCCAAAGAAGACATACAGATGGCCAATGGGCATGTGAAAAGATGCTCAGCATCACTAATTATTAGAGAAATGCAGGTCAAAACTACAAAGAGGTACCACCTTACATGGGTCAAAATGGCCATCCTCAAAAAACATCTACAAACAATAAATGCTGGAGAAGGTGTAGAGAAAAGGGAACCCTACTACACTGTTGATGAAATGTAAATTCTCCAGCCACTGTGGAGAACAGTATTTTATTCCTATTTTTTTCCTTAAAAATAAATTTTAAAAAAGTTTTTCCTTAAAAATATAGGAATAAAATGGCTATATGACCCAGCAATCCCACTACTGCGTATATACTGGGATAAAAATCTAATTCAAAAAGATACACGCACTTCTGTGTTCATAGCAGCACTGTTTACAATAGCCAGGATATGGAAGCAACCCAAATGTCTATCAACAGCTGAATGGATAAAGAAGATGTGGAATATACCTTGTTCCATCCTAGGTCCTCTTTTCTTCTCCCGGGGTGATCTCATCCACTTCCCTTGTTTCAGTGTTATATACTTGATTCTGTATCTCCAGCCCACACCGCTTCCCTGGGCAAACATTTCCTGTAAAAAGCCAGGTAGTAAATATTTTATGGGCCTGTTGGCCAACATACAGCTTCAGTCGCATCTACTCATTGTCATGCACGTGCAGCCAGTGGCCGGTGGTAAATGAAGAGGCTGGGCTGTGCGCCCATAAAATTTTCTTTACAAAACCAGGAGGCTGCCCCATGGCCTACGGTTTGCCAAAGCCTACTCTAGACCCAGATAGCCAATTGCCTTCTAGGCAACTGCAACGGGGGACTTTCCTAAGTTCCCAGAGGTAACGTGTCTCCAAGCAAGCTCATCTCATTCTTTCCTCGGTTCCTTCTCAATGAAGACACCCCCTCTACCAAAATAGACACGCTGGCACCAGCCTTGATTTCAGCCCCCAGATCCAATCAGTCACAAAACCGTATCAATTCTACTCTCTAACCACTTCCCTGATCCCATGCCCTTTCTGTTTCGCCAGTGTCTGCTTTCAGACCTCGCTAATCTGTCACCTCCTTCCTTATCTGGGCTTCCCTTGAGACTCAGCTGGTAAAGAATCCACCTGCAATGAGGGAGACCTGGGTTCGATTCCTGGGTGGGGAATATCCCCTGGAGAACAGAAAGGCTGCCCACTCCAGTATTCTTGGGCATCCCTTGTGGTTCAGCTGGTAAAGAATCAGCCTGCAATGCGGGAGACCTGGGTTCGATCCCTGGGTCGGGAAGATCCCCTGGAGAACGGAAAGGCTGCCCACTCCAGTATTCTGGCCTGGAGAACTCCATGGACTGTATATATGTCGCAAAGAATCGGACACGACTGAGCGACTTTCGCGTTCAGTTTCCTTCCTTCTCTGCTCACCACACTTGAGACAGGAGGATGAGGTCAGTCTTCCAGTCTAAGACCCTTCAAGGGTCCCTGTCGTTCTTGCTCGGGTGGAGATGCGATTCCGGCTCATCTGCATCATTTCTGATTTCCAGCCTGAAGGACTTTGCGTCTCTCGGATGGGACCCTTGCCTCTGGACTTGGCACGTTCATTTTGTCTGCGCAGAACAGGCTTCTCCGTTTCTCACCCCTCCCGCTCGTCCTCTAGTGTCGGGGTCGCTTCCCGGGGAAGCGGGGTCTCACTCCTCCCGCCGAGCGTCCGTCCTGCTGCGGGCCCGCCTCGCAGTCCGAGCCGCGGACGCGCACCGCCCCCTCCCGGTCAGGTGGGGGATCGCGGGGGGCCGGGAGGGTTTCCCCGTGTCCGGGACGCTGCGCACCGCGCCGGCCGCCCTGCAGACACTGCAGCGGCGAGGACTGAAGGCCACGGCCCAGATCAGGGCTCACTTTCCTTGAAACTCTGTCCCCCACTCCCCACCCCCTCCCAGCTCCACGCGTCCCTCGGGGACCTTTCGGGGCGCCTCCACCGCAGGGTGGGTCTGCCGAGGATGCGCAAATGAGGGAGGGGTGGTTTCTTGGGGTCCAGGCGAGCTGCTGGGGCCTCTGTTGGATGGTTCACCCCCATGCAGAGATGATGGTCTCCCCTGAGCACCCAGGAGGCCGGAGCAGGCCTGAGCTCTGACGGCTCTGGATTGCAGGGCGACGTGTGGGGGGAGGGGCGGCTGCTGAGCCCGAGGGCATCAGCGAGGCTTGAATAATGTCTGGGCTGGAAGGAGGGAGCGTGGAGGCGGGGAGAGGGCCTGTCATCTCACTCAGCCTTTTTGTGAGCCCACAGAAATCAGTCAAAGGTTGGGTTAGGCTCCCCAGTTTAGAAATTCTGTAAGTTTAGATTCTCCCCTGGGCGTTTCTGTACTTTGGGAGTTCTCTAATATTATGGAAGCATCTACATCATCCTGGGTCCTCTTAAGTATATATCCAAATATGTACTGACATGTTCAAATATGTACATTTATATACAGATACATACACACATGTCCAAATATATACACACATACCCAAATATGTACAGATATGCCCACATACATAACACATATCCAAATATGTACATACATGTCCAAATATATACACACATATCCAAATATGTACAGAAATGCCCAAATACATAGCACATATCCAAATATGTACATACATGTCAAAATATATACACACACATCCAAATATGTACACACATATTCAAATGTGTACACTTATATCCAAATATGAGAGATTTCCCAGATGGCTCAGAGGGTAAAGAAGCTGCCTGTAATGCAGAAGACACAGGAGACACGGGTTCAATCCCTGGGTTGGGAAGATCCCCTGAAGAAGGAGGTAGCAGCCCTCTCCAGTATTTCTTGTTTGAAAAATCCCATGGACGGAGGAGCCTGGGGGCTACCGTCTATGCAGTCGCAAAGAGTTGGACATGACTGAGTGACTAAGCACATGATAGCCAAATATATACATATATATCCAAATGCTGCTGCTGCTGCTGCTAAGTCACTTCAGTCGTGTCCAACTCTGTGCGACCCCATAGATGGCAGCCCACCATGCTCCCCTGTCCCTGGGATTCTCCAGGCAAGAATACTAGAGTGGGTTGCCATGTCCTTCTCCAAAGCATGCATGCATGCATGCTAAATTGCTTCAGTCGTGTCTGACTCTGTGCGACCCTATGGACAGCAGCCCACCAGGCTCCTCTGTCCACAGGATTCTCTAGGCAAGAACACTGGAGTGGGTCGCCATTTCCTTCTCCATTCAAATATATACACATATATGCAAATAATGTACATATGTCCAAATATATACACATATACCAAATACAAACACATATATCTCAACATATAGATGTATTTCTAAGTATATCGAAATACATACATATATTTAAATATATAAAATAAAGACATAAATGTTTTTATCTTTTACTTTGAAATAATTATAAACACACAAGAAATTACAAACACATTACTGAGAGGTCCAGCATAACCATCACCCAGCCACCCAGTCTGCCCCAGAGGTAACATCTTCTTAACTATAGTTTATTATCAATACCAGGAATTGCCTGGTATTGATAGTCCACAGAACTTGCTCAGATTCTACCAGCTTTTATGCACACTCATTTGTTTCTTTATTAAAAGATTTTAATGTTTTCAGCATGCCTTGTCTCTTCAGATACTGTGAAAAGAGACTTTTGTCATAATTACCTTAGAAACTGATGAGTTTTAAGATGGATAGGATGACCTGTTTTCTCTTTGCTTGCTTTGATCTTTGGGTGCCTCTCCTGCTGACTCAGGGTGGATTGGTTAATTATCAGGGAGTTACTATCTTCTCTGTTGATATTTTTCGCAAGCACATAACAAGTCTAATGAAGAGATGTCCAGTGAAGATACTTTAAAAAAAAAACTGATAAACATCTTGGTTTCCTAAGGACAATCAATTAAGAAATACCAGCTTGCTGACAGCTGAATTTGTCACTCAGGTCTTGCTTAGAAAGTGCTCTTGGGCAGGTTACATTTTAACTCCTGTGCTAGCTGAACAGCCCTGCTATCTCTTCACCAGGGCTCAGGGCCGATAAGCATCTCATTCCATGGTCCCAGAGACTGAGGAACAAAAGCCAGCAAACAGGAGGAAAAGGTCGAATAAAGAAAGGACCCCCACCTTCAGATGAATGATAACATGATTCCTAGGTGATATACCCTAATAAACTCACACTGTGAAAGCACTCTGCAAATTGTCCTCAAATGCAAAAATAAATTTGCTATGAACCCTAGCAAGATCATGCCCAAGAAAAAGAAATGCAAAAAGGCAAAATGTTTGTCTGAGAAGGCCTTACAAATAGCTGTGAATAGAAGAGAAGCAAAAGGCAAAGGAGAAAAGGAAAAATATACCCATTTGAATGCACAGTTCCAAAGGAGAGCAAAGACAGATAAGAAAGCCTTCCTCAGTGATCAGAGCAAAGAAATAGAGGAAAACAACACAATGGGAAAGACTAGAGATCTCTTCAAGAAAATGAGAGATACCAAGGGAACATTTCATGCAAAGATGGGCACAATAAAGGACAGAAATGATATGGACCTAACAGAAACAGAAGATATTAAGAAGAGGTGGCAAGAATACACAGAAGAACTGTACAAAAAAGATCTTAATGACCCAGATAACCATGATGGTGTGATCACTCACACTCACCTAGAGCCAGACATCCTGGAATGCAAAGTCAAGTGGGCCTTAGGAAGCATCACTACGAACAAAACTAGTGGAGGTGATGGAATTCCAGTTAAGCTATTTCAAATCCTAAAAGATGCTGCTGTGAAAGTGCTGCACTCAGTATGCCAGCAAATTTGGAAAACTCAGCAGTGGCCAAAGGACTGGAAAAGGTCAGCTTTCATTCCAATCCCAAAGAAAGGCAATGCCGAAGAATGCTCAAACTACCGCATAATTGCACTCATCTCACATGCTAGCAAAGTAATGCTCAAAATTCTCCAAGGGAGGCTTCAACAGTATGTGAACCGTGAACTTCCAGATGTTCAAGCTGGTTTAGAAAAGGCAGAGGAACCAGAGATCAAATTGCCAACATCCAATGGTTCATCGACAGAGCAAGAGAGTTCCAGAAAAACATCTATTTCTGCTTTATTGACTATGCCAAAGCCTTTGACTGTGTGGATCACCACAAACTGTGGAAAATTCTTCAAGAGATGGGAATATCAGACCAGCTGACCTGCCTCCCAAGAAACCTATATACAGGTCAGGAAGCAGCACTTAGAATTGGACATGGAACAATAGACTGGTTCCAAATCAGGAAAGGAGTACCTCAAGGCTTACATCATCACCCTGCTTATTTAACTTATATGCAGAGTACTTCATGAGAAATGCTGGGTTGGATGAAGTGCAAGCTGGAATCAAGATTGCTGGGAGAAATATCAATAACCTCAGATATGCAGATGACACCACCCTTATGGCAGAAAGCGAAGAAGAACTTAAGAGCTTCTTGATGAAAGTGAAAGAGGAGAGTGAAAAAGCTGGCTTAAAACTCAACATTCAAAAAACTAAGATCATGGTATCTGGTCCCATCAGTTCATGGCAAATAGATGGGGAAACAATGGAAACAGTGAGAGGCTTCATTTTTTTGGGCTCCAAAATCACTGCAGATGGTGATTGCAGCCATGAAATTAAAAGACACTTGCTCCTTGGAAGAAAAGTTATGACCAACCTAGACAGCATATTAAAAAGAAGAGACACCATAAAGAAAGCTGAGTGGCAAAGAATTGATGCTTTTGAAATGTGGTGCTGGAGAAGACTCTTGAGAGTCCCTTGGACTGCAAGGAGATCAAACCAGTCCATTCTAAAGGAAATCATTCCTGAGCAGTATTCATTGGAAGGACTGATGCTCCAATCCTTTGGCCATCTGATATGAAGAACTAACTCATTTGAAAAGACCCTGATGCTGGGAAGGATTGAAGGCAGGAGAAGAAGGGGATGACAGAGGATGAGATGGTTGGATGGCATCACCGACTCAATGGACATGAGTTTGAGTAAACTCCAGGAGTTGGTGATGGACAGGGAGGCCTGGCATGCTGCAGTCCATGGGGTCGCAAAGAGTCGGGCACGACTGAGTGACTGAACTGAACTGATGAACCCTTACAATGATGAAGGCATACTTTCAGCTCTTAATGAAAGTGAAAGAAAGTGAAGTTGCTCAGTTGTATCTGAGTCTTTGTAGCCCCCTAGGCTCCTCCATCCATGGGATTTTCCAGGCAAGAATACTGGAGTGGGTTGCCATTTCCTTCACCGGGGGGTCTTCCCGACACAGAATTGAACTCAGGTCTCCAGCATTGCAGGCAGATTCTTTATCATCTGAGCCCCCAGGGAGCCCTTCATAGATGAATTAACATTCTGCTGTTTTGTTTTAAAATGACATGGTCTTGGGGGAGGGGAATGCAGAGATGTTCATGATAAAGAAATGACACGGTAGAGTAAGAATTAACACAAGTTTGTAAATCAACTATATTTCAATAAGATAAATTTTTAAACAATTTAAAAAAGAAATGAACTGCCTTACAATGACAGTTCCCAGAGGGCAGAGCCTGGGCTGAGAGGAGCTGCCCCAGGGCGGGAGGAAGCTGAGGAGTCTGTGAGGAAAGGAGACAGGTGTCCACATCAGGCCAGCAGCGTGAGGTCCGTGCCATCGCCCCCTGGGCAGATGTCACCTGGCCACAACTTCCACCTCAGGCAAGTGGGTGCAGGTGGGAACAAAGGGGGTTCTACCCCACTCCCCTTGTGAACTTGGTCTTTCCTTGTGTTCAAGGTACTTTCGAGGAATTCACCACTTTAATGCCGGGAGGGCAGGAAGTAGCTAGTTCTTCTCTTCCTCTGAGAACCTGAGTGGATCTTGGTTGTGGGCCCCGTGCTGGGCAGAGCTTCTCTCTTATTTGGTGTCCTTAGTGCTCCCCCACCCCCACGAACACACAAGTGGAGCAGTGGTCTTCACACATCTTGAGTACAAAAGTTTCCTGGAGTTCCTTTGGGTGTAGACTGGGGAGGGTAGAGACTGTGATTTGTAGAGAGAGACCTTTTGCACAATCCTAGAAGAATCTAGGCCTTCCCAGGTGGGGCCAGTGGTAAAGAACCTGCCTCCCAGTGCAGGAGACACAAGAGACATGGGTTCAGTCCCTGGGTCGGGAAGATCCCCTGGAGGAGGGCATGGCAACCCTCTCCAGTATTCTTGCCTGGAGAATCCCAGGGACAGAGGAGCCTGAAGGGTCCATAGGGTCTCAAAGAGTCAGACACAACTGAAGCAACTTAGTACAGAAGAATCTAACACCTACTATGTGGTCAATCGGAGAAGGCAATGGCACCCCACTCCAGTACTCTTGCCTGGAAAATCCCATGGGCAGAGAAGCCTGGTAGGCTACAGTCCATGGGGTCGCTAAGAGTCGGACACGACTGAGCGACTTCACTTTCACTTTTCCCTTTCATGCGCTGGAGAAGGAAATGGCAACCCACTCCAGTGTTCTTGCCTGGAGAATCCCAGGGACGGCGGAGCCTGGTGGGCTGCGGTCTATGAGGTCGCACAGAGTCGGACACGACTGAAGCGACTTAGCAGCAGCAGCAGCAGCAGCAGGTGGTCAATACATACTTAATGAATTGAACTCAACAATAATACACATCTCAGAATTTATTCGACCTGCTACATTATACTGAGATGATCTTTTTCTTTATCTCTTCCCTCAGCTTCTGCCATTCTTTCAAATAGAATGATAGAGAGTTAACTGTCTTTACGGTCTTGGGCAAAACCATGGTCTAGTGTTCCTCCCAGAGAGTCAGTGTGGGATTTCTACGCACAATCCAGGGGAGTCCTTCTCTTTGTGCCTGTGAAGCTGAACCCCATGGGACTGAGCCGTAGTGGGAGCCTCCATCCAGCCACACCATCTACACCTAAGCAACACATTCCTCTTTCCTCTTCTTTTTCCACTGCATGGAATGAGGGCAGTAGCCACACTCTGCTTCACAGTTACCCATATTCTTGCGATGCTGCTTTATTGTGAAGGTGATGAAGAATCCTTAGCCAGAAGGACGTGGAGGGCAACCTCATTCAGACCATAACATTTGTAGAACCAAATATATTCTTGCAGCTAACAAGAGATGAAAGGGGGCAAAAGGCGTACCACCACCACCCATAGCAGAAAAAGAGCAGAACATGGACATTTATGACTTTCAATAGATCGTGTCCATTGGCTTCATCCCTTGTGAGCCAAGTGACTTTGGAAAGTTAAACTTGCTCAGCCTGTTGCCTTAAGTGGGGATGATAGCAATATTGCTTGTGTTTTTAATATAATTTTGTTTGTTTATTGTTGGCTGTGCTGGGTCTCTGTTGCTGTGCAGGCTTTTCTCTAGTTGCAGCAAGCGGGGTCTACTCTCCAGGGGCAGTGCATGAGCGTCTCATTGCCGTGGCTTCCCGTGTGCAGCACAGGCTCTAGGGTATGTGGCTTCAGTAGTTGAGGCTCTGGGGCGCTGGAGCACAGGCTCAGTAGTGGCGCACTGGCTTGGTTGCTCCGTGGCATGTGGGAGCTTCCCGGACCAGGGACTGAATCCATGTCTCCTGCATTGGCAGGCGTGTAACCAGGAAGGGTTAATTTCAAATTTACATTGGATCTGCTTCTTTGACTTTAACCCTTTTTTGTTATTGTAAACATGCAGCCATGAAACTAAAAGATGCTTACTCCTTGGAAGGAAAGTTATGACCGACCTAGACAGCATATTAAAAAGCAGAGACATTACTTTGTCAACAAAGGCCTGTCTAGTCAAGGCTATGGTTTTGCCAGTGGTCATGTATGGATGTGAGAGTTGGACTAAAAGGAAAGCTGAGCGACGAAGAATTGATGTTTTTGAACTGTGGTGTTGGAGAAGACTCTTCAAAGTCCCTTGGACTGCAAGGAGATCCAACCAGTCCATCCTAAAGGAGATCAGTCCTGGGTGTTCATTGGTAGGACTGATGTTGAAGCTGAAACTCCAATACTTTGGCCACCTGATGCGAAGAGCTGACTTATTTGAAAAGACCCTGATGCTGGGAAAGATTGAGGGCAGGAGGAGAAGGGGACAGTGGAGGATGAGATGGCTGGATGGCATCACCAACTCAGTGGACGTGGGTTTGGGTGGACTCCGGGAGTTGGTGATGGACAGGAAGGCCTGGCGTGCTGCAGTTCATAGGGTCGCAAAGAGTCGGACACGACTGAGCGATTGAACTGAACTGAAACATACATAATGGTCTGCCTCAGGGAGATAACCTGAGCCACCCACTTGTGAAGGACTGTAAGGAAGTGAGAGACAGAGGAAGGGGACGACAGAGGATGAGATGGTTGGATGGCATCACCGACTCAATGGACATGAGTGTGAGCAAGCTCCAGGAGTTGGTGATGGACAGGGAAGCCTGGAGGGCTGCAGTCCATGGGGTCACAGAGAGTCGGACACGACTGAGCAACTGAAATGAATCGAAGGAAGTAAAATGAACACATTCTGCTGCTTGAGGCTTGCCATTCTAGGGGACATTTGCAAGGACTGAAGAGTCTTTTTACTTTGCTTCCTCAGCTCTCTGGAGGTGATCCATCATTTATGGATCCATCTTTTTTGGATCTGATCCATGAAAGAACCTGGCAACCAGGCCCTGAGAAGATGGCTATTTTGAGGCTCTAGCCTGCCATCTTCTCAGTCAGCCAGGCCCCCTGGATTAAAGTCTTTCCTTGCCTCAGCCCCTCACCTCTCGGATTCATTGGCCTGTCGTGCGGCTGGCAGAGCAAGCTTGGACCCGGTATCAGGTGGACTCCCTACCACTGAGCCACCAGGGAAGCCCCAGTCTTGCTGTTTTGAAGGCTGAATGAAACTGTGCAGGAGGTCTTGCATAGGAAAGTTCCCAGCACATGTTAGCTATTGTTGTAATTTTTCTTTTACCCAGAACAAAGCGAAAGAAGGAAGAGGGAAGGAAAGAAGAGTAAGTGGAAAAGATGATGGGCTGGGGGGTGGAGGCAGAAGCAGCCTGGGGCAGCTGGGTGGGGGTGGGCAGTCTCCACCATTTCCCAGCATCTATTGCAGACTTCGCTGTCAACATTTTGTAAGATCCTCCAGTCCAGGTAATGTTTGAACCCTCAGAGCACACCGGCAGTGGGCCTCCGGGAGAATGATTAACTCTGTGTGATTATCCTGTTTGTGGGCGTTTCCTCTCATGTAAGTCAATAACATCTTGGGATTGGGACACACCATTTTTGGGACGCTGCTGGCCAGTCCCAAAATGGAACATAAGGAGGTGGTGTTTCTACTTCTGTTATTTCTGAAATCAGGTAAGACTTAAAGATTTTTTCTTTACTTGAATCAATATATTTTTTTCCTAGCACTATATTAAAAATAAAGCCATCATAGTTTTATGGGCAACTTGCTGAATTTAGCTTTTGATTCATCAGATTCCCAGTTCAACATCTAAGATGGAGGAATTCTTCAAGAAATAAGGTTCGTTTTCCTTATGTGAATACTGGAGACAAGTGGACAGAGAAAATAATGAATGACGCTTTCAATATAAAAGATGGAGCCCAAGTGATGGTTATTTTAGTTGAAAAAAATAGCCCAGAGTGCTAACAACTCGAAAAGTTGTTGGTCTCTTTGCCTGGTTCTCAGTTTGGTTAAGCTAGACCGTTTTCGTTAAGGTTTCATATTCGCCTGACTTTCAAATGTGAGCAACGAAATATCTCTGACCACAATCTTTGACCAGAGTGGTTGTGTTGACCTATTCCCTGTTGAGGAAGGTTTTTAATACATCTTAGCTTGCTTCTTATACCTGGAGAAATCACAGGCATTGATTAGTCAGGTGATGTACATACAGTAATTCAACAAATCTCTATTGAGTGCCCGAGGTAGAGTGGTACATTTTTATCCATCCATGGGGCTTCCCTTGAAGCTCAGTCAGTAAAGAATCTGCTTGCAGTTCAGGAGACCCAGGTTTGATCCCTGGGTTGGGAAGGTCCCCTGGAGAAGGAAATGGCAATGCACTTCAGTATCCTTGCCTGGAAAATCTCATGGAGAGAGGAGCCTGGTGGGCTGCAGTCCATGGGGTCGCAAAGAGTTGGGCACGACTGAGCAACTAACACTTACACGTGTGTGTACTTTATCATCACCAGATTATTTAGCTGCCAGATTATTTAGCTGATACGACAGTTATTGTAGTAGACGTACCCCCATTTTATAGATGAGGAAATCTGTAGTTACGAAAATCACATTATTTGCCTATTGACCAAACTCCCAAAGCCAAGAAGTAAAGAAACCAGGACTTCAGTCAGGTCTTTCCGAGAAGAAATCCGATGGTTTTCACTTTTTCAACTTTGTTTAAACCTTCTTTAAAATATTCTAAGCATGTCTTTGAGGGTCTTTTTTTTTTTGACAGTTTTATTGAGATATAATTCACATACTATACAACTCACACATTTGAAGCATACAATCTAATGGGTGTCAGTATTTAGAGTTGTGCAACTATCACAGTACCTTTTAGAACATTTCTATTACCCTCAGACTTTAAAATGGATGGCATCACTGACTCTATGGACATGAGTTTGAGCAAGCTCTGGGAGTTGGTGATGGACAGGGAAGCCTGGTTTGCTGCAGTCCATGGGGTTGCGGAGTCAGACATGACTGAGCGACTGAACTGAACTGAAACTTTAAAAATAAACATAAGGGATGATTCATGTTGATGTATGGCGGAAACCAATACAATATTGTAATTATCCTTCAATGAAAAATAAATATATTTTAAAAAAGCAAACATAAGAACTCTATAAAATATATCCTGTAAAGACTGAAATTAGATCTTTTCAAGAGTTCTTAGAAAGTAGAGCAGGCCAGGGTCTAAATGATTTTTTATATATTATATATATAAATAAAATATAATATATATTTTATATATTATAAAAATTTCCATTTTATTATCCTTTAATTAATTTACCTTTAATTATGTTATTATTTTTCATAGCATATACCTGCTGAGACCTACCTTAAGAGCTGATATGACAAAGAAATATCCCAAAAAGGAATAAATTTTTTTCTTTCTAGGTTGAAAGGTTGAAAATCCCCATACTTTCTTTCATTAGTTCTAGGGCTCATTTGACAGTAGGTCAATAAATACAGTTTATTTATTGACCAAGAAATATTAGAGAAATCTTTTGAGTATGAAAATTATTTTTATATTCTAGACTGAATGTAGATGTATACTGTGACTAAAACAAGTATAGTTTTTTAATAATGTGGGTTTTTTAAAAATCACAGTAGTATATATATGTGCCCTCATGCTTGTGTTTGAAAGAAAAGACTTGGCTCTTTGTGAAATGCAAACTGCTTATCTGCCTCTCACTGAGAACTGCTGTAAAAGGAGATTTTTTCCCCCTTTCCTGTAAGGGTGGGATGATTTGAGAGAATAGCATTGAAACATGTATATTCCTGTATGTAAAATAGATGACCAGTGCAAGTTCAATGCATGAAGCACGGCACTGAGATGGATGAAACTGGAGCCCATTATACAGAGTGAAGTAAGCCAGAAAGAAAAACACCAATACAGCATACTAATGCATATATATGGAATTTGAAAGATGGTAACGATAACCCTATATGCGAGACAGAATAAGAGACACAGATGCATAGAACAATTTTATGGACTCTGAGGGAGAAGGTGAGGGTGGGACGTTCTGGGAGAATAGCATTGAAACATGTATATTATCATATGTGAAACGGAACACCATTCCTTGTTCGATGCATGAGACAAGGGCTCGGGCCGGGGCAATGGGATGACCCAGAGGGATGGGATGGGGAGGGGAGGTGGGGGGGGGTCCAGGAGGGGGAACGCATGTAAACCCATGGCTGATTCATGTCAATGTATGGCAGAAACTATTACAATATTGTAAAATAATTAGCCCCCAACTAAAATAAATAAATTTATAAAATAAAATAAAAAAAAGCCAGTGCTCTGGGACAACCCAGAGGGGTGGGGTGGGGAGGGAGGGGGGAGGGGGGTTCAGGGTGGGGGACACATGTGCACCCATGGCTGATTCATGTCAGTGTATGGCAAAAACCACCACAATATTGTAATTATCCTCTAATTAAATTAATTTTAGAAAAGAAAAGCAAAACAAAAGCGACACCCTGATCTATAGAAATTACTAAAGCACAACTGTTTCTGGGAAGGAGAGCTCAGATTGGGAGAAAAATGCAGGATGCAGACCTGAGCATGGGTCTAAATATGCATTTCTCTAATAGTCTTGATGCATGTATTGAATGCTTTTTGGTGTATTAAGCTACATCGGTCAACTCCTGTTCAAGGGTGGAAGGATCCATCCTTCCAGTTTGGAGAACTAGGTTGAGGAAAAAGAAGCAGAGGCAGGGAGAGCGTGGGCTCTGGGAATGGCTTTGTCTCAGCCTGGGACAGTGCATCACCCCTGAGCACCGCATGTGTCCAAGGTGGTCGGGGATGGCCCTTCTGAGAAAGAGCATCTGGCCCTTAATGATCCTTCTTACTGGATCATTTTCATCAGTATCCAAACACACTCCTGAATGTCTCATCTTAAAAAATTTCCCAGAGGACCTAGAGATGATGTTACTAACTGAAGTAAGTCAGAGAAAGACAGATATCATATGATATCACCTATATGTAGAATCTAAAAAAAAATGATGCAGATGAAGTGATTTGCAAAACAGAAATAGACTTACGGACATAGAAAACAAACTTCTGGTTACCAAAGCGGAAAGAAGGTGGAGGTATAAATTAGGAGTGAGGGATTAGCATATATAAAATATATGTTATACGTTGGGATATAACACCATGGAATTCTCCAGGCCAGAATACTGGAGTGAGCAGCCTTTCCCTTCTCCAGGGGATCCTCCCAACCCAGGGATCAAACCCAGGTCTCCCACATTACAGGCAGATTCTTTACCAGCTGAGCCAACAGGGAAGCCCCATGTTGGGATACTGTATATAAAATGGATAAACAGGGACCTACTGCTGTGGCTCAGAGAACAATACTCAGTAGCTTGTAATAACCTATAATGGAAAAGAATCTAAAAAAGAATATGCATGTATAACTGAATCATTTTTCTGTACACCTGAAATGAACACAACATTGTAAATCAACGACATTTTAAATAAAAATATTAAAATACTAAAACATTAAAAATAAAAGTATTAAACCATTCCTGAGACTTCATATGGCCTCTAGGAAATGCTCCTTTCACAGCCAGGCTTCTGAAAATAATTGTCCTCCCAAGACGTCCCCAACGCCTGTCCTGGTCACTTTTCAACCTGCTCACTTGGGCTTTGGTCTCCGCTCCGCCCCTCAAGTGGTCAAGGTTGCCAGGTTGCCTAATCCCATTTAGGCAAACTTTAGGAAACTGCCGTCTCCAGTGTGTTAACCTCTTTTTAGCCCCTAACGCTATGAGCATGGCTGGTGTTCCATTCCAAAGAATGGAGGAGGACATCTCGAGGGGTGGAATAGAGCCACAGCTGTCTCAGGGGCCACGTCGGCCCCTGGATCACCGAGTTCTCTTGGCGGCCCTGCGGCGGGAACGCAGCTGGGCACCCCCGCCCCGGCCACCCTCTGCAGTAGCCAGGGGGCAGAGCGACCTTCAGACTGACTCTCTGACTCAGATTCTATCTCAGAAGAAAATCGAGACCATTGTTTGTGCCAGACTCTTGTGCAGTTCCCTCAGAAACGCCAGAAAGTTGTTATCATTGAGCCCAAAATGGTTTCTTTTCTAATAAATAGTGAGGGGTCACTGTACTAAACCCAGTATAAAAATGACCATGTATTATGGTCAAGATTTAGTCCAGGTCTTATTTCTTCTCAACATCATCAGCTCAACAAAGGTTTTCTATCTGGTGGTGGAACCATTCAGAGAATGCCTATCACATTAGTTTAAGTGACACTGTCACAACCGAAGTCTGTACTGTTGGAAATCAAATAATGGCCTCCAGGTTCTATTTAAAAAGTTATGTCCAACCTAGACAGCATAATAAAAAGCAGAGACATTACTTTGCCAACAAAGGTCCGTCTAGTCAAAGCTATGGTTTTTCCAGTAGTCATGTATGGATGTGAGAGTTGGACTATAAAGAAAGCTGAGCGGCGAAGAATTGATGCTTTTGAACTGTGGTGTTGGAGAAGACTCTTGAAAGGCCCTTGGACAGCAAGGAGATCCAACCAGTCCATCCTAAAGGAGATCAGTCCTGAGTATTCATTGGAAGGACTGATGTTGAAGCTGAAGCTCCAATCATTTGGTCACCTGATGTGAAGAACTGAGTCATTGGCCCTGATGCTGGGAAAGCTTGAAGGCGGGAGGAGAAGGGCACGACAGAGGATGAGATGGTTGGATGGCATCACCGACTCAATGGACATGAGTTTGAGTAAACTCTGGGAGTTGGTGATGACAGGGAAGCCTGGCGTGCTGCAGTCCATGGGGTCACAAAGAGTTGGACACGACTGAGCGACTGAACTGAACTGAGGTTCTATTTAGACCCAGGGATGGATGAATCAGCATCAAAATTGCCCCAGGGTGGTCTGCTAGTGCTCCATCATGACATGCAATTACTAGCAAACAGATCAAATTTTTTCTTGTTTAAGGTTTAATACCCATTAATGTAGTAATGTGGAAATTGTTAAATAGTTCTAATCTATTAACCTAGTAATCCAGTCAATCTTTTAACATATTGCCATCTATTCATGGAATTGTTTTCCTAATTAACCATGTGTATTCACAGCTACCCATTTGCTTCAGCAGCAAATTTTACTTGGTCGATGCAAAGCGAATAGTTTACAAATTCATGATAATTAATTATCAGTGGTGTTGATGCATTAATCAATTGCTCCATTTTTATTTTACTTTTGTAGGTCTCGGAGACCCCCTGGATGACTATGTAAATATCCAGGGGGCTTCCCTGCTTACTTTGAGTCGGAAGACCCTGGCAGGAGGAAGCATAGAGGGTTGTGCAGCAAAGTGTGAGGAGGAGACAGACTTCGTTTGCAGGTATGTTCCTGGTCACTGCGCCTACGCAGAGCTCCTGTTGATTGAGACACATTACATTGATCACAAGAAATTTGCTCAGGGGTTTATCAGTGAAAATAGGATTTAAGAGGAATTTCATGAGGTTGGAGTTTGGAATCTGTATTTGCTCCTTGTATCTGAAACCATACAGTTTCTTGTGAAAGTTCATTAGTGTCCCTTTTAGAAAAATGCCCCAAAAGGAAATTATGTAACACTTGACATCAGCAGCTATTGTTATGAGCTGTAGCTTTTTAACATCATTGTTGGTAAATATTTATTGAAGATCATGTGACTGGAAGTGTCCTAGACCTTAAGGAGCCATGAAGCATAGATACAGTGATCTGGTATATATATATACAAATATATATATATATGATAGATTTTATATATGATATATAAAATCAGCATATATGATAGATTTTTGGGTAGATCCGAAAGCCAGTGCTTACCCTTTTGTATTTATGGTATTGTCACAAAAATTGGATAAAATGTTAAAAATTTTTAAAAAATACAGCCAATGTGAGATATTGATAAAATCAATATGTGCTCGGTTAAGACTCAGAGGAAAGAACAATCCTAAGAGTTGAGACAATCAGGGAAGGCCTGGGGTGGAGTGGGGACTGAGCTGGGCTTCGAAGGGTGAAATCTCGGTCAACAGCGACCAGGCAGGAAGGATTCTAGGCAGAGGGCAGCCTGGCTGGGCACCTGTGGGAGGGGCCGGGTCAGCTGATGCAAAGCTTCATGTAAGAGATGCAGCTGGAAAGGGAGCCTTGGATGGCTTTGATGCCAGGCTGAATGTCCACACAGGGTGAGTGCGGGTCTGGGGGTTGTGAGGGAAGGGGGGAGAATCAGAGGCGTCGTCAAGCGGGAAGGTAGAGGCATCCACGTGGACCGTCTCGGGAATGGGTTCAAAGAAGCTCAGTTGCTTCTTTCCCACACAAAGCAGATATTCTGGTGCTTCATTAAGAAAATGGGTGAAGAAAGAATAAAGCAGTTAAAACAGAAAGAAAATGTGGAAGGGAAGAAGGTAAGAGTAGAAGAGAAAAAAAGAATATCTACCGTGTTGCTGTATCCTTTCAATATGGTGCCAGGTTGAATTGAAAGTAAGTTCTGAGCTCCTTGATTCATCAAAAGTTGTCTTTAAGAGTTTCTTCCTTATTAATAAAACTTTGCTTTACAGGAAGAAAACAGTGTTTAAATTCCTTTAAACAAAGGAATAGAGTGGTGTTTTCTGTTTCTCTTCTGCAGGGCATTCCAGTATCACAGTAAAGAGCAACAATGTGTCATAATGGCTGAAAACAGCAAGACCTCCCCAGTCTTCAGGATGAGGGATGTCATTCTATATGAGAAGAGAAGTATGTACAATGTTTTCTTCCTCCTGCTTCTATCTTTCTCTTTCTTCTTGTCCTTCCCCTCTCCCTTCCCTCCCCACCAGCCCAGTTACTACCTGTAATTTATCAGACCAGCAAATGGAGGAGCTACGGTGCATTCAAACTGAACTTGGAGTCAGAAGATTTGGCCACTAACCCACAAAGCCAACCTGAATATATTATTTCACCTGCTAGGTTTCATTTCTCTTGATTTCAAAATGCAGGGATTGAATTTACAAAATCACTCCCGCCTCTATGACCCTGAAAATAAGATACAAAATAATATCTTTTTAAAGATATTAAAATATTAAGATATTTTAGTTTATTATTTAATATCTTAATTTATTTTAATTAATTGTTTTAATATTTTATTTTAAGATATTGAGATCTAAATATTAAGATATTTAAATAATATCTTATTTAAAGATATTAAATAATAAAGATATTTTCTTCTTATTTTTAAGAAGAAAAGAGTCCACAAGTTCCTTATGATCTTGGTTGTTTTTGTTATGCAGGGACCACTGTCTGTGGTCTGAAGCCTGGAGCAATAGCAAAACTGAGGTGTTTTCAATCTGCAGTAACATTTGAATAGAGACAGTATCCTTAGTTTTACTCTTACAAGTTCTACTATTCTTTCCGTCATGGCCTATATTTCCCGTAGTCTCTGAAATGGTGCAGAACTTTGAAGATGTGCAGAAGTTGCAGCTCATTTTCGAGAGTTTCCTTAAAAACTCTAGATCCTTCATTGTTTAGGATCACGGATGGCCTAGACTCCTACAGAAATTGTGTGTCTTCTTAGACGTGCACAAGTTCATTAAGTCTGCACGAAGGTTTAAGTGACTTATGATGCTTTTACAGCTACTTCCTATTCTCTGGCGAGGTGTCAGGACTATTTTGATAACGGTTTTGCTCTCCAAATATTCCGCATCACAAGTGTTGAAGAAACATCCGATTTCACTTATTCTTGACAACAGCTTGCCGCATTCTCTCGATCTTCCCCACCACACTCTAAGATTTTGAGAGGTGTTTTATAGGTTAGGATTATATCTACACGGTGGTTCATCTTAGCTTTAAGTAGCTGTGTATCTGTTATCCTCACTTCCGGCCCACTGTTGAGCTCTAATTCTTGAGTCTAAAGTGCAGATGGACTTCCCTGGTGGCTCAGACAGTAAAGCATGTGCCTACAACGTGGGAGACCCAGGTTCAATCCCTGGGTTGGGAAGATCTCCTGGAGAAGGAAATGGCAACCCACTCCAGTATTCTTGCCTGGAAAATCCCATGGACAGAGGAGCCAGGTAGGCTACAGTTCATGGGGTCACAAAGAGTTGTACATGACTGAAAGTGCAGATTAAATCTGAAGTTTATCTGTGGATGTTATTAGTTCTTGCAGTTAGTGAGCAAAGGAAGAGATATGTGGGCTTACCCGCTGTCTATCAGACATTTAAAAAATGCTGGTGGGATTCTCTGTGCAAACACTAGCATTTAAACATGTTCTCTGTAAATGGTTAACCAGAAGGATCAAGGGGGTGCCCGCTGGGCTTCGTTTGGCTAGTTGAAGAGTTGCCTGTTTTCAGGGTGACTGAAAGGAGCCAAAGGTTATACAAACTGTGGCAGGGACATACAAACAGAAGAGAGGGAAAGAGTCAAAAGTCAGTCACTTTTGGGTGCTTGTTTCTTTACTGTGGAATATTGACCCACTGCAAAATTACCTGCCAGGGTGCTTCTGGGAACAGTCAGTGTCAGATCAGTTTCATCTCCACTGGCCACCAGGGCCACTGCTGCCAGCTGGGTCTAAAGCTGCCCTCATCAGCACAGTGGCTGGTCCGAAACTTCCTTGCTTTGAACCCTCAGTGCCCTTAGAAGAAAGTCTAAATACTCACTAGTTGCTACCGGGCGCTGTGTTCCTCAGCCTACCTCACAGGCTGGGCTGATGTCTGTGCCTCCTGCAGCAGGCAGAGCACAGGCTTGTTCATCCTGAACCCTCCTCTGTTCTTCTGGCTCCTCATCGCCCAAGTTGCAGCTTGAGCATCCCCTCCCCTGACCCCTGGCCTCCGGAATACCTTGTTTACCTTTTTGATAAGTACAACGTATCGACTGGCATCATACATCTCAATGAAGATATATCTGTAATCTTTAAACAGAGTGTTGGATTTAAAGCAGCAGTTACTATAGGTGTGTGAGAAGTATTCGACCCAGATAATTGATCAATTAACTTAAAGCACTGACATGTAGACAGCGTGTGCTATGTTGCCTCTGCCATGTCCGAGTCTTTGCTATCCTATGGACTGTAGCCCACCAGGCTCCTCTGTCCATGGAATTTTCAGGCAAGAATACTGGAATGGGTTGCCATTTCCTATTCCAGGGAATCTTCCTGACAGATGCAGGGATTAAACCTGCATCTCTTATGTCTCCTGCATTGTCAGGCGGGTTCTTCACTGCTAATGCCACCTGGGAAGCCCAAGATCATCGAACTGAGCTCCCTGTGTAATATAGCAGCTTCCCACTAACTATTTATTTTACACATAAAACACTATCATGTGTACAATAGATTGCTCGTGGGAAGGTGCTGTATTACACAGGGAGCTCAGCTCAGTGCTCTGTGATGACCCAGAGGAGTGGGATGAGGGGGTGGGAGGGAGACTCAAGAGGCAGGAGATATATATATATATAAACATACTTATGGCTGATTCACATTCTTGAATGGTAGAAACCAACATAACATTGTAAAACAAATATCCTCTATTAAAAAACATTAAGTGGGGAATCATAAAAGATGATGCAAATATCCTTTAAATATTTTATATTTTCTTTGAAAACACAAGCTTATGCTGGTGCTTTTGGACATAAAGCAGAGGCATTTTTTCTTTGAATCCAGGGCCACCAAGAGAAGTTATCTAGAGCATTTCTTGTATAAACCACACTTATGAATTATCTACCATAAGCTGTCCTTCTCTTTGGACTTGAGCAAGTATAGAGACACTCATTAATCAATCTGACTGTAAAATTCCTTTATGTTTTCATGATTCCCCTCCCCTCAAACTCATATCAACAACACGAATGGACTGCTCTCAGTGGATCTGGTAACAGTTTGCTTTGGCTGCTCCGTGTGGCACGGGGGGGTCTTAGTTCCTAGACCAGGGAAGGAACCTCCGTCCCCTGCGGTGGAAGCACAGAGTCTTAACCACTGGAGAACCAGGGAAGCCCCTTGATAACCATTTAAAAAACTACTCTACTCTTTCAACTACTTGAAACCATTTATCTTAGTTTTTTAAAAAAGCTCCCTCCCCTCCGTCATTCATTTCTCAGTTTAGGTCATCTGTAATCAAACAGAGCTGCATAAAAAGTTTTGGAAATAAAAATAACTGACTCTTGGTAAGTGTATAGGTAGGAACAGAGTGGATGAGCACACCCGAAAGTGTCCTGCCAGCCACAGACGCCCATCCTGCCGCATGTGGCCCACAGGGGGCCCCTGGTAGTGTGTTTTAAAGCAGGATGGGGCCCACTGGGTAACCAGTAAGTTGTTTAAATGGAGGTTGGTTGAGAGCATCTTCTGTAAACGTTGAGCGTAGACCACAACTGTATTACCCTGTTTGGTACTTTTTTCACATTTAAAATACCACCATGAGCCTAGAGATGGTTTGCATCTGTTTCAGCCTCTGCAGGTCTGCCCATTCCACAAAGAAGCCCTCATCCCCTTCCCATTCACTCCCTCACGACGGTATTTATTTTCTCTGTTACACATGTTGCCATGAGGTTGTCTATTTCACAATCCGTGTCCTTGATTACCTTCTGTGCCTGGCGCCCCAGACTCCACTGGGATGTCAGCTCCACTCGGGCAGGACCTGTGTGGTTTCTACCCCAAGTGTCCCCAGCACCCCCAGCACACAGCATTGCCTGGCACACGGAAGGGCAGGAGATCTGGATAAAGGAATCGGTGCCCCACACTTAGTATAATTCTTTGTTGTTGTTGTTTAGTTGCTAAGTCGTGTCTGACTCTTTTGCGACCCCAGGGACTGTAGCCCACCAGGCTCCTCTGTTCATGGGAGTAGCCCAGGAAAGAATACTGGAGTGGGTTGCTATTTCTTTCTCCGGGGATCTTCCTGACCCAGGGATTGAGCCCACATCTCCTGCATTGGAAGGCAGATTCTTTACCACTGAGCCACCAGGGAAGCCTCCAATAACTCTCACACAGACTCTGCCTTTTTAGATAGTAACTGCATCCTTTCTCACAACGTGACCAGGCAGTGCAGGGCTTCCTCATGACTTTTTGTCGCTGTGAAAGGGTTTGACCACTCTTTGGGCTTCCTTGCAGTCTACCTTTCGGAGTGCAAGACCGGAAGTGGGAAGACCTACAGAGGGACCACAGCCAAAACAAAAAGTGGCGTCACCTGTCAAAAATGGAGTGCCACTTCTCCACATGTGCCCAAGTAAGACTTTCTCGTTTGTCTCCGTGTTCACCTCTTATACTCGGAGTGATTCCATTGCTTCCAACTCAAACCAGAACATGTGACTAGCAGGTATGGGGAGAATCTTATTGATGCTGGTGCAGAGCCGTTCAATAACTGATGGCATAAAAGCAGAAAAGGGCTGCTTTCCGTTCATTCTTGTGTATATGCTTTTTTTTTTTGGAAGATTTAAAACAATAAAAAAGAACAATAAATTCTAGAACATGAATTCTAGGCTGAGACTGAGAAAAGACAAAAGATGATGATGTTTACAATTAAATCAGTCTAAATCAAACGTGTTCACGTTGCATTGTGGAAAACAGATTATCTTGCAACTTGCCTATTATTTATTTTAATGTCATTTTTTATACTTTGCCCAATATGGTATTAGGTGGTATTAAATTCTCATTAACAATGCTTATCAAGTGGGAATTTAGCGTCTATGATCTTCCCCACTCCCAAACAAATCATCTTTAGCCATCCTTATGAGTTGGGCTTCCCTGGTGGCTCAGTGGTAAAGAATCCACCTGCCAAATCAGGAGACAAGGGTTCGATCCCAGGGTCAAGAAGATCCCGTGGAGAAAGAAATGGCAACCCACTCCAGTATTCTTATCTGAAAAATCCAATGAACAGAAGAACCTGGCGGGCTATAGTCAATGGGGTCACAAAGAGTCCAACACGACTGAGTGACTAAGCAACAACGAGATGAAGTCTCATATTCCCAGCATATTAAGGCTTATTGAGATTAAAAGGACAAACCAAATGGCCAAGTCATAGAATGGCAAGGGTCTGAGAGAGAATCTTGGTCATCTATACCCCAGCCGATGGGGAAACTGAAGTCCCAAGAGCACCAAATCTACCAAAAACAGGTACACAGAAGAACCAGAAGCAAAATCTGCCATTTTAGATTTGAAGTCTTAGGTTTTAATCCAATTTCTTATTGCAACATAGCAGCTCATCTCTGAAAATGAGCTTCACTCCATCTTCCCACTCTCCCTTTAATTCTAGATGCACCTCAGAGGGGACGTGGAGTTTGGCATCAGACAGATCTGACTTTAAACTCTTGCTGCTAAGCTGCTAAGTCGCTTCAGTCATGTTTGACTCTGTGCGACCCCATAGACGGCAGCCCACCGGGCGCCGCCGTCCCTGGGATTCTCCAGGCAAGAATACTGGAGTGGGTTGCCATTTCCTTCTCCAATGCATGAAAGTGAAAAGTGAAAGTGAAGTTGCTCAGTCTGTCCGACTCTTCGAGACCCCATGGACTGCAGCCTACCAGGCTCCTCCATCCATGGGATTTTCCAGGCAAGAGTACTGGAGTGGTTTGCCATTGCCTTCTCCGTAAACTCTTGAGATGCTGTTTATTAATTGCTCAAGCTTAGGTGAGATTTGATCTGTTTCACATGACTGTGCCTCAGTTTTCTGATCTGGGAAGTGGGAATAATAACACCTTCCTGATAGGGATTTTTATTGACTACATTAGAGAATGTATAGAGAGACTTTAGCATAATGCCTCATGCAGAGTTTACACAGACAAAATGGTATTAAAACTTCTATTATTTTTACAGAGCGAAGGGTAACTGACAAAAGCAGGTGTTTGGCATGTGTCATGAATTTGGCAGGCTTTGAGGGCTTTATATTTGTACTGTGCATAAGATGCTTTGACTCTACTTCTAAGACTTGGCTGTTCACACAGTAATAACAGTGATATTAGCTACTCTACTGAACAGGCTATCAATAGAGACACTGAAAACTGGATACAAATGCTATTGCACACAGCCAAAATATAGTTGAATGTTCAGTTCAGTTCAGTCTCTCTTTGCGACCCCATGAACTGCAGCACACCAGGCCTCCCTGTCCATAACCAACCACTGGAGTCCACCCAAACCCACAGCCATTGAGTTGGTGATGCCATCCAACCATCTCATCCTCTGTTGTCCTCCTGCCCTCAATCTTTCCCAGCATCAGGGTCTTTTCCAAGGAGTCAGCTCTTCGCATCAGGTGGCCAAAGTATTGGCGCTTCAGCTTCAGCATCAGTCTTTCCAATGAATATTCAGGACTGATTTTCTTTAGGATGGACTGGTTGGATCTCCATGCAGTCCGAGTGACTCTCAAGAGTCTTCTCCAACACCACAGTTCAAAAGCATCAATTCTTAGGTGCTCAGCTTTCTTCACCGTCCAACTCTCACATCCATACACGACCACTGAAAAAACCTTGACTAGACAGACCTTTGTTGACAAAGTAATGTCTCTGCTTTTTAATATGCTGTCTAGGTCAGTCATAACTTTCCTTCCAAGGAGTAAGCGTCTTTTAATTTCATGGCTGCAGTCACCATCTGCAGTGATTTTGGAGCCCAGAAAAATAAAATCAGCCATTGTTTCCACTGTTTCCCCATCTATTTGCCATGAAATGATGGGACTGGATGCTGTGATCTTAGTTTTCTGAATATTGAGCTTTAAGCCAACTTTTTCACTTTCCTCTTTCACTTTCACCAAGAGGCTCTTTAGTTCTTCTTCACTTTCTGCCATAAGGGTGGTGTCATCTGTATATCTGAGGTTATTGATATTTCTCCCAGCAATCTTGATTCTAGCTGTGCTTCCTCCAGCCCAGCGTTTCTCATGATGTACTCTACATATAAGTTAAATAAGCAGGGTGACAATATACAGCCTTGATGTACTCTTTTTCCTATTTGAAAGTAGTCTGTTGTTCCATGTCCAGTTCTAACTGTTACTTCCTGACCTGCATACAGATTTCTCAAGAGGCAGGTCAGGTGGTTTGGTATTCCCATCTCTTTCAGAATTTTCCACAGTTTGTTGTGATCCACACAGTCAAAGGCTTTGACATAGTTAATAAAGCCGAAATAGATGTTTTTCTGGAACTCTCTTGCTTTTTCGATGATCCAGCAGATGTTGGCAATTTGATCTCTGGTTCCTCTGCCTTTTCTAAAACCAGCTTGAACATCTGGAAGTTCACAGTTCACGTATTGCTGAAGCCTGGCTTGGAGAATTTTAAGCATTACTTTACTAGCATGTGAGATGAGTGCTATTGTGCGGTAGTTTGAGCATTCTTTGGCATTGTCTTTCTTTGGGATTGGAATGAAAGCTGACCTTTTCCAGTCCTGTGGCCTCTGCTGAGTTTTCCAAGTTTGCTGGCATATTGAGTGCAGCACTTTCACAGCATCATCTTTTAGGATTTGAAATAGCTCAACTGGAATTTCATCACCTCCACCAGCTTTGTTAATAGTGATGCTTTCTAAGGCCCACTTGACTTCCCATTCCAGGATGTCTGGCTCTAGGTGAGTGATCACACCATCGTGGTTATCTGGGTCGTGAAGATCTTTTTTGTACAGTTCTTCTGTGTATTCTTGCCACGTCTTCTTAATATCTTCTGCTTCTGTTAGGTCCCTACCATTTCTGTCTTTTATTGAGCCCATTTTTGCATGAAATGTTCCCTTGGTATCTCTAATTTTCTTGAAGAGATCTCTAGTCTTTCCCATTCTATTGTTTTCCTCTATTTCTTTGCATTGATCACTGAGGAAGGCTTTCTTATCTGTCCTTGCTATTTTTTGGAACTGTGCATTCAAATGGGTATATCTTTCCTTTTCACCTTTGCTTTTCGCTTCCCCTCAGTATAAACAGTATGGATAGTTGGATGACACAATCTCAAACCACAGTTGGAAAGAGAGGGGGTCTTATCCTGCCCTGCCGATAACACACTGATTTTTAAAATATGATCAAAGTGATTCTTTTCCATCCTCTACAGATTTTCGCCTGAGAAATTTCCTCTAGCGGGACTGGAGGAGAACTATTGCAGGAACCCAGACAATGATGACAAAGGGCCCTGGTGTTACACCACAGATCCAGACACGAGATTTGACTACTGCGACATCCCTGAGTGCGAAGGTCAGGGATGGCTCTGGAAAACGTTTTCCTATTCTGCTCTTTATGTGTGGAGTAATTTGCTGTAAATTGATTATCTATGGGGATATTAATAATCAGTTAGTGCTGTGTTTGGCATCATCAAGTAATACATGACCTCTGGGAAAAGACCAAAATTTTGCACAATTTCCATTATGGATCTAAATTATCTTTATTAACATGTAGTTCAACAGGAATGAATATAAAACTAGATGTAAACTCTAGATGAAAATTTCTTATGCTTAAAGCTCTGACACAGTTTAAGCCAGAAACATATTTGCAATTCAACTGTTAACATAAAGCCACAAAATCAATACAATTCAAATACACAACATTAATTTAACATGGTAGACTTTGTCGTGTTGTTGAAACCAAGCAATGAACCAGTTTTTAAGTCAGTAATCTATTGTTTTAATGGAACAATCAATTTAAGAGCACACTTCAAAAGTCAATGCTAAAAGAATGTAAAATATCCTATGGGAAAATGTTCTTTACTTCATATTTCCTGCTACATTATTGATGCAATAGGGTGGTGAATGAAGGTGGGTTTTGCATAACCACGTGGATTGAGTACATACTGGGTGATGGCTTAATTTCCCATCTCTTCTTCTATTCCAACCATGGGCATTCTTTATTTATTTGTACACTATGTTATGAGGTCATTTGACCCTCTACTGATATGAGAGTATCCTTTTTTATATCAGGTCTGCTTCTGTTTTCCTGATTGCCACATAAAAATTAAAGTCTTATATTATTCTGCTATAGCACATTATATTAAGAATTGCAAAGTTTCCATTTTACAGGGATGTAAGAAAGAAAAACAACCAGTCATGCTTCTCAATAATAATAAAAAGAGAAGCATTGTCCCTTTAGGTGAATATTATTCTCTCGCCAGGTCACGAACACAAGCAAAATCCCTGGCACTAAAATCCTGAGAGGCTGCCGGCTTCTTTGGCAGTTATCCAGCCTATCAGAGAGAGCTTCCCGGTGGCTCGGTGGGAAAGAATCCGCCTGCCAATGCAGGAGACACAGGAGATGCGGGTTCCATCCCTGGGTTGGGAAGATCCCCTGGAGGAGGAAATGGCAACCCACTCCAGTATTCTTCCCTGGAAAATTCCATGGACAGAGGAGCCTGGCAGGCTGCAGTCTATGAGGTCACAAGGAGTGGGACATGACTGAGCAAGCATGCATTCAATCAGAATAATTCCATAGGAATTTTTTGGAAGAGAGACCCCAAATATTAAAAAATTCTAGTAGAGAATTTTCAGACTCCTGAGATTATGTGCAATCTCTCCCCACAACCACCAAGGACCGACACGTGCGGCCCAGCTTGAAGACAAAGTGTTAAGGAGTTTCTGGGTTTGGTCACGACTGTAACAGTCGAGAAGGTATTGGCCACACCTGCTAATTCTACCATTTGAAAAAGAGAATGACATTTCAGATTGTATTAGAAAATTAAGCCTTTATTGCCAATTTTGTTGCTAGGTAATTGTTGGAAAATTACCAGTGAACAAGCGGCAAAAGTATTTGAGACATTTCTAGTGAGAGTCTAGTCTTTACCCTTTTTTGCTTCATTCATTTCAGTTTCTTTCCATTCTTCCCAGATGAATGTATGCATTGCAGTGGAGAAAACTATGAGGGCAAGATTTCCAAGACCATGTCTGGACGTGACTGCCAGTCTTGGGACTCTCAGAGTCCACATATCCACGGATACCTTCCTTCCAAGTAAGTCTCACTGGGAGTGAAACTGGATGTTCAAGCCTCTGCAATGTATGGGTAATTTAATATTGTATAGATATTTTAGCATTCCTCAAAAAGTGAACACACCTGATGTTTCTGAATTTCAAAGTTTGCATTTTCCTACGTGGCTGCAAAAGAAGTATACATTCTTTTTTTAATTGAAGGATAAATTGCTTTGCAGAATTTTGCTGTTTTCTGTCAAACCTCAACATGAATCAGCCATAGGTATACATATATCCCCTCCCTTAGAAGTATACATTCTTACTAGTCAAAATGTGGTCCATGGAAGAGTGCTGTCACCTAAGCATTTGTTAGAAATGCAGAATCTCATTCCCACCGTGTCTGGATCTGCACTGTAACCAGCTTCCTGGCTAATGTGTAGGTTAAATGTAAGAAATATAGATACATGCATCTATACACATAAAATAAACACATCTCACTTGTGTATTTTCCAAATATTCCCCTCCTCTTTGTATTCCTTTCTTTTTCTTCATGCTGATGAGATTCAGGGCTTCCTACCCTGTGATCTATGGGTGGGCTTTAGGGCTTTGTGAATCCCTGAATATTTTACATGTGTTTGTATCAGTGTATTTTTATGGGAGGGAGGATTCCTGACTTTCACTAACTACTCAAAGGGGATCATGAATCTATAGTAGAAATAAGAGTCCTTGATCTAGAAAGTAATGGTGAATTGTAGGGGACAATTGTCTGCATCTCCTATTTCACATTAATTGTACTTAAAACACCTCCCTCTCTTTAGCTGCTTCTGGTCATTCTCTTCATTCTACGATGACTATAGGATTATAACGGGGCTTGTAAAAACTTGTAGGAAAAGAGACTAAGTCACAGGTTTCAGTGTGGAAAACTGCTCGCCTGCATTTCTGTACCTCCTGTTTCTGTCTTAAATCACCGCTGTTGTCATTTTCTTTTCCTTACTGTACTCCAAAGAAGAAACACAGTGAAAGCCTCCAGCCTCAGAATTGGTTAAATTTACTTTCCAGAAACTGGAAGAAGATTGCCTAAGCCACTGTCGGTTGCTCTGCCCATCCTGACAAAGCGTTTACAGTCTCAGGAAGGGACGTGAAATGAGCCCAGAGGGGCACGAGGCATGGTGTTCATCTCACAGGCTCCATCACTGGGCCCCTGCTAAGGGGGTGGGGTGGGTGCTCCCTGGCCTGCACACAGGAACATAGCTTATCTGTCCCCATTTCTACAAGTTTAAAGTTTAGCAGACTCAGAACTGGGTAGACTAGAAGGACCATTCTTTTAACCTATGAAGACATCAACCTCTAGGCTGTACTGTTTACTAAATAACTATCTCTAGCCAGTGACTACTTTGTGTTTTAAAGATTGTTATCATTTGCAGCTGAATCATTGAAGTTGGCTGACACAAGTTTTCCAGATGGCCCAAATGATAAAGTTGATCCTGTTCCAAGATTGTGGCACATGTAGACTGTTAGAAAATCAATCCTTGGAACACTCAGCTAATCTTTCTTATGAGATTGTCATCACATTGAGGATAACCTTCATCTAGTCACCTCCTTGGGTGCCTGACTGTGCCTAGCACACAGCAGGTGCTCAATATTTGCTCATTTGAAATGACTCTCATCTGTGAATGTGAATGTTCAGTGCTGTTAAAGTCCTTCTTGCACCTTCAGATTTCCAAGCAAGAATCTGAAGATGAATTACTGTCGTAATCCTGATGGGGAGCCCCGCCCGTGGTGTTTCACCACTGACCCCCAAAAGCGCTGGGAATTCTGTGACATCCCGAGATGTAGTAAGTATGGTTCCTACCCCATCCTCGGGGACCTTCACCTGTCCTTCTCTTTGAGTCAAGAGTGCTGTGCCTGGAAAGTCCCACAAGGCCTATGGGATGTGATTACTCTTTTAAAGCAATTTATTGGTTACTGTATGTAATTGATAAGAGCATCTATTTTTTATGGGGTTTCTTTTGGGGTCTTCTTTTGCCTCTTTTGAGTACAGATGAATGTAGGCTCTTGGGAGTGATCTCTGGTGCCCTCCTGTTCTCTAGTGCTAAAGGCAAATCAGACCCACACCTTCTGGTACCTCGATTTCGTTATCAACCAGTGAAGTGAAGTCACTCAGTCGTGTCAGACTCTTTGCAACCCCACGGACAGTAGCCTACCAGGCTCCTCCATCCATGGGATTTTCCAGGCAAGAGTACTGGAGTGGGCTGCCATTTCCTTCTCCAGGGGATCTTCCCAAACCAGGGATTGAACCCAGGTCTCCTGCATTGCAGACAGACGCTTTACCGAGTTCTTTCTAATTGTAAGCAAAGTGGTGTCTCAGGATGTAGTTTTCCAGTATGGCCAACTTTGGAGGCAGCGGCAGGAGAAGAGAGGTCTGGGGGAGAAGATGAAATGGCAGACCTAGCAGGAATGACTTGGAGAAAGCCCTTTTATCATACTTTCCTTCTATAAGGATTTGAAGCAAGGCTCTGAACAAGGACAGTTGAGACTGTTAAAAGGACTCGGTGGGTCCTGAGGTCTGCTTTCCTATTCTTCACTCAGACGGTCATGCTTAAGTGACTAAAGCGACTCAGTACTCTCATTATGAACAGTAGTTTCTCTTTCTATCTTCTTTTTCCCTTGAGGCTTTCCTTCTTTTAATTGACGTATAGTTGATTTACAATATTGTCTTAAGTTTCAGGTGTATAGCAAAGCGATTCGGTTTTACACATGTATGCATATATCTGTTGGAGAAGGCAATGGCACCCCAGTCCAGTACTCTTGCCTGGAAAATCCCATGGACGGAGGAGCCTGGTAGGCTACAGTCCATGGGGTCGCTAAGAGTCAGACACGACTGAGCATCTTCACTTTCACTTTTCACTTTCATGCACTGGAGAAGGCAATGGCAACCCACTCCAGTGTTCTTGCCTGGAGAATCCCAGGGATGGCGGAGCCTGGTGGGCTGTCGTCTATGGGGTCGCACAGAGTCGGACACAACTGAAGCGACTTAGCAGCAGCAGCATATATCTGTATTCTCTTCCCCCCAATTCTTCTCCATTATAATTTATTACATGATATCGAATATACTTCCATGTGCTATACAGTAAATCCTTGTTTATCTGTTTTATACATGACAGTGTGTCTTAAGAATTTCTTGATTTCTCACTGCACATCCTTTTCCTTGGAGACACTGTATTCTTTCTTCCCATGGACTCTCTCTGTTGTTTGCCTTTGTGGAATACTGGGGGTCAGTCAGTTATGTGTACTTAATGAATAATTTAGTCTTCAGAAAGGAAGCTGGTTCATTGGCACACGTGCAGATTTGGGGTAGGATAGGACACATGTTGAGCCTCACCGTGTGTGCTGAACTGAGACTACAGAGAAAAGAGAATACAGAGAGAAGAATTTACTCTAAGGGTCTTGTCCCTGGAGGGTTTTTCATAAGAGGGTCTTGTGAACATTGATTCTACCACATCAGCTTCTTCTGAAAAATGATAAACAACATTCAAATGAGGAATTCTGGATGGATGAGAGGAAAAGAGGACGGACCGACACTCCCTGCACCACCTCCGTTAACTTCCATCTGTGCCTTCTTTACTTAGAAGCACTCACTGTAATGTATCTTCCCCATTTAGCCACAGCCCCGCCATCTTCTGGGCCAACGTATCAGTGTCTGCAGGGAAGAGGCGAAAACTATCGAGGGACAGTGGCCGTCACCGTATCCGGGCACACGTGTCAGCGCTGGAGCGAGCAGGCACCCCACAAGCACAACAGGACCCCAGAAAACTTTCCCTGCAAGTAAGTCCGCTCTGCTTTCATTTCCTTGTCAAGGAAAGGAATTTCCTTTCATTCCATCCTTGGAATGGGATGGACAGCAAAATCCCACTGATGTGCCTTGGTTTTAGTGACAATAGGAACCAAGGCTTAAAGCTTTTGGGAATGAAAACTGGTCAAGTCACCTGCAAGGGAAGTGACATTTAGCGCTGATTTTCCTAGAAAACTGGTTCTCAAAGTGTGGCTTCCCGGACCTGCAGCATCAGCATCATCTGGAAATTTGTTAGAAATACAAATTCTTGGACACCCTCTTGTCCATCTACTAAATCAGTAACCTCAGAGTGGGTTTCAGCAAGGTTTTGTATGAAATGTACAGTAAGGTTTGAGAACACAAATTCGAGGGCTGTGATATATGCTTTAGGAGGCAAGAACAGTGTAGAAAACACCCCATTGTGTTTCCAGCATATAGCACAGTGCCTGGTGCATAGCAAAAGATCTATTTTGCTTCATGATACACAGTCAAGGAAAACATTTCAATCATTCACCCAAGAGAAGCATCCATGCCGTAATTCTATGGACTCCCGCTCAGCTTAAGTTTCCACCCATTATTCAGTTGGTATAGTTCTAGAGAATTAGCTGGACACACCACCAGTATCACCATTAAGAGGTAATGTGTGCGTTTTGTTATTTCTTTAGCCTTTTGGAAAGCCAAACTCACAGTCCCTTCTTTTTCAGAAATTTGGAGGAAAACTACTGTCGTAACCCTGATGGGGAAACAGCCCCATGGTGCTATACAACCAACAGCGAAGTGAGGTGGGAACACTGCACGATCCCGTCCTGTGAGTCCTCGCCATTATCCATGGAACGTTTGGATGTGCCAGGTAAGAAGGGCCAAGGGAGCTTGCTGAGGGCTCCCTTGATCCGTAATTTTTTATTCCAGGGCTTCCCTGGTGGTTCAGAGGTTAAAGCGTCTGCCTGCAACCCGAGAGACCCGGGTTCGATCCCTGGGTCAGGAAGATCCCCTGGAGGAGGAAATGGCAACCCACTCCAGTATTCTTGCCTGGAGAATCCCATGGACGGAGGAGCCTGGTGGGCTACAGTCCACATGGTCGCAAAGAGTCGGACACAACTGAGCGACTTCACTTTCACTTTTGTATTCCAGAAGCATCACAGTAGCTTTGGAAATGGTTTCATTGTGCTGTGGTCAGAGAACATGCCTTATGATTTCATTTATTCTATTTTTTGATTTATTTTTTAATTGGAGGATAATTGCTTTATGATATTGTGTTGGCTTCTGCCATACAACGACATGAATCAACCATGAGTATACCTACGTCCCCTCTGTCTTGAACCTCCCCCCTACTCCTCTTGGTTGTCAAAGAGTACTGGGTTCAGCAACCTGTGTTATACAGCAGCTTCCCATTAGATAGGTATTTTACATTCACTTTAAATTTGTTGATGCCATTTTATGGTTCAGAATAAAGTCATCTTGGTGAATGTTTCATGTGCTCTTGAAAAAGAATCTGGCTTCTGTTGTGTAGTGTTCTGCAAACACTGACTAGATCAAGCTGGTTAGTGTTGTTTGGCTTTCCTGAATCCTTGTTAATTTTCTATCTCCTTTTCTGCTGATTACTGAGAGATGATTGATGGTGTTAGGTGTGCATTCATCTCTCTCTTTTTAGTCTTGTGTTTGCTTTATCTATTCTGAATCTCCTTGTCAGGCACAGACACACTTTGGATCCTCGTCTTTGCAAAGAAATGACACCTTTATCATTACATAGTATCTCTCCTTGTCTCTAGATATAGTCCTTGTTCTAAAGGCTGCATTTGCTGATATGAATGGAGCCATTGCAGCTCTATTTACTAGAGTTTGTATGATGTCTTTTTTTCCTCAGTCTTTTGAGATGTTTAGGCCATTTGCATTTAATGTCATCATTGTTAACATGCTTGGATTTAAATCTACCATCAATTTAGTTATTTCCACTTGTCCTATTTGAATTTTGTTCCTTTTCATCTTTCTCTGCCTCTGATTTAATAGTATTTTGTATTGCCTTTTATTACCTCTGATTTTACTATTTATTTAATGTTTACAATATACATCTTTAACTTACATTCTGCCTACAAATAATATTATTTTACTTGATGTATAATGTAAGAGCCTTACAACATTGCAATATTTACTCTGTCCCAAAATACTATGCTATTGTTCTGAGTTTACATCTATTATTTTATAAATCTCACAATAAATTGATACTATTTTTGCCCTGAAGAATCAGTCATGTTTTAAAGCAATTAGAAGGGAAAAAAGTCTTATATTTATTTTTATTTATTTATTTCTACCATTTCTTCTATGCTTCATTTATTCTTGTTGGTTCTCCAATTTCCATGTGATGTAATGTTCTTCCTGTAAAAAACTTAACCTTTTCCATTTTTTATAGTACAAGTCTATTGATGATGAAGTTTTTTAGTTTTTGTATGTCAGGAAGAGTCTTTATATTGCCTTCAGTTTTACAAAATAATTTTTGTTGGATATAGAATTCTGGGTGAACAATTTTTTCCCCTTTTACCATTTTGAAGATGTTACTCCATTACCTTCCACTTTCAATAGTTACAAAATAATTTTTGTTGGGTATAGAATTCTGGGTGAACAATTTTTTCCCCTTTTACCATTTTGAAGATGTTACTCCATTACCTTCCACTTTCAATAGTTTCTGATGGAAACCTGTGTTTCTCTGTATCTAATATTTCTTTTTTCTCTGGTTGCCTTTAAGACTTTCTCTTATTTTCAGTTTTCAGCCATTGATTATGGTGCATCTAAGTGAGTCTATTTGTTTACTTATTTATTTATGGTGCTTATCCTGCTTGAAGTTCTCCGAGCTTCTTGTGTTTGTGGATTATTGATTTTCATTACTTTTGTAAAATTCTCAGCCATTACAGCTCAAATATTTCTTTTCCCCTGTTCTCTCTCTCTCTCTCTGTTTTCCTTTTTGGGATTTAGGCCACCCAAATGTTAGATCATTTCATGTTGCCTCATATCTCTCATATGCTTGTTCTATTTCTTTCCCCACTCTTTTTCCTTTTATGTGTCAGTTCAGATAATATTTGTCAATCTGTTTTCCAGTTCACTGATTATTTACTCAGTTCTGTTCAGTCTGTTAATCAGCCCATCAAAGGAATTTTTCATCTCTGATAACATGATTTTTATTTCTAGTGTTTACATTTGATCATTTTATTCTTTTTTTAAAAAATAGATTCCATCTTTGCTGACATTCTCCATCTATCCATGCACATTGTTGACCAGTATGGTGCTACAAGCTCCTTCAACATGTTCATCATAATTACCTTGTAATCTCAATCTGATAGTCCCACACCCCTGGGTGGCTGTGAGTCTGGCTCTGCAGATTGTTTATCACTCAATAGTGGCTTTTTTTCCCTGTTGTTTTGTGTGTGTGTGTGTGTGTGTGTGTTTTGTAATTTTTAATCAAATGCTTGGACTTACTTGTAGAGAAATAATAGCTATCGAAGCAAATATTATTTACACTTTGAAATGGGCACCCTTCTTCTATTGATATGTTATGTAGGTAAATGGGTTAATATAATTAGCAGATAGAAGAAATTTAGGTTTTGTTGTTGCTGCTTTTACCTTATGTGAACCGTAGGTTTCAAATCCCCCCAATGGTGAGGTGCTGTCACCTTGTACTTAAGAGTTGGGTCTGCGGTGCTGAAGACCTTTCTCATTATTCCTAATCCCTTCTCAACTTCTAGTAATCAGTACATGCCTGTACCACAGAGGGAGGGCCACTCCATACTTTTGATAGACTACTGTTTCTTTTTTTTTTTTTAATTTTATAAATTTATTTATTTTAGTTGGGGGCTAATTACTTTACAATATTGTAATAGTTTTTGCCATACATTGACATGAATCAGCCATGGGTTTACATGTGTTCCCCTTCCTGGACCCCCCACCCACCTCCCTCCCCATCCCATCCCTCTGGGTCATCCCATTGCCCCGGCCCTGAGCCCTTGTCTCATGCATCGAACATGGAATGGGGTTCTGTTTCACATATGATAATATACATGTTTCAATGCTATTCTCCCAGAACGTCCCACCCTCACCTTCTCCCTCAGAGTCCATAAAATTGTTCCATGCATCTGTGTCTCTTATTCTGTCTCGCATATAGGGTTATCGTTACCATCTTTCAAATTCCATATATATGCATTAGTATACTGTATTGTTGTTTTTCTTTCTGGCTTACTTCACTCTGTATAATGGGCTCCAGTTTCATCCATCTCAGTAGAACCGATTCAAATGCATTTTTTTAAATGGCTGAGTAATATTCCATTGTGTATATGTACCACAGCTTCCTTATCCATTCGTCTGTTGATGGACATCTAGGTTGCTTCCATGTCCTGGCTATTGTAAACAGTGCTGCGATGAACATTGGGGTACATGCGTCTCTTTCAATTCTGGTTTCCTCGGTGTATATGCCCAGCAGTGGGATTGCTGGGTCATATGGCAGTTCTATTCCCAGTTTTTTAAGGAATCTCCACACTGTTCTCCATAGTGGCTGTACTAGTTTGCATTCCCACCAACAGTGTAAGAGGGTTCCCTTTTCTCCACACCCTCTCCAGCATTTATTGCTTGTAGACTTTTGGATAGCAGCCATTCTGACTGGTGTGAAATGATACCTCATTGTGGTTTTGATTTGCATTTCTCTAATAATGAGTGATGTTGAGCATCTTTTCATGTGTTTGTTAGCCATCTGTATGTCTTCTTTGGAGAAATGTCTGTTTAGTTCTTTGGCCCATTTTTTGATTGGGTCGTTTATTTTTCTGGAATTCAGCTGCAGAAGTTGCTTCTATATTTTTGAGATTAATTGTTTGTCTGTTGCTTCATTTGCTGTTATTTTCTCCCATTCTGAAGGCTATCTTTTCACCTTGTTTATAGTCTCCTTTGTTGTGCAAAAGCTTTTAATTTTAATTAGGTCCCATTTGTTTATTTTTGCTTTTATTTCCAATATTCTGGGAGGTGGGACATGGAGCATCCTGCTGTGATTTATGTCGGAGAGTGTTTTGCCTATGTTTTCCTCTAGGAGTTTTATAGTTTCTGGTCTTACGTTTAGATCTTTAATCCATTTTGAGTTTATTTTTGTGTACGGTGTTAGGAAGTGTTCTAGTTTCATTCTTGTACAAGTGGTTGACCAGTTTTCCCAGCACCACTTGTTAAAGAGATTGTCTTTTCTCCATTGTATATTCTTGCCTCCTTTGTCGAAGATAAGGTGTCCATAGGTGCGTGGGTTTATCTCTGGGCTTTCTATTTTGTTCCATTGATCTATATTTCTATCTTTGTGCCAGTACCATACTGTCTTGATGACTGTGGCTTTGTAGTAGAGCCTGAAGTCAGGCAGGTTGATTCCTCCAGTTCCATTCTTCTTCCTCAAGATTGCTTTGGCTATTCGAGGTTTCTTATATTTCCATACAAATTGTGAGATGATTTGTTCTAGTTCTGTGAAAAATACCATTGGTAGCTTGATAGGGATTGCATTGAATCTATAGATTGCTTTGGGTAGTATACTCATTTTCACTATATTAATTCTTCCAATCCATGAACACGGTATATTTCTCCATCTGTTTGTGTCCTCTTTGATTTCTTTCATCAGTGTTTTATAGTTTTCTATATATGAGTCTTTTGTTTCTTTAGGTAGATATATTCCTAAGTATTTTATTCTTTTTGTTGCAATGGTGAATGGTATTGTTTCCTTAATTTCTCTTTCTGTTTTCTCATTATTGGAGTATAGGAATGCAAGGGATTTCTGTGTGTTAATTTTATATCCTGCAACTTTACTATATTCATTGATCAACTCTAGTAATTTTCTAGTAGAGTCTTTAGGGTTTTCTATGTAGAGGATCATGTCATCTGCAAACAGTGAGAGTTTTACTTCTTCTTTTCCTATCTGTATTCCTTTTATTTCTTTTTCAGCTCTGATTGCTGTGGCCAAAACTTCCAAAACTATGTTGAATAGTAGTGGTGAGAGTGGGCATCCTTGCCTTGTTCCTGACTTTAGGGGAAATGCTTTCAATTTTTCACCATTGAGGATAATGTTTGCTGTGGGTTTGTCATATATAGCTTTTATTATGTTGAGATATGTTCCTTCTATTCCTGCTTTCTGGAGGGTTTTTATCATAAATGGATGCTGAATTTTGTCAAAGGCTTTTTCTGCATCTATTGAGATAACCATATGGTTTTTTTCTTTCAATTTGTTAATGTGGTGTATTACATTGATTTGCGGATGTTAAAAAAACCTTGCATTCCTGGGATAAAGCCCACTTGGTCATGATGTATGATCTTTTTAATATGATGTTGGACTCTGTTTGCTAGAATTTTATTAAGGATTTTTGCATCTATGTTCATCAGTGATATTGGCCTGTAGTTTTCCTTTTTTGTGACATCTTTGTCTGGTTTTGGAATTAGGGTGATGGTGGCCTCATAGAATGAGTTTGGAAGTTTACCATCTTCTGCAATTTTCTGGAAGAGTTTGAGTAGGATAGGTGTTAGCTCTTCTCTAAATTTTTGGTAGAATTCCGCTGTGAAGCCGTCTGGTCCTGGGCTTTTGTTTGCTGGAAGATTTCTGATTACAGTTTCGATTTCCGTGCTTGTGATGGGTCTGTTAAGATCTTCTATTTCTTCATGGTTCAGTTTTGGAAAGTTATACTTTTCTAAGAATTTGTCCATTTCTTCCAAGTTGTCCATTTTATTGGCATATAGCTGTTGGTAGTAGACTACTGTTTCTTGTTACGCAGTGCTAAGCGTTTGGTGGAGGTAGGCATCCTCTATCTTCTTGGTCTACTCTCAGCCTTAGACTCTGAGCACCTGGTGCTGCGCTGTACTTAATCTCTCAGTTGTGTCCAACTCTCTGCGACCCCATGGACTGCAGCCAACCAGGCTTCTCTGTCCATGGGGCTTCTCCAGGCAAGAATACTGGAGTGGGTTGACATGCCCTCCTCCTCGGGGTCTCTCCAACCTAGGGATCAAACCCAGGTCTCCTGCACTACGGGCAGATTCTTTACCATCTGAGCACCTGGTAACATTTCTCAATATTCTTGCCCCTTCTTCCCATGGAACTAAACTCTAAGTTGTATCTGTGTCGAGTCCTGGGTGGAAGAATAGGAGACTTCTGCTTTGTGTTGGTGAAGTATCCTGGCACAGCAGAATTTTCTGCCCCTATTCCAGGGCCCTAGCCCTCCCTGAGAAGCATTGGATCTTTGCCTGAGTCACAGATGTAGGACCATGTTCCCCAGCAGCTGAAGGCTTTGGCTTTGTATAAGCAAAGAGTCTGGGGAAACGCAGAAGGTTTCCTTGTCTTTCTCGCTGGTGCCGAGTCACCACGTGAAGTCTCTACCAAATGAATATGTCTCTTTCTGAACACCTGCCCAGTTGTTTCCATGAATGCCCAGTGGAGATCCATAAAAGAGAGCTTGCACATGAGTGCAATGTCCAATTATAAGCCCTCTGCCCTGCTTATTTTTTTCCCAAGTTTTAAATTGACTATTTAGCCAAAAGTTAGGTCATTAAAGTGTTAGAATGTTCTGGACCTATTGTTTTCTTTGCACGTCCATTTGCCTCCCAATATGTAAAAAGAGGATGGTGTTAATTCCCAGGGAGGATATTCTGTTCGTGTAATAAATTATTTCACATGTTTCCTTGTTCCAGTCATTATTTACTGATCTCTTCTCTTTCAATTTCAGTACCACCTGAACAAACTCCTGTGGCCCAAGACTGCTACCATGGTAATGGGCAGAGTTATCGAGGGACGTCGTCCACTACTGTCACAGGAAGGAAATGCCAGTCGTGGTCATCGATGACACCCCACCGGCATCAGAAGACCCCAGAAAGCTACCCAAATGCGTATGTCTTTGATTTTCAACCGGTAGAGGAGAACCGCCAGCTTCAATTTCTGTTTAAAGGGCTCTGCTCGAAACTAATGTCTGAGGACCAAATTTCCTTTGGCTCCAAACTGTGAGACAAAATGTCCCAGGCAGCTTGCTTTTGCGCAAAGTTTCTGAAGGAAGAGAAGCTAGAGGCTGGCTCTCTTTCCTGAGTAGTGTTTCAGAAGCAGGGTGGAACAGACAGAGGGGCTGAGGTACTGCTAGTAGAAAGCTCAAAAGATGCAAGATGATCGAAGGCTTAGAAACAGGATCATTCCACAGCTCTTGCTTACTGATCAGTGTCATCTTTCAGCCATGGAATTTTATCATTTAGTCCTCCAACTCCTGAAGTGGTTTGTGTTTGCCATTGGGTAATAAATATAAATATTTATCACCACTGGGTGATCTATGTATCACCCGCCCTGTATAGACATATTGGGTCCTGAGTGCTAGTGGTCTCAAGGAATATGAATTACCAGAGCATTAACAGCAAATGCAGGAAGGCAGATTAGAGTCAGAAAGCACACAGATACTGATACGCAAAATGGACATCAGTGGACAAATCAGTGGGCAAAACAGTGGATGAGACTAGGTCTGATCAGACCAGTTTTTCTGTGATACATGGCTGTAAAAACATGGAAAAATTTCACATGATAGACAACAAGCAGCATAGGACTGCAACTTTTCAGAAAGTAAAATAAATTAGATTGAACTTACAATGACGCTGGTTTTCTTCCTGGAGATACTTCGGGAAGAAAGTATTGCCTTGGACTGCAGTGCAAGGAAATGGAACCAAGGCAGACCACAGCAGTCTTGCTGATCTGAGGAGACAGAGACCGGAGTTGGGGCTTAGTGAGGCAGCTTGGATTGAGTAGGCTGGGTAATCTTGAGAAAGGATCTGTGCAAAGAAGGCGCTTCAGAAATACGTATGGAGTTCTCCTAAAGTCTTTGGCTGAATGCAAAGCTACACATGCCCAGGGAGAGATTCTGCAGTGAACACAGGACAGGGAACCGCGAGATAAACGGAGATTATAGAGCTCCCAGGGCACTAGGAGATTCTGTGTTTGCAGACTTGAGATTCTTACGAGCCAGAGAGGAGACACCTCAGGGACACCTTGACCATTCAGTAAGGAATCCAGAAAAGTCCCACTTTATCAGTTGTTGCATCGCCAAGTCGCGTCCAACTCTTTGCGATCCCAAGGACTGTAGCCCACCAGGCTCCTCTGTCCATTCATCAGTAGGATTAGTGTATTCCTTGGATAAAGGCTATTCTAAAAACATTTGAGCAAAGATTAAAAGCAATCCTAAAAGAATCAAAATGATCTCCAAGTAAGTTAACTGCCCACCAGAAGAAAACGCAAGGGCCTTGAGAGGACAATAACAAAAGGCTCCAATAAAACAATCTAATAAACATGGGCACAAGACTTCAACCATTTAAAAGATGTACCACAGGGAAAGATGCAAATGGTCAATAAGAACCTGAAAAAATGTTCAACATTTTAGTCATCACAGAAGCAAGAATTATAATCAAAGCCACTGCCGCCGCTGCTGCTGCTGCTGCTGCTGCTCAATCGCTCAGTCGTCTCTGACTCTTTGTGACCCCATGGACTGTAGCCAGCAGGCTTCTCTGTCCATGGGATTCTCCAGGCAAGGATATTAGAGTGGGATGCCATTTCCTCCTGCAAGGGATCTTCCCCACCCAGGGATGGAACCTGTGTCTCCTGCATTGCAAGCACATTCTTTTACCACTGAGCCACCAGGGAAGCCGCTATAACCACAATGAGATACTACCCAATACCCAATGGCAATGACTGTTACTAAAAAGACAAACAGTAAGAAGTGGTTCCGAGGATGGAGCAGGGACAGCTGTCATACATGGTGTGTTTCCATGTGTGTGTGCTGACTCATGTCCCACTCTTTGGGACCCCGTGGACCGTAGCCTGTTTGGCTCCTCTGTTCATGGGATTTCCCAGGCAAGAATACTGGAGTGGGTTGCCTTTCCTTCTTCAGGGTATCTCCCTGACCCAGGGATCAAACCCACGTCTCTTACATCTACAAAAAGATCTACCAGAAAGTTCTTAGCAGCTTCATTGCTAAAATAACCCCAAACTGGAAGCCACTTCAGTGGTCACCAATAAGAACATGAATAACTGGTAAGATACTCATACCATGGAATACTATTCAGAAATGAAAAGGAACAAGTTACTGATACCCCAAAATTGCATGGGTAAAGCTCAAAAACACCGAGAGAAGGGTATATCCTTACATGAGTCTATTCATATGAAGTTCTGGAGTAGAACTCAATAATATTTGCTTCTGGGGGGAGGGCAGCCAAGACTGAGCAGTGTGACCCAAGGGAGGTTTCTGGGGGGTGATGGGCATGTTCTCTGTCACAGCAGGAGTGTGGGTTATGCAAGTGTGTGTGTTCACCAAAACTCATCCATCAAAGTACCTCTACCGAAAAAAGAGAGCAGGAGCCTGTTTCCTGTGATAAGCCTTTCTCACACATCCAGTTGCTTGGAAACCTGCTGACAGCCTTCTTCAAATTATGGACCTGGGCCTGAGATGGTCACTTGTCTATAGTCCCTAAAGATACAGTGTTGGATTCCCATAGAACATTGGATGTTCCAAGTGATCTCATGAGTCACAGAGTGTGAGTCTAAGTTCCAAAGGGGAGTCCAAGGCTGAGACTTCTGAGAGGCTGGGGCAGAGTCCTCGGGAGGCCCCAGGGGTCCAAGCTGCCCGGTGAGCCCCAGGCTTCTCCTCTGCTATTTCTGACTCAGCTCCCACAGAAGCCCTGGTCTACCCAGACGTCCCCCTTCCTCCCTTTGGCCCCACTGTCCTTTAGTTACATCCCTTTCCCTTGGTCCCCGAGCGGCTGCAGGTAGATGAGCCCGGGGCTTCTTCGTGCGTGCCCCAGAATGCATCCTCTGGAAACCTCATCCAGCTAGTTTCCCAGGAAGCTGCCACAAGCCTTCCGAACCCCCAGCCCACTTGATCTGCCTATGCTATTTACAGTAATATTACTGCCATGAGTTTTTGTTTCATTGTAAAATACAGTAGGGCTTTCCAAGTGGCTCTAGTGGGAAAGAATCTGCCTGCCATTGCAAGAGACTGGAGTTTGATCCCTGGGTCAGGAAGATCCCTGGAGTAGGAAATGGCACTCCACTCCAGTATTTTTGCCTAGAAAATTCCATGGAGAGAGGAGCCTGGTGGGCTACAGTCCATACGGTTCCAGAAATTGGGACTACAACTGAGCGCGCGCGTGCACACACACACACACACACACACACACACACACACACACAATACACTATGAGTAAACAGACTAAGAGGGTTGACCTGGGAATATCATCATCTTGTATGTCTTTTCTGCCTTGGATAAATATGTTTTAGTTCCAACTTCCATAGCCCTACTCACACAGAAGAGAAAACCAGAGATATAGATATATTTGTTTGTACGCAAAAAATCTAAAATATGTGCTTCCAAATCTATATTGGTTATCCCTGGAGAATTTATTTAACACTCCCAGGGAGAGGAAAACATTCTGATACTTCCTCTTATATATGTATATGTGATCTGTTTTTATGTGCAACATGTATTACTTTTGATTATTTTAAAATAAAAATTACAACCTACTTTAAAAAACTGACCGAGTTCTTTAGAAATTCAGGACCATCTGTGCCTGTGACATTATAATAATATTTGGCACCTTTGGTACCTTGGACTTCCCTTGTGGCTCACCTGGTAAAGAATCCGCCTGCAATGCAGGAGACCTGGGTTTGATCCTTGGGTTGGAATGATCCCCTGGAGAAGGGAAAGGCGACCCACTCCAGTATTCTGGCCTGGAGAATTCCAAGGACTGTGTAGTCCATGGGGTCGCCAAGAGTCGGACACGATTGAGTGACTTTCACTTTCACTTTGGTACCTTAATGGAAATATTTCAGCCACTTTGTTGTAACAAAATTCAGAGGGTGCTGGGGTGTCCCTGAAGATTCGCTCACCTCTCGTGACCTCTATTGCTGTGGAATTTACAGCGGCTTGACAATGAACTACTGCAGAAATCCAGATGCCGATAAGAGCCCCTGGTGTTATACCACCGATCCGAGCGTCAGATGGGAGTTCTGCAACCTGAAGAAATGCTCAGAAACACCAGAGCAGGTGGCAAACACTCCTGTGCCTCCCCAAGCCCCAAGCGTAGAGAATCCTCCTGAAGTAGGTAAGAAGTCTGTGGCCAGACATCCGTGTACTCAGGTAGAGAGATTATAAGAGGTGGAGAATCTTCGGGAGGCAGAGGCTTCATTGCTGTGGGGGGACTGGAGTGCTGGCTGAGTCTGCGATGGGGAAGGCTGCCTCAGGGCATCATCTGGGGAAGCCAGAGCTGCTATTGCTGGCCTGATGGGGGTGGGCATGTCTTTAGGAGTTGAAAGGTAATTGAATGAACTTGTGGACCCAGCAGGGGAAGGAGAGGGTAGGACGAATTGAGCAACTAGCATTGACATATATACACTATTACGTGTAAAATAGAGAACTAGTGGGAAGATGCTATATAATACAGGGAGCCCACCCTGGTGTTCTGTGATGACCTAGAGAGATGGGATGGGAGGGGGGTTGTTGTTTGTTCTTTTAGTTGCTCAGTCATGTCCAACTCTTTGCGACCCCATGGACTATAGCCCGCCAGGCTCCTATGTCCATGGGATTCTCCAGGCAAGAATACGGGAGTGGGCTGCCATTTCCTTCTCCAAGGGAGGGGAGAGGAAGGCTCAAAAGGGAGGATATATATATATATAAAAAATTATGATTGATTCACATTGTTATATGGCAGAAATCAACACAACATTGTAAAGTGATTACCCTTCAATTAAAAAAAGAAAAAGAAAAGTAATTGGTTGTGAGGGATGGATACAGTTTTGAACCTGGGTGGATTGAGAGGATGATGAAGGTGGCCAAAATAGGACATTCTAGAAAAGCAAATCTCTGCCTTTTGCGTGGAGGGATAGAAAGGACCGATTTGGTTTTGAATGTACAGAGTTAGGAGGGCTAGGAAGACTGTCAATGATCACCTCCAACAAAGGCTTGGAGAGAAGCAGACATGTAGCTCCAAGGGTCTGGGGCCCTGAGGATAAGAATGTCACCCGAGGTGGGAGACAAAGGATAACCAGGCTCTTCTCCGCTTCCCCGGCCCTTTGCCCGCGTGTCGCCCCATGTGCTGAGCCTCTGGTCCTGTAGCTGTCAGGCGGCAGGAGTACTCAGTCCTCCAACAGGATGAGGTCACAGAGGGGACTGACGCTCCCCTGGCATGAAAGCTCAGTGGTCTCATGGCTTGTCTGATCACTTTTGGGTAATCCAAGATCAGACAGAAACGATTAAAGTGAGGACTTGGTTTCAAGTTGAGACCCCCTCTCCTTCCGGAGGTGGACTTGGCTCCTCTGAGATGCTGGAGAACCTTACCTACTGCTCCCTACTGTCCCCCCTGCTCTATATGTAGGACCAGCTCATCTCTGCCTCCCTTTCTTGGTGAGACTTTGGGTGCCATGCCCCAGCTGGGGATCCCTCCTGATGAGACCTCACGTGGACTCAGGTGGTCCTCCCACATGATGCCCCACGTGTGGTCCTGGGTAACTCACACAGCCTGGTCCTGGCACACACACGAGGCAGCCCAGCACAGCCCTGCTCCTTGGCCAAGCGGCCAGCTGGCCCAGCTTTTGCTGTTTGGATTTTCCAACGGCCCATCAGACACTGTGCGCTGGGTCCCCATATGTAACACTTATCAAGGGCTCAAGCCTCATCTCCAAGGCGTGAGGTGAGGGAGGAGTTTGGGGAAGGGACCTCTAGCTATCTCTTTATTACCTCTTTCATCCCAGAAGGTGGCAGAGCTCTGGGCAAAATAATATACTTTTATAAAATCCTTTTCCATCTGCACTCTTTCTCCATCCTTGTCGAGAGTGAGTTGTTCAAGGATCATCTAACACTTTGTAGTGGCATCTGTGTTACCTCTCAGTCTGTTACCTAACTGAGTATCTTAGTGTCCCCGCCGAAGTTCCCATTCTAACACCCAGACTTGTGATTCCTTCTGAGACAAGAGCATCTCTGGCGACTTGTTAAAAAAATCGTCAGAGCTCACTGAAGCCTCCAGGGCTCCTGTGTTCCAAAGGACGTGACCACAGCCTGTCCTGAGAGACGCCGAGCGCTGCGGCGTTTGCTCCTTGTCGCTGGGTCAGTGTGGGGCAGGTGACACCGTTCCCTCTTCCCTCCAGACTGCATACTCGGGACTGGCAAAGGCTACCGCGGCAAGAAGGCCACCACAGTGGCCGGTGTCCCCTGCCAGGCGTGGGCGGCCCAAGAGCCCCACCGACACAGCATCTTCACTCCAGAGACAAACCAACAGGCAGGGCTGGAGAAGAACGTAAGCCACTTTGATTCGGAGTCTGTGTTGCCTTTTTTTGACCCACCTTCGCAAACCGAATTGAACCTCTGCTCCAGAGAGGCTGCCTGACTGAGCGTTGGTGTAGGGTGGGGAGGGGAGGCCAGAGGGTTCAGGGGACCGAACCTGTGGCCCGACGGCCTCAGCGTTGGGGGCACAGTTAGCGCAGGCCGGCCACCCCCTAGCTTCTTATGTCTTTCATTTGCGACACTTCCTGCCTGCTTTTGTGACTGGTTTATAGTTTCCAGTGTTTGTCCTCTAGGTCCCGGTGATCAAACGTGACCTTCATGACACTGTAGCTGGATGTTCCTAAAAAAAAAACTGGATGGGCCATCAGGTCTCAGCTAGGATTTCCCCCACACTCACACAGTGAATGAAGGGTTTCCTCTGGGGGGTGTAGAGAGAACGGAAGATGCAGTCTTTCCATGGCTGACCCACGGAGGTTGCCGGGGCTAGGAGAATAAGCAGTTCTGGAGCAGCAGTGAACGGGAGTCATCAGGCACAGGACTGACCTGAATGAGGGCCTGTCCCATGTCCACAGTCCTCTCTTACTGGGTGACTATGGGCCCTGCTGACACAGGCTGCAGGGGAGGCCCGTTTATATAATCTCCAACCTCAAGACCCCTCAGGGTCTACACCCCTTCTCCAGGGCAGCGGCCTCACGGTTCAAGCTCCTTCTTAATGAGGAGACGTGACCGATGGCATTCTATGAGTCAGAGGCTTCGTAAGCACCCTGAAAAGTGACTCTGCCCATCTCTCTGCCAAAGAAACATGACCTTTCATCTTCTAAGGACAGAAGTGAAATCGATGTCTGTGCCTCGTATCTATCACCTTCTCTGCCGTGCCCTGCCCTGGCATGCGCCCTCCCCCAGATACCTGCCTCTTTTTCCAGTACTGCCGTAATCCTGACGGTGATGTCAACGGTCCCTGGTGCTACACGACGAACCCAAGGAAACTTTTTGACTACTGTGACATCCCTCATTGTGGTAAGCTGCTGTCTCTTTTGGAAGGAAATGGCTTCTAAATAAATGTGGTGTCACCTGGTCTCTGATTTGCAAGATGAGAGTTTGGGCTGAGCACTTCTGGGCAGCAGAGGGTCCCCTCTCCCCCAGAGCCCTCTTTTCATCCTGGGCCTCTTGAATCAGTCCTCCTCGTGGCCCCCCTTTATAGGCACTCCCCTCCTCCAATAGTTTAAACAAAATACACACAAAATCCTCCCAAAGAGCAAGTTCAGAGGTGAACCCTTTAGCCTCCAGAGGGCTCCACTGACCTCTCCAATGTCTGGGGCAGGATGCCTGAAAAACAAATTCAGAGTCACTCAGATGGGAAACTCTCTTTCAGCAGCTGAGAAGTAAGAAAGAAAACACAGACAGCAGGAAACAAATAAAAATATAGCGTCTATTGTAAACCTATATACTGTCATCCTAAGAACTCAGTGAACATGACTCCTTACTAAGGCCCGACGTTCCTTATCCTAGGATGACTATGCATTAGCCAGACATTCGCCAGACAACGTAGAGAAAGCTTGCTTGAGTTCTTTCCTTGTTTCTCAGACTTTTCTGGGGAGTGAGAAGCTTGGATCACGGAAAGGGGAGTTGACCTTTGTTCTGAGAAGTCTGGTCTAACAAGTCCATGGGTAGGTCTGGAGAACAACGTAAACTGCTTTGGTTCAGACCCTATTTTACTCTCCACTGACCCATCTTTGCAGACGGATTCTGTCTTGATTCTTGGTAATCAGCCTGGACTTCTCCATGGCACGGTTTGATGGCTTGCATTTGTGCCTGCCACGTGGGGGGATGGAGGGTAGAAGGTGCAGCTGCAAAGTCACTGAAGTCCACGTCCAGAGGTGATTTGGGAGGCAGCTTGGGGAAGGGGTTGAGAGCACGGAGCCACCGTCAGGTTGCTTCGGGTCGCTCCTGCCTAGAGCAGGGCGAGGAGGGCGAGGCCAGGGTGAAGGAGGGATTCTCCTTGGCCGCTGTCACCATGCTCCCTGGGCTGAGGAGGAGCGTGTAGCAGACTGCTTCTCCACTGTGTTTTCTCAGTTCTCCAGACGCTGTCTCAGTGGCCCCCCACCTGAGGGTCCCTGGTGGGGTGCGTGCCTCCTTTTCTGCTCCTCCCTCCTACCCTTCAGCTTTCTGGAACCCCCACTGCCTCTTGGGGCGCAGGCTCGCTGACTTGGACAGGGTGCCTATCTAGCACAGTTGCCTTTAAGTTGTCGTATATCACGCCATTCCTGCCCCGGGCTCTATAGCTGTGCCAGGGAGTCATGCACCTCTGATGCCCACAGAAAGGGACCTACAGTAATATCCCAGGGGCAGCCCTCAGCCACCAGCAGACGCTACAGGCTTCTCAAGTGTCAGGAGGCCTGGGGATCCTTCTGCAGGAAATAGGTCTCAACATCAGCCCACGCGGTCTGATGGCATGCCCACATCAGGATGAAATGGGGGACTGCACAGTCCACTGGGACAGTCCTTTCTCCATCCTTTCCTCTTTTGTTCATCTCTAAGAACCTGGGTCTTTTCCATCCTTGACCTGGGTGAGGATACCAGAATCGTTCAGTTCAGTTCAGTCACTCAATCGTGTTCGACTCTTTGTGACCCCATGGACTGCAGGACGCCAGGCTTCCCTGTCCATCACCAACTCCCGGAGCTTACTCAAACATGTCCATCAAGTTGGTGATGCCATCCAATCATCTCATCCTCTGTCGTCCCTTTCTCCTGCCTTCAATCTTTCCCAGCATCAGGGTCTTTTCCAATGAGTCAGTTCTTCGCATCAGGTGGCCAAAGTATTGGAACTTCAGCTTCAGCATCAGTCCTTCCAATGAATATTCAGGACTGATATTCTTTTGGATGGACTGGTTGGATCTCCTTGCAGTCCAAGGGACTCTCAAGAGTCTTCTCCAACACCACAGTTCAAAAGCATCAATTGTAGAAGAGGCCATTTCTTTCTTTTTTATATTATTTGTCGGTACCTGGTCTTAGTGGCAGGCATACAGGACCTGGTTCTCTGACCAGCGATTGAATCTGGGCTCCTGCATTGGGAGCGAGAACCCTGGACCTGGACCACCCGGGAAATTCCAGGAGGACATTTCTTGAAGTCTACACATGGAGGTTTATCTTACATCTCTCTGGGGCATCTTTGGGGCCTCTGTTGAGCCTTCCAATGTAACATCTTCCTACACGCCCACCTATCAGAATGTAAAGATTACAAATGTCAGCTATTAATATTTCCTTTTTCCTAGTGCTTAGAGCAATGCCTGGCACTACACATGTATATTTGAACACATATTTGCTCAGTGAGTAAATAAATAAATGAACTCTCAAATGACAGCTCCTCCGGTATGACAGGTCAGTGCTTAAAAGGGTGGCTCTCCCAGGTTAAGGGGACTTTTTGTGTGTACTTGTACGGTTTTTGTTAATTTTATTTGATTTTTCAGAATGTGAAATCTCTTTGAGTTATGACTTTTTAAAAAGGTTATTTTCTTTTTTTTCCTCTTTTTTAAAAAAGGATTTTTATTGCTCATTCCCTGGGAGATTTTGGATTTCCTTTATCTAAGTGAGAAATTTCCTAATAACCATTTTCCTTAAAATTTCCAAACTTGACATTGTTTGTAATGCACATGGAAAACATCTTTAAAATGAAAAAGTACCACTGATTAACTTTTTAGGCTACACATAAACTTCTTTAAGCAACTCACCTGAAAAATTTGTGTACATATTCTGTATTATTAAAACAAATGGCACCATGCAAACTGCAGAGAATAGCATAAGTAAAACAATTTGAAATCAGAACTATATTCTATTCAGCCCAGTATTCTGCTTCTCAATTTTACCAAGGGCTTGTGTGAGTTTTCTCTTTAATAATAACCTCAAAAATTGAAAGATCCCCATTTTAAATATAATTTTATTTATTTATATTCATTTATTTTAAGTTGTAAATTTTTGTTAATTGGGTTTAAAACTCATTTCAATTCCATCAACACAAACAGTACAAATAGTAAGCATTGTAATTAAAAATAAGTAGAACTTCAGTTTTGTTTTAAATAGTGAGACCAGGGTACCATAATATCTGTGGTGATTCTTTCCTTATTCCATTTCTGTAAGTCTACTCTGTGTAAGGCACAGTAGGAGAAATTAAGGTCAGTATTAGAAAGTAGGATTTCATTATATTGCATGCTTCTTTAGAAAAAAAAAAAAACCTTCTATATATAGATTTTCAGAATAGGCCAAGACAATTGGAAAGGTATTTGGAAAATCTAGATTCCAGCTTCACTAGAGGATAAAAATCTCTTGATTGATTAAAACTTTTCATGTAATATTATTATTAACTATGACTTATGCTTCTATTTTTGAAGATCCTAAAGGGCTCCAGACAATGGAGAAGCATTTTATGGATACCTTGTATACCCCCTGAACCATTTTAGGCATTAGTGAGTGATACCAACCAGAGATGGAGCACTAACCCTAATCTCCTGGAGCCCTGCATGCCAGGTGGAGACAGAAAGCAGGTGGGAGATGAATAGAGAGGCAAATGAGTGGAAGTCATCCCTGAGGTGCTGGGTTAGTCTTGGAAGGCTTCCTGGAAGAGGTGTCCTGAAACTGGCCAAGAGAAAGCATTATTTCAGTTTAGGATAGTTATCCTTCCTACACACACGTGCGCGCACACACACACACACATACATGCACACACAGAGATTCATAATTAAAAAATACTCTTATTGCCTTCCAATGGGGATGACAATTATGGTTTTCAGCAAACTTTACATGGTTCAGTTGATGGTGGTGGTTATGATGGGAGTAACAATACAGTGTCTAGATATATCACCTCAAGTCAGAATAGCAACTTGTGTCAGTCAAGCTCTTCTCCACAAAACTCTCATTCTAATGCCTAACTCTTCCCAATTTATTTAATCACTTCCTTAAGAAAACAGTAAAATAGAAAAGCACTTATATTTTCTAGAAAGGAGAGGGTTCTGTGTTGTCTACTACCATTTCTTGCAACTCAGAAAAAAAATTCCAAAAGATGTTTATGAGTTTACTATTTCATTTGAGTTGGGGATGTGAAAAATTCAGTGCTTCGGCCACGAGTCATGACTTTATTGTGAGTTGCTCTCTTTCACGTCTTCAAATGCAAATTTTCCCACGTTGTGCCACAGAGTCTTCTTCATTCGACTGTGGAAAGCCAAAGGTGGAGCCGAAGAAATGTTCTGGAAGGATTGTAGGTGGGTGTGTGGCCAACCCCCACTCCTGGCCCTGGCAAATCAGCCTTCGGACAAGGTAACACCATTTCCAGAAATGATTTATTCCATCCTTCTGGGTACACCCTGCAAAACCTTTCTTGGGATTGACATATATACACTGCTGTGTATAAAACTGGTCACTGATGAGAACTACTGCACAGCTCAGGGAATTCTACTCCATGCTCTCTGGTGACCTAAATGGCAAGGAAATCCAAACAGGAGGGGGGCTATCTGCATATGTACAGCTGATTCACTTTGCTGCATGGCAGAAACCAACACAACGCTGCAAAGGAGCTATACTCCGATGAAAAGTAAACAAACAGAAAACCTTTCTACATTCAACTAAATCCACATACCCCCAGTATCAGAACCTGCCTCTAAGTTCAACAAAGGAGTAAGGAAAACTATAAAAAATTTTTTTCTGTGTTTGTAAATTGAAGTATAGTTGCTGTACAATATTATATAGGTTTCAGGTTTGCAATATGGTGATTCACCATTTTTAAAGGTTATACTCCATTTATCATTATAAGATATAACGTAATAAAATATTGGCTATGTCCCCTATGTTGTACAATATATACTTGTGGCTTATTTTATAACTAATAGTTTATACCTCTTAATCCCCTACCCCTGTATGCCCCCCCCATCCCCTCTCCCCACTGGTAACCAAAAGTTCTTTCTCTATATCTGTGAGCTTGCTTCTTTTTTAAAATGTCCTTTTCTATGTTATTTAATTTGAAAATAATTTGAAATTAGAATCTTTTTTTTTTTTTGATCTGGGTAGCTGTCATCAGAATTGTTAAATGTAGCAATTAACACTAAGTTCCAATACTGCTGGAAAAGTATGAAAGATGCTTTGAGGGTTTATATAGATACCCACTGTGGCTTTGTAAAATGAAGACAAAGGGATATTTTTAGAAATGAGACACCTCGTGGGGGAGGGTAAAGATAAAATTATCTATAATATTGATATATCACAGATTCAGAGTCTTTTTCCCTTCCTTCAACAGTTTTGTGAACTACTTAATTTAATCAAAAGATGCTCACCCATATCAAAAACACCCCTTCTTCAGTGGAGGGTAGCTCAGGATCGCCGTAACTGAAGCGTGATCATCCCAGTCCTCCAGGGCCCAGACGGTTCTGGTGATCTTTCACTGTTGTTAGCGTTTGATCAGCCCCTTTTCCAGGGTGTCCCATTCAAAACATACACGCAAAACGGGCTGATCCGCCTGTTGATGATTCCTCCTCGCACGGCTGCACCAATGCGCATGCGCCCAAAAGCGGTGCTCCAGGGTCTTCCTTCCGTTCGCTGGTGAGATGCTGTCGAAATGCTCGGTTCCAGTCTGTTTTCTTGTGTGGCTGCGTTGGCTGTTCTTTTCTTTGCCTTATCACGTAGTAACTGCTTGCGATACCTGATCCTGCGATACTGCTTTCACGAATTTCCTAGTCCTTCTTTCCCAAGCTGCGCTGGGGTCTGTTTCCTGATTGATAGTTGCCTTGCTGGCTACCATTCACTTGCATCTGTGTCCCTTCCATGGTCTGCAGAGCGGCCCACACGAGTTTTATGAGCTATGTTGCACCCCAGCAGTTCTACAACGTGAATGATTTAGGGGACGTTTCCCCCACCCCAAAGCGAACTTTCCCAAATAACGTGAGCAGATGCCCTGGAATCATGGGCCACTCAGGATCCCATTTGGCTGCCTAAAGAATGACTCGTCAGGCCTTACATAGATCTCATCCAAAAGAAACAAAAGAGACCTCAAGGGGCTGGAGTCCAGGGCCGAAGGGCCTCCTGTTGGAGCCATACCGCTTTGCTCCCCTGTGGACAGGCCTGGCCTGAGCCACAGCCCCCCCCCCCCCCGCACCCCAAGTGGTCGGGTGACCTCCTGAGGACCCACTAACTGCAGGAAGCTCAAAACACCTACCGTCCTGACAGCCACCTCATCCTTTGGGAACATTAGCGACCTCGAAGCAGAGGGAGCACCACTTTCAGACTTTCTGTAGAATTAAATCATCAGATTTAACTAAAATCCTGGCACATTTTCCTTCCAGACTGAAGGGGCACTTCTGCGGAGGAACTCTAATATCCCCAGAGTGGGTGCTGACTGCTGCCCACTGCCTGGAAAAGTATGTGTTAGGGGACCCAAGACGCGAAGACTTCCTTGTCTTCAAGACTCCCTGCCTCCTTTTCTTCATCTTCTCCCTCCCCTCTCTCTTCCCTCATCTCCTTCCCTCTCTTCCTTCCTTCCATGGTGGTGGCACTGGGGGCGGGGGGTGGATGTGCAGGGCAGAATTGCCAGGGCCGCTGGATGGGAGAGGAGGGGGAGTTTCTAGAGAGAAACCAAGAAGGCAGACCCAGTCGGCAGGTTGCTGCAGGATCGACAGCATGACAGAGCCGTACGCCAGGAGGGGCATGGGTCTCCGCAGGCCCCCCGACCTGGCGTCTGCCCTGTGCCAACCTCCGTGTTGGTTTCATTCTCCCTCGCGGTCTGAGAACCTTCCTTAACCGCCATGTTCAGGAAGACCGGGAACTTATTTCTTGTCATTCAGAGGTCTCTGATTGTAGGTAGCCGAGCGGGGAGGAGACGCAGTGTTTATGGCTCCAAAGGGCACCCAGCGCAGGGCTGGCCCCTATTTTGCTGCTAATGCAGATGTCTTCTCTAGTATACGGCCGTCAATCTACAAGGTCATCCTGGGTGCACACAGCGAGATGGCCCGGGAAGAGAGTGTCCAGGAAATACCAGTGTCCAGGATGTTCCCGGGGCCCCCTGAGGCGGACATTGCCTTACTCAAGCTGAGCAGGTACTGCTTTGCCCACGACTTTCACCTTGTAAGCCGTGAGAACTTTTGCTCGTGGCTGGGTTTGCGAGCCGTAACAGTTGTGTGGGGCTGGCACCAGCTTGGACCCCAAAGGCATCAGGCTTTGGGAAGAGCATTGACCTTCAAGTGAGGAAACCTGGGCTCAGCCCTGCTCGCCTCCTACAGGGGGCGGTGTGAGGATGGAGGTGGGGGGCGGGGAGAATACAGGTGAAGGTGACAGCTAAGGGGTGTTCTTCCCACACCGTCATGACGAAGGCGTTAGGACTCCATTTCCTCACGTGGAAAAAGAGAGTGTTGAAACATGAGATACAGGTTACCCCTAATATTCTCTCACTTAATAAGTTCCCCTGGGGCTTCCCCGGTGGCTCAGACAGTAAAGCGTCTGCCTGCAATGCGGGAGGCTCGAGTTCAGTCCCTGGGTTGGGAATATCCCCTGGAGAAGGCAATGGCACCCCACTCCAGTACCCTTGCCTGGAAAAATCCCATGGATGGAGGAGCCTGGTAGGCTACAGTCCATGGGGTGCAAAGAGTTGGACACAACTGAGCGACTTCACTTTCAATAAATTCCCCAGTCAGCTAGTGTACATTCATAATCAAAGAATTACTCAGTTATTCCAGCTTGACAGTCTCTTTTCAACATAATGATATGCTCGGGGGAATCAAATGCGATTATGTATGTCAAAGCACTCTAAACAAGAAAGGCAGTGCGCACACACACTCACAATTCACAAGAGCACGTTCGTCTTCCCGTCTCTGGTATTACGTTTCCATTAAATGGGTGTTTTCTTAAGTCTGACAAGATGATCCATGTTTTTTTTTTCTGTCACTTAAAAGTTAGCGGTATTTGGAGACAGGTCCCAAGAGAGTGAGCTAAATAAAGAGACAGCTATTTCGAGAATAGTCACGAGATGGACAGCCAAAATGGTGGGCGTAGCCCACCAGCTGTGCCTGATGGATCCCAAATGACAGGGGGCAGTAGTGACTGTGAGGAGGATGGCCAGGCCAGTGCGAGGCCAGCGGTCAAGGGTCTGAGGGGGGCTCTCTGGGTCTGGGCAGAAACACGTCATGAGTTTCCTGGGTCAGTCCACTGAGGAGTGACTCCCTCCTAGAAAGGGAAGACAGGGCCTTCTCAGCTTAGCCTGCTTCTTCTCCTTTCCTCACAGCACCCTGGGCCGTCAGGAGGCTCTGTGGCTCAAACAGATGATTTAGTAGACGTGGGGTTCTGGACGTGTTCTCTGATAGACTGATATGTTTGTGCCTCAGGCCCCCCACACCCCAGGAGTCTCAGTCTTCGGCATTCCATGAGAGCAACCAATACGTGAGCATGGGCCACTCCTTGTGAGAGGCCAGGGCTCTTCTGGTGACCCCAAGAGGATGGCAGTGATTCAGCTGCTCAGTCGTGTCCGACTCTTTGCAACCCCATGGACTATAGCCCTCTAGGCTCCTCTGTCCATGAGATTTCCCAGGCAAGAATACTGGAGTGGGTAGCCATTTCCCCTTCCAGGGGAATCTTCCCCACCCAGGAATCGAACCTGCGTCTCCTGCATTGGCAGCTGAATTCTTTACCACTGAGCCACCTGGGAAGCCCTACCAAGATAGAATCAAGTCTAAAAAAATCGAAGTTCTGATGTTTGATTCTCTGGAATTCTAAGGCATGCAAAAGTTTTTTTTTTTTTTTTAAAAAAAAACATACTACTTTGTTTATGCAAGGTGATTACTTCTAATCCTCTTTCATTTGGTGTCTTGCATTGTATCGGATTCTGATAGCCATGGTGTTGTAACATTTATGGGTGAGGAATCTGAGGACCCCCAAAGATGGAACAGCTTGCTCCTGGTGACACAAGGCACTTGCTATTTTTAAAGTCCTGTATTTCAGCTGGATGGTTCACCTATTGAACCCTATTAACTTGATATAAAAGTGTGCATGGTATAAAATTCCCATAGTGCCAGAATAGACAAGGAAAGTCATTGTCATCTCTGCTGCCACCTCTGGTTTCTTGTCCACAACTGGTACCTTTTAAATAAAACGTACTACTTGTTTAACTCGTAAGATACTATAGGCAAATGTGAGGGTGAAAAGTTGTTTTCAGCTGTCAGTGAAGCAAGGAAATACCAGCTGGGAGGGCTCTGGCGACTTCATTTCCCTTTACTTACTAACGGGCTTCCCTTGTGGCTCAGCTGGTCAAGAACCCACCTGCAATGCGGCAGACCTGGGTTCAATCCCTGGGTTGGGAAGATCCCCTGGAGAAGGGAAAGGCTACCCACTCCAGTATTCTGGCCTGGAAAATCCCATGGACAGAGGAGCCTGGTAGGCTGCAGCCCATGGAGTCACAAAGAGTCAGACACAACTGAATGACTAACACTTTTACACTTACATTTTCAATCAATGAATGGCAGATGTCTCCCAGCCAGGCAGTCAAATGCAACTTTTGATGTTTTCCTTTCAGGCCTGCCATCATCACTGATAAGGTAATCCCAGCTTGTCTGCCATCCCCGAATTATGTGGTCGCGAGCCGGACAGAATGTTACATCACTGGCTGGGGAGAAACCAAAGGTAAGACAAATTTCACGACTCACATGATGAACTGCTTCTGACTTACAGCCTACGTGAGAAAATGGGCATGTGCACCAATTTCTGCCGGCGAGTGAGGTCCACTCCCTTCCTGACTTTGTCTGGGCACCTGCCCGGTCTCCATAATCGGTCATCCGTGGACAGGGATGAGGGGAGGGGTAGTGTTTCCTTGAGACTCTCAGCCCATAAATCCAATGCTAATACCATCTCCTCAGCTAAGTAGGGTGTTGACACAGCTACAGATTAAGGGTCTTAGATTATTTATGTGAGCTTAACCACACAGAGTTCTTAAACATAGTGCGAGTCAACAACAAAATGATAGTTCAACCTGTCTCCCCAGATTCCCACACAGTCTGTGTCTGTGTGGAGAGGCTGTTGCGGGTGGGGCAGACTGACAGCTGGGGGCCGAAAGAAAGGTCCCAATTCTAGGAAAGTGTTTGGCCTTGGTGGACGGGGTGAGGACAGAGAGGAGACGTTTATGCGGGATCCTGGATCAGCACTCAAACTGTAATCTGGGGATCCCATCTTCCCTTTGCAGTTTGTCCTGCATTATATTATAATACAAATTATTGTTATATCCTTCAGACTCGGGCCTAGGACCATTATGAGGATGTCTTAGATCTCTGCCTCACTTTCTTGGAAGTGCTGGTGGAGGACATCAGAGCGGAAGTCAGGAGCCCTGGAACATAGTTCTGCCTCTGCCACTGGCTAGGGAAAAGGGAGCAGTCACCTTACCTCTTGGTACCATTTGGCATCTAAACCCTCATCCATAAAATCCATGTTTTCAAATGATGTTCTCCATGTTAGCCTCAGTTTTCTCATCTGTATAAGGTCATTGTGCAGATAAAGGTAACATATATGAAGAGCTCAGTGCTTTGCAGATGGTGTTTTAGCAGCTCCTGTGCTTTTTGTACGACCACAATCACCATCACCATCTCACAGTATCACTATCGTCGTTGCTACCGTTGCCATGGACACCACCATCGCCATGGACACCACCATCGCCATGGACACCACCTTCACCATCAGCATCACGATCAACCCCCAACCCTCCCCATCATCCCCTTGGTCACCGTCATCAGGAGACATCACCTAACCCGTGTGTCGCTGAGCCCTCTGGGAACCCAGGCCAGCCAGACCCCCAAGCCCATTCACTGTTTCCTCACCCACCACCCACACTTTTCTAACCACCACCCGGCACTGGACTCCCCTGTCTCTCCAGGCTTCATCTGAATGTCTAATTTGAGAAAATGATTCTTGATCTATTCATTGGACCAGGAGTCACAAAACACAAGTGAGGTCTGTTTACCGATTTTCTATACATCAGTAATGACACTGGATCAGTCAGTGTTCTCAGCCTCTCCATGTGAAGTAGAATTCTCCCCTTTCGTCTCCAGTCTTTCCCCGTATTCCAAAGCAAGGTAAGGGTTGATGTCCAGGGGGTCGTTCAGGCCAGCCCCTCATCAGCAATTGCTGGGCTCCTTCAGGGACCTCCTTCTCCCTCCCGACTGCCCCATTGGGTCCCTGAAAGGGAAAAGTGAAAGTGAAGTTGCTCAGTCATGTCCGACTCTTTGTGATCCCATAGACTGTAGCCTACAGGCTTCTCCATCCACGGGATTTTCCAGGCAAGAGTACCGGAGTGGGTTGCCATTTTCTTCTCCAGGGGATCTTCCCGACCCAGGGAGTGAACCCTGGTCTCCCGCATTGCGGGCAGACTCTTTACCCTCTGAGCCACCGGGGAAGCCCCATCAGGGCCCTAGGTCACCCTTAGTCTCATAGCCTCAGGCCCTCAGATGTGCCATCTCTACTGTGGCCACAGGATGGCAGCACCTCTGCACACAACAACTTCTGGTCAATTAGAGAAGTTGTCCCTCGCATCATGATGTCTGTCTTTCTCAGAAAGCAGATGTCAGAGCAGGACACTTTTAAATTAATTTTCAGCAAAAATTTTTTGAGAAAGCTTCACCATCCACAAATCTACTCAATCCAAACAATACATCCCCTACTCAACGCTCCTGTGGTCAGGACCTTCCTCCCCTGCCGTACCAGCACTGGGACTCGCCCCTCTTTGTCAAACAGTGGTCCTCTTACAACCTCCTGTCAACCCCAGTGTGAGTTTTCTGAACTCAAGACAATTTCCAAGTTTGTTCAAAGCCTTTGGAGAGGTAGTATCTTATTTCTTGGCTGTTTCATGCTGGCAAAGCAAAGACTTGGTAAAACTTGTGAAAGCTGGGCTCGCAAAGTTGGAAAACTGGGTTATTTGTGAAAACAGAGACATACCTGGGTGTGTCCATCTGGAGAAACATCATTGCTTCTTGTGATTGTGCAAAGGTTCTATTTCCACTTGCCAAAGTAAAACAGTGGTTTTTCTTACACACAAAAAAGAAATACAGTGGGGAAGACAAGTACATGGAAGAGTCGTTACCGCCCTTAATTGGAAAAGGAATGTAAATTAGGAAATAAATCAAGACAGTGTCCACCTGTCACATTAGCAAGTATTTAAAAATGATTAGAAGCACTCAGAAGAATGTCATGCAGTGATTTTTTTTTTTAGTGACATTTTACACTGTCACACCTGTTTAAAGAATATTTGGCAATGATGTTGGGAGTCATGAATATGTCTCTATAATCTCTTGAAACTTAGACTTAAGAAAATACTAAGGAATATGAGCTGACAAAGGTCTGTTTAGTCAAACTATGGTTTTTCCAGTAGTCACGTATGGATGTGAGAGTTGGACCATAAAGAAGGCTGAGCACTGAAGAATTGATGCTCTTGAACTGTGGTGTTGGAGAAGACTCTTGAGAGTCCCTTGGACTGCAAGGAGATCAAACCAGTCAATCCTAAAGGAAATCAATCCTGAATGTTCATTAGAAGGACTGATGCTGAATCTGAAGCTCCAATACTTTGGCCACCTGATGTGAAGAGCTGACTCATTAGAAACAACCCTGATGCTGGGAAAGATTGAGAAGGGGATGACAGAGGACGAGATGGTTGGATGGCATCACTAACTCAATGGACATGAGTTTGAGCAAGCTCTGGGAGTTGTTGAAGGACAGAAAAGCCTGGTATGCTGCAGTCCATGGGGTTGCAAAGAGTTGTATACAACTGAGTGACTGAAGAACAGCAAAGACATGAACAGGCTTCCTAGGTGGCTCAGTGGTAAAGAATCTGCCTGCCAATGCAGGAGACACGGATCCAATCCCTAGGTTGGGAAGATACCCTGGAGGAGGAAATGGCAACTCACTCCACTGTGCTTTCTGGGAAATCCTGTGGACAGAAGAGCCTGGTGGGCTACAGTTCATGGGGTCACAAAGAGCTGGAAATGACTGAGCACACACACAAGGAATATGAATAAACTGTACAAAGAATATGAATAATATGAGTTGAGGGTTCTCTGAGTCAGGAAGATTCCCTGGAGAAGGAAATGACAACCCACTCCAGTATGCTTGCCTGGGAAATCCCATGGACAGAGGAGCCTGGTGGGCTATAGTCCATGAAATCACGATATGAATAAACTGAACAAAGAAGTGATATATTTGAGAGCAGCTGTTGGAGCCAGTGAGCATGATGGTGAAGAATCAACCTCATTGCCATGAGGTTGCAGACCCAAGTTCAGATCCCAGCTCCACCATCCTTGCTGGGTGACCTTGGGCAAACTATACCCACTTTGCCTCAGTTTCCTTAACTGTACAAACGGAATGACAAAAGGGCCTATGTCATCAGACCATTTGTGAGGGTTAAATAAACTGCACTACATAATGAGCTTGTGCCTGAAAAGGTTAATGCCCAGTAAGTGACACTTGTTCTTTGTTTTAATACTGTGGTCAACTCTGTGTAGGGCTTCCCAGGTGGTTCAGTGGTAGAGAATCGCCTCAATGCATGAGTTGCAGGTTCAATCTCTGAGTCAGGAAGATCCCTGGAGAAGGAAATGACAACCCACTCCAGTATTCTTGCCTGGGAAATCTCATGGACAGAGGAACCTGATGGGCTACAGTCCATGGGGTCACAAGAGTCAGACACGACTTAGGTACTAAACAACAACACAAACTATAACATAAAATTTACTTTTCAAACTATTTTGATGAGTACAGTTCGGTGACATTTAGTATATTCACACTGTTGAACAACCATCACCACTATTTACAGAAACCTTCAGTTCAGTTCAGTTCAGTCTCTCAGTCGTGTCTGACTCCTTGCAACCCCATGGACTGCAGCATGCCAATCCCTGTCCATCATCAATACCTGGAGTTTACTCAAACTCATGTCCATGGAGTCGGTGATGCCATCCAACCATCTCATCCTCTGTTGTCCCCTTCTCCTCCTGCCATCAATCTTTCCCAGCATCGGGGTCTTTTCCAATGAGTCAGTTCTTTGCATCGGGTGGCCAAAGTATTGGAATTCCAGCTTCAGCATCAGCCCTTCCAATGAATATTCAGGACTGATTTCCTTTAGGATGGACTGGTTGGATCTCCTTGCAGTCCAAGGGACAGAAATCTTGCTTCAGCCCAAAAGGAAATCCCAAATGCATTAGGTAGTCACTCCCCACTCAAATATTAATTATAAAGATGAATTATAAAATACATGAAACCTTATGTAATATTGATACTTTCAAAGGTCAAAAAGAAAAGAAAAAGAATTCCAGTAGTTTGGGAACTGACTCCTTGTCTTATGCAACCTCATGGATAAACCAGAGACCTGCCATCGCTGCTCTGCTGTTCTGGAAGTTCCCTTGTGGACATAGTTCAGATCCAGTAACCCTTTCTTTCATCTTTCTCAACACAGGCACTTACGGTGCAGGCTTCCTGAAGGAAGCGCGGCTGCCCGTGATTGAGAACAAGGTGTGTAATCGCTACGAGTATCTCGACGGGAAGGTCAAGTCCACGGAGCTGTGTGCGGGCCATCTGGCCGGAGGGACTGACAGCTGCCAGGTAAGAAAAGATGAGAGAGATCAGTGTTCATCTTGCGCCGGCTGGCCTCAGCCCCTTGGACGTTTCAGCCCCAAAGCAGCAAATTTGAGCAGGATTTGTCAGTCAAAGGCCACCGTCTAAACGTTGCCCAGAAACCTTTAACGTGTGTCTCTGATGATCGATTCAAATCATCAAGGCTGATTTCTCAGCCCTCGAGTTCCAGGCTGGTTGTAAGGGCATAATCACATCACAGCCACAGCCCCTACCCATCTGGGAGGATGCTGGTGGGTAGGACCTTTCCAGGAGGGAAAGGAGGTCAGTATAAGACAAAGCCCCCCCACACCCTCTTTACAATTGTTCTTGGGGTTACCCTCCCTAGAGAAACCCCCAAATTTGAAGGGATGAATACAGATCTCATAAAGGATTTCCCACCCGCCCCCCCACCCACCCACACAGCAGATGTTCAAATAATACGTTAGTAAGGAAAGTGAAAGTCGCTCAGTCGTGTCTGACTCTTTGCGACCCCATGGACTATATAGTCCATGAGTTCTCCAGACCAGAATACTGGAGTGGGTAGCCTTTCCCTTCTCCAGGGGATCTTCCCAACCCAGGGATTGAACCCAGGTCTGCCGCATTGCAGGTGGATTCTTGACCAGCTGAGCCACAAGGGAAGCCCGTTAGTAAGGAAAGGGAAATGAAGTCACTCAGTCGTGTCTGAGTCTTTGCGACCCTGTGGACTGTAGCCTACCAGGCTTCTCCATCCATGGGATTCTCCAGGCAAGGGTACTGGAATGGGTTGCCATTTCCTTCTCCAGGGGATCTTCCCGACCCAGGGATGGAACCTGGGTCTCCCGCATTGTGGGCAGACGCTTTACCCTCTGAGCCACCAGGGAAGCCCCTGGTTAGTAAGGAAAAGAGTGTTCAAATACTGGGGAAATGTACATTTAGGTAATGGAAGGATGGTATCCCATAATAAAAGGATGGATGCTTAGTCCTCTCACCGCTTTTCCCCTCCCTCTGTACAGGGTGACAGTGGTGGGCCTCTGGTCTGCTTTGAGAAGGACAAATACATTTTACAAGGAGTCACTTCTTGGGGTTTTGGCTGTGCACGCCCCAATAAGCCTGGTGTGTATGTTCGTGTTTCAACCTATGTTCCTTGGATTGAAGAAACTATGAGAAGGCATTAATTAGATGGGAGACAGTGAAGCACCAACGGTTCTAGAAGCTGGAACATGGGTAGGGAATTTAGCATGCTCAGAAATAATTGACAGTAATCAAACCAAGTAAGACACTGTCCTTAGCTGCCATCTACTGCCAAACCTCAACATTTTTTTGTGATGTTGTGAATAACTTGTTCCTGACTGTGGACTGCTGGATTCTGTAATAAAGCAATACAGCTATGACATTTGTTGAAAATAAACTTGGTACTTCTTTTGATTTAACTCTTTGGTTTTCTTTCTTTTCATGTTCTTCATCCATCCTGCCAATTGTAAATAATATAGCTCTTACAGACCTGAAAGATTTTGTTCTTTCTCATAAGGAATAGAGTACCAAGAAGCCTGTAAGATCAATAGAGAAATCCTAGTAAGTCACCCATATATTCACCCTGACAGTGAAGGATGCCTTGACATATATCTTTAATGTCTTTATTTTTGGCACTGGGATGAATGTGTTCAAAGCTGCAACATGGAGAATCGTGAGCACAAATTCTACTCTTGGGAATAAAATCTGTTACTGACAGCTTGGCTCAAGCCTGGCACGAGACCCTGGGCAGAGAGTTGGAAACCAGGCAATGGAAGTGTCATAACACCAGACCAGCTAAGAGTCTGAATGTTATTCTGGGCCACACATGGCTCTAGGAATGGTGCCAAGAGCCTGGAAAGGAGCAGTGAATGCATATTGAAGGTGGACCACTTAATTTCCATCAGTAATTGGCTGCCTGGATACGTGGTATACTTTGTCACACGGGAAGGGTGTTTTACAGCGACGCATGTTCAGAAAGAAGAGAACAGATGAAAACTGATTCTTCTTGACAATTTATGTATACTTTTTATTGTTATCAGAATTCAAATGTCAACTCAAAATACAATTCCAAGGTGATAATACAAAGAACAATGGTCATCTCGTAGCAAAGAGATGCAAACGAAGCGAAAACACCAGTGTATATGAACAAAGGGAGAATGTAGGTAGCATCATGTCCTTAGAGAATGGTGTTTATTTCATTGAAAAACAAAACACTCACATTCAATTCTGATGTGCTTTAAGGCTTAAAAACTTATTTTACAATCAGCACATACACTGTACATGTTGTCACATGTTCATATAGAAAATTTTCTTCCTCACTGGCAAAATTACCCTTTGGCTCCAATTTCCCACCCAAAATAACTCATTAAACAATTTTGAATGAGATACATACTGAATCTGAAAATACAACAAATATAACACATAAAGCAGAACATCATAAAGACAGCATTTTTTGTGTTTAAACTCCATATATTGAAAGTCTCAGAAACAAAAAAGAATGATCAAATTGCTTTTTAGTACTTCTAAAGTCATCTGTAAGACTTCTGCTAATTCTTCTAAACATGGCTAGAACTGACCTTTCTTTTACACTAAAATGTAAGCTTCTCCCCAAGACAGGTTAAAATTGTCAAGATGAATGAAATCTGCCCATAGTTTTCACTCTTGACTGTGGGCACCATCATAGAACTGAACTTATATATAAGGTAAGTATCCCTTTATGATTAAAATCATAAGACCCATGAAATCACAATCCATGGGTTTCATCAGTAAAACACTGAATAGGTGGCTGTCAGTGTCTACTAAAGGAGAACCAAGATTATCCCGACTCATCTCTCAGGACCAAATCTGATTTTATAAACAATACAGCCGAATCCTCAACTTGCACAGATTTGTTCTTACTTCTGGAACAAGACTTGAATGTGCCTGCAAACCCAGATGCTCCAGGAGCTTATGGAGCTCCAGGTGCTAAGAGAGAAAGCAAAGGCTCAGAGTCATATGACCCGAGTCCTTGATTCAGCTTCTTCTTTAACAGGATTCCCAAATCTTCATCCACCCTGGAATTTTCAGAACACTTAGTTCAGAGCCTCAGTTTCTTCATCAGATTTGATGAGCCCATTTCTGTACACTTTCCCCAGATCCTTAGTTTGCGCATCCTGCCTTCTTGATGGAACCATCATGAGAACTGGGTGGGGCTTCTCTTGTCTTGCTGTAACTCAATGGATCCGAGACTCTGCCCCAACGTGAGAAAAAGACCTTGGGAGAAGCTGTGCACGCAACGGGCTCTTGGCTATCCCAGCCACATGTTACATGTTCCCAGGAACTTTGACAGCACGATATGTCCTGATTCATCCAACATTATATAAAAATACTCTGGATAGTTTGAATGTCTTTGTAAAGTATTAAAAACACTTGAAGCTGCAGCGCTGAAATGGACACACACAACGTCTCTGCAAGGCACATCGGTTCCTTGCGGCGACCAGCCTGAATAGCTCCTTCCTTGTGTCTTTGGCAGGAGCCTCAAAGGTGAGAGCTTGAAACCTGGGGTTTCTTTTTCCTGCCACACTTACAGGAATGTGGGCTAGCAAAACAAAGGAGAAAAGAGAGCTCAGTGAAAGATTATACAACTAGTGAGGAGGAAGTCTTTATTACTACTCAATATCATAGTTGGTTTTGATGTAATACACTCAAGCATAACTGCTTATAAAAACCTGCCTTGCAAGGAACAATGAACTATTTCCAACCTCATTTTTTACCTGCTCTCAGACCCTAGGCAGGGGTTAATTAGCATATATAAACTCTTTATGACTTTCTATCCTGTAACAGGTGGTTTGGAAATGAGCTGCTGATGTGAACAAAAGAAAGGAGAAATTAAAAAATGATTAAGTGCTGTTTTAGAGGGGAAAACGATAACAAATTTCAGTCACTTGGGCTAAGTAGTTTTCTTTTTTCCCCTCAAGTAACTACAGAATGCAATCAATGTGCTTAATTTATGGAACTGTAGATCAGACTTTGATTAGGTGTTTTTTCAAGGGTAGGGACTAGCATAATTAACTTACCCAAATTTTATTATGAAAAGTTACAAACACAGAAAAAAATTAGAAAGAAATTCATGTAAGTTGAATTTTTGTTGGCCTAACTCCTCCTGTTTATATATCGGCTGAATATTAATTTTCCCTGCACACCATCCAGATGGCCTTCTCATCTCCAAAACTCCATCTCTTCAAACTGTTTATTTCTATTTTTAATATTATTGAATTGGCAGAAGTGTGTGTGTGTGTGTGTGTACGCTCAGTCATGTCCGACTCTTTGCAGCCTCATTGACTGTAGCCCACGAGACTCTTCTGTCCATAGATTTCCCAGGCAAGAATACTGGAGCGGGTATCCAGGGGATCTGCCCAACCAGGGATCGAACCCGAGTCTCTTATGTCTCCTGCACTGGCAGGAGGGTTCTTGATCACTAGTGCCACCTCAAATGACCCCCTCTCCCTTCACGTTGTTCCTGATGAGTTTGAAAATCTGACCTCTGACTCGTTTGGGGATCAAGAACGGTTATATCACTTTCACTGTGGAAATGAGCAGCAGTAAGTGGAGTCGAGTCAAAAGGAAGAATGCAGTCCCTCTGCTTGGAGTGTTGGCACAGAGGGCCTTGACCACGAGGGCGGCAGGTGTGCAGAAAAGGACCCCGCAGCACTGAGACTCGGATGTCTTAAAACTCCAACGACACATCACAGGCTTGTGCATCCAACAGTCAGCGCTGAACTCCTCCTTACATTCGACCCTGTGATCCTGGCTGGGACGCCCTCCTGGGTGTCCCAGCTCTGAACAGACCCTTTAGGGCCTGAGAAGTTATCTTTAAAGTCTGGATATCTTATTCGAAGATGATCCTGTTCCCTTTCTCACCATTTCACCTGCTTCATCTAACCTTCAATATTCTCCCCTCCTTCCGGCTTCTAGCATGACTGCAATTGGAGGGACAGGATTGGATAACCACCACACTGATCTGGCCCCAATACCCTGACACAAACCAAATAACTGTCTGTGATGCCACAGCCAGCAGAAAGTTTATTCTTTCTGGATAAAGCAAGACCTTACCATGGTATAATTCTCAAAAGGACAGTTTTATTAATAATACCTTTTATACATTTCTTAATTTTGGTTTATAAAATGGCGGTGTCTTAAAGAGAATCTCCCACCTCACCTCATCCTTCAAGTAGCATTAGTACTGTTAGTCACTCAGTCATGTCCGACTCTTTGCAACCCCATGGGCTGTAGCCGACCAGACTCCTCTGTCCATAGCATTCTCCAGGCAAGAATACTGGAGTGGGTTGTCATTCCCTTCTCCAGGGTATCTTGCTGACCTAGGGACTGAATCTGTGTCTCCTGCATTGTAGGCAGATTCTTTACTGTCTGAGTCACCATGGAAGCCCCAAGTAGCATTATTTTAGGGTAAAACCTAGGTAGAGCTTTGGTTGAGGCTAAGCTATTACCTATCAGTTTACTTACAAACAAGCATAAGCATCTGATTGAGTTACTTCATGGGACAAATGTCTATCTGTCCTCTGATTGGCTGGTCCTGTTAGAAGCCAGCTGGTGGTTCGATTTCAGTACACCGCTAAGGTTTTCTTAGGAATGTTCTGAGATGATTCATCAATGTGGTTCTTCAGAATAGCATCAGGAAATAGGACAATGAAATCAACATGTATGTTTTAAAGTCTGTTTGAAATACTTGTAAGACACTTAGCAGTGGTTGCCTATCTCTGGAGAGGGCGATGGTACCTCATTAAAGAGGATATGAAGAGAGAAATCTCCAATCCTACCAGGAGATTCTTGTTATTAAGCTACTCATAATCAAGTAGGATACAGCCTAAGACAATAAAACTACTCCAGAGCTTCCCTGGTGGCTCAGTGGTAAAGAATCCACCTGCTAGGGCAAAAGACATGGGTTTGAGCCCTGGTCTGGAAAGATCCCACATGCCTCGGAGCAACTGAGCCCATCCATGCACCACAACTGCTGAAGCCTGAGAGCCCTACAGACCATGCTCTGCAACAAGAGAAGCCCCCGCAAGGGGAAGCCAACACACCGCACCTAGACAGTAGCCCCCACTTGCCACAGCTAGACAAAAGCCCACGCAGCAACAAAGACCCAACACAGCAAAAGTAAGTAACAAGCAACAGTCACACCTGTTCACTAGGCAACGTCAACCCCAGTTCTAGCACGCAGAAGTTGTCACATCTTTCTGAGCATAAAAACGTGAGGACAAGAACTTCTATTGCACACCACCACTTTGAGTATGAAATGACATATGTGAAACCATTGATCACTTACACAGGAATCTAAAAGTTGTCAGTTTCTAATCTCTACCCAATCTGCCAAATGACGAAGAGAACTGCCATGAGGTTACTAACATCTCCATCTTCTCATAAATATATTTGATAAAATTTAGAGATCCATATCCTTAATGTCCAGGTCATTGTTTAGAAGAAGACTGATTTTTATTTTTCAAATTATCTGTTAAATTATTGTTTAAATTCACAAATAAGGACTTCCCTGGTGCCCCAGTGGTTAAGATTCCAAGCTTCCAATGCTGGGGGCATGGGTTCGATCCCTGGTTGAGGAACTAAGATCCCACATGCCAAAAAATAAAAAAAAAATTCAAACAATAAAATTCACAAATGATACAAGACCATGTTGTTGTAATTTTAAAAACCTGAATGATGTAGAAGTCTATGGGGTATAAAATAAGCGTTCTCTCTTCTCATGCCTCTTCCCAACACATTTCCAACCCCAGAGGGTATATTTTATCATTTTAGGTCTTTCCCTATATATTTCCATTTTCATAATCTCTCTTCTTATTATGAAAAATTTCAGAGAAAATTAGAATGTATGAAATGTGGTTTTTTTTATATAAAATACATTTTATGCTTAAATGTTGATTGGATGTTAACTTTCTCTGCACACTATTTAGACACCCTCCCCCTAAACTCAATCTCTTTCTCCTCCTATTTTCTTTTGCTATCATCTATGTATCTATCATCACCTGACTATCATTTATTTTCCCATCTAGCTATAGAGAGGGATAACTCCTGGTTTTATTTTTTAATAAATACTATAACACATTGTTCAGCGATTTTTACCTTGTAATCCACCTTGAAAATCTCTCTATGTCTTTCATATATCTATATTTCTACCATTTAAATATCTGTGTAGTAATCCATTTTATGGATATATTATCATTGTCACCATTGGCTGCCCATGGACACACATTTAAATTATTTCTGCTTCGTCCAGTCATCAATCCTTTTCCTTTAGATTCCGAGTTTTCACACCTTATTTGGGAATATTTCTCTCTTCATAACTACATTTAAAAAATAAAACATGTTCATTTCCAGATTTTTTTTACGTTAAACTTTTAAATCTACTTTGAATTTTTTGCTTAAGATGCAGGATAGAGATTTAATATTGTATCTCCTCCCCCACATTCAATGTTCTCAGCCCCGTCCTTTCCCAGTGGGTTTGAAATGCTGCTTTCAATTAGGGTGTGCTGACTTTTGTATCGTACCTGCTAAGCTTTTCTACATCATCCACTGTTTCTGGCAAGGCGATGCCCTTGGTTTCAGGCAGGAGCATCACAAGAGCACCGCAGACGGATGCCAGGGTACCTGTGGGACAGGGAGACGGCGTTACGGTCCCCAGATGGCACAGCTGCCCTCATTGCCTCCTGCTCCCTCTGGAAGCCGCTGTGCTCACCACCCTAACTCCCCCGCCCCCGCAGCAGCCCTCCAGTCAGGTCACCCTGCCCAGCTCTCCAGCGATCCTCTGTCACGATCTCACAGTTCCTCAGCGTCCTCAGACCCGGGGTAGTCCCACTGCCCCTGCGCACTTGGTGTCCGACCATATACTCACTCATCTCACAATTATTTATCCGGGACCTACTAAGTGCCGAACACGCTGAGAAGCGCCCGCCTCCTACTTCAAGGGGAAACAGAAGCCACTACGGAGGAGTCCCTCAGCATCCTTTGGTTGCCCCCTGTCCCTGCCCTCCTCCCATCGCGTGACCCGGCAAGGCTGGTCCCCACGTCTGCCCAAGAGCAGCTCTTGGAGTCTTCTGGGCTCCTCGCTGTAGGGGTTCATCCTCTCGCTCCAGAGCCTTTACCCCACTGGTGACGCCTTGAAACGTATTCAAATCTCTCCTCTTCACAGAGGCTTCTCACAACCTCACACGATCCTCTAGGCACCATCTTCCTTTCTGTTCTTTAGAACCGAAATCCTTGAAACACCATCCTTTCTTGTTTTCTGTGAAAGTTGGTCAGTCGTGTCTGACTCTGCGACCCCATGGACTGTATAATCCATGGAATTCTCCAGGCCAGAATACTGGAGTGGGTAGCCTTTCCCTTCTCCAGGGGATCTTCCCAACCCAGGGATCAAACCCAGGTCTCCCGCACTGCAGGCTGATTCTTTACCAGCTGAGCCACCAGGGAAGCCCCAGAATACTGGAGTGGGTAGCCTATCTCTTCTCCAGTGGACCTTCCCAACCCAGGAATTGAACCGGGGTCTCCTATATTGTAGACAGATTCTTTACCAACTGAGCTATCAGGGACATATCTTCATATTCTAGTTTTGTGCTGGCTCTCTAGAAAACAAAGTCTTTATTTTCTGCGTTTGCCTATTTCCATGGTGTAAATATGCCCGTTGTGGATGTGGGTCATTCATACTGACAACGCAGCCTCGCAGGTGAGGGTCTGGGGAGATGGACAGCAGTGTCTCCACAATGGACTCCAGTGGACACACCAGCCTCAAGGTGAGACACAGCAAAGCCTGATGAATCAGGAACTGAGCAGGTGTATTTATTACTTCTGTTTTTCATCTTACACACTCAATTAATGATAACTGTTAGTCATTTGGTCATGTCCAACTCTTTGGTGACCCCATGGACTGTGCCCCGCTAGGCTCCTCTGTCCATGGGATTCTCCAGGCAAGAACCCTGGAATGGGTTGCCATTCCCTTCTCCACGGAATCTCTCCGACTCAGGGATTGAACCCGGGTCTCCTGCATTGCAGGCAGATTCTTTACCATCTGAGCCACCGGGGTGGCTACGAAATTCTTGAAAGCTTGACAACTGACCTTGGTGGGCCAGAGTCACGTCCCACGCCCACCTGCTCAAGTCTGGGCTCTTCCCCTCAGTGTCCCCGTCGGCCTGGCTCCCCCCAGACCACCAGGGGCCGCCACCACCAGGTCCGGCAGCCTCGCTTCTGGCCCGCCCCTGCTGCCCGGCCTCACGGCAGCTCTGGCAGCTGGTGGTCTCACCCGCCATCCCCCAACGTCCCCGCTCCTCGAGCTCCTGGTCTCCCTCCTGCTCCCCTCGCATCCCTCTCGTCCCCTGCCTGGCGCCTCTCACCCTGCTGACACTGGACGCTTGTGGCTCCTCAGGGCTCCGTCTTGGGCCCCTTCTTTCCTCTCACTCTGCCCTGTTTCCTGTGGAGACAGGGGCGGGAGTTCGGTCACTCCCATGGTTTCAGGGGTTATCTACATCCAGGTGGCTTCCAAACCTTCATCTCGAGGCCACTTTACTCCTGACTCAGCTCGTCACACGTACTGCCTCCTCGCCATTTCGGTCTGGATTTCTTAGAGGCACCTCATCCTACCAGCAGCCCAGATAGAGTCCCTGCATGTCCTCCCGCAGACGGGCTCCTCTAACGCTCGCTAACCCCCCTTTGGTTCCCCCAGTCAGCAGCGTGGCGGCCCCTCTCCCCGCTCCCTCTGGTCCCTCACCCAGTCAGTCAGCCCCTCTTGGCCAAGCAACCTCTAGTGTATTTCTTCGGATCAATCCACTCCTCAACGTCTCCGTGCCATGACCTCAGACCCAGTCCTGACCTGATTACAACAACATTCTTTTAATCGTCTCCCTACTAGCGCCGTCCCCTCTAAGTCCCTGGCATATCTGCCATCAGAGGCAGGTTTCTAAAAGGCAGATCTGACCCTGCCAACAGCTTAAAACTCCACACGGCTTCCCACCACTGTTTGGATAAAGAGCAGACCCTTTGCACATCCGGTGGTCGGGTCCCAGCTGGTCTCCCCAGCCTCGTCTCTCTTCAGGCCCCAACTCACACACGGCACTCTGTGGAGAGGGTCGCCATTTCCTCCTCCGGGGGAATCTTCCCGACTCAGGGGTCGAACCTGGGTCTCCTGCATTGCAGGCCAGTTCTTCACCATCTGAGTCACCTGGGAAGCCCCGACTTCTTCTTACTGTAGGTCTTTCCATTGCCTGGAGCACCAGCCTGCCCCTCTCACGTGAGTAACTTCTCCTCACCTTCCCATCTCAACTGCGGCACGGCCTCAGGTGGCTCCCTGACTCTCCCCCCTTGACTCCACGGGATGGGTTAGCGATCCTGTGATGTGCTCTCATGCACCCTTCTTTCTTTTAAGATTCGTTTATTTATTTACTGGCCATGCCAGGGGTCTTAGTTGCGGCATGTGGGATCTAGTTCCCTGACTAGGGATCGACCTCCTGGCCCCCTTAATTGGGAGTGCAGTCTTAGCCACTGGACCAGCAAAGAAGTCCAAAAGTGAGAGTGAAAGTCGCTCAGTCATGTCCGACTCTCTGCGACCCCGCCAGGCCCCCCTGTTCATGGAATTTTCCAGGCAACAATACTGGAGTGGGTTGCCACTTCCTACTCCAAGGGAAGTCCAAAGGCACCCTTCTTTATCACACACTCTTGTGAATGGCGGTTTGGAAAGGCAGCTCCCTCTGCAAAGCAAGCACCTGTCCCACGGTACCAGCACCCAGCTCAGCCAGCCCACCTCACGGCCAGCCCCCCATCTTGAGGGACTGGACTCTTAGGCAGCTCTGTCTTGGCTGAACAATGCCTTCTCTTTGCTTTTTCATGCTAACCCAAAATCAATGCTGAGCTTGTTTATCAGATCCCATGAAATAGTCTGAAATGACCATTTACTGAATCACTGGTGAGAAGCTGACTCTGTGGTCCCAGCCCCGCTGAAGGACTACTGCATCCCTCTGGGTGTATGTCCTCAGGGATGCGATATTTGTATTGGAGTTTAAAACTGCTGAGCAGTGAGTTACAAGCCTTCTTTACCAGGAGGAAGCAAGTGGAGGTGGAGGAAAGGAGGTGGGCAAGGAGCCAACCAGCATCCTCTCTTGTTAATAAGGAGAGGGGAGGAGGGTGTGAGACCTGGGAAGGAAAGTTGGACCAGCGAAAGAGAGGCACCGGCCGGAATTACCCCAGGCCCCTCCCCACGCTATGGTTCTATCCCATCATGAGTTTCAAGAAGACCGAGGGTAGGAAGGAGGGTATGAACCTGATGGGCATCAAAAAGCTTAAGGTAGGTGTGCAAGGGCTTCTGTGTCCTCTGTTCTTTCGGCATGGTGCACTCAGCATCAAAGCAAATGAAGATACAGTATTGAAAGACATGGAAATTTTGACAACACAATTCATTTTTTAGGCTTGCTTTTAAACATATAGAAGGTCCTATTTGGTCCCCCGAAAACTACTGGTTGTGTCCCACAATATCATAAAAGAATTTCACAATATTTGATTTTAACTCAGAACTTCAACAAAGAAAGCTAAATTGAACACTTCTTTAAAAAGCGTATGTTGTTCCCACACTGCCAAACCCCGCCTTTCAGATTTTTTTGCATGGGGGGTGGGTTATGCCTCGTGGCATGTGGGATCTTAGTTCTTCAATGAGGGATCGTACCCATGACCCCTGCAATGAAAATGTGGAGTCTTAACCACTGGACTGCAAGGAAAGTTCTTAAATTGAATACATCTTATTGCAACCCTTTAATATAAAATAAATTTAAATGATTTAGGGCCCATATTTCACTGTGGTTCCTCAAAACCTGAAAGAACTGTTATGGGAAGAGCAAATGAATAGCATGAATATCGAACCTGGTCATCATTGTAGGTTCTATTAATGCAAAGAATGCAAATGAAAGCAGTTAAGAATAGTGCATGCAGTGAAGTGGAAAGAAAGTGAAATCGCTCAGTCGTGTCTGGCTCTTTGGGACCCCATGGACTGTAGCCTACCAGGCTCCTCCGTCCATGGGATTTTCCAGGCAAGAGTACTGGAGTGGGTTGCCATTTCCTTCTCCAGGGGATCTTCCCGACCCAGGGATCGAACCTGGGTCTCCCGCATTGTAGGCGGACGTTTAACCGTCTGAGCCACCAAGGAAGCCACCTGGGGCGGTGAGTACTCACCAAAGATGATAAGAGGTAGTTCCAGCCAAACGGCCGCTAGCCGGAAGAGCAGAAACGGGGCTATAATCCCCCCAAAGTCACATAAACCGGAACACAGTGAAACTCCAAAGTTTCTGCAGAGTAAAAAAGTGGTTTGAAATAAAAATATTTAAATACCTTCAGGATGAATAATATTTTCAGATATCTAAGTAACAGAAATGGTAACAATATTTCCCATTTCTCTAGTGTTTGACATTGAAAACTTCTACTCCCTCACACTCTATTCAAATCATTTCCTACGCAATTCATTTCCAAGCTGCACCAGTTCACACCTGTCACTCTGTGACTCAGAGTCACAGCGAGGCTAATTGGAGCCAGGGGGTGGAGTCTACAGTATTGGTGGAAATTAATCATCCATCAGTGGCTTACTACCCAGCCTGCTGTGTGGCATTCATGTGCCCTTGTGGCACCTAGACTGACAGTAAGGTGTGCTCATGAATATTCCCCCCAGAAAGAAGGCCAGTTTGCACTACCTGCGCACATTGATTGACTTTGTCTTTCAGGAACTGGCTGTGGAGTGAAGTCAGAGCGGAGGCTGGAGCCTTTACACAGAGTGGTGCTGATGATGGGAAACGTAATTCACGCTGCAAGCATACTCACCAGATGTTCTGATTTCAAGTCTAATGCATGCGTGCATGCTCAGTTGCTTCAGTCATGTCTGACTCTTCACAACCCTATGGACTGTAGCCCGTCAGGCTCCTCTGTCCATGGCATTCTCCAGGCAAGAATACTGGAGTGGGTTGCTGTTTCCTTCTCCAGGGGGATTTTCCCGACCCAGGGATCGAACCCGCGTCTCCTGCATTGCAGGTGGTCAACTTAAAACATGCAGCTGCAGAATTACTTAGGAGAAACCATGATACGGATTTTGGAATTACCGTAATGTTGTTGGGTACAATTCTGAATTTACCAAATAGACAATTTCAAAGGCCATGGTTATGCCTAGTCTTCCCAGGGTAGCAACAGTGGTCCTCAACCAGGGTATTCCTGCAAACACACAAAGTTTGGGAGGGAAGAGTCAGGAGTCTACTTTACTTTCAGTACAATTTTTCAAAACAACAAAAGGCATTTGCTTAGTGTTCTCCCAGCCTAATTTAAGTGCAAATGATGTGTGTGTGTGCTTAGTCATGTCCAACTCTTTGCGACCCTATGGACTATAGCCCAGCAGGCTCCTCTGTCCATGGGATTCTCCAGGTAAGAATACTGGAGTGGGGCTGCCATTTCCTCCTCCAGGGGCTCTTCCTCACCCAAGGATTGAACGCACATTTCCTGGGTCCTTTCCTCCTTCCCTCCATAGCAACGAGTGAGAAATGCCAAATGTTTGACGTTAAATATTTTCTTTCTTTGGGGCATTAAGAGAAGGAAGAGTACCATGTCTGCCCTAAAAAGTCAGTACTTTAAATTTGTTAAGAGTTGGGCAGTTGATGACACCCTTGTTAAGGACGCTGGTGGGCTACAGTCCATGGGGTCACAAAGAGTCGGACACGACTGAGCGACTTCACTTTCTTTCTTTCTTTCTGTAGTTGTATACAATGTTGTGTTAGTTTCGGCTGGACAGCAGAGTGATTCAGTGACACACACACCTTCTTTTTCATATTCTTTTCCACTATGGCTTATCACAAGATATTGAATCTAGTGCCCCGGGCTACGCTTTGTTGTTCAGTCATTCTCTATATCATCGTTGGCACCTGCTAACCCCAAGCTCTCTCTCCATCCCTCTCCTGTGCTCCCTCCCTTGGCAACCACAAACCTGTCCTCTGCGCCTGTGAGTCTGTTCCTGTTTCCCAGGTAAGCTCATTTGTGTCATATTTTAGATTCCTCGTGTAAGTACTATCATATGATATTTCTCCTGTTGGACTTACTTTGCTTAGAATGATCATCTCTAGGTCCACCCACATTGCTACAAATGGCATTATTTCATTTTTTTCTATGGCTGAATCGCATTCCATTGTATATAAGTACTATATCTTCTTTATCCATTCATCTGCTGATGGACATTTAAGTTATTTCCATGTCTTGGCTATTGTGAATAGTGCTGCTATGAACATAGAGGCATGTATTTTTTTGAATTATAGTTTTGTTCAGACATCCACTCAGGAGTAGGATTGCTGGGTCATACGGCAACTCTATTTTTAGTTTTTTGAAGAACCTCCACACTGTTTTCTTTTTAGTGGTTATACCAGGTACATTGCCACAATAGTGTAGGAGGTTCCCTTTTCCTCACAGCCTTTCCAGAACTTGTTATTTGTAGACTTTCTAATGATGACCTTCCTGACTGGTGTGAGTTGGTTCCTCATTGTGGTTTTGATTTGATGCCACCTTAGTAGATGTGGCGTGAGCCTGTATGACTGCATGAATAGGAGCTTGTCTGCTCTCCAAAGTCAAGGGTGTTCAGCATGCACCTGACTTTCATCTTTGAAAAGGAAACCTTCCTCCTTTATGAAATGGAGCAGGACCCCATGGTCCTTGCCCGCCCCCCTCAGCTATTCCTCTGCCTGCCTTTTGCCTGTGGAAAACTTTGGGCTAAGAATAAGTTTAATCAGAGAAGTGAGAAATGCGGAAAACAAAGGAAAACAGTCAAAGGAGACTAAATAATAATAATGTTGTCATTAAGCATAGTCAAGGACCTTTACCTCTTTGTCACAGGCTATAGATAATATTCTGAGCCATATCCAGTGAGCTGTCTTACAGATACTAGAACACCAGGCAGAGAAGTTAACTACATGATGATCAGACTGCACCCAGGACATGAGTGGCCACAATTCTGAGAACTGGCCTCAGAGAAATTGGGACAAATGGACCCTGAAAATGAAGATTAACTGTACCCAAAGCAACCAAGATGATGCTGGTCAGACCCCCGATGACCAGTGTGAAGATGACTGTCAGAGCTGACTGTGCTGTTTCTGCATGAAGCCCCCTCCCCACTTCTGTCTATAAAAGCTCTCACCCCCCAGCTTGTCATGGTGGTGGAGGGGGGGGAGTTGGCCTTTCCACAGACATCAGCCACCCTCCCCCCAAGTTGCCAGCATCTGAAATAAAGCAAAGTTTCCTTTCCGCCAACCTGGCCTGCTTATTCGCTTTTGAGCTCCGAGCAGCCGGACCCGCCACACAGCTTTCTGTAACATTTATACTCATACTTGTTTATGCTCACTCAGCATTAAATGGCCCTCCTGCCTTCTAGAATCATTGCACTTTCCTGAACATATAATTTTTTTAGTAGAAAAACAGGCACGAATGAGGAGGATGAGAGGAGAGGATGGAACTTGGTAGATTTACGTGTATTCTCTTCAGAGAATCAGTTCAGTTCAGTTCAGTCACTCAGTCATACCCAACTCTTTGTGACCCCATGGACCGCAGCACTCTAGGCTTCCATGTCCATCACCAACTGCCGGAGTTTACTCAAACTCATGTCCATCAAGTCAGTGATGCCATCAACCACCTCATCCTCTGTCATCCCCTTCTCCTGCCTTCAATCTTTCCCAGCATCAGGGTCTTTTCTAATGAGTCAGTTCTTTGCATCAGGTGGCTGAAGGATTGGAGTTTCAGCTTTAGCATTAGTCCTTCCAATGAATATTCAGGACTGATTTCCTTTAGGATTGACTGGTTGGATCTCCTTGCTGTCCAAGGGACTCTCAAGAGTCCTCTCCAGCACCATAGTTCAAAAGCATCAATTCTTTGGTGCTCAGCCTTCTTTACGGTCCAACTCTCACATCCATACATGACTACTGGAAAAGCCATAGCTTTGACTAGAAGGAACTTTGTTGGCAAAGTAATGGATATTCAGAGAATATCCAACTACTAAAAAAAGCTAAAACCTACTAAACAAAACAACTTCCAAGGAGGGCGAGAGAGAAAAAGAGGGCTCCAGAGTCCAGGTCATGGCTGGGAGGCTCCATCTTGTCACATGCTGGTTGCTTGCTGGCCAGGACGTCCTGGTGTCCTTGATGCTGTTCCCAGCTGAGGACACCTGCAGCGCCCACACTAATGTCACGTCGGGGAGGGAGGAACAGCAGAGATGCACTGATGAGCTGGGCTGCCGTTCGCTCTGGCACAGTTGTAAACATGTGTTGTATTTAGCCTTTACTTTTCCATTAAGGCCAGGGAGGGGGACCAGGAAATGCATTCCACCCCTTCCTTCAGTGAGCAGGTGGGGCAGTGCCAGATGCTGGGGAATGGAAAGAGGCAGCTAGTGCCCAGATTCCTTGGGTCCCGGCCCAACTGGGCAACCTCTTGCTGCTCTCTGGCTGCAGAGGAGAATGCCTCCAGCTCCCGTGGAAAAAACTTGATTACCCAGGTTAGGTTCTTAAGCTACAGCTTTTTCTACTGAATCAAGATAGCTTCACGAATGAGTCCCACTGACAACTTCAATGACAATTTAATCATAACTGATCATTCACGGGGTAAAAAACAAAAATCAAGAAACCAAATTAAAACATACACACACAAACACACACCATGAGAAATGTATGTGGTTAGTTCAGTGAATACAGAAAAATAACTAGTCAATTCGGTAAAATGTTAAGAAAATGCTTTCAGGTTTTCTTAAGAATCTCAACTCTTTCTAAGCAGTAAAGGCCAGTATCTAACTGCACTGGACGGAGATTCTGTTGAAATGTGTGACAAAAGAGAAGTCCAAGAGGCATCACACTGTTTCAGTTCAGTTCAGTCGCTCAGTCATGTCTGACTCTTTGCGACCCCATGGACTGCAGCACTCCAGGCCTCCCTGTCCATCACCAACTCCCGGAATTTACTCAAACTCATGTCCATTGAGTCGGTGATGCCATTCAACCATCTCATCCTCTGTTGTCCCCTTCTCCTCCTGCCCGCAATCTTTCCCAGCATCAGGGTCTTTTCAAGTGAGTCAGCTCTTCACATCAGGTGGCCAAAGTATTGGAGTTTCAGCTTCAACATCAGTCCTTCCAACGAACACCCAGGACTGATCTCCTCTGGGATGGACTGGTTGGATCTCTTTGCAGTCCAAGGGACTCTCAAGAGTCTTCTCCAACACCACAGTTCAAACGCATCCATTCTTTGGTGCTCAGCTTTCTTTATAGTCCAACTCTCACATCCATACATGACCACTGGAAAAACCATAGCCTTGACTAGACGGACCTTTGTTGACAAACTAATGTCTCTGCTTTTCAATATGCTGTCTAGGTTGGTCATAACTTTCCTTCCAAGGAGTAAGCGTCTTTTAATTTCATGGCTGCAGTCAACATCTGCAGTGACTTTGGAGCCCAGAAAAATAAAGTCAGCCACTGTTTCCACTGTTTCCCCATCTATTTGTCATGAAGTGATGGGACCGGATGCTATGATCTTAGTTTTCTGAATGTTGAGCTTTAAGCCAACTTTCTCACTCTCCTCTTTCACTTCATCAAGAGGCTCTTTAGTTCTTCTTCACTTTCTGCCATAAGGGTGGTGTCATCCGCATATCTGAGGTTATTGATATTTCTCCCGGCAATCTTGATTCCAGCTTGTGCTTCTTCCAGCCCAGCACTTCTCGTGATGTACTCTGCATATAAGTTAAATAAGCAGGGTGACAATATACAGCCTTGATGTACTCCTTTTCCTATTTGGAACCAGTCTGTTGTTCCATGTCCAGTTCTAACTGTTGCTTCCTGACCTTCACTGTTTCAACAAAAGGGTAAAATGAAAACAATTTATAGGTGTAGGGGATGTGTGAATATTAAGCGTGCATGTAAAAACTTCTGACCAAACCAGTAATATTCTAAGTCCCCCCTGGAGTGACAATAGACATTTTTTGATAACAATGGCAAAAAACAAGACAACTTAAGATTGAGAACTGAAAACTACCTCCCATGAACTCCTGAGAACACAGAGAAAGAGGGTCCCTCTGAAGGGGATTTGGTCAAACTGCTAGAGATTATTGAGAATAATACCTCAGTTTTTGAAGAAAGGATGCAGGGTTTTAAACAAACACAATTTTATATCTCCTCTGAATGCCCCATGTGCAGCAGACTCATTAATACTTTTTACTTAAAGAGAAAAGTCCAAGACAACTTTTTCATTTCAAAAAGACTTACCCAAATGGCCGGGTTAATAGCCATCTTGAATAAACTCAAATTAAAAATGGCAGATGAGTATGGGTCTTAAAAAGCTCTTTTAAACACAGGCAGAACACTCTCTGATATAAATCACAGCAACATCTTTCTCAATCCAGCTCCCAGAATAATGGAAATAAAAGCAAAAATAAACAAATGAGTCCTACTTAAACTCAAAAGCTTTTGCACAGTAAAGGAAACAATAAACAAAATGAAAAGACATCCCGCAGTTGGGAGAAAATATTTCCAAATGATGTGGCTGATAAGGAATTAGTCTCCAAAATTTACACATGGCTTATGATGCTTAATAGCATCAAAACAAACAACTCACTCAAAAAATGGGCAAAAGACCTGACTAGACATTTCTCCAAAGAGGACATACAGATGGCCAATAGACACATGAAAAGATTTTCAGCATTGCTAGTTATTAGAGAAATGCAAATCAAAAGTACAAAGAGATATCACCTCACACTGGTCAGAACGGCTATCATCAAAAAAAATCCACAAACAACAAAAGTTGGAGAGGGTGTGGAGAGAAGGGAACCCTCCTGCACTGTTGATGGGAATGTAAATCGGTACAGCCACTATGCAGAACAGTATGGAGCTTCCTTAAAAAACTAAAAATAGAACTACCACATGACCCTACAATCCCACTCTTGGGCATACATTCGGAGAAAAGCATGGCCCGAATAGATACATGCACCCCAGTGTTCACGGCAGCAGTTTACAATAGCCAAGGCATGAAAGCAACCTATGTGTCCTTCAACAGGGGAATGGATGAAGAAGAAGTGGTATATATACACAATGGAATATTACTCAGCCATTAAAAAGAATGAGACAATGCCATCTGTAACAACATGAATGGACCTACAGAGTGCATACTGAGTGAAGTAAGACAGAGAGAAGGAGGAGAAATATCATATGACATTCCTTATATGTAGGATCTAACAAGAAACGATACAGATGAACTTACTTACTGAACAGAAAGAGGCTCAAAGACTTAGAAAACGAACTTACAGTTGCCAAGGGGAAGGAATAGTTAGGGACGTTGGGAAGGTCATGTTTACATTGCTATATTTAAAACGGAAAACCAGCAAAGACCTATTGTACAGCACATGGAACTCTGCTCAGAGTTATGTGGCAGCCTGGATGGGAGGGGGATCTGGGGGAGAAAGGATACTTGTATATGTGTGGCTGAGTCCCTTTGCTGCCCACCTGAAATGATCACAGCATTATTAATCGGCTATACCCCAACACAAAATAAAAACTTTTTTTTTTTTTAATAAAAAGCTCTTTTATTTTTCAGGCTTTTGTTAGAATTCAAAAATTTGGGTCAGAGACAGTGGGGTCTTAGACAAGGATACAGCTCAAAAGACTTTGTTTTCCAGAACTTCATTCTCCAGTTGGGCTTCATGGGGGGAAAGCTGGTTAAACAGTTTTCTCTGAGATAATTTTAGAGCTGATGCCCCTAAAAGGCTGCTCAGTATTCTTCTCAGGGGCAGTCATCCTGGTGACTCAGTCAAGAATGACTGAGAGGAAAAGTCTTTCTAATGTTAATTCAACAGCCCAAGGAACCAAGTCCAAAAGTTCCCTTAAGTGGAAGTGAGGACTCTCAGCTCAGGCAAGCAACCTCTGCTAACATTTGGTATTCACACACAGCACTACGGATTTGAACTTATTCTTGGCAGTCAGTTACGACCAGCATGAGACTACGAAAGCAGCCATGTCTGCAGAACACACAAACAAAATGCGTCCAGAATAGCAGCAAGTCGTTTCCATTGTTGCTAAGAACAACTCTAAGACTCAGGAAATTCTGTCTACAAAATAAAACTGACCAGATGAAACAGAAAAGCCTATTCTTTGTCTTCTGTTTTCCAATATACAAGAGTGTTCTCTGTAAGACAGCTTGATTCCCACCCACTTAGTTACTTCAATATGGGTCTGGACATTTGATCTTCAATGCTTTCTGAGATCATGCTGGAGGCAACACACATTAAAACCATCCCAATCTGTTTGGGGCCAGAGAAAATCTTCTGGGAGAGAGTTCTATCATGAAAACATGACTTAAGTCATTTTTTTTTCTTTACTTTCCTAATTTCATATGCAATGAATATGTAATTAATATTTGATTCCTATTCCATATGGGATGAGAACAGATGGCCTTGTCTTAAGAAACTACATTTAAAAATTAAACCTAAAACTATACAGTGCCAAAGTAAAATGGAAAGATCAGTGAAGTATCCAGTGGTCCTCATTTGTCACCTTCTACTAAACTGTGCATAATGCCCAAGGATAGAAATTATGTCTGTCTCCTTAGAAAACGAACTTATGGTTGCCAGGGTGAAGGGATAGCTAGGGAGGTTGGGATGGTCATGTACACACTGCTGTATTTAAAATGGATAACCAACAAAGACCTACTGTGTAGCACATGGAACTCTGCTTAGTGTTATGTGGCAGCCTGGATGGGAGGGGAGTTTGGGGGAGAATGGACACATGTATATGTATCACTGAGCCCCTCTGCTGTTCATCTGAAACGATCACAATGTTGTTAATTGGCTATACCCCAAGATGAAATAAAAGTTCAAAAAAAAAAGAAATTATGTCTATCTTGTTTATAGCTCTATCCTTACTCCTAGTTTAGCGGTAGCAATTAATAGATACTAAGTAGATGTGCATTGACCTATATCTCCTCCAAGTCTTTTTTTTTTTTTTTTTGGCCACACAGAGAGGCTTGCAGAATCGTAGTTCCCTGACCAGGGGATCAAACCTGGGCTCCGGCGGTGAAAGCACCGCGTCCTAACCTCTGGACCATCAGGGAATTCCCTTCCCCAACTCTTATAATGCATTAGCTCATGTGGTAGGTTGAACGATGTTCCCCAAAGTTCAGGTTCACCAGAACCTCAGACTGTGATCTTATTTCAAAATAGGGTCTTTGCAGATGTCATGGTTAAGTTAAGGCACAGAGATGCAGAGAAGGTCATGTGAAGATGGAGGCAGGGATGGGAATGCTGTCCAGGAATGCCAAGAATGGCTGGCAACCACCAAAAGCCCAGAAGAGGCAGGCAAGTATCCTCATTGAGAGCCTTCAGGGAAAGCGTGGCCCCATCTACACCTGGAGTTCACACTCCAGCCTCCAGGATATGAAAGAACAAATCTGTGTTGCAAGCCATGCAGTTTATGGTACTTTGATACGGCAGTACTAGGAAACTCATATGCTCAAGAAAAATGAGATAAATGTAAACAGTTCTGTTTATCATAAACCATTCCAATATGACAGGACTTCTCCCCCTCCTCGTTCTGAAGATGGGCATTACTATAATGGTATTTAAATAGGGTTATTTGATGTTTTAGGATTTCATAAGTATATTATTAATGAACTTATCTATAAATGTCTGACTATTTTGACATCCACAATGTTATCAATTCCTTTCTGATCTTCAGTGGATTCTCCAAAAAAAGTCAGAAAGTGAAACACAAATACTATATGACATCACTCTGCAAGGAGATCATACCAGTCAATCCTAAAGGAAATCAATCCTGAATATTCACTGGAAGGCTTGATGCTGAAGCTGAAGCTCCAGTACTTTGGCCACCTGATGCAAAGAGCTGACTCATTGGAAAAGACCCTGATCCTGGAAAAGATTGAAGGCAAAAGGAGAAAGGGGTGACAGAGGATGAGATGGTTGGGTGGCATCATCGACTCAATGGACATGAGTTTGAGCAAGCTTTGGGAAATAGTGGGGGACAAAGGAGCCTGGCGTGCTGTAGTCCATGAATCAGCACAGGTGATTCATACTTCTGAGAACCGTGCTTTCCTTTGTCCATATTCTTCACTAGGTTGTCAACCTCTCCAAGTCAAGAAATTGTGTTTTTCTTCCCTTTGTAACCTTAGTGTTTTGCACTGGATTAGTGATATGGAAGAAATGTGAAACAGGGTCAATGATATCACAAAATCAAGTCAGATAAAGGTGATCAAAAGCAAACTACATTAATTCTATTCCTGGGTATATATATGAGAAAAAAAAATCAAAGCCACTAACTGGAGAAGATACACACACCCCACTGTTACAGCAGCATTTTTACAATAACTAAGAAGCAACCTAGGTGGCTATCAGCAGGTGAATGGATAAAGAAGTGGTGTGTATTATCCCATATATAGCGACTGAACAACAACAACATGTGGAATCTGAAATATGAAACAAATGAATTCATCTACAAAACAGAAACAGACTCTAGAGAACATACTTGTAGTTAACAAGGGGGAGGGGGTAGGGAAGGGATGGATTGGGAGTTTAGGGTCAGCAGATACAAACTATTCTACAGAGAATGGATAAACAACAGGTCCTACAGTACAGCACAGGGAACTATATGCAACATCTTGTAATAACCCATTCGGAGAAGAAAATAAATTCTTCAAACTGAAAAAACAAAGCTTCTCTTGTGCTGACATAAAGTACTACAAGAGGCTCCAGCTGTCCCAGCAACCTCCCCCCCACCCACACCTCCTGGAATGTGGAAATAATGAACTTGATCTAAAACACACATTCCCTGGGAGTTTGAAAGCTTCCACCGTCCAGGGCCCGCTGTGTTCCATGACAGAGGTAATTGGCGTTGGGTCAGCCGTGCGCTTGGAGTTACCAACAACCTCTGTATCCCACAGCAGTCACCAAGCTCTCCCCTCCCCAAGTTAACTCTGAGATGTCTCTGAAATCACTGTCTCCCATGCAGGCCTGAATGCCACCACCTTGATTCCTGCTCTCAGCATCTCTCCCTCCCCATTGCCATTGTCCCAGCTGTCACTTGGAGGCACTTCGCCGCCACCCGAAGCTCACAAGACCACACCCAAGCTCTTGGCCTGACTGTGAGGCCATTATTGCTGGACAGGGATGATCCCTCAGCCTCCTTGCCAGGATATTCCCGCAATAATGAAGAAGGTTCCAGGATATTCCTGTGATAACGAAGAATGTTTGGCTCCTGAACCTGCAGAGGTGGTTCATACTTCTGAGAACCGTGCTTTATTTTGTCCATATTCTTCACTAGGTTGTCAACCTCTCCAAGTCAAGAAATGTGTTTTTCTTCCCTTTGTAACCTTAGTGTTTTGCAGGGAATTAGTGATATGGAAGAAATGTGAAACAGGGTTAATGATATCACAAAATTAAGTCAGATAAAGGTGATCAAAAGCAAACTACATTAATTCCATTCCTCAGTATATATATGAGAAAAAAATCAAAGCCACTAACTGGAAAGATACACACACCCCAATGTTACAGCAGCATTTTTACAATAACTAAGAAGCAACCTAGGTGGCTATCAGCAGATGAGTGGATAAAGAAGATGTGGTCTCCTACAGTGCAGGCACATTCTTTACCAACTGAGCTATGAGGGAAGCCTATATATATATATATATATATGGACTACTACTCAGCCATAAAAAAGAATGCAATGTGCCATTTGCAGCAACATGGATAGACTTGGAGGGCATTACGCTAAGTGAAATAAGTCAGACATAGAAAGACAAATACTATTAGATATCACCTATATGTGGAATCTAAAAAAATACAACAAACTAGTGAATATAACAAAAAAAAAGCAAACTCACAGATACAGAGAACAAACTAGTGGTTACCGCTGGGGAGAGGGAAAGAGGGGGGTAATGTAGGGGTAGGGGACTAAGAGGTACACGCTATTAGGTATAAGTAAGCTACAAGAATCTATTGTACCATATGGAGAATATAGCCAATATTTTATAATAACTATAAATGGAATATAACCTTTCTATATCATGAATCATCATATTGTACATCTGTAATCTATGCAATATTAAGTAAATTTCAATTAACTTTTTAAAAAAAGTATACTATGACTACAATCTAGATTTTACACATCTATTCATCTACAAATGACCCTAAAACTGGAGAAAATGGAACAAACTATAGACTCAATCTTTTACACTCAAAGTTGTTATACTGATCAGGCAGAAAAAGGAGCGCCATCACGAGCGTGTGCCTGGCACTGCGATGTTGATGCTGGGGGACGTTTGCTAAAGATGAGAAGTCCCCCATTCTTGATTACTTTAAGATTTTTTTCAAGGTCTTGGCTGCCAGGCAGACTTGAGGGACAGTTACCTTCTGGTAAGAACGCAGTGACAAGGCACGCCACCCCTGCCACTATGTTGCTTGCCGCAAAGGGTAGGCGCCGACCAAAACGCTCAATGGTTAGTAAGATCAAGAGGGCTCCTGGCAGCTCCACAACTCCCGAGATGAAAAAGTCAATATAGAGGTTGCCTCCTATAATTCCCAGGCGCATGACGAGTCCTTGATAAACCACAGCGCTTGTGAACCTGGAGTAACATCGAAAGACAACAGGAAACAAGTAACTTCCACCTGATCTGGAGAGAGGGATGCGTTGTAAATTTGACACAAGCTTTTGAATCCATCACGAATCAAACTTACCAAGCAAACATAAGTATAAGTGTGCACTTCCTCATTTGGGGAGTTCTCACCAGATCTACAAAGGATGGATTACTAACTTCCTCATCCGTAACAGTGATCTATACAAGAGAAGCAGATTTTCAGTAGCAATACACAGCAAGAGGCATCTGCATATTATAGATTCGTCATTGACCAGATCCAAAGCTACCAAATGATCTTACTGAACCGACCAGGGTCTTTCATTATGACATCTTAGCACCTGAGTACAAAAAGTTTGGTTCTCTAGCCTTCGTCCTAGGTCAGATTCACAAAGCTGTGCTTGCTGCGCTGAGAATCAGCAGTACTGTATGTTTAGAGTGAACAAAGATAAAAGGTGTGTTCTAAAGTAAAATACATTTGTGCATTTGTTAAATTGGAGAAAACAAGCATAAAAGTGCTAAAAGCACATTCTAAATAAGTTCCTTTATCTATTAACTCCTTAAATCTTATGTTAAGCTGGAATCATGGTAAGTTCTAGAGCAAGGCTGGCATCAACAGTGTCCTTTTGTTTTTTTCCGTGTACTGGAATCCAGCATCTTTTTGATAACAGGAAAATGCAGCTCATCCTTATTTGGCCATCCAAGAAGTTGGTCTTTCTTTAATTTAATTAAACAGACATTGTTATTTGCCTCCTATGTATAAAGTACTAAAAAGGAAACAGCTGAACATACCCACTGCTTCTGGTCTTTTTTTTTACAAAATTTTTTTTGCATTAATTTTTGTGTATTTAAATATTGTACTAGAATAGTATTTATCTTGATTACTGAGCTTTAAAAATTCTTCTTCCTTTTTTGGCTGCATGAAGAGGCATGTGGGATCTTAAGTGCCCTGACCAGGGATTGAACCCACACCCCCTGCAGTAGACGCATGAAGCCGTAGCCACTGAAATGCCGAGGAAGTCCCCTCTGCTTCTAATCCTGTGTGCTGAAGAGAGCATAACTCAGTCTAATGCAGTGACCACTGTGTCACACTTCCATGCACTTGCGTATCTGTCACTTTTGCATGAAGAACTTTTACTCTCCCTAGTTCTGATTTCACCACCACTGGGAGGTCTTCCCTAACCTTGGGTAGAATTGATGATCTCCACTCTCCGCCTCCACTTACTAGACTTCTATCATAGGCTCTACACAATTGTCTACCTTTACAGGTCTACATATCCTTCTCCCCACATGAGCTCTGGAGTTCTTGGGGGGCAGAGACTGTATTGTAGCACCAAGCAAAGTGTCTGGTGTCCAGCCAATACTTGGGTGATGACTGAATGTTGAAACAGGAAGTCAAGTGCCTTGGCCATGACTCTACCCTGAGTGTAGTCCTTGGTCTTCATCCTTCTGCTAAGTTAGAACCCTGGTTAGTGAAAACAGGACCCTCAATGTCTGTTTACTCAACTCCAGATCTGTTCCAGACTTGGCACATTTTCCCCAAACCTTTGTGTTGGAATTTGACCTAAATTCTTACGGATAGTACCTTGTCAATCACCTGTTCTTAAAGTTACACTCAATGGATCAACCAAATCTTGACATCTGTCGCCTATGCTTGCTCCGAGGAAAGTCACACACACAAAAAGAAGACAGCAAAATGAATATCTTTAGATCATTTTATTTTCCTAAATCTTCTGACACTGTATTTCTTCTATCATTGTTGTTTAGTCGCCAAGTCATGTTCGACTCTTTTGTGACCCCATGGACTGCAGCCCACTAGGTTCCTCTGTCCAAGGGATTTCCCAGGCAAGAATACTGGAGTGGGTTGCCATTTCCTTCTCTAGGGGATCTTTTATACCCAGGGATCAAACTTGCCTCTCTAGCATTGCAGGCAGATTCTTCACCACTGAGCCACCAAGAAAGCTTGTATTTCTTCTATAACAAGACACAAAGTTTTCACACTTCAAAATCTCGAAATTAGGATGTGTCCTGTAACTCAGTTGATAAGAAAGTAATGAGCCACAGCTTCAATAGCATGGCTTTTCTCACTGAGCGGTGCATAAAATGATGATGTGTCTCCAAATTAACAGTATCCTGGGATCAATGAAACAATAGTAGTTTCCATAGCAACACTAATGGAAGATTGCTAATTGATTCAACCATGCATTGTTTCCATCCCCCTTTGGATAACAGAACCCACAGAATTTTAGTTAGGCTCATGGCTGCCTAGTTAAAGTCATATTTTCTAGCCTCTCTTTCAGTTGTGGGTGGTCCAGTGACCAAGATCTCAGCAACGACGTGGGAGTAGAAGCCATGTGTACAAGTTCTGGGTCCCATCGTTTAAAAAGGAAGTGGTTTGCTCTTCATTCACAGTTTTCCCCTTCCTGAGAGATGGAAGAAGAAGACACTGGTGAAATGGCTTCAATTATACAACCTATTCCAGGTGATGATGGAGAAATGAGATAAATGGAACCCGGGTCCTGGGTGACCTCCTGGGGCAGAGCTACCTTCAGGGCTGGGCTGCTCACCTCTGCGTGGGCATGTGATAGAAAAAGACACTTTTATCTTGATTGTCACTGTGTTTTTGGGGATCTCTGTTACAGCAGCAAGTTGACCTGTACTATAACTAATATAATCCTTATTAAAATGTTCCCTGAGCTAATCTTTGAGATTCTAAGACTCCTACCTTCAATTCTGCTGTTCCAAAAACAAATCAGGAACACCAGAAGCAAAAGAATTTAGTATGTCCCAACAATACAGTTGGCTCTTTACATCCACATGTTATGCCTCTGTGGGTTCAAACAACAGTGGGGCCTGTGATTGGTTGAACCCATGGATGCAGAACTTGTGGATACAGAGCATCAGCTGAGACCCATTCTGCACAAGAGCCTTGAGCACCTGAGGATTTTGGTATCTGCAGAGGGTCTTTGAACCAATTTTCCACAGATACCAGGGGAAAACTGTATATTTTTACACGGTTGGTTATAAAAATATTTTTCACAATCAGTTTCTATATATTGCCCACGTTAAAATGGCTGACTTTTATGAAGTATGTAATATTTCTTAGATTCTGGGCTAATGAATTGATGAATTGAAATGAAGCATGAAATATTCCATTTAATTCTCATCAAGACTCTCTAAAGTTAGTACTCTTAAGGGTTCTATTGTATAAATAAGTAAAACAAGGCTTAGCACACAAGGATTCAATAGAGGAAGGGTGGCTAAGCTAGGATGTGAAGTCCAGGCAGTTGATGAGAGCTTCTGTTCTTCATCCTCTCCCTGCACTACTGAACATATTAAAACTTTTTATTCTACAAAGCTTCTCTGTGGCTCACGGTAACTTCTATATAATTTTAGAGAAGGACATTATGCATTTGACCAAAAATCTAATCTTTAGTTAAAACACTATTTTATGGAAAAGGTGGGCTTAATGAAAATGACTTAGATTTTGAGGATCTTTAAATTTCAGATTAAAACCACTCATTATAGGAGGGCAGCTTTCCTCCATGGACGGATGACTTACTCCAGCGTTTCTTTTCTTTTCACTTAGGGTTTTTTCCACAACTCACACTTGGGGTCGTGTTTATGTCAGACTGTTTTCTTCTCTCCAGGAAGTTCCCGACAGCAGTGCTCATCTGCACATGGGCACCACAATCACCCAGAGCGCACAGAGGGACACGCTTTTCTTTTCGACAGCGATATTCACAAAGATTTACTCAGTTCAGTCAGTTCAGTCGCTCAGTCGTGTCCTAGTCTTTGCGACCCCATGGACCACAGCACACCAGGCCTCCCTGTCCATCATCAACTCCTGGAGTTTACTCAAACCCATGTCCATCGAGTCAGTGATGCCATCCAGCCATCTCATCCTCTGTCATCCCCTTCTCCTTCTGCCCCCAATCCTTCCCAGCATTAGGGTCTTTTCCAATGAGTCAGCAATTCGCATCAGGTGGTTAAAGTATTGGAGTTTCAGCTTCAACATCAGTCCTTCCAATGAATACTCAGGACTGATCTCCTCTGGGATGGACTGGTTGGATCTCCTTGCAGTCCAAGGGACTCTCAAGATTCTTTTCCAACACCACACTTCAAAAGCATCAATTCTTCAGCACTCAGCTTTCTTTACAGTCCAACTCTCATATCCATACATGACCACTGGAAAAACCATAGCCTTGACTAGACAGACAGACCTTTGTTGGCAAAGTAATGTCTCTGCTTTTTAATATGCTGTCTAGGTTGGTCATAACTTTTCTTCCAAGCAGTAAGTGTCTTTTAATTTCATGGCTGCAATCACCATCTGCAGTGATTTGGGAGCCCCAAAAAATAAAGTCTGACACTGTCGCCCCATCTATTTGCCATGAAGTGATGGGATCGGATGCCATGATCTTAGTTTTCTGAATGTTGAGCTTTAAGCCAACTTTTTCACTCTCCTCTTTCACTTTCATCAAGAGGGTCTTCAGTTCTTCTTCACTTTCTGCCATAAGGTTGGTGTCATCTGCATATTTGAGGTTATTGACATTTCTCCCGGCAATCTTGATTCCAGCTTCAGCTTCATCCAGCCCAGAATTTCACATGATGTACTCTGCATGTAAGTTAAATAAGCAGGGTTACAATATACAGGCTTGACGTACTCCTTTCCTGATTTGGAACCAGACTGTTGTTCCATGTCCAGTTCTAACTGCTGCTTCTTGACCTGCATACAGATTTCTCAGGAGGCAGGTCAGGTCTGGTATTCCCATCTCTTTAATAGTTTTCCGCAGTTTATTGTGATCCACATGTCTAAACAACCTTGGATGCTGTTTCAAGTCTAGAATTCCAGATCCAGGAGCCTGGAACTGTGCTTACTGTCTGAAGCCCATTTAGATTGGTTTTCTGATATTTGTTGCCAAAAGCAGAATTATTTCAAGAATTCAGTCCAGAACAATGCTTTTGCATAATAACAGAATATTTTAGGCAAAATAACTTTGCATTAAAGAATGAAAGATCTCTAGCAGAGATCATGTGACTGCTTGATTCTAAATATGAAAAGTTTGAAATTAAGACTAATACTAAATATTCTTACAGAGTAAATTCAGTGGCACCCCACTCCAGTACTCTTGCCTGGAAAATCCCATGGACGGAGGAGCCTGGTAGGCTACAGTCCATGGGGTCGCTAAGAGTCCGACGACTGAGCGACTTCACTTTCACTTTTCCCTTTCATGCACTGGAGAAGGAAACGGCAACCCACTCCAGTATTCTTGCCTGGAGAATCCCAGGGACAGGGGAGCCTGGTGGGCTGTAGTCTATGGGGTCGCACAGAGTCGGACATGACTGAAGCAAATTAGCAGCAACAGCATATATCCTACACCAAAAGAATATGCAGTGCTGATAATAATTGAAGGTAATCAAGACCAATTTTCCCCATTCAGTAAATGAAAGGATTAATAGTACTTTCAAGCAAGTGAGTATTTTGCCAATTTGAGAACAAATCCAGCTGGTCTTTGATTTACTAACACACTGTCCACAGTGACGCAGATATTCTGAAAGATGACCCACTTTCTGGGTGTCCAAAGCCCTCAGGAGACTAAAAGCTATATCTTGGATGGAATTCATCCAGTAAAGTCTTGGCAACCCGTGCACCGTGACTGGTGCAGCGCCTACCCTTTTACAACAACTTCTAGCTCTGTATTTTGAAATGAAATCGTGCTTATTTTCTATCTCCAAAGTGTTTGCATAGTCTTAGATGTAAAAGAATAGAAATGCTATATTACATTATCATAGATAGACTTTAAACTTTGTTTTATTGAAATATAATTTACATCCAGTAGTATTTAGCAACTTTAAGCTACATTTCACAAAATTTTGACAAATGTGTCAAGTCACATAATCACCACTGCCATCATGATGTGGGATATTTCCACCATCCCCCAAAGTTTCCTCCTGTCTCTTTGCAATCAGTTCTCTCCCCTGATGTTCAGCCTCTGGTAAGCCCTCATCTGCTTCCTGTCATTAGTTTGCCTTTCTAGAATTTCATGTAAGTGGAACTATACAGTATGTTATCTTAAGTATCTAACTTGGCTTTAGAGTTTGTCATACATTTATCCATCTAAGAGGTGTCTGTCTCATTTGGAGCAAAGGAAGATGGGAAATGCTCTTGGAAATGTCTCTCTGTTTGGAGCCTTGTTGCCTAGTAACACCACTCGTTGAAAAAGGGGCTGCTCACAGGTAAACTGTACAGGTTGGTTTCCTGATATTCATTTACTGAACTGATGGCTATTTGCTCTATTTGTTTCTCAACTATCTTTTAATTTTTCCAAGACTTTTGCTTTACATCAACAATGATGTACCCTGTGTTAAAAGCATACTTGATTCATCTTTCTTTGATTAATCAAGTTCTATTTATAATTCTTTCTGGTGCCTTTCTGAAACATTTCTTGAAGTTGACATTTTAATTTAAATTGCCAAGGAAGAGAAAGACACTATAAATAACAATCTCTTATAAATATGGTGTTCAGAGCTCTCCTGACAAGGGATTGGTTTCTGGGCAAGAAACAAACTTACAGTTACCAACAGGGAAAGGGTGGGAGGGATAAATTAGGAGTTTAGAATTAACATATACACGTGATTATATATAAAATAACCAACAAGGACCTCTATATAGCACAGGGAGCCAAACTCAATATATTTTAATAATATCAACTATACTTAAAAAAAAATTTTAAGAGACAAACGGCCAGGATCAGGCTAGAAATGTTTTATTTCACTTAGAACATTTTCTTACCAGCACATTATTTAAACAACCCCAAACTTTCATTCTCCTCCAATGAACTTTTGTTCAAAACAACTCTCCCCAATTTCTTCCCAGAACTTAATAAAAGCTAACCTTCCCTTTGTATCCTCAGACTGGGCTATGGTTCTCTTTAGCTCATGTGTCCCAATTTGTAATGCTTCTGCTATTCCCAAATAAACTCATCTTTACTAAATAATAATTGCTGTTTATTTTGTTTAAGGTCAGCAATATACACACCTGGTACCAGTGAGTGTTTAAAAATGGAGAAAATCTACTTTATATTAATATTATTTTTATAACATTTTGGAGATACTCTGCTTCCAGATGATAATTCAGTTGGCATTTAAAAAAAATCTTTTCAGTTAGTAAACTGTACCTTATACTACAATGCACAAGTTAGGGAGATTCTTTTAAAGGTACTCCTTTTGTAAAGAAAACTGTCATTGTGCCTTCTGCAAAAAAGGAATAGATTTCTTTTATTATTAGATTTTCTTATGTTTACCAGGCATATTTAAAGTTCATCTGGCACTGTTGATCTCTGAGGCCTTAGGCAGAGTAATTTTTCAAGAATGTACACAGAGCAAAAGATGCCTGGAGAACCTTCCTACTCAAAGCATGGTCCGTGAATCCACAGCGTTTTTGCCAGGGAACTTGTTAAAGATGCTCTACCTTGGATGAAGAAATCAGAATCTGCATTTTTTCTTTAAAGAGGAGATTTGTAATTTTTTACTTTAGGCTCTGCTGGGTCTTCATTGCTGAGAGGGCTTTTCTCTAGTCGTGGCGAGTGGGTGCTCCTCTGTAGCTGTGGTGTGTGGGCTTCTCTTGTTGCAGAGGATGGGCTCTGGGACGTGCAGGCTTCAGCAGTTGCAGCTCCTGGGCTCCAGAGCACAGGCTCAGTAGTTGGGGTGCTCAGGTTTAGTTGCTCCACGGCAGGTAGGATCTTCCCAGACCAGAGATTGAACCCGTGTCTCCTGCATTGGCAGGTGGATTCTTTACCACTGAGTCTCCAGGGAAGCCCCAGAATCTGCATTTTAACAACCTCTCAGGAGACTTGTGTGAGACACCCAGTAGGTCCATGAAGTCCTGCCTCACCTGCTGCCCCTAGTATTATTCTTACTGGCCAGGAAGGGATGTGAGCCCCCGGCTTTAGGGGGACGAACCCAGCTGAGAGCAGGGTCTGGCGCGGGCAGAGGAGGGGACGGTGTTGCATGGTTGCATCTCCAGCCTTGCAATTTCACCTGGTGGATCTCCGTGGGTGGACTTTTTAACAGTTATCATATGTCCCAAGGAAAAGGGAAGCCATTGATGAGCAGGGGAATTTATCACTTCTTGAATCTAACGCTGACTTCGTGTCATCACAAATTCCCAACAGGCTCTGTTCTCTAGAAAAGTTTGGTAAGAAGTCTGTGTGAGCACAATAGCACTTGAGGATTTGGGCTTCATTGATTTGGAAGTCACCCTCAAAGTTAATCACCCTGTAGGTCTTTCAGGGAAGCCCTGGGAGCTGAGGGGCTTGGGTGAGGCCAGGGGGAGGTGCAGAATGACTGTGCTGGTATGCACGGTCCCCTGGTTCACTCCCTCACAGCCGTCCCCTTCAGTCAGGTGGAGGCTAGAGCCAGCAGGTCTAGGAATAGATGTTTATCGTCACAGAACCCTGGCCAGGTGCTAGATGGCAGCAAGGCTGCCCAGCATCCATAAAAGAGAATTTGCCAAATTGCCCATGGCACTCTGGGAATTTTTCAAAACCTCATTATGATTTTAAACGAGAGTTTACTTTTGGGGGGGCTCCAAAATTACTGCAGATGGTGACCGCAGCCATGATATTAAAAGACGCATACTTCTTGGAAGAAAAGTTATGACCAACCTAGACAGCATATTAAAAAGCAGAGACATTACTTTGCCAACAAAGGTCTGTCTAGTCAAGGCTATGGTTTTTCCAGTAGTCATGTATGGATGTGAGAGTTGGACGATAAAGAAAGCTGAGTGCTGAAGAATTGATGCTTTTGAACTGTGGTGTTGGAGAAGACTCTTGAGAGTCCCTTGGACTGCAAGAAGATCCAACCAGTCAATCCTAAAGGAGATCAGTCCTGGGTGTTCATTGGAAGGACTGATGTTGAAGCTGAAGCTTTGATACTTTGGCCACCTGATGCGAAGAGCTGACCCATTTGAAAAGACCCTGATGCTGGGAAAGATTGAGGGCAGGTGGAAAAAGGGACGACAGAGGATGAGATAGTTAGATGGCATCACCAACTCAATGAACATGAGTTTGTGTAGACTCCGGGAGTTGGTGATGGACAGGGAGGCCTGGCATGCTGTGGTCCATGGGGTCGCAAAGAGTCAGACACGACTGAGCGACTGAACTGAACTGAACTGAAGGTAGTTAAAGGGATTCCCTGGTGGCTCAGTGATAAAGAGCCTGCCTGCCAATGAAGGAGACCCTGGGTTTGATTCCTGAGTCAGGAAGATCCCCTGGAGAAGGGCATGGCAACCCACTCCAGTATTCTTGCCTGGAGAATCCCATAGACAGAGGAGCCTGGCAGGCCACAGTCCACGAAGTCACAGAGTCGGCCATGACTGAAGCGATTTAGCACGATTTATCAGGCACACAAAAGTAGTTAAAAACAAATTCCAAGCACCTAGACCAGCTCTGTCAGGTAAAAACGTGGTGTCACCTATGTCAGTTTAAATTTTCTAGTATTAACATCAAAAATGTAAGAAGAAACAGGCAAAATTAATCTTAAGAATATGCTGCATTTAATCCAGTCTATCCCCAATACAATCATTTCAACAGGTGACCAACGTGAAATTACTGAGGATATCATTCATGTGCTTTCAGTTCAGTTCAGTCGCTCAGTCGTGTCTGACTCTTTGCAACCCCATGGACTACAGCACCCCAGGCCTCCCTGCCCATCACCAACTCCTGGAGTTTACTCAAACTCATGTCCATTGAGTCAGTGATGCCATCCAACCATCTCATCCTCTGTTGTCCCCTTCTCCTCTCACCTTCAATCTTTCCCAGCATCAGGGTCTTTTCAAATGAGTCAGCTCTTCATATGCTTTATGTCAGACTAAATCTTTGTAATCCACTGTGCTTACTTACTGTGCAGCTTACTCTGACATCATGTGCCCGTTCAGATGAGCCACACTTCAGGGCTCCGTGGCCATATACGGCTGGTGGTCCCTGACCTCGGGCTCAGCCAGTTCTTTGGTGAGGATGCTCTGTAGCAGAGATATTATTCTGAGCATTTCCATCTGGCCCAAGAGAGTTCTACCCCTCCACTCCATTCCCCCAGGACTGGGCTCGCTGCCTGGAACAGCAAAAAGTGCATCTTTCTAGAGGTTCCCCGGGATCCAAAGTGCAGCCTTAATATCAGCAAAGGTTGATGGGCTGCAGCTGTAGGTCACATGGTGGAACACTTCTTCGTTTCTTAAGAACAAATCTGTGAGGGTTCGGAGGGAGGGAAGGTATTAAAGTAAACGATAGAAAGAGGGGGGCAAAAAAGAGCTTGCATTCTCAGTTCTAAAACTCTAACCTTGGGCTTCCCTGGTGGCTCAGTGGTACAGAATCTGCCTGCCAATGCAGGAGACACAGGTTCAGTCCCTGATCCGGGAAGATCCTACATGCTACAGAGCAACTAAGCCTGTGTGCTACAACTATTGAGCCTGAACTCTAGAGCCTGGGAGCCACAACTACTGAGCCCACACGCTGCAACTATGAAACCCGTGCACAAGAGAGCCCATGCTCTGCACCCAGAGAAGTCACACCAACCAGAAGCCTGTGCACTGCAACAAAGAGTAGCCTCCGCTCGTCGCAGCTAGGAAAAGCCCTCCCAGCAATGAAGATCCAGCACAGCCCAAAATAAACAAATAAAAAAAAGTATTTTAAGACTCTAACCTTAAGCTCCATTACTTTGGCCACCTGATGCAAAGAGCTGACTCTTTGGAAAAGACCCTGATGCCAGGAAAGATCGAAGGCAAAAGGAGAGAGGGGGGCGGCAGAAGATGAGATGGTTAAATAGCATCACTGACTCAATGGACATAAATTTGAGCTAACTCCAGGAAATAGTGAAGGACAGGGGAGCCTGGTGTGTGGCAAAGAGTTGGGCACAACTTAGTGACTAAACAACAACAATCATAAAGACTCGGAACTTGGGGTGGGGTGGGGACACCAGAATCTGATGTGAGTGGATGGGATTAAACACATCATTGATCTCCCCGATGGCACCGATAAATGTCACTGATTGTTGCTGAAACAGAAAATTTCTAAACATCAAATGATAAAGAAATCCAAAAAAAATCAAGCAGTTATGATATACAGCCTGATGACTATAGTTAATTATACTTTACTGCATATTTGAAAGTGGTTACATGAGCAAATCTTAGAAGCTCTCATCACAAGAAAAAAAATTACAACGTGTGTATGATGATAGATGTTAACTAGACTTATTGTGGCGATCACCTTGCAATACACACAAATACTGAATTATTATGTTTAGGTATACTTATTATTATACCTAAAACTAATATTATGTCAATTTTATCTCAATAACCACACCCCAAAGAATTATATATTTAAAAAAAGAATGTCCAGTGTCTTAAACCATAGGAGCGGGTCTAGATACACAAATTTTTAGTTCTAAATCGGCAAATTGAGTATATATAAGTCACTAGTTAGCCAATGATTATTCCAAAGAGGAGGAAGCTACAGTGAAATAAAACAAATCACCTGCTATGTCACAAATAAAAGCCAAACCACATACTCCACCCATTCACATTCTTATCATCATTTCTTTTCAGGTTTTTGAATGCTTCAGAAACTATTTTAATAAGAACATGTAACAATAGACTATAAATTCATGTGATGGCCTTTTTCCTCACTAGCTGAGGGATATTTTCCCCTAGACTCCTTTAGCTCTTACACACACACAGCTCTAGCTTTTCCAGGGCTTCAGGTGTTTGCAGGATTCCAGCGAGATTGCAACTTTGCCCAGTAGGATTCCTAGCAGGTATCTTTCTGCCATGGCCTAGAGCATAGGGTAGCAGTCCCCAACATTTTCCTCACCAGGGGCTTGTTTCATGGAAGACAATTTTTCCCCAGACCAGGACGGGTGCAGGGGATGCTTTCAGGATGATTCAAGCACATTACGCTTATGGTGCACTTTATTTCTATTATTATTCAGTTCAGTTCAGTCACTCAGTTGTGTCCTATTCTTTGCAACCCCATGGACTGCAGCACGCCAGGCTTCCCTGTCCATCACCAATTCCCAGAGCTTGCTCAAACTCATGTCCATTCAGTCGGTGATGCCATCCAACCATCTCATCCTTTGTCGTCCCCTTCTCCTCCCACCTTCAATCTTTCCCAGCATCAGGATCTTTTCCAATGAGTTCTTTGCATCATTTGGGCAAAGTACTGGAGTTTCAGCTTCAGAATCAGTCTTTCCAATGAATATTCAGTACTGATATCCTTTAAGATTGACTGGTTTCATCTCCTTGCTGTCCAAGGGACTCTCAAGAGTCTTCTCCAACACCACAGTTTAAAAGCATCAGTTCTTCGGTGCTCAGCCTTCTTTATGGTCCAACTCTCACATTCACACATGACTACTGGAAAAACCATAGCTTTGACTAGACAGACCTTTGTGGGCAAAGTAATGTCTCTGCTTTTTAATATGCTGTCTAGGTTGGTCACAGCTTTTCTTTCAAGAAGCAAGTGTCTTTTAATATCATGGCTGCAGTCACCATCTGCAGTGATTTTGGAGCCCAAGAAAATAAAGTCTCTCACTGTTTCCATTGTTTCCCCATCTATTTGCCATGAAATGATGGAACTGGATGCCATGATACTAGTTTTTTGAATGTTGAGTTTTAAGCCAGCTTTTTCACTCTCGTCTTTCACTTTCATCAGGAGGCTCTTTAGTTCCTCTTTGCTTTCTGTGATAAGGATGGTGTCTTCAGCATATCTGAGGTTATTGATATTTCACCCAGCAATCTTGATTCCAGCTTGTGCTTCATCCAGCCCAGCATTTCTCATGATGTACTCTGAATACAAGTTAAATAAGCAGGGTGACAATATACAGCCTTGACGTACTCCTTTCCCAATTTGGAACCAATCCGTTGTTCCATGTTTGGTTTTAACTGCTGCTTCTTGACTTGCATACAGATTTTTCAGGAGGCAGGTAAGGTGATCTGATATTCCCATCTCTTGAAGAATTTTCCACAGTTTTTTGTGATCCACACAGTCAAAGGTGTTGGTGTAGTCAATGAAGCAAAAGTAGATGTTTTTCTGGAATTCTCCTGCTTTCTCTATGATCCAAAGGATGTTGGCAATTTGATCTCTGATTCCTCTCTTTTCTAAATCCAGCTTGAACATCTGGAAGTTCTTGGTTCACATACTGTTGAAGCCTAGCTTGGAGAATTTGGAGCATTACTTTACTAGCATGTGAAATGAGTGCAACTGTGTGGTAGTTTGGACATTCTTTGGCATTGCCTTTCTTTGAGATTGGAATGAAAAGTGACCTTTTCCAGTTCTGTGGCCACTGCTGGGTTTTCCAAATTTGCTGGCATATTGAATGCAGCACTTTCACAGCATCATCTTTTAGGATTTGAAATAGCTCAACTGGAATTCCATCACCTCCTCTAGCTTTGTAGTAATGTTTCCTAAGGCCCACTTCACTTTGCATTCCAGGATGTCTGGCTCTAGGTGAGTGATCACACCATTGTGGTTATCTGGGTCATTAAGAACTTTTTTGTATAGTTCTTCAGTGTATTCTTGCCACCTATTGTTACCTCATGTCAAGAACCTCCACCCATTGTTCTTCAGGCACTCTGTCTATCAGATCTAATCCCCTGAATCTATTTTTCACTTCCACTGTATAATTGTAAGGGATTTGATTTAGGTCATACCTGAATGGTCTAGTGGTTTTCCCTACTTTCTTCAATTTAAGCTCAACATCACTCATTATTAGAGAAATGCAAATCAAAACCACAATGAGGTACCATCTCACGCCCGTCAGAATGGCTGCTATCCAAAAGTCTACAAGCAATAAATGCTGGAGAGGGTGTGGAGAAAAGGGAACTCTCTTACACTGTTGGTGGGAATGCAAACTAGTACAACCACTATGGAGAACAGTGTGGAGATTCCTTAAAAAACTGGAAATAGAACTGCCATATGACCCAGCAATCCCACTGCTGGGCATATACACCGAGGAAACCAGAATTGAAAGAGACACGTATACCCCAATGTTCATCGCAGCACTGTTTATAATAGCCAGGACATGGAAGCAACCTAGATGTCCATCAGCAGATAAGAAGCTGTGGTACATATACACAATGGAATATTACTCAGCCATTAAAAAGAATACATTTGAATCAGTTCTATCGGCATGGATGAAACTGGAGCCCATTATGCAGAGTGAAGTAAGCCAGAAAGAAAAACACCAATACAGTATACTAATGCATATATATGGAATTTAGAAAGATGGTAACGATAACCCTATATGCAAGACAGAAAAAGGAACACAGATGCATAGAACAGTCTTATGGACTCTGTGAGAGAAGGGGAGGGTGGGACGATCTGAGAGAATAGCACTGAAACATGTATATTACCATATGTGAAACAGAACGCCAGTCCAGGTTCGATGCATTAGACAAGTGCTCAGGGCTGGGGCAATGGGATGACCCAGAGGGATGGGATGGGGAGGGAGGCGGGAGGGGGATTCAGGATGGGGAACACATGTAAACCCATGGCTGATTCATGTCAATGTATGGCAAAAACCACTACAATATTGTAAAGTAATTAGCCTCCAACTAAAATAAATTAATTAATTAAAAAAAAAAGTCTGAATTTGGCAATACGGAGTTCATGATCTGAGCCAGTCAGCTCCCGGTCTTGTTTTTGCTGACTGTATAGAGCTTCTCTATCTTTGGCTGCAAAGAATATAATCAACCTGATTCCAGTGGACCATCTGGTGATGTCCATGCATAGCATCATCTCTTGTGTTGCTGGAAGAGCATGTTTGCTATGACCGGTGCGTTCTCTTGGCAAAACTCTGTTAGCCTTTGCCCTGCTTCATTTTATACTTCAAGGCCAAATTTACCTGTTACTCCAGGTATCTCTTGACTTTCTACTTTTGCATTCCAGTCCCCTATGATGAAAAGGACATCTTTTTTTTGGTGTTAATTCTGGAAGATCTGTAGGTCATCATAAAACCATTCAACTTCAGCTTCTTCAGCATTAGTGGTTGGGGCATAGACTTGGATTACTGTGATATTGAGTGATTTGCCTTGGAAATGAACAGAGATCATCCTGTCATTTTTGAGATTGCACCCAACTACTGCATTTCAGACTCTCTGGTTGACTATGAGGGCTACTCCACTTCTTCAAAGGGATTCTTGCCCACAGTAGTAGATATAATGGTCATCTGAGTTAAATTCACCCATTCCAGTCCATTTTAGTTTGCTGATTCCTAGAATGTCGATGTTCACTCTTGCCATCTCCTGTTTGACCCCTTTCAATTTGCCTTGATTCATGGACCTAACATTCCAGGTTCCTATGCAATATTGTTCTTTACAGCATCAGGCTTCACTTCCATCACCAGTCACATCCACAACTGGGAATTGTTTTTGCTTTGGCTCCATCCCTCCCTTCTTTCTGGAGTTATTTCTCCACTTGTCTCCAGTAGCATATTGGGCACCTACTGACCTGGGGAGTTCATCCTTCAGTGTCATATCTTTTTGCCTTTTCATACTGTTCATGACAAGGCAAGAATACTGAAGTGGTTTGCCATTCCCTTCTGCAGTGGACCATGTTTTGTCAGAACTCTCCGCCATGACCCGTCCGTCTTGGGTGGCTTTACATAGCATGGCTCATCGTTTCATTGAGTTAGACAAGGCTGTGGCCCATGTGATCAGTTTGATCAGTTCTATTGGTATTACATTGTGATATATAATGAGATAATTAAACAGCTCACCATAATGCAGAATCAACAGCAGCCCTGAGCTTGTTTCCTGAGCTCAGGTGGTAAATACAGATGAAGTTTCACTCACTCACCCTCCACTCACCTCCTGCTGTTCTGGTTCCTAATAGGCCAGGGACTGGTACTGGTCTGTGGTCTGGGGTTTGGAGACCATTGGCATAGGGCACTCCCCGTCTGTCTCTGGGTTGGTGGCCCTTTCCGTGTAGGCTAATGACAGCCAGGGCATCATCAGCTCCATCACACAAGTGCTCTTGGCCATGGTGGGGGGGCATCCAGGACAGTGTTCTCAGAGTGCCCTCGGTGGGCTCACCTGGCTCCTGTATCCCTGCGGGTGTCCCTCTCAGGGGCTGGGTCCCTCTCCACTTTTCCTTCATCCAGCTCTTACCAGCCTCTCAGCAAGCAGCAGCGGTCCTGGGGCCCTCCAGTGTTCCCCATCCTCCAGGTTCACAGGCATCTTCTTAGGGCATTTTGTCTGAATCCCTGCACTGAGCTGACCACGCAGAGGACAAGCCTGGCTGTCCTTGTTCACCCTCTATTTAGCACGTGCTCCTATAGCGTCAGTCCCCTGGATACCATGTATTTTCTGCTCTCAGAATGCCGAAAAGCTGGGGTTTCTCTGACTGGGAAATGGGACATCACAGTTCCTATTGCAATTTTCCATCAGAACTTTTGAAATTGTGTTTATACTTTGGCCAAATTATCTTTTTTCTACTATTTATAAAGACACTACATATAAAGCCTACTTTATAGTAATCATCTGAATTCAAATGCGCTTATCTTCCTAAGTTAGTGTTTCTCAAACTGAATTCTGTATCCTTTTTTAAAATTAAAAAAAAATTTAAATTTATTTTTATTTACTTATTTGGCTGCGCTGGGTCTTAGGTGCGGCACACTAGATCTTTGATCTTCGTTGAGGCATTGGAACTTTTAGTTGCAGAATGTGGGACCTAGCTTCCTGACCAGGGATGGAACCCTGGCTCCCTGCATTGGGAGCATGGCGTCTTATTTTCTGGACCATCAGGGAAGTCCCCTGAATTCTGTATTCTTAATGATTTTTATTTTCTTTTAAAAGAGATCTGTGGTGGTACTCATCTCAGAAGTACTGCTTGTCAAATATTTGGGGTTCCCCTCCTTTCCCAGCCCATTACAGGGGTGGGATAGGATTGCAGTGATTGGCCTGTGTGACTGATCCCTCTCCTCGAATCTGCCAAGGACTTGTAAGCATTTACTTGCTGAAGAAGGACCCTCAAGAACTTCCCCTTTTCTGTACCAGTCCAGGCAGTGACTGTTAGGACAGCCTGGATTAGAGTGAGAACCTTATGACAAGGTCACAACCCCATATCCCTCAATGAAGAGTGGCCCCTGTTCATTCCAACTAGAGAAAGCCCGAGTATAGGAACAAAGACCCAGCATAACCAAAACTAAATACATACATAATGCAAAAACTAAATGATGCATCTGTTCATCAACTGGTACTCAGAAAACTGGCTCAGTGTTGAGACCAATAAAGGTGGATCCCTACTTCACAGAGGCAGTGTGGTTACCGGGCAGATGAATTCAAGTCTGAACGTGGCAGTTAGAGCTGTAAGCTAATAGGAGAATGTCTGTGGCCTTTGGGTGCAAAAGGTTTCTTAAACAAAACCCAGAAACCAATCAATTAGCAAAAATATGCTGATCTGACCATGTCAAACATTTAAGGATTTAAGAAATTTTGCTTAAAGGAAAAAAAAAAAAAGGCAAAGTTAATGTGTAGCTAAAACACTGAGGGAAAGATACTTGCAATGTCTAAAACCAACAACAGGGTAAAATTCAGAATAAAAAGGTGATCCTATAAATTGAAGGGGACAATCCAGTCCATCAAGTCTAAAAACCCCAGGAAACTCAATCTACACAGGCCAGGATACAGCGAGGCCATCCACAGAGGAGAAATATGAATAGCAAACCACGAAGTGAGCCGAGCCTCACCAGTAACCAGAGACGTGCAACCTAAAACACTCAGGAGGCTGGCCAACGTGAGCAAATAGGAGAGTACCAGATGTGTGTGCGGGACACTGCGTGGGCACACACAGAAAGCAAGCTTGAGTTCCTGATCTCTCAGCAAATGTCCAGACAAAACTATAATTCAAACAGATACATGAACCCCCCATCTTAACTGCAGCACTATTCACAACAGCCAAGATCATGGAAACAATCTAAATGTCCATCGATAGATGAAAGGATAAAATAGATGTGGTACATGTACACAGTGGAATACTACTCAGCTATAAAATAGTTCGGAAAAAATGCCATCTGCAGCAACACGGATGGACTTAGAGATTGTGATACTGAGTGAAGTGAGTCAGAGAGAGAAAGACAAATATCATATATCATCACTTACGTGCAGAATCTTAAAAGAGTGACACACATGAGCTTATGTACAAACAGAAACAGATTCACAGATGTAGAGACCTAACTTACGGTTTCCAGAGGGGGAAGGGGACATATTTTCACTGCAATAGATAATAATCGACTTGAACTTTAAAGGCTGGTTGTTTTTAGACAACCAAGTGTGCCATATAGTTTACAGAACTGGGGGAAGAAATACTACATGAACTGGAGCCCATGTTTTACTCAGTTGGCATCAAAGTCTGCTCCCCACTAATTTTAGATCAGCCTGTATAAACACAGCATGATAACGGTTTTGAATCACAGAGTGAAGACTTGAATTGTCTTTAGCGAAATTTGTCCACACCAGGCTTCAAAGGGAAGAATTTAAGCCTGGACACTCCACTAGTGATCCACACACGCAGAAAATACCTAATCTCTATTGTATTTGGTGGCATAGAAATAATCATGTTGAGTATTCATCCCATAAACCTTTTCCAGGCTCAAGATCTAAACTGTTAGGGGTGTGTGGGCTCTGATACAGAAACAGGAAAGAAAACAAGGATTCGCCTTTGAGAGACGGTACAACAACTGTACACCAACCAAGTTATTCAACCCTTGCAACTGCACAAGTGGAACCTGTGCGTGATGTCAGTGGAAGAGCAGAATATAGAAAAGTGCGTCTATTTTACTGAATCAAAAAACTGAATGAATCTTGGAAGTTTTTTGTTGTTTTTTTAATCAAGAATGCTGTTTATCAAGTTTCTGTGGAGTGAGGGCTTTCCTGAGAATTGCATACAACTTAAACTCCAAGAGCTCAGGAAACGATTGTTCAACAGATGGAAACTAATGCTATCTGTGCTTCTTGATCAGTGACTCTCATCCTAATTGAGTATGAGAACTTCTGGTTAATGTCAAAGAATTTAATGGTTGCCCAAATGATAGGAAAGTGAAAAAGTGTTAGTTGTTCAGTCATGTCCGACTCTTTGAGACCCCACTGACTATAGCCTGCCAGACTCCTCTGTCCGTGGAATTCTCCAGGCAAGAATACTGGTGTAGGTTGCCATTTCCTTCTTGAGGGGATCTTCCCGACCCACGGATCAAACCTGTGTCATTGCAAGGAGATTTATTTACCACCTGAGCCAACAGGGAAGCAATTGTGGTTTTACTTCTGTTCATTGAGAATTCAACATAACACAGATTTACTATGAATTTAATAATGCCTTTCAATTCATTAGTCAGTATCCATCACAACAGCTTCTGTTTTCATCTGAGAAAATAGTACATATTTATCCAAGACGTACTCTGCATATAAGTTAAATAAGCAGGGTGACAATATACAGCCTTGACATACTCCTTTCCCAATTTGGAACCAATCCATTGTTCCATGTCTGGTTCTAACTGTTGCTTCCTGACCCACATACAGATTTCTCAGGAGGCAGGTAAGGGGGTCTGGTATTCCCATTTCCTGAAGAATTTTCCACAGTGTGTTGTGATCCACACCGTCAAAGGCTTTAGCATAGTCAGTGAAGCAGAAGTAGATGTTTTATAACTTATATGCAGGGTACACCATGTGAAATGTTGGACTGGATGAAGCACAAGCTGGAATCAAGATTGCCGGGAGAAATATCAATAACCTAGATATACTGATGACACCACTCTTATGGTGGAAAGCAAAGAGGAACTAAAGAGCCTCTTGATGAAAGCAAAAGAGGAGAGTGAAAAAAACTGCCTTAAAAGCCAACATTCATAAAACTAAGATCATGGCATTTGGTCCCATTACTTCATGGCAAATAGATGCAGAAACAGTGGAAACAGTGAGAGACTTTATTTTCTTGGGCTCCAAAATCACTGCAGATGGTGACTTCAGCCATGAAATTAAAAGATACTTGCTCCTTGGAAGGAAAGCTATGACAAACCTAGATAGTATATTAAAAAGCAGAGACATTACTTTACCAACAAAAGTCCAACTAGTCAAAGCTATGGTTTTTCCAGTGGTCATGAATGGATGTGAGAGTTGGACCATAAAGAATGCTGAGCACCGAAGAATTGACTCTTCCCATTTGTAGTGTTGGAGAAGACTCTTGAGAGTCCCTTGGACAGCATGGAGATGAAACCAGTCAATCCTAAAGGAAATCCACCCTGAATATTCATTGGAAGGACTGATGCTGAAGCTGAAGCTCCAATACTTTGGTCACCTGATGTGAAGAACTGACTCATTGGAAAAGATCCTGATGCTGGGAAGGATTGAAGGCAGGAGGAGAAGAGGACCACAGAGGACGAGATGGTTGGATGGCATTACCGACTTGATGGACATGAGTTTGAGCAAGCTCCGGGAGATGGTGATGGACAGGGAAGCCTGGCGTGCTGCAGTCCATGAGGTCGCAAAGAGTTGGACACGACTGAGCAGCTGAACTGAACTGAGCTGATTCAAGATTTATTCATTCCTTCTACAGACAAGACTTGGTTGTAAAGGGTTTTTGGACTTTGGCAGTAACTTAATGGTCCCCAAGGATCTGTGGCCCACTGGGCAGACTGCCACAGAATTCTTCCATTAGCTCTGGGCTGAGATCATATCTGCTGAGAGGCAGGAGTGTGTTAGCAAGACTGCTCCTCTCTAGTCACCCTCCATGCTCAGTCCTTTGTTGCTGCTGTTCAGTTGTTAAGTCGTATCCAACTCTTTGCAACCCCATGGACTGCAGCATGCCAGGCTTCCCTGACCTTCACCGTCTCCTGGAGTTTGCTCAAACTCATGTCCATTGAGTCAGTGATGCCATCCAACCATCTCATCCTCTCTCTTCCCCTTCTCTTGCCCTCAGTCTTTCCTAGCATCAGAGTCTTTTCCAATGAGTCAGCTCTTTGCATCAGGTGGCCAAAGTATTGGAGCTTCAGCTTCAGCATCAGTCCTTCCAATGAATATTCAGTGTTGATTTCCTTTAGGATGGACTAGTTTGATCTCCTTACTGCAAAGGGACTCTTATGAGTCTTCTCCAGCACAATTCAAAAGCATCAATTCTTTGGCAGTTGGCCTTCTTTATGGTCCAAATCTCACATCCATACATGGCTACTGAAAAAATCATAGCTTTGACTAGATGGACCTTTGTTGGCAAAGTGACAACTCTGCTTTTTAATACACTGTCTCGAGTCATCATCACTTTTCTTCCAAGTAGCAAATATATTCCTAGGGATAGTAACAAAGATCTGCTCTTTTAGCATAAAAGTGTCCTTGGTTCAGGCCATTTCCACCAACATTCCCTAAGTTTTTTTCCTGGGAAGGATATAAGGACTTCTTCACTCTTTAAAGCTTCCTTTATTCAGCCACTTTAAGAAACATACAGCCACTATTTGGAGAAGGAAGGCTTGCTCTCAATCAGGTCCCCTTTTTGCACATGAAATTATACTTCCTTCCTTCCAACAGCACCAGATTCAAAGAAAAATGAAGACAGCAGAGATCCATATTATTTGTTCTAAACCAAGAAATACAGCCATCTCCAGATTGCATGGGCTTTGTCCCTTTTGTGTCTGTACCCACATGAAGAAGCATTGCTATGCCAACACAATCTGGATGTTCTTCATCCAGCCACCTGTTTTTGTTGATATTGTTGTTGTTCAGTCGCTAAGTTGTGTCTAACTCTTTGTGACCCCATGAACTGCAGCATGCCAGGCTCCTCTGTCGTCCACTATCTTCCAGAGTGTGCTCAAACTCATGTACTTTGAGTCAGTGATGCTTTCCAACCATCTCAGTCTTTTGCCTTCAGTCTTTCCCAGCATCAGGATATTTTCCACTGAGTTGGTTCTTCCCATCAGGTGGCCAAAGTAGATGGATATTAATTTTTGTTTTCTCCAGGGAAGGGAAGATTTAGCCCTTAAAAACCCAGCACCTGATACCTTTTATACCATCTACCTGAAGGGGACCTCTAGGGATTGTAACGAATGGATCCCAGTGTGTTTTCTCCCTTAGGATTTAGCACAACATCCTCATGGCTATCTACATCAAAGAAGCATGTCTGTGTACACCAGCAACAATCAACTGAGCCCTGGAGAATGTAAATGATTTCACTCAGACTGCATCGCTCTTCTTAGGATTAGTTCTGGAAGAAAGGCCGTTTTCCTGGTGGGTTGAAGAACTAGCGGGCTGTCATGGTAACAGCAGCTCTGGGGTAAGAATAACACCCAGAAATTCCTGCCTGGGAGTGGGCATGCAGGGTTCTGGAAGCTGCACCCATCACGGCCTCCACAGCAAGGAGCACTTTCATAAAGAGCTGGGATTTTCTCATTTATTCCCAGTAGGGAAGCACAGTAATTTGGACTGCAGAGACTGATTTTGCCAAAAACATAGGGGTGGGCCAAATGGCACAGGAACAAAACACTTGAAAAAGCTGCCATCTTCCTCTCTCACACGCAGACAGAATGTGAAGATTTCAGAGATGGTATTAGAGGAGCATTCTCCTGGCAAGTGTTCAGAAAAGCAGGAACAGACACCCACTCACTCTCTATTCTATCAGAGAGAGAAAGACCCAGAATGAAGGTAATTGAATTAGGCATTTTCACAATTCTCACAAAAAAGAGCAAGCAATACGAACAGAATAAAAGAAGCCTGTGTGGCTTATTCATTTCGTTTTGTATTTTAATTAATTTTGTTTGTGATGCCACCAGGGCCTGAGCTAGGCCAGGAAAAGGCAAATGCTTCTCTGTGTTACTACAGGGGTGTTGGGGCTGGAAGACAAGGACTATCGTTTCAAAGGGCAAGGATCAGCTTTTGAGAAGGAAAAAGGGAGGGATCCCTGGTTCCCAGATTACATAACTAATGAATGAGGAGTTGACGTGACTCTGTCACGACGTAAAGCTTGGAACTCGCCCTCTATTGTTGCAACCTGCATCATTTTGCCTGGAGAGTTTGCTGGGATTTCAGCTTTTGGGAGAGTGGACCAGGTGAACGGAAGTGCTTTGGTTCTACGTTTGGATCAAGAATGTTCCTCCAGGTGGAGAGGCCAGTGGCAGAGGGGGACAGCTGGGTCTCTGGCACTGCTGCCCCATGTGGGACCCACCTGGAGAGCAGGTGCTCAGCCACCGCCGTCTCTAGAAAGAGCAGGGCGGCCAGTGATCAGGAGGGCTGGCGTCTGACTCCCAGACAATGGATGGATGAGTAAAGACACAAGCAGCGATCCTACTTTCAAAAGAAAGTAAATGGGGGCCAGGGCCTCAGTGGAACAAGCTGCAGTTCAGGTCCAGGTGAAGAACTAGAGTAGAAACGGGGGACTGAGTAAGTTGCAGACACGAAATATGTACAGCGCTCTGCACGTCAACCAGGAAGGTGCGTGTGCACGTGTGTGTGTTTGAGGGAATGTCACTTCATGTCAGACCTTCAAATAAAGGCTGGAAAAGTTCGTTTTTTAAAGGGAAACTAGGGATTGAGGAAGAAAGAGAAAGCCCAGTAGGCAGCTGGCGGAAGGGGGGTGCCCCGCAGCTTGCATCTGACACCGGGAAATCCTAGGTCCCATTCTCTGGACAGGCCAGGCATCCCATGTCTTCTCGTAGGCCTCAGGGTCCATGGTGGGCTGGAAGAGTCTGTGACGCCAGAAACTGAAGACCTTTGGCATCCACCTCTGAGCACAGCTGGAAAGGTGAAGACTAGCCCAGTAACAGGGTGACCAACTCAGCCCGTTGGCTTGAGACTGACTCTGAGTTTAGCTTTGAGTCTTCTACAGATCTCCCGGTCCTGGACACTCAGGACAGTTGATCACCCTATTGGTCACCATCTGAGTCCATTAGTTGTTCTGGCTTCTGCAGATCTCCTTACTTGTTAGAAAGACATCCTCAGACACTGAGACTGACTGATATCACTCTATGTACATATATATTGATATATATTTGTATTTATATCTGGGTATCTTTCCAGGTGGCACAGTGGTAAAGAATCTGCCTACTAATGTAGGAGATGCAAGAGATGTGGGCTTGATCCCTGAATTGAGAAAATCCCGTGGAGAGGGAAATGACTACCCACGCCCGTATTCTTGCCTGGGAAATCCCATGGACAGAGGAGCCTGGCGGGCTGCAGTCCATGGGGTTGCACACAGTTGGACACGACTGAACGACTGAGCATGTGTTTATATTTATATGACACTGAGGCTGAGTGCTTTGCTCTCACAGTGCTGATGTACATTATACTTCTCAAGCCTTCAGAGCAAGAAGCCTACAGCCTGGTTATTTCATGAGGGCCTCTGGCAGGTGAGTGTCAGGGAGGGGAGAGAAAGTCTGTCTCCTAGGGTTCCTCACACAAAACACTGCTCTCCAGGAAGGGGCCCTGAAAATCTACCTTGCCCGCTTCAGGGCTGAAATCTCATTCATCAAGGGATATGTAACTTGGATTCCTTGTTCAATTAAAGCCATGTGATGCTCTGGAACATTCTCCCTAGAGCTCTGTACCAATTCAATGAGAGTCCTCAGACCTGGAAGATTTTTAGGTCCAGTTTCCTTTAGTGGAAGAAATTTACTGTTTCATCACTCATCTTGGGAAAGGAACTCACCCTGGACTCAACAGCCCTTCAGTGCTGCTTTTATGGCTTTTTAAGAATGGCAACAAATATTTCCCTCATGTTATGCAATATCTTCTTAATTTCAAAACATTAAAGACACGGGTGGAGAAGGCACTGGCACCCCACTCCAGTACTCTTGCCTGGAAAATCCCATGGACGGGGGAGCCTGGTGGGCTGCCGTCTATGGGGTCGCACAGAGTCGGACACGACTGATGCGACTTAGCAGCAGCAGCAGCAGCAGCAGCAAAGACACGGGAATGACTTAGAACAATCCATTAAAATATACACCATTTATAGAACTCAGGCTGTTTTCAAAGATGTGTTTAAGTAGGGGCATGGTTAAATTAATTCTCAGCATCAAAGGTGCATTTTATGTTTGGTATATGAAGTGTTTTGACATTTTTTATGCATTCAAGAATACTCTAAATTAAAGCTAACATGGTGATATCGTATTACAGTAATCATTTTTTTCTCTTTCTTATTTTTTAAACTATGTAAGTATAACACATTTATAGGAGACTTAGAAAATACAGAACAAGGTTACAGAACAAAGTTACCTATAGTTCCACTATATATGACTACAGTAATCATTTTAATCTGTCATGTTAAGGATGATGGCTTTGCTGGTAGAATGGAATCATTTATTCTGTATGAAGTCAAAGAGCTCACATGGGCTTCATGACAGCTGGAATTATGGTGTGGTTCCTCTTTTGGAAAAATCAAAATTACTTTTATAAAAACCCCCTTTTGAAAGGAAATGTCAGAAACAGATATTCCCAAAGCTGGAAAGTCCCTCTCTGCAGCAATATTGATGCTTCTGTGACAGTTCATTAAAATGTAAGCAATATGGCAGCTATTAAGAGTTGGAAGTCTCTCTGGTAACCAAGGTAATTGAAAAATTAGCCTGACTCTTTCTAATGAGGTTTTAATAAATTTCATTTTGGAAATATATCAGAGTGGGATTGTTTACACTGATGATGTTCACTTTGGGGTCAGAAAGCTCAAGTATCAGTCCTTACCGTTACCCTAACATGTCACCATGGGAACTGCCCATGACTGTGTTTCTGCATGGATGAGCATCAGTGTAACATCTGATACTTACATTTCAACAAGCTGTGATTAGCTATGAGCAATGAACTATATAGGCACACCATAAAAATAAGGACATTACAATCAAGCCTTACAGGTTTTTGAGTCAATAGAGGCATGACAATATTGCCAACAAATGTGGACGTATTCAGTTCTATAGTATTAGCTCTTTGTTAACTAGAGTTGTAAGCTACTATTTTCCATGAGCATAGACCACTAAGAAACAAGAGGAGAAGGAGGGGGGAAGAGAGAGATCTTTAAGAAAATGATTTTTTTTAAATCCTTAAAATCCTTTTTTTTTAAAGATTAAAAAAAAAATGAAACCAAAACTGCTGCCAGAGTTACTACTGATGTCGTTGTATAATCCAGGTCAGTAGGTGACAATGGCTATTTCATCAGGGTATCCGTTGATTATTGATAGATGATGCTTTGCAACAAGCATCGTGGTATAAAACGATACGCATTCATTGAGCTCACCCATCTGTGGGCTGCCTGGGAGATTGCTGATCCCGGTTTTGCGAGACTTCACTAGAGCAGCTTTCCTCCAGATGTCCCTTAGTCTTCTGCATGCTCAGAAGGAGAGCCTGGAATGTTCTTCTCACAGTGATGGCTGAAGCCCAGAGGCAAAGCCCAAGCATGCAAGCACACTTCCTGACTCTACCACATCACATCTGATCACCTATCATCGACCAAAGCAACCTGAACGACCAAGCCCCAGAATCAAAGGGCAGGCTGCACAACCCACCCATCTGAGACCTAAGCAGGTTACATTGCTGTGTCCATCAGTGGAGCCAGGAAGTACTTTCATTCACCGGAAATGAGGGGGAAGATGTTACTGTGTCAAACAGTAATCTAATCGACTACAATCCAGTGTCATCTAGATAGCTGAAACTGTGTTGGATAACCAAACTCCACTCTGGCAGTTGAACCAATACTGTTATGATCAGCTACATTAGTTAGCTTTGGCGGCAGAAACAAACACCCTCAAATCTCTCTAGCATACTGAGACACACTTAGCCGACAACAGTTTTTACTGAGGAAACAATGATTTCTTGGCCACATTCCACATCTCAGCCCTAGGTCACCTGTTCCACCTTGTAGCTCTTCTCATTCTGGACCCACGTGGAAGGAACAGCTCCAGTTTGGGATGTGCTGGTCTTGCAGCAGATGGAAAGACAAGAGAGAGGTCAGAAACTCACGATGCCTTTACAGCTTCTGCTCTGAACTGGTCCCCTAGCACTTCTGCTTCTCAGGCCTAAAATAGACCAGGTGCCCGTGATGGAACAGGCTAGGGTTGGGAGGTGGCTGAGGCTCTTGTGACGATAGGAAGGTATAGCTGCTAGGTTTGCCTCCCAGAAGATTCTTTCCAATTCATTCTAGCTTCACTGCAACCTAGAATGTCCACCCCTAGGATGAGGTGGGAATTGGACAGGTCTTGGGTCATTTACACGGTAATAACTTCTTCCAAAAGTCAGGATTTACTGAAGAAGAGAGGTTCTGTGAAAAGTGGGCATGGGTGCCTTGATGGTATTATATCCATAGAGAAGGGATACCAGCTAAAGCAATGAAATGTTTCTGAAGGTGTGAAGTGATTATGTGAACATAAGGTTTCAAGATGACCCTAACATAAATGTGAGTAACTGGCAGCATTCTCTCCCACTCAGAAAATATAATGGGATCCTGCTTTGATGCTGGTGTTGGAGTTCAAATCAAATGTCTGCACTATTATCCAGTATTTTTGAGTAATGAAAGAGACATTTTGTATATTATCATGCTTTGTGGAAACATTAAGATCTCTGAAATAAAAAGAAAAGTATGGTTCGGCCTATAATTTGACTGAATTCAGCTACAGTAAGGTATTTTAAACTGAAATGCAAAATTCTTCCTCTTTTTAAAGATAATACTTTGCCTTTTGGCTTATGTTGTAAAACATTTAAAGGTTGGAGATGGACAGGATCACTTTGAAGACATTTGTTTAAAAAAATTGAAGCCCCCTTTGACAAGCAGGTGATTACAAGCATGAGACTGGAGCTTACATGACAAGCTTGGAAAATCACATCATGCTAACAAGCAAGGAAGTGTTCAGAAACTACTAAAGCTGTGGCAGACAGACTCAGGAACCAAGGAAGATGAACCTTATCTGTCCAAAGACAGGGACGATTTGAGCATCGATAAGGATAATAACAAAAACAAAAGACCGAAACATACACAGTATGTATAAATCCAGGAGGTCATAAGCAGGCTTAAAAAAAACCCATAATCCACAATGCATTGATTACTTTTTGAGAATGTAGGCAACCAATTCAGCAATGTGAAAAGAACAAGGGACTTCCTGGTGGTCCAGTGGTTAAGAATCTGCCTTCTGAGGCAGTGGACTTGGTCCACTGGTCTGAAAACTTAGATTTCAACCCTAGCATTCTCTACCCTCAAAGCTGCTAGAAAAACAAAAGTGAACCTACAGATTAAAAAGACCAAAGCGGCTTATCAACCAAAATGATCAGTAACTAGGATCCTAAGCCTACAACGGTAGCCAGGATGCTGGAGTAAATTCCCCAGAGAAACTGAAGTTTAATTCAAATCTGACTTTTAAATGGAAATCATCCAACTGCAAAAACTAGAGCTCCAGTGTCTTGGAAGTCACCAAACCCACAGTTCATGATCTTTCACAATCACAATCATGTAGCGTGTTTAAGTATCTCCCTGCTGAAATGATGGCTATCCTGCTCATGAACTCAAAGTGAGTCAGTGGGCATTGGGCTGGACACTCATAGGACATGGAACAGCAGCTGTTCTTGTGAACCATCCCTGGGCCTCTCAGAAAGACTCATGATAACACATGACGTGACTGGTTAATGCGGCATCCTTTCATTAGCCATCGGGACATATTATTTTTCTATACTCTTAAAACCTTGATTTAGATCTTACACTCTAGGATGACATGTGCAATGCCTTCATTGTACTCATTGTATGAATAGCAAAAATATTCATTTGGCCACTAAAACAGTACAAAGTACCATACATTTGATCCAGCTGTGGAGCCTGACCGCCTGCTTGACCACTACAAATTGAGAGGCAGGGGATGGCTTTTCCCCTAAAAGCACAGCTCAAACGTGCTCAAACAATGACAAGGATTGACTAGTTTTCATGGTTAACAGACATGTTTTCTCTTTACCATTTATTTTACGATCTGCAAACCTCAAGCTGAGCTCCCCAGGTGGCTCAGTGGTAGAGAACCCGCCTGCCCATGCAGGAGACACAAGGTGGATCCCTGGGTCGGGAAGATCCCCTGGAGAAGGAAATGGCAACTACTCCAGTGTTATTGCTTGGAAAATCCCACAGACAGAGGAGCCTGGCGGGTTACAGTCGATAAGGTCTCAAAGAGTCTGACATGACTGAGCAGCTAAACAACAAACCTCAAGGTATTGGGTCGGCCAAGAAGTTCACTGGGGTTTGTCTGTAAGGTGAACTTTTTGGCCAACCCAATTCATCGTGAATCTACTTCCAACAGTGACAATTGGTCTGTTGAAACCTTTGTGAACACAGAGCCCACTGCTTGCCACTTAATGTAAGAGTGAAAGAAGGCAGAAATCCAAATATACCTGACCAGGCTCTAGGGAGCTACGAAGCTAGGGAGTTGACAATAAAACCCACAAAACCCATTTTTATCAGAACTTTTCTAACTAAATAAACTGAATGCTACAAAAGAAAACAACATTAGCAATACTAATATTAAAAATTCTTCTCAAATTATTCTCTTATCAGTAATCATTCTGTTATGCCGCATTCACTTAGTCTTTGCAGCTAAAGCAAAATCCTATCTTTTTTTAGATGCTACTCTCTAATTATTCAGGCATTGCTTCAAATATATGTGTATATATATATCTCAACAGCATATTGCATCTTCCAAGAATGAGCTTTTAATATATCACCTCTCTTTTCTCTCAGTGCAGTGGTACAGAGGCATCCAAAACACCTTTGCTGGAGGAAGGATTGATGGAAGAATGGAAAGAAAGATGGGAGGGACGGCAGATTGTCTAGCATGTGTAAGTCTAAAGCCTGAAACATTACATCTTTGTCCAAGCTCTGCTTGACATAGATAATAATTGCAAGACTAAATTTAAAAACAAAACTTTAGACTAAAATTGAATGTTAAGAAAAGATTTATAGCTTGTGCAATTAAGGTGAATGAATAGTTAATTACTATGAAATCCAGTAATTTGGTACAACTATTAAAATATGGACTAAATGATCAATTCACTTCAGCTATAACACTATTACTACTCTGCAATTACTTCTATGATTCTTCCCAAGGTTTTTTTTTTTTAAAGTCAAACTATCAGTGATTAGTCAGATGTTTGATAATATGTGCATGAGAAATTAATTCACGCACTTTAACAATACTTGTTACCAGTAATATGTAAGATTACCTCTGAGTAATTTGGCGAGAGGTATTTCCCATTGCATTTGGCAATGCTCCTCAGAATTTTTAAGGCTTTATCTCCTTTCTTCCGAGTAATCAGCCAACGGGGAGATTCAGGAACAACCCTGATGAGAAGAAGTCTTTTTTGAGTTATGCTTGTGAATTTCAAAAGTTTATGACTTGAATTTCATTCAAAATGGATCTTACAATTAGAAACATGTTTAGAAGATTCTGAGAGCTTAGAATTAGCTCTCTGAAACATAGATTATCTTTGCAAGTTTCTAGTGGAAGTGAAAAAATGCTCACTTGACAATTGAATCATTGCTCGTGACAAAATAACTCAATATTACATTGCTGTTGCAAGAAGACTATATTAGAATATATATTCTCAATTACATAGAAGAAAAGTACCAGGATTTAATGAGCACTTAGGAAAAGGTTAAGAACCCAATTTATGTAAACTGACTTGCTCATATATTAAAATTAAATTAGAAGAATAATTAAAATATGTTCACTCTAAGAAGAATCAAATGTGTACAGCTATAATTTTCTGATAATTTAATTTTCTGAGGCTCTTAACATTTTCTTATTCCTCTGAGAATTCCTGAGTAACATTAATTTGCTTAGTAAAATATACAGAGAAGCAGTCTTGTTCACTGCATTTAAATTGCATGTTGAAATACTGGCTGATACAGGTTGTTGCCTTGTAGTTTTCATTAAAATGTTACAAAATAATAAAACAATTAATACTTTATTTTAAATGTGTTTTGCAATTTTATAATTTAATAATAAGAATTAGTCAAAAATCAATCAATAAATAACCTCTGAAAATTCTCTAGAAATTCTCAAAGCCCATAGCCATTTCTGGAGATGTTAGAAATCTCTGTAATCGCCTTCATGTTCATGTTGGTTTAGAAGTGTACATTCTAAGTGTCTGTTGAGTAAGAATAAATTTGATAATGACCAAAATCAAATTACCAGTAATAAAGGAGGAAGAGAAAGTTGGGCAGTGTGATGGCTAGCTGCATCCCTTGCCAATTGGGGATAAAGTAGGCAATTCCAGGAAGAATTATGATTCCCAAGGTGAAGAACATTTGAATCACTATTCCCACAATCCTTCTTTGCTTTGAACCTACTATTTCAGTCACTGAAGGAAAACAAACACAGAGGTTAGGGAAGCTCAATATCAGTTCTAAAACAAACAAAGAAACAAAGACATTTCACCTGTTACACCCGTCCATCAGCATCACTAGAACACCGGACTGTGTGTACTGTGCTCCCAAGCCCTCGGGTCAAACCCAGCGCATGCTCAGTCACTCAGTTGTGTCTAGCTCTTTTGCACCCCATGGACGGTAGCCAACCAGGCTCCTCGGTGCATGGGATTTCCCAGGCAAGAATACTGAAGTGAGTTGCCATATCCTTCTCCAGGGGATCTTCCCGATCCAGGGATCGAAACCACGTCTCCTGCAGCTCCTGTGTTGCACATGGAATCTATCTGCCCCTAATTCCATTCTGATCATCCTGGGGTATGCTCCCTTACTGCTGTCCTAAGAGCACAACTAGGAAAACTCACTGAGATTGAAGTCTCCTTAAAAACGCTTCATAGAAGTTACCCCGCCTACACCAGCCATCAGCCATTAGGGCCCCCAGCTCTCTCTCTTCTTTCCCACCCACTAAAAAGATCTGAAAGATTCCCAAAGTGGGCATCCCAAAGAGGGATTGTCTGACAGTAACAGAAGAGAGTGGAAGCCCACAGGTCTGGAGTGAAATCCAAGAAAAGGCTTTGCATTTCCCTGGTCACAAATCCACCGTGACTCTGAGGGTGCCCATCAAAGACAGGACTGGGGAGGAAGCAGCCAGGACCTTCTCCAGTAACAGGAGCAAGGAGCAAAGAGAACTTTTTCTTCCCTTTACAATCAGATGTCCATCTTTCTGGGCATAGAAGATAGCAAAGGTTTACAAATGAAGCTCTTGTGTTCAGGTCATATCTCCTGCATGGTAAAAAGTGCTCCACTTGTGTGGAAGAAATAGAATTGAAGGAATAATATTTGAGAGCACAGCAATGTTAGCTCACAATGTGTCATGGAAATACATGGAAAATGCTTTTAAAATGTTTCAAGGAACTACTGAAATTTTTATAAAAATTAATCTCTGAGAAAGCAAAGCAAGAGCTTCCCTGGTGGTCCAGTGGTTAAGAATCTGCCTGCCACTGCAGGGGACACTGGTTCAATCCCTGATCTGGAAAGATCCCCCATGCCATGGAGCAACTAAGTCCATGTGCCACAACTTCTGAGCCTGCGCTCTGCAACCCATGAGCTGTAACTACTGAGTCCATGTGCTGCAACTACTGAAGCCTAAGCTCCCTGGAGCCCATGCTCTGCAACAAGAGAAGCCACTGTGAACAGAAGCTGTGGACTGCAACTCAAGAGCGGCCCAAGCACAGCAACGCAGACCCAGTGCAGCCAAAAATAAATGAAAAAAAGAAAAAAGAAAGCAAAGCAAGAAAGCTGACAGCAGTATGGCTAGAAAGTGCTAGAAAGTGGTTCATCCCAGTTTTTGGTGATATTCCACATTTGGTTTTCAAATATATACATAATATATACCAAATACAATGGTGGGGATTTTAATTTCTAAAGACTCAGTGGCTTGCCCTTCACCCTCCTATGTTGCAGGAGTAACCACTGCAGTAGGAGTGAAGCGTCACCAGACTTGCCAGAGGAAGGCTGAGCAATGGCACTTCTCACCCCCAAACCCTGATTCTCAAACAGACAAGGAGACGAAGCCAGGTCTTACCGATCACATAGCAGGTCATCCACGTCCCCTTTCCAAACACGCCTTGTAGAAAGCGGAAGATCACAAACACAGGGAAATTGGGAGCAAACGCCACCACGACACCAGTGACGCCAACACCAAAACACGAGAGCAAGTAAATGACTGTTCGGCCATACCTTTTTGAGAATCAGAGAGGAAGAGATTACCTTAAACGTGTTTTTCAACACAATGAGAAGACTATCATTGTAAGTGTTGTTAAAAGAACTTCAAGTGCAGAACTTTTGTCCCCTAGAAGTTCCTGATCACCGTGTCAAGGATTACGGAAAGCGCTACGTTTTGTTTTATAGCAAAACCAGGGCAAATAAAAACATACGCTCCTGAAATGACATTATGAAATTTAAAGCACAGAATGCATCCTTTGGGACTGCAGTTTCCAAAAGAGATAAGCTTCTCCATCTCTCCATGTGCTCATCCACAACGTTTTCTCCCATACAATCTCTCTGGTGGCAGCTTGGACAGTTCCTAGCATTTCTGTGGGTGGAGTCAGAAGGAGAGAGGCACAGAAAGAAGCCGAAATGGTCCTGACAGCCAAGAGGCCTGGCCTTCAATCTTGGCTCAACCACATACCAGCCATGCAACTTGGGGTGAGTTTCTTGAGAAATTTCTATCAAATTCACAGTTTCTTGCTTCACAGTGGAGATAGAAGTGGTCTCGGTTTACCTAGGGTTTTAAATTCACTCTCTGCCTTTCCTACTGTCCTCTCCTAGATATGTTGTCGTTTAGTTGCTACGTGGTATCTGACTCTTGTGACCCCGTGGACGGTAGCCCGCCAGGATCCTCTGTCCATGGCATTTCCCAGGCACGAATACTGCAGGTCAGAAAGGGAGGCAGGGACAAGGAAGGTAAGAGCCCCGCGTGTTGAACATGCAGGTGTCTGCCATTAATGTGCGCACTGGCTTTCCGTTTAAGCAGCACCATTTTCAAACCCTGGATTAGAAATGCCCTGGATATATTATAATATTTCCATAAATATAAGAGGTACCCATGATGGGCCAGGAATTTGGATGTGTGCTTGCTCAGTCACTAAGTCATGTCTGACTCTTTGAAACTCCGTGGACTGTAGCCCGCCAGGCTCCTCTGTCCATGGGATTTACCAGGCAAGAACACTGGAGTGGGCTGCCTCCTCCAGGGGATCTTCTTGAACAGGGATCAAACCTGCATCTCTTGCACTGGCAGGCAGATTCTTCATCACTGAGCCACATGGGAAGCCCTGACCAATAGGTGACCTACTACATTGTTTCTGTCCTTTCCTTCAAGAATATGAGAGTGAAGGAGCTGAAAGACGGTCAGCCCTTAGATGGGGCAAAGGAATATGCACGACTCTGTCTTCCTCCCCAGAGTACCAGGTCATCTCTGAAGTCAGGTGCTCAGCCCCTCCTGGAATGCAAGTAGGAAAAGCCCACCTCCCCCAGTAGCTGATTTACTGTAGTCTAAAGATACCTTTACTGACTGTAAAAGAGAAACACGCAGAAGCAAAACCTAATGTTTAAATTAGAAAGAGAAACAATAAAATGAAAGAAATACATATTGAAATCCTGTAACGCAAACTCAAATGGTAGCCAGCTAGGAGAGAGTGTGAGGTGGGGGATGGGAGAGGATTAAGGAAGGAAAGATGAATGGAAAAGGCTGGAAGCAGGAAGTAGGAAAGACACAGATAAAAGAAGGGGAAACAGCACGAGGCCCAGAGGGTTAGGGAGACGTCTCCTGTCGGGGAGGGCTGGGGACAGCTCGAGAAAAAGAAGAGAGGGAGCAGAAACCAAAGGTTCTACCCATTTTGACGTCCTGGTCTGGTCAAACAACGACCATCAACTGCCTACAGGATTTGGGGCGTTTTGTTGGAATTCGCTAATTAATTGCTGTTGGCAGCTCTGTAAGAGACCCTCCCAGGCCTGACCATGGCAAATATGGTCACAAGGAATGCTGGGGCTGGGCTGGAGTGACCATTTTGGCTTCTTTCTGTCCCTTTCTCCTTCTGATTCCACCTACAGACATGCTAGCCAGATAAGATCAGGGGCCAGAGCTTTCCTGTCCCTGTCCTAAGCAGGACAGGAGATTATTAAGTCACCACAAGTGTTTTCATAGTTAGAATTGACATAAATGAGTAGTTACACAGGAATACAATAACCAACATCAACAATGTCTGAAACAGGAATATTTGAATAGAGAGAATGACTGTCTTGAGTAAGTCAGTGTGTCTGCCATTAACTGGCTTATACTGATGGATGTTCAATAAGAGATAAAATTCTTTTCATGGTTTTTGGAAAACTCTTTTTGCAAAGTTTCCAATTGGCAAAATGAAATATAAATTTTTTTTTAAATTGAATGAAACAAATTTGTAAGGGGCTGACTTTATGACTAAATCAATCAAACCACACACATACTAGGGAGTTACTGAAGCGCATGGAATCATCTCCACACCGCCCAGCCAGCCAGCCCTCGGCCCAGACACAAAGTCACTGCCTTACTGGTCTATGTTGGCTCTCAGACGTGTTCAGACCAAAGTGGAGCAGCCCCAGTGAGTTGCACAGTTCAAGGAGTAAGGAGATGCAGTTTAAGAAAAAGGAAAGAATTCGTTCAACCAAACAGGTGTTCAGCATCATGAGTGGGGGCATGAAGATTCTTTTCCAAATGTAGAAGTCATAGCTTCCTAACAGTTAACACGAAACATCTCCCTCTGCACAGGTATACATCATCTTCTAGACGTGAAGTGGCTGTCTTACCCATGCCTACCTGTCTGCTGCATAGCCCAAGGTGAACGCCCCGGCCAGGAAGCCCAGGTTCAGGATGGCTTGTGTGAGATCCAGCATCCAAGCGTTGACACACACGAGGTCAAACTGGGGAGACAAAGAAAACCCATGAGACACCCGTGGCAATGCTCCTCCTCAAGACACCTGATCTTTTGTATCCTTAAACATTTTTGCTCGCATGCTCCTTAAATAAAAACTCTGATGTGTATGACATAGGTGCTTTTACCGTGATATGTGTCTTCTTTATCAGTTTCACTATCTGCCATCGATGTAATTTTCAGTACACTATGAATGCTGTCATTTTAAAATCATTCTCCCAGCTGTATCCAGTAGAGTACCATAGCCATGTGACACCTACCATCATCCAGCGAAAGCACGTTCTTCAATAGTCTAAAATTTGACACCAATCTTTTTCCTCTTTGAATTCTTATTTTCATTCACCTAATATTTTATGTAGAAAATATTGTGTTATGTATGCCAACTGACATTTAATTAACTTTTTTCCTGAGACAATGTTTCTAAATATGAGAATCCTTTCTGATTGGGTTATATTCTAGTTACTTTTAGAACATGATACAAGAACGTAAGGTAAGATGAATCTTGAAAAACAAGTACTATCAGGAGCAAAATTTTGTTGGAAATGCATCTCCCCGTTTCTAGAATAAGGTTAAGAAAGCTCGGGGTTTTCCAGTTAGCTCATGTAATCTGTGGTTGAAGATTGTTTATTACTAGAATGAGTTAGGGCTCAACATCAGTTCCATTCCTGATTTTTCATTTTTAGAAATTTATGTGCCAAGAAAACTTATTTGTATAAATAAATTAATGGGAATGGAGAGAGTTTTGTTACAGGATTGTTACCCGGTTCTATTGCTTCTTTCTCAATGCCAAGATTCACAGAACAACGCATGAATAAAATTATTTTTAACTTTTCTGTTAACCAACATGCTGTTTAAGACTCCCACAGTCTTGCTGTCAGAAAAGAAATGGAAACCACCAGGCTTATAAAAAGGTGTTCAATCAAATCGTTCAGGTCGTTTACTTTCTTTCTTAGTTACTTCCTTACCAGTATTCCAAATTGTCCCACTGGTTTTAAAACCCCAGGTCAGTACATTATAGTAAGATGGGAGAGAGGTAGGAGTCCTTTTGCAAAGGGGGAGGACATTAAGAAAAGACCTGTATCCTCATCAACTACATATCCTTGACATCCATTTTGGACATGTGTGAGCTGAGGCTCTGAAATCCGATTCCTTTTGAAGAATCCAGACCCCCCACCGCATGACCATCTCTGCACACCTGGGGCAAATGGCATGCTTGCCCCCACATGAAGAGCACTCCTCTAGACTGCACTGTGACAAGAAAATTAATGTTACTGGAATAAGAATTGTGAGTGGTCTTATAGATACATATTCATAATCAAACTGCAATATTTATTTATAGAACCTGAATTCTTGTCTTGGTCCCACAGTTAATGTATGACCTGTCGACTAATACAGCTGGAAAAAAGAAGCTGGAAGCTGAGAATTGTAGCTTGCACTCCTCCAACATCTGAAATACAGAACAAAGCATAGAAGATGTTCAATATGTGGTCCAGGCAGCATCATAGTGCTTTAAAAACTAAGTTATCATAGCACTTTAACCACTTAAACTGGCTAAGTTTGGCTGGAAAAAAAAGAAGCTAGAAAAAAGAAGACTCGGGGCAGTAGTAGCTGGCCCACTTCATATAGCTACTGAAAAGATTTATGGAGAATAAAGAAATAAGATTCTCATGTCTGACTCTTTGTGACCCCGTGGACTATAGCCCACCAGGCTCCTCTGTCCCTGTAATTCTCCAGGCAAGAATACTGGAGTGGCGTGCCATTCCCTTTTCCAGGGGATCTTCCCAACCCAGGGACTGAATCCGGGTCTTCTGCATTGCAGGCGGATTCTTTACCCTCTGAGTCACCAGGGAAGCCCCAAAGAAGTAAGAAGATACACATATATGCATAGTAGTTGTAACTTAAAAGGGATTTATCATTAATATAGGTGCTGGTTTTTCAAGGCACAAAAATTTCATTTTAGGTAAACTTGCAGGTGATTACTCATCCGAAATAATTTCTCATTGAAATTAAGCATGTAAAGAATGCAACTAGAATTAAAGTATGTAAAATCTCAGAAATCAAACAGGAGATTTAACTGCCAGAGAAAACTTCTGACTCAGAAAATATGCTGATATCAGCCAATGTCAAATATAAACTCCCAAACAGTAGAAACTGCTTCCTCCAGCTGAGCTTTAGACACCTGGGTTAGCCACAGATATAGGAATGTTTCTCCAATATGACCCAGCGAAGCCCAGCAAGAACAAGCCTTTTAATGAACATATTTAGCTCCTTTTGAATTGTGTGAATTGAGATGCCCGTAAATACTCTTTAAATACACAAAAAATATTCTTAATATAAAATTGATGACATTTTTAACTCTCCCATAAGAGGAGCTACCAAAAAATTTTTTTTCCATATTTCCTACGACAATAAAATTAATTTAAAATAAATGTTTAAGTGGTTAATGTGTTATGATCACTTAGTTTCTAAAGCACTATGACAGCATCTGGACCACATATGGAGCGTATGCTAATGCTTTGCTCTGTATTACAGATGTTCAGTTCAGTTCAGTCACTCAGTGATGTCCGACTCTTTGCGACCTCGTGGACTGCAGCACGTCAGGCCTCCCTGTCCATCACCAGCTCCCCGAGCTCGCTCAGACTCAAGTCCATGGAGTTGGTGATGCCTTCCAACCATCTCATCCTCTGTTGAGGGAGTGCAAATTACCCTTCTCAGAATCCTGGGTCAGCAGGGCCCAGGTAGGTTCTGCCAGTAGGGGGCGCTGGTGCAGGATGAGAAGGACGAGGGAGGCAGTGGGGGTTCAGCTTCTGGCTGTGGCAGCTGCCCTGGCTCCAGCTGTAGCAAGGACAACACGCAGTACTAGATCCCCTGGAGCATGCAACCCACTGCAGCATTCTCGCCTGGAGACTCCCATGGACAGAGGAGCCTGGTGTGCTTCAGTCCATGGGGTCACAAAGAGCCAGACACGACTGAGCACGCACAGTGCTTCTAACCACTCCCCGGCTACATGGGGGCGAAGGGACAGGACCCCCAGGCTCTGAGATGCTGTGGAGCAGGGCAGGGGGTCTGCAACAGCTGTCCCATCCTTGCTTTTCTGGCTCTTCCAAAACAGCTCAAATCTACATCTTTTTATTCAATCCCTTCCTGCTTGATATACCTGTTTTCTTTCTTTCTTTTTTTTTTTTATGACTGGGAGCCTGCAGTCTTTCAAAAGCATGTGTGTATGTGTGTTAGTTGCTCAGTTGTGGCCGACTCTTTGCGACCCCATGGACTGCAGTCCACCAGGCTTTTCTGTCCATGAGATTTTCCAGACAAGGATACTGGAGTGGGTTGCCATTTCCTTCTCCAGGGGATCTTCCCGACCCAGGGATCGAACCCGGGTCTCCTGCACTGCAGGCAGATTCTTTAACAATTGAGCTACAAGGGAAACCCTTCAAAAGCATAAAGTAAATTAAACAAACTACATATCTGGGAAAAAATGCATGTGCGTGCACGTGCGCGTGCACACACACACACACACACACACACACACACACTTAGGTTTCCAGCACAGGGAAGAGACACTGCAGTCACAAGACTGAACGGCTTGGTTTTGACTCTTGCTCGCCCAGTTGGGAGGCAGACCCCTGCCTCCTGGGGCGGTGCGTCATAATCAGTTCTGAGTTCGCTGTCTGTTGCCCAAACAGCTCTGGGTCTGAGATATTTTTGTGCCTAAGGAAACGTTGGCAGGCACTGAAGCCAATGAATGTTATAGGCTAAGGGACTTTTCCCGAAGAAAAGTACTGAAATTTTGTCGTAGTTCCCAGGGAGACCTAAAACCCATCTCTTGTCAGAACTAAGTATGAATCAAAGACACAAACATTTATGTCTGTCCTGAGGCAATCTACCAAGAACAAGGGAAGCATCTCCTTTTTTATAAGTGAACACATTTAAAATTATGTTTAAATGCTCATAAAGCCATTGTACCCATCCTGTTAATTTTCCTTTAAAGTAACTTTTACTTAAATTTCAACTCATCTCTATGCAATGAAAATTACCCCCCTTGGCATAAGCAGAAAGCCAATCAGATAAAGATTCAAACAGCTGTTTGTGGAATTCTGGAAGGATCTCATCATTTCATTTGCAGAAAGCAGAACTCTAGCCTAATTAGATCGTTTCAAAGGGCTTCCAACCAAGTGCTTTTCTTAGCTTTTCCTAGATGTTAAAATCCAAACAGACATTATGTCAACTTGAGCTGTAATGATAAAATGCTGAATCAGGTCATCGTCCAGAGAAGGCAATGGCACCCTACTCCAGTACTCTTGCCTGGAAAATCCCACGGACGGAGGAGCCTGGTAGGCTGCAGTCCATGGGGTTGCTAAGAGTTGGACACGACTGAGTGACTTCACTTTCACTTTTCACTTTCCTGCATTGGAGAAGGAAATGGCAATCCACTCCAGTGTTCTTGCCTGGAGAATCCCGGGGACGGGGGAGCCTGGTGGGCTGCCGTCTATGGGGTCGCACAGAGGCAGACGCGACTCAAGCGACTTAGCAGCAGCAGGTCATCGTCAGATATATGCTCAAGTTTTGATGTCTAAATTATCCTTAGAACCAGGGCAACAGCATATCTTCAATACACAAAGGTCAAAGGGAGGAAGTAAGGTGAAAATAATGCAGGGATGCAAAAGACAGGACTTCAGGAGACGGCTTGCCTGCTCCTGAAACCGCAGGGAGCAACCCCTGATGGCTGGCAGGTTACTTTCCCATAGACGTGCTGTTTAGTTCCTCTGGAACAAACCCTCACATAAGAGTCTAAGTTGAGAGGATATCACAGTATTTGACTCTAGCCTCAGCCATGAAAATCAGTATTCATTCTCTGTATTGTGGTGGGAGAAAGAGAAGTTGCTGGAATTGAATGATAAGCTCCGAGTGCCTCTGTTTTGATTTTCTCAGGATGTGTTGTAAATGGAGCCATTCTTCATCAGCTCTCAGTTAGAAATCAACAGCCAACAAACTCTTCATCAGTGTTATCAACATCACATACGCCCTTGGTTTGACCACCAGGTGTGGGGTGCCTCTGGCTATATTTAGCACCGGCCAATCACACATTGATCCCATGGATGGATTCCATTTCTAACCAACGAGCTGCCATCACAGAGCCTATTAATGGTTTAAAATACTGTAATCATAGGGACTTCCCTGGTGATCCAGTGGTTAAGACTTCCCACTCCCAACGTAGAAGTCCTGGGTTTGACCCCTGGTTGGGAACTAGATCCCACACACTGCAAATAAGAGCCTGCACATGGCAACTAAAAAGATCCTGCATGCTGCAACAAAGACCAAGGATTCCATATGACGCAACTAAGACCTGGAGCAGCCAAACAAATAAATATTTTAAAAACACTGCAATCACAAAGAAAATCATTTGGGTTGGATCTCTATGAGGGGGAAGCATGTCACTATTAATTTTAGTTTTAACGAAAATTTCTTTAACATGATCTGATAGCATTATTTGGATATCTTAATACCAAAATTTGCCTGCTTTTCTGATCTATATGAGCCGTCATAATGAGCTGCAGACATGGAAACTGATCATAAGTATTTAAAGCTTCCAGTGGTATGCTGGCATCCCACAGATGAGGCCAGGAGGAATAACAGCTCAGGCTTCGTTTCTGCCTCCATGGGGAACTTATTACATGGCTCGGAGCTGTTGTTTAGTCTCTAAGTTATGTTTGACTCTTTTGAGAGCCCATGGACTGTAGCCCACCAGGCTCCTCTGTCCATGGGATTTCCTGGCAAGAATGTTAGAGTGGGTTGCCATTACCTTCTCCAGGGGATCTTCCCAACCCAGGGATCGAACCCAGGTCTCCTGCATTGGCAGGCAGATTCTTTACCACTCAGCCACCAGGAGCCAGGGTAAAGCTACACAGGAAACAAACACAGGGCAATTGAGATCTAAAGTGCATGGGACTGACTAAATGCAAGAGGGCTTCAGAGAAAGACATGACCAGTGGGAATCCAGAGCAATCAGATTCATGGAGAAAGGGGGACATAGACAAAGCCTTCAATAATGAGCTGCATTTGGAAGGGAAACAAAGCGGAAAGAAGGGTGTTTGAGCAGGGCGATGGGCAACCTAGGCACAGGGACCGAAGCACACGTGCCAGTGAGGCTCAGATCTGCCTGCAGCAGTGAGGGTGGCAGGCTCAGCTTTAAAGCTGAATGACCACCTGTGTCTATGCCCCCAGTGGGGCAGGGGGACAGAGTTTCTTACTCAGAAAACCAGAGGCATCAAGAGCGCTCATGAGAAAGGAGAAAGATCTAAAGGACAAAGGAAGAGTCTGGAAGGTTGCAAATGGAAAGGCCCAGAGCAGAAGCCCTAAACCCAGGACAGAACAAGATTCCAGGGAGAGGAGAGCAAGACCCAGAGACAAGAAACCCAAGAATCTGCAACAGTTGCCTAGAACAGGCGATCACCGGTGTAAAGTGGCACCGCCATGTGATGCAAGGGTTACAGAGGGTCACTTGTCCCACAGCCGCTCTCCAGGGTCAGCAATAGTCACACTTTCATATATATATAGAAGCCTCCCCAGTAACTCAGCTGGTAAAGCATCCGCCTGCAATGCAGGAGGCCCCGGTTCGATTCCTGGGTCGGGAAGATCCCCTGGAGAAGGAAGAGGCTACCCACTCCAGTATTCTGGCCTAGAGAATTCCACGGACTGTACAGTCCATGGGGTCACAAAGAGTCAGACACGACTGAACGACTTTCACTTTTCATATATAGTCAAGCAAACAAGCTTGGAAATAGGAGGGAAAAATGTCCTTTAAATGGACAGCTTTCTGTCTGAGCTTGTGAAACTGGAAGAAAGGAGAAAGCTAAATTTACTCAGATAATAATAATAATGCCTCATTATTTATTAAGACCTTCGTGACTCACCTTCAAACCTTAGTCGTTCAACCTGTTTTATTTCTTTGTAGCGAAGACAAGCAATTACTCATCTGAAAATGTTTACGATTTCTCTAAAGAACTGAGACTATCTGAGGACAAGAGAAAGCTGACTGGCTCTGAATCTGTACAGACCCAAGAACAGAGGCGCCGCGGCTCTGGAGTCAGCCCAGGCATCTTGATCGACCCCTCCTAACTTTGTGTCCCTTGGCAATTTTCTTAATGTCTTTTTCTCATTGCAGAGGCTTCTCTTGTGGAGCACCGGCTGTAGGGCACACAGGCTTCAGCAGTTGCTGCACATGAGCTCAGAGTTGTGGTTCCAGGGGTCAAGAGCACAGGCTCAATAGCTGTGGTGCACGGGCTTAGTTGCTCTGCGGCATGTGGGATCTTCCTGGATCAAGGATCAAACCTGTGGCTTCTGCACTGGCAGGAGGATTCTGTACCACCGAGACACCAGGAAAACCCTTCTTAATGTCTTTTACCCCTCTGTGTCCCTGTCTATAAAATGAGCGCAAGAACTGGACTGAGGCTGTCACTCAGATAATATATGTAAAGTACTTAGTATAATGCTCGAGACATTAAATACCCAATAAATGTTCCCAACTACCTTTGGTTAGCAATCTAATGACAATGATGTTGTTGTTGTTGTTGTTCAGTTTACTAAATCGTGTCCAACTCTTTGTGATCCCATCGACTGCAGCACACGAGGCTTCCCTGTCCTTCACTATCTCTCGGAGTTTGCTCAAATTCATGTTCATAGAGTCGGTGATGCCATCAAACCATTTCATTCTCTGTCTTCCCGCTTCTCCTCTTGCCCTCAATCTTTCCCAGCATCAGGGTCTTTTCCAATGAGTCAGTTCTTCGTATCAGGTGGCCAAAGTATTGGAGGTTCAGCTTCAGCATCAGTCCTTCCAATGAATATTCAGGACTGATTTCCTTTAGGACGGACTGGTTGGATCTCCTTGCAGTCCAAGGGACTCTCAAGAGTCTTCTCCAACACCATAGTTCAAAAGCATCAATTCTTCGGTGCTCAGCTTTCTTTATGGTCCAACTCTCATATCCATACATGACTACTGGAAAAACCATAGCTTTGACTAGAAGGACCTTTGTTGGCAAAGTGATGTCTCTGCTTTTTATTATGCTGTCTAGATTTGTCATAGCTTTTCTTCCAAGGAACAGATGTCTTTTAATTTTGTGATGATGATAATAAATACCATAATGAATGGTTTTAAAATGTAGTTTTCAACACTGACTGCTTGTTAAAATGATTTGGAATAAGTGAAAACAAGCCTAAGCTCTGCTCCAGACCAATAAAATCAGAATCTAGTCTAGCAAGGAGGCGACTTTGAAAACCCTGGGTAGGCATGGAGGTTATAAGTATACAAGTTACATGCCTGCTGAGGGGTAGTTAATTTTCACATTGTGTGCTGGGTTGGCTAGTGTCCCCCAGCCCTCACCCAGTTGATGTCAATCTGGAACCTCAGAAAATGACTTTATTTGGAAATAGGGTCTTAGCAGATGTAATTGGTGAAGATGAGGTCATACTGGCTCAGGGTGGGCCCTAATGTAATGACTGGTGTCCTTATAAGAAGAGGAGGCAGAGACACAGACATACACATGGCAGCGAGGGGCACACCTTGGGAAACACAGGGAGAGCCTGGAACGATGCGTCTAGAGCTAAAGGCCACCAAGGATGGCCCGCATATCTGTTTGCTAGGGTCGTCATGAGAAAGTGTGGCTTTAAGCAACAGAGATATATTTTCTTACATTTTGGAGGCCAGAAGTCTGAGATTAAGGTGTCAACAGAGTTAGTTTCTCCTGAGGCCTCTCTTCTTGGCTTGAAGACAGCCGTCTTCTCCGTCTGTTTACAGGGCTTCCTCTCTATGTGCGTCTGTGTCCTGATCTCCATCTAACGAGGTCGTCAGTCATCTGGATCAGGGCCCACTCAAATGACGTCATTTCATTTCCCCTTTTGTTTTTGTTGTTTAGTCACTAAGTCGTGTCCAACTCTTTTGGGACCCCGTGGAATAAAGCCCACCAGGCTCCTCGGCCCATGGGATTTTCCAGGCAAGAGTACTGGAGTGGGTTACCATTTCCTTTTCCAGGAGATCTTCCTGATCCAAGGATCAAACCCACGTCTCTTGCATCTCCTGCATTGGCAGGTGGGTTCTTTACCACTAGTGCCACCTGGGAAGCCCTTGAAGACTGCAGACCTGTTGAAACCAGAAGGTTGATGATCATGACTCCAGAAATACCTCCTTATGACTTCACCATCAATCAATCAGAAGAATGTCTGTGAGCGTGTCATGCACACTGTGACCCTCTTCCTCACCTTGCCTTTAAAGACCCTTCTCTGAAAAGCCATCAGGGGATTTGGATCTTTTGAGTATGAGCTGTAATAGACATCATTCTTTCATTCACCACAACCCTGTATGAACAGCCTGGCTTTATTGTTGGTTCAAGTTCGGTTTGGTAACTGGATAACTTTTAACTCTTAGTGTTTGAGATACCATACTTATCTAAATGCCCTAAAACAGTGTTCATTTAAAGTGGCACACAATATCTGACTCATATTTTTGCCAGTATTCTCTGTCCTGGAGACCAGGATCAGCCTTGAGCGTTGGTGATGAGTTGACTTCTCAGATACCCTGTTCTGTGATATTAACCATGTTCATTGTGCTCAGTTGCTCAGTCATGTCTTGACTCTTTGTGACCCCATGGACTGTAGCCCGCCAGGCTCCTCTGTCCATGGAATTTTTCAGGCAAGAATACTGGAGTGGGTTGCCATTTCCTCCTCCAGGAGATCGTCCTGACCCAGGAATCGAACCCACATCTCCTGCATTGGCAGGTGGGTTTTTTAACACTGTGCCACCTGGGAAGCCCTGATATTAACCATACGTAACACCAATACTTGATATTCAAGCTTCAGGGCAGAGGCCTCCCAAAATGGGTCTGCTCAGCATGTGTCTTTATGAGATATCACTAAAATAATAATCTACCTTAAAATAATAACATGTGGTATTAGGGAGGAGTGCCTTGGAAATGAGATGATCCCTCTTTTGATTAAAATCTTTAATAGCTGATCACTTTTTACAGAAGAAAGTGCAGGCTTTTTATTACAGCTTTCAAAGCTTTTCCCATAGTGCCTCAACACATTTTCCAATCTTATCACCCATTGCTCTTGGCTGCACTGGCCTGTTCACCCATATTTGAGTTATTTTTACCTTTGTGGGCTTCCAACTGTTTTCTCTGTCTGGAACACATTTTCCCGTCTCTTCTCTGTCAGATAAAAATTCCACTCCTTCCTTCTTCAAGACCTAGATAAAATACACCCCCTGGATTGGAGACACCCTACCTACCAGATCCTTCATGAAAATCTATTTCAGTGAGCTCCAGAGGTCACATACCTTAACTGTGACCACATATCCTGAATTTTCTAGAAAAGCCCTAATACCATAATTTTCTTTGTCTCTAAGGTGAACTTGTTACTTCTCCTACTAGAGGTCCCTGTTCTGGGATTGATAAACTCATTTACTACAACACTATCATTCTGTATTGTCAAATAAAAAATCTGAAGAATAAAATGACTATTTTTTAAAAATCATTGCCCCTACTTCTTAAAAACTGTTTTTTATCTAAGCAACATGGTGAATGTATATAAATCAGAAGAAAAACAACCAATTATAGTCGGTCTTGTTCACTTGCTAAGTCGTGTCAGAATCTTTGCCACCCCATGAACTGCAGCACACCAGGATTCTCTGCCCTTCATTATCTCCCATAATCACCTGCAATTCCACTCTATTATGAATATTTTTCTATACTTTTACCAATGCATATATATATACACACACGTGTTTTTAAAAGATAACGTTATATTCATCTACTATTTTATTTGTTCTTTGTTCTTCTACTATTCTACACAGTCTGCATGGGATTTGTGAGTTTGTGAATCTCTTTTCCATACCATCACTATAAATGGCTACTTTAGTCTATTGCATATGTGATCATAATTATTAAACCTATTATTAGACCACAAATATTAAACCTATTCTTTATACTGGAAAACAGAGCAGGTAGTTTTAAGTTTTTCACCATTATAGAAATACACTGAAAGCCTTACTCTAAAAAAGAAATGCAAAATCTGAGTTTTGAAATATAATCAAGTCATAGCAAGCAAAATATAGACATTTGGGGATGAAAGATTAAATTATAATTTCAAAAAAAATCCAGTTGCTTTGTTAACCTTCTTATATGCCAACTTATTACAAAACAAGTTTTGAAAAATATTATGTAAAGCTGCTTGCTAATTTATGTAGGTTGCAATTTCTTTTGTAAAACTCTTATGCAGACCTCTAAAATAAACATACATGAGCAAATTCCATAGAAATTCAATTTTTTCCAACAAAGTGTTTCAACCCCAGTTTTTAAGAAAATAAAATGTAGGATCTGTTTATATTAGCCTCATTGTTAATTAGAGTGATCAGAGGTTCTTCTTGGAGTTGATTTTGTATCCCTAACATGATAATGGTTCTCTGTAATAATTAGGAAATGTAGAGACATTTAAATGGCACCCCACTCCAGTACTTTTGCCTGGAAAATCCCATGGACGGAGGAGCCTGGTGGGCTGCAGCCCATGGGGTCGCTAAGAGTCGGACACGACTGAGTGACTTCACTTTCACTTTTCACTTTCATGCATTGGAGAAGGAAATGGCAACCCACTCCAGTGTTCTTGCCTGGAGAATCCCAGGGACGGGGGAGCCTGGTGGGCTGCCGTCTATGGGGTCGCGCAGAGTCGGACACGACTAAAGAGACTTAGCAGCAGCAGCAGAGACATTTAAAAGGACATAATAAATATACTAAAATGACTCAACATTTTGGAGACAAAGCTGTCCAGATTGCACAATGGGAAAAATAAAAACAGATGACATAGTATGCATATATAGGTCAGATGTATTTGTGAGCGCAGGTAATAAATAATGAGATACAAATCAGAAACAAGTTCAGAACTCCTTGATTCCTATTAGGATTCTAACTGCAGGTATTCATGGGGGTTGATTTGTATTTGAAACATACAATTAGTAACAAAAATGAGCTCACTATTTGATCGTTATAAGTACAGAGGGCAAAACAAAACACATAGAATTTATCCTTAGAAACACAATAATCTTTAAAACTAATAATAAACATGTAGCTGCCTTTTTGTGATTCTTCAGTTTGGGGAAAGGAAGGTGTCAAATTAACCTATCATGAAGCAAGATATGGGGACTTTCACAGGTGCAAAAGGTAGTTCTATCATATGTAGTTGGCATTTTGAAAACGGTACCAGGAGATATTTTGCTACTAGAAATTTTCCTCAAATACAGACAAAGATATTTGGCAGTTTTCTGGACTGTAGGACGTTATGGAACCTACAGGAAAGATTTATAAGCCATCTGATTGTAGGTTGGGTGAAACAGATAGAGAAAAACTACTCAAAATAATAGCAATAATAATTCCCACAATGAGTTTAACCATCCCTTATAAGAAAATAAACACATGACCTTCTCTGTCCTTTGCAGAGAAAGACAGACTCCCCCGCCCCCTCCTCCCACGTGACGATTTGACACAGAAAATTTCAAAATCTGCCGTCTTGTGATGTCAAGGACTTCCTGATATATATTACAGTCTATCAGGCATGGCTTATGTTCATCGTAACACTGTTTACAGCAGCCAAGACATGAAAACAACCTAAATATCCATCAACAGATGAACGGATAGAGAAGATGTGTGTGTGTGTGTGTGTGTGTGTGTGTGTGTGTGTGTGTGTGTGTGTAATGGAATATTAGCCATAGAAACGAAATAATGCCATTTGCAGCAACATGGATAGACCTAGAGATTATCACACTAAGGTTATCATACTCACATACTAAGTGAAGTATGTGAGACAGAGAAAGACAAATACCATATGATATCACTTATATCACATAGAATCTATGAAAGTAGACACCAATGAACATATCTATGAAACAGATATGTTAAACATACATAACATATGTTAAACTTACAGATATAGAAAACACACTTGTGGTTGCCAGAGGAAGGGGAAGGAAGGTCTGGGGTCGGGGGTTACGAATGCAAACATATATTCAGAATGGATAAACAACAAGGTCCTACCGCACAGGGCAAGGAATTATATTCAATATTCTGTGCTAAACCATAATGGAAAAGAATATGAAAAGAATATGTATATGGATAACCGAGTCACTTTGCTGTTCAGGAGAAATTAAGCACAACTTCATCCATCAACTATACTTAAATAAAATTTGAAAACGTATCTTTGCACCAAAACTAAGCTTTCTCAGCAGCATCTGCAGATGGCTTCTTCCTCCATCTGTGTCTTAAGCTAACTTTGTTTTTTTTGTTGTTGCTGTTCTCTTGGTGGTTTATATTTGAGATCAAGAATCAGTGGGATTTGACAATAGAATTATTTTCATAACATTTCCAATTGTTTAGAATCAGGAAAGGAGGCTTGAGAAAATGCTTAATGTGAAGAGAGTCTGGGCCAGGATTTTTGGTAGAGCACTTCAGGCAAGTTGGAAAACAATAAGATTATTCATTAAACTCCACCTGGAGATAACTGCTTTGCAAGTGTTATTCTGTTGTGACTGCAGAGTTTGTAATTATTTGACCCAAAGCACAGAACAAACTTGGTAATCTGTACTACTCTGAACAGTATTTCTAGTGTGTGTGTGTGCACACACTATTTTGGGAAATACGCACATACAATCGTGTATTTCCCAAAGTCTTTAAGTTGCCTGGAGCTGCCAAGTGTCAGATAGTCTTGCCTGGGAAATCCCATAAACAGAGGAGCCTGGTGAGCTACAGTCTATGGGGTCACAAAGAGTTGGACATGATCCAGGGATTAAACAACAATAAGACTTCTTTAAGTTATCTCTTCAGCAGGAGAGCTATTTCCATCGTATTTTTACCAACTGAAAATTGCCTCACGCTTGCAGTAAAATTTTCTGCTACTGGAATAACATTAAAAAAAAAATGTTGGCATTGTACCAATGTGCTTTTTTTTCCTCTTCAAGCATTACTCTAGCAGTTTCATATTGCTCTTAGAACTAATTGCTTCGCAGTGGGAAGGGGGGCAGGGAGTACAAGCTCTTGAGTGCAAGAGCTATGCAGCCTGGTTTTACAATTTCAGACAGTAAAGCATCTGCCCACAATAGGGGAGACCTAGGTTCGATCCCTGGGTCAGGAAGATCCCCTGGAGAAGGAAATGGCAATCCACTCCAGAACCCTTGCCTGAAAAATCCCACGGACAGAGGAGCCTGGTAGGCTACAATCCTTGGGGTCGCAGACAGTTGGACACGACTGAGCGACTTCACTTGCTTTCTTTTCTTTTTGTTTTACAAAGGAAGGAAGGTTCTAGAGTGTCATCGTGACAGTTTATGTCTTTTCGTTGGCTCAGACTAGGCCAAATCACAGGAAAATAGACCTTTGCTAGGACTGCACTTCTGTCGAAGTGATCAGGCATTTCCAAGGGGCCGTGTGCTGGTTGGCAGCTCTAACACGGGTCTGGTTGCTTGGGAATCCCTGCTTCAGGCCACGTCAAAGGTCCAGGTCTGGTCTGATCCATTTCCAGAGAGAGACACCGCCGCCAAGTGTAAGGCGACCATGCGGGCTTCTCAAGGTGCCGTCTGCCTACCCACTGGGGACCGCGGTCGGTACCAGGCTTCCAGAGCGAGCCATGCAGAAACCAGCGTGCACCCGCTCAGCCTGCCCCTTCTGGTGCCCCTGGGAGGCATAGATGTTCCCATCACTGTCACTGCAGAGCTTTCAAGTGAAGCTGGAGACAAGACACCCTTTCATATATTTTAATCACCTCACGCTTAAACCGGAGGCTGGCACCCATCCCGGAAAAACCCTGAATGGCCCTGCCTCTGCCAAGTCTTTGCTCTTCCTTGTGTCTCTTCTCAATCCACAGCTGCTCCAAACTGGAAAGCGCAACCCCCACGGACGAGCCCCACGGTCCCAGGATGGGGAGAGTCCCAGGCAACGCCCCTCTCAGAGGCCAGCATCCTCTTGCTGAACGGGGGGACCAGGGGTGACTTTGGACAAGCCAGGGACAGTCCCCTGTCCTGCCAGATACGGCCACACTGAAGGCACGGCCCGAGCCTGGACTCTGGCAGCCTGAGAGCCGCCCAAGCTCGGTGAGAAGTTTTGTCCAGGAGGCTGTGGTGCCAGGCATGCTGTCTCACAAGTGAGAAGGGAGCGGGGCTTGGGCTCTGATTTGCTCGAAGCTTCCAGCTGAGCACTGGTGATGCAGCCTGTGAAACAGAATACAAGGTGGAATGTGTTGAAATCCCACAAGAGAAGCACAGAGCTGGGAAAGAAATGGTCCGGGGCGGGGGGGTGGGTACGTGCCAGGCCGGGGTTTTGGCCGAGGCAGGGCTGGAGCCAGGCCTCGAAGATCTGGTTGTACTTGGACACACAGAGACGAGGCGGAAGCAAAAGCAGGGTCACCAAAGAGATGCAGGATGAAGCATGGGGCAGGGCTGTAATACGAAACGAGCTCACTGAGAAATCAGACAGTGGGTCTCAATAGCAGTGGGTATCTTAATAGCTCTCTACGGCTTCTAAAGCATTTTATCATTGACTACTCTATTTGATTCATACAAAATATGAAGGTGAGTCTTAAGGTTCTGATCAAGTTTTATTTTCATGAAGTTTCACCTCAGGGAATAAATGTGAATATAGTTTAAACACTGTGATATTAAGTAGAATACAAGTACTTAATGGGTTCGATCCCTGGGTAGGGAAGACACTCTGGAGGAGGAAATGGCAACCCATTCTAGTATTCTTGCTTGGAGAATCCCACGGACAGAGGAGTCGGGTGGGCTACAGTCCATAGGCATGCAAAGAGTTGGACACGACTGAGGGACTTAGCAGGCACCTATTACTAATGATGAGAAAGTATTAGAGAGTGTAGTGTAACTAAATGGAGAGTCCATGCTGCTTTACCAATGCCAGCTTCATTCTAATCCAGCTTGATGAATAATAATGAGAGCACTGACAACAATTTGTCCTAAGGCTGCATCTGCACGGCTTCCTGTGATTAGGTTTTAGAAAGACAGGGATACAAGGGGACATTCACATGGATGCCCAGATATAGGACAACTGTGAAGAATGGACTAGGAGGCCGCAGAGCCTCCCACTTGGAGGCCACGTGCTGTGGGGCAGGGACGACCATTCCCTGCTGTGCATGCTCTGACTCCCTGATGCACGGAATCTGCAAGTATAAAAAGTATTTTTTAAAATAAACAGCAAGGATTTACTGTATGACACAAGAAGCTATATTAAATATCTTGCAATAAATTATAATGAAAGAATTGAAAAATAAAAATAGAAACATATATATGCGTAACTGAATAATTTTGCTGTACACCTGAAACTAACACATCATTGCAAATCAATTATACCCCAATTTTAATAAGCCAAGCTGAGCATTATTTATAGGTAAGCTGCAGATTTGGGCTTCCCAGGTGACAGTAGCAGTCAAAAATCTGCCTGCAATGCAGGAGACCTGGGTTCGATCCCTAGGTCAGAAAGATCCTCTGGAGAAGGGCATGCTACCCACTCCAGTATTTGGGGGGAAATCACATGGACAGAGGAGCCTGGTGGGCTATCATCCATGGGATCACAAAGAGTCGGACATGACTGAAGCCACTCAGCACACAAGCTGCAGATTTACCTTCTTAATCTTTATAACACAAAAATGCTGGTTTAAAGTCATTAAGTTTTGGTGTAATTTCTTCCACAGCAATAGTAAGTGGAATTTCAACTTGATCTGCAATGGTTTTTTTCTTTTTTAAAAGATAATCTAAAGTAACTACGACAAAATGCTAACATTTGTTCATTTGGGGTGGTGGGAATGTGAATATTTGTTACATTTTTCTTTGAAAATTTTATTTTTTTAATTTAAAACTTTACATGAAATCCATTTGTATTTCTAATATAAAACACACTGTTGAAATTTCCAGTATATCTCTAAGTGTTGATGTTAAAAAGAAGAGAAAGAAAGCATTTCAAAAGACTCACCTGGAAAACCATTGTATTTTACTACGTTCATTTAAGGATTCAAAGATGGAGGTGAAAATACTATAAAAGTAACCAATGAAAAAGCAGAGACATAACTTTGCTGACAAAATCCATATAGTCAAAGCTATGGTTTTTGCAATACGGATGTGACAGTTAGACCGTAAAGAAGGCTGAGCACCAAATAACTGATGCTTTCAAACTGGGGCATTGGAGAAGACTTTTGAGAATTCCTTGGACTGCTAGGAGATCAAACCAGTCAATCCTAAAGGAAACCAACCCTGAATATTCACTAGAAGGACTGATGCTGATGCTGAAGCTCCAATACTTTGGCCACTTGTTGTGAAGAGCTGACTGATGCTGTGAAAGACTGAGGGCAAGAGGAGAAGGGGGCAACAGAGGATGAGATGGTTGGATGGCATCACCGACTCAATGGAGATGAGTTTGAGCAAGCTCCGGGAGTTGGTGAAGGACAAGGAAGTCTGGTGTTCTGCACTCCACGGGGTCACAAAGAGATGGACATGACTTAGCGACTGAACAACAACCAACCAATGAACATCACCAGCACATCATGGGAATCTCTCTGATAGTGGGCTGACAAGGGAGTAAATTCTTCTACTGTTTTCCATTACAGATATGCCTTTTCATATTGCACTTTGCAGACACTGTGTTTTTTAACAAATCGAAGGTCTGTGATAAACTTGCATCAGGCAACTCTGTCGGCACTATTTTTCCAACAGCATCATTTATTAAGTAAGGTGTGTACACTGTTTTTTAGACATAATGCTATCGTACACTTAATAAACTACAGTATAGTGTAAACAAAACTTTAATATGCAACTGGGAAACCAAAAACATTGCGTTTCTCACTTTACTGCAATATTTGATTAATTTTGGTGGTCTGGATCTGAACCCACACTGTCTCTGTAGGGTAAGGGAGTTAGAGAAGGCGAGGTTCAGAAAAAGAACGAGACCGGAACTTTATAGGAACTGATCACCTTTAACGAGGTGAGAAGGGGAAGCAGTCAGATTAGCGAACTGCTGCACTAACCTAAGCAATGAATAAGTATATATAGGCATTTATGTGGAAAGTTATTGTCTTAAGGGGGCCTGTTCTTCTCCAAGGTTGTTCGGAGTAGTTATCTCTTAAACGGCTGGGGCAAGGAATTTTGGAGATTGGCCAGAGGCTGGACCGGCTGGGAGCTGGGCATAATCAACCTAATGTCCATTTTTCCTTCGGGTGAGAGGGTTCTTTGTTTTGCATAGAATGGTGGGGAGGACCTGGAGGGGAGTTTTAACTCCAGGCTACCTTGAGCCATGCAACTTTCCTTCAGTCTCCAAGGAGCACGTGTCCTTATGAGTTACACTTTTTCACAGTGGTCTGGAAAACATTAGCATGCATTATTCACATGATGCTTTGAAGCATTCATGGATTCTAACCTGATTGGGAAGGTTTAACAAGTAAACACAGGCATTCAGGGATGGTTTATCAAAACACTCTGTCAGGCTTCGAGGGCTGGGTGGTTAACGGATGGAGTCATCGCTGCCAAAGTCAAGAAGCAAGGCAAGATGAAGTCTTCAGGCTGAACATCTTCTGAGAGCGTCTGCTTTCCAAGTAGGCACTTGGTAATCAGAGCAACGGTGGAGATAACAAATGACTTGACAGTTTAGTTACTTCAGCATTTTACTAAATAGAAGACTTTCTGCAGACCGTCCGCAGATTTGGGACCCAGGGTTCCTGGAAGCGTGTGGGAGCCCAGCGGCACCCATCTGTTTAAATGTGCTTGGCTTCTGAACACGTTGGACGGAACAGCCAGAGTGAAACGGGAGACAGATTGGGACGCACAAAATGAGCAGAACAGTGAAATGTGAACTGGAGACTCTGGCAGCATGTCCCTAAGGAGGGTGAACCCTGCTCCCCCCGGGGGCATAGGTGGCACTCCGGGCTCTAAGCGAGAGCAGGAGCAAGGTGGGAGTGAGCAGCGACCTGAGGTCTCCAGAGACCGTGGTGGGGACAAGAGGGGACCGGCGGCGGGGAGACTGAAAGCTGAGAACCTGGAGGCCATCGGACCCGACAAGCCTGTGAAGAAGTGTACTGACCAAGGGGAATGCGGGTCCCCAGCTGGGGGAGGGTGCTGTGTAGTCCAGACACACTACAGCATATTTGTGCACGTGTGTGTGTGTGTGTGTGCGCGTGCACTCAGCCATGTTCGACTCTCTGCAATCCCATGGACTGTAGCCCACCAGGCTCCTCTGTCCATGGGGTTCTCCAGGCAAGGATGCTGGAATGGGTTGCCATGCCTTCCTTCAGGGCATCTTTCCCACCCAGGGATCTAACACAGGTCTCCCACATTGCAGGTGGATTCTTTACTATCTGAGCTGCCAGAAGCCCAAGAATACTGGAGTGGGTTGCCATGCCCTCCTCCAGGGAATTTTCCCCACCCAGGGATTGAACCCACCTCTCTGGCATCTCCGGCACTGGCAGGTGGATTCTTCAGCACTGAGCCACCTGGGGAGTCCTGCAAGGTATTTAAGTGCAGACAGCCAGGCTCGTGGAGGGACAGGGTGGGAGTGGGGAGGGTAGCAATGGCCTGGGAGGGGGGCAGAACTCTGCACAAGGGGGAGCGAGACCCCTTCTTGTGGAAGGGATGCCATGACTCTGTCGTGATGCGTCATCAGGAGGAAAGGGTGGCAGCCGACGCCAGTGCCTGCCTTAATCTGGCGGCAGCACATGGAATCAAATGAAATGTAACCAGGAGGGCTTAGCCGAGCGTGAGTGGCCAGGGTGGGGGCAGGGAGCGGCAGGCTGGCAGTTCGAGGGGAACAGAGAAGAGAGGAGATGGAGGGTCTGGCAGGCCGGCCAGAAGGAGCTGAGGCCTGAAGGCCAGGAGGATAGAGCCCCGAGAAGTACAGTGTGGGTCCCCCATGGCCCTGGCCCACCGAACTGGACCTGGAATCAAATCCAGAGGACAGGAGGGGGGAGCCCGCAGAGGGAGGGAGCTGGTCTGGGAGCTGGAGGAGCGGGAGGAGGGAGCCCCACCTCCTGGAAGGGGTGGACCCCACAGACAGGCCGCTCCGCCGACACCGCGTCCTGGAGGCAGGAGTGGGCACCCCTGGTGATGGTGTGGCTTCCAGGGGGACTGGCAGGCAGAGGAGCCTGGTGCCGAGCAGAGGAAGGAAGCTTCCATCTCATTCGAATGTCCCCCAGGGACTTGAGATTGACGCGGGATGGGGGTACCTGAACTGTGTCTCATAGGCAAGAGTCTTGACAGCTTCCTAAATAGAAAGTTCTGTGACCAACATGACATGTCCCTAAGACCCATCTCGAGATGTGCAAGAAGGCCGGGAAGGGGAAACACGGCTGCGGGAGAAACATCGCCAATGACGAGCAGCAGCACAGTTTCGAGGATAATCAAACTTCCCGTGAACCCGACCTGAAGAGGGCCAGGTTTTCCCTTCAGTGGGAGGCCAGCCAGTCATCTACCCAGTGGAAAAATCGTTAGCTAAAGGGAACCTTCTTCTAGACCAGGTGGTTCTCGTGGTGGGGTCCTGGGACCCCCAGCACCCGGGGACCTGGAGATGTTCTTCCAGGCCTGACCCCATGCCTGGTGATTCTGAAACACTCGTGGGGTCCAGCCATCTGAAGTCTCCCAAGCCCTCCAGGTGCGTCTACGTTTGAGAGCTCCCAGGCAGAAGGCGGATGGCAGACACAGGCACTGGTTTGGGGTGAGGTGGGCCTCAAGACAAAACCAGCTCTCACACAGTCCTGTCTTCGGCACATCACACAAATGTTCCCAGCCTCAGTTCCCTCCTTGGAAAAACGGGAAAATAACTACTTCCCTCATAAGGCTATTTTGATGCTAATGGTAATATACTTAAAGGGCTTGGGATATATATATATATAACTACTATGATTTTATCACTGAAAATAAATTTGGTATTCAGAATAGTCCCCAATAGCACATAATCTCAGACAGCCAAATAAATTAATGGTTCATGAATCAGGTATCCTGTGTGCTAAGTGGCTTCAGTCATGTCCAACTCTTTGCAACTCTATGGACTATGGCCCGCTAGGCTCCTCTGTCCATGGGATTTTCAAGGCAAGAATACTGGAAAGGGGTGCCGTGCCCTCCTCCAGGGGATCTTCCCAACCCAGGGGTCAAACCCGCGTCTCTTGGGTCTCCTGCACTGGCAGGTGGGTTCTTTACCACTAGTGCCACCTGGGAAGCCCCAATGTACCTTGTTACATAGTTTTAAAAAAATCACTAATATTAAACAATATAAGCTGGATAATGCAAAATATAATGTGGTCACTAGACACGTTAACAGACTGTAGCTATTAAAAGCTAGGTCAGATGAAATCTTAGGTCCTCTAAATGGAGCAATCGCCTTTTTGATGATTCAGATCAAGGGAGGCCATTATAGGTCTCCCATATCCATTTCACCCGCTTTGTGTTCTGACCCTGCATTGAGTGAAGCAGAGTCCTTTTATAGGAAGACAGTTTCCAGGCTGGGTGCATGTGATGCCTGAGGTTTTTATTCCCACTCAGGCTGTCTTCTCTGAACAAGGTCCCCTTATTTCCTGAGAATCTTTCCACTCATGTACGCAACTAGTAAAGCAACTTCAGGTAAGAGATCATCAATAAAGTTCTTTCAGGGGCTTCCCTGGTGGTCCAATGGTTAAGAATCTGCCTTGAAATGCAGGGGACGTGGGTTCCATCCCTATTCAGGGAACTAAGACCCAGAACGGCCAAAAAGAGAAAATTAAAAACTCTTGCTGGTTCAGACATCAAAAATACCTTTTCCAGCTCTCTCATCCTGCAGCTAATGACTGGGGGTGAGTTACTTAATCTCTCTGCACCTTCCTTCCCTTCTGCACAAAACAGGGATAACAAACCATGCCTGACGGTGTGTGCGAGGATTAAATGAGCTGACCATTTACTGTATTTTAATGTCATCTGGTCATTTTCTTCTTAGAAGAAAGTTTCTAAGCAGGAAAGTTGTGTCAATAACTCATACGGTTATACATTGTTAGTTGCTCAGTCATGTCCAGCTCTTTGGGATCCCATGGACTGTAGCCCACCAGCCTCCTCTGTCCATGAGATTCTCCAGGCAAGAACACTGGAGTGGGTTGCCATTTCCCCCTCCAGGGGATCTTCCCAATCCAGGGATCGAACCTGGGTCTCCCGCATTGCAGGCAGATTCTTTACTGTCTGAGCCACCTGGGAAGCCCATGTAGTATGTTACAGTATAACTTTTTGTCCTTCCTGGGTGTTAAGTTACGTTCATGGTTTACATTTTAGTGTCTATTCAATGTCAAGAGAACTGGGTTGCTTAATATACGGAGCAACTTGCCCAAATTTACCTCAACCCCAATCTGAACCTCAGTAGTCACGATTCCTGACCCACCATCACGGCTCTGTTAACATTTCATGGATTTCAGGGGCCAAGGGGAGTCGTTTGGTCTTTTCTCTGAGGCCAGGTTCTCATGTCAGGACAAGTAAACTGACATGATGCGGCCACTGCAAACTGTCCCAAAATATGAAGCAAATTTGTCTCCTTGACCCAACAGAACAGAAGCTCGAGCCACACTGGTGGCCTTCTACCCAGAGCATTTTTATGCAGCTGTTTTCTGTCCAGATTTATTGAAAGATTTCTGGTACTTGTGAAGAAACACAATATGGAGAGAGTTTCATATTAGAATGGTATTGTAGTTCTTTTCAAAATCTCTCACTCAAGTTGGCGCTGGAGAAGAGGCAGTGGGCAGAGTTGTGCCTCTTCCATGGAGTGCCAGGGCACTGACCATAACCTGCCCAGACCCACATGCGCCCGAGTGAGGTGAAGCAATGGCGGCTCAGACATCTTGCCAAAGTGTGTAGCTCCAAGGAGTCTACTGCAGGTCATGTCTTAGTCTTTATAACTGAGCTCCAGCTATACCAGCTCTAGGGAGGGGATCCCTTGGGGCTGGAATCTCACTGTTCTGCCCACCAAAGGCTTCCCTTGGGCATTCCCAGACCAAAGCTGCCTCTCTGAGTGGACAGAGAGGTCCATGCTCAATATCTGTAACCAGCGACAGGCAGACAATGAATATGCATGCATTCTGTGCATAACCTCCCATCAGAACTCCATAAATGCAATCATTCCCTTTTTTGTGAGAACCTGAGCTCGGAAAAGTCTCAAACTAGGAAATCCGCCCGTGCTCACACACCTAGTGAGGCTGTGTTCTTAGGAAATCCGCCCGTGCTCACACACCTAGTGAGCCTGTGTTCTTAGGAAATCCGCCCGCGCTCACACACCTAGTGAGCCTGTGTTCTTAGCCACTCACTTGCCTTAGAGAGAGGCTACACTGAACTGGTTCTGGTCTAAAATTTGATCATTTCTTCACAGTTTTGCAACAATAAATGGTCGTTAGCTAACTTTCTACAGCGGATAAATACAAAGGTAGTTTTAATACATTTTGTAATGGACTTGGTTTGGTTTAAAAATCAAAATTCTGCTGGAAGTGCCCTTTTTGTGGTTGTTCAGTCACTCAGTCGTGTCTGACTCTTTGCGACCCCATGGGCTGTACCCCGCCAGGCTCCTCTGTCCATGGGATTCTCCAGGCAAGAATACTGCAGTGGGTACCCATTCCCTTCTCCAGGGGGAAGAGCTCTGAATACAAACATGCTGGACAGGGGATCACAGTCATCCTACTGCGATGCTGGCTGGTGGACAATAGGAGCCTCAGGTGAATGTGTTACTACCATTATCACCAAGTAGCTGAGACACAGACACAGAAAGAGCAAGGTTCTCTGTGGGAATGGTTCTTGAACAATTTCCTTTACACTCCAGAAACTCTAAAACTTCCCTATTTGATTTTTTAAAAATCGATGCCAAATTAAATGCAATTACTTTCCATTTAGTTTTCTCCCCTCCCCTAGATATTTAATACAATTTAATTAACTGTCCACATGACTTCCCCATGAGGATTTGCTCTCAAATCCTCGCTAGAGGACAATGTAAGGGCACTTGTTTCTCAATAAATGTCTCCAAAACATTTCACTTATTAAAGAACTAGCCATATTAAAAGCACACACTGTCTTCTCCACGATCCTTGAACTCCCATGAATGTGCTACCATTGATCTCAAGAGATTCTGGTGCCTGGCCTTTCTGCTGGTGTCTGAGAGGCATCAGCTTACAGCATCCATCCCGGGAGCAAGAGACACACATGTTGTCTTTCATCTTGTGCTGTCGGCCGCACGCCGCGTCCAGCTGGCAGAAGCCCCATGACATCAGATCCACCCTGTGCGTCCGAGGGCCATACGCCACCACTGGGAAAGGCATCCGGGATATGACGCTCTCAAGCAGAGAGAATGATGAGAGGGCGTGAGCTGTGCTCGAGGTGGGGAGCCTTGATCGCAACTGGGAGCTGGCCCACCGACTGCACGTGAGCACCTTCCAGACAGTGGATGCTCTGGTACCTCCCGGGGGCGGGGGGGAGCAGTACCCTCAGGCTCCCGAGGAGTTGGGCTCTAACTCCAGAATCTTCACAACACGAACAGCAAAAGCTTTCAAAGAGCTCGAGAGTCACCAATACCAAACTGTCTCATGGGTCCCCCTATCCTAAGAATCAGGACAACATTCTTCCCTCTGGGCAGCAGGCCCTGCCAAGGCCCTGGCTCCATCTAAGTCTTTATGTGGGCTTCCCTGGTAGATCAGTTGGCAAAGAATCTGCCTGCAAAGCAAGCGACTCCAGTTCGATTCCTGGGCCAGGAAGATCCACTGGAGAAGAGATAGGCTACCCACTCCCGTATTCTTGGGCTTCCCTTGTGGTTCAGCTGGTAAAGAATCTGCCTGCAATGCAGGAGACCTGGGTTCTATCCATGTGTTGGGGATATCCCCTGGAGAAGGGAAAGGCTACCCACTCCAGTGTTCTGGCCTGGAGAATTTCATGGACTGTATAGTCCATGGGGTTGCAGACAGTCGGATACGACTGAGCAACTTTCAGTTTCACTACTTGGGTCTCTCATTCTGGATACCACTGAGCTAATGGCTTTTCACTTGCATTTTACCAAATCTGTCTCTGTGTTACACAAGCAGTCATAAAATAAGCTTTTCACTTCATAAAAAATAAAATCACGTTCTATACTATGAAATACTACTAACTTGTCTTACAAGAAAAATCAAACAATTCTATTTTGATAACTGCTAAAATGCAACCCACTCCAGTATTCTTGCCTGGAGAGTTCCATGGACAGAGAAGCCTGGCGCGCTGCAGTCCGTGGGGTCACAAAAGAGTTGGACACGACTGAGCAACTGAGCAACCACAACAGCATAGCTGACACCAACCCAAGAAGAAAATGTCCCCCACCCTTTGGAGGAGGAGAACAAGGTGGATGGTTTGCTGTTTCCTGCATAAGAACTGGAAACACCCAGCAAGAGGCGTGTCTCTCACTTCTCACCTTATCTGAAGTCTCCAAATTTCGTCCCTGAACCATTTTTTAAGAAATAAGAAAACATAGTCTGTCACACTTATTTCGGGTATTATTACAAATAAATACAACACAAGTTACCAACAAAACCCATAAAAGAAGGTTACTCCCAGTAACCTGCGCCAGGGTTCCCATGTCTGGGATCAGTACCCTTTGTGCTATGACATCTGCTTCACTAATTTAATCAGAAACTAGCATTCAAGCCTGTAGATTCCACAGGAATCACCACACTCATCTGAGGACTTTTATTTTTCATTTCCCTGATCATAGCTTTTAAAGTTAAGTTCTGAATCAGTCGTGCACTTTGAGGGATGTACTTGGTGGGGCCCATACTAGTCACACCACTGAAATGGAAGATTTTTTTAAAAAAAAAATCACATTTATTTATTCACCTTCATGTGGGCCCCTAAACTGCAGCCCTCATTGTTTTTCTCTAGTATTACACAAGAACCCGCCCCCAAAGTTATCAATACTTTGTGTTATTACAAGCACAGAACAGTCAGAGCGTAGTAATCCTTCAAAAGCCATGTTACCGACCTCTCACTTGGATAAAAAGTCACCCAACCATCATTTACTATGCTTGTGTTACTTGTCCTTCTAGAGGGCTACACCAGGAACCTTAAGAAACTTGACTTTTTCCTTAGAGAATAGGATTTTCCTTTCTTGGTTATACTTTAAGAGAAAAAAAATGAGGGAAAGTGGAAGGGGTTTTATTTTGTTCTGACAGGTGGTCAATGCTCCCCCACCCCACCCCCAAAGGCCTTGGAGGGCTCAGCTCTGTGCCCTTGAACTGCTGGGAGCCGTGCCCCTGCACCTGTGCCCGGCTCGGGTGATGACACAGACGGGTCCCAAAGTGCCAGGACCGCTGAGAAAAGCCTACTCCGCACAATGGACGTCAGCACCTAAAATTATGGCCCCCAAGAGCCAGCGGTCCTCCTCCTGCTGCCCCTTACGTGTTTCAGGCCGCATCCCCCAGTTAAGACTCTGAGAATGACAGAGACCCTGGCAGACAGGGGTTGGTGGTAGGGCTGCGGTCCCCCTGCTCCAGGAAGCTGGGGGGACTCCCTGCAGGACCCCGGATTCGTCAGATCCCATGGGCGTGAGGAAGAGGGAGGCACAAGCCCTGGAGGGTTAAGCTGTGAAGAAGCAACACTGGACTTAATTATTAATTAAGTTATTAATAAAGCAAGGACCTAGGAATAACTCTAGGGAATTTGTGTAAGCCCTTCCTACTGAAAAGTACAAAACATCATGAGAGATATTGAATCACACCTAAGAAAGTGCAGCAACACATCACATTCAAATGACATCAAATACACCATGTTCAAAAATCAAAATTGTTAAAATGTCTGCTTTTCTCTAAATTAATATACAGGATTAATGCAAAATTGAAGCAGCACTGGTGCAGGAAAGAGCTTATTATAATCTATGAAGGTCAAGTTCAGGGCTGGCCGAGCCACAGTTATAAAAGGGGGCACATTTGTCACTCAATCCCTTCCTCGTTTACTTCTTAATTTAACCAGGATTTTATTAAATGCCTTTTGTGATTTCATCACAAGTGTTTACTAAACAGTCTCTACCCTCAAGAAAGCTGCAGTCTGATTCAGCACACAGGGAGGGTGGTTGGGCAGAGGAAGGGGACCAGACCCCCAGGGTTGGCCGGGGGGAGGAGGGGAAGTGGGAAGGAGGTATATTTCTGGAACACGTAACTCTTTGCTGCATCTTCGGGCTTCCAGGTGGCTCAGACAGCAAAGAACCTGCCTGCCAGTGCTGGAGACGCAACAGGCACAGGTTCGATCCCTGGGTTGGGAAGATCCCCTGGAGGAGGGCATGGCAACCCACTCCAGTATTCTTGCTGGAGAATCCCATGGACAGAGGAGCCTGGAGGGCTACAGTCCATGGGGTTGCAAAGAGTTGGACATGACTGAACACATGCATAGCACAGTTGCATCTTTACATTAAAAAAAAAAAAATGGACCGACCTCAAAAAGAAAGAGGAAAGGTATTTGGAGACAAGGAAGCGGCACACTCACAGCCCAGGGAAGACAACTAGGCGTGTCCCGGAGGGGCTGCAGGAGGGAAGCCTGCAGAGGAGGGGGCCTGGAGGGCCCTCGGACAAGGTCATGGTGACCTTGTGTGCAGATCAAGGAGGGGGCTGTCTTGAAGGAACCAGCTTCCCTACCATTGTGTCAGGTGCTGGCAGCCTCTAAGAAACACAACAAAATGTGTATTTGTCAGGGAAGGCTCAACCCCCTCCCCCCACCAGATCTACATTTCACATTCTCATGAAGAGGAGATGAAGGGGAGGAAGATAGGGGCTCCCCTTCCTGCAGCCTTCAAGATCTGATCCCCATCCTGTTAAGGACCTGGCCATCTCTGGGGGCTCCGGGATTCTCTGCACGCAGATGAGGGAAGGAAGGAAGAGGGGAGACTTCAAGGAGGAAGGTTTTCCTGCCTCTGGGTGTGTTGTTTCTCTCAGCATCCCTGACCAGAGCTCCATCACAGGGTCTCCCCAACCCCGAGCTGCAAGGGGGCTGGGAAAAACAGCCTCGCTGTGCGTCTCAGCGGAAAAGGACGTGGTACTCTCGGCCTCAGTGGAAATCAGTGCTCGTTAACATAGGAGGTAAGTTTATTAGTGAAGTATTGTGCTTGACCAGAGGCCAGCCAACTACAGCTCCAGGGGCAAGTCTGACCCAGCACCTATCTCTTCTCTCCCTCCTCCACCCCCATCCAGCTCAAGACTCTACATGTTAACAGGATCCACTTTTCTGAGCATTCCTTAGGGCCAGGCACGGTGATAGGCACTCTACATGCGTGTGGCAGAGCAATCACTAAGGGAAGTGTCATTATGTGTGTATGTGTGTTAGTCACTTAATCGTGTCCGACTCTTTGTGACCCCATAGACTGTAATCCGCCAGGCTCCTCTCTCTATGGAATTCTCCAGGCAAGAATACTGGAGTGGGTTCCCGTTTCCTTCTCCAGGGGATCTTCCTGATCCAGGGATTGAACTCAGGTCTCCTGCATTGCAGGCAGATTCCTTACCATTTGAGCAACAGGCATTTTTTTTTTTCCTGTGGCACTGTGCAGCTTACAGGATATTACTTCCCCGACCAAGGACTGAAGCTGGGCCAAGGCAGTGAAAGTGCTGGGTTCTAACCACTGGACTGCCAGGGAATTCCTAGTTACATCCATTCTAGAACTGAGGAAACTGAGGCTTAGGCATGTTCTTTGACTTGTCCTTAAAGCTGAAATACGGAGGAGCTGGGCTTTAGGCTGACATCTCTCTGACCCCAAAGGACAGGGATGTTCTTTCCATTATATCGGGGTGGCCAAAAAGTCACTTGGGTTTTTCCGTAAGATGTTACAGAAAACTGCCTTATGCCAAGGGTCTTTAATCCGTACAGAGAAAAGTACAGACATCCATGCCTTATCTGTAGGACATCTCCTGTGGTTCGCCCCAGCCTGTGCCCAAAGCCCCACTCCATGGTGCGCCAAGATTCCCAGGGAGTGTGGTGCAGCTGTGGGCACCTCGTTCCAATCAATTATAGGGTTTTACTGTCAGCTGCTCATTTCTGGAGACCCCCAAGCTTTCTGCAAGTACACCGCAGCCCTTCATCAGATAAAGCGTGGGACTCCTGGTTGAGGCAAGGGCTAATGCTTCTGCCCCAGGGTCTGCAGAGTGTCTGGGGAGCTGGCCTTCATTTCAACCATACATAGGCTGTTCCACCCACAAGGATCTTGTCACGGTCCTCATGCAGTCTCGGGGCCACTTGCAGGGGACTTACATGTGTGTGAATGATGAAGATTCCCGAACACCACTCCCATCTTTTGAGTCCATGTCTGTGAGCGGGTCCCAGGAATATCCATCAGTCACTGCTCCGGGGACATGCAATGAATGGTTACAAATCAATAAGGATGAAGATGAGGGCATGTGTACGTGCAACGTCTTTCTCCTCATATATTCCTCTCGGGCTCCTCCTTATCCCCCGAGGCTGTGGTCAAGGTCAGTGCTCCGTCCGCTCTGACTCAGCCCCAGTCAATCAGAAGGAGGCATCCCTTCACCACACCTGTCGCCACTCGCAGCCTTTTGCTATCTCGGGGCAAGTCTCTCTGTCAGGCCCTGAGCTCATGGGAGAAAGACTCTTAGCCATCTTCGTACACCAGCCTAGCTCAGGGCCTAGCATATGTTGTTGTTTAGTTGCTAAGTCATGTCCGACTCTTTTGTGACTCCATGGACTGCAGCTCTCCAGGCTCCTCTGTCCATGGGATTCTCCAGGCAAGAATACTGGAGTGGGTTGCCATGCCCTCCTCCAGGGGATCTCCCCAACCCAGGGATTGAACCTGCGTCTATTATGTCTCCTGCATTGGCAAGGTGGGTTCTTTACTACTACACCACCAGGGAGGCCCGCCCAGCATATAGTAAATGCTAAATAAATTTCAGTTGTGCTGTAATTGGCAATCTAATAAATAAGTTGCCAGAAGAAAGCGAGAGATGCGCTTTTGTGTTCTCATTTCTTTTGGCTCTGGGGTTCATACACACATTACTGCATGGCCCTGCTCGGCCATTCTGCAGCAGACACCAAGCTGCAGACACCTAGCGGGATGACTGCTCACTCATTAAGCTCAACCAACACACACAAATGCCAAACACATAACAAACAACCAGTGAGACATCTGGAACACCAAGGGCTTCGGGGAGTGTAACTACCAGATAAAAAATATAGAGTTGGGCTTCCTTGGTAGCTCAGATGGTAAAGAATCTGCCTGCCAATGCAGGAGACCCAGGTTTGATCCCTGGGTCGGGAAGATCCCCTGGAGAAGGGAATGGGTACCCAATCCAGTATTCTAGTCATACGTAAAACGTTTAAAGAAACTGAAAAATGGAAACACAAAAATGAGCAAACAGTAAGAGACTAGCAATACATGACCAGGGATAGCTGAAAGATAACAAATATGACTTTGATAAGTGAAAAAGATAAGGGCTGAAATAAAAAACTTCAATGAATGCATTAAACAGCAGATTTGATAATGCTAAATAGAAACACTGTGATCTGGAAGATAAGTTTGAAAAGCTATCTGAACCATCATACATATACTGAAATGGGAAATATGAGAGAAAGGTTAAGAGTCATGAAGGACAGATAAAGAAGGTCCAACTTAAGTCTAATTAGAATTTCAGAATTCTAATGATTGACAAATTTCTAGAACCCACCAAAGAACTAAAATTTGCAGTTAAAGAAAATATAATTGGTTTGTTCAACAGCTATTTACTGAGTGCCTACTCTACGCCAGGGACCTTTTAGAAGCAATGCATACTAAACTGGATAAATACAAAAAACACCCACCTAGACACAACCCAAGAGAAAAGGACAATCAGACTGACAACAGACTTTTCAAAAGCAAAATGAGAGCTACGAGGCAGAGCTCACATCCCGAAAGGGCTAAGGAAAAATAATTGCCAAAATAAAACTATTTACCTGGCAGAACTGTCTTTCAAGAATAATGGTGAAATAAAGACATTTCCATAGAAACAAAAGTGGAGAACATTCACCATCTAGAGATACAAACTAAATAAAAATGTTTTAAAAAAGAAGTAGGGAAAGTGAAATGGTATGGAATGCATATAAAAAAGAAGCAGGGAAAGTGAAATGGTATGGAATGATGAGTAGATGAAGGGCAAATGTGAACCAAACATACATGATTTGCACAAAATCCATAAATTAACAATGAAAGAACAAACCAAGAATATTGGCTACTAATGCCTGTGATACAGGAGTGTCTGAATGAACGTGTTTAAGATCCTAAACTGTTTAGGAGAAGGCTGCAGTATTCAATTCAGACTCAGTTAAGTAAACTTGGTTAAATTTCAGGGGTAACCACTGGAAGAATTGAAATGAAGAATCTATGTGCCACCACAAGGACCTACCATACAGCACAGGGAACTATATTCACTATCCTGTGATAGACTACAGTGGAAAAGAATATGAAAAAGACTGCAAGTACATGTGTAACAATCACTTTGCTGTACAGTAGAAATTCATTGTAAATTAAGTATATGCCAAGAAAATAACTTTTTATTTATACTAAAAAATATAATGAAAACTAAAAAGAAATAAAAGAGGAGAAAGAGAAAATGAACAGTGCCATAGTTGATCGTTTGAAGTAATAATAAAATAGATGCTCTGGTGAGGTTGACTCATCGAAAAAACAGGGAAGGCACACACCATGTTAAAAATAAAAACAATAGAAAAGTAAGATCTTTCCCAAGGGCCCTGAGCAAATCAGAAACTCAGCAAATCAGAACCGGGAGCCTGGCTAACCTCCACTCTCCAGTATTGACAGCAGGGCGTCTCCACGCTAGGGGACAGCAAGGACAGACATGCATGGCTCTGATGTCTGAGGCTGGGCTCCGGTCCTGGGATGGATGTGCAAGAAGCAGAGCAGAGACACGAGAAGCACCAGGACAGCCCCCAAGATCAAAGCAGGCTCTGCTTTCTTCGGTGGGGCAGCCACTTCCCTCAAATGGACCTTCATGTTTTGTGTGTGGGAGAAAGAATAATCTAGAAAGGGCAATTCAATCTATTTTTAATGGTGTTCTGAAGCCTTGCTGCTAGTGAGAGAGGAACCCCGCCCCCCTCATCCCCCACCAAGCAAGTATTTCAAAGTCTCAACATCAGTTTCAAAGACTCACTCCCTGGAGAAGGAACCGAAATATTTGGGTGGCGAGGGCCTGGCCTTCTCCGCAAGACATCATGCTTTCTTCCGCCCAATGTGTGGCAACCAGATAAGGCTGAGATTCAGACATTAGAAGAGTCTGTGTTGAGGACCTTCAATGTAGGTGAAAAATCCACTGCGTCGCCTAGAGCAGGATAAACATGTGGGAGAGCTGGACTAAAACAGCCTTGCACTTGGCACTGATTTCTGACTTAACTCCTTGGTGCTTGTTTCGCGTTGGAAGATGAAAAAAAGGGGTGGCCAAGGTTTAAGTGCCCATTCTGCAGCATTCACGCCGGGAGCACAGACAGCCATTCCCACGACAGGGAAGACAGCCACCCCATCTGCATCGTATCATGTTCCCGACATTGTGGAACGAAACAAAATGACACGCTGGCCAGTGGAGACCAGGATAGTAACCAAGTAAACAGGGAGGTTCAACAAGATTTCTTGCAGGTTCTGAAGTGTGAGCAATCCGGTATCGTGTTGCGTGGACCTGTTCCAAGGACTCTGAGCGCTGCCTGGCCCAAAGGAGCCCGATTCACAATCAAGACCCCCTGGATCCAAACCCGACTTGGCTACGTGGACGGTTTGCGACGCTGGCAGGTCCCTTCACATTCTCTTGCCTCAGGCTCCCCTTCTGCAAGGTTGGAACAACGCTCTCTTCCCCACAATGGTGCAAGGATTAAATATGACAGTCATAGGGGGTCATTCTGGAATCTGAGCTCCCCTTCAACCTTCTGAGCTCTCCCAATTCACCCTCCCTTTCCGTGATTAATATGTTAGATTTTTAAGTCCTTGAAAACACACTGTGTACACGGTGTGAGTCAGAGATAGAACTATAGTTCCTTTCATCACTCTGATAGAATATGAAAAATAAACACTAATTGGACCACATGCAAAACCAAAGACAGCAGTGTATTAGCCGTGAAGAACTCTAAGAGGGAAGGAATTGTTCTAGATGCTGAACCTCCTGAACAGACAGAGGGCTTCCTCTCAAGAATCAAAATATTAAAAACAAACTAGAAGAAGCAAACAATTTTGGACCAAAAAAAAAGAAAAAATAATCTCCAATATATTTCTAAAACTTGTCAGAGGCCTTAAGAGAGGATTCTGGATAACATTTCAGCTTTCCTTGAAGATTTTTGTCATTGTGCTGATCACACTGAGAATAGCCATCCAGTGATGTCACTGGTAGGACTACAAAGGGCTTAATCCAACCCCTGATACTACAGACAAGAATGCTAAGCCCAGAGAGGTCAAGCAATCCACCCAAGCCACACAGCCACCTGGAGGCAGTCCCAGGTCCTGATGTGTGGTGCTTTCATCTTCCACCGTGCCTTTTTGAGCTTCGTAAGACTTCATAAGCATCCCTCTTTTGAAATAACCCTGGAATGCTTGAGACAAGCCTGGAAGTCCAGAATAAGGTATCTGAGGTTAGAGATCGCAACATCTCTCTTCTCTGATGTGCATAGGCCATGTGTTCAGGGAAACCCCACTGCAGTGTGGGTGTCTTTCACTTTTAAGGCTTGTTTCATTCTTCACTTGAGATTCTGCTGCTGCTGCTGCTAAGTCACTTCAGTCGTGTCCGACTCTGTGCGACCCCATAGACGGCAGCCCACCAGGCTCCTCCATCCTTGGGATTCTCCAGGCAAGAACACTGGAGTGGGTTGCCGTTTCCTTCTCCAGTGCATGAAAGAGAAAAGTGAAAGTGAAGTCGCTCAGTCATCCGACTCTTAGCGACCCCATGGACTGTAGCCCACCAGGCTCCTCCGTCCATGGGATTTTCCAGGCAAGAGGACTGGAGAGGGGTGTCATCTTCAAAAATCAGGTGTCTACTCTCCAAGGGGAATCTGCTGGTTTGCTTGGAAAGTAGCATTAAGCAGTCTGGATGGAATAGAAGCAGCCACCTTGGATGCAACTCAAAGGAGGTACCGGTGATAACACCCTCTCCCACACCCATTCATTTCAAGAGTGAAATCCCTAACAACACCAGTCTATAAAGCAGTCCTGATGGTGACCCACGAATTAGGTAGAAATTAAAGTACCCCAGACTCCGGGGATTGGTGATGGACAGGGAGGCCTGGTGTGCTGCGATTCATGGGGTTGCAAAGAGTCGGACACGACTGAGCGACTGAACTGACTGACTGACTGAAAGTACCCCAGACACTCACTGATATGGCCTGACAGGGGTTTGATCTCAAGAGCTCTTAGCAGAGGACCTTACACAATGTGTTCACACACAGAGCACGCATAACTTCAAAGATCGACAATCCCAACACCAGAGAGATGTGGTCACCAGACCAAAGAACACAGTTAACAGGCAGAAGAGGCGCTGCAAACTCTGAAGTCAGTGTTTTCCCCCATTATTCAAGGCGGTCCTTAAACATTCCTCATGACAATCAATTAAAGACATTTTTCCCCCCAAATTGCCTGGGCACATTCAATCATTTGTTAGAAATTCAACTGATCTGTGACTGCAGACAAAAGTTCAATAAAACTGCTCATCCCATCCTCCCAAGCTCAGTGGGTCCCTGAGCAACACAAAAAAAGAAAACTACTGGCCAATATCACTGAGCAACATAGATGCAAAAATTCTCAACAAAATGTTAGCAAACATTAGAACCAACCAAGATAAAGATGCAAACTGACAGCCCGGGGTAGAGACAGTCCTGCCGCCAAGGGAGAGGGCACGTAACCTGCAGTGTCCTTCTTCCTTCAGTTCAGTTCAGTTCAGTAGCTCAGTCCTGTCTGACTCTCTGCGACCTTCTTCCTTAGACATAGCCAAAAAGCCCGTGCGGACTGCCCGCAGGGACTGCCCGCACCAGCTACCCCAACCGTGAGGGCTGCCCCCCATCCCGGTCCCCAGCGGCCACCCACAGTAAGTGGGGTGTTCACTCTGCATGCTTTGGGGGGGAATTTTTTTTTTAATTCAAAATCTCAGCTTTCCCAACTTCTTTAAACTGTTGCTCTTTGCCCCAAAGGAGTTTTACCAAAATCATGCTCCCGGGATAGCCTCGACCTTTGTCCTTTTGCATTTTAGGTAATCACGTGGGCGGCGCTGCCTTCACACTTAGATTTCTCCTTTCTCTTTTGGCCGGCTGGAGACCGCTAGCCGGCGCGGACCTGTTCCGCATCGCTCGCCCCAGACTCTGCGTTTCTCTACCCGCGTCCACCCGTCCCTTCCGACTTCTTGCTCACACACATCTCAGAGATGACGCGCATCCCACTGGATGCTCGGATCCCCGAGGAGGCGTGCGCGAAGCATCTTAGCCCTCGGCTTCTAGGGCAGTTTTCGTTCACCCCTGCAACCAAAGCACCTCTCCATTAACACGGAATTCTCCAGGCCAGAATACTGGAGTGGGTAGCCTTTCCCGTCTCCAGGGGATCTTCCCAGCTCAGAGATCGAACCCAGATGTCCGGCATTGCAGGCGGATTCATTACCAGCTGAGCCACAAGGGAAGCCCCATTAACTCCCTAGCAGAGGGGGGAAAAAGAAAAGCCACAACCCCGGGGCGGGCAGTTGCGACGCAGCCCTTCCGAGTGCACGATGAAGCTGGCGGGGGCCCGGAGGTAACCGACTGAACCCAGCCTCCGCGCACCGTCTCGGCGGCCGGCTTGCTGGACTCCCGGCCTTCGCGGGGATCCGCGCGCCGCCCGCCGCCGCCGGGCCCCTTACCTCGCTGACGATGGTCGAGTGGGCCTGGGCGTACCGCCAGCCGTCCCGGCACTGCACGAGCGGCGCGGAGCGGTTGGGGAAGGCGGCGAGCGGGTCGGCGCAGCTGAGGGCGCCGGGAGCGGCGCTGGCGTTGGCCGCCTCCAGGAGGTAGCGCTGGCAGCGGCCGTCGCCGCGGCCCTCGGGGGGCGCGGGGCCGGGGGGCGCGGGCGCCGTGCGGTTCCACTCCTCCTCGGGGCTCCAGCCGCAGCGCTCGGCCAGCGCGGCGGCGCTCGGCCCGCGGCACCAGTAGTGGTCGGGCCGGCTGCCCAGGAAGACCACGCCGACGAAGAGGAAGGCGAAGGTGACGCCCGTCAGGCACAGCAGCAAGAACACGCGCCGCTGGAAGCGCCCGAACTCGCCGGCCCGCTGCAGCGCCTCGTCGAAGGACGGCATGGTGCGCCCGCCCGCCTCCCCCGAGCGTGTCTGCCGCCCGCCGCCCGGGGCTGCCGAGTGACCCGCCGGCCGGCCGCCTCCTCCGCCCCGGCCGCCTCCCCCGCGCTCCCCGCCGCACGCCCCTGGGCGCTGCGCCAGCGGACGGCGCTCCTCCGGCCCCGGGGCCCCCGCCTTTCGCCCCCGGGGCCGTGGGGAGTCGGGGGGGCGTCCGCGGAGGCCCGGGCCGTGCTCCCCCGGGGGCCGCCGCCTCGGGGCCGGGGTGGGCGCGCGGCGGGGCTCGGGTGGCGCGGCCTGGCGGAGCGCCACCGCGCGCCGGGGACCTGGCCCAGGACTGCGAGTGACGCGCACAGCCTTCCCGGGCTGGCTCGCGGCTCCATTCGGTCCCTGCCAGCAGCCCGGTAGGCGGGCGGGCCTGGGTAGGGCTTCCAGACAAGAAAGTTCCAGGGCCACCTAACGACTCCCGGGCTCCTGGAACTCTGTTTCTCGAGGGTCCCGGCTGCAGCCTGAGGTGGGGGGACCGAGGACGCCCGCGCTCCGGGTCCCACTCCTGTGCCCGCGGAGCCCTCCACCCCCCAGGCCTCGTCCCCTCGGTGCAGAGCCGCCCCGCGCGCCCCCGAGGCCCGGCAGCCAGGTCCCAGAACAGTGGGCCGACTGCAGAACTTGGACTCCGCGAGGTTAGATTTTTGGCGACGTCTCAGATATTGTCCAACTTTCAAAAGGAGCAGCTGGGCAACCCACAGAAGCTGAGCGCCTTCTGCAGCGTCCTGGAGTTCCAAATGAGAAGAGACCTCGGACGCTTAACAGGTTGCTTTAGCCAAGGCCTCTTCTCTGCCTGAAACCGCCTGGAAAGCGTGCTTGCTGCCCGGTTTGAATGGCTGTTTTTAGCTTCCTGACTTTTCTCACAAAGATTGGCAGAGCTGCCTCCGGTCTGGGGGCCAGGCCTCTGCTCCACACCCGGGCTGCTGTGTCCGTGTGGCCGTGTCCGCCTCCGCGCCGGGTACCTTTCCCGTGCAGGGTGAGAAGCCCCTTCTAGGCTGCAGCCTTCACGTGTGCGGACCACGCTGTAGTGTTAGCAGCTCCCGGCCTGCCCTGGCCTAGCCTCCCCCTTCTCGAGAATTTTCCAGCTGTCTCCCCAGACCCTCACCGCAGCTATCCAAAAAGCGTTTTACCCTTAGGTTTCTTTTCTCGGAGGGCAGAGAAGCTGGCAGAGCGCAGGCTGACTTTTTTTTTTTTTTTTCTTTCTTTTTTAATCCAGAGTCAGGACGGGAGCCAGGCTGTCCGGTTCACCAGCTTGTGATCTTGGGCACCTTATTTGGCCAGTCCAGTCTTCTCATGTCAAATGAGACATCCCCTCCTGGGCTTGCTGTGACAGTTGAACAAATTATTACATATGAAGTGCCAGAAAAGTGCTGGACCCCTACTGTATCCTTTCACAAGTTAGCTCTTAATCCTATTGTTCTTTGTTGCCGGGTCAGTCCTGTCCATGACTCAGGGATGCCCTAGGCTTCCTGGTACTGGGAAGGATAAAACACTTGGTAGGGGCACCCAGTCGGGGCTGAGCGAGTGATTGCCCTGGCTCTCTTGATCATTCTCTCGTCCTTGTTCTCAGCTGCTGAAGCAGGTCTCTGACTCAGTTAGCAGTGACTTCTGTGCATGCATGTCTCACACTCCAGGGTGTCGTCCCTGTTATTGACTGCCCCCAACCCCCAGGACCCCAGACTCAGTCTCTCCTCCTCCCACCCAGCTCCACCTCCCAGCTTGCCTTGTGGTGTAACCATGACCCTGTCCTAGACTCCTCGATTTCATCTCAGCACCCCTCCCTCCCCAGGCCTTTACTCCAACGTGCCTTCGCCTCATCCCTGCTTACCATCCCTCCCTGATTACACACACTGTGCAGGTATACAGACAAGCCCCCCGCTCCCTTCCCTGCTTCATCTGTCTCCAAAGTGCTTATCACCATCTAACATGTGCATCTTTTTATTCCTTTGTTTTATTCATTTATTTTTGGCTGTGCTGGATCTTCCTTGCTGCATGCAGGCTTTCTCCAGTTGCGGAGAGAGATGGGAGCTACTCTCTAGTCGCGGTGCCCGAGCTTCCCAATGCAGTGGCTTCTCTTATTGTGGAGCCTGGGCTCTAGGGCACGAGGGCTTCAGGAGGTGCAGCTCGTGGGCTCAGCAGTCATTGCATACAGGCTCAGTTGCCTCATGGCATGTGGAATCTTCCCGGACCAGGGATTGAACCTGTGTCTCCTGCATTGGCAGGTAGATTCTTAATCCCTGGACCACCAAGGAAGTCCTGCTGGATTTACTTGTTTTTTTTCATGTCCCCTGCCTAGGATGCAGGTTTCACAAGGGCAGAAAGTTCTGCTTTGTTCTTTTCTATCTTGCGACCACCTAGAACATTGCTTGGTTCATAGAGGTTGCTCTGTAAATATTTGTGGAATAAATGGATGCTTCCTGACACCACGCCTTACACAAACACACACACACGCACACACATAAGTATAGTTTCCACTCTTCTACTCCGCCACCGTCTTTGTCCACAGTGCCACAGGGGCTCCTCACCCACAGCAGCTGTTCTGGGGGCCAGCCCGGCCTCCTCTCTGCCTTCCCACAGAGCGGTTCCGAGGTGCTTCCTTGAAGGGCTTGCCTTGTTTCCAAATTAAATACTCATTTCTCACCCTCCCTTTCAAGATCCCAACCTATATCCCTCACCAAGTTGTCCCCCTTTGTGAGAGCCAAACATAACTTGACTTGCTAATCCTCAAATCCTTCCTTAACTTCCCTAAATCTGTGCCTGTCCACACGAAGTTTCTTCTTCCTGGCATTTCGCCCTTCCATCCTCACAGCTACGGCCCAGCAAGGCCTGGGCGGAATGTCAGCACCCCCTCTGCTGAGTCCTCCGCAACCACCGCACCCGCCTTCTTCCCTAAGTCTCGTCTGTGCTCCAAACACGTCTAAGAACCTTCTTAAGGAATTTCACTACATTTTCCTTTGTATTGCAGTTGTCAGGCTATTTTAATTTAATTTTTTAATTTATGTATTTATTTTAAATAAAGTAATCTGAGCATTTGGACAAGTAGACCTAAAGCAGTTGCTAAGATCACGGACTTTGGAGTGTTTGAATCTCACTTTTACTGAGTTGAGTGACCTTGGGTAAGATATTTAGCCTTTTCTGTAAAATTGAGTAGTATGGAACCTTTCCATTTTTAATGCAAATTACTTAGAACATGGTACAGAATCCACTTGCAAGGCAAGAGATGCAGGAGACTCAGGTTCGATCCCTGGGTTGGGAAGATCCCCTGGAGAAAGAAATGTCAACCCACTCCAGTATTCTTGCCTGAAAAATCCCATGGACAGAGGAGCCTGGTGGGCTATAGTCCATGGAGTTGCAAAGAGTCGGACATGACTGAGCGACTAAAGCACGCTTAGCACATGATGAGTGCTATTAATATGTATAAGTCGGCTCTTAATAAAGAGAGCAATAAAAATCCCCACCCTGCCCAGAATTTGCAAATGTCCTGTAATTATGTCTTGTTCCTCTTCTTCTTGGTCAGTTGCCCAGTCGTATCCAAATCTTTGTGACTCCATGGACTGCAGCACGCCAGGCCTCCCCGTTCCTCACCATTTCTCGAAGTTTGCCCATGTTCACATCCAGTGCATCAGTGATGCCATCCAGCCATCTCATCCTCTGATGCCTTCTTCTCCTTCTGCCCTCAGTCTTTCCCAGCATCAGGGACTTTTCTAATGAGTCACTTGTTCACATCAGATGACCAAAATACTGGAGCTTCAGCTTCAGCATCAGTCCTTCCAGTGAATATTCAGAATTGATCTCCCTTAAGGTTGACTGGTTTGATCTCCTTGCTGTCCAGGGGACTTTCGGGTGCCTTCTCCAGCACCACAGTTTGAATGCATCAATCGTTTGGCCTTCTGCCTTCTTTTGTTATATCTTAGATGTGCGGCTACAGAGAACTAAGACTCCTAGACATAGCTGAAATCTTCATCACATGCCTTCATGTCCTGTCCTTGTCATTCCTGTGTCCTCCCAGGGCAGCTACCAGGCCCTTTCTCTGGAAGGTGGGCCTGGGGGAGAGTCATGTAGGCTCAAGAAGAGGGCTCAGGACCACTGGGAAGGGAATCCTGGGATCTCAGACCCCAGCGGGGATGGGGTGGGGGGAGTTTGGAAGGTGAGGGGCAGGAAGATGGGAGGGGGGATGGGCTTCAGGCGGGTACACCCGCTTGGCCCTAGGGGAGAGGAAGGCCAGAGTGTGGCCCCCTTTGGAAAAGGCTCAGGCCCTCTCTTGTCCAGGTACAGCTGTTATGAAGTTGTTACTTATCTCATCCATGTTTTAAACCTTTTTATACCTGGGTACCACAAACAACTACACAGGGGTCCCCTGCTCTTCAAAAGTTTGTTTTATGACACTTTGCTGTCATGAAAGAACGACATCAGCACCTGTTTTTTCTTAACCAAAAGAAATCAAAGAGGATTTTCACTTTTATAATGAAAGATGAAAATTGAAAATAGCGTTCGGCGTTTGTTTTGAAGCGAGTCATTCAAGAAGCAGTGTGCACCTCAGCAAGGAGAGTGGCCCTGCCTAGCAGCGCCTACCCCAGAAACTGCGTGCAGTATCTCCCCTTCAAGGCGGCGTTGGTTTGAATTGCCCGTGAGCATCTGGGCTTCATCTCTGTTTATTTTCTGCATCTGTTACCAAGGTGTGTCCTAAGGTGACTGCTTCTTTGCTTTCCCACATTTCAGCTTAGGAGAGGTTTCATAGGAAATCTCTACTTTTGGAAAATGGGGGGAAACCTGCATAGTACTTGGGGTGCTTTGAAATTTACACAAATGGTACCATATTCTTTGTATTTTTCTGTCACTCCCCTTTTTTACTCCACATTATGTTTTTGAGACCTCGTAGTCTTGATAAATATGGATCTAGCTCATTTACTGCTATGTATCATTCAACTGAAAGGCTGTACTACAATTTATTCCGGAGACATTCAGCTCATTTTTAATTTTTCATAATTATAAATGATATAGCAGTGAAGCTGTAGCGCACATTCCCTTGGCAAGGACTGATCTAAAGTAAATGCCTACAAATAGACTATCAGGACCATCAGTTCAGTTCAGTTGTTCAGTCGTGTCCAACTCTTTTCGACCCCATGGACTGCAGCACACCAGGCTTCCCTGTCCATCACCAGCTCTCGGAGTTTACTCAAACTCATGTCCATTGAGTCAGTGATGCCATCCAACAGTCTCATCCTCTGTTGTCCTCTTCTCCTCCCGCCTTCAATCTTTCCCAGCATCAGGGTCTTTTCCAATGAGTCAGTTCTTCACAACAGGTGGCCAAAGTGTTGGAGTTTCAGCTTCAACATCAGTCTTTCCAATGAATATCAGGACTGATTTCCTGTAGGATTGACTGGCTGGATCTCCTTACAGTCCAAGGGACTTGCAAGAGTCTTCTCCAACACTACAGTTCAAAAGCATCAATTCTTTGGCGTTCAGCTTTCATTATAGTCCAACTCTCACATCCATACGTGACTACTGGAAAAACTATAGCTTTGACTATGTGGATCTTTGTTGGCAAAGTAATGTCTCTGCTTTTTAATATGCTGTCTTGGTTGGTCATAGTTTTTCTTCCAAGGAGCAAGCATCTTTTAATTTCATGGCTGCAGTCACCATCTGCAGTGATTTTGGAGTGCAAAAAAAATAAATTCTCTCAGTATTTCCATTGTTTCCCCATCTATTTGCCATGAAGTGATGGGACCGGATGCCATGATCTTAGTTTTCTGAATGCTGAGTTTTAAGCCAAATTTTTCACTCTCTTCTTTCATTTTCATCAAGAGGCTCTTTAGTTCTTCTTCAATTTCTGCCATAAGGGTGGTGTCATCTGCGTATCTGAGGTTATTGACATTTCTCCCAGCAATCTTGATTCCAGCTTGTGCTTCATCCAGCCTGGCATTTCACATGATGTACTCTGCATATAAGTTAAATAAGGAGGGTGACAATATACAGCCTTGGCGTACTCCTTTCCCGATTTGGAACCAGACTGTTGTTCCATGTCCAGTTCTAACTGCGTCAGGACCATAGCATGTACCTATTTTGAGCTTCACCAGATGTCGCCAAATTGCTTTCAGTGGGTGGCCTCAATTCATGTCTCATCAGCAACCTATGAGATCATCCCCATCCACACTGATACATGTGCTTGTTACCCTCAAGTGCAGTAGCAGACACTCTGGGGTTAAAACGCAGTGCCATTGTTCTGATTTACACACTACTGATTTGGTCAGACTGAGCACGTTTGCATCGAATCCCATGGACAGAGAAGCCTGGTGGGCTCCAGTCCATGGGGTTGCAAAGCCACTCAGCACTTAGCATTCATCACTTAGGTCTGTCTTCTGCGAGTCACTTCTCATGTCCTCTGCCTGTGTTCTCTTTGTTACTTGTTTTTTCTTATTGAAGTTTTTGAAAATTGCTTGTTTATTTGTTTACTTTGCCTCTTTGTCAGCTATGTATGTTCTATCTCTTCAGTCTGTGGCTTGTCTTTTTTGTTTAAATTGGTATAATTGGAAGAAAAGCTATGACAAACCTAGACAGCAAATAAAAAGCAGAGATATCACTTTGCTGACAAAGGGCCCTGTAGACAAAGCTATTTTTTCCCCAGTACTCATGTATAGATGTGAGATTTGGACCATAAACAAAGCTGAGTGCCGAAGAACTGATGGTTTTGAATTGTGGTGCTGGAGAAAACTCTTGAGAGTTTTGGACTGCAACGAGATCAAACCAGTCAATCCTAAAGAAAATCAACCCAGAATATTCATTGAAAGGACTGATACTGAAGCTGAAGCTCCAGTACTTTGACCATCTGATTTGATGAACTGACTCATTGGAAATGACCCTGATGCTGGGAAAGATTGAGGGCAGGAGGAGAAGGGGATGACAGAGGATGAGATGGTTGGATGGCATCACTGACTCAATGGACATGAGTTTGAGCAAACTCTGGGAGACAGTGAAGGACAGGGAAACCTGGCATGCTGCCATTCATGAGATCTCAAAGAGTCAGACACGACTTAGTGGCTGAAAAACAAACAATTGCTCTACAATTTTGTGTTAGGTTCTGCTGTACAATGAGTGAATCAGCTATATGTATAAATATATCCCCTCCCTCTTGGATTGTGGCTTGTCCTTTCACTGTGTTTGTAGTGTCTTGGTGACTACAAGTTTAAATTCTGATGTGGTACCATGTGTCAATTTGTTTTATAGCTTCTGCTTTTTGCATCTTCCAAAAAGAAAAAAAAATGCATGAAAGGGTTTCTGGGCTCTTTGTTCTCTTTTACCACTCTATATGTCTGTCTCCATGACAGTATTTTACTATTAATCACAATAATTCTGTAACAATTCTTAGTATTTAGGAGGACAAGTCTCATCCTTCTCTCCCCTTACTTTGTTCCTTTTCAGAGTCATATTGGCAATTTGGGATTTTTTTTTCTTCTGTATAAATTTTATCCTTTATTAAGTTCCATAGAAATTCAATTGGGATTTTCATGTAAAATTATATGTGCATTTTATTTCTCCCATTACTCTGTAGATTTTTGAGAGAAAAGCCAAATCATGTTCCTCTTTCTGTCTTAAAGCAGTGATATCTGTTGTATATCTGCATTGTCTTATAAGATACCATCAGCCATATGTGGCTATTTGCATTTAAATTAAAATTAAGTGAAATGAAAGGCTCTGTTCTTAACAAGCCACTATTCAAGTACTCGATAACCACATGTGGTTGGTGACTGCCATATTGGACTATGATGATAAAGAACATTTCCAGCAACCCAGGAAGTTCTGTTGGACAGAGCTGGTCCAGACATGTGTGCATGCATGCTAAGTGGCTTCGGTTGTGTCTGACTCTCTGTGACCCTTTGGACTGTAGCCCACCAGGCTCCTTTGTCCATGGGATTCTCCAGGCAAGAATACTGGAAGTAGGTTGCCATTTCCTTCTCCAGGGGATCTTACCAACCCGCGGATCGAACCAGTGTCTCAGGTCTCCTGCATTGGCAGACGGGTTCTAGGGCCACTTGGGAAGCCCGTTCCAGACATGGTGACCAGTAAATGATTGTTGAATAGGACTAATAATAATCTATTGGCCCACAACTCTTAGCTTTTATTAAACATACAGACTTTAACTCTTTTTAAAAAGGTAATTGTTGGGGTTTATTTACCTAAAATTTTATAGCTGGTATTTTAAAAATCACATTTAGGAATGGATATACCAGATTATTAGTGTTTATTCACCACATATGGAGTTACCAAAATACATCATAATGACATTTGTGCTGTTTGTAGAGCACAAAAAAAAGATTGGTTTCCTTGGGAATGTTGCAATAAATCTTGAAATAAAACTTTTGAAAACAATCCACTGACAGAAAATTTGGCAAGTCACTCGGGGTGTGTGCTCAAGCCTAAAGGGGAAAAACTAGAAATCATATTTTCTTTTTGTTTTTTAACAAATGGGTACGAATATTTAAAACACTCTCATTCTTACCTTATTTGGAATGGAGTTGCTATTTGTTGGGCTTCCCAGGTGGCATGGTGGTAAAAAATCCTCCTGCTAATGCAGGAGATTCAAGAGACATGGGTTCGATCCCTGGGTGGGGAAGATCCCATGGAATAGGAAATGGCAACCCACTCCAATATTCTTTTTTTTTTTTTTTAAATTATGAAAGTATGATAACACATTTACAGGAGATTTGGCAAGTACAGAACAAAGTTACATATGGTTCCACTATATATTACAATTATTTTTTTAAGTAGATCAATTAAGAATTTTTAGTTGGACTTTCAGTATCAAACTCTCAAAAATTGATAGAATGAATATACAGAGAGATATAAGGATAAAGTAGACCTGGAAAGCACTGTGAACCAATTCAACATAATTAAGATTTATATAATTTTCACACAACAGTAGGATACAAATTCTGTTCAAGTTCCCATAGACTGTAAACTAGGAGACTCTGCAACATATCCAGGGACATAAAACAAGGCATAAAAATTTCATGGTCTAAAGTTTTTGAAATCATGCAGAGTCTGTTCTCTTATCACTGTGGAATTATGTTAGAAATCAATATCAAAAGATATTTTAAAATAGCCCACATATTTTCAAATGCAATGTGATATATACCAAGAGAGATCTTTGACTTAGCAGTCGGAAGCCTCAGCAAAATTAGAAAGTGAAAAAAACAGAGCGGGTGATCGCAGAGGAGAAAGCATTTAAATTAGAAATTAGTATCTAAAGGATAAGTTAATATTAAAGATACTTTAAACAACATCCCATGTATTTGGAAATTAAATGTCTACTTTTAAGTGATGAATGTTTCTAAGAAGCCGTAACAAGGAAAATCAGAAATATTGGTAATAGAATAAAAATGAGAAGAGAATTTACCAGAATTTGTTGCATGTAGTTGAAGCTGCTCAGTGCAATTAAATACAATGTCCACTCCAGTATTCTTGCCTGGAAAATTCCATGGACAAAAGAGCCTGGCAGACTACAGTCTATAGGATTGCAAAGAGTTGGACACAACTGAGCAACTGAGTGTGCGTGCATGCGCACGCACACACACACACACACCCACATGCAGGGCTGTTTGTTACTTTAGTGTGTGAATGTAGTAGAAACCACAGGGCACTTCCATCGTATCTGGCAGAACACCAGAACCTAATGTTGATTTAGGCTGACCAATATCCATTTCTTTCCCTGGCCCATTCTCTCACTAGTTGCCTACAATTTGGACTTCCCTAGAGAAAAGCTTCTGGTTTGGGAGACAATATCACAGATACTATTATCTTTTGGCAATAGATGCTCTCTGTGCTTGAAGTATCTAGGATCTTGGACTTTTCAAAAGTCATCTTTGGAGAAGATGGTAGCCATGAAGAAAATGCTAAATAGAGCTAAAAATATGCCAGAGTTGAATTTTGGCAAGGTAGAAAAACCCGATCTAGCCTAAGAGATTTGAGAGTTCATATTTACTCTCCAAATAGATACAAAAGCAAGTCCTTTGCCCCATTCCTTCCAACACTTGTTTTGTGCCATTTTAACAAGTGCAAGGTGAAACATGTTATCTCTCTTGAAAACCTTTCCATCACACATGGTTTAGGCCAGGAATGGTAAATGGGTTTCTTCTGCCCCACTCCTGTCATTGGGCAGGAGCCAACCAGAGCACCATGTTGAGGGTACCTTTGAGGTGGGGAGGAGGTCAGATCACGATTGACTAGGAATGGAGGTGGAGGAAAGGGGATACGAGCGTGAGGGCAAAAGATGGGTCATCTTCTGTCGTCCATGTAGCTTGGGAAGTGCCAGGCTGACACGATACTCTCAGTGGGTCTCCAGAACTCTTAGGACATCTATTTACTTTGGGGATCTGGCCACTATGCTATTAAGTGCTAAAATATTGCCCAGAAGTTTCTGCAATTGGACCTCATTCTGGATGAAACTATCTTTTAGGGAGGACCCTTCAAGCATGTGGTGGTGGTCCCCCTGGGCACAGCATTCAGAAGCCATCCACCATTTCTGACTCAGGACCACTGTCCACAAATCACAGTAATGCCATCATCACTCAGGAGAAGGCAGTTTCAGGAGATTCGCAAGCACCGATTAAAATCTGAGTGACATTTAATTTAAATTGAATTTGAATGTCCCTGGTGGCTCAGATGGTAAAGAATTCACCTGTACTGTGGGAGACCTGGGTTCAAACCCTGGGTCAGGAAGATTCCCTGGAGAAGAGAATGGCAACCCACTCCAGTATTCTTGCCTGGAGAAACCCCATGGACAGAGGAGCCTGGCGGGATTGCAAAGACTCAGACAGGTAAGTGCACGCACACACACACACACACACACACAATTGAATTTAGAAACTGGAGAATAACACACTCACTGAAAATGATATTATATTGACATAGTTACTGAAATGGAGTGATGCTCACATGTTCTGTAAAAGAAACAGCTTTCAAGACTGAATTTGATATCAGTGCCTCCCATAAATGGTAAAGGAGGCCTGTTTATTTGTTTGTCAACCTGTTCCTGGTTTACTGCAGACCAATGTGTGGTCTTACTGGGCATGAATCGTCTGCTTCTCAAGACACGGACACCCCCAAGGTGAATTCAACAATATCGGAACTGGTCTACATCCCATTCAAGGAGACCTGTCCACCAGTCACACATGGGATGTCATGGCAATGCCAGATTGATAGAAAAATTTCTAAATGCTTACTTCCAATTTTTGCACTTATCAGATTGCAGGCAGGGACAACAATTCACATACCAGCTTTAATAGTGCATTCTATGCAATCCTATTTTTTGTACAATAATGTACATCTCCAGAAGAATTCTTTATTGTACCCCAGGCACAAACAGATGCTGTAACACTGTAGGCAATGAACGATTTCCAGAGTCTAGGCTTGAAAGATTGTCTGGAGACATGAGCTCTGTGTTAGCAGAGTCACAGAAAGGGGCTCTGAGTGCTTAGCTGATTTTGTGTCTGAGAGGTTTTCTATTTGTGGGTTCCTTTCCTTTTGGGATTACTTTTTTGTTTGTATTTTTCAAATTACAGATGTCTACTTTCTTAGTGTATACTGGAGTCAAAGAGTTCTGGTTGGGCCAATAAATAATTTATTTCTAAAAGTATAATGAAATTAAGATAATTAGACTACTTCCTGGCTGTAAAATGCAATGAGTTCAAGCTCTCGTTCCTTTAAATACAAAAGTAAAATGTATAAATTACAGTAATCCAGGTCATATTTAGTGCAGTTTATGTACATCGATGTATATATGTATTGTTGGCATTTATTTGCTAAGTCACATCTGACTCTTTTGCAACCCCATGGACTGTAGCTCACCAGGCTCCTCTGTCCATGGGCTTCCCCAGGCAAGAATAATGGAGTGGGTTTGCCATTTCATTCTCCAAGATATCTTCCTGACCCAGGGATTGAACTCACATCCCTTACTTCTTTTGCATTGGCAGGTGGGTTCTTTACCACTGAGCCACCTGGGAAGCCATATATATGTATAACATGTGTGTGCGTGCTAAGTTGTTTCAGTCGTTTCCAACTCTGTGTGACCCCCTGGACTGTAGCCTACCAGACTCCTCTGTCCATGGGATTCTCCAGGCAAGAATATTGGAGTGAGTTGTCATCCCCTTCTCCAGGGGATCTTCCTGACCTAGGGATTCAACTCATGTCCCTTACATCTCTTGCATTGACAGGCTGGTTCTTTACCACTGACTACCAGGGAAGCCATATATATATGTATATATGCACACTGGTTTTCTTTTTTTTTTCAATGGTCTGCTTAAATTATTTTATTACTATTAAATCACAGACAGACTCTTATCTTATCTATAGACTCCTCTGTCCATGGAATTCTCCAGGCAAGAATACTGGAGTGGGTACACATTGGTTTTCTAATGCAAGTTGTAATGCTGGCAGACAGGATATTCATTGTCATGAGATTTTAAAACTATGTCTTAAACATGAAAAGGTGAAAGCTCTCTGAAAAATTCAAAATGAACACTTTCTAAAATGTGGCTCAAAGGAATAGTATAAAGAGAACAAGAATACCTACTAGGAAATGTTGATATAAATAGCAATGTTATATGGACAGCTAGACAGGAGCGCGTACAAACATTTTTGTCTTTTTATTGAATTAATTAATTTTTCTGTCTTTTTATTGAATTAATTGTGATCTAGATGATTTTACCATTTATCTTGAGTATTGTGTTTGGAAGGCTATAGTTTAGACATGCTATAAATAGTAGCAGAAAAGTCCAGGCATAAGAGAAGGCATTTGTAGATAAGAAATGAGTACAAGCGGCAAAATGGGAAGAGAATAGTAACTCTGTGTTCCATTTTCATGTTTAGATGTCTTAGGCTGTGGAATTCAGAGTCTAAATTCTAATTCCAAATTTACAGTGAGATGAAAGTATGCGGGACTTACCTATTTTTCCTAAAAACAGAATAGCATGCTCTAGCGTTCCCCATTTCTGCCAGTTCACATCCCCCTGCTGAGAGCGGGGGTCTTTCTCTGTGTCTACAGGGGCAACCCCATCACCTTTCTCGGTTCTCAAAAGCCTAGGGTGATGACATCCACACCTAAGCCCTGTAACGTCTCCTCCTCCGGAAGCGGAAGCTCCCCACTTAAGCTCCTGGGAGGCAGGTGGATCCCTCACTCCATTCACACCATCTCACTCCACATCCGCTCCATGCTCACCCCTGACACTCAGGGTCTCTGTTCACATTCACAGAGCAGGACTCCACTGTGTGCTTTTCCTGTTACATCCCTTTTACTCCTCAGAACCACGCTAACAGGATCCATCATCCTTTACGGATGGGGAAACGGAGACTTGGAAAGGTTAACATCACTCATCCAAACGCCCCGCGAGTTTAAGTGGCTTATGGGAAATTCAGACCGTGTCTGCCCTTCTGGACCATCTGCAGGCAGGAGTCCTTGTCCTCCACAGGGATACTGGCCTTGAATTTTCTTTTGTCCTCTTCCCGTGACTTTTATCTGAGTGCAAGATACATCTCCTTTCTGTGCTAGGGTTTGGTTTTTGTTCTGTCTGTTTTTAATAAAACCATCTTATGCTTTCTATGCCAATCTCTATATAATACTTTTGACATGGGGGTCCTATAGGGGTTTTTTAACTAAAGAAATTTCAGAAGTCATATAGTCTAATTTCCTTATTTTGCAGTCAAGTAATTAAGAACCAAGAAGATCAAGTAACTCATCTAAAATGAGTTCACTCATTTTATAACACCAGTAGGTCCAGGAGCCAGGCTGAAACATGTTGCTAAACACTGACTCAAGCTAATTGTTAAAGTTGTCATTTCATATATTATTCTTTTGGCTACAAGTATTGTATAGCCTAGAAATTTAAAAGAAAATCTTTACCTTTTGATATCAAAATTAAAGGGATTTGTGTAAATATAAAACCTATTCAGTCTTCACTCAAATAACAATATCAGTTAAATATTTTATAGTAAAGAATGGAAGATTTTGTTGCAAAAACTGAGATTTTTTTTTCTTTTACCTTTGTTAGCACTGGAAAAATAAAATGATCTAATAATTGTAAATGATAATTGAAGAATAAAATGATCTAATAATTCTAAATTCATTATGCTTATTTGGGGGTGGGAGATAACTGGTCAAACTCATGTAAGCCCTCTGAGTTAACAGTATCTTGCCAATGTCAGTTTTTGGGTTTGGAAAATATACCATGATTATGTAGGAGATGATTATTAAGGAAACTGGCTGAAGGATAGATAGAATCTGTACTATTTTTCAACTTCTTCTGAGTCTTAAACTGTTTCCAAAAAATTTATTTAAGAAACAAAAGTAATGTTATATTGATTGCTATGACAACCATCTCTGGAAAGCATGTGCCCCAAAGACCATGACCTTGAGCTCCTCCCTTCAAGGGCAAGATAGTCCCTGCAGTCCAAGTCCAGCCCCACCCCCTGGCCCAGCTCCATCTTCAGCCTCGCAGTTGCACGGAGGCGGCTCTTGGAACCAGCTTCAGAACTCAGGGGCTTCGGGAAAGCTTTACGGCTGGGCTGAGAGTCGATGAGGACACACTCCTGGGATCCAGGAAACCAACTTACAAGGGTCCTCTCAGAGCCTCCCCCCACCTATAAACCGGAGATTGTGTGCCTGCCGTTTGAGTGTGTCCTTGGGGTTAGTACTGAGGACAAGTGAAACTGACGCCACAAGCTGTGGAATTCATCTGCCTCAAAATAAGCATTTCTCTTTAGATGGGCCAAAAAAAAAAAGTTTTTGCTAATACAGTGATCGATCCTATTTCGCCAAAATCTGATGAGAAGGCTATGACCTTCTTCACAGTAGGATTTGTGTTTCTTCTGCTCTTTGATACTTTGGTCACTGGTGTTAGTGATCTTTCTTCAAAATACTTGCTGTCTTTGCTTAAGACATACCCATGGCCCATGGGGTTTTGTGTGCACACTCCATAACACACCTAAAGACATGCCATAACACACCTAAGGACACTCCATAGCACACCTAAAAAGACTCCATAACACACCTAAGGACACTCTATAACACACCTAAAGACTCACCGGGACAATTTATAAGAACTGACTCACTGCACGTCACCAGCCTGTGCTTGCAAAGGCGGCCGCTTCAAGACCCCCGTGTGCGTCTATCCACAACTCCAGCCTCGCTCTGCGCCCTGTCGCTCAAGGCTTCTCCCACTCGAGCCTTTCTGGGAATGCGCAGGACTGCCTATTAGGGGTGCTCACATGCCATTTGGATAGTTGTCAGCCTTTCTCCTTATACCTTCCAAGAATCTCTAGGATGATGGTTGGGGGCCAGGGAGGAGGCGGGGGGCGGGCAGGTCTTACATGCACTGTGGAATTGCATCTTATTCAAGGGCTAAGTTCTCAATCAGCCCACAGAGAAAAGAGGATATGGCCCCAAATGTCACTTGCAAGTCTCAGTGGTCCAGAACCAGAATGGATCGTGGTTTCTCTGGGCAGAGACTGGATGAAGTGATGGGCGTGCTCTAGAGGAGCATCTTGTTGGAAACTGTTTGATGAGAATGGTGCTGTGTACTCAGGGAGGCTTGCTGATGGTGGTGAAGAGCAAGTCACCCTCCTGGGGGGCCTGTGTCAGCTGAGTGGAGGGGCAAGGGGGCTGGACGCAGCTTCCCATCACCCTCAGTCCTCAAGATTCCATTCCTCCGCACCTTCGGGTCTGCGTGTGTCTGACCTCCAAATACAGCCAGGGTTCAAGCTCTTTCCCACAGGGTTCTCGGGCTACAGTCACATTAGAAGACATGCCCGGGCATTTGCCTCTAAATAATTTTTCTCTGTGTCCAAAGCACAGAGGCAAAGTGCGGTGGTCAGTCGGTCCTCACCTGAATCTCAGCTCCAGACCAGCCAGCCTGCCTGGCACATGCTAACCCCGAACCACCCTTGGGATCTTCCATGACCCATCCCCCTGTCTCCTACCCCCTCCCAAGTTACGCTCCTCTTTCCAGTTATCTTCATCGACCCCCTCAAATCCATGCCAGTTCCTACTTTTATACTTAACTGTCTTCTCACACTGAAATGCTGTCTCATACGACTATCTTCTGCTTCCACCACATCTAATACCTACGTGTACGTTTATATTCAGATTCCTATCTATCTGCATGTCTTTTATGACAACAGAGCTAGCTCTGTAGCAAGGTGGTAAGTGGCCTGCAAGCTGCTCTGTATTTCCACCTCTGTCATTGATTTGCTGTGTGGCTTAGACACATCACTTACCCCTGCTGAGTCTCAGTGTCCTCATTAGGAAAATGAGGATAAATAGCAGTATTAAACCCACAGGATTGTATGGGAAAATAAATGAGACACTGTAAGTTGATTGCCTAGTACAGCACTGGACGAGAAGAATTCCATCGATGTTGGTGGTGGTGGTTTAGTTACCAAGTCGTGTCCAGTGCTTTGCGACCCCATGGACTCTAGCCCGCCAGGCTCCTCTGTCCATGAGATTCTCCAGGCAAGAATACTGGAGTGGGTTGCCGTTTCCTCCTCCAGGGGATCTTCCTGACCCAGGGATCAAACCCACGTCTCCTGCATTAACAGGCAGATTCTTTACTGCTGAGCCACCAGGGAAGCCCCGACAGTGTTAACTATTTTCAGAATTCTTTCCAAGGGGCACTCCATGCCTGTTCCTGCCTCTTTCCCAAACTCTCCTTGTTCCCCTTCACTCCTAAGTACTGATGCCCATGTCAAATCACTTTGCGCTCAATAACACCCCACTTAGCAGGAGATACTCTTTTCCAGTTGCGTCATACAAGTTATTACCATCTTCTTAGCCTTCTTATTGCCACCCAGGACTGCGCCGTTTATTTCTCTCATGTGTATTTCTCAGTGTAATTTTTCTAAGTCGTCTGCAATATCCTTCGGCTCTCTGAGTCATTTTAGGGAAGCTCAGTGACTCATCTGGTGATCAGTGTCGAATATTCATATCTTCTGAGCCTCTTTTTTCTTAATGCTTTGGTTTAAAGATACCTTCCCCCACATACAAGTGGAAAAATGATTTAGGTGCTCTGTGGCTTCCAGAAACTATTCTTTCCTGCTCATCCAAGAGCAAGAAAGCCATGAGCTCACCTTATCAAAATGGGCCCAGGCGCCTGACGCAGTTGCTAATTATTGCTCCACTGACGTTTTCTGATGTGCTTCTGATGTACTTGTCATGAGCTGGTGATGCCAGCACAACAAGTTTACAAAGGAAACTTGGCAGGGAAATGGGTAACTTACGCCTTCTTGCCCTTGCGGGTATTATATAGACACAATCTAAAAGATCCTCGGGTCGTGTTGTTGGCAAACACTTATTCCATTTTATTTACCAGATACAGTTCTTTCCACTCGGCTATCTCAGGACTGTGAAATCTCCATTAGGAACATCAAACAATGTTTTGCAGTTGTGATGTCCGAAGTTATTAGCACAATCCTCACCCAGACACGAAATGATGCAAATACCCGAGAATCATCATTTCTAGGCATTATTTTTCAGTTTTCAGATGGCAAGTCCCTTCTTCAAAGTACTAATTAATCCAGATATTTAGAGAATTTGGCTTGGAAAAAAAAATGTGAAATTGAGCTTGTAAATACCAGCTCTGCAATAGGATTTGAGATCACTATTATCCTTTTGGGAAAAGCAGCTTACTGAATGTGAGTAGCAGCACCAGTTTCAGATGTCGCGTGAATGAACTGCGGGCTGGTGCTCTGTGCTTACACTGCAGCAGTCCCTTAAACTAGCCAAAGTGCTATCAGAGAAAGAAATATCATTTCCTTCTGTACAAGCCCAGACATAGAAGTCAACTAGGCGGATGGGTTTCTTTTCATGAAGTATCTTTTCACTTTTAAACAAAAAGTTTGCACTTCAGTTTAAGATGTAGGTAGAGATACACCCTAAGTTTCTGTGAAAATCATAAAATCTTCAGGTTGGAAGCTCACCATCCAGATCATGTTGAAAATTAGTATTGCTTTTTCCCTTAAGGAGCCTGGAGTGAAGCCTGAAAGGAAGCAAGACCCAACTCTAACTCACTTACATTTCAATTAAGAAATCAAAATAGTAACTTTTGTATGTCTATATTCTGGTTAGGAAGAACAAAAATATTTCTTAGAAAAAACACGAAATCTCATAAGATAGACGGAATCTTTCAGATAGTCAGAGATTTTCTTAATTAAGAGAAAATCATTAATTTCTAAAACATGTCATCAACTCAAAATAACTGCTTACTTGGAAAACAGATGTTGCAAAAACTACCATATGCCACTTTGTCTGCAAAAGATGGCCCCAAAAGTCACTTCACATGCTTAGTTGCTCAGTGATGTGCAACTGTTCGCGACCTCATATGCTGTAGCCTGCCTTTGTGGGCTCCTTTATCCATGGGATTCTCCAGGCAACAATACTGGAGTGGGTTGCCATGCCCTCCTCCAGGGGATCTTCCCAACCCAGGGATCAAACCCAGGTATCCCTCATTGCAGGCAGCTTCTTTACCATCTGGGTCACCAGGGAAGCCCCCCAAAAGTCACTGACTGCCTAGGAATCAAATAGGATTCCAGTGTCATTCATTACTAAAATAACCTCACTGTGGGTAAATTGAAAGACTGCACAGGCCAACTTTAAGAAATGTTAAAGCTTCCAAGTGTCACATGAGGAGAGAAAGGGTTCAAATAAGTTTGGGAAGTCTTGACAACCAAATTAAATGTTTTTCTGTTAAACTTCTCAAAGTCCTTAAGCTGCATGATATATCCACCAAAGGAGAATGGTTTGCACTGCATCCAGAACTGACTGTGACCTTGAAATCCTTTTCTGCCAGAACATCTTGAAATACTGGCATTTCTTGGTGCTGTATTCTGGGAAACAGGCAACTCAGCAAAGCACTGTATGAGTCTACGACAGTATCCTGTGGGTAAATGAGAGGAGTGGGGTGGCCTGGACACGGATAATGTGATTTGGTGGTTTGTTATGAGCTGGAGGACTGAACCGAAAAAGTGTAATGAGGAAGCAGTTCCAGGAAGTTGCATTGAGCCCTGTCTTCTTCATTGTCATTCAAGCATGCATTCATTCATTCAGTTCCTGCAATGGCACCAGTTCCAGAAGTGCAGAGATCAATAAAACACTGTCCCTGCCTTTAAGGAGCTTACTGTCTAGGGAGAGACTATGAAAACACGTCAGAGGGGTCAGGCTGGAACACTGGAGACACAAGTTCTGTCTGAGAGTCAGACAGAACCAAAGGGCATTCCAGAGTGAAGAGGATGAGTGTACGCAGGTCAAGGAAGCCACATGTCACGGTTCAAAAGCTGCAAGACTTCTACAGAATTAAAAGAATTCCTCTGAAGGTGAGGGTGCGTAATGGAGGAAAGATGCTTCAAAGATAGGAGACTAGAAGCAAGGTAGCCGTTCGGGAGGTGTTTTCTCTGCCTTTTCTCACAGGAGAGAAAGGGAGCAGCTCCATAAGGTGGGACAGTGGGGACGGAAGGGCCTGATGGATAGGAGGGATGTGGAGGAGGCAGCAGGTCCACACTGGGGGCGAGGAGGAGGCACAGAGCAGAAGTGGAATCCACGGTGCCCCCGGGTCCTTGCTTACACGTTTGTCATGCAAACAGCCTTCCTAATTAATCTATTACAGGAGGCACTGCCAAAAATCTTGAACCAGTATGGTCAAGGTCATAAAAAATGGAATTTCCACCCCAGAAGTGTTGGATGATGGATTACCCCCTTGAATATCTGAGCACGGGCTTCTCCAGTACCTAGTGAAAAGGCTCACTGATTTCCGTCTGTGATAAGCACAGCCTCAAAGTCCTGAAATAATTAAAATTATTTCCAAAATCCACCTTGGAAATGAATTCTAAATGGAGGTGGGAGAGAGGAAGAGAAAACTGGATGGAACTAGGTGGAACCAACTCCATTACTCTGACCCTTTGCTAAATAAGTGTAAAAGCACCCCCCAGCTTCAAGATGACCCAGAATTTTCCGTGAGTGCTGGTGACATGCGCTGCTACTTGCCACAGATATTAAAGTTCATGGTACCTTCCATGTGACATCGGGGCAGTGATACATCACCAACATAGCGGTTCCTGGAGAAGAAGCATTGCTCTCTTCCATCTTTTAATTACCCTGCTCTTCCCTGTCTCCACGGATTTATGACCCCAGCCCAGGCATGGCACAGAGGCACCCTGGTGCTCCCAAAGGTGACTTTATGAAATGAGGGCCCTCGTGTCTAAGTACATAAAACCAGGGTGTCTGACACTGCACCCTTCCGAGAACTCTGGAGCTCATGATAAGTGGTGCTTTCTCAGGCACCTGATACCCTGGGCTGGAGAAAGGACCACAAGGACTTGCCTAGCTGTCCTACCCTCTCTGTCATCCCTCTTCATTGGCCCCAAATTCTACCTCAAAATACACCTCCTTGTTGGATTATTTTATTTAAAAAAATTAATTAAAAATAAAAAAAAGATTCAGAAGGGAATGTGGGAAAACAACAATCTTCCTATGAACCTCCCATGTCCCTGGGGCCACTTCCCAGAGCTAGTAGATTTTTAATGATTTCCATCCTCAGGACTTCCCGGAGCTGACTGTTGTTTAATGATTTCCATTTTCAGTCTTATGGGCTATTACTTCCATTCCTTTCTTTCTTTTTTTTTTTCAACTGCCTTTTTTCATTTTGGCCATGCTGCGCACCTTAGGGTATCTCAGTTGTCTGAGTAGAGGTTGAACCTGGGCTGTGACAGTGAAAGCATGCAGTCTCAACTGCCGGACCACCAAGGAAATCCCTCCACTTCTCATTTAGCAGTTCTTGATAGGATCTACTGACTCTTCTACAAAAATAAGCACTCCTATCCCTTTTTGTTGTTGTTCAGTCGCTAAGTCATGTCAGACTCTTGTGACCCCATGGACAGCAGTACACCAGGCTTCTCGGTCCTACACTATCTTCCAGAGTTTGCTCAAACTCATGTCCATTGAGTTGGTGATGCCATCCAATCATCTCATCCTCTGTCATCCCCTTCTCCTACCATCAATCTTCCCCAGCATCAGGGTCTTTTCCAATGAGTCGGCTCTTCGCATCAGGTGGCCAAAGAGCTTCCCATAATCCTCTACATATTTTATGATAATAGAACAAATTTTAGTTCTTATTTTTAAAAATGAAGCTATTAATCCTTTGTTTCTTATTCTAAAACCTTAGAAAGTATCTCCTGACGCAAGCATATAAGAATCCTGGCATCCTTTATCCTTCATTTTCCACCCTTCTTACTTCCCTTTGTCAAAGTTGATAAGACCTCCAGGATGCTGACATTGAAAAGGATCTTTCCTAAGTCGTGTAATAAATTCCTCAGAAACCTGGCATCTCCCCTCACAGTTCATTGTTAATCAAGTCTTCCTAGTGTTGGCTGCTAGCATTCAAAATATTGAGAATGCTCACATTATACCACATACCTTCAGTTATTGTTATTTCAATGTTCAACTTTCGTATTGATTCGTTTTGAGGCACAGTCATGAATAAAACATCAGAAAGTTCTTAGCTGCCTCCTGACTAGAACTGAAAGTGACATAAAAGGAACATGTCAGGACAAAGAATTAATCTCAAAAACATACAAGCAACTCCTGCAGCTCAATTCCAGAAAAATAAACGACCCAATCAAAAAAATGGGCTAAAGAACTAAACAGACACTTCTCCAAAGAAGACATACAGATGGCTAACAAACACATGAAAAGATGCTCAACATCACTCATTATCAGTTCAGTTCAGTTCAGTTCAGTCGCTCAGTCGTGTCCGATTCTTTGCGACCCCATGAATCGCAGCACGCCAGGCCTCCCCGTCCATCACCAACTCCCAGAGTTTACCCGAACCCATGTCCATCGAGTCGGTGATGCCATCCAACCATCTCATCCTCTGTCATCCCCTTCTCCTCCTGCCCCCAATCCTACCCAGCATTAAGGTCTTTTCCAATGAGTCAACTCTTCACATGAGGTGGCCAAAGTATTGGAGTTGCAGCTTCAACATCAGTCCTTCCAATGAACACCTAGGACTGATCTCCTTTAGGATGGACTGGTTGGATCTCCTTGCAGTCCAAGGGACTCTCAAGAGTCTTCTCCAACACCACAGTTCAAAAGCATCAACTCTTCAGCGCTCAGCTTTCTTCACCGTCCAACTCTCACATCCATACATGACCACTGGAAAAACCATAGCCTTGACTAGACAGACCTTTGTTGGCAAAGTAATGTCTCTGCTTTTCAATATGCTATCTAGGTTGGTCATAACCTTCCTTCCAAGAAGCAAGCATCTTTTAATTTCATGGCTGCAATCACTCATTATCAGAGAAATGCAAATCAAAACCACAATGAGGTACCATTTCACACCAGTCAGAATGGCTGCTATCCAAAAGTCTACAAGCAATAAATGCTGGAGAGGGTGCAGAGAAAAGGGAACCCTCTTACACTGTTGGTGGGAATGCAAACTAGTACAGCCACTATGGAGAACAGTGTGGAGATTCCTTAAAAAACTGGAAATAGAACTGCCATATGACCCAGCAATCCCACTGCTGGGCATATACACTGAGGAAACCAGAATTGAAAGAGACGCGTGTACCCCAATGTTCATCGCAGCACTGTTTACAATAGCCAGGACATGGAAGCAACCTAGATGCCCATCAGCAGATGAATGGATAAGGAAGCTGTGGTACATATACACAATGGAATATTACTCAGCCATTAAAAAGAATACATTTGAATCAGTTCTAATGAAGTGGATGAAACTGTAGCCCATTATACAGAGTGAAGTAAGCCAGAAAGAAAAACACCAATACAGTATGCTGCTGCTGCTGCTGCTAAGTCACTTCAGTTGTGTCCGACTCTGTGCGACCCCATGGAGGCAGCCCACCAGGCTCCCCCATCCCTGGGATTCTCCAGGCAAGGACATTGGAGTGGGTTGCCATTTCCTTCTCCAATGCATGAAAGGGAAAAGTGAAAGTGAAGTCGCTCAGTCGTGTCCGACTTTTTGCGACCCCATGGACTGTAGCCTACCAGGCTCCTCCATCCATGGGATTTTCCAGGCAAGAGTACTGGAGTGGGGTGCCATTGCCTTCTCCGCCAATACAGTATACTAATGCATATATATGGAATTTGAAAGATGGTAACGATAACCCTATATGCAAGACAGAAAAAGAGACACAGATGCATAGAACAGTTTTTTGGACTCTGTGGGAGAAGGTGAGGGTGGGACAATCTGGGAGAATAGCATTGAAACATGTATATTATCATATGTGAAACAGAATGCCAGTCCAGGTTTGATGCATGAGACAAGTGCTCAGGGCTGGTGCAATGGGATGACCCAGAGGAATGGGATGGGGAGGGATGTTGGGAGGGGGGTTCAGGGTGGAGAACACATGTAAGCCCATGGCTGACTCATGTCAATGTATGGCAAAAACCACTACAATATTGTAAAGTAATTAGCCTCCAACTAAAATAAATAAATTAATCAAAAAAAAAAAAAAAAGGAAGATGTCAACTTAAAAAAACTGCGCAACATGAAAGTTGTGAGTCAAATTTTATTTGGAGCAAAATGAGGACTATAGCCTGGGAGACAGCATTTCAGATAGTTCTGAGAAACAGCTCCAAAGAACTAAGTGGGGTGGGGTTGGGTCGGTGGTCAGTATAAATGTGATTTTGATGAAGGGAGACTACATGCAATCAAGCACATATTTTTTGCAGAAGATTGCTGCTAGTCACGAGGAGCAGTCATCACCATGAAGGATTTTCACACTTTTCTAGATATAAGGAGATACACGGATCAGGCTCATGAAATCAACTCCCGAAAATATCTATCTGAAGACCTCTCCTGCCAGTTTCCCAGAGCACGGAGTGCCTCATTTCTGCTCTCCACCCTGAACTCCTTTCAGGAAGGTATTGGAAACCAGCAGGTGCTGCAGCACATGATTTAATCCTCATAGAAGATGGCAAGGGCCAATTGGTAGTTGGCAAAGAAGTGGAGAGTGTAGGCTAAACTGTACAGACCCAGTTCCTGTAACCGTGTGTATCCATTTCCTGCGGCTATAGTGACATGCATGCATGCTAAGTCACTTCAGTAGTGTCTGACTCTTTGCGACCCTCTGACTATAACCCGCCAGGCTCCTCTGTTCATGGGATTCCCTAGGCAAGAACACTGGAGTGGGTTGCCATGCCCTCCTCCAGGAGATCTTCCTGAGCCAGGGATGGAACCTGATGGAACCTGCGTCTCTTATGTCTCCTGCATTGGCAGGCATGTTCTTTACTACTAGTGCTGCCTGGGAAGCCCAGCTACTGTGACAAATTACCACAAATTGAGTGGCCCCAAACAATACGAATTTATTCTCCAGTGGTTCTGGGGACCAGAAGTCCAAAATCCGGTTGTGGGCAGGGCTGTGCTCTCTCCTGAGGCTCTAGGGGAGAATGTGTTCCTTACCTCTTCCATCTTCTGTCTTTCATCCTCAGGCATCCCTTGGCTTGTGGCAGCATCACTCTGACCTCTGCTTCTGTCTCCTCTGCTCTCTTTCTGTCTTCCATGTGTCTCTTGTAAGGAGACTTGTCATCCATCAGATTTAGGGACCATCCAGATAAACCAGGATGATCACATCTCAAGATTCTTTCCTTAATTACTTCTATAAAGACCTTTCTTCCGAATAAGGTCACATTCACAACTTCCAGGGCCTAGGACACATCTTTTGGGGACAGGAGGGTGATTCAACCTACTACACTGTACCTAGAAAAACAAGTTTTGATATAACAATGAAGGAAGCATCCTTTCCCCTCTTTTGTTCTCTAAAAATAGGCCAGAGAACTTAACCTTCTCATGACAAACTCGGGGTTTCTTGCCCAAACCAGGGCTCAGCTGAGCCATTGTTCTTGATTTTCTGTGTTTAGAAATTTTTTTGAGGTTGAGGCTTGCAAAGAGGCTGTGTGCATGGAGAATGGCCTCATGGAATTCTACTTTCTTGGACCTGGGGGAGATTCTTGAAGGATTTGCAGGGGCTAGAGGGAGGGTTGATTAAAAGAAACTCTGACACTACACTTTGACACAGGTTTCATTTGAGGTCTATTTTTTTTTTTTTTTAATTTTTACTGTGCTGGGTCTTTGTTGCTATGCAGGCTTTTCTCTAGTTGTGGTGAGCAGGGGCTACTTTCCAGCTGCGGTGCGCAGGCTCCGCACTGTGGTGGCTTCTCTTGTTGTAGAGCATGGGCTCTGGGGCCTGCAGGCTCAGTAGTTGCAGCCCCCAGGTTCTAGAACACAGGCTGAGTCGTTGTGGCTCGTGGGCTCAGTTGCTCTGTGGCATGTGAGATCGTCCTGGGTCAGGGATCAAACCTACGTCTCCTGCATTGGCAGGAGGATTCTTTACCACTGAGCCACCAGGGAAGTCTGTTGAGATATATTCTGTTTCTAATGTTACTTTTTTTTTAATGAAAATTGATGTCTTCCATCTTGGCAGAGTCTCTTAAATGAGCCCACATGCTGTTTTTGGCATGAGGGTACAGACTGAAGGCCTCACCAAACTTTGGAAGCGAATGACATCATTTGGCATTTCCAGCTAAACTGAGGGCTCTCAGGCCATGTAGCCTACCTGCTAAGTCAGGCCCCCAGTGCTGCCTTGCCCACCCCAAAGGCTTCCCCCAAGCCCAGGGGCTTCCCCCCACCCGAGGCTCACCCTCACCCTGGGAACCTAGCCTGCAGACTGGTGCCGCTCTGGCTCAGCGGGCGTTTCCCCATCACCTTTGCTGGCACCCTCGTGAGCAGGGGCCTCTGTTCATCCTCCTGCTGCCCACTCTGCACTAGGAGCAGACGGCTGGCCCTGGGCTCTAGGGTGGAGGGAGGGCGAGGGTGGCCTCTGTGTCGCTGTGGGTAGTCTGGATCACAAGGTTTCTGCTCAGAGTTTCTGAGTCTTTCCAAGTGGGGGTCCTTTAGCCTTTGGTCGGCCCCTGTCTTCCTGGGGCTCCAAATCTCAGGGCTCCATCTATAACCCTGGTGTTGGTCACTTCTTCCTGCCCCTTTGGTGGTGGTTTAGTCCCTAAGTCGTGTCTGGCTCTTGCGACCTGGTGGACTGTAGCCCACCAGGTTCCTCTGTCCATGGGATTCTCCAGGTAAAAGCACTGAAGTGGGTTGCCATTTCCTTCTCCAGGGGATCTTCTCAACCTGGGAATCGAACCCGGGTCTCCTGAATTGTAGGCAGATTCATTACCAACTGACCTCCTGCCCCTTTAGAAGTCACTGAAACACTCTCTCACAATCCATCTGCCGCGGCCCCATAAACTCCACAAGTAGGAATCCCTTCAGGGCTCTGCTGGGCCCTCCTGCCCGATTGAGGATTGGGAGGTCCATGCCCTGCCTCCCGGCCACACCTGGGAGCCTGAGTCAAGGTCCCAAACCAGTCCTTCTCCCTGTTTTTAAAAATGTTAAGCCTGAGATCGTTTCCTCTTTTTCCCTTTCCAGCTCCAGGAAGATTAGCAGGTTGTTTTCTCCCGATAGCCTTTCCGCTTCCATGTGGGCCTGCATTTCTCATTTCTCACTGGGAATATAACTCCCAAAATACCCTGAGAAAGATTGTTTTTGCAGTATTACCAACCTGCATGGGAAGAGGGTTAATTATAAATTCCACAATTGGAGATTCCTAGGCCCATGTGGTGAAGCAGGATGATCTTGACCTTCAGTTAAGGATATCAGTTACTTTATCATTTATTGTGATTTTTAAAAACCTCATTAAAAACTTCCCTGGTGGTCCAGTGGGAAGATGCTGTACTTCTAATGCAGGGGGGCTGGGTTCCATCCCTGGTCAGGAGACTAGATCCCACATGCCACAACTGAAAAATCTCCCATGCCACAACAAAGATAGAGGATTCCTAATGCTTCAACTAAAGCTCAGCAAAGTCAAATAAATAAATTTTTAGATAAAAAGAAATTTAAAAAATTAAAAATGCATTAAAAATTAATATGCATAGATAGTCTATACATACATAAAGAGTTCCCAAGGAGATACTGGAATGCTTGACCTAAAGTTCTGTTTTTCCTTTTCTTTTTCTCATTTCCTATACAAGCAACAGACATGAAGCTGATGGTAGAAAGGGTGGGCTCAGGCCTTGGAGCGGATTGGATTCCCGAGGTGGTACAGATGTACCCTAGACAACAGTCATATTAGTTTTCTATTGCTTCAGTAATATATACCACAAACAGAATGACTAAAGACCCACCTATTAGGTCACAGTGTCTGTGGGCCAGAAATCTGGGCACAGTGTGATTCAATCGACTTCTCTGCTTAGGGTATCATCGGTGAATGTCAAGGAGTTGGCTGACCTGGGACCTTATCTGGAGAATTCAATTCTGGGCTCATCTGGGTTGTTGGCCAAATTCAGTCCCCTGGGGTTGTAGGACTGAGGTCCCTGTTTCCTTGCTGACTGTCAGCTGAGAGTCGTTCTCAGCTTCCTGAGGCTGCCCACGTTTCTGGGCTCAGGGCCTTCCATCTTCAAAGCCAGAAATGGTGCCTCGACTCCTTCTTTCGCTTGGAATCTCTCTTCCTTCCCCTTCTGCCTTCTTCTGCTGCTTCTAAAGGACTCATGTGGTTATACTGGGCCCAACTGGTAATGCAGGATAATCTTATCTAAAAGTCAAGTGATTTCTTAACTTCATTGCACCAGCAAAGTCCTTTCAAAGTCCTTATCTAGATTAATGTCAGATCAAACATCCAGGGGATAGAAAGCTTGGGGTATCTTTACCATAGCAACACTGAACCTGAAGACTTCCTGGATTTCTGGCACAGCAACCTTACAGCTCTGTCTTAATCACACCACCTGGGTCCATTGTTTTGTTTGCTGGTTTTGATGGGTTACAAGGAATTAAAATTAAATTTTAATTAATTAAATTTAAATTAAATTGAATTGAAGTAACTAAATCAAAACCTTTTTTCTATTTGGAAAAGGCAGAGGAACTAGAGATCAAATTGCCAATATCTGTTGGATCATAGAAGAAGCAAGAGAATTCCAGAAAAACATCTGCTTCATTGACTATGCTAAAGCCTTTGACTGTGTGGCTCATAAGAAACTGTGGGAAATTCTTGAAGAGATGGGGATACCTTACCTACCTCCTGAGAAATCTGTATGCAATTCAAGAAGCAACAGTTAGAATTGGACATGAAACAATGGACTAGTTTCAAATTGGGAAAGGAGTATATCAAGGCTGTATTTTGTCACTCAGCTTATTTAACTTTTATGCAGAGTACATCACAAGAAATGCTTGGATGAAACACAAGCAGGAATCAAGTTTGCTGGGAGAAACGTCAATAACCTCAGATATGCAGATGATACCACCCTTCTGGCAGAAAGTGAAGGGGAACTAGAGAGCCTCTTCATGAAAGTGAAAGAGGAGAGTAAAAAAGCTAGCTTAAAACTCAGCATTCAGAAAACTAAGATCATGGCATCTGGTCACATCACTTCATGGCAAATAGATGGGGAAACAGTGGAAACAGTGACAGACTTTATTTTTGGGGGCTCCAAAATCACTGCAGATGGTGACTGTAGTCATGAAATTAAAAGATGCTTGCTCCTTGGAAGAAAAGCTATGACCAACCTAGACAGCATATTAAAAAGCAGAGACATTACTTTGCCAACAAAGATCCATATAGTCAAAGCTATGCTTTTTCCAGTAGTCATGTGTGGTTGTGAGAATTGGACCACAAGGAAGGCTGAGCGCCGAAGAATTGATGCTATTGAACTGTGGTGTTGGAGAAGACTCTTGAGAGTCGCTTGGACTGCAAGGAGATCAAACCAGTCAATCCTAAAGGAAATCAGTCCTGAATATTCATTGGAAGAACTGATGCTGAAGCTGAAGCTCCAACACTTTGGCCACCTGATGCAAAGAGCTGACTCGTTAGAAAAGATCCTGATGCTTTGAAAGAGGGCATCACGGACTCAACGGACTTGAGTTTGAGCAAGCTCCAGGAGATGGTGAAGGACAGGGAAGCCTGGCAAGCTGCACGGGGTTGCAAAGAGTCGGACACAACTGAGCGACTGAAAAACAACAACACATCATAAAATTGTTGGCTACAAATCCCAGATTATTATTGGTGTAAAATAATGGAAACCAACTCAGAGATTATTGGTTCTACGTAATAGATTATTTTGTTTATAAAAACAGAAAGTCACTGAAATTAGCTGGAGCTGAAAGGAGACTTTAACAGAAAAAAGAGGAGCAGCTCATAGAAGTGGAGGCCAAAGGCAGGTAAAATAGGGGCCAAATACAAGATTAGAACTGAACACTGTAAAGCCTGGAACTGGACGTTGTAAGCTATCAGCCACCAGAGCATCTACTCATCCTGTCTCTCCTCCTCGAAGATGCAGAGCTCCTGCTAATCGTTGTCTGTCTGCCCAACCTTCTCTCACTTTTCACAGACCTGCTTTGTTTACTTCTTGATCTGCAGAGCAAATGTGTCTGCCTAATCTCTAAGGCCTAGTAAACCAAGAAATCAAAGAAAGCTTGCTATCTCCGAGTTCTAATTTTGAATTCACAGAAAAGAGAATCTGAGTCGTCAGTCGGGTATCCATACCTGGTTCAGTTATCTGTGGTCAAGTGGACAGGGCAGCAAGAGGATGTATGTGACCCGTAAGCGGGGAAGGAAGGTGGCGGGGTCACTAATAAAAGCATGCTCCTGGTTGGCTGCACTCTTTAATCCCCGTCATCCTCTGCAAGAAGGTCAAAGTGTGTGCAGCTGCCTGAGGCCAAGGCCTGTTTGTGGGACAGGGCAAGGCCTCTCATGTTGGCTCAGAGGCAATTATGGAAATTTGGGACTGCTTCCTCTACACAACACACCATTCTCTGCACTTTCCCTGAGCGCGCAGACAACCCGTGGAGGGAGAGATGTCTTAATTCTGGATCTGCGAGGACCTTCCCTCTTCCACCTTTCCCCAGCCCCCTTGGATCTTTAAGTCACTTCTTTCTTTCCTAGCCCCCAAGGCCTCCCCTTTTTTTGTGTGGCCTCCTGTGTGGGTGGACACTTTTTCTCTCTCCATTCCGCTCTGCTGCTAGAAAGGGATGTGAGGTGTAGACTGCTGAGGCTGAGACAGAGGAGAAAACACCCCCCCCCCCACAGCTCCACCTCCAGGAGTGGTGGTGGTTTAGTGGGTCAGTCGTGTTCGACTCTTGTGACTCCATGGGCTGTAGCCACCAGTCTCCTCTGTCCATGGGATTTCCCAGGCAGGAATGCTAGAGTGGGTGGCCATTTCCTTCTTCAAGGGATCTTCCCAACCCAGGGATCAAACCTCCGTCTCCTGCATTGCAGGTGGATTCTTTACTGACTAAAGCATCTGCAAACAAGTCGGATCCCCAGAGCTGTGGAGATCAGCTTGCCATCAGCACATCTCCTCTACTTTACCAGGTTCAAAGATTGTCCATCTCCTTTCTGACTTGGAGTTGCAAAAAGGCCCCTCTCTTATAAAAAAAAATGTATTTACTTGGCTGCACTGGGTCTTCGTTGCAGCACATGGGAACTTCAGTCTTCATTGTGGCTTGTGGGATCTTTAGATGAGGCACGTGAACTCTTAGTTGCAGCATGTGGGATCCAGTTTCCTGGCCAGGTATCAAACCTGGGGCCCCTGCATTGGAAGAGGGGCATCTTAGCCACTGAACCACCAAGGAAGTCCCACTCTTCTCTTATTTTAAAGTGTACAAGGTGCCAGGCTCCGAAAAGACTAGAGAGAGGAAGGCAAACTCATCTCTTCACTGGTATAATAATGAAACCCTGCCTAAGTAGACAGGGCAGGAAAGAACTCAAAAGAAAATGCCCCGGGAGCTGAGAGGTCAGGGGCAGGATGAGCAGTTGGGGAGAGGACAAGGGTGTTTCCTGGGGAGGGAAGCTGGGTGATGAATCTCCCACCAGGGCACACAGGCTCGTAGGAGTTGGAAGGAGTCGGTGAGGCTGGACTCTGGAGTAGAAGGGGAGCTTTCTTTCAGGAGGAGACCATGGAGGCAGTGGGACTGTAGGGACCACCCCAGGCTTTGGAGCCAGGTTCAGGATTTTGGCCTTTGCCTTAAGGACAATGGGGAACCATCCAATGCTTTTAATTGGGGGAGTAAGAAGATCCTCCAGTTTTCATTTGGAAAAGATCATAGCAGCTACTATTACTGCATGGACAGGAGAGGGCCAATCATGGAAGAAGGGAAAACAATTAGGAGGTTGTTTCAGGAGTCCTGGTGAGACAGGTTCTAGCTGGAGAGACTTAGAGATGGATATGGACACGATAGATGACCCCAGGGATACTGCAACAAACAGTAGCCGGTGCTGGTAGGTGAGTTGGGGAAAGAGAGGAAGGCATAAAGATGGCTCCTGGTCTTCTGGTTTGTGGAACTAGGTGCAGGGTGATGCTAATAACTGAGACAGCAGATTTGTAGGGAAAGACAATAAATTTGGTGTTAGACATTGTTGTGGGGTAGACTGTGTCTCCTAATTCATATGTTGGAGCCTTAACTCCCAGCACCTCAGATTGTGATTGTGTCTGGAGACAGGGCCTTTAAAGAGGTAAATAAGATAAAATGAAACCATATAAGTGGACCCTAACCCAGCATGACTAGTGTCCTTATAAGAGGAGGAGATTAGGACACAGACACACACAGAGGAAGGACCATGGGAGGACACAGAGAGAAGGCGCCCATCTACATACCAAGGAGAGAGGTCTCAAAAGAAACCATTCATGTCAATGTATGGCAAAAACTATTACAATATTGTAAAGTAATTAGCCCCCAACTAAAATAAATAAATTTATAAAAAAAAAAAAAAGAAACCATTCCTGCCAACACCTTGATCTCAGATGTCTTGTTGTTGTTCAGTTGCTCAGTTGTGTCTGACTCTTTGTGACCCCATGGACAGCAGCACACCAGGCTTCCCTATCCTTCACCATCTCCCAGAGTTTGCTCAAACTCATGTCCATTGAATCAGTGGTGCCATCCAACCATCTCATCCTCTGTCATCCCCTTCTCCTCCTGCCTTCAATCTTTCCCAGCATCAGGGTCTTTGCCAATGAGTCAACTCTTCACATCAGGTGGCCTAAGTATTGGAGCTTCAGCTTTAGCATCAGTCCTTCCAATGAATATTCAGGGTTGATTTCCTTTAAGATTGACTCCTTTGATCTCCTTGCAGTCCAAGGAACTCTTGAAAGTCTTTTCCAACACCACAGTTCAAAAGCATCAATTCTTTGGCCCTCAGCCTTCTTTATGGTCCAACTAAGGGAAAATAAATTTGTTTAAACCATGCAGTCTGTGGTAGTTTGTTGTAGCAGGTGTAGCTGACTGATACAGACATGTTGTGTTTAGGTGCCTTTGAGACATCCTACTGGAGATGTAAAATAGGCAGTCAAGATGGTCTGGAGCTCTAAGTCAAAGGCTAGGCTGGGGAAGTTTGAGGCATTTACTTACAGACGCTAATTGAAGTCACAGACAATGATGAGATTACAAGGAACAAAGTGTTAGGTGCAAAAAGAAAGAGCCTAGAATTGAGGAACTCTCACGTATAATGTCTCGGAGAAGGCACTGGCAACCCACTCCAGTACTCTTGCCTGGAAAATCCCGTGGACAGCGGAGCCTGGTAGGCTACAGTCCATGGGGTCGCTAAGAGTCAGACACGACTGAGCGACTTCACTTTCACTTCTCACTTTCATGCACTGGAGAAGGAAATGGCAACCCACTCCAGTGTTCTTGCCTGGAGAATCCCAGGGGCGGGGGAGCCTGTTGGGCTGACGTCTATGGGGTCACACAGAGTCGGACACGACTGACACGACTTAGCAGCAGCACGTATAATGTCTGGGTGGAGAGGAAAGAGCCTCAAAAGAAACCCGTAAATGAAGGATGAAACCCAGGAGTCGTAGTGTCTGAGAATCCAAAATAAGACAGTGTTTTCAGAAGAAAAACGTGCTCAAGAGTGCTCAAAAGTGCTGAAAGGTCATATAAGACAAGGTCTGGAAACTGTCCATTAGAGTGGGTGACATGGATGTCATCATAGCTATTGATAGAGAGAGAGAAAGAAGTAAAACTGAATGGCAGAGGATTTTATTTTAAGATGAAACACTCGAACATGTTTAATGTTAAGAGAAAAGATACAGTTCAAGGAAAAGACTGAACATAAACCAAACCTGGAAAAGAAGGAAGGTGGATTGACAGTTCCTAAGAGGACTAGAGAGGTTGGAATCTACAACACAGAAGGACTCAGGGTTGGGAGATCTTCACTCTTGATTTTATGGGATTATTAGGAAAATCTCCTTTTTCTGCCTTAGCCTACCAGCTTCTCTATTTGGGGACCAATCTTTGATTTCCAAGTGCTTCATTAATCAAGGGAGGCCCTGTAGAGCTAGGAAGTCTTCCTACAAAGTAAATCCTCCAAGCACAGAAACAGTGGTCATTGTGTTCATAATAAATCTACTGAGTGTTGGGTACTTTGGTAAGTGCCAGGCAAGCTTAAAAGTTGTGTCACACATTGATAACCCCGCGAAGGAGCGCAAAGGTTGGAAGAGGAAGTAAGGAATGTGTACAAATAACCATTGTATGAAAGTGAAATTGTTAAGTTCTGTGTGACACATTTGGCCACAGCCCTAGAAGGAAGACAAACAAAAGAACTAATATAGAGTAAAGGAGACCAGAAATGCAATAACTAAGGACAGGGCATAGTCCTGGGCTGAAAAAATAGCTGTGAAGGACATCATCGCAGCAATTGATGACACTGGAATAAAGACTTTGGGCTAGATAGTAGTATAGCATCAGTGTTGAATGTTCTGACTTTGATAATTGCACCATGGTTATATATAAGAAAATGTCCTTGTTCATAGGAAATACATGCAGAAGTATTTAAGGGACAGGAGGCAGCATGTCTCCAACTTCTTTCCAAATGGTTCATAAACAGTGTGTGGGGCAGAGGAGGAGAGAAAATAAGGCAAAATATAAATAATTGGTAAATCTGAGAAATGATACACCGGACTTTTTGTTATTCTTACAACTTTTCTGTACGTGTAAGATTATATGAAAATAAAACATACACAAAATTACTGTAAGTATCGAGTGAAAGAAGTCTAATCTTCGAATTGAAGACAATAGAAATAGTGCGGTTTTGCTGGGTGACATTTGGGTTCCCTGAGAAGAAGAAAATTGGGGGAAAAAGCATCAGTGAAATTTTGGAGGCTGGGAATCTCCAGGATGAATTTGGAGAATGGAGAGTATTCTAATGGACATAGAGAAAACAGAGGTGAAAAGAAATAATCGGTTTCAGAGCAAGAAGTTCTTGGGATGCCAGGGTCATGGTGGAAGACTGCTCCTGAGGGCCAGCAGCACGTGAGGAGCACAGTGGAGGCAGGACGGAGGAGGGCTGGGTAGGTCGGGGCAGGGCAACAGCTCAGACGAGATAATGAAGACCCTGGCAAAGGGGGCTGTGGGCAGAGGGGAGGGCATGAGTATGGCTGATGTTAGGAGTTTAACGGGGCAGTTTAACAGGAAGCAGAGAGACTGCATCTCCAAGGAAGGAGAAAATTCCACCCCAGCGTCTGTCATTCTGTCCCCCTTTTCACCAGCTCTATTTTTCTTCATTAATCTAACCAAAGTTTTGAACACTTTGCTTCCCTGATGGCTCAGACGGTAAAGAATCTGCCTGCAATGCAGGACACCTGGGTTCGATCCCTGGGTCAAGAAGATCCCCTGGAGAAGGGAACAGCAACCCACTTCAGTACTCTGGCCTGGAGAATTCCATGGACAGAGGAGTTGATGGGCTACAGTCCATGGGGTCGCAAAGAGTTAGACACAACTGAGCAACTAATACTTATTAGAGTCTTCAAAGAATTTGTTTTAGCGAGGTTGATCATCTCTATTACATACATGTTTTATATTTAATTAATATGTTGCTTTTAAGTTTATTGAAGAATTATAAATTTATGTGAATCTATCAATGGCTTCTAATAAATGCAGTAAATGAATGAAAAATTAAAATTTTCAGTGAGTTCTAACAACTGGAGTAATGACCACATCCCCAGTCTCTTCTGCAGAAATGTACAGCCATGGACCCAGTTCTGTCCAAGGAGATGCTAGTTGATTGGGTAGGACCTCAGGAAGTCTCCTTGAAAGAGAGTTGATGTGCCTTTCTTCCTTCTTTTCTTCTTCTTGCTGTCTGGAGTGCAGACACGGGTGATAGCAACTGGGAAGATGAAATGATCATCTATGGATAATGGATTTTTGTCAAGGGTGCCAAGAGCTTTCAGTGGAGAAAAGACTAGCCTTTCAGCAAATGATGCTGGAACAACTGAATGGTCACATGCAAAAGCATAACTTTGGATCTTATTTCATATCATATACAAAATTTAACTCAAAATGAATCAAAGACCTAAACATGAGAGCTAGGCTATAACTTTCTCAGAAGAAACATAGGTGTAAGTCTTAGTGACCTGACACTGGATGACCTGACAGGGATGAACCTGTAAAACTTTATGCTAAGTGACAGAAGCCAGATACAGAAAGCCACATTTTGTAAAATTCCAAATATATGAAATGTTCAGAACAGGCACATTTGTAGAGACAGAAAGTAAATTAGTGGCTTCCAGGGAATGGGAGGATGAGGGAATTGAGAGGTATATGGTTTCTTTAGGGGATGACGGCAATATTCTGGAATTGGACAGTGGGTGATTGTTGCACAACATTTTGAATACACTAAAAGCCACTGAATTGCAGACTTGAACGTCATTATGATGGTGAGTTTATCTCAAACAAATTAAAAATATATTTGGAGGATCATTGAACCTGTTGACCCCATTCCACGAGACCTGGTCATATTCTTTCCCGTAAGGGAAACAAGAGTGCAGCCTTGGGGCAGGGTCCTAGTTCCACCTCAACGGATACACATGGCAATGTCTTTAAGCTCTTCAAGATGTCAGAATTCTTCATACAAGAGAAAGACCACTTGAGGCAACATTCAAGGAACTAGAGAAGCTCATCAAAGTTACCTGGGACCAGATTAGAGGTAGCTCAGCTAGTAAAGAATCTGCCTGCAGTGCAGAAGACCCCGGTTGATTCCTGGATCAGGAAGATCTTCTGGAGAAGGGATGGGCTACCCACTCCAATATTCATGAGCTTCCCTGGTGACTCAGATGGTAAAGAATCCACCTGCAATGCAGGAGACCTGGGTTCCATTCCTGGGTTGGGAAGATCCGCTGGAGGAGGGCATGGCAACCCTCACCAGAATTCTGGCCGGGCAAATCCCCATGGGCAAAGGAGCCTGGTGGGTGACAACCCAGCAGTTGCAAGGAGTGAGACACAACAAAGTCTGCAAAGTCAACTAAGTCTGTATGAGCAACTAAGCACATACCCACAGGCCCTGCACACACACTAATCTTATCAGCAATCCCACCCTTGAACCATCGCTATAAAGCTCCTCATCAAATCCTCCTGGGTTGGGACACATCATTTTTAAAGAGCAAGATCCCTCTGTGTCCCCCACTGCCTGGCAAACCTATAAGGCTATTCTTTTGTACTTCACCGAAAACTACCCAAAACCGTGTCTCTGAGATTTGATTAGGCACTGCACTTGTGCACAGAGGTCAAGCTTTCAGCATCAAAGCCAAGACACAACCAAGCTGAAGAGCAGAAGGAAGGATTCATTGCCTGTAGCAAGTGAGGAGAACAATAAGATCTTTCCCAAAGCAGTGTCTCTCTGAACAGCAAAATTGGGAAAGTTTTAAGCTAAGGGTACGTGCATATCCATAAATTGTCTTAGGCAGTTGACAAAGCTTCAGTTAACGGAAGTCATGAGCATCAGAAAAGGTCAGTATCATCATCCACAAGGACCCAGTTGACCTGGTGGCTGAGCACTTCAGGTTACCCTTCATCATTGAAATAGAACTGGGACACTTTACAACTGATATATTATCTTTGCTATTGTTACTTCTCCTGCCTGATGACGATTGTATTTTTTTACATTGGTTTGTTCCCTGAAGATCATTAATCGCTGAGACCTGTTCAAAGACATGCATTATGGCCATGCTTAGACCCCAAAATGGCTTGGGTCAAAAATGACTTCTCTTATGTCAAGAAAGCCATGCTTGGTTCTCTTTCTCCACAGATCCCCTACCATCTCTGCTTACACACACATCTTTTTTTATTTTCAGAGATCTTGCCAATGTGATCTGTTAACTGAAGAACCCATGGAAATTAACATATGCTGTGATTAGTCCTAGAGTTCAGCTTCTCTGTCTGTTAAGTGGGTCAGTTAAATCACAGTACTGGTCCATGACAGCTTTTGCTGATTTGTGTCAAAATGGGGAAGGGATGTGAGAAAAATGCCATTCAACTTTAGAAAAGCTACCTTTGTTCGATGTCTAAATCCTGAGATGATTCCAACAATTTCTGGTAGCTACCTCTTCCTTTTACGAGTCAGACTAATAGAAGATTATTTTATTCTTGTTTCTTTGGTTCATTTTTTTTTTTGAGTATCTTGCTGGCTACACTATGCCAGTCTTCATAGTTCTGAATTTTATTTTCCTGTTTTGTGATGTACAATCAACTGGAACCAACAGACCAGCAGATTTCTTGCTCAAGTCCACCATTCTTATTTTCAAAATGTCTGTGTGTATCTAGCTTAGCAAGAGAAGCATTTTTACCATGACCGTAGCTTCTCAGTCTTTCTCTTGTCCCCCAAACCCCAGGCCCACTCTTCCTCACACTCACTGCTCCTCCAAGGCACCAGATGAGCTAATCCCTGCCTGGAAAACCTCTCCCATTTCAGGTCAGGCTCCTCCCTTCCCTCTAAATTCAGGACTTGCCTATTTCACAAACCTTTCCTGAATCACTCCACTCTGTTCCAGTCACCGTAATCTAAGTGATTACAGTCTGATACCATGAATGCAGAGAAATAATTCCAATGCATGTTAGAAAGTCTAGACTGTTGAATGTGTGTTTTCATTTTTCTCATCAGAAAAATCTCTCCTACCTAATACTTGTAACTTCCTTCCCAAGGTTAATACATCAGAGCATTTAGGACTGGAATGCTCTCTGGAAGAAAAGTTATGACAAAACTAGACAGCATATTAAAAAGCAGAGATATCACTTAGTTCACAAAGGTCCATCTAGTCAAAGCTGTGGATGGGAGAGTTGGACCATAAAGAAGGCTGAGTGCCTTGAAAGAATTGGTACTTTCCAACTGTGGTGCTGGAGAAGACTCTTGAGAGTCCCTCGGACAGCAAGGAGTTCAAATCAGTCCATCCTGAAGGAAATCAATCCTGAATATTCATTGGAAGGAATGATGCTGAAGCTGAAACCCCAACACTTTGGCCACCTCATGAGAAGAAAGGACTCATTGGAAAAGACCCTGATGCTGGGAAAGATTGAAGATGGGAAGAGAAGGGGATGACAGAGAATGAGATGGTTGGACAGCATCACTGACTCAATGGACATGAGTTTGAGCAAACTCCGGGAGATTGGGAAGCATTCTCAGCAGCTAAGGCCTGCGGCAGTCCCTGGGGTCACCAAGAGTCAGACACGACTTAGTGACTAAACAACAGGACTGGAAGAAGTCTTGGAGGTAAGTGACTTGCCCAAGGTCACAAAGCTGGTTCCAGGAAGCACAGCCTCCTTCCTCTTCCTGCCAGGGTTGTTGACATTAGGCATACCACTATCCCATCACACATTCCTGGGAAAACCTCCACTGGCTTTAATACCAACTTAACCCTTCCTGGCTGACTTCAGAATCTAACCAGGAGATGCTTAGCACTCAGGTAAGAGTTCTCTTAGAGACTGTCTACCAAGTATAGCAATTTCTTAGAAATCACTCCACCTAGAATTAATCAACCCTCTCTGAGCCAGCCATTTCTAAGGCAGATTCTTGGCTGGGACCTTGAAATCACCATTCTCCCAATGTTGCAGTAGCTAATGGCCTGCCTTACAGACAGAATAGAACTTTGACAACTAGTAACTTCAGAAACTATATTAATCCATTTGAGCACAGTTACTTTGAACCACAGTGCACATAATTCTCACTGTAAGCATCTTATTCATTAATACACTCTGACTTCCCCACCAAACATGGATTTTATTTTAGTTAGTTCAATTTGAGGTAAAGTGCAACTTTATTTAGACTGTAAAATACTGATCCCCCAAAAAATGGCTTTCAGAGATTACTTTTTTTTTTTGGTGGTTGTCTAACTTCCCCCCCCCCAATAGATATCAGCTTTAATGCTTAATTTAGTAACTCTTTCAAAGGAAAGACCTCAAATATGCCCGAGAGACTCTGTCTCAGCAGGTTGAGTGGGTCTCAGCTCTCCTCATCTATTGCTGGAAGGGTGTGGTCAGCAGCTGGTCAGATGCTGGGAACTCAGCTACCATCCTCACAGCACAGGGAAGGCAGAACCCAGCCAGGAGACTGCTCATGACCCCTTTTCCTCCAGTCACAAGTCCAGATTCTGTGCGTTTCCACCAGCCGTGTTCATCAGGTGCTCCACCCCCACTTGAGAGCTTGCTGAGTCAAACTTTTAAGTTAAATCCTTACGTGAGTGCTCAGTCGCTTCAGTCATGTCCGACTCTTTGCAACCCCATGGACTGTAGCACACCAGGCTGCTCTGTCCATGGGCTTCTCCAGGCAAGAATACTGGAGTGGGTTACCATGCCCTCCTCCAGAGAATCTTCCCAACCTGGGGATCGAACTCGCCTGTGCCTGGGTCTCCTGCATTGCAGTCAGATTCTTTACACACTGAGCCACCTGGGAAGCCCAGCTAAATCCTTATGAGCCCACAGACATGGGGGTTACTCAGCTGGCCAACATTTAGTCACCCTGTGCCTTGACGGGAAGAGAAAACACAAAGGAAACCTCCTCCCCTCTTCCCGAGGGTGCAATATCGCTCACCCCACCCACGTGATGGGAAAGCTTGATTGGATGACTTTGCAAATACCGAAACTAGGAGGAGGATTTTGCTTGAGCTCTCACATTCCCTGAAGAGCCCCAGGATGGTGTGAAGGAGTGCCAGGAGATGAGGCCCTTGTGATGTCCAAAAACAATGGAACAAAGCCGCTCCTCCTCTCCGCGCCCACCAGCCGGGCTCCATCCATGAACACCGTGCTCTGTCCCCTAGGGAGACTCCATCTGATAGGAACAGCAGGAAACCCCAAGCCCTCTCCCCAGCCTGAGATCAGATGCTGAGACGTGTGATAGGTTTCTGGCACTAAGAGCTGCAGGGACTTGACAAACACGAGGTGCCAGGCACCTGGCTGGTTGTTCCGAGGGCAGGAGATAAGTGTGGCTGTAGCGGCCGGGGAAGGCTTCACACCGCAGGCAGAAGCCGGTCCTTGAAAGGTGGCTTTTCTGCAGGAGAAAGGCTTTCGAGGGGTGACAGAGAGAGAGCACAAGGCAGGACAGAGTCTGCTGCGTTTGGGGGGCTGGGAGGAACCTGGCCGGCAGGGTGAGATACAGGAGGAGGTGGGGGCCCTGGATCCCCAGTGGAGAGTGTGTGCTCTGTGCACACTCCTGCTCACCTGTTTCCTCCGTGGGACATGCCCTGCCTCTCCTCTGCCCGGCTGGCACCTGCCTGATCTCGGAAACTAGGGTCACTCCCCTGGGAAGCCCTCACTGCCCTCCCTGACCTCCTCTGTGTCTGAGCAGCCTGTCCTGTGTCACCAGGGCCCTCAGTGCAGGGAGTGATAAGGACTGGCTTTCTGGTCAACCTCCCCAGTGGGCAGTGAGCAGTGCCAGGCTGCACCCCAGTGCCCAGCAGAGAGTCAGCTTTCAAGTCTGCAGAACATGGAGCTGGGTGAGGAGGGAAGGGTGAGGGAAGTCTGACAGCTGGTTCAGTAGACCCTTGATGGGGACCCACAGGATTGAAAGGGAGTTTCTTGGCTGGCATGGCTACTGGAGAACATGACACCATCTCCCAGCTTATGCGACTGCAGTCAGGCTCAGCTGAAACTCACCGGGGCTCAAGGGCTACCTAGGATGTCAGATACCACTTAGCACCTTGGTTTCCCACGGGAAGAAACAAACATTCAGCTTCTCAGCCACAATCAAGTAATTAAATTTAATTATTTAATATATGTAATTATACATATTTATACAAAGATATAATTTAAAATATTAATAAATTTAAAATTATTAGTAAATTTAAAATTATTTAATAAAATTTTATTCTAAATTTATTTATTTAATAAATTTAATAAATTCTGCTTCAATGGTTTTATGTATTAAAATGTTTAAAGAATAGCATATGTCAACTAATAAATGCAAAGTATTTTAAGCAGAAATGGTACATAGCACACTATTACTTTAGTTTCTGGGCACTTAAACTTGTGCTATAAGCAAACAAGGGGAAAAGCTTACCTAAATGAAGTACAGTAAATGTGTATTTAAAAAAAAAACCCTCATTTCCTGTCTCAAGTGACATCCCCTAACATTTTATTCTCTAAGGAACCATAGTACTTTTTTTTCTTGAGTTATTTGAGTATGTTTTTCACTGCTGTCTGAAGATTTTGTAATTGAGTAGCAGTGAATATACACAATGATTTAACTACAGACCGTGAACAGCTGATTGTGTAAAACTGCTTAATAAAACTTGTTTTTCAAATACAAAAAAAAAAAAGTCAGATATAATTAAAACCTTTACCTTTGACCCAGTAATCTCACCCCTGGGAATCTGTCCCACTGAAATAAAAGTAAAACCCAGTGCATATACAAGGATGTTTACTGCAGCTTTGTTTGTGACAGCAAAATATCAAAGAAGGAAATGGCAACCCACTCCAGTATTCTTGCCTGGAAAATCCCGTGGACAGAGGAGCCTGGCTGGCTACAGTTTATGGGTTCACAAAGAGTTGGACACAACTGAGTGACTGAGCAACCCAGCAACCGAGCATATACCCCGAGAAAACCATAATTTGAAAAGACACATGGACCCCTATGTTCATCATGGCACTGTTTACAACTGCCAGAATATGGAAGCAACCTACATGTCCATAGAGAGGTGAATGGATAAAAAAGATGTGATACAAATATACAGTGGAATATTACTTAGCCATAAAGAGGAATGAATCTGAGTCCATTGAATTGAGGTTGATAAACCTAGAGCCTGTAACATAGAGTGAAGTAAGTCACAAAGAGAAAAATACCATATATTAACACATACACATGGAATCTAGATGCGTATATATGGAATCTAGAAAAATGGTACGGACTAATCTATCTGTAGGGCAGGAATAGAGACACAGATGTAGAAAGCAGACTTGTGACACATCGGGGAACAGAGAGGGTGGGGCGAGTTGAGAGAGCAGCGCTGACGTGTACACACGACCGTGTGTGAAACAGATAGCTGGTGGGAAGCTGCTGTTTAGCAAAGGGGGCTCAGCCTGGCGCTCTGTGACAACCTAGAGGGCTGGGATGGTGAGGGGAGGTGAGGAGGCTCAAAAGGGAGGGAATATATGTACACATATGGCTGATTCACGTTGTACGGCAGAAATCAACAGAACGTCGTATTAAAAAAAATAAAATTAAAAATTAAATTATTAAAATTGAAAACAGATAAAGATTTTTGCTGTATGGCTCAGGAAACTCAAACAGGGACTCCAATTAAAAATAAATAAAGGTATTTGCTGTATGGCTCAGGAAACTCAAACAGGGACTCTGTATCAACCTAGAGGGGTGGGATGGGGCAGGAGGTGGGAGGGAGGTTCAAAAGGGAGGGGATAGATGTATACCTATGCCTGATTCATGTTGAGGTTTGACAGAAAACAACAAAATCCTTTAAAGCAATTATCCTTCAACAAAAATAAATAAATAAAGAATCAAAAATAAATAAAGGTAAATTTTAAAAAGTTGAAACAAACGGACGCCAGTGAGGGGCCCGTGGACTGATATAACACACTCATGGTGCAAGGCAGAATGCCCACCTTCACAAAGAGACGTGGAGTGATTTGCCAGGGGTCCTGCCCATGAGGGTAGCAGAGGTGGTCCTCCCTTCCCTCACCCCTTCTCTTCTTTTCCAGAACAACTCAGCTACTTCATGCGCAGGGCAGGCAGCCATACCCAGGCTGCCGGGGCTGGTTAGGGTGAGGAGGGGGCCTTGCTGGCCAAGTCAGGTTCCGAGCAGAGTGTGGACGGTGAGGTGTACGATGAGGCCCAGGGGCGGGACAGGGCCTGGGGAGTGAGGGGGGTGGTGGCTTACGGGGGCTGCCCAACAAGGGGTGTTGGAGGCCCCGTGTGGAAAGGAGGGTCCATAGAGGGGGCCTGGCTTGGGGCTCAGAGCCCCAAAGGGTGAGGCAAGAAGTCCAGGACTGAGGGGACCTCTGCCCAGGGAACAGCCCAGGCAGCTCACTGTCAGAGATGGGAGGTTCTGATAAGGACAATTCGAACTTGAGTAAACCCTGTGGCGTTAAATGGAAGTGTGTGAATTCACGGTTGTCAGTAAACCTAAGTATAATTCGGATGTGTGATGTATAGATGCATGCGTACATGTGTGTGAATATGTGTGTGTGTGTGTGTGTTCAGTCACTCAGTTGTATTCCACTCTTTGCAACCCCGTGGCCTGTAACCCACCAGCCTCCTCTCTCCATGGAATTTTCCAGGCAAGAATACTAGAGTGGGTTGCCATTTCCTATGCCAGGGGATCTTCCTGACCCAGGGAATTGTCTCTTGCATCTCTGCATTTACCACTGCACCACCTACACAGGTGTATATAAATATATATGTGTGTGCATATGTGAGTACATAGACAGATATATGTTTATATCTATATGGACGTCTCTGGTGGTTCAGTTGACATAGAATATGCCTGCAATGCCGGAGACCTGGGTTCCATCCCTGGGTTGGGAAGATCTCCTGCAGAAGGGAATGGCTACCCACTCCAGTCCTCTTGCCTGGAGAATTCCATGGATAAAGGAGCCTGGTGGGCTATAGTCCATGCGGTCCAAAGAGTTGGATACAACTGAGTGACTAACACATTCATTTTTCATATGTCTATATAATCTCTAACTCTGTTAACTGGGAGCCAGGCCCCCCATAGTGATGAGTTCTTCACTTCTGGGGGTCCAATTTAGAAGGCCAAGATCAAGGCGTGGACAGGGTCGGTTTCACTCTGATGGAAATGTGGTGTTGGAGAAGACTCTTGAGAGTCCCTTGGACTAGAAAGAGAAGAAACCAGTCAATCCTAAAGGGAATCAGCCCTGAATATTCACTGGAAGGACTGATGCTATAGCTGAAGCTCCAATACTTTGGCCACCTCATGCGAAGAGCTGACTCATTGGAAAAGACCCTGATGCTGGGAAAGATTGAAGGCAGGAGGAGAAGCGGGTAACAGAGAATGAGATGGTTGGATGGCATCACCGACTCAATGGACATGAGTTAGAGCAAGCTCTGGGAGTTGGTGAAGGACAGGGAAGCCTGGTGTGCTGCGGTCCATGAGGTCTCAAAGAGTCAGACATGACTGAGTGACTGAACTGCCCTGAACTGAACCTCCCCTGGGTCCTCCCTCAGTGGTCTTCCCTCAGTGCACATGTGTGCGTATCCCTGGAGCCTTTGTCCAAATTTCCTCTTCTCTGGTCACACTGGATTAGGGACCACCCAAACAGCCTCATTTTAGCTTAATTCCTTCTCTACAGGCTCCATCTCTAAACAGTCACATTCTGAGGGACTAAGGGTTAAGAACTGGGAGGGACATGATCCAGCCTGTATCAGTGTAAATATATGTGTGTACACATATGTATGTGTATGTATGTGTGTGCATATATGTTTATGGATGTATATGTAAAAGCCTTGACTGATCACCCCGTGTCGTCCCAGTTGTAGCAAACATCCGCTATGACTCGTTCTGGACTTCTTGTTGAAGGACTTTTGGTGACTTTTGCTCTTTAAAAAAATATTTTTATAGGATTGTGTTTCCTGAGTTCTCTTAACTCCCTAAGCAACAGCAATTCTGTTGCTTCATTTTAGGTTAACCCAGTTTAGGGAAATGACGTGGGTTCGGATAATCCTCTTTGATGACAGGATGTTGATGAAACGTCATATACAGTCCTCTTCCACTGGGGTCAAATGATCAGAGATCAAACTGGCTTCTCATGACAGTGCCACTTCTCAGAAAGTGTCTACATTTGTCCCTATGGTTTATCTTATATGGCTCTCTGTGGCCTCGTCAAGACATTTCATTCCCCTCTCCTCAGCTTAATTTTCTTTCCCCTATGCTGTTTGGTTTCAGCTAATTCAGTCTGTGCATTTGGAATTGTCTTCTCCCATAAAAGAAAGTCCCAGATACCCATATTGAATGGACAGTCCAACACGACCTCAAGAAAGAGAAGACACACCATCTCCAATGCCTGATTTAGAAAAAGAAGAGTGTGTGTGCTCTTTGGAACACTCGTTGCACATTTGCTGCTGTGGTTTCTCAATTTCTGTGTGGTCAGGCCCACAGAGATGTGGGAAGTGTTTTGCTTGCTCTTGAAATGCCTCGAATAAACCTTCAGATCTCTTCTTTTTCTAATCGCTCTAAATAAGCTGCCAAACCATGAAGTAGCCCTGCATGGTCTGCTAGATGGAGCAAGCTGTCCAGTTACATATTGTTGTGGTTGTTATTTAGTCACTAAGTCATGTCTGACTCTTTGAGACCCCCAAGGACTGTAGCCCACCGGGCTCCTCTGTCCATGGGATTTCCCAGGCAAGAATACTGGAGTGGGTTGCCATTTCCTTCTCCAGGGGATCTTCCTGAACCAGGGGTCAAACTCGCGTCACATGTCTTCTGCACTGGCAGGCAAGTTCTTTACCACTAGCACCACCTGGGAAGCCCCAGTTACATGCTTATATCAGTCCTCAAATCGAACACTGAGGTTACAAGACATTGAACAGCAAGGATGATGGATTCTGAGAGTTTAGCCTCTGTCGGGGGTGCAGAGCTCACTGCCTTGGGTTTGTCCCACTCCACTGGTCACTCGCTGGGTGACCTCACTCGTCTGCCTTCCCACTGTCTGCCTTCCCATGGACGAGGGCACTCCTCATCTGTCCTCACTGGATGGCCAGCTAGGTTCCAGGTCACATTTGAGTGTGCCCCATAAGTGGTAGAGCTCCGTGTATATGGAAGCTACGAGGCAGCATGGGTGTAGCAGAGATGCGAGGTTAGCTGGGAGGTGGGAGACCTGGGTAAGATGTCTCCCTCGAAAGTTCCCTCGGATCACCCACTGGGAAAACAGAGGTCCAAGAGCCAAGCCCACAGCTGGCTAGTCACAGCTGGACCACTCCGGGGCATTTTCCCAGAACACTTTATGACCATGTTTCAGGGAGTAAGATGGCTGTCTCCCTGGGGATGCTGCTCTCTGGGGTGGGATCAGGGGAGCAGAGCCCACCTACCCTGGGAGTTTGGGAGCCCACAGATGCTTCCAGAGTCACCCAGCCCCCAGCCTCTCCCTGGGAGTCTTCCTCCTCACAAGATCCAAACCTGAGTGGCCAGCCATGGGTGCTGGCTTCTCCTGGCTTCGATCAGGTAGGTGAGGTCTCTGCAGACACCACCAGGTGGAGTCCACGACTCAGTCTCCCTCAGGGAGAGGCTTGCTCCAGAGCTCTGCCCCCGAGCTGAGTGCCATCTCCCTGCCAAGTGTGATTCTCTCACTCAAGCACGCTCCAGAAAGCAGGGGCAGGGAGCCCTGTCCCACTGGCCCATCAGCACCAATCCAAGTGTGCAAAGCTACGGTAGCCAGCAGGGCACTGTCCTCACCAGCTTCCAGGGGACAGGGCAGGAGCCGTGAATTTCGTCAATGTCCTTCTCATGCTGGGGATTTGCTCAATCCATCATTCAGGCTTTGACTGAGACCTGTCCTCTTCCCAGAGCAGTGCTGGGGACTGAGCTACAGATAAGACACCGGTTTCGCCCTCAGGCTATACACAGTCTAGTGAGAGATGAGCACGCAGAGGCAGGGCACTGAATACATACTTGATTTTTATGCAAATATAAGATCATACTTTGCATACCCCTCCCTCTTAGTATGAAATAGTGACCTACTCACTAAAAAAAAAAATTAGAGGTTACAAACTGTAGCTATAGAATAATCCATTCTAACGGACCTAAATGAAGATTTGATCCTTGACCTTGATCCTTTGAGGCCAAGGTCTTTGATCATCCATGAGACAAATTAATAAAGTTTTAAAACTTGTAGGTAGAAGGGCTGAATACTGGTTGTGACTAAAAAATCACACTTCGAGTTCTTTTTTCTCATTGGAAAGCATTCCCTTCTCCCCCGCTCTACAGTTGAAGCCAGTGATGGCACAGGAGACCATACATCTGTGTAACTTTACAGGGCATTTGTATGTTTGATGCTTATGTAGGAAATCCATCACCAGGACACTAACTCCACCTTGGAGGGCTGAGGGCTTGCTCTGCTACCCAAAAAAGAAACAGAAAGTCTCCTGGTAAGAGTCTATGCCTCAGGGTTCCTACTGTCTCTGTCCCCTTTTGGCTATCCCAGCAACCACTTCTTCCAGGAAGTCTTCCTGGGTCATCGTACTTATATAACCCTTCAGGGCCTTGTGACATGCATGCACCTGGTTTATATGTGCCATGGGTGTTCAAAATCATATGAGTGATAAGAGCAGAGATTCTAGGTGTTCTGGAATATCCCATTCTTGGTGTTTTGATATATCCCATTATTTTTTGCCTCTTTATAACTTCACGATACATACAAAGGCTACTATACGCATTATAATATACTCCTCTCAAACTACTCTGTGTAATTCATATCCAGCACAGTTCTTGATGCTTGTGGGTGAAAACAGCAAAGGCTGTCATTGAAGTGAGTCTCTCCCAACCTGCCCTCCACACTTAGATGATGAACCCCCTACCCCGATGCTGAGACCTTCTGCATCCTTTGTAACTCGAAGTCTTGGACACACAACTAACTCACTCTGCATTTGTTGAATAAGTTCATGAGTGTTTTTTATGAAGCTGAAGATATGGTCCCCATCCCCTTTTATGTGAGCTTTGGAGATGATGCTGCAAAAAATGGGTTGTCCTCAGCCGTCTGGGGAACTTGGCTGCACTTGACCTTAGTATTAGGCTCGTTTCTTCCCCACCCAGGAATTGCTCTCAGGGGGCTTTCGAGCCATGACAAAAGCAAAGATGGGGAGGAAGAGCGGCAGGATTATTCCAGGCTGGTGGCAAATGATGAGAAAGGTCTGTATCATCTGCCTCTGATCTCAGGGTTTGCTTCAGCCACTTTGCAAGGCTGGCTCCTCCAGGAGATTTGGATAAGGGCCCATCTTCCAAGGCAAATAAATGGGATGTGCTTACAGAGTTCTTTAAAGCATTTTTTGGTGGCTTTAAGCATACAAGTTCCCACCAGGGTCCATCTGCATGGAGCTGCTCTGAGTTCCAGGCACCCCCTGAGTCCCCCTACACACACTGGACTCTAGAGCAGCAGGTCACCTCTGGGAGGTTCATGGTTTGTTTGCATTGTCCATTCAGACCCCCTGCAATGCGGCCAGTACAAGGGCTCCCCCACCACTTGCTGTGTGCTTAGAAACCAGCTTCGAAAAACAGCCCAGAGGAGCAGGCGGAACCTTCTTTTCTGCCTCTGCTCTGATACAAAATGTGCCATTTTATACAAAAGGGGGCAATGCTGATAGCCTTAATGGGGAAAATTACAGGTAATGAAAGTGCCATGTTACCAGAATACTGAAATTGATGATTGCTCCTTATAATATGATCACTAATGTTTCTTTCCCCTCTCTGCCAGCCTTTAACATCACAGCACTGACAGAGCAGACATTGTTTTATTCTCTGTAAGTGAAAGAATTAGATTGATTATACCTAAAGATTTGCTCATCTCTAAGGATTTTCTAGAATTTTATAACAAAAGACATCACATAGTGAGGATATTCTAGAAGTCTAGGGTTAGTATTCTCTCCACCTCAGCATTTCATAGAGCTTCCTGGTATTCATTAAACAGAATTATAATCAAGAGAATATTAGAGTTTCAAGTAACCTATTGATTCAAAAAAATGCAAAACCCACTGAAAACTACAAGATATATTTAAAGGAGACTGATGGAAAATGTAGAGACAGCAATATCTTTTCTACCAACCAGCAAAAATCAGTTATAAAGTCCAGTGTTCCCACCCACAATAGTAATAATAACAAAAGGAAATAACGAGGGAAATCTTATTTAAAATACACAGGGAATATACGTCTATCTTACTAAATATTTACATATTTACCAAATGACATAATTAGGTCATATAAATTGACAGAGAAAATATTTCTGATTGGTAAGATTGAGGAGATTGAAATATTATAAAAACAGCAGTTCTTCTCCCAAAGAATTGAGATGTTCTATTTGATCTCAAAGAAAATTTTAATGGTTCTTCTGTAAACCATTAAAGAAGTATAAACAGAAAAATAAGCATAAGAGAACTAAGAATCCATCAATAAATCTTAGTACCTATAAGAAACTATATATTTTATACAAGTGGCCTCACAAATAAATGGTGATGGGTATTTTTTAAAGTAATAGCGCTGGCAAAATTTTTTGACATTTTGGAAAAAAATGTTTGGCTTCTTATCTCACATCCCTAATAAATTTCATAGGAATTAAATAATGATACAGGGAAAATAACCCCATAAAACTACATGTTAAAACTTTATGCCCTCTCATAATGCAAGTAAAGGTATAAAAGTAATGGGAGAAGTAAAAGAAAACAAAATCTAAAATTTGAACACCTTTGTAAGTTAAAACTCTTTAAGATAAAAAGGCCAAAAATAAGCTGGGAAAGAATTGTTGGCACAAATGTCCAGCTTCCTAAAATGTACTGGCTTAACCTTGGCTCTCCCTTCCAAGGGAGAACAGGCTATTTCTGTGTTGGTGTGGGTTGTCCTGTCCTTATTCCTGCTTTGAAGACTCCCATCCATCCATCAGAGACATGCTAGCACCTCGTGTGGAAATTCCACCATTTACTTTCTGAACATCTATGGAAAACATCTAAATATTTCCATGCTTAAGAAACTCATCATGGGAGGTATATTCTTAGAAGGGCTTTACTTCAGATTTCGATTTTAAAGCTGGAAGAGTGACAGCCGCATTAAGAGAAATCTGTTCGTAAAATCCTCAGAAAGACAAAAACTGCAATTTGAAGGAGTGAACTTCTCCAAATTTCCAGCGGATACTTGACGGGAGCAAAGAGCTTCACTGGGAAGGGATATGACTCCCTTGATAGAATAAGAAGTCCTTGAATGCACATTAGTGATAGGAAGATAAGTGAGGGCAGGATTCTCTCACTTCGTCAGTACCTGGCAGGTATGGCTTACCTAGCAAACAAAATCTATCGATTATTCATCTGTTCAGCTCCAATATAAAACTAGGATCAATTTTCCTTACAGCAAATATTTACTAGATGTGCACAATATATTAATAAAATCATAGCCACAGGCATACATACTTGTTAGGAGGAAATAAATCTAGTTAATTTGCAACCTCTGCTTCTGATCAAGATGGAGTAACAGAAACCAGACTTACCTTCCTGCCTGACACAATCGTACAAACCCACTGAAATGTATCAAACAGCTGTTTTCAAGGCACTGGACATCAGGCAATGAAGAACAGTACTCCTAAAGGCTGGGGAATAGACAAAGTGAGCTCTCTGATGACCCCAGCTTACTGCCATGAGAGAGTTTCCAGGCCACAGTTCGGGGACTATGAACCCAGGTGGTGCCCAGTGGACCTCCATAGTCAACAGAGCTCTATTGAATTAACAGAGCTGAGAGTGCAGGCAAATGGGGTGCCTAGAGTTTGCAGAATTAAAGACCAGGGAGGAAAGTTGCAAGGAGAGAGAATTCCTTAGATCTATGGAAGGGCTCCCTCAAGAACTGAGCAGAGTACTGCTAGGCAGGGCCTCCCCTGATGGTTCAGTGGGTATAGAATCTGCCTGCCAAGCAGGAGAGGAGGGTTCGATCCCTGGGTTGGGAAGATCCCCTGGAGAAGGAGATGGCAACCTACTTTAGTATTCTTGCCCAGGAAATCCCATAGACAGAGGTGCCTGGTGTGCTGCAGTCCGTGGGGTCCCAAAGAGTTGAACACGACTTAGAGACCAAACAGCATCAATGGCAGGCAGATGACATGAGGAACCTGCAAGGCTGGGCAAAGACCTGTCTGAGAGGATGAGCTACTCACACAGGGCCAGGAAAAGTGGCCTGTCCCCACAGCAAGACAGGAAAGCATTACAATGTGTGGGTTGTTGGGTGGGGCACTCAAAGTCATGTTTTGTCCGTAAGGTGGAATAATTCACCTGAGACTAAATGCTGCTCTGTTTCAACTAAATTCTTAAAAGCAAGACCCAAAATGATCAAACTTTTTCCAAATAACTTAACTGCATCTCCAAAACAAAGCTCAAGAATATGTAGATGTAGAAAAATATTCAGCACCAAAGTAAAATTCATCAAGCATAGGAAGAAACAAGAAAATAATTACAAGGAGAAAAATCAACCAACCAAAACCAACACAGAACTGATTAAATGTTAGAATTAGCAAACAAGGACATAAAACAGTTACAATTGTAGAACTGTATTCTGGATGTTCAAGAAGTATCATAACTGTATAACTGTGTGCTAGGTGTCCAAATCAAACATCTAGAGATGAAAACTACAAACTTCAGATAAAAATTTTTAACTGCAGATAAAAATGTTATTTTTAACTACAAATAGTTTCTATAAGGAGAAGGCAATGACACCCCACTCCAGTACTCTTGCCTGGAAAATACCATGGACAGAGAAGCCTGGTAGGCTACAGTCCATGGGGTCGCTAAGAGTCGGACACGACTGAGCGACTTCACATTCACTTTTCTGCTGAGAGGCAGCCCACGAGATCCCACCTGTGACAGAGTCATGAGGAAGAGGACTGATTTGAGCACAGCTTCTCAGCACTCAGGGATTCTCGGAAGGCTGCCTCAGCACTCACCTTGAAGATGATATCTGTCTTTCTGATGTTTGCTATAATAAACCTCTTCTTATTTTCTGTGACTTAGGCAAAAGGCTTTTCCTGATTCTCTTCTAAAATAGATCATTTCTAAAACCTTAATCAACAAGGCCCCTAAACGGTAGCACCCTAATAAAATTATCTAAGATATAGGGTATACTAATCTAAATTCCTCTTGCTAGCATATTGGTTTGTTTAATAAATGTACCTGTGCCTTTGGAGCTAATGTGCATGGCTGCTCCTTTACAACAAAACAGCATTGAGAGCTTCCACACAAAAAGCCCCAATGGGCACAGAACCCTTTGTAGGAAAGAAAGGCTTATTAGGAAATATAAGAGATATTGCTTTATGAAACTGTTACTTAGTCTATATTTACTCACTATGTTTTTGCTCTTAACGTATTTAGCCTATATAATGAAAGCATAATAGTTAGAGATTTTTATAAATAGAAGTTTAGCTTTAATACAAATAATAAGACGATTGTTAATTCAGCTGGTGATTTTGCTAAGCACTGACCTTGGCGCTTTCAGCTTGCTGTGCCATGACTTTATGGGACCACATTTTTCTCTGTTAGGCTCAAGGCATAAGATAGAGTACAAAAAACAGGTTTTACCTTGAAACTCTTGAGTTTATGAATTCTTTCTTTGTCATAATCTGCTGTGCCTGTATTCTTTAAAAAAATGTAACCCTGTGGTGGGAATGCAAACTAGTACAGCCACTATGGAGAACAGTGTGGAGATTCCTTAAAAAACTGGGAATAGAACTGCCATATGATCCAGCAATCCCACTGCTGGGCATACACACCAAAGAAACCAGAATTGAAAGAGACGAGTGTACCCCAATGTTCATCGCAGCACTGTTTACAATAGCCAGGACATGGAAGCAACCTAGATGTCCATCAGCAGACGAATGGATAAGGAAGCTGTGGTACATATACACAATGGAATATTACTCAGCCATTAAAAAAAATACATTTGAATTGGTTCTACTGAGATGGATGAAACTGGAGCCCATTATACAGAGTGAAGTAAGCCAGAAAGAAAAACAACAATACAGTATACTAATGCATATATATGGAATTTGAAAGATGGTAACGATAACCCTATATGCGAGACAGAATAAGAGACACAGATGCATAGAACAATTTTACGGACTCTGAGGGAGAAGGTGAGGGTGGGACGTTCTGGGAGAATAGCATTGAAACATGTATATTATCATATGTGAAACAGAACACCATTCCATGTTCGATGCATGAGACAAAGGCTCAGGGCCGGGGCAATGGGATGACCCAGAGGGATGGGATGGGGAGGGAGGTGGGTGGGGGGGTCCAGGAAGGGGAACACATGTAAACTCATGGCTGATTCATGTCAATGTATGGCAAAAACTATTACAATATTGTAAAGTAATTAGCCCCCAACTAAAATAAATAAATTTATTAAAAAAAAAAAAAAAGAAAAAAAAAATGTAACCCTGGTGCTTTCTGTGCCTGATGCCAAAGTGTCCTGGCTGATCAACCCTTATCAATAAAAGAGTCCCCAGATGCTAGCAGTCCTCCAGGCCAGAAGATGATGTAAACAACTTTAAACTTTTGGTAACTAAAAACACAAACAGTGTCCTGGTTCCGATAAGGGTCAAAAACTGCTGACCCATTGATTTGATTTGGCATGACTTTACACTTTACATTTGTCTCTATGTACAACTGAAAATATAAAAGCTGTCCTGAAAACAATAAAGTCAGGAAACACTTGGAGGCGCTCAGACTCGCTGTGTCTTCTCATTCGCATCGCCGACGCCGTCCTTCCTGAGGGAACCCCTGGACCAGCTGGAGCAGGACTCCCGCACTTTTCCCTTTCCTGCATTGGAGAAGGTAATGGCAACCCACTCCAGTATCCTTGCCTGGAGAATCCCAGGGACGGCGGAGCCTGGTGGGCTGCCGTCTGTGGGGTCGCACAGAGTCGGACACGACTGAAGCGACTTAGCAGCAGCAGCAGCAGCAGTTCCTATAAAGAAAGCTGAGTGCCAAAGAATTGATGCTTTTGAACTGTGATGTTGGAGATGACTTTTGAGAGTCCCTGGGACTGCAAGGAGATCCAACCAGTCTATCCTAAAGGAAATCAGTTCTGAATATTCATTGGAAGGACTGATGCTGAAGCTAAAACTCCAATACTTTGGCCACCTGATGTGAAGAACTGACTTATTTGAAAAAACCCTGATGCTGGGAAAGACTGAAGGCAGGAGAAGAAGGGAACGACAGAGGATGAGATGGTTGGATGGCATCACTGGCTCAATGGACATGAGTTTGAGTAAGCTCTGGGAGTTGGTGATGGACTGGGAAGCCTGGTGTGCTGCAGTCCATGGGGTCGCAATGACTGAACGACTGGATTGAACTAAACTACAGATAAAAATATACTGGATATGATTAACAACAAATTAGACATTGCAGAATAAAAGATAGTGACTTGGAAAATAGAGCAATAAAAACTATCCAAAATAAAATATCAAAAAAAAGAACTTAAAAAGATGACAAAATCATCAGCAAACTTTTGGACAACTTCAAATGATCTAATATATTTGTATTTAGAGTCCCTGAAGAAAAGCATAGAGGGATACGCCAGGAAAACTATTTAAAGAAGTAATGGGGGTTGGCCTGGTGGCTCAGTGGTGAAGAATCCACTGCCAATGCAAGGGACACAGTTTCGATCCCTGGTCTGGGAAGATCCCACATGCTGCAGAGCAGCTAAGCCCTTGCTCCACAGCTACTGGAGCCCACGCGCTCTCGAGCCTGTGGGCTTCAACAAGAAAAGCCACCACAATGAGAAGCCCACACACCACTATCAGAGAGTAGCCCTTGCTCACCGCAACTAGAGAAGAGCTTGTGCAGCAACAAAGACCCAGCAGAGCCAAAAATAAATTTAAAAAAATTTATAAAAAAGAAATAAACAATGAAAATGTCCCAAATTTGGTGAAAAATGTAAACTCATGGGGGTGGCAGAGGATGAAACGGTTAGATAACATCACTGAGTCAATGGACATGAGTCTGAGCAAACTCCGGGACATGGTGAACGACAGGGAAGCCTGGCGTGCTGCCGTCCATGGGGTTGCAAAGAGACAGACATGACTTAGCAACTGAATAACAACAGCACCATAAACCCATATATCCAAAATGTTTATCTAACCCCGAGCTCAAAAAGATCACACCAAATTCAGTTCAGTTCAGTCACACTTCGTCATTAAATTTCACAAGTCACTGACGAAGAAAAAAAATCAGAAAAGCAGCTGAGAAAAAGAAGACATAATATATAGAGAGGAACAAAGATAAAGATAACAGATTTTGTTTTGGAAACTGCAAGCGTCATATTGTACATACTTATGCTATATGGAAGTCATATACTACCACTTGAAGTATGTACGCTATAAACTCTAAAGCGATCACTAAAGAGCAAGACAAAAATTTTAGCTAATAAGTCAATAAAAGGGACTAGATGGAATACTAACAAGCAATTAATGGAAAAGAAGGGTGAATGGAGGAAAAGTGGAACAAAAAGCAAATGGGATAAATAGCAAGATGCTAGATAAATATAGTCATATAAATTATCACATTAAATGTAAATTATCTAAAAAGTGAAAGTGGTAGTGGCTTAGTCGTGTCCAACTCTTTGCAACCCCATGAACTATAGCCCACCAAGCTCCTCTGTCCATGAAATGCTCAGCTAAAAGAGTTTAAAGTTTCAGCTTGTCAGAGGGCATAAACAAAGCAAAATCCAATTAAATGCTGCTTATTAGAAACACACTTTTTATATAAACAATCAAATAAGTTAAAAGGAAAAAGATTGGTGATTTGCTAACCCTAGTTAAAAAAAAATCTGAAGCGGATATTAATACCAAAGTAAGTTATAGAGCATATATATACTACCAGAGACGAAAGGGTTATTTCAGTAAGATAAAGAGCTAACTTATCAAGACGACAATCCTAAAAGTTTATATATCTAACAACAGAACTTCCAAAAAAAATGAAGCAAAAAATGATACATGCGGAACAAAACATTTAAAAAACCTACAGTAAATGAGATTTAAATACTACTTTCTCAATAACTGATCAAACGAGTAGCAACTAAATTATATCATTTAAGAACTATATCCTTTCATTATGAACAGCAGTAGCAACCAACTGACCTAGTTGTCATTTATTGAAAACTCTATCCACTCTACCCAGAAATAGCAAACTACACATTCCTGTCAAGTGTATACAAAGCATTTATCAAGAGAGTCACATTCTGTACCATAAAATCTATCTTGGTAAATCTACAAGCAAATAACACAAAGTACCTTCTCTGACCACAATGAAATTAAGTTACAAATCAATAACAGAAAGAGCATTGGAAAATCCCCAAAATATTTAGAAACTAAATAACACATTTCTAAATAATCCATGAATCAATGAAAAAGAAACTGAAAGGAAGATTAGGAATTATTTTGAACTGAATGAAAATGAAAGCACAATAGTTCAAATTCATGCGGCGACACCAAAGTTGTATTTCTGGGAAAATTTATAGCATTAAAATGCCTGTATTTAAAAGGACATAAGGTCTCGAATCAATAACCTCAGATTTGGGGACTTCCCTGGTGGTCCAGTGGCTAAGAATCTGCCTTCCAATGCAGGAGATGTGGGTTCAGTCCCTGGTCTAGGAACTAAGATCCCGCATACTGTTCAGTGTGGCCAAAAGATCAAAATAAATAAATGAAATGAATACAAGGGAGAAGGCTTTTAAAAAAAAGAGTTGTTCAGTCGCTAAGTCATGGGAAGAGTATTCCCTTCACCCCCCCAAAAAAAGATTACATCGTACACTTCAGTTGGTTTTCCAGCCAAGGCAAGGTCCTGCAAGAGGTGCCAGAGAGCAGGAGGTAGGTGAAACTGTGTGTGAGTGTAGGGTACAGGGACAGGGGAGACCCCGAGGATCTTATCTCAGAGCAAGAAAGAGCACCATGCTGATTTATGTTGACGTATTGCAGAAACCAGCACAATACTGTAAAGCAATTATCCTCTGATTGTGTGTGCTCAGTAGCTCAGTCGTGTCTGACTCTGCAGCCCCATGAGCTGCAGCCACCGGGCTCTTCTGCCCATGGAATTTTCCAAGTAAAAATACTGGAACAGGTTGCCATTTCCTGCTCCAGGGGATCTTCCTGACCCAGGAATTGAACCCGTGTCTCTTGTACCCCCTGCATTGGCAGCCAGATTCTTTACCACTAGCACCACCTGGGAAGGCCTTATCTTTTGATTAAAAATAAATAAATGCTTAAAAAATAATTGAAAAAAGAGAAAGAGCCATGGAGGAGGAATGGGACCCCTTTGTTTGCCACATTGGAAACAGTAGATTGTAAAGGGCCTGGGGAAGTAGGGAAACCAGGTAGAGGTAGGTACCTTTCCACAATTAGGCCAGGATAGCGGCAGGGAAGATGCTGAGAAGAGTCCACCTCTGTGTATTTTACAAGCAAGAGATGATGGGTTACCTGTGTGTGCAAGAGAAATAGGGGTCAGGACTGACATTAAGTTTTGGGCCTGAACAACAGGAAAAATGGACTTGCATTAACCCACAGTTCAGGGGTCTTAACTTGCACGTGTTTAGTCGCTCAGTCGTGTCCCATTCTTTGCGACCCCATACACTGTAGCCCACCAGGCTCTTCTGTCCAAGGGATTTTCCAGGCAAGAATGCTGCAGTGGGTTGCCATGCCCTTCTGCAGGGGATCTACACCAAAAAAGATGTCCTTTTCATCATAGGGGACTGGAATGCAAAAGTAGGAAGTCAAGAGATAACTGGAGTAACAGGCAAGTTTGGCCTTGGAGTACAGAATGAAGCAGGGCAAAGGCTAACAGAGTTTTGCCAAGAGAATGCACTGGCCATAGCAAACACCCTCTTCCAGCAACACAAGAGATGACTCTACACATGAACATCACCAGATGGTCAATACCAAAACCAGATTGATTATATTCTTTGCAGACAAATATAGCGAAGCTTTATACAGTCAGCAAAACAAGACCAGGAGCTGACTGTGACTCAGATCATCAGCTTCTAATTGTAAAAGAAAGTAGGGAAAACCACTAGGCCATCCAGGTATGACCTCAATCAAATTCCTTATGATTATACAGTGGAGGTGACAAATAAATTCAAGGGACTAGATCTGGGAGAAAGAGTGCCTGAAGAACTACGGATGGAGGTTCATGACATTGCACAGGAGGTGGTGATTAAAACCATCCCCAAGAAAAAGAAATGCAAGAAGGCAAAGTGGTTGTCTGAGGAGACCTTACAAATAATTGAGAAAAGAAGAGGGGAAAGGCAAAGGAGAAAGATATACCCAACTGAATGCAGAGTTTCAGAGAATAGCAAGGAAAGATAAGAAAGCCTTCTTAAGTGAACAATGCAAAGAAATAGAGGAAAACAACAGAATGGGAAAGACTAGAGACCTCTTCAAGAAAATCAGAGATAACAAGGGAACATTCCATGCAAAGATGGGCACAATATAGGACAGAAATGGCAAGGGCCTAACAAAAGAAGAAGAGACTAAGAAGAGGTGGCAAGAATACACAGAACTGTACAAAAAAAAGGTCTTACACCTGGATAACCACGATAGTGTGTTCACTCACCTAGAGCCAGACATCCTGGAATGTGAAGTTAAGTGGGCCTTAGGAAGCATCACTGCAAATAAAGCTAGTGGAGGTGATGGAATTTCAGCTGAGCTATTTCTAATCCTAAAAGATGACACTGTGAAAGTGCTACACTCTATATGCCAGCAAATTTGGAAAACCCAGCAGTGGCCACAGGACTGGAAAAGGTCAATTTTCATTCCAATTCCAAAGAAGGGCAATGCCAAAGAATGTTTAAACTACCGCACAATTGCACTCATTTCACATGCTAGCAAAGTAATGCTCAAAATCTTTCAAACTAGGCTTCAACAATATGTGAACCTAGAAATTCCAGATGTACAAGTTGGATTTAGAGAAAGCAGAGGAACCAGAGATCAAATTGCCAACAAATTGCCAACATTAAAACAAGGGAATTAAAAAAAAAAAATCTATGTCTGCTTCATTGACTACACTAAAGCCTTTGACTGTGTGGATCACAATAAACTTGAAAATTCTTAAAGAGATGGGAATACCAGACCACCTTAACTGTCTCCTGAGAAACCTGTATGCAGGTCAAGAAGCAACAGTTACAACTGGACATGGAACACTGGACTGGTTCAAAATTAGGAAAGGAGTACGTCAAGGCAGTATATTGTCACCCTGCTTATTTAATTTATATGTAGAGTACATCATGTGAAATGCCAGGCTGGCTGAAGCACCAGCTAGAATCAAGATTGGAGAAATATCAACAATCTCAGATATGCAGATGATATCACACTAATGGCAGAAAGTGAAGAGGAGCTAAACAGCCTCTTGATGAGGGTGGAAAAGGAGAGGGAAAAAGCTGGCTTAAAACTCAACATTCAAGAGCTAAGATCATGATATCCAGTCCCATCACTTCATGGCAAATAGACAGGGAAAAAGTGGAAATGGTGACAGATTTCATTTTCTTGGGGTCCAGAATCACTTGAGATGTTAAATGCCCCCATGAAATTAAAAGATGCTTGCTCCTTGGAAGAAAAGCCATGACAAACCTAGACAGCGTATTAAAAAGCAGAGACATCACTTTGCCAACAAAGATCTGTATGTCAAAGCTATAGGTTTTCCAGTAGTCATGTATGGATGTGAGAGTTGGACCATAAATAAGGCTGAGCACTGAAGAATTGATGCTTTCAAACTGTGGAGAAAACTCTTGAGAGTCCCTTGGACAGCAAAGAGATCAAACCAGTCAATCCTAAGGGAAATCAACCCTGAATATTCATTGGAAGAACTGACGGTGAAGCTGAAGCTCCAATACTTTGGCCACCTGACGCAACTCATTGGAAAAGACCCTCATGCTGGGAAAGACTGAGGACAAGAGGAGAAGGGAGCGACAGAAGATGAGATGGTTGGATGGCATCACTGACGCAATGGGCATGAGATAGAACAAACTCAGGGAGATGATGAAGGACAGGGAAGCCTGGCCTGCTGCAGTCCATGAGGTCACAGAGAGTCAGACACTTAGTGACTAAGCAACAACAAGGAAATCAAAGAAAAAGAATTTGCTAGAGAAAAAATTTGAAAACAAGCACCTCTTTTCTGATTAATAACAGAGAGAGTCTGGCCTTAGCTACAGCTAAAATGGATCCAGTTTGGGCAAAGACACTGCTTTCCGGGGAATATACTTGGAGAAGATCTGCATTTGTATAATTTCATGTTCATTCATTCATGGCTGCTGCTACCCATGTAAAACTGATAAGCAGAGCTATAGGGAAAAGTAAGCTGGACCATCTCTGGGTCCTGAAAAGAGCAGCTAAGAGAGGCAGCGTCAGGGTGGGCGAGCAGCCTTCGCGGGAGAAACTGTCTGAGCGGCAAAGAGCTTGGTCAGGGGCTACAGAGCAGCTGATCACCATGTAGGCAGAGCTGGAGGCAGCTCTCTGTAAGGTGCGGAAGGAAAAGAGGTGCAGGAGCAAACTCCGTGCCTGTCAAGAATGAGTAAGAGATGATGAGTTTTGCTGTCCACCTGCTCCTCCCCCAGCTCCCGAGCTACTTGCTGCTATTGTTGTTTAGTGGCTAAGTCCTGTCCAACTCTTTGTGACCCCAGGAATTGTAGCCCCCCAGGCTCCTCTGTCCATGGGATTTCCCAGACAAGAATACTGGAGTGGGTTGCCATTTCCTTCTCCAAGGGATCTTCCTGATCCTGGGATGGAACCCTGGTATCTTGCATTGGCAGGCAGATTCTTTACCACTGAGCCATCAAGGAAGCCCATGAGCTACTTACCCAAACTTATCAAACTGTCGGAGGATGAATGGACTCCAGATCTTTAGACCCACCTTGGTCAGTGCTCTTTTGGCTATGTTGTACTGCCACATCCGACGCTGTGCTCTGTTTAAATAGGGACCAGGAAAGAGTTCTTGCCCACTTGGACTTAATCACTGCATGACTTGAGTTCACAATGCAGAAGATGTATCAATGGTAATTCAGGGGAAAGAGACCAGTGGTCTGCGGGGCCTCCAGACATCCTGACCCTGCGGCACCGACCTGATTTTTTTCCCACCCCCAGTTTCCAATCTGACTGGATATTTCTAGGTTCTGCACAAAGCCAGGTTAAAATTTGTCATCTGGTCCCATGATGTCATCTGGTCCCAATCGGGAAACATAGCTGCCCGCCCTGACTGGCAGGGTGGTAGCGTAAGTAGGTAGGGGTGCTGAGTGCTTGGGTGGCGTCAGCAGCATTCCTGAGCCATCTCGCAGAGCTGCGGGCATTTCAACAACGAGCACGAAGCAGCACCTGCTGTGGCCGCTGGCACCGGCTGTCAGCAAGGATCTGCCCCATCAGATGGCCAGCAGTGAATTTCGTCACCGGCACACTGACATAAATTGGAGTTGGGCTTGCATGTCACTGGCGATTTGCTGGCTCGGGTGGTCTTTTCCAACCGCGGGCTGCTAGACTTCAAAGACAATGGCTCTGCAGTGTCAGAATCTAAGTCAGGCCTATGTCACTAGATGCCCAGTGACCCCAAGCAACCTGTGAGCAAGGGAGCGTCTCACTAACCAGGAAGTGTTGGGTCACGGTGGTACAGCCCCCAGGGAAGGGCACTCTGCGGCCTGGTTGCTCTCACCTTCCACCGTCTCTCTTACTTAAATGTCAACGTGGTGAATAAAAGGCCAACAATAGGACTGCAGGGTTTCAAAGTGTGAATAATTGTTTTTTTTTTTTTTCTCCAGGTGTCAGAATATACTGACCAGAAAGAAAGATCCCAGATAAAATCGGATGTTTTCATGAGTGAACTTTAACTTTGCATACATCACATCCAGTTATCATACGAACAAAAGCTGTGGACGGATTTATTTACCTTTTGGCAAGCGTTCCGTCACCCAATAACCGACACTGTGGAAAACAACCAAGGGCACGGTCCTCTGGGCCTGGCTGGAGGCATTTATTTTTTTCACAAGTGAAGGAGATGGAGAGAGAATCCGATACTTTCTCAAAAAAAAGAAAATGTGAGCTTGGAAAGAACTCTTCGGTCACTTAGAGTGAACTCAATGAGTATCATTGAAATTTCACAAAAATCCTGGTTGTGTAGTATGTTGGAGACAACTCAAACAGTACAAGCTTGCCAAGCCCGAGTTTGTCAATAGAAGCTACATTATGTTGAGGGTCTGAGCCCGGGCCTCTGCTGCAAATCGGACTGAGCAGTTAACTAATACCAGCCTGGAGGCCGCATTGCAGCTTCTGGGAAAAGTACCTGAGAAGAGGTGGCAGGAGACCAGGGATGCTCTTGCAGGAACTGCCTCTAATTACCTGTGTTGGGTGACATCGTTCACTCTCTGGGCCTCCACTTCTCATCTCTGAGAGAAAGGATGTGGACCACGAGGTCTCACCCAGGACATTTAGCAACATCTGGGTCATTTGGTCATGACTCGGAGTGGGGGGCGTGTTGCTGGCATCCAAGTGAGTAGAGACCAGGGATGCTGCTGAGTGAGGAAGATGGTCTCAGCTGGATCAGACTAGGGTTCCAACAAGGTAATATACAGGTCAGGGCTTCCCTGGTGGCTCAGTGGTAAAGAATCTGCCTGGCATTGCAGGAGACTCGGATACAATCCCTGGGTCAGGAAGACCCCTAGAGGAGGGCATGGCAACCCACTCCAGTACTCTTGCCTGGAGAATCCCGTGAACAGAGGAGCCTAGTGAGCTACAGTCCATGGGGTCGCAAAGACTCATCAGACATGACTTAGTGACTAAACAACAACAATATACAGTTCAAGCATCCTATGGGTCTATAGACAGTTTGCTTTTTTCCCTCTATTTCAGATCCCTTATTTTCAAATTGCCCCAGATTATTTACCTTCAATATAAGTAATAATTTTCAAATATTACAAATAATATGTGGATTAATAGCACTTTTTAATATTTAAAAAAAAAACAAAAGAATAAAGCCACCTAAATCATTGGAAACAGCCTCCTAACAAATATTTATGATGGCAGTTGGCAGTGATTCCAAGTCTTCTGGGGTATAATCTACATCCCAGTAGTAAAATTAATCTTTTGAGAAACTGCCTTAGTAGCTGTTTGGATGATGTTTGCTGAATAAATGATTCATCAAATAATATCTTTGGTGTTGAAAGAAAAATGAAGCTTGTGAAAGTCCTAGACTGTGGGAACTGGCGAGGCATGGACTTCCATGTGTGATTGTGATTGTTGGGCCCAGGAGCAGCTTTTTAAAATAAAATTAAGCCAGAAACCTTTTTCCCAGAAAGTGCTCTATCACATCCATCTTTTCCAATTGAGTCTTTGTTTAGAAGAACATGCATTTTCTTCACTGACCCTCACCCTCCCCTTAAAGCTGGAGTCAGATGCCCCCCACTTGGTGCTTCTATAGAATCCTATGCAACATTGAACTTCTTGTCTTTTAATATAAATGTTTTGTTTGTCTGTCTGGCCCTCTGGACTCTAAGTTCCCTGAACTAAAAGCCTGTGTCTTGTTCATTTCTCATCCTCAGCCCCTAGCCGTGTAGGTATACAGTAGGCACAACATAAATATTAGTTGACGCTGGTCAATATGGCAGACTTACAGATCTCATCTGCTGTGCTCTTCACATGGGAAAATGCTGGAGAGAACTGTTGTTGGATGGAGAGCCAAGCTCCAGAGGAACAGAAGGATCTCCCTAGAGGCTAGAGTCATAGAAGGAACTCAAAATCAGAGAGGTGGTTCTTGAGTTTCGACATGAGTTGCAAAGAGAGTGCCATAAATCCCTTGGCCCTGCGGTCTAACACTAAAGAAGAACAGAAGTCATGGATTCCAGCCCTGTAGGTGATGAGCAGCTGAAACTGAGTTCCCCAAACCAAGCTAAGGGTTAGAAAACTGACTTCCAGAAACACATACACAAAAAAGAAGTCCAAAACATATTTTTGTTTATTTACTTTTACACTTTTTTTTAAATTGAAGTATAGTTGCATTACAATGTTGAGTTAATTTCAGGTTTATAGCAAAGTGTGTTAGTTATACATATATATGCATATATACATATATCCATTTAAAAGATATTTTTAAATGAGTAGGTTTTAAAAGTTTGAAGTATGGCAAGGAAGTAGTTGAATGTGTAGTGTTAGAATACAAAATTACATTGAGGAAAAAATAAATAAATGAGATTGAAAAAGCACCAAATAGAAATTTAGCCATTAAAGTAAAATGCTATAGACAAATTACTGTCACTTGCTAGAGGCCATAGATTATAAGATACATGCTGATACCAGAGGTTAAAATAGAGGAAAAATATGTATATTAGAACCTATGAAAAAATTACTTGTTTGAATGAGTGAAGTAGGAAGGAGTCATCTCCCATGACTTCAGAGTTTCTAACTTGATTAAAAGAAAGATGGTATCTATTATAAATACAAAATACAAGAGAAAGAATAAGATTGATAGAGGAAAGGATTCCTCCTCACATTTGTGTAACTTGTGTGGCAGAAGCAAGAAGAATCTTGCAAGAAGGGGGAAGGACCCAGCTATCTAGTCTGAGACCTGGAGTCTATTCTTGAAGCCATCCACATTTTAACACTCTTATTACTAGGCCACTTTTTCTCTGAGGGTAAACACATCTCCAGGTTTCTCAATTACTGTATGATCCTTGAATTAATCCTTGAATTGCGTGTATTTCTTACTACTGTGCACATACTAGATGATTCAGAACAGTTTGATTTTAGGATAATCTTCACTTGATCCAATCATTGAGATGAACATTTTCATTTCCTCAAGTTTTTTTCTGTGTTATTGGATTGTCTCATTTGGAGATATTTAACATATTATCTGGGCTTCCCTGATGACTCAGATAGTAAAGAATCCACCTCCAATGTAGGCAATCTGAGTTCGATCCTTGGGTTGAGAAGGTCCCCTGGAGGAGGGCATAGCAACCCACTCCACTTTTCTTGCCTGGAGAATCCCTATGGACAGAAAAGCCTGGCAGGCTACAGTCCATGGGCTCACAAAGAGTCAGACACGACTGAGTGATTCTGCACAGCGCAGCACATAGACAAATTAAACTGCAGGGTAAGTGAAAAGTGAAAGTGAAGTCATGTCCGACTCTTTGCGACCCCATGGATTGTAGCCTACCAGGCTTCTCTGTCCATGGGATTTTCCAGGCAAGAGTACTGGAGTGGGTTACCAATTCCTTCTCCAGGGGATCTTCCCAATCCAGGGATCGAACCCAGGTCTCTCGCATTGTAGGCAGACGCTTTTACCATCTGAGGCCCCAGGGAAGTCAGCAGAGGATCAATGCATATGGGAATATAACACAAGCCTCAACATAGAGAAAGTGAGAGATGGAAAACAGGCAGAAATTAAAAGAAATGGAGGAAGGAATGAAAAACCTCAACTTTTTTTTTGAGAATTCCACTTGAGAGAGAGTCAAGAGAATGGAGTAGAAATATATTTGAAGGGAAAATAGAGAATTTTCTAGAAGAATTCCTACCAGACATCTCCCCTCACATTGGCAGAACTGTTGCTCTCTGATCCGCTAGGTAAGCCTGATTGCTGATGTCACTGTTACTCCTATCTCAAAGACCCAGTCTAGGAGATTCCAGAAGAGAGTGGCCCACAGGCAAATTCTCTCTGCTCTTGAGGCCACACCCCCAAACATGATATCATGTCTTATCATCCCATCACATTGCTATGTCTCCAATCATACCTGGTTTGGTTTCTTTTCAGAGAGTAGTTAAAGCTTCTTCTGACAAATCACTAGCTTGTGAGAGATGGAACTTACAAACAGTAATGACCAGGTTGGGTGTAAAGATAGAACTTCTGCAGCCATCAGTCTAGAAAGCCAAACAATAGCCTTCAGCAATTGCTTTGCCAACAAAGGTCCATATATTCAAAGCTATGGTTTTTCCAGTAGTCACATATGGATGTGAGAGTTGGACCATAAAGAAGGCTGAGGGCCAAAGAATTCACGCTTTCAAATTGTGAAGCTGAGGAAGACTCTTGAGAGTCCCTTGGACAGCAAGGAGATCAAACCAGTCAATCCTAAAGGAAATCAACCCTGAATATTCATTAGAAGGACTGATGCTGAAGCTGGAGCTCCAATACTTTGGCTACCTGGTGTGAAGAGTTGACTCACTTGAAGAGACCCTGATGCTGGCAAAGAGTGAAGGCAGAAGGAGAAGGGGGTGACAGAGGATGAGATGGCTCGATGGCATCATCAACTCAATGGACATGAGTTTGAGCAAACTCTGGGAGATGGTGAAGGACAGGGAAGTCTGGCGTGCTGTAGCCCATGGGGTCACAAAGAGTTGGACATGACTGAGCGACTGAACAACAATTGAACCAAAATGGCCAGGACTTGATTAATAAGTGACAGCATCTCTAATTTTTGCCCTGGCTTCCAATTTAAGATCCACCATAGAAAACAAGGGGCTTCCCTTGTGGCTCAGCTGGTAAAGAATCCACCGGCAACATGGGAAACCTGGGTTCAACCCCTGGGTTGGGAAGATCCCCTGGAGAAGAGAAAGGCTACCCACTCCAGTATTCTGGCCTGGAGAATTCCATGGACTATAGTCCAGGGGGTTGCAAAGAGTCAGACACAACTGAGCGACTTTCACTTCTATAGAAAACAAAATATGCACCTGTAACCAGTCACAGGGATGCTCTGCTTCCGGTCATCCGCCTCCAGCTTTCCCATGCCCCCAGCCTCTGTCAGGACACACCTGGAGCCATGCCTTTCTCCACTAAGAAGCCCCCACCACTCCTCTGCATACCCTGGAGTCTCTGCCAGAATGCAAGTGGTGGGGGCCGACTCCATTGCTACAGAAGCTCTGAATAGAGAGCCTTTGCTTGTCCTCACTTGGGCTTCCCAGAGGGTGCAGTGGTAAAGAATCCACCTGCCAATGCAGGAGATGTGGGTTTGATCCCTGGGTTGGCAAGATTCCCTGAAGGAGGAAATGGCAACCCACTCCAGCATTCTTGCCTGGGAAATCCCATGGACCGAGAAGCCTGGCAGGCTACAGTCCATAGGGTTGCAAAGATTTGGACAGGACTGAGCTACTGAGTATGCACACACACTTGTCCTTAATTGCATGGTTTTTGTTCATTTCCACACTTGCTTATTTTAGCTTTTACACATATGAATTTTTTCCCTCTAAAATTGAATTATTTCACCCTCTCAAATTAATATGAAGAAAATATGTAAATTTTTCAATATAATTCTTGGTTATAGACAATTTTCTTCACACTGCATTCTTTTCTTGCTTGCCCTGGGTACATGAATTTGGCTTGTAGGTCCACCAACTTACTTCTAGTCCTATGAAAACCATGACCTGCCTGTTATTTCTATTCCTAAACCGGAGAAACCTAAATTCTGAGACTCTATCTTGAGGAAATCTCAGCTATAAACAAGACATCTTGATCACTTGCCATCATCTCTCGTTTCAACCAGAAGTCGACAGGCCTTTCCTTCAACTTCTAAATGAAGTTGTCTTTCTGGGAAGGTGAAGAATTTCTAAGGAATTAATTCTGTTGCTCATATACTTGACATTTTTTCTGTTTATTAAATGAGAGTGGTAATACAAAGAAATGAAAAGCTAGTAGGTGACCCGGGAACCACACACCTCACACAGCCCAGCTTGGATCTACCTGTATTAAAGTGGGAGAATAAGAGAAAGACAGGAGAGTTTGTATGTATTTTTGCTGTGACTCATTGGAAAAGACCCTGATGCTAGGAAAGACTGAAGGCAAAAGGAGTAGGGGGCAGCAGAGGATGAGATGGTTAGATAGTATCACTGACTCAATGGACATGAACTTGAGCAAACTCTGGGAGATAGTGAAGGACAGAGGAGCCTGGGGTCCTACAGTCCATGGAGTCACAAAGAGTTGGATACGACTCAGCGACTGAACAGAAACAACACGCTGTGATGATACAGCTGTATTGATAGCACACTAAGCATTGTGAGGGTCTTTCTCTGTGCGTGGCACAGAAGATTTTGGATTTACCACTAGCAAATCATCGAGTCCTTTAACTATGACGTTAAAGGCTCCCTAAAAGTTTAGTCTGCTCCCCATAGATGGGGACGTCTAGGTGGTGTCAGCCTGACCTCCCCTCCCTGCCGCCGCACCAGTGTGAAACTCCTATCATCATTCCACCTAGTGAATTTGGTGTCTGTTGAAGACTGATGCCCAGATTCAAAAAAATCATTACAAAGTAATTGATTTTTTAAGATACTCGCATTTCAATCCATTTCCGTTGTTATTCTCTTTGGTGGCCAAATTGTCCTGTGTTAGGCCAGTATGGGAGCAGCTTCAGGGGCCTCGTTGCCCTTTCAGCATGACCAGCGGTCTGTATTTCCTGACCTGGCAGGACGTCCCAATGCCTCATCTGAATTTACTCCCCCTAATCTGGAATCAGTGGTTTTTCTCCCAAGGAGATGCTCCTCCCTTTCATCTGCTGCACCCTGGCCCTGAGCCGAAGTCCCAGAAAAGTTAAGATGTCCTGGCCCTTTCTCTTTAACCAGAACTCTTTGAACCTCGGGCATGACACTTCCAGCGGCAAAGTTCAGCTTTGCTGTGAAATACAAGCTCTGTTTCTGACACCTTTTTTTTTAATTGGCTTAGGATTAATTGATATTAGCATGATTTATTCCCTCTGAGCCTGGCACACACATCTGGGTAGAAATCCCTGCCTAAGAAGCAGATGAAGAGGATTAACAGGCAGCATTGCCCTCAGTGCTCTGGATAAACAGGCTGGAGAAATAATAACTTGGTGGGGTGAGGAGGAAATTGATCACTAATCCAACCCTTAAGAACAAAAAATAAAAGCTGAGAATAATGGAAATGAAAAGCTTAAAGATTCTTCTCTTCTCATTCTCCAGGGGCATCCAAGTAAAAATAAAGGATGTCCCTTCCGGCCAGCCCAGATTCATGCCCTCTTTGAAGAGAGCAGTCCATTCTTAGCTGACTCAGTCCGGGAGTTTAGTTAAGAGCCCACGAAAGTTCGATCATATCTGGACATTAGTAAGGCATGTGTTTTGGCAAACAATACCACGTGAAGGCTGAGCTGCCTGATCAGAGAGCCTCAGGCCTGTCTGAGCCTCAGGTTCAACGTGTCACAGAAGCCAAAGGCCAAAACCGGATTCTCTGCACTGTTAACAAATAACACAGCTTTGAAAACAACTGGTGTCCATGAGAAAGACTGTCTGTGAGATTAACTATTGGGGTGTTTTAAAAATTACTTTTCCCTACAGCTCTTTAAAGGAAGCCCGAGAAGTCAGCCAGGCTGCCTTGTGGTTTGGTGTCAGGCAGCTGTCTTGTGGTTTAACACTCAGGGTCCAGGCTTTGTGTAGCCCCCAGAGCTGCACCCCCACCCTAGGTGCGGAAGCTGAACTAAGAGGAAAGCGAAGGTGCTGCAGGCAGTAGGGACCCCCGAAACCTCAGTCACCTCCTCGCTCTTGCCTCTCCTAAGAAGGCACCCTGATCTGATGGCCAGTCTGAGCCCACCTTCCTGGAATTGAAGGGAATAAGCACAGGGCATCATTTTTTGGGGGTAAACATACCCAAAAAAGATAAACAAAATCAGAGATTTCCTCAACGCAGGAAGCCCAAGGAGAGTACCCGTCAGCCCTCCCTTGGCAGGAGGGTTGATGGAGGAGTTGCCCATCTGCTGGGGTAGGCCACCCCTGCTTGAGCAGGCAGCAGCACCCAGCTCTCCAGCACCCCAGGGACCCCACCCAGAGTGGTGTGCAGGCCTCGGACTCCACAAGTTAAGGGAAGAGAGAAACCAGAGTTCACGTTAGGGCTGTTCCCAGGAGTAAGGAGAATAGAATCCCTGCTACCAGGGACCCGGGATGTTTACTCTGGAAAAGAGAATATTCTGAGGTCAAAGAAAGCCTTCTTCCAATACGGGAAGTTCTGCGTAAGAAAGTTTTAACCTAACCTTTCCCCAAAGGAAAGAACAATGTCCAAGCATGTGGAAGGTTCTGGAAGATGACTCCTGATGCTGGATGAGGAAGATCTTTCCAGCAGTTGGTAACACCCAACCACGTGGTGGGCTCACCTGTAGATGAGGGGAACCAAGCAGGACAAAGAAACATTTCTGAGGAACTGATGTGTCAGACGGCGCTGTTCCGATGTCCTCTCAGGTCCTGATTTCCAGAGGGCCTGAAAGTGAAAGTGTTAGTCGCTCCGTCATGTCCAGTTCTTGGTGACCCCATGGACTGTAGCCCACCAGGCTCCTCTGTCTGTGGGATTCTCCAGGCAAGAATACGGGAGTGGGTAGCCGTTCCCTTCTCCAGGGGATTTTTGAGACCCAGGGATCGAACCCGGGTCTCCTGAATTGCAGGTGGATTCTGTATCGGCTGAGCCACCAGGGAAGCCCCCTGGATCAGGGTTGGTCTCCTATCATGTCTGCAGGTGGGCAGCCGGGCAGTGAGGAGGGGCGAGGCGCATGCAGGATGGGGTGGGGACAGTGGGGAGGGGGAAGGCGGGAGGGAGGGGTGAAGCACGTCTTGTGGGTGAGGCTGATGGCAGAGGCCATGGCGCTGGGGGGTCCCGAGTGGTCCCGCTCATGAGCTCTCTGACTCAGGCATAGTGACCAGCTTACAGGTTAGGAACCAGCCCAGAGACACGGGTGCTTGAGGGCAAGGGTGGGCATGGTCTGGAAGCGTGGACTCCCCTTCCGGGTCCTGCCTGGTCTGGTGCCATTACCCCTGCTCTTCACCTGGAGAATGCACAGCCCTCATCACCTTGAGACGACCTGCTTCCCATCTTCCTGGTCTCGGCTGGGCTCCAACTTACCTAGGGGGCACCACTGGCAGGAGGCCGCATGGCCCTTTTTCTCTCTATCAGGGGTCTACTGCCCACACGCTGGCTTGTCCCTGGGTAGGGCTCACACTCCTAAGTGCCCACGGCGCTCTGGTGGGGAGAGCTCAGAAGTCAGCCTGGGCGCACTTGGCCTTCCTGGGAGCTGTCAGAAAACAGCATCTGGGGACGTTGTTTATTTACATTACGAAGGAACTTCATAAAAGATCGAGAAATACTTTTGACACTCATGACAACGAATCATCTGATTATACGGATTAAGTGATCGTTCAGCATGGGATCGTATTAGCCTCGTGCCCCACTCCTGGGTGTGTAGGCACCCCCACAAAGGAATCGGTGGGTGCACAAGAGACTCAGGCGGTGAGTGGGGAGTTGCCCCATACCCTGTTCCCTCCCTCACCGTGTGTCTCCTGCTCAGGGCCTGTGTGGCTTTGCCATAGGGTCTGTCTGTCACCCCAGAGGATGGGTTTTATGGTGGCCGTGCTGTGGGCTTTGCTCCTGTGCCAGTCCTTCGATGGAAAAGTGTCAAATGACCAAGCTGTAAGTGATCTGAGGTCTTGCCTTCTCCTTATCTGGTCATTTACTGTAGGTAATTCACAACGAGTTTCAACATCTTTTCTCCGTGGCAAACAACGGTCTTTGGGCCTCTCACCTGGTGCCCTCTGGCTCATGGCATGAAGATCTGGTCTCTTGAAGTGGACTGTGTCAAACAGTCAAGTCCAGGGTGCAGGGGTTTGTACAGTTTCCTAGTCAGAGGCAGTCAGGACCACCTCTGGGTCTCTGGGAGTGGAGTCGAGTTTCAGGACCCTGGTCACTTTTGAATTCACCCATTCTCATGTTACTGGGCTTCCCTTGTTGTTCAGCTGGTAAAGAATCCGCCTGCAATGTGGGAGACCTAGGTTTGATCCCTGGGTTGGAAAGATCCCCTGGAGAAGGGAAAGGCTACACACTCCAGAATTGTGGCCTGGAGAATCCCATGGACAGTATAGTCCATAGGGTCGCAAAGAGTTGGATACGACTGAGTGACTTTCACTTCACTTCATGTCACTTCCAGCCAATGACAGAAGGCAGGGGAGATGTGGGGACAACCTTGCCTTGGGTCTGACTCATCCTTAATTGACTGGTTGACACTTAGGAAGTCTGTAAACTGCTCTGATCCTCAGTGTCTTCTTCTGTAAATCAGGGGGACTCACGTCCCCCCTGTGGAAACGATCTCCTTATTGCAGGAAAGACTTGGCTCCTCAGAGGCTGCCTGGAGCAGAGCACACACTCAGCACACTCGAGTGTCCTTCTTTCCTCCCCTCCTCCCCATCACGCTCTCTGCCACCTTCCAGTCCTCCTCTGGTTTCCGCCATCAGCACCTGGGGTGAGAAAAGAAGCTGGACGTGGAGGAGTAAGACCAAAGCCCCAGCTGGGCATGCTGGGCTCCTGGGAGAAACCATAGGCCTCTCTGGTCTCCCTGAGTCACCCTCGGCAATGCACAAACCTCGACTGTAGGATGGAGGGGTCCCCTCGGGGAAGTGGAGTCTTGTTCTGGTGGTTCTGGAGGCGAGAACCAGGCTAGCAGGGAGAGAACGTGTGGACAGGCATAGCGAAGATGGATCTGCTCATCAGTAGCGAGTGTCGGGCAGTGAGGTGGCAGCCTCCAAGGTCCACTGGCTGTGTGCTGAGGATCCTGTCAAGAGAGTCACAAGTTTAACAGCGGCGAGACGAAGCGACCGCCGGTCCCCGCTAGCTGTTCTCAGCTGGGGAACCACGTCCAGGGTGCTCAGCACCCTTGTTCAGAGGACAAGGTCACACTGCAGAACCGCAGACAGCAACTCTTAAAGCAGTACTTCATCTCATGGAGTTCTGCGATTATTTAACAGACCATGAGATCTGGGGCTAGCAGAAGACTACTTAAAAGAAAAGAGGAAGATGTCCATCGCGGCCATGATGAAGCTCCAAGTTCTCCCAGGGATTTAGAGAGAGCAGGCTTGCGTCGGGGCTTTGCATGGCGCTGGGCTGGGACCACTGGTATTTCTGGCCTGTTGCTTCTCCAGCACCCAGTCTGGGCCCATGTCACTCTCTGGGCCCAGAGGTGCCCGCCGGGTCTGCCTTCTCTCCAGCGTGCAGTGTGTCCTGGTGATTTTTTTATACGGATTGTTCAGGGTTTTTTTGTTGTGCTCAGTGGGAAGAAGAAGGCCATCTACTGCATTTTCCTGGAAATGGAAGTTCAAGGCATGTTTTTCTTGCTCAATACCACCTTATCTTTCTGCTGGTCGGCATCATTTTTCTGCCTTTTATGTTATTCATGGTTTTTTCATCTTTATTTGAAAAATCTCTCCGCCTCTGGAGATCTCCCGAGCAAAGAACTGGAACTCGTCTCCAGATTCAGGCAACTGACTGTGGCCTCATCTCCCTGGAAATCCTTCCCGTCATCTATTATCCAAGACAGATGCAGGATGAGCCATGGCCTCGCGGGGCTGGCGCTTTCAGTTCATGACAGTTTATTACCTCCGAAGCTGAGATCACGCACCACAGTCCACTCTTGCCCTTGGCCAGTTCGGGTACAGCCAGCAACTCAATCCAAGTCTCACTTGTTCTGTTTTCTTTTCTCCTTTGAATGGGCTTCCCTGGTGGCTCAGTGATAAAGAATCCACCTGCCAATGCAGGAGACATGGGTTCCATTCCTGGATCAGGAAAATCCCCTGGAGGAGGAAATGGCAACCCACTCCAGTACTCTTGCCTGGAAAAGTCCATGGACAGAGGAGGCCGGCAGGCTACCGTCCATGGGGTCCCAAAAGAGTCGGACAAGATTGAGTGACTGAGCATATCAATAGTCAGCGGGTAGAACTGCGTGCATCAGCTTTGTACTACAACTTTGTGCCAGAAATACTCCACCAGTTCTTGGTTCTATAGAGTCTGAATCCACTCACTTAAACAGGGGTCAGTGATGGCAGGAGCCCCACTCCCAGCCTGTCACCATCAAACAGAGCCCCTCCAGGAGCCCAACAGGACCCAGAGGAGGTAGACAGGGACCCCACAGTCACCCTAGTTCTTGCTTTGTTTTTACAAAAAAAAAATTAATTTTTGCAGTTGCTTTGAGGAGAAGGATTTCTATGAGTCACTGCTTTTAGACCCATGCTGTTCTAGCCACAGGAAAACAGACCCTAACAGAAGAAAAAGAAGAAAGTAAACAAGATTAGATTTCTGGTGTTGTAATAGGCAGATATATCAAGAAGCCACCTTCCTAAAGTGGCAGCTGCCCACCTCGGTGAGGATCCTTCCACCCTCACCCAGGAAAGATGTTTGCGTGCTTCCCTTGCCATTGGATGCAGCCAATGCCATCCTTAAGAGTACCCCCACACCAGTCACAGGCAGAAATAACAAATAAGACAAAAAGGCAGCAGAACAAGACCACCCCTGCCTGTGTCTCCACTTGACCTACACGTGGAGAGGACATATTATTCTTTCCTCACAATCGGGTCAAGCAGTTGCAGGGTTCAAAGGCAAGAATGTCAAATTGTCCTTCTTGAAAGAGCAGAGTGGGGAAATCCGGGAAAATCAAGACAAGCTGCCCCAGCAGGTGCGAGTATACGGGGTGTGGCTGGTTGCGGGAGTCCAGCGATCGAGTTCACCGACCCCCCGAACCCAGACAAGAACTCTGGCCGAGACTGTGATTCACACCGCACCCGAGGAGCACGGCCAAAATCCAGTTCTTTTCCCTGCAACACATTAGCGAAAAGGTCGGCTGTGTGGGTGAGATATGCATCTATTAATTTCCTGGACGCTCGGTTTACTAAGAGAAAGATTAACAGGGCTGTGATACGTGGAAGCGCTCGGATTTCTCCCTGTGGGGGACATAAGAAGGATCATTTGTGGGGCCGGGTGAGGGAGCGACCCACATACACGGGAGGGATGCGATAGTAAACACAGCATCTCGCCCTGGGATTCTTCGGGGGAGCAGCAGGGTTCAGGGGCCAGGGAAGCACCTGGCTGGGAGTTGGTCCCACCAGCAGAGGTCTGGACCAGAGGCTGGTCCCCTTTCTAAAGGACACTCACCCTTTGACTTTTGGTCAGGGTTTTGCTGAGCTGGCTGCAGCCTCGCTCAGTGCCGACGGAGCAGCGCAGGAAAGAACGTCGGGATCTCTCTGCCCGGAATCATGCCGACAGTGGACGACATCCTAGAGCACATAGGGGAATTCAACTTTTTCCAGAAACAAACGTTTTTCCTCTTCTGTCTGCTCTCGGCCGCCTTCACCCCCATCTACGTGGGCATCGTCTTCCTGGGCTTCACCCCGGACCACCGCTGCCGGAGCCCCGGGGTGGCGGAGCTGAGCCAGCGATGCGGCTGGAGCCTGGCCGAGGAGCTCAACTACACGGTGCCAGGCCTGGGGCCCGAGGGCCAGTGCCTCCGCTACGAGGTGGACTGGAACCAGAGCGCCCTCGGCTGCCTGGACCCGCTGGCCGGCCTGGCCACCAACGGCAGCCCCCTGCCCCTGGGCCCCTGCGAGCAGGGCTGGGTGTACGACACGCCCGGCTCCTCCATCGTGACCGAGGTAGGTGACCGTGGGACTTAAACGAGATGGAGAAAACAAACAGTGCTGCTTTCCTTAAGGAAGAACCTGGGGAAGCCCAGACGTGGAGTCAAAGATCTCATAAAATCCTCCTTTCCAACAAAAACATACAGCCTCTTACTTGTCTAGAGTGTGAGTTAGTTGAAACTTGAAATTATGACCATAATGATTTTAGTGTATGCAAGTCTCAGTATAAGAAATAAGCAAGAAAATATCAGAATTCCTGGAAATAATGCCAGGAAAGGGGAAATTTCCAAGCCTCAGGCTGAATTTCTGGAAGCCGTACCCACCATCTGCTCTCATACAGATGGACAGACAGCTGACAGCTCATAGAACTCACCTGATTAGTGCCTCACTGTGATACAATGTAGTTTTCTCTGAATGCTTACTTTTCTTCTCTTTAGTTTGTTCAAAGTGTATATGTCAAACCATTTGGGATTGGAGCTTTTGCTGTGGTACTATTAGTTTATTAAAAACCACACTTGACATTCCTACACTTGTCCTTCCCTGGTGGCTCAGAGGGTAGAGAATCTGCCTGCAGTGCAGGAGACCCGGGTTCGATTCCTAGTTTGGGAAGATCCCTTGGAGAAGGAAATGGCAACCCATGCCAGTATTCTTGCTTAGAGGATTCCATGAACAGAGGAGACTGGCAGGTTACAGTCCATGGAGTCGCAAAAAGTTGGACACAACTGACCAACTAACACTAACACACACACAGTTGACATACATCTGATCGTGAGGCCTCTTTTCCATAAAAAAGTAAAAAAACGGAGGCTTGCTGTTTAAAAAAAAATTTCTTTGGAGTAGAGCCAATTTACAATATTGTGTTAGTTTCAAGTGTGCAGCGAAGTAAATCACCTATATATACACATACATTCACTCTTCAGATTCTTTTCGCACGTAGACTATTACATAATATTGAGTAGAGTTCCCTGTGCTCTATAGTAGGTCCCTATTAGTTATCTGTTTTATATACAATAGTGAGACTTGATTTTATTGGAGGCAAAGTAAAATAGGGGGACAAGATTATTCTACAAAGAAAGCCAGGTGCTTGGCTTAACTTTAAAGGACCACTTGGACGACGTGAAGATACTCTGTCTGAACAGACATTTAAGTAGAAGAGCCTTTTCTAAGGATCTGAAGTGGTCTGACAGTTACATGAAATGTGAAGGATTGAAGATTTAACACCGTACAATTTTAAGAGGCCTTACAACTTGGCTCATCTCACTCATTCATACAGAGATGACGAAACTGAGGCCCAGGGCAGAGAAAAATTTTACCCTGGACACAGAGAAGGCCTTCCCAGGTGGCTCAGTGGTAAAGACTCTGCCTCCCAATGCAGGAGACACAGGGTATATGGGTTCAATCCCTGGGTCAGGAAGATCCTCTGGAGGAGGGAATGGCAACCCACTCCAGTATTCTTGCCTGGGAAATCCCACGGACAGAAGAGCCTGGTGGGCTACAGTGCATAGGGTTGCAAAGAGCTGGACACGGCTGAGCACGCAATGCATGCACAGAGAGAGAAAGTTAGTTTTAAGCCCTAGAAGCTGGATTTCCCAAGCTCCAGGCCAGCACCGGCGACTCCTACAACACTGCCTCTTGTTCCAAATGAGAGCAAAGGCCACAGTCATGAGCAAGTTGCTAATTCCCCTAATTTGAAGAGACACCAAACTGCCCGACTTCCTTGAGGCAACACTTATATCGTGTCCGCACACCTATCTGCTTCTGTGCGTTAAAATTAGGAAGAGGAATGGTTCGTGCATAAGTAATTACCTAATTTCAGCTGATTTCGCCAAAACAGAGTTTAACCTGATAACATACCACCAGGTAGAATGCTAAGCAGGCTGCGGGGCAAATCTTCAGGTTGTGTAAAGAAAATTAACACAAGCAAGAAAAGAGTTGGGTTATTGTCATCCAGCTACTCAGTGCAATACAAGGAGTGCCTCCCGCATCCCCTGGGCTGAGCTGTGTCTAACAGGACTTTGTTTTCCTTCCCTTCCAACTCGGAACCCCTGCGGCCCCTTGCAGTTTAACCTAGTGTGTGCCGACTCCTGGATGCTGGACCTGTTTCAGTCAGCGGTGAATGTAGGATTTTTTATCGGTTCTGTGAGTATCGGCTACATAGCAGACAGGTAGGTGTGCCACAGAAGTGGTGGAATTGAAACCGTCCAAGAAGAGCACCCGGCCCTGCTTGAATGCCCTCCTACCCCACAGCACACTGGCCACACTTCCCTGGATGGTCACAACAGTCTTAGATTTCTCCTGCCGCTCGGATAGCATTACTGCCGTCTGTATTTTCTCATTCTCAGGGGTCATCGAGGGAGGTTTCAGCATGCGGTAGCAGTGAGACAGAAGAGATGACAGATAAAAGATGACTGGATCCCTTTCGTAATCCCGATTCTTCTTTTGGCTTCATGCCATCCCCCTGGCCATCCACCTTCGGGGCCTCTTCCCTCTTCCCTCTCAAGTCCCCGAGCCAGGTAGAATTGTTCTTATCTGAGCCCGAGGGGGTGCAGGATTCCTGAATCCGGGCCGCAGAGCCAGATGTAATTGTTGGGTTGACCAAAAAGTTCCTTCGTGTTTTCCCTTACGCTCTTACAGAAAACTCTAAATGAACCTTTTGGTTAACCCAGTATATGTGTGGAAGGTACGATATAACGGTGAAAGGGAAGCAGCGTCTCCACGCTGACAGAGGTAAACATTCGATTCCATAATGTCGCGTCCCAAGAGATAGATGAAGGGAGACTTCTCCAGGTGGGACACATGGCCAGTGGTCCTCCCACCTGGGTCTGAATCTTCAGGAGCTTGTTTTCAGTGGCTCGTACCAATCCAGCTCTTCCTAGGTCTCTTATTTATCCATCGTTTTGTAATCCCACATTCATTGTGCTGCAAGTTCCTCATAACGTGCATCTTTACTCATTGATCTAATTGATCAGTGATCAATTAGACATTATTAGGAGTCCCCTAAAGGGAAAGGGAAAGGAGGGCTTCCCTAGTGGCTCAGGTGGTAGAGAATCTACCTGCAACGTAGGAGACCCAGGTTCAATCCCCGGGTCAGGAAACTCCCCTGGAGAAGGGCATGGCAACCCATTCCAGTATTCTTGCCTAGAGAATCCCATGGACAGAGGGGCCTGGCGGGCTACAGTCTATGGGATCACAAAGAGTTGGACATTACTGAGTGACTAACAAAGGGAAAGGAACAGAAAAGTAGGCTCTATACTTGATAAGCACCTTGGCTAATTTGGCCATCAGAGCTACAATATCAGCTGCTTACTGGGTGTGTTTTGTATGCCAGACAGTGTGTGCAACATTTTAAACAGTATCATCCTCTTAAATTGTTAGTCACCTAGTGAGATAGTGCTGCATAACTGAGCAATAAATATGTAGTCTCATAATTTATTATAAACTACACATGTTTAATTCTGAAATAAGTGGTAAATATGCTTGCTGCCTTCTCCAACTCTATCTTTGGTACAGATAAACCCAAACCTGTGAGCTTAATATGAAACGTAGGTAGAACATTTTGTCTGATGACACTGCGTTGTCTGTCTGGATTAAAACCAGCAAATGCATCAAAGATGAATAAGGCTGGCTGAATCAGTCACACCTCAGGGGCATCTGAACGTTCACGCCCAGGACTCCCTGTGGCAGCAGGCGGGAGGGGAGTGACAGAGGAGGCACTAAGTCTGAGGCAGCCCCGGGCCTGACACCACTTCTGTAACTGCCTGCACACCTCCTTTCAGAGGCTCTTCTTGGGACTCTGTGTGGCGAAGAGGCTGGTGAGGTGCAAGGGGAGGGCATTTGCTTTCACTAGTATTGCCACTGAACTGAGGGGGGTGGTTTGGAGATGAGACTTTAAGAAAGAAGAAGTACCCTAATGAGGGCGGTCCAGAGTCCACCCTGCTCCAGCGTGGGGCTGTCCGGGTCCCTGGCTCCTGGCTCCCTCCTCACCCCCACCTTCACTGGAAAGAGCAGACTCTAACCCTCAACTTGCCAGCAAGGAAATGAGCAAATAGGTGACTGAGCTTCACAGCTGGTTAAATAAATGAGTTAATTATTCGCATCCCACTCAGAGAGTAGGGAACGGGTTATAATTCTCTCCTGATGGTGCATTCCTGACTTACAAACCCCAGGCAATTATTCACCTTCTGAGATGATCTCATCGTTTTGTTCCCTTTGTTGAAATCTCCTCTGTAAAGCTAATTAGTCACCATTCTTCCCCCCACAAGCTGTGCACATCCCTCTATTTCTTTTCCTTAAACTGTCGGAAGTCTGGTTGGTTACTACCCCTTTCTCTTCTGCTGCGTGTGCAGGTAAGGGTATGTAATGAGATGACCGCCAGAGGGGTCCAGTGAGGACGCTTTATCTTTTGCTCACTCAACACCTATTTCTGAACAACTGTCAGGTTTTATACAATGGTGTAAGAATCTCATGGGAACCCATTGGATGCTACAGATTAAACAAAATAGATTGCTATAAGGAATTTTAAAAACATGACCTAACAGCTGAAGGGGTGAAGAGTCTTTTAAGAGCTGAAGTGTCTTTTAGGAGAAAGCCAGGAACACCAAGCAGACTTCCTGAGAGTCAGTTTTGCAAACAGAACGTGGGAGGGAGGGGGGATATATGCTAGAGAATTTGGAAATAAGCCTTTTGTAAGATGTCTCATTTGTTTCATCATTCAGACCTCCTAAAGAATGATTGTGAGAATCACCTGACACAAAAAAGCAATCAATCAGCAATTCCAGTTTTTTCACTCCAATGATCAGTAATTTAGTGTCAGGCTTGTAAGTGTTTTATTTTATTTTTTTATTTTTGACCATGAGATCTTAGTCCCCTAACCAGGGATCAAACCCATGCCCCTTGCTTTGGAAGGCAGAGTCTTAACCACTAGATTATCAGAGAAATCCCATCACAGTTATGAATGTTTAACAACTGACTCTCTGAAGGAGAAAGCCACAATTTGTAGGGTTTGCTGGTCTCCATGCTGTCAGTGCTCCCACGGTGGTCCATTTCAAGCTACCAAAGTGAGATCATGGAACACAGAGTTGGAGAAATATGCACCATCCGATGGCATTTCCACCATACAAATATAATAAAAATATGTAAAAGTAAAATAATTAGAAAGAGATGTTTTGCATATTTATTACACTAGTTTTTAACATAATTTATTTTAGAGTAAGTGTATACTTTCATTTTTCATAATGGTGCATTTAACACTCAGGTCACAAATTTTCTGAAAGTCTATCAGTCAGTTCTCGAGAGTCAGCACTACGTTGTTCAGATTTCATAATGGAACCAGATCCAAAGAGAATCAAAGTCCCAGTGGGTTGCAGTCAAGCTTATCCAACTCTGTGGAGTCTTCCAAAACAAGCTGTCCCCTACCTACTATGTGCCAGTCATTGTACTGGACGTCATGGTGTTATATCTCACTTAGGATCCTAACAGCCTTGAAGAGGAGAGTTATTATCCACAGTTTGCACAGGAGGAGACTGAGGCTCAGTGAAATGAAAGCAGTGCTTCCCAAATGTTAACATGCATGTCAACCACCTGAGGGGTTTGTTAGAATTACGATTCTGATCCAGTGGGTATGGTGTGGGCCTGAGAATCTGCCTTTCAAACCACCCGCTGGTGATACTCGTATCCCCAGGCCACAGTTGGAGTGGCAAGTAGCTAAAGGATTTATGAAGCCAGCGGTACTGGAGTCCACCCACTCTTTGATTTTCTCTCTTTCTTTCATTTAACCACTTAAGTGGTTCTGTTGTAGGAGGGCAGGAAGGTGGGGATGTCTCAAACCAGTCTCCTGAATCTCCAGAATTTCTTCCAGCCCTGCCTTACTGTTTTAATCACCTTGTGACCGTCTGTGAAATTGTTCCCTAGTGAACTGCATTCGTAGATTAGAGTTTCTGAAGGTTCCCACGCTCAAATGGTGAATGCCCCCTCTCATCAGCCATGGGATTTTGTTACCTCGGGGAGCACGATTGCGGTACTTTGTGGTCACCCAAGTCAACTTTGGAAGTTGAAGAAATCTCATTTGAACACGTTCTTATAAATTCTTTGAGGCTAAGTGAAGGGGGTTGGGTAGGAGAATGTGAAAAGAAAGGCTAAAACGTTGTGTTGAGTTGTGACTTTGGAAGGCTGTGGATAAAATGCTGAGGGGGTATAATTTTACAGTGGGGAACGGTAGACTGAGTATTCAAAAATGACGTAGTCAATGCAGAGTTTTAAGAAGTTTAGCAATTTACATTAATTCCCAATGAGACTGCTTGAGCTTTCAGTTTCAGATTTAAAGCATTAATAATATCCATAAGACAGCTCACAGGATAAGGCTCGGAATTTTATCTATAGCCCTTGAGAAAGAACTAAAGGTCTTGACTATGCTTAAGGATGACATGATTATTATTTAGTCTCCTTTGACTGCTTTCCTTTGTTTCTGCATTTCTCACTTCTCTGATTAAACTCACTCTTTGACTAAAGTTTTCTGTAGACAGGAGGCAGGCAGAGGACATGGTGGTGTGGGGTGGGGGCAAGAAGCATATGGTCCTGTTCTGTCTCAGTAAAGACAAGGCTGAGCCCAGGTTCCCACATTTTCCTCTACTCTGTGTACTGAGACACTCGCAGGTCCCCATAATAAAATGTATAGGAGCTCTCCTGCTAGGGGACTCCACGACAAAGGCCTATGGGACGGGAACACATGAGGTGCAGGCACAAACAACCGTTTCCATGGAGACACACAAACATCATGAAGTCCAAAGGCAGTGTCGAAAATGGACAGGGAAATCCACCGAACACTGAGTCTTGTTTTTTCCAAAGCAAAAGCTCCTGGGTGGGCAGTTGAGTCTGTTCGTGGAGAGGCCCAGCTCATGTGATGATGGAAGGCTTAGACAGGCCCTTGGGGCATTCAGGACCGGGGGCTTGAAGAATCTCCCCTCCCTGAGTACCCTCTGCAGTGTGGGGCTGAGAGATTCTGCAGCCCAGAAAGGGTCTCTCTGTTTATACACGGTGCCAACGGAACAGACCCGAAGTCAGAGATTCTCTTGGAAGGAGTTAGTCTGTACCTCTTGAATTTCCATGCTTCAGAGTTGACCTACTTTAGTTAGAGTTCCATAGCTTGCGTGAATTTTCTACAACCTTCATGAATCTAACCTGATGCCATTCTCTCTCTTCGTTTTCTCTTCACAGGTTTGGCCGTAAGCCCTGCTTCTTGATTACAATCCTCATAAACGCTTCATCTGGAGTGCTCATGGCCATCTCCCCAAACTACACATGGATGCTAATTTTTCGCTTGATCCAAGGACTGGTCAGCAAGGCAGGCTGGTTAATAGGCTACATCCTGAGTAAGAACACTTGTGATTGTAGCTGTGGAAACAAAGGTTTGGTGGCAAAATACAGTCAGTCTGGTGGGGGAAGCTACACAGAAAAGTAGACTCAGCTTCAAGACAATATTGAAAGATTTTTCTTTCTGTATCAAAAGAATTTCTAAAATCTTTTCAGTAAACTCATTCTACATTCCTCCTCGAAAGAAAACAATGAAACAGGAATGAGAGTAAATCGTGTGCCATCCAAATTCTTATACAATCCTTTAGGAGCTTTTGTTTTCTGTACCCTAGGGTGTTCCATAGAGAGAAAAATCTAGCATACCAGGCTCTTCTGATTGTTCTTCAGTCCCTAAGTCGTGTCTGACTCTTTGCGACCCCATTGACTGCAGCACACCAGGCTTCCCTGTCCTTCACCATCTCGCAGAGTTTGCTCAAACTTATGTCCATTGAGTTGGTGATGCCATCCAACCATCTCATCCTCTGTCGTCCCCTTCTCCTCTTGTTCTCAATCTTCCCCAGCATCAGGGTCTTTTCCATCAAGTTGGTTCTTCAAATCAGATGGCCAAAGAAATAGAGCTTCTGCTTCAGTCCTTCTGATGGATATTCAGAGTTGGTTTCCTTTAGGATTGACTGGTTTGAACCCCATGAACTTTAGTATCAGGCTCTACAGAGAGAACATTCAATGAGAAACACGCTCGATTTATAAGAGACTTTATTAGTTTGAGTACATCCACTCTAGCAAACCACAGTTTTCCTCAGATTGTATGCAAGGAAACTGAGGATACAAGCTCTGTGGTCAATCTCGGGTCCTCAGCAAGCTGCTTGTAGGACCAGGAATATCATTTACATCCTACTCATTAGGAGCCAGAGCTATGCTTAAGCTCCATGGATTATAGGAGAATATTTGCACTGTAACATCTTTAAAGTAATATTTAGAAGCATTACCACCACACTTAGATCTTGGGAATTCACTTCATCATTGCTTTTCTTTCGGATACATTCAAGTAGCATCCACACAAAGAGAAATGGACTCTGAAATTTAAATAATAATAATAAATCTCTTTGGAAGGAAGGTTATGGCCAAACTAGATAGCATATTTAAAAGCAGAGACATTACTTTGCCAACAAAAGTCCGTCTAGTCAAGGCTATGGTTTTTCCAGTGGTCATGTATGGATGTGAGAGTTGGATGGTGAAGAAAGCTGAGCGCCGAAGAATTGATGCTTTTGAACTGTGGTGTTGGAGAAGACTCTTGAGAGTCCCTTGGACTGCAAGGAGATCCAATCAATCCATCCTAAAAGAGATCAATCCTGGGTGTTCATTGGAAGGTCTGATGTTGAAGTTGAAACTCCAATACTTTGGCCACCTCATGCGAAGGGTTGATTCATTGGAAAAGACCCTAATGCTGGGTAGGATTGGGGGCGGGAGGAGAAGGGGACGACAGAGGATGAGATGGTTGGATGGCATCACCGACTCGATGGACATGGGTTTGGTTGGACTCCGGGAGCTGGTGATGGACAGAGAGGCCTGGCGTGCTGCAATTCATGGGGTCGCAGAGAGTCGGACACGACTGAGCGACTGAACTGAACTGAATAAATCTCTTATTTCACAAAAGAGAACTAGAATATCTGTGCTTAAAAATTGGCCCAGTAAAGGTAATTTGGAGGATTCTATGAGATGAAGAGGAGATGGTGCCTAATACTTTTAGGTGCCTGTCATGGTAGTCACCTGATCTATGTGAGGACAACAAAGAGATTAATGAATGTGGTTATTTGATGAGAAACTTGGTTTCTGAAGACATGACGTAGAAATACGTAGCATTTGAATTTAAATTTCAGCCTCCTCTCAGTAATTTCTCCTCCAGTCCCTCCGGTGTCCTTAGGGTGCCCTTGCCATGCACCCTTTTCTGCTTTTCTACTTGCTACCCCAAGACCTCATTCATGACCGCAATCACTTTGAAAGACAGATGTTTCCACTTATTAAGTATGTACACTATTTCATCTCTCTTTGTAAGTACTTTTGGATAGTTCACAGTACTTCATAGAAACAATTTCAGAGAACATTTCTATTTGGTTTACAAATAGCTGAAATCTTTAACATGATAACCAAACATTTAAAGCAAAACTCTGTGGCTCATGGGATAGCTGGCATGTCAATTCTAGAATGTCTGTGATATAAAAATGACTTTTTCCTAAATCCATGTACCATGGACTTCATACATCTGTCATGATGTATGGCATGGGATAAGGCAATAATTATACCACGTGCAGTGTTATGCCTTTAAACCAGCTCTTGGAGAATAAAAAACCTGATTCATAGTGTTTTCCAATTTCTAAGTTGTGAATACTCACACCATGACTGATTTTAAGGTACCAATGGGTTAAAAATCAGCTTTCAAAATTCCTAAAAATTTAAAAATTAGTTCCTGGCAGCCAGTACTAGCTGACTTCAGTCAACTTGGAAACCCACTCCTTAGGTTTTCAAGCCATTTGCACACATTAACAGGATGGCCAAGAAAATGTTTAACTCATGTAAGAGGACATGAGCTGTTATACTGAGCTATTCATTGACGTGAAAATCATCTATGCTCTAAATTCAATGCTTACTCCACATAATGTGGGATTATGAGATTTTACATTAATTACCACAACAGCAATAATCATAACAGAATAGGTCCCAAAGGACATTTAAAAGTTTTCTAAGAGCTGTATAGAAAATTCTAGAGCTTGGACTATGTTTTCGAGGTTGGCATTCTAGTTGTCCTATCATTGGATTTCCAGGTCACGGTCGTGCTGACCGGTGCTGACCCTTTGGGCTCTCTCCGCAGTTACAGAATTCGTCGGGCTGAACTACCGGAGGACAGTGGGGATTTTCTACCAAATGGCCTTCACGGTTGGACTCCTCGTGCTTGCTGGGGTGGCCTATGCGCTTCCGCACTGGAGGTGGCTTCAGTTCACCGTGACTCTGCCCAACTTCTGCTTCTTGCTCTATTACTGGTAAGCCCACGTGGAACAAAAAGGAAATAAACTGAAATATTACATTTAGCTAAAAAGGCTGTCTTCCCCAGTGCACATCGTTCCAACCTAAGATTTCCTTCACTCTTCTGTTTCTCGGGAAACCCAGGTCCGTGTTTCAGGGCTGAAAATGACAAGGTTCCACCTGTCTCCCCCTCTGGAAATCAAATGTTCTTTCACTTTGAACAGCGAGCTTTATGACTTGGATCTCACATTTTCACATTATTTATGTGGTTTTTAAAACTAGCTTCTAGTGGCTGTAATACCCTTTGAAGAGACTGACAATATTATTGTTCTTATTCTTTGTCTCCTCAGAAGAAACTTCAAGGTAGAGAAGGTGAAGGGTGACGCTGTTGTCACCACTTGCCCTATCAGGTCCGAAGCAGACATCCCCAATCAATCACAGCAGTTTTTATCCCAGATTAGGCCAACGTGCCACCCCAGTCAGACCATATCAATCAATCAGAGTTACCAGAGCAAGTGAAATGTCAGTCATTCCTGCCTAAGGGAACCATGAAAATAGCAGAAACTCTCAAAAAGTCCTAATGTGAGGTTACCTGGGATAAAGCAAGAAGAGAGCTGGATTATCAACCAAATCTCCTCCTACGCAAAAACCCACTTATTTAGTTCCTGGACTTATCTACCTGTTCTTCCCATGGGTGCCTTGTCTAAGGATTTAACATCTATACCCTTCCCAGGAAGCCTGTTTCTCCTCCAAAAGCCAGTAAAATTCTGAGGGTGATTCTTAGCTCCTTCCCTATATCCTTTCTACTCCCTTTATATCTCTGAATCCACCCTCCCCCCTTTTTTTTTCCTGTTCTCATTATTTATTGCCTGGATTTCTGGACAGATTCATAACTAGTCTCTTTGGCATCAGCTTTCCATCCTCTAGTCCATACTTCACATTGCATCGAAAAAATCCAGGTCCACCTCATTACTGTTCGGCTTAAATATTTTTCAATAGTCTTATTCTCCTCAGAATAAAGACCTAATGCTTTAGCATGACAGGAAAGGCCCACCTATTATCCAAGTTCTGACCATCTCTGAAGTACTTCTTGCCACTTCTACGCAATAGAGTCAAATTTAGTTTTCTTACAATTCCACAAGCCCCACAATAGAACTGTGTTTTCAAAAGATCACTCAAGATGAAGAGTAGAAAACAGGTGTTTGGGCTGTTTTGTTTTCTTCAGATAAATATTCAGAAGCAGAATTTCTGGATACTAGAGTAGTTCTATTTCTCACTTTTTTAAAGGACTCTCCATACCGTTCTCCATGGTGGCTGCACCAGTGTACATCCCCACCAGTAGTTCACCAGGACTCCCTTTTCCCCATATCCTTGCCAGTACTTGCTATTTCTTGTCTTTTGGATAGCAGCCACTCTGACAGGTTGAGGTGATATCTCAACTGTGGTTCTGATTTGCTTTTCCCTGGTGCTTAGTGATGTTGAGCATCTTTTCATGTCCTTAGTGGCCATCTTGTATATCTTCTTTGGAAAAATGTCTATTCCGATGCTCTGTTCATTTTTATTTATTTTTAAAACTAAGCAAAGATTTGGCTGTATTGCACCTTGGAGGCCGTGAGTGGACTTTCTCTAGGCGCAGTGAGTGGAAGCTGCTCTCTAGCTGTTGTACGCGGGCTTCTCACTGCGGTGGTGGTGTCTCTTGTTGTGGAGCACGGGCTCGAGGGCGCAGCCTCAGCCGTTGTGGCGCATGAGCTTAGTTGCTCCAAGGCATGTGGAATCTTCCCAGACCAGCGATTGAACCCGCGTCCCCTGCATTGGCAGGCGGATTCTTAGCCACTGGGGCAATCAGGGAAGTCCCACTCTGCTCATTTTTAAATCAAATTGTTTGGATTTTTGCTATCAGGTCGAATGAGCTCTTTATATATTTTGGATATCAATCCCTTATTCGATATATAGCTAGCAAGTATTCTCTCCCGTTCAGTAGGGTGTCTGTTCATTTTGTTGATGGTTTCCTTTATTGTGCAGTCTCCACACATTTTTACTTCCTCTGTAGATACAACCAAACCTTTCTATGTAAAGTCCTTCCCAGAAATTGACTTGTGACCACTGAGCAGGTGGGGGACCAAGTAGGATCTTCCCCTGTACTTACCAGCACTGATGACACTTTTTCTGTGCCCCAGGTGTATACCTGAGTCTCCTCGATGGCTGATCTCCCAGAACAAAAATGCTAAAGCCATGAAGATCATTAAGCATATTGCAAAGAAGAATGGAAAACCCTTGCCTGGATCTCTTCAGGTGAGCCAGTGGCTGAAGTAGCAAAGCAGAGAACTGTGAAAAGGAGGAAAACCATGCACTGTCTCCGCGGGGAGCCGAAGAAGGGGCCCACCTCCCATACACAGCAGGATGTTTCTGTTGTACTAAGATTCGTGGTTTCTGGTAGAATATTTTAAGCAGATGGAAAACATCAAAGGAAGCCAAAAGTCATTTGAAAGTCAAATGAGGAGCTTCTATCTTATTCATCTCTTGACTGTGTTGGCCCTCAGCCCCAGTACAGAAGGAAGAATCTTCAAACACAAATAATTTCTTAGAATTTTTAAAATTTTGATAGAAAATGATCCCAAAATATTTTAAGCACCCCCCTGCCTTCTTGAATAGAACAAATCAAAATGTCCATTTTCAGTGAACTTAGCGTTTCACCTTTAGTAGACCTCATCACCTTTATTTTATTTTTTTTTAATTTTTTTTTTTTAGTAGACCTCATCACCTTTAATTTAAAACTTTTCACCTGACAGGACCTGGTAAAGAGAAAATCAAGCTTACTAGGAATTTATATTGACATAATAGCAAGTCATTTCGGATGAGGCTCTAAGATGGGTGACCTGTACAAATCTGAGATTGACCTGACATTCACAGTGAGGGACTCAGAGGCCTTTTTCCTTCACTTCCTCTCTGGGTGCTTAGAGTACCTATTTTTTTTCTGCATGAACAACTGGCATAGCACTGATTCTTAGAATTCAGATCCTCTTGGAAACTGGCCAGGGAATAAAGCACCCGTGGGTCACTGTCTCCCCCATGGTCAGAGCTCATGTGAGGACGCTAAGTCCGGTCATTGCTGGTTCCCTGGAGGCTTCTTCCAACACCACCTTGTCTGGTCCAGCATCGACTGTGTCCTTCTAGAGTGGGCTTCTCAATTCTGTGCACAGGGTCACCGGGGGAACCTGTGAACATGCATTTCCCTTTGGCTGGGCTGGGGCCAGAGATCTTTCACTCTTTATTATTTTAATGTTTTATTTATTTCTTTGACTGCACCAGGTCTTAGTTGAGACATGCAGGATGTTCGATCTTCATTGCAGCATATGAGATTTGGCATGCGGGACCTGGTTCCCTGACCAGGGATCGAACCCAGGCCCCCTGCACTGAAGTCTTAGTCACTGGACCACCAGAGAAGTCCCCAGAGACCTTTCATTCTAACAAGCCCCAGGTGATGCCAATGCTGGTCTGAGTGCCAAGGTCCCAGAGCAGGCTTCTATTGGGCCGCACTCGGGTCTGGGTGTGCAGAGAAGGTGTGTCAATGCCCTCAGCCCTCAGAGTCGCTGGAGGACCTCAGTTTTACCCCATCACACTTGACCAACAGCATCCCTTAATCTATGTGCATGAGTTACCTCGCTTCTCTGTAGCCCAGTTTCCTCTTCTGTGAAATGTAATGAAAAACATAGAATCTAACTTGTAGGGTGGTTATATTGACTAAACAAGTTAATGTGTGTGAAGGGCTTAGCTAGCTCTGGACACATTAAAAGCATTCAGCAAGTCTAAGGTATTATGTTCCCTGGGTGACCCTGGGACACCATCATGAAATATACAAAACTGTTGCTATTGTTTCTATTCTCAGAGCCTCAGACCCAACGAGGAAGTTGGCGAGAAGTTGAATCCTTCTTTTCTTGACTTGGTCAGAACCCCTCAGATAAGGAAACACACTTTGATCTTGATGTACAACTGGTAAGGATTATTTTCCACTTTAAAATCTCTCCAAATTCTTTTAATCTCCATCAACCACATAGAGGGAGGGACCAAGAGTACCTTCAAAACATAGCTTAGGTCCAGTCAGCATCAATGGTGGATTGCAAGTGGGCTCATTTATAGTAGGTTGTCAAGAAATCATTTTTGTCATGCAGATGTTGAAACCAGCTTACAGACCCAACACATAGCCAACTACATTTCCAACCTTGGCTTTACCTTAAGAATCACCTGCGAGTTTATAAAATATCAAGGCCAGACTCCTCTCCCACAAAGACATGGATTTAATTGGTCAAGGCCAGGAACTAGGAACCAGTACTTTTAAAATCCTCCAGGTGATTCTAATATATAGCAAAACTGTGACTATTGGTATAGATTTTTTTTTAATTGGAGTATAGTTGATTTACAATATGTAGTTTCAGGTATACAGCACAATGATTGAGTCATATATATACATATATGTATATATGCTTCAAATTCTCTTCCCTTATAGAAGTTGTAGAAGTAGAAGTGTTAGTCGCTCAGTTGTGTCCGACTCTTTGTGATCCCATGGACTGTAGCCTGCCAGGCTCCTCTGTCCATGGAATCCTCCAGGCAAGAATACTGAAGTGGGCCGCCATTCCCTTCTCCAGGGGATCTTCCTGACCCAGGGATTGAACTTGAGTCTCCTGCATCGGCAGATACATCAGATTCTTTACCATCTGAGTCACCAGGGAAGCCCTTACAGGTTGTTACTAAATATTGATCGAGTCCCCTTTGCTATACAGTAGGTCCTTGTTGCATAGATTAATTGATATGAGTGTAAATCTCTATTGCAAGGCCTTTTCTTTTCCACCTGGAGAAAAGTAAATAAATAAACTTCTCAAACAAGACTACCCAACAGGTATAACCCCTGACTCCACATCCAGTAGCAAGTCTGACCATCCTCACTGCCTGCAGGCTGCTCCAGAGCCCTGGGCCTTGGGCTCCACACCAGCCTCTGTGCCGGGCAGCACGCTTTCCCTTCACTGAGCACCATCACTGGGATGACACAGCCAAATGATGCTTCACAGTCGCTGACAGAAGGGGACATCCCTGGTGGTCCACGCTCCCACTGCACAGAGCATGGGATCGATCCCTGGTCGGGGAACTAAGATCTTGAATGTCTTGCATGCCACATGGGACAGCTAAAAAATGAAAGAATATCCACAGTCACTGACAAAAGCTAAGCTCACCAGGGGTTAATTTAGCAACCTTCACAATATTGCATGAAAAATGCATTGGGGAAACTGGCCTCATTTTCCTCATATTTTCTATTGAACACTTGCAGTCAACAAAACCAGAAACATCATCTAAGTCTTGTTTGTGAATGGATAAACAACAGGGACCTACCATATAGCACAGGAAACTAGATTCAGTATCCTATTATCAACCATAATGGAAAAGAACATGAAAAAAAAAAGCATATGTGTATATAATTGAGCCACTTTGCTGTACAGCAGAGAACGGCATGACATTGTAAATCAACTATACTTCAGTTGTAAAAATTAATTAATTTTTAAAATGTTGTCTGTATCATGTCAGAAGATAAATCATCAAAAGTGGGGCTGCATCCATTTGGGAATTTGGTTCCCATTTGGTCTCCTGTGTTCCTAATGTTTGGATTAAGTAGTCATTAGAAGACCAGAAAGAGAAAAGATTAACAACCACTAATAACCTGAAACAATTCTGCTAAATAAACCCCTCCAGTAAGACATTTCTTCTCATCTTTCAATTTGGCCAGGGAATGTTAGCCTAATTCTTTCCCTTTCCAGATTCTGAGGTTACAGCCAGTCACCACAATGGGTCAGATGGTGTAAAAGCAATGGAATGGAGGAAAAAGCAGTAACAAGATGGCAAAGAAAGGTGTCCTACAGTCAACCTTTTGGTGACATCCTCCCAGTGCTTGTCTTGATCTGAGCTTTCCTCTTTGCTCAGGTTCACGAGCTCTGTTCTCTACCAGGGCCTCATCATGCACATGGGCCTTGCCGGGAGCAACATCTACCTGGACTTCTTCTACTCTGCCCTGGTTGAGTTCCCAGCTGCCTTCATCATCATCCTCACCATTGACCGCATAGGTCGCCGTTATCCATGGGCCATATCAAATATGGTGGCGGGGGCAGCCTGTCTAGCTTCGGCTTTTATCCCTGAGGGTAAGTGCCCGGCCAAGCTGGGGTCTTGTCTGCCAAGGCCCTGAGAAGAGGGAGAGGGAAGCACAGCCCTTTGATAGGAAGACCATTATTCAGCAATCAGTCAGTTTAGAAAGAATGAATGAAATATCTGGGACTTTCCTGAGTGAACGCATATGGCAACTCCAGCTGTAAGAGCCATGGCATCCTGTGATGGCCTGATGTGATATAATCACATCCTCTGGCTCTCTGAGTTGGGCTTCCCTGGTAGCTCAGATGGTAAAGCGTCTGCCTGTGATACAGGAGACCCGGGTTCAATCCCTGGGTCAGGAAGATCCCCTGGAGAAGGAGATGGCAACCCACTCCAGTACTCTTGCCTGGAAAATCCTACAGACAGAGGAGCCTGATAGGGCTACAGTCCATGGGGTCGCAAAGAGTCGGTGCTCTGATGTAATACAACAAGAGAGGCTAGGAGGACCCACGCCTCAGGCCATCCAGCTGGCCCAGCACAGAGAGCAGGCTGTTTCTTCTGGGTGACCTCTGTAGACCAAAGTTGGTGGAACTTTGGAAGCACGTGTCATTAACGACTGAGGTCTAAAGTGAAGAGCATGTTAGAACTGTGAGGCTAACACAAGCAGACGCAGGGGATTTTGCAGAACTGTCCTGAGTCTGCAGAAGCACCGACAGTGCACTCTCGGCCCATTCTGGGGGATGCCCTTTCTCCTCGCCCCTGCCCTGCGCCCCCGAGCTCCGTTTGGCGACCAGGGAGCCTGCGCAGCTCGTGTCAGCCATGTGCTTTGCCCTCAGATCTACACTGGCTGAGAGTCACGGCTGCTTGCCTGGGTAGAATGGGGATCACAGTGGCCTATGAGATGGTTTGCCTGGTCAACGCGGAACTGTACCCCACGTTCATCAGGTGAGTACATCTCCCTCAGCATGAGGAGGGCGGCTGGGACATCTGTTTACTAGTGAGAACGACCCCAGGTGCCAACAGAGGGCAACTCACCTTTTTAAAAAAATTTATTGATGTACAGTTGATTTACAGTGGCATGTCAATTTCTACCGTACAGCAAAATGATTCGGTTATACATATGTACATTCTTTTGCATATTCTTCTCCATTACTATTTATCACAAGGTAAATCTCGTTCCCTGTGCTATGCAGTAGGACCTTGTGGTTTATCCATCCTGTACAGAATAGTTTGCCTCTGCTAACCCTGAACTCCCAGTCCAGCTCTCTCACGCCTTCCCATGCTCCTTGGCAACCACAAGTCTATTATCTGTGTCTGCGAGTCTGTTTCTGTTTTGTAGATAAGTTCGTCTGTGTCATACTTTAGATTCCACATATCTGTGAGGTCATATGGCATTTGTCTTTCTCTTTCTGACTTCCCGCACTTCGTATCTCTAGGGAAGTCACCTTCCTTTTCGAGAGGATGAGACCATTTCAAGGCAGTAGGCAGGTCACATCTCACACTCCCAGGCTGGGGTGAAACACAGAACCCTTGTGGGCAGAACAGGAGCCATTGCATCGAGAGGGATGACCGAGTGGCCACAGGAAGAACAGCCCACCCAGGATGGCAGGGCAGAGCAAGGGGAGACGGTGATGAAAGTAAAAATCGAAAATTTGTCCCGCCCCCTATTAAACATCTTCGAGAAAGTTAATATAGAACAAGTACAACAGAACATGAATGGAATTATGTATCATTTCTGTGCATTGACAGTACCGTGAAGACTTTCAGCTCGCACACATTTTAATGACTGGGGGAGGTATTTAAGGCAGGGGTGGGAGATAACTACGGTCCTGTGCTAAGAAGAAGGAAACGTCTGTGCCCTGCGTTTCAGGAACCTGGGGGTCCTCGTCTGCTCCTCCATGTGTGACATTGGGGGCATCCTCACGCCCTTCCTGGTCTACAGGCTCACCGACATCTGGCACGAGCTCCCCCTGGTGGTTTTCGGTAAGAAATCCTCGGAGATGTCCCAAGGAAAACCTATCTTTTAGGGGTCTCCGTGTTTTTACCTCCAAACAAGTGCTCTCCTTGCAAGTAACTACTAAATATGACTAGTAATTGGTGCTACTATTAGTGTGGCAACACTAGTGTTACTAACAGTATTAGCAGCCGCTAACACTCCAGTCTGGGAACCCATGAGGACTCACGACCGTAGAGATGCAAAGTCAAGGGCGAGTGAGGTGGGGGTTTCCTTGAAGAAGACCCTCTCCCCTCACTGATATCTGCCTCTTTGTCCAGGAACTCATTCTTTCTATCTCCTCTATGCCTAGATATTGGAAAACACAAACTCTTCTCACTTCGCCAATTCAAAAGAGGCAGGTAAAATTTTGCAAAGGGCAGTTTCAACACCCAGGGGAAATAGACCAAGACTGAGAAAATGTAGGCTTCCCTGGCGGTCCAGTGATTAAGACTTGGTGCTCCGAATACAGGGGGCCCAGGTTCAATTCCTGATCAAGGAACTAGATCTCACATGCTGCAACTATAAGATCCTGCATGCTGCAATGAAGGCCCAGTGCAGCCAAATAAATAAATTTTTTAAAAAAGAAAGAAAATGCATTGGCATGACAGGAACACCTGTGGGGGTGCTGGCACCCCGTCCTCAGGTTCCTCAGTGATTCGATTGAAGGAGCAGAGGCACAATCCTGCCCGCCGACCCTGAAGGATGTATGGGTGCTGAGTCCACCCGTCCCAGACCAGCCTCAGGAGAGAAGGGGAGGGATTAACCTAATCATCACCACGTTCTGAACCCAAAGTCTGCAGACTGAGAGAGGAGCTGGGATCCTGGGAGGTTCCATTCACTCCTTATCCACTGCCTCTTCCCCCAGCGGCAGACAGAGGGACAGGTGCCCTCCTTCTGGGCATCCAGGCAGACACGGCTCCAGATCCACACATGTAACTTCACCCTCTCAGTAGGTCAGCCCCAGGGTCTCCACGCACCCACTCCTGTCTTCTTTAAGACTCATTAAAGAGTCTGAGTCTTTGTTTTAATTTGACAGAAATGGAACGCTTTCCCCAAGGGCACACAAGACTCAGTCTGGGGGAGGAAGGGAAAGACCCTCTCAGATGACAGCAAAGTGAAGTCTCTCAGTCGTGTCTGATTCTTTGCGACCCCATGGACTGTAGTCTACCAAGCTCCTCTGTCCATGGGATTTTCCAGGCAAGAATACTGGAGTGGGTTGTCATTTCCTTCATGAGCTCTTCCCGACCCAGGGATTGAACCTGGGCCTCCTGCATTGTAGGCAGACGCTTTACAGTCTGAGTCACCAGGGGGAGAGCAAATGGCTTTCCCCTAATCCTGCATGTTGTCACACACAAGTGTCTCTGCCCATTCCTTCTGCTCGAGGGATTTGTGAGGGCGGAAGTTTCCACTGCTGTAGATCTATCAGCAAAAACTCCAAAGCATTGATAGAACTCAACCTCAAAAGAGACCTGACGAATGTTTCCATGTTCCAACTTATTAACAACAAGATGGCCAAGTTGATAGAACATGAGGTCTTTATCCCGAGGTAGCCGTAGTGGCTGGCTTGGCTGGGAGCCACGGGCCCAGACTCCTTCCTGCCCTAGCATTGGCCAAGGGGCCTGACCCCAGGACCCCCTTTCCATCTTGGGAAGTGCCATCACACCTTCCGGTCTCTCCCTTATACTCCAACCTCGGCCACTCCCCTAGGCTGGCAGTGAGCAGTCCACGGGTCTGCGGGATATTTCTGGGTAGAAAATAGAATACTTCTTAGTGTCTATTTTATTTCTCTTAGTACCTTTTAACAACGACAACAACAAAATGTGAAGTCCAGACCCAGAGGAATTCCCCAGACCTAGACCTTCCTTTGGGCCCTGCCTGTCAATCAAAAAATAAAGGATTTTAACTGCATTTCAAATTTGAAGTAAGCAGAGTGTTAGTGGCTCAGTCATGTCCAACTCTTTGTGACCCCATGAACTGTAGCCCGACAGGCTGCTCTGCCCATGGGATTCTCCAGGCGAGAATACTGGAGTGGGTAGCCATTACTTTCTCCAGGGCATCTTCCTGACCCAGGGATCGAACCCGCGTCTCTTGTGTCTCCTGCACTGGCAGGCAGGTTCTTTACCACTAGCGCCACCTGGGAAGAAGACAATTCCCGATCTTATATTGCTGGTAGTTTCGTTCTCTCACCAGTCTTTAATAGCTAGCAGGAAGCAAAACTAACAGTTTTACACTTTTTCTTTCTCTTTTCACACATTAATGGCGTGCAAATTGTGCTCTAGAAATAATCAGAAATGGTCATCTAGAAGCCTGAAAACCAACACATGAATACATTGGAAAAGTTCATGCCATGGGTCAGGCACTTTTCTAAGCACCTAACAAATATGAACTCATTTCAGCCTCATAACAAGCATGTGAGGTGGAGACATCACTCCACATTCTGCAGGCGTGTCTGGAGTATCAGGAGACCATAGAACTCGGGGCTCTAAGATCAGTGCTCAAGGTGTCAGCACTTGGGGTGTCAGCACTCAGGGTGTCAGTACCCAGGTGCCCAGAGCCACAGCCAGTGCCCTGACCACTGCACACCGGAGACCTGTATTTTTACTTCAGTTTTAGGGGTGCAAAAAATAGAGTCCAGCAGGCATTTTTTTGAAACCCCAAACTAGTAAAGAACCCACATCCTACTTCTTGCATTCTATGATAGAAAATATATAAAGATGTACCCTGGTTCAATTCCTGGGTCGGGAAGAACCTCTGGAGAAGGGATAGGCTACCCACTCCAGTATTCATGGGCTTCCCTGGGGGCTCAGATGGTAAAGAATCTGCCTGCAATGCTGGAGACCTGGGTTCAACTCCTGGTTTGGGAAGATCCCCTGGAGGAGGGCACGGCAACCCACTCTGGGATTCTTGCCTGGAGAATCCCGTGGACAGAAGAGCCTGGTGGGCTATAGTCCCATGGGATCACAGAGAGTTGGACACAACTGAGTGACTAAGCACAGCACGGCACGTGTGTGTGTGTGTGTGTGTGTGTGTGTGTGTGTGTGTGTGTGTGTATTTTATGTATATATACGTATTTGTGTGTGTATATATAGTCTTTTTATGTATATTTAACTATATATATGTATAGATATATATAGTCTTTTTATGTATATACACACACATATATACATCTATATACATTAAAAGTCTCTATATAGATATATATACATAAAAATACATACATATATACATAAAATACAATAAACATACATAAAAAGACTATATATAAATGTATACATTTAAAAAGCTATATATATATTAAAAAGAATATATATATCTGAATCACTTTGTTGTATGCCTGAAATTAACACAACATTGTAGCTTAACTATACTTCAGTGAAATAAAAAATAAAAAGCAACAATAAATAAAAATAAAATAAAAGGCCTGGCTATACCATTTAATGCTATTATAAAGTAATATGTGATTCATTACTTTTATTTGCTGGTAATGATCCAAGTTTCTAATTCATTTTCATTATTGGCAGGGCTATATTCTTTCTTTTCTTAGCATTGTTTTTTTTCAGAGTTATTTTCTAACTCTAAAGTATCTTAATATCATGGCAATGTCCTCTAGCCTAGAATAACTTTGACTCAAAATGCGAAGTATTTCATTTCCCTATAAGGAATTGTAATTCAGCGGAGTTTGGAACCGGCAAAATATTTACGATGGGGAACAGGGCAGTCTGAGATGGCAAAGGAATCTGTAAGTATAGGAAATAATCAAAAAAAAATTTTTTTAAGAAACAAGGGGAGCTCTAATTACAGAAGCGGCATGCATCAACCCTGAATGCGATCTTTGTCTGTTTGGTTTTCAGCTGTGGTTGGCCTGGTTGCTGGAGGGCTAGTGTTGTTTCTCCCAGAAACCAAAGGGAAGACTTTGCCTGAGACCATTGAAGAAGTTGAGAACATGCAGAGGTAGGGAGCTGAGATTTCTTCATGAACTGTTCCATACATGTTTGGGGGAAACTCTGTAGCTGGCTGGAAAGAAAGATAAAATTGAATCTACTCCTCACACTGTACACTGAGCTCAATTCAAATGAAATCAAAGATTAAAATGTACCAACAAACAAACAGTAAAAGAGAATGAAGATATTATAGGAGAAGACCTTTACCCTTTCACAGTGAGGGGGACTTTTAAAATTTGACCAAAAATATCCAGGACCCATTAGGAAAAAAAGTTCGCCTTCATAAAAATTTAAAACTGTGTTGAAAAACTTCCATAAGCTAAAAAAGGACAAGCAAACTTATAGAAAATGTTTACTCCTCCATAAAGGGCTAATTTTCCCAATATATAAAGAGTACTAACAAATTCATAAGAAAAATCACTCACTAGAAAAAAACGGACAAAGGACTTCAACACATGATTTAGTGAAAAGAAGAAAAAAACAGCTCCAAAATATATTAATATGCCCAATCTCCTTCATAGTAAGAGAATTGTAAAGTAACACTGCACTATTATCCACTGGGATTGTCAAAGATCAAACTGCTTGAAAACACCCAGTGGACCCTTGAATAGCACAGCAGTGAGGGGTGTCAACCCCCTATGCAATCAAAATCCACTTACAACTTCCAATTCCCCCAAAACGTAACCACTAATAATCAGAAGCTTATGAATAACATAGGGCAGTTCAGACATATTTTGTATGTTGTATGTATCATACACTGTATTCTTACAGTAAAATAATCTATAGAAAAGAAAATGTTATTAAGAAAGTCATAAGGAAAATAAAATACATTTATAGTACTATACTGTGTTTTTCGGGCTTTTCAGGTGGCACTAGTGGTAAAGAACCTGCCTGCCAAAGCAGGAGACGTAAGAGATGCAGGTTCGATCCCCAGGTCTGGAAGATCCCCTGGAGGAGGGCATAGCAACCCACTCTGATATTCTTGCCTGGAGAATCCCATGGACAGATGAGCCTGGCAGGCTACAGTCCATAGCGTCACACAGAGTCAGATACGACTTGAAGCAACTTAGCACGCACACACCTTGTTTATCAATACTGTAAATTTACAAATTTACATCATCTGTTTATAAGACAGATCATCTATCAGCACCTACATTAACATTTTCTTATATGATGCAAAACACTGTAGGACTTCTCTGATGGCTCAGTGGTAAAGAACTGGCCTGCCAATGCAGGAAACATGTAAGATAATGTAATGCTTTGAAAGCAAAACTATAAAACAATAAGAAAAGGAATACATTATTCATTTTATATTAAATATCACTCACCTTATGCCTACGTAGGGATAGACTAAAGTCTGTGCGTGCATGCTCAGTCGCCTCAGTCATGTGTGACTCCACACATCCTATGGACTGTATCTCTCCAGATTTCTCTGTCCATGGGATTCTCCGGGCAGGAATACTGGAGTGGGTTGCCACGCCCTCCTCCAGGGCATCTTCCCGACCTAGGGATCAAACCAGCGTCTCCTGCATCTCCTGCCCCTGCAGGTGGATTCTTTACCACTGAGCCACCAGGGAAGCCCAGACTAATGCCTACATATTCTTTATGCATTCATGATGTACTTAACTTTTTCTTAGATTTTCCAAAATTTCTAGGCCACATGTTTCATCTGAGAGTTTTTCAAATTGCCACAAACTTCCAAAAATTTTTCAAATTTTTTGTTGAAAAAAATCCACATGTAAGTGGACACTTGTAGTTCAAACTTACGTTGTTCAAGGGTCAACTGTACTGTGTTGGTAAAAGGTGTGGAGAGACAGACAGTATCCTTAAAACCTTTCTGATGGGCAATATGACAATAGTATCAAAATTGTAAATGTGTGTACCTTTGTATACAGCAATTCCATACTTGTAGAAATTTATGTGTGTAAAATGGCATACATACAGGATTATTCACTAAAGCAATTTTTATGTATCAAAAGAGTGAGAACAACATAAATGTCGATCGATTGGGAGACCAGTTAGGTAAGTTATGGTATGTCATTCAGTGAAATACTCCATGGTCATTAAAAAGAATGAGGCATCTTGATATACACTGATAAGGAAATTCTCCCAGATGTATTATTAATGGGGAAAAAACACAAAACATAGAAAGGTATATAATCATTTGTGTACAAAGAGCAAAATACATGTATGTGAAACTTAAATATATATTAAACATATATATAAATTATATACACAATTTACTTTATCTCTGGAAGAACATGCATAACATTGATCGTCTATGGAATTAGATGGCTATGGGATATAAGTGAGAGGGAGACTCTTCAGTGCATACTTTTTGCAGTTTCTGAACACATACAATTCTATTTTAAAAGTAACCTTAAAAAATAAAAAATAGGGACTCCCCTCTTGGTCAGTACAGTGGATAAGAATCCGCCTGCCAGTGTAGGGGACACAGGTTCGATCCCTGGTCCAGGAGAATTCCACGTGCCACAGAGCAACTAAGCCTGTGGGCCGCAACTACTGAAGATGCACACTCTAGTGCCAATGAGCCACAACTACTGAGCCCCCACGCCCGAGAGCCAGGACACCGCACCCACCGAAGCCTGCATGGAGCAACTGCTGAAGCCCATGGGCCTGGAGCCTGTGCTCCACAAGGAAGCCATCTCAGTGAGAAGCCCCATGCACCACAACCAGAGAGTTGCCGTCGCTGGCCGCAAGTAGAGAAAGCCCAAGCACAGCAACAAAGACCCAGTGCAATCAAAAATAAATAAATAAGATAATTTTTAAAATCTCTACATACCATACAGAGAAACATATATGATACACTCCCCCATGGATCTGTTTATGTGATATGCTTAGCTATAACTGTTTGTTTTATCCATCGTCCATTTTTGGCCCACTGAAGCCGTGAACTGAGCTGAATTGTACCCAGGCTACAAACCCTTCACATTTCACATATTCAGTACTTGGCCAAAGGTCACAGCAGAATCACAGGGGTAGGAGGCTTTTCCTAGAATTTAGAAGAGGCTTTGAATTCAGCCAGAGGTCATACACCAGCAGTTCATGAGACACCGGGGTCTCAAGAGCTTTGCCTGGCCCACATAATTTTTTAAGTGGGACATTCCACATAAACTGAATTTCCAGAATCTGTTTTTTTTTATATCAGAGAATTGGGTAACAGTGAGCAGGCAATTTTTTCCTGTTGACAGTTTGGACGAGCTGAGTGGTGATAGCTCAGCTCCTTGAAGGGCATGCCTGCTGGAGCCAGCCACAGGCCCTCCTTCCCTACACTTGGTGCCTAGGACACTCCTGTTTTCCATCTGGTGGGTGTGGACCTTTGAATTTGAGATCCTTGATCTTGATCAACCAGCCCCCATAGACCTTGTCCAGTGCATCTTCCCATGCACATGAGTGCCTCTCCTGGAGGACAGAAATTCTACATCGTTTATGCTCGTATCCCTAGAGCTAAGCATAGTCCCTGCACACAAAGAACAGGTGCTCGCCAAATATTTGTGGAATATATGCAGAGCTCCTTCTACAGCATCCCTATGTGAGGTACCCCTAGGTTTTCCCCTGCCAGTTCCAGTGTCAGCAAGGCAATAACATGTGATGGTGAGGAACAGGCCAGGTCTGATGCCAAAACCCAGCCTCTGTGCACTGACTCTGAATTGAATCTCAGAGACAGAGTTTCGGAGTAAAGTAGAAAAGAATAGCTTTTTTGCAGGTGCCAAGCGAAGAGTCCAGGGCAGCTAGTGCTTACAAGACCCAACCTTCCTGAAGATTTTCAAGGAAAGGTTTATAAGACAAGGTGAGGGAACGGCATTATGGGGCGTATGACCATCTCATGGACATTCTTCTGACTGGTTGGTGGTGAGGTACTTGGGAGTCAGCATCATCAACCTTCTGGTTCCAACAAGTCTGGGGTCTAGTGTTTATGATCAGTATAGGTAGTTTCTTCCATCTGGTGGGGTTTCAGAATCTGGAAAACAGCTCAAAGGACACGGCCCAGAATATTATTTGTAGCCTTTGAAGAGGAACTAAAGGTCCTTGACTTTATTTAATGGTTAAAGTATTATTTTGTCTTGCTTAGCTGTTTTTCTTTTTTTCTACATTTTCTCACTTCTCTGATTAAATTTATTCTTTTTCTAAAGTTCTTCTACAGACAAAGGCAGGTGGAGGTCATGGGTGGGTGTTTATTCTGGAAAAGCTTCATCAGGTCCTGCTGGGTTATGGGTCCTCATATTTCCTATCATGTTATCTTCACTCCACTAGGGCTCAGTTTTTCATCTGTCAATGGAACAAGAGTTCTTATTCATTGAATTTTTGTAATGATTAAATGGGACTTCCCTGATGGCTCAGCAGGTAAAAAATCCACGTGCAACACAGGAGATGTGGGTTTGATCTCTGGGTCGGGAAGACCGCCTGGAGAAGGAAATGGCAACCCACTCCAGTATTCTTGCCTAAATCACGTGGGCAGAGGATCCTCGTGGGTGGATAATGCCTGTAAAGTGCCTGGCTCTTAGTAAACGTTCAATAACCACCAAGACTATTCATAGAAGTTTTCACAGCTGTTTTACAAAACAATAAAAGAGGTACCCAGATAGTTTATTGGAAATCAGATTTTTAAATATTCGCTGAATGGTTTTGAGACAGGGAAATGCAGCTCAGTGATACAGCCATATGCCTGTGCTTGAAAGAATTTTCCATTTTTATCAGACTGGTTCAAAGTAGGCTAAAGAGATATTTTGCAATATTATTTCTATTGTTATTTTATATTCTTGCTAACTATGCCATCTGCAAATACATCTATGAAGATTTGCACTTCTCTATCCTCTGTATTGTGTAACCCAGTTCACCTTTCAAAGACAGAAGAGAGATCAGTAAGGTTCAGAGCATGACAGGAGGAGCATGTGAGAAGACGGGGACTGAAGCCGACTTGGGTGGAGGCTCCCGTGCAGAGAAAGATGAGGAGGGGCCAGCTGGTGGGAGGCAGAGGCACCCAGGAGAGGGGGCAGCTGTAGTTGGCACCTGGGGTCAGGCAGGCTTCTCGCTAGGACTGGAGAGCCGACCCAGACAGAGTGTCCCAGGCACTGAGTGAGCGCCAGCAAGACCAGGGAGGACAGGAGTCCCACCAGCACTCACGTTATTCAGTCCCTGAGCCCATCCTAGGTGCAGAGAGCCTTCTGACTTACTAACGTACGCCTATTTCACCCCTTCAGCCTGTTTCCTTTCCTGTAAAACTGAGCCACAATAGCTTACATGTCCTGAGAGCTTTCATCTAATGCTTTTCAAGACCTTCTCCTGTATCACCTCATTTAATCCTTGCAACAACCCTAGGCAGTAGGTAGTATCATTAACCCCATTTGATGACAGAATAAAAAAAGAGATTTGCCCAAAGTCAGTAAGGAACAAAGCCAAGGTTTTAATCCTAGCAGCCCAAGACCAGGGTTCATGGACACACCTCACTCCAGAGGGCTGAGTTCACAAGAGGGATGAGGCATGCAAGGTGCCCTGTGCAGGGCTGCCTTCAGCTACCAGCAACCTGGCTGTTCCTGCTGCTGTTGCTACTGCTGTTGTTGTTGCTGCTTTTGCTGCTATTGTTGTTGCAGCAATAGTAGTTTTTGCTGCTGCTGTTGTTGCTGCTGTTGCTGCTGTTATTTCTGTTGTTGCTGTTGTTACTGCTATTGCTGTTATTGTTGCTGTTCCTGCTGCTGCCGCTGTAGTTGTTGCTTCTGTTTCTGTTGCTGCTGCTGTTGTTGCTGCAGCTATTTTTGCTGCTATTGCTGTTGCTGCTATTGCTGTTGTTGCTGTTGTTTCTGTTACTGTTGCTGTTCTTGCTGCTGCTGTTTTTGTCGCTGCTGTTGCTGTTCTTGCTGTTGCTGCTGCTGCTGCTGTTGTTGCTACTGCTACCATTGCTGTTCTTCTGTTGGTGGTGTTGCTGCTGCTGTTGTTGCTGCTATTGTTGTTACTGCTGTTGCTGTTGTTCCTGCTGTTGTTGCTGTTGCTCCTATTGTTGCTGTTGCTGCTATTGTTGTTACTGCTGTTGCTGTTGTTGTTGCTTCTGTTGCTGTTGTTGCTGCTGCTGCTGTTGTTGCTGCTGCTGCTGCTGTTGTTGTTATTGCGATTGCTGTTGCTATTTTTGCTGCTATTGTTTCTGTTACTGCTGCTGTTGCTGCTACTGTTGTTGTTGCTGCTTCTGTTGTTACTGCTTTTGTTGCTGCTGTTGCTATTGTTGTTGCTGTTACTGCTGTTGCTGTTGTTGCTGCTATTGTTGCTGTTACTGCTGTTGTTGTTGCTGTTGCTGTTGTTACTGCTGTTGTTGCTGCTGCTGTTGCTGTTCCTATTGTTGCTGCTATTGCTGTTGTTGCTGTTACTGCTGTTGCTGTTACTGCTATTACTGTTGCTGTTGTTGCTGCTATTGTTGTTGCTACTGTTGCTGTTGTTTCTGTTGTTGCTGCTATTGCTGCTGTTATTGTTGTTGCTGCCGTCATTGCTACTGCTGTTACTGTTGCTGTTGTTGCTGCTGTTATTGCTGTTACTGCTGTTGTTGCTGCTGTTTCTGTTGCTACTGCTGTTGCTGTTGCTGCTATTGATGATGTTGTTGCTGTTACTGCTGTTGTTGCTGCTGTTGCTTCTGTTGCTGTTGCAACTATCATTTTTGTTGTTGCCACTGTTGACAGGGATGCCTTTGGAGCTTGGTTGTTGAGCTTGGGCCCCTGTGTCTGGAGTCTGAGAGGACTCCAGAACACCTAGATTCAGGAGAGCTTCTGCTCCTCTCTATATCTCAGATGGATCCAGAGACAGAGGCAAGACTAAGCCCCACCAGGTGGGGGGCATTCTATGAGAAGTTGGGGTCCCCAGGAGCAGCCCCAACCTGGATTTCAGTATTATAAACACAAACATGCCAAGAGGGTGTGGCTGGGAACAGCAAAGTGAAGAAAGCAGCATTTTTACATGAATATCAGCAGGATCCTCGTATTCATAAAGACAAGATGACTAAGAAAAGTTGCAATTTGAAAAATTTTTGAATTAATTTTTATTTGCTCCTTACTTTTACTGAAAAGTCAATAATCTTTGGTAAAAATTGTTTTTCAAGTCCTATTTGTAGAACAGATGATAACAGTGTCTATATTTTGCATTCATCACTTATAAGTGATAGAAAATTAAATTTAGACGTTTACCATGTTCTCTATTACAGAGAGAAGTGAAACACCTTAAATAAAGAATGTGGGCCAGTCCCACTCCTAGGAGAGCATTTTAGGAATGACTCCATCCACATTAGCTACTCACGATGCTCTGTCCATTTTCCTTCTGAGCACCACCACAAGGAACGCTTGGCAAGACTGATCCTAGACAAAGCTTATACTCATTTGTTGCTCCATTTTTCTATTATCCACTTTATCTTGGTTTTCAGCTCCTCGTGATCTCTTTCTCCTCTCTCCTTTTTTTTTTTTCATTGTTGCAGGTCAAGAAAAAACAAAGAAAAGATGATTTACGTTGAAGTCAAGAAGCTAGACACTCCACTGAATTAAGAAGAGAGAGCTGCTCTAGTTTGCTTTGACAAAAGCAAGGCAAGAATCAGAGATTTCTGCTCTCATCACAAAGCCTATACCTGTCAACCTTATTTCTATTTGGACACTATTAACCCTGATCTATAACCAAATGGAGTCTGTTGTACTGCTGTATGAAAACTGCCTCTAGGATGAGGTCTTGCAATCTTCCCTTGCTTGAGCACTTCCAATGACCTCATCTTACATAGGTACCTTAAGAGGGGATGCCAGCACTCCTCTGGACCAGATATTTCCACAGTAGATTCTAGAATATCTCAAGGGAAAAGCAAAAAGTCTGTCTAGGAAAGAAATAGCTTACACATAAAAAGAATGTCAAGATTTTATAATTTAAATCAGCAGAAATCTGGCTACAAGTTTAGGAATGAATCATAAAGATACAAGGCCCAGGAGGATGAAACATAATAATGAGTCAGGTAAGATTTACTGATATGAGTGCTCTGACCCAAGGTTCTAGATTTAATGTGCTGGCTGGAACATCTAGCATCAGCTCCAACAGTCAGCAGAACAACAACATGAGAAAAAATATGAGTATATTTCCATAATTTGAAATAAGGGGGACTTCTTAGGCAAAAGCATAATCCAAGAGACATAAAGTGAGTGAGTGATTGATTAATGGGACTACACAAAACAAGCCTAAATTAAATGAGGCTAGCTGTTTAACACACCCCAAAAGTAAATTTAATGGATGAGTGACAGATTTGGGGAAATATTTGCCACATATAAAATATTAAAGGGCTAATATCCAAAAGAAATAAAAAGCTACTAAAAATCAATAAAGAAATGATAATCCTTTAGATAGACCATAGGGAAAAAATGGTTCAAGAATACAAAGCTATTTAGACAAATAGCTTTAAAAAATGGTTAGGTTTTTTATATATATATCCTCACTGTTAGGGAAATAATAATGAAATATTTTTCACTCTTCAGATTCATTAATAAAATTAATAAAAAAATAAAATTGAAAATATCAAGTATGGATGAGGATATGAAAAAACTTCCATGCATTGCTGGCATGCATGAGTTGATTGATATAGTCTTTAGAAAGCAGCGTGGCAGTGTCCGTGCACATATTAGAAATGTGCACATCTGGACCCAACAATTTCACCACTAGGTATCTATTTTTGAGAAACATCTCAGAGGTATTCATTGTATCATTTGTTGATGAGAGCAAAAATTGGAAATAACCAAAGTCCTTATATGTGAGGAATACTTAAACTATGGTATATCAACTCATCAGTTAAAAAAGAGTGAAAATGATATATAACTACTCCGTATAAAGAACTTCATGATGAAGGGCTAAGGTGAATTTTGGAATAAGGATGTAGAAATAATAGGATGTGTATCTAACTAATGATCTAGGGGGAAGAGGAATGGGACTGGGCAGTGCACAAGGAACGATTAGAAAGATTTTGCTTTTTCTGCAATTCTTGCATTTTTATGTTTTCATGTGCAGATCTGTGGCATGTTCATGCTGTTTTAAAAAATAAATGATTAACTGGGAAATAGTTTGATTGGTTCTTTAAAAACTAAAATGTACTTACAATATCACTCAGCAATTGCCCTCCTGGGTATTTATCCCAGAGAAAGGAAAACATACATCCACACAAAATTGCATACACAATTGCTCATAGCAGTTTTTGTCTCTAATTAAACAAAATCTGGAAATAATCAAAATGCCCCTCATACCAAGGAACACTCCTCAACAAGTAAAAGGAACAAATCAACAAGACACAGACAACTCGAATGGATCTCAAGGGTGGGTGATAGGCTAAGTGATAAAGGCCGATCTCCAAAGGTCACTCATGAAAGGAAAAACTACTGAGATGGAAAACAGATCAGTAGTTAATTATGGTAATGGTTACATAAATCTACACGTGTGATAAAATGACATGGATCTATATTCACGTAGTGCACCAATGTCAGTTTCCTGGTTTTGATATTTTCTATAATTATGTGAAATGGAAGCATTGGGGAACACCAGGTGAAGGGGACCCAGAATCTCTCTGGATTATCTTTGTAAATTCCTGTGAATCTAGTTATTTCAAAATAGAAGATTAAAAGCAGTATTTTAAAAATGAAATGCTTTGGGGACCCAGAAGAGGCCACTTTTCTGTAACAATATTTCTTAAAGTTAATGGTCAAGATGTCTTTGACATCCGAAGGAAACTACGGTTCCTCTGCCAGAAAAGTGCATACCCAAAATTTGCATATGCTTTCACAGGCTGTACCAGTCCCTCACTCAATTAAGAACTCTTGCTGTTGACACAAGTTTCAGTCCACAAACCAAATCCAGCCTGCTGCCTGTTTTTAAATAAAGTTTTATTGACATACAGCCACACTCATTGACTGCTATATTGTCTAAGGCAACTTTGCAGCCACTGCAGCAGAGTGAGTGACTGCTGCAAAGATTCTTTGATGCACAAACCTTAAAATATTTGCTATCTAGCCCTTTATGGGGCTTACCTGATAGCTCAGCTGGTAAAGAATCCACCTGCAATGTAAGAGACCCCAGTTCAATTCCTGGGTCCAGAAGATCCCCTAGAGAAGGGATAGGCTGCCCACACCAGTATTCACGGGCTTCCCTGGTGGCTCAGATGGTAAAGAATCTGCCTGCAATGTGGGAGACCTGGGTTCGATCCCTGGGTTGGGAAGATCCCCTGGAGGAGGGCATGGCAACCCACTCCAGTATTCTTGCCTGGAGAATCCCCGTGGACAGAGGAGCCTGGTGGGCTACAGTTCATGGGGTTGCAAAGAGTCGGACATGACTGAGTGAAGTACAGCACAGCAGACCTTTATGGAAAAAGTTTGCTGACCCCTGGGTAGAATCCCACCTCTGTAAACTGAAAGAAATGTTGGAATAAAAAAAACAATAAAAGCACAGAGAAGGCAATACTATTAACATTCTAAAGTCTGCATTCTTTCTTCTGTGTGCCTGGAACGCAGCATTAGTTGTGTAGGCAAACGGGCAAGAAGTCAGGTAAGAAGGTGGCAGTTTGGAAAGAAGAAGAGCTCACATTACGCCAGCACGTTTGTGCACATGGCCCCCTTGCGGCTTTCTCCCTGTGCCCTGAGGTGGGTTGGGCTGCCCAGCGGCCTCGGGGCGTGTTCTGGGTGTGGTGGTTCCCGAAAGCCCCAGCACTCTTGAGGAAAAGAACTAGGTGGGCCAGGCCGATTCGGGTGGCCATGTAAACTGGGAGGGGCGGCTTGGGAGGGGAAGAGTCAGGGACCACTCTCTCCACGTTGTAAGATGTGCTCAGTAGAAGCCCCATTACCTAAAAAGTCCCATTCATCAAAGACTATTATTTTCATTTAACCTAAAACAAAAAGAATGTATTTCTATTTCTTCAGTGAAGGAAGGAACATCTTTTCTCCAAGTATATGCTTCCTGTTAGGGATTCTTCGGCTTTTTCTGGCATAAACCACGTTCCTAATGCATTGTTCATCATTTGCAATTTGGGTCTCTTTAAAGTAGAACCAGAACTCAAAACACTTTGAAACAACCTGGATCCAAAATTCCAGATTTTTACCATACTTTTTTCTTTAATATTTGACTTGTCCACATTTGCATGACATTTTTAGTGACTCACTCTATTGAATATCAAGAAAGCATTTAATTCAGGGGTCCCCAACCCCCAGGCCGCAGACTGTATCCTGTTAGAAAGTGGGAGGCACAGCAGGAGGTGAGCATTGGGTAGGCAAAACCCAAACCATAACCCCACCCAGGCCAGTGGCAATATCGTCTTCCATGAAACCAGTCCCTGGTGCCTAAATGTAGGGGACTGCTGATTTAATTTACTTTAATTGAATTGTGTATTAAAAATGCATTTTTATCTTTCTATTTCATCAGATTACATGATGTCATCAAATTAGGTAATCATAATATCGAGTTCAAAGAGAAAAAACAGATTTAGGAGCAAATCTAACTGATCCCTGGCCCTCCTGTAACTCAGCTAAGAAACACGGATGGGTGGTCACATTAGAACGTGGCCACCTAGCCGAGCTGAGGGTTCACCAGCTGGTTTTGCTACCCAACGCAAGCCCATGTGCCGGACACACAGCGAGGCCAAACAAACTTAAATGTCACAGTTAGGAGCAGAGAAAGGTTAATTGCAAACCCCAGAATCATTCAAGGAGAATGCATGTCTTGTGCCCCCAAAACCCATCAACTCCCTGAAGGAGTTCAGCAAAGCATTTTTAAAGATGGGCGTGGGAAGGATGGCAGGGTTTGTGATCAGTTCCTGCATAGTTTCTGACTGGCTGATGGGGAGGTAACAGGGCAGTGTCACAGGGATAAACATGATCAGTCCTTAGGCTCCAGTAGATCTGGGGGCTACGGTGCTTGGGATCATCAATAGTTAATTTCTTCCCTTTGATGGTAGTATTTAGCATCTGAAAAACTCAGGAAGTAAGCATGAGATACCTGCTCTGGGCTTCAGGGAGGAGCTACAGCAGAGGATGTGGGGGAGGGGTCTGCCCAAGGAAGGTCCCATGGGGTTCTGCTCTGCTACAAGTTCACAGAGAGGAGATGTGCCCATCAGGGTTCCCCAGAGAAAAGAGAACCAATGCACGATGTACATATACACATACCTGAAAGGAAACTTTGGCTTACATGGTTGTGAAGGCTGAGAAGTCCCACGATCTACTGTCTACAAGCCAGAGACCCAGGGAAGCCAGCTGTAAAGAAGGGGAGCCGATGCTGTAACTCCCAGTCCCACCTAGGGCAGAAGACAGATGCCCCGCTCACAGCAGGCAGGACGGGAGGATGGCAGGCAGGGACAACACTCCCTCCTCTCCTTCTCGTTCTGCTCAGTCCACGGATTGGACGATGCCCACCCAGGTTGTTGGCAGTGGGAGGCATCCACTTTTGCTGAGTCTGCCACTTCCAATGCCGATCTCATCCTGAAACACCCTCACAGACACACTCAGGCATCCTGCTTCATCGGGACACAGAATTCACATTCACGGAGAGGTTGCTCTGTAAACCAGTTGACTGGAGGCTGGTCTCAAGAGCCCCTTCTAAGCCCAATGCCGCTATGTTAAGCAAAACATAGAATTCCCCTTGCTTCTCTCATGCAAGCTTGACAAATAGGACAATATGTCTAAAACACTAGGACCCTGATCAAACCCCAAGAGTAAAGCTGTCTTCCCTTTTCCCCTGTTTGGCAGGTCTTAGCACAATATCCTTGGTTAACCAGAACTCTGAAGCTGTGAACTTGGGTGACCCCCATAGAGGTTCTGAAATCAAAACTGACTTGGCAAAGACTTCTTTCCCAAAACAGTCTGACTGTACATTTGCACCATCAGGCAAGTGGGTCTTGGGCTCAGGTTCACTTTCAGATGTCTCCAGCAACAATTTCTTTGAGGCAGGAAGATGTGGAGTGAGACGGGACCACATCCGTCACTCTCCAGCTGCTGTAATGTGGGGGGTTGTGTGATTTCAATGTGCCCTCACTCTGCATTTCTCTGCCTAGACCCCAGCGCATCTTGCCCCAGGAGTGTTTGCCCTCAAGCATAAAGCACCCAAGGACAACACCTTGATCACGACTGGTCCTGGCAAAACTGAGGCATCTGTGTTCCAGGTTCCCTTGTTCCCGAGCTGCCTCTCCTCCCTCCCCACACCCACCCTCCCTGGCCACACCAGGGCCCTTTGACACCAATGGCTCAGCAGGTAAAGAATCTGCCTGCAATCCAAGAGACACAGGTCCGATCCCCGGATCAGGAAGATCCCCTGGAGGAGGAAACGGCAACCGACTCCAGTATTCTTGCCTGAAAAATTCCATGGACAGAGTGGCCTAGAGGGCTACAATCCATGGGATCACAAAAGAGTCGGACGTGACTTAGCGACTAAGCAAGCAAGCCAATCTCCCCTCTGGCCACTCATCAAAAAAGACCCACTCCATGTTCCCAGAAACTTAGGGCTCAGCTGGGGAGTGACCTGTGGGGCAGAGGGTGTTAATTCTGGAAACCAGTTCTGCTGGGTTGTGGGAACTAGTGGTCTCCATCCCAGCGTTCAGTCATTTCAGTGCTTAGACGCCCAGTAACTCCTAAAAACAATGACTCAGAACACTAGTGCTGGCTTGGATTCCCAGGTCAGAGACTCCAGCCCAGAACAGTCTTCCCAGCTCCAGACATCTCTATTTAGACATGCTGAGGGTTCCTGTGGGCTTCCCAAGTGGCGCTAGTGATAAAGAACTTGCCTGCCAACGCAAGAGACATAAGAGATGCAGGTTTGAACCCTGGGTCAGGAAGATCCCCTGGAAGAGGACATAGCAAACCACTCCAGTGTTCTTGCCTGAAGAATCCCATGGACAGAGGAGCCTGGCGGGCTACAGTCCATAGGTTCACAGAGTCAGACGCAAATGAAGCTGCTTAGCATGAGGGTTCTGGTAACGGGCATTTCTCATTGCGATTTTACTGCCAATGACAAAAATGTTTATCATCTTCAGATTTTGACAAGAGGAAGAACTCTGTAGAGGTCCATATTCATATCTGGCTTGCACATTTTCTAAGCCATCTGTCATCCCCAGGAAATCTTGTGGAATGTTACAGGTATTTTACCCCCAAAACAGATGTTTGGTGATGATTTTCCCATTAGGCAGAAACACTAGGGTCAGAAACCACAGGGGGAGGAGAGCCCACCCTGTGCCTGAGCCCCCAGAGCTCACAACCCCGCAGGGGCCCCATTAAACACAACAATGGGTACTATAACCAGGACCATGTCTGGGGTGTCCCTCATCACAACCTCAGACTACTAACCACAGTACAAAGTGCGAGGGTCTCCTCTACTCGGGAATGCTGTTCACCAGGACAAGATGAACAAGATGGAAGTGGGCTTTGACGCCACAGGTGGATGGGGGAATACCCTAGTGATGATAGCGCAATGTGGTGCTAGCCTGGGGACCAAGAGGGAAGTGCCCCGGTTCCCAAAGTCAAGCTGGTCTTGCTTCTTGAGCAGAGACAAGTCTCCCTGGGGAGCCGACACAGTACAGTTCTAAGAGCCCACAGACAAAGGAGAATACCTGGAGGACAATTTGGGGTTTGGGGCCAATACCCTGAGAGGTTGAGGTTCAGTTTGTGCAGGAGGTGGAGAGGCAGGCAGAGTGGCCAGGGGTGCTCATCCTTGACCTTGTGGGCAGAGAACTGGGCAGGGAGAGCCGGATGGGCAGCAGGAGCCAAGGAGCCAGGAGAAGCAGGCAGATGAGAGAGATTAAGGGAGAAAAGAAAAAGAATGACCATTAGCTATGGAGCCAGAGGCTAAAGGGGCATTTAAGAAGAGCATAGCAATGAGATTTATCCCAAAACAATCACACTAGACACTCACTGCACATGCTCAACAGCCTGGGACGCTTCCGGGAGCAGGTTCAGAGGTCCTGAGGCCATCAGTGTCTAGAGCACCACACAGGAATTTTTGTCCACAAAGCAACCAGAAATCACAGAAACAGGTTCAAGTATTCTCAAGTACTCTTTCAGAAAGAAAGAAAAAATAAAAGACATTTTAGAAACACTTTCATCCAAAATGGTTCAAAGAGAAATAACATTAAGACGGAGAGGAAGGGTAGTTTTACATTTTATTCTTCATAACTTTGGCATTTCCTCAATTTTCTACAATGCATATGTGTTTTAAAAAAACATGTGTTAGACAGGATATGGTGCCTATAAAAATACATGTGATAGATGGGTTACTGATAAAGATTTCCTTTCTGAATTCATTCTTGGTCCAGCCTCCATCACACCAAAGGTAACAACTATTCCAGATTTTGTCTCTCTGATTTCCTTGTTTCTAATGTACAACACACACACACACACAATGTGTGTATACATCCCGTTAAAAAACAAAAATTCCACTGAGTACATTTTAAAGATCCAATTGACTTTATTGAACAATTCAGACATCGGGCAGCATCCCATGCATTGTGTGGAAGGAAGCTTCAAAGGGTGGCAGAAAGGGAAATTTTCTAATGACAGGATGGATGTGACAGGGTGCGTGTGTGCTCATTGGCTAAGTCATGTACAGCTCTTTTGCAACCTCATGGACTGTAGCCTGCCAGGCTCCTGTGTCCATGAGATTCTTCAGGTAACAGTACTGGAGTAGGTTGCATTTCCTTCTCCAGGGGATCTTCCTAACCCGGGGATAGAACCCATGTCTCCTGCATTGGCAGGCTGATTCTTTACCACTGAGCCACCTGGGAAGCCCCAAAGGAAGGACAAGGAAGTCATAAACATGGAAACAAAATTGTTTCAGATTCAGATCATCTTTCTTCGGGGGAAAAGGGGTCTTCTTAGGTGGACCACCTCACCTTCCTTCGGGGAATGGAGAAGGTGCTGAGCAGAAAGTGTCTGACCGACAGGTTAAAGCTGTATTTCTGGGGGATTCTGAAGCTTCAGTTAAGTTAGGTATTAAGTCCTGGTTTGGTAGCCTGATGCAGTACCAGTGACTCCATTTGGGGCCTGTGGTCTTATTTTAACAATGTCATCCTTTTTTTAATATATTTTTTAAGTGTTACTGAAGTACAGTTAATTTCAGTCTCTACTTTCATCTTTGTTTTATATTTTATTACTTTGTGCTTTTACCTTCATCTTCATTTTTCTTACTTTGGGTTTACTCTGTGGTTCCTTTCTTAATTCCTTATCCTGAATGACCATATAGACTCTGAGCCTCAGCCGTCACGGATAACTAGCACATTGGATGATTCAGATCTGAGAGGCTGCTCTGAGAAGCATTCCCCACGTCCCCACGTCCCCAGATCCCTGCATCCCTGCCCCAGGCTTCCTGTCTCCTGGTGGGACTTTCAACAGGGAGGAAGTCCCAAAGCGCCACCCCCTCTCACAGGCTCTGTTTAACACCCTTATTACACAAACAGCACAGCAATGTTTTCCCACAGCCGACAACGTGGGTTGTTTTCTTCTCGGAGACGTGCTGAGTTGGGAGGCCAGGAAAACACCTATTCCTGGGTCTTCAAAGGAGAGCAGCCCCTGATGCAGCCCCTGGTGCTGTCCGGGGACGCCTCCAAAGCCATGTCTGGCTGTCTGTTGGAAGTGACACCGACGAATCACTGTCTCAGCTCAAACACATCTTAAAATCACGGTTTTCTCTCTTCTAAAGGCAAGAGACTGTAAGTGCGGTGGGCATGGTAATTAACTTAATGAGAGGACAAAGGGGAAGTCTAAAGAAGAGATTCCCTCTCCCGTCTTCCAAATGTGGCTCCAGAGAACTTGGCTAAGTTCAACTAGTGAGCCATTCTTTCTAAAGCATCCAGAAAAGGGAGGATTCGTTAAGAGTAAATGTCCCTAATGAAAGGAAGTCCCATGAAACCGGTTAAACAGAGCTCTCCAATAGATCAAACTAGGCAAGTCACTGCACTGGGCTGGATAGACAGCAGAAGACGAAAAGGGAAAAAGCGTGAGAGAGAAGCGAGCAAGGCCTGAGAGAGAGGGGGGTTTGACTTGTCTTTGCTGCTGTTACTTTGCGTCTGCAACTGCTGAGGCAAGAGGCAGAGTGGGTAAGAGCTGACCTGGTGCTGAGACGGATTGCTCCGTTTACCAGCTATGTGATGCACATTTGAAGACTTCTGCTGCAAGTATCAAATTGTCCTTCAGAAGGTGTTACAACTTAATTCCACTGACACACCATAGGAGAGCCTTTTCCACGCCTTCGTCCCCACCCACAGCTTCTCACTCACTTACTCTCTCACACCAGCACACGCACACACCCCTGGCACGCGGTCTTGCCGAGTGGACCCGCAAAAGATCACACCTCGAGGCTGTTTCATCTGGGCTTCTTTGAGCAGTGAGGTTGAACATGTTTTCAAATTGCTTGGCAATTTTCTTTTCACTGTGACGTGATTATTTTTGTCCTTTGCCCATTTTCTGTTTGAAATCTTCTGCTTTTCCTTATTAACAGGTAAGAGCCTTTTGTATATTAGGAATAGTAACACTTTGGCATGGAATCCTCAGTTTGTGTCTTGGAGTTGGCCTCTGGCTTTTTAGGGTTTTGGGGTGGGGGGGAATTTTCACATACAGAATTTTTTTTTTACCAAAAAAAAATGGGCTGCCTCCATACTCAAGAGGTACCTTTGGTGTGATTAAAACGGAAGGTCTCTGTCTTGACCCAATAACTCTGGGCATCGCCACACCTTTGCCGTGAAGGGAGAGCTCCCCGCCCCACTTTCTCTTTCCACACTGCCAGGTGCCCCCACCCCCCACCCCCGTTCCATCCTGAGCAAAGCACTCCTCTGCTGTCTGTGGGACTCAGGGGAAGCCTGAAGCTGTTTCTGGTGAATGGTAAGGTTCTTTCTTCACCGTGAAAGAATTCAGAAAGGAAGCAGGGAGGTTAAGAAAGTTAAGTGAGAGTTTATTTAAGCAAGAATACGCTCTTAGAGGGAGCGCGGAGGTTTCTTTAGCAAGCTGGTTCTGAGGGGCTACAAATGAAGGGGTGCGATATTCGCTGGGAAAGGAACGGTTTGGGGGTCCCCTTCCCTGATTTTCAGGGCTTCCCTGGTGGTTCAGATGGTCAAGATTCTGCCTGCACTGCGGGAGCCCTGGGTTTGATCCCTGAGTTGGGAAGATCCCCTGGAGAAGGGAATGGCCACGCACTCCAGTACTCTAGCCTGGTGTCCATGGATGGAGGAGCCTGGCTGGCCACAGTCCATGGGGTCACAAAGTGTCGGACACGACTGAACGACTAACACTTTCACTTCCAGATGAGTTTAATTCTGGATGACCAACATGTTTCAATTTAAAACGATCAAACTGGACTTCTCTGGTGATCCAGTGGTTAAGAGTCCACCTGTCAATGGAGGGGACGTGGGTTTGATCCCTGATCTGGGAAGATTCCACATGCTGAGTAGCAACTAAGCCTGAGTGTCACAACTACCGAAGCCCTCGCACCTAGAGCCCATGCTCCGCAACAAGAGAAACCACTGAAATGAGAAGCCCATTTCTCACCACAACTAGAGAAAGCCCAAGAGCAGCAACAAAGACCCAGCGCAGCAAAAATTAATAAAATTAATTTTAAAAAATAAATAATGAAAGAAAAGATATACTATTGAGAGGGTTAACACAGGAAGGTTAGGGATCCCCAAGTGGCAGGAGGAAATGAACTGCAAGTGGCAGGCATTCTTTTTTCTTTTCTCTTCTATTCCTGCGTTGTTATGATGACATCTGGTTCCACCTGAACATAATTTTTCTCAAACCTTGAGCTAACCAGTGCAGTTTTCTTATGGAAATGTTTTTCTTAAGCCATGTTAATTAAACTATGTATTTGCTTTGGAAGAGATCAGTGCAAAGAAATAGAGGAAAACAATAGAATGGGAAAGACTAGAGATCTCTTCAAGAAAATTAGAGATACCAAGGAACATTCATGCAAAGATGAGCACAATAGAGGACAGAAACATTATGGACCTAACAGAAGCAGAAGACATTAAGAAGAAGTGGCAAGAATACACAGAACTATACAAAAAAGATCTTAATGACCCAGATAACCATGATGGTGTGATCACCCACTTAGAGCCAGACATCCTGGAGTGCGAAGTCAAGTGGGCCTTAGGAAGCATCAGCTAATGGAGGTGATGGAATTCCAGTTGAGCTATTTCAAATTCTAAAAGATGATGCTGTGAAAGTGCTGCACTCAATATGCCAGCAAATTTGGAAAACTCAGCAGTGGCCACAGAACTGGAAAAGGTCAATTTTCATTCCAATCCCAAGAAAAGCAATGTCAAAGAATGCTCAAACTATCGCACAATTGCACTCATCTCACATGCTGGCTTCTCCAAGCCAGGCTTCAACAGCTTCAACAGTACATGAACTGAGAACATCCAGATGTTCAAGTTTTATTTAGAAATGGCAGAGGAAACAGAGATCAAATTGCCAATGTCTGGTGGATCATAGAAAAAGCAAGACAGTTCCAGAAAAACATCTACTTCTGCTTCATTGACTACACTAAAGTCTTTGACTGTGTGGATCACAACAAACTGTGGAAAATTCTTAAACAGATGGGAATACCAGATCACCTTACCTGTCTTCTGAGAAACCTGTATGCAGGTCAAGAAGCAACAGTTAGAAAAGGACATGGAACAATGGACTGGTTCCAAATTGGGAAAGGAATACGTCAAGGCTATATATTGTCACCCTGCTTATTTAACTTATATACAGAGTACATCATGCTAAATGTCAGGCTAAATGAAGCACAAGCTGGAATTAAGATTGCAGGGAGAAATATCAATAACCTCAGATAGGCAGAATATACCATCCTTATGGCAGAAAGTGAAGAAGAACTAAAGAGACTCTTGATGAAAGTGAAAGAGGAGAGTGAAAAACAGGCTTAAAACTCAACGTTCAGAAACTAAAATCATGGCACCTGGTCCCGCCACTTCATGGCAAATAGGTGGAGAAACAATGGGAACAGTAACAGACTTTATTTTCTCAGGCTCTAAAATCATTGCAGATGGTGATGACAGCCATGAAATTAAAAGATGCTTGCTCCTTGGAAGAAAAGCTATGACCAACCTAGACAGCATATTAAAAAGCAGAGACATTACTTTGCCAACAAAGATCTGCCTAGTCAAAGCTATGCTTTTTCCAGTAGTCGTGTATGGATGTGAGAGTTGGACTGTAAAGAAAGCTGAGTGCTGAAGAATTGATGCTTTTGAACTATGTGGCTGGAGAAGACTCTTGAGAGCCCCTTGGACTGCAAGAAGATCAAACCAGTCAATCTAAAGGAAATCAGTCCTGAATATTCATTGGAAGGACTGATGATGAAGCTGAAGCCTCAATACTCTGGCTACCTGATGTGAAGAACTGACTCACTGGAAAAGACCCTGATGCTGGGAAAGATTGAAGGCAGGAGGAGTAGGGAATGACGGAGGATGAGATGGTTGTATGGCATCACCAACTTGATGGAAATGAGTTTGAGTAAGCTCCAGGAGTTGGTGATGGACAGGGAAGCCTGGCGTGCTGCAGTCCATGGGGTCACAAAGAGTCGGACACGACTGAGCGACTGAACTGAACTGAGCTGATTTGCTTTGGAATCTGCCTTTCTTCAAGTCAGGTCTGCCTGTAACTAATCTTTTCCCCAAACCTTGAGCTGATCATGGCTCCGCAAACCAGTACATCTTACTCACGGAAATGTTTTCTTAAACTATGTTAATTAAACAGTGTTTGCTTGGAAATCTGCCTTTCTTCAAGATTCATGTCAATTGTTTTATGGCCAGAGATGCCTCCCCTTGTGCCATTCTAGGTCAAAACACACGTTATGGGAAAAGGGCCTGGTGCAACCCTTTCAGTCTCGAGGAGTTTCTTTTATCTGATCAGCAGCTCGCTAACAGGTATGAGACACCTGGGTAAAAACTAGCAACGGGGCACTCTTTCTGTCCCCTTCTGTTGTCTATGTCAGAAGCTTTCTCTATCTCTTTTTATACTTTAATAAAACTCTGCTACCCAAAAGCTCCAAGTAATCAAGCCTCATCTCTGGCTCCAGACGGAGTTCCTCTCCTCTGGAGACCACGAATCCTGCCGTCATTCACGGCTCGCAGCCGCAAACTTTCACTATGATTATGGTTCAGAAGAATTAATATTAAAAAATGAAATAAAATAATCAAATCATCGACATTATATATTTTAAGCATGCTTTCTTTCCTTCTACGTCTGTTTCTTATTTATGGTTGTTAACCTTGGTGTTAATCTAACCTTGAGTAGCAAGCTCATATTATTTGTGTTGAACAATTAGCAGAATGCCTCATAAACTTTATTAGGAAAGGATGCACACTTTTTCACCGGCACAGTTCCTGTGTGTTCCTTTTAACCATTATCATGGACTTGCGACTCTTTTTATAGTCTCAGCTTGTTCCAACAGACTATAATTACTATAATTTTATGATGTTGAAATTGTCCCTTCTGGGCCATGAAGAGCCCTTCATACTGTAGGCATCTTTGTCTTTTGAACACGACGTTAATCGTCTCTGACAGTCTTTGTTGTTTGGCAAAAACGTTTTCTCCCACTTTTGAACTGTGGCTTTTCCTTGTCTCTAGGTCTAGCCACAGCAGCTCTTCCTGGGATCTTAGTTTCTTTTAGACAAACTGTGTACGGGAAACTAAGATCTGGGTGCCTCTAGTGCACATGTGATGGGTCGACGGGTTTTGACAGCAGGCAGAGTGGCCTCAGAGGGAGCCTCAGCTCTGAGAGAAATTACAAATATTTTGAAGACAACTAGTCAAAAGTTTAAATTTGGACTGAGACTAAGATTAGGCCACAAAAGCTTGCCATTCACAGATCAACTAGCAAATGTTTGAAGAACACTTTTTTTTTTTTTTTGCCTTTCTAATGTTATATGGTTTTTTTTTTTAGAGATTTCATTTTTGGTGCAATGAATTATCCTGATTTTTCCTTGTGATTCTTTGAGTTTTTTTTTCTTTTTTAAGTTATTTATTTTTAATTGAAGGATACTTGCTTTACAATATTGCTTTGGTTTTTAATGACAAGCAATTCTAGATTTTATCACTAATATTAATGTCTGGGACTATGATAACTGAGCAGACAAAAACCAAACATTCCCTGAACAGATAGAGAGAGGTCAGGAGTTTAGGGCTGGACAGTAAGTTGCAAAGGGTGGATCACGGGCACTGGTGTCTGGAATCAGAGGGGACGTCAGCACTTGGAGGAGAAGTCGCAGAGATGGAGGCTGAAGGGCCTGAAATCCTCCCAGGAAGGGGAGGAACATTTTAATACAACGAGAGGGTCCTCGAAGCATAGATGTGCTATCTGGAAGGAGGACTCCTTCCCAGGCTTGAGAGGGGGCTCTTGTCTAACATTCAGAAACGAATTGTCTGAGGAGACGCACATGCTGACAAAACAAAAGACTTTACAGGAAAGAGGTGCCTGAGCAGAGAGCAGGAGGCAAGGGAGCCCAGGAGGACTGCTCTACCATGTGGATCACAGCCGGGTTTTATGCTGATGGGATCAGCTTCCAGGTTGTCTCTGGCCAATCGTTCTGACTCAGGGTCCTTCCTGGTGGCACCAAGATGGATTCCAGAGAGGTGGATTCTGGGAGATTTGGACTGGTGTCTCCTTTTGACCCTTCCCGAATTCTTCCCATTGGTGATCGCTTGCTAGTTCCACGTTCCTCACCAGGACCTCCTGTTTAAGATAACTCATCTAAGTGGTTTACTATGGTGCCTAACCAGGGTGGGCAGTTTCAGTTAGTGGTTTCCCTTACAGATGGACACTGAGGTTTCTTTAAACGAGACTAACTGAATGACCAGGTGTGATCCTCTCAAAGTCCAGACCCTCCTTCCAGGACTACCCGGAAACAAAACTAGAATCAGACTTAAAGAAAGGCCCACGTAACACCAAGTTCTCATCTCAGCTGCTCGTTAGCTCTTGAAATACCCCATGATGCCCCCCTGGAGCCAGGACAGACTCCACCCGACATCACCAGCCAGCCTGTGTGAAAAGCAGGCAGTATGTATCTTCCAGGCCACTTGGCAACTGTGATCCTTTCTGTTCTCAGGCTGTTGGGGGAAAATGGTAGAGGGTGTTGCGGTTGGGATGAGAGGAGGCATATGACAGACCTCACCCTGTCATTGTCGCAACTGAGAATGAGCTGAAGGACATATGGCCGTCTTTTTTATCCTTGCTTCTCTCTTGGCGAGTTAAGGAGGTGGTGGGCGGGGTGTGGGAACTGCCTGACCTCTGCAGGGCTCATGTGCTCAGATGTGCCTTATACTCCACATCTTTGTTCTAACTTTCTTCCCTTCCTCTAAAGATGCCCTTTGTCCCTCCATTTTTAACCTAGAAGGTAGCTTTGAGCTTCCAGCTTACAAGTTACAAGAGATTAGCCATCTCTTTGTTTTCTTATCACCTTTCATTCCCAAAGAACCTAGGAAGGCATATTTGCTAAAGAAAAGGCCACGTGGTTCCTGGGATCTACAAGGTCACTTCCCAGGGGCACAGCAGCCTCCCTCCCCATCCCTTGAAGGGCAGAAGGTCAGAACACATTTGCTTGCATTTGAGAGGTAAGTATAATACCTAGTGGGCTTCCCAGGTGGCTCAGGGGTAGAGAATCTGCCTGCCAATGCAGGAGTCACAGGTTCAATCCCTGGGTCAGAAAGATCCCCTGGAGGAGGAAATGGCAACCCACTTCAGTATTCTTGCCTGGAAAATCTCGTGGACAGAGGAGCCTGGTGGGCTATGGTCCTTGGGGTCACAAAAGAGTCAGGTAAGACTTAGGAACTAAACAAGAACAACAATATAGTACCTAGTGGGAGGGGAGTTATTTAACTAAGACAGAGCAAAATTTCTAACTGAGATGTTTGGAAAATGTCAGTTCAGGTTAGTTCAGTTGGTCAGTCATGTCCGACTCTTTGCCACCCCGTGGACTGCAGCACACCAGGCCTTCCTATCCATCAACAACTCCTGGATCCTGCTCAAACTCATGTCCATTGAGTTGGTGATGCCATCCAACTATCTTATCCTCTGTCGTCCCCTTCTCCTGCCTTCAATCTTTCCCAGCATCAGGGTCTTTTCCAGTGAGTCAGTTCTTGGCATAGGTGGCCAAAGTATAGGAGCTTCAGCTTCATCATCAGTCCTTCCAATGAATATTCAGGACTGATTTCCTTTAAGAGTGATTGGTTTGATCGCCTTGCAGTCCAAGGAACTCTCAAGACTCTTCCAACACCACAGTTGAAAAGCATCAATTCCTCAGTGCTCAGCTTTCTTTATGGTCCAACTCTCACACCCATTCATGACTACTGGAAAAACCATAGCTTTGACTAGACAGACTTTGTTGGCAAAGTAATATCTCTGCTTTTTAATGTGCTGTCTATATTTGTCATTGCTTTTCTTCCAAGAAGCAAGCATCTTTTAATTTCATGGCTGTCATCACCATCTGCAGTGATTTTAGAGCCTGAGAAAATAAAGTCTGTTACTGTTCCCATTGTTTCTCCATCTATTTGCCATGAAGTGATGGGATCGGGTGCCATGATTTTAGGTTTCTGAATGTTGAGTTTTAAGCCTGTTTTTCACTCTACTCTTTCACTTTCATCAAGAGTCTCTTTAGTTCTTCTTCGCTTTCTGCCATAAGGGTGGTGTCATCTGCGTATATGAGGTTATTGATATTTCTCCTGGCAATCTTGATTCCAGCTTGTGCTTCATCTAGCCTGGAATTTAGCATGATGTACTCTGCACATACGTTAAATAAGCAGGATGACAATATATAGCCTTGACGTACTCCTTTCCCAATTTGGAACCAGTCCATTGTTCCATGTCCCGTTTTAACTGTTGGTTCTTGACCTGCATACAGATTTCTCAGGAGGCAGGTAAGATGGTCTGGTATTCCCATCTCTTGAAGAATTTTCCACAGCTTGTTGTGATCCACATAGTCAAAGGCTTTGGCATAGTCAATGAAGCAGAAGTAGATGTTTTTCTGGAACTGTCTTGCTTTTTCTATGATCCAACCGATGTTGGCAATTTGATCTCTGGTTCCTGTGCATTTTCTAAATCCAGCCTGAACATCTGGAAGTTCTTGGTTCACGTAATGTTGAAGCCTGGCTTGGAGAATTTTGGAAAATGTACCTGCTAAGAAATTTTGCATGCAGTCTTGTATGTTTGGGGTGATTTTTATATGTAACATAATATGCCATGTGAAATGTGTGAGAAAGAGAGACAGAACAAAACGAATTGGTAAGATAAGACAAACAGAATTTGGATCAGCAAGAAAAATGTGTTTAGCTCACAAAATGCTTGAAAGGGCAGGACTAGATCGTGGACTGTCCAGGAGGGAAAGCCTGGCCAGGAAGTGGTGCCGGGCTGCAGTCCTGATGGCCCCCTGGCCACTCCAAGGACAGTCAGGCCACGCAGAGAGAATGTGGCAAAGCAGGATGGGGCAGGAGAGCCAACAACAACAACAAAAAAAGCACTATCGTTTGATTTCCAGTGAAGGGGACCAAATTTTAGGAACAGAAATGGTTGAATAAATTCTCTTGCCTAATGTATTACTGTACAGTTATTAAAAAGAATCAGACCCATGTGGCCTGTAATGGAAGAATGTTAACTTGCAGACCAATGTGCGTCACTTCACGAGTTCTCAGGCCATGAAATTCAAATGTGTGAGAAATGCAATCTTGTGTTTCTTGGACTTAGTTTTTATCTGAAGTCCTCATTCTTCCAGGAAGTGTCCTCCCCACTGTGCCCTGTTCCCTGCAGTGGGTGTGGGTGCAATGGGTGTGCCCCAGCAGCCACCTGGGGCCTGGGAAGCCCTGTCCAGCAGAGCAATGACATGGTGGCACCAGAACCAGTCCCCAAGCCATTAGCTAGTGCCGGACAGATAGCCTCAAACTTCTTCAATTTGAGAAAGAACTTTTATCTTGTTTAAGCTTCAGATACTTGGGAGACTTCAGTTACAGGCAAATTTAAACCAGTGCATTAGACTAACACACCCCCAGGGAGCTCCACTGACATCTTGAAATATCAGATTTTGAACCTTCACCTGCAGGGAGGAGACATAGTGGGGTGGACAATCGGACACGTTGCCCTTAGCAACCGGTGCAGGGACTGCGGAGTCGGATGGCTCAGCGGTTTCTCCAGCTGGAGCTCGGAGGGTCCCCTGGGCCATGAAAATGTGGGGACCAGGTGGCCTGGAGCTGGGGCAAGGCCATAAAATCAGCAGATGGTGGAGGAGGCGTGGGAGTCACATTCGGCTCGTTCCAGGGTTGAGTCTCCTTCTGTGACATAACATTGCTGCTTTAGGGCCAGGCTGTGTCCCAGGGAGCACGCTTCCTGTCCTGCAGTCACCCGCCCTCTGTAGGCACTGTCCCCGCCCGCCTGTCCCCACTGGGTCTGACCAGGCAGGCAGCCCCGCCCCCATCGCTTCCTCCGTCTCATCAGTGGTTAGCTCTCAACCATCAGTGGTTAGCTCTCAACCATCAGTGGTTAGCTTTCAAGACCTGTGGGGAGAAATCTTTAAACGTGGGGTTCTAGACACTGCAGGAAACATCAGGGCAGGAGTGGGGAGCTGACGTTGAGACCTCACATTCCTCCACTTCCTTTGAGGTTGGCTGTGCTGCTCCTCCACATCCAACAGGATGACTGCAATGGCCTCACAAAGACTTTCTACTGTGAGTCCTCGTACGGGCATTGGTCCCAGCACATCTATAGCTGCCTTCCGGTTCTCTAAGAGGCGAAGATGACAGAGGCATGCATACAGCAGGTGCTCAGTAGATGCATGCTGAAGGAACAGGCCTTCTTCCGGGGAGGAGGCCGGGGGAGCCTTGGCTGCTACGCCCTTACCAGAAGCTGCCTGCATCCTGAGGCCTGAGTCACACCTCCCAGGTGCTCCAAGTGTTGACGTGCCTTCTGTGCACCCCCTTCCACCCCCTGACCCTGGCAGGACTGACTCTGACTCTGTTGTAGCCACAGCAAGGAGTCAGGGGCCCAATGTCCCCTCCTGACACTTGGCTTTCCTCCTGTGCCCTGGAGCAGCTGCTCCCGGGTCGGCAAAGAAGCACTCCTTCACGGTTCAGACAGGCTTCACTCTGATCCAAACTCTTGTGATGTTTAAGAATGGCGTGCTTCTCTCCCAGAACCACGTGTCTACTTTGTCCAGACAAGTCTTCTGAGCAGAAAGAAAATCAGAGGTTTTACTGTTGTTTTTAACAATGACCCAGCTCCAATACTTTGGCCACCTGATGCAAAAAGCCAACTCGTTGGAAAAGACCCTGATGCTGGGAAAGATTGAAGGCAGGAGGAGAAGGGGACGACAGAGGTTGAGAGGGTAGGATGGCATTATCGACTCGAAGGACATGAGTTTGAGCAAGTTCCGGGAGATAGTGGAAGGCAGGGAAGCCTGGTGTGCTGCAGTCCATGAGGTTGCAGGGAGTCAGACACAAAACTTAGCAACTGAAAAACAACAGCAACCTCTCTGTCTAAAGTTTTCTTCAGAAGTTTTGCCCAAGATTCTAAGAAAAATGAGAGAGGGTATTTTAAATACACATTTGAAAAACTAATTCAAAGCCTGCAATTTATGTATTTGCTACCAGTAAAGAATATAACTGTGACAGTCAGAAAGAGAGGACTCAGAATCAGGGCTTTTCTTGGGAGAAGCTGAAACGGAGCACTAGGTCCCCTCCATAGGCCCAGATGTGGTTTTGTTTTGGTTATTTAGTTATAATTTTAAAAATTCAAATCTAGTGGATTTTTTGTTTTTGTTGTTTTACCAACGGCAGAGTTTCAGGGTTCCAATTAGCCTATGTCCACTCTCAAAGAAAGATTAGATGCTGCCCAGGACGAAATCCCGGCATCTCAAGTCCCGGAGGCCGTCCCTTGGCTTAGCCAATCTAGCCAGAAGTGTTCATAACACAATACCACATGTCTTTGATCACGCCTCCAATTTGCATTAGAATCTTTTCTCCCGCAGTGTGTTCTGAAGGGTCCTCATTTGTGGTTTGTCTCACGAGTAAAGAACTTTTAAAATAAATAAAGTTTCTGTGTTCTCCAGGAACGAAATCACTTCTTGAACGAGAATTTGAACCAGTTACTACTAACTCAGAGTAAATTGAACTTGGGACTTCCTCAGTGGTCCAGTGGGTTAACTCCACGCTTCTGATGCAGGGGACATGGATTCAATCTGTGGTCAGGGAACTAAGATCCCACATGCCATGCAGTGAAGTCAAAAGATTTCTTTAAAAAATTATAAAAAGAAGTAAGCTGAACTCTTCATTTTGATATGTTCACTGTGATATTCCATTGTTGGCATATGATTTCACCTTCTAGAATCACCAATAAGAACTAAAAGTAAGAGTGAAATAGAGTAAAGCATTCCTAAAATGCAGGTTGCAGAAACTCTTCCCCCAAAAAATATTATAGACCTTCTGGTCTTGGAATAAGGAGCCTGTTTTGTGCCGTCACAGGTGTATAAGCATGACTGGGGTAGAGTTGGCTGGAAGAGTCACCATATTCATAAACCAATAGTCCTCCAAGGAGCCTACATGCTAAAATACTTTTGCAACATGATACCTACAAAGATGTTTTCTTTCAGAGAGTGAATAAAACAATACTTATTCTAGGAAACCAATGACAGAGGCCTCTTGTCTAACAGTATTTAAATGCTACTGGGCTTTCAAAATATTTTGGATAAGTAAATACCTGCCAACCACCAATAGCTCTCACTGGAGAAGATAAGTAGGTAAAAGATAGCCAGAACTTTGAGAGACTTCAAGAAAACAGAATGGAACAAAGCACAGTTAGCATTCTTCAGAACTGATATTGATTTGAGGGCAGGCAGGTGGGAGGAAGCGTTCAGGGCTTCTGAACATCTCTTCAAGTGAGAACTCGGTCCTCATTTCTGCCACGCAGTCAGCTGCGAAGCGTCTCTCTCGGCTGCCTGTGCATTGGGTTCTGATGTTTGAACCTGAACGTAAATCTTGTTTTCTTTGGGTTTTGCTTTCCTGCAGCAACCAAAAACAAAAATTTAAGTTAAAATAGAGACTTTCCTTGTGGTCCAGTGGCTAAGATTCCGCACTCCCAAAGCAGGTGGCCCCAGGTTCGATCTCTGGTCAGGGAACTAGATCCTGCCTGCCACAGCTAAGACCCGACGCAGCCAGAGAAATAAATACCTCTTTTCAGTTTTTAAGTTAAAATCAATAATGGCTTTCTAAGAATCTGTTGCAAAGTTTCACCTGGGAATAAGTCTCAAAAGAGAAAGTGAGAACGTACATAGCATGTGATGAAGAACAGGGTCAGCAGAGGCCTCAGGGGGCCAGTTTCTGGTTCTCTGCCTGTTTTGTTACGGCCTGTGCACTAAGAACAGTTTCTTACATTTTAAAATAGTTTTGAAAGTCAAATGTTAAATATTATTTCTTGACACTTGAAAATTGGATGAAATCTCAACGTCAACTTCCATAAAGTTGTGCTGAAACCCAGCCACGCCCATTCATTTATGAACAGTGACCGCTTTCATTCTGAAAGGGCAGAACCTGGTGACAAAGACGGAACATCCCCAAAGCTGGAAATATTGACTCCTTGGTCCTTCACAGAAAGGGTATGCCGACCCTTCCACAGAGCATCGCTGTGTGGCTGCCTCACATCCCCTGACAGTCAGCATTCTGTTTTGAAGCTGGGACTCAGGGGTATCTACCATGACTTCCTTATCTGTAGAGGAGGTGTGCTAATGACAACAGCTGCCTCACCGTGTTGTGAGAGGATGGGGTGAGACGGTGCCTGAAACTCAGTGAAGCTGACGAACCATGAGCCGTCTATTAGCCAGAGCTCCCATATGGCTCCCATTCCCTGACCTTGTTTCCTGGAAAGTAGGGAAGAAGGTGTCATTTTTTAAACTAATTAATTGATTTGGCTACAAGGGATTTTAGTTGCAGCGCGTGGGATCTTTTAGTTGCAGCATGTGGAATCTAGTTCCCTGACTGGAGATTGAACCTGGGCCCCCTGTTTTGGGAGCATGGTGTCTGAGCCACTGGACCACCTAGAAAGTCCCAAGAAGGTGTCATTGAAATGATCTCTCTGTTTATGAAATTCATATAGCAGAGAAGACAGATAATGAAATAAGTGCTGATTATACATAGTGAAGGGCATTATCAAGAACGGAGGGTGTACACGGCGGCATGGAGTTCCAAGCAGAAGCCCTGGCCTCCCCTGGCAGGGCAGGAATGGCTCTGATGATGGAGTGAAGGGGTAAACACAACATCGTAAAAGATGACCAAGTGCCTATTAACAAGTTATAACGAAACTTTTCAAAATCAGGGAGTCAGCCTTAGCGATATGTGTCTACTCCTTGGGACCAAAGGAAGATATTTGCAGCAATGACAAATGTGTAGCTATATGTGTCTACTACACATATGACAAAATGTGCTTACAGTTCAAATAGAGGGTGTGTCCCTTATCAGTATTGAGAGATGAAGAATTTCTCAAAGTGAGGTGCACTGATGGATATTGATTTTCATTAAAAGATCAGGTTCCTCATTCAATTATGAAGTCAAAAACCTAAAGGGCCTGGGAATCTGCATTTTAGCAAGCTCCATTTGTGACTCCTCTGCAGAGTAAATTTGGGAATCACTGAGGAAATCGCACAATATGCATGAAGAAGGGCAAGAATCTAAGATTTGTTGAACACCTACTATGTGCCATGCAGTGGATAAGTCGTTGTCACCTACTTAACCTCATTGAATGTTCACAGCACGCTTCTCAATTAAGTATTATTGTGGCTATTTTTCAGGCAAGGAAATGAAGGTTAGAGGGTTCAATGACATTCCCAAGGTCACATGGCCAAGTAAGTGGCTGCCCCTGGACTGAACCTAAGCCTTAATGAGTCCCCAGAGTCTCTTCTCTCTACTTGCCAGGGACACGTGGGTCCTTACGTAGAATCCAGAGAACCAAGCCTGTAATGACTACATCATCAGGCACTTTTTCTCCCTTTCCTGTTTGATGGCTTTAAGAGTAGGACCTGAGACTCCACTGAAGCACTTGTCCACTTGTCCCTGTTACAGGAGTGAAAGTTTTAAGTCATTCTTCTTTGTGAAGAACGTCACTAAGGAATTTGAACCAACAGTCACTAAAAAGAAGATTGATTTTAAAAATAGCTCCCAACAACTCTGGGGTAAGCTAGGGGCCATGGTGCTCTGCATGGTCAGCATCACAAACAAAACCTTCTGTCTTGCGGTTTAGAGCAGATGACTGTCAACCAAAAACATACACTCTGCTCTCCCTGCTTTCCTTTTTAGCCAACAGTCACTGCATTGTGTTTCTCTCTGTAGCAGCTCTGGGGGTAATAAAAGGCCGAACAAGACCTGTAAAGCTCTCCCAGGAGACAGGAAATGGAGCATGCTCATAACAGGGAGGGCAGGTCTAACATGGGCCCCTGGGTCCCCCAGTGGCCGGCGCTCACCTCTGCAGGTTCTCAGCGTCCTCAATGGTCTCTGGCAAAGTGACCCCCTTGGTCTCCGGAAGAAGCAGTGTCATTCCCCCGGCAACTAGCCCCACAGCCGCTTCAAACGAGACAGATTCAACACGGAGCCGTTAGAGCACGGCCAACACCGTTTACAGATGAGGACAGCTAACTAAAGAGATGCGTAGGCAATACATGTGTGAGGGCCACTTCAAAAGGTCAGGGATGTCTAGAAAATTAAAAGCAATACGATAACGGGGGAAATGGCAGAGAAAGAAAAGGAAATACTTCCCTCCATGTACATTTGTGCTGTGCTTAGCTGCTCAGTCTGTCCGACTCTTTGTGATCCCTTGGACTATAGTTCACCAAGCTCCTCTGTCTGCGGAATTCTCCAGGCAAGAATACTGGAGTAGTTACTTACCATGCCCTCCTCTAACGCAGGGATCCAACCCAGGTCTCCTACATTGCAGGCAGATTCTTTACCAGCTGAGCTACCCAGGAAGCCTCATTGTACATCTACCTAAGAATACAGTTCTAGAGCAACTGATGTTTAAATATTGGGAGGATTTATTGATTCAGGTAACTTGGAAACAATAGGAAACTCAATTTTGACTAGTAACTATATATATAAAGTATATATGTAGTAACTAAGTCACTTCACTCATGTCTGACGCTTTGAGACTCCATGGACTATAGCCCACAAGGCTCCTCTGTCCATGGGATTCTCCAGGTAAGAATACTGGAATTGGTTGCCACACTCTCCCCCAGGGGATCTTCCCAAACCAGGGATCAAACCCGCGTTTCTTATATCTCCTGCATTGGCAGGCAGGTTCCTTACTGCTAGCACCACCTGGGAAGCCCTTATTATATTTATATATATAATATAATGTAATATGGTATATTATATAATTGCATAATATAAACTATGCACGCATGCTCAGTCACTCAGTCATGTCTGACTCTTTGTGGCCCCATGGACTGCAGCCTTCCAGGCTCCTTTATCCATGGGATTTTCTAGGCAAGAATACTGGAGTGGGTTTTCATTTCCTCCTCCAAGGGATCTTCCCAATCCAGGGATTGAACCCGCATCTCCTGCACTGGCAGGCAGATTCTTTACCACCGCGCCCCCTGGGAAGCCCATTTATAAACTATACAGTGTATATTATAGCTGCTATACATATACGGTATGGAGCCTAGGTGATGTGTATGTGGGCAGTGAGGGCCTCTCTTGATACTCCTCCACTCCCACTCCACCCTACCCTCCTGGGTTCACCTGGCCCAGGCATGGCAGCCCTCCATGGGTAGGCAGTCGATTTGCTCTCGGCAGACGAGTTCCCTCCTCTTCCTCTAATCTAACGTAATCACTAACAAACCAGGCACTAAACTTGGATTCCCACTGGCCCTCTGTGTCTGTTGTCAATTGTTAAGATCTGGAAGCAGAAGTGAAGAGATAACCTAGTATCGTCAAACCCCTAGCGACAGCATGTTAAGGTCACCAAAGTTGGGAGTCAAATTGATAAGAACCCAGGAGGCTACGTCAAAAATTCTCTCCTGTTCTATTCCGTAGAAAGAATTATTAGACTCCAGAGCCACAGGACATAAACCTCTGGCCCATGTTATAAGAACGGCATCTTATCTTTCCCGTGAAGCAAGACAAGGGAGCCAGGAGACAGCGAAAGAGCAGGTACCATCCTTCCTTCTGTACACTCACTGGGGAATATCATTCACTCATCAAGTAGTTACCAACTATTCACGCTGGGCTGTGAATAAGAAATAATAAATGTGTCAGGAAGTCTTACCAAACAAAATGAGCTGCGAACCTTGCCAAACCTCCATCAGCCTGAAGACCAGGAACGGGGTGAGAACCCCACCCAAATCACACAGGGAGGAACACACCATCATGCCAAGGTTCCTGGTAAAATACAGAGACCAAAAAAATGACACTTCTGTGAATCAATTTTCCAAGTGGTAAACTTACGCTAAAGCAATTACAGTGCCCATTCCCCAACCTCCAGGGAGGGGAGAGGGGCTGGAGATGGAGTTAATCTCTGATGACTGGACTTCGCTGGTGGCACAGTGGATAGAAATCTGTCTGCCAATGCAGGGGACATGGGTTTGATCCCTGGTCTGGGAAGATTCCAGATGCTGTGGAGCAACAAAGCTCGTGCATCACAACTACGGAGCCCGTGTGCTGCAACTACTGAAGCCCATGGTCCTGAAGGAAGAGTAGCCCCTGCTCACCGCAACTGGACATAGCCTGAGCACAGCAACGAAGACCCAGCACAGCCAAAAATAAATTAATTAATTAAAAAAAATCACTGACGAATTCATCAATCACGCCTACATAATGTGCTAAGAGAATGGCACATTCCAGCTCCAGGGGGACAGAAGTGCCTGTGCTAGGATCCTGCTAGCTTTACCCTGTGGATCTCTTCCTCTGGTTGCCTGTGTGTAACCTCTATAACCATTGAGTGAGTGTGAGTGCTCCCCTGAGTTCTGGGAGCCTTATAGCAAATTAATGAACTCCAGGAGGGAGGTTGCTAATTCTGCGGAGCTAACGTCAGAATTTCATACAAAATGCCGGGCTGTATAAAGCACAAGCTAAAATCAAGATTGCCGGGAGAAATGTCAATAACCTCAGATATGCAGATGACACCACCCTTATGGGAGAAAGTGAAGAACTAAAGGGCCTCTTGACGAACGTGAAAGAGGAGAGTGAAAAAGCTGGCTTAAAACTCAACATTCAGAAAACTAAGATCATGGCATCCGGTCCCATCACTTCATGGCAAATAGATGGGGAAACAATGGAAACAGTGAGAGACTTTATTTGGGGGGCTCCAAAATCACTGCAGATGGTGACTGCAGCCATGAAATTAAAAGATACTTGCTCTTGAAAGAAAAGCTATGACCAACCTAGACAGCATATTAAAAAACAGAAACATTACTTTGCCAACAAAGATCCATCTAATGAAAGCTATGGCTTTTCCATTAGTCTTGTATAGATGTGAGAGTTGGACTATAAAGAAAGCTGAGCACTGAAGAATTGATGCTTTTGAACTGTGGTGTTGGAGAAGACTCTTGAGAGTCCCTTGGACTGCAAGGAGATCCAACCAGTCAATCCTCAAGTAAATCAGTCCTGAATATTCATTGGAAGGACTGATGCTAAAGCTGAAACTCCAATACTTTGGCCACCTGATGCAAACAACTGACTCATTTGAAAAGACCCTGATGCTGGGAAAGATTGAAGGTGGGAGGAGACGGGGACAATAGAGAATGAGATTCTTGGATGGTATCACTGACTCGATGGACATGAGTTTCAGCAAAATCTTGGAGCTGGTGATGGACAGGGAAGCCTGGCATGCTGCAGTCCATGAGGTCACAAAGAGTCAAACATGACTGAGCAATGGAACTAAACCGGATGTCAGAATTGGATTGTAACAATGGTCTGGAGATTTGGAGAACTGGTTGGTGTGATTAGAGTTTTTGCTTTCACATAGAAGGGACGGGGAAGGATAAAGAGAGGAGATTAAGAAATGAAGAACAAAGAAAGCTAGGGAGGAAACTTGAAATGACCTCTTTATCCCTGACAATAGTTTTTGATCATTCTGTCTTATATGAATATAGCCACCCCAGGGTATTCCTGTAAATAATCTTGAGCTTTGGGCCAAAGACATGGTTAAATCAGGAACAATAAATCAAGAAAAGTTTTATCCTTATAAGTTTCTTCTATTACACCCATTGGCACAATTTCTTACTCCCTAAAATGAGTAATTACATTAGTACTTAGTGTTTGCCATTATAATCTTTAAATATGCTTTGTAATTTACTTGATTCATCAGCTTTTAATAATATCTTTCTTTTTAGCTGGAAAACATACTATATGAAAAATTATCTATCCATGTTTATTGAGAGATTTAAAAAACAAAAATGGATGTTGACTTTTATTGAATGCTTTTTTATCTATGGAGAGAAGAGTACAATTTTCTCTTAGCATGAACTATACTATGATTTTCTAATATTAAGCTATCTTTGTATTCCTGGAATAACTCATCTTAGATGAACGTATTATTATTTTAATGTGCTCCACTATTCTGTTTGATAATACACTGTTTAGGATTTGAATTTATCATTCATAAATAATATTCACAGTTTCCTGTTTCCTTTATTTTTGTTATTTGACACCAATATTATGAGAACTTTATAAACAATTTTTAAAAAAACTTCCTCCTTTTCCTGTACTCTAGAACTGTGGATCACTGAAGTTTTCTATTAACTAAATGTTTTGTAAAACTATCCTATGAAACCACTGTGGATTCCCTCTTAACTACGATTTAGGATCTTCTTTGTCTTAATACATTTTTGCCATAAATTCAACTTTGTCTGATAAAATTGTGGTTCTCGCTATATTTTTGTTTCCATTTACCCAGTATGTGTGTGTTCTGTGCTCAGTCATGTCTGACTCTTTTGCGACCCCATGGACTGTAGCCCGCCAGACTCCTCTGTCCATGGGATTTTCCAGGCAAGAATACTGGCGTGGGTTGCCATTTCCTCCTCCAGGGGATCTTCCTGACCCAGGGATCAAACACATGTCTCCTGAGTCTCCTGCATTGCAGGTGGATTCTTTACCACTAAGCCACTGGGGAAGCCCCTACTTTTGTGCATTCCTTGCTTTTCAACTTTTCTGAGGAAAAGTTGTACTTCAACTATGCAGCAAATTGTTGGATTTTGCTTTATAATGAAATTAGAGTCTTTTTATTTTTGTTTTTCAATAAGAGTTGAGTCTCTTTATATTTATTTAAATATCAGAAATGTTTGTTCTTAATTCTGTCATTAACTGTTTATTAATATTTTATAAATATTTTAACATATGCCATGTTTTTTATTGTTTTCTGTGTCTTTTATTTCTCAATTTGTGTTGGTTATGTGTATTTTTTTTGATAATTTGGAAGGTTTGACAATACACTTAATACTCTATTTCTTTAGATAGTATTGGTTAACTATTATGAACAACTTTAAAATTAATGTATTTTTACTTTCTCCTCAAACCATCCCTCCATGCACTGGCCGTAGTTAATAATATCATTGTTTTTACTGTTTGCCTTCATCTCTTAAAATATGCCTGTAAAACTACTTAATTTATTAGCTTTTAGTGATATATTCTTTCCTGAAGAAAGTATGGAGAAAATCAGTGTATCACACCATCTCCAACTTTCTCTCTTCCCTTTCCAACTTCTTTTAGTTATTGGGCTTCCCTGGTGGCTCAGATGGTAAAGAATTTGCCTGCAATGCAGGAGACCTGGGCTCCATCCCTGGGTCGGGAAGATCCCCTGGAGAAGGGAATGACTTCAGCATCCTTGCCTGGAGAATCCCATGGACAGAGGAGCCTGGCAAGCTACAGTCCATTTTTAGTTATAGCATTTCTGTGTTATCAATTTATATTCTGTAATCAAAACAGAAACGGAGGGTTTTAATCTGAGACTCAGTGATCACCATCAATAATTCTGAAGTATTATTCCACTTACTGTATTTACTGAGAATTTTTTCTCTAATAGCTTTTTTGGAAAAGGTTTATAGTAACCATATTTTTAAGGAACAAAATAATTGGATGTTGTTTTTATTTGGGAATGAGAGTTTGGATAAAATTCGTTGAGTCGCATTTTCTCTCCTTGGGATCATTGCAGGATGTTTCACCATCTTCATCAAATGATATCAGTTTGATTTTCTCCTGATACATGTGACTTACACTTTCAGCCTGGGTACCTCATAAGTCTTTCTTTATCTCTGACGCACAGTAACTTAATTGGAATATTTGTTAATATTACTCAGAATCAAGTTTTCCTGTAACACTCACTGTATGCCACCTTCAAATCATAGATCCAAGCATTCTTTTATTTTCAGAAGTTCTTTTAAGTTCTTTCTTAATTTCTTTAAGTCCTTTGGTTTCATTATTTCAATGATCTTCTTTGGGACATATGTATGTGTATAATCTCTAAGCCTTTTAAACTCTTTGTTTATTTCAATCTTATTTCGCAATTCTTAGTTCTGTCTTGCCTTGCCTTTCCTTTATCAATTCTCCTTGTACTGCTTTCAAAGTGGTTTTCATTTGTGAAATATTTTAATATTTCTTTTTATTTTTTTAGCCTGAGCTGACTTCATCTCTTGTCTTATCACACATTCTCCCAAGAACTTAACATTCTCTGCTTCACACTCTTCTTTCACAGAGACGGCTAATTCATTACTATTTTGCACTTACTCATAGTACACTTGGCTATACTTTTCATTTGCTTTCTGATAATATTTTCCCTGTGCATTTTCTTCATTTGTCACTTGCTTTTCCTCTTCCTTTCTCCTTTTTATCTCATGATATATCTGTATAGCTCTTGGGAAAGTTACTTTTTTATTTGTGATTCAGCATTCAATAGTATTATTCTTCCTGTAGCAGCTAGTTTAGAAGGATTTGTGGAGAGGGACCAGGGCATGTTTTAAGCTATTAGAAGTTCTCTTTCTGGCCAGGGTTGTCTGTGATTAGATGCTTTGACTCTCTTATCCCTACTCATGAAATTAAAAGACGCTTGTTCCTTGGAAGGACTACTATGACAAACCTAGACAGCATATTAAAAAGCAGAGGCGTCACTTTGCCACAAAGTTCCATCTAGTCGAAGCTATGGTTTTTCCAGTAGTCATGTACGGATGTGAGAGTTGGACCATAAAGAAGGCTGAATGCCAAAGAATTGATGCTTTCAAATTGTGGTGCTCAAGAAGACTCTTGAGAATCCCTTGAATTGCAAGGAGATCAAACCAGTCAATCCTAAAGGAAATCAGTCTTCAATATTCATTGGAACAATTGATGTTAAAGCTGAAGCTCCAATATTTTGGCCACCTGAGGAGAAGAACCAACTCATTGGAAAAGACCCTGATGCTGGGAAAGACTGAAGGCAAAAGGAGAAGGGGACAGCAGAGGATGACATGGTGAGATAGCATCACTGACTCAATGGGCATGAGTTTGAGCAAAGTCAGAGAGATAGGGAAGGACAGGGAAGCCTGGTGTGCTGCAGTTCATAGGGTTGCAAAGAGTCAGACACGACTGAGCGACTGAACAACAACGGAGGTAGACAGCGTAGAACCGCTCGCCCTGCAGGGTCTCTCGCCTCCATCCTGCCCCGCAGCGCAGTGCCCGCTCAAGGCTCCTGAGTGCTCTCCCACAGCTTGCCCGCCCCGCCTCCCCTCCAGCCACACAGCAGCCAAAGAAGGAAACATGTGCCTCCAGCCCCCGCACCCACCTTGTTCCTCCAAGAAGGGATTGTCAGTTAGATCCTTCAAGTTCCCTTCCTACTTCGGAAAACCTCTGGCCTTGTCTCAAATTTGCTGCCCCAGTGGACCTCCCTGGAGTCTTCTAAACCCTTTTACATTCACTGTACCAGGCAGCACTTCTTCCTACACATTGTCTTTCAAGGTCATCCTACTTTCAAAGATGGCATTTGCAGTTGTTTTTTTTTTTTTCTTTTCTGCATCTCCTTCTTTTTTGTTGTTATTAAATTATTTTTGTTGAAACTTTCATTGATAAAAATGTAGATTCTCATGCAGTAGTAATAAGTAATAAAGATATGCCCTCATATATTCTTCTCGTTCTTCTAACAGCTTTAGTTTGATTTCCAAGAGGAGGGAAAAAAACACCATTTTTTTTTTATAATTTTAAGAGAATAAGTGTTAAAAAAGAGAAAGATTGTACAAGCACACAGAAGCTACAAGAAGTGAGGAACTAGTTCCCATCTTTAAAATTCATAGGGCTTCCCTGGTGGCCCAGTGGTTCAGAATCCACCGTGCTGTGCAGGGGAGACAGGTGCATCCTAGACCCAGGAAGATCCCCCAGGCCACAGAGCAGCCAAGCCCATGCGCCACAACTACTGAGCCTGTGCTCTTGAGTCCACGCTCTGCAACAAGAGAAGCACCGCAATGAGAAGCCCGAGTGTTGCAACTGGAGAGTAGCCCCCGCTTGCCACAACCAGAGAAAGCCGACGTGCAACAGTGAAGACCCAGTGCAGCCAAAAATAATTTAAAATAATAACTATCTTAAAAAATAAAATTAAGAAAATTCAGGTCTCTGAGATACTTCAGTCATTCATCCTGCAAGCCCCAGGTGCCTGGTTAATTTAGGTACAGAGCAGTTTCAGGAGGTACAGACAAGTATGCTGTGTAGTTTCTGTTTTCAAGGAGCGCATAACGTAGAGAAGAGGTAAAAATGGGTGGCTGATTTTCAATACAAGGCAGAGAGCGCGTGCGTGCGAAGTCGCTTCAGTTGTGTCCGACTCTGTGCAACCTTAAGGACTGTAGCCCACCAGGCTCCTCTGTCCATGGGCTTCTCCAGGCAAGAATACTGGAGTGGGTTGCCATGCCCTCCTCCAGGGGGTCTTCCCAACCCAGGAATCAAACCCACGTCTCTTGTGTCTCCTGTACTGGCAGGCAGGTTCTTTACCACTAGTGACACCTGGGTCTTGACAGTATATGTTGCAGACAGAAAGAGGATGCTGTTCAACTCTAAAGCCTCCTGTGAGTAAGAAGCAGGGTCAAAATTGTCTAAATAGAACTGTGTCAACCTGAAGTGCTTATAAAGTAATACAGTAACAGAAATGATCCTTTTTTTTCCAATTTATATTTGATTCAATTGATTGAAAATACCCAAACTTTCATGACTTACTTTGGCGTGTGATGCATGTGGATCAAGTTTAAAGTTATTTCTGAACATCTGGCTTCCCTTACTGGTTCTTGAGAATCCTCATCAAATGTATGCTCTGCCCCTTGAGGATGGGCCACTTGGCCTTCCTCCGCCTTGGACCAAGCACTCGGGACCTTTGGCAGTTTACACTCTGAGTCAGTCCCCTGGGTCCAGTGGCCATGACAATGGAAATGTTTGACCCTGCTGTTTTAGACTCTGGGCTCAGAACTGCCAAATGTAGACTTTTTTTCTCTTTCATTTGCCTTTTATCTCTTTGTACCCGTTGCAAACAATCTTTTCCAGATGAGACAGGGCCTTTTAATGAGGGATGTGCAGGAAAGAGTGAATCAGAGTCACCTTGTGTCTTCTGGCTCACGGAGGGGTTCTGAGGGCTGCCGAGGTATAAGAGAGGGATGGGGAGCTGGAATAGTTCTTAGACATCATTGGTCTGATGATATGGGGAGAAGAAAGAATTTACAAAGTGGGGGGAAAAAAGAGTTCACAGAAACGCGCCAAACTCTAACAAAGGTCAGAATTTAAACTTTAAGGTGGTTAATTGGTTTAGTTGCTCAGTCATGTCTGATTCTTATGACCCCATGGACTATAGCCCACTAGGCTCCTCTGTCCATGGGATTCGCCTGGCAAGAATATTGATGTGGGTTGCCATTTCCTTCTCCGAGGTGGTTAATTACTTTTACAATAAAAATATTCGTCATTTAGACTAAGCCTTCTAAGATACAGGTGGTAATAAGTACACGCAAAGGCGATCAACATTATCTGTAGTTAGGACAACATAAATCAAAGTCACAATAATACCGCCACCTCTAAGAATGGCTCAAACATTTTTTTTAAAGCTGGCGACAGCAAGGACAGGTGAGGATGCAGAGCAGTCACCTGTCTCTCACGTAGCTGGTGGGGTAGAAAATGTTGTGGCCACTTTGGAAAACATTTTGATAGTTTCTCATGAATTTAAACACACAACTACCATATGACCCACCCCTAAGTTTTTACCTAAGAGAAATGAAGACGTATGTCCACACAAAGACCCATAGTGAAGCGAAAGTTGCTCAGTTGTGTCCGACTCTTTGCAGCCCCATGGACTATATGCAGTCCATGGAATTCTCTAGGCCAGGATACTGGAGTGGATAGCCTTTGCCTTCTCTAGGGGATCTTCCCAACCCAGGGATCAAACCCAGGTCTCCCGCATTACAGATGGATTCTTTATCAGCTGAGCCACAAGGGAAGGACAAGAATACTGGAGTGGGTGGCCTATCCCTTTGCCAGGGGATCTTCCCGAAACAGGAATCGAACCAGGGTCTCCTGCATTGCAGGCAGAGTCTTTACCAGCTGAGCCACAGGGAAGCCCATAAACCCATAAGTGAATACTTATTGGCACCTGTATTGAAATCACTGTCTGGAAAAAGCCCAAACCTCCATGAACTGGACAAACACTCCGTGGTCCATATTCCACGCATGGAAACCACACTCAGCAATAAGAAGGAATGGAGCACTGATTCAAGCCACGGCGTGGATGGGATCCCTGATGTCAAGTGAAAGAAGCCAACACAAAAGCCTACACTCCAAGTTATCTCATGTATGTAATAGTCCAGAAACGGCAAAGCCATAGGGAGAGAAATCAGATCAGGGGTTGCCAGGTGCTGGAGGTGGGAGGGGAGAAAACGGATCACAAAGGGACAGGAGGAAGCATTTGCATATGATGGAAGCGTGTCTGTATCACCTTGATCGTGGTGCTGGTGAAATGAATGGAATCAAGATTCATCAAACTGCGTCTTTCAGGGTGAATCTTGCTCTAAGAAAATTCTATCTCAATAAACCTGACTTGAAACAATGAATGATCCGGGCCCATTGCTACGTTGACAAAGTATTTCGTCATTGTAGGAAAATACCAGCTTCAAGGGCAGAAAGAAGTGTGTTCTTGGTCCCAAGGGGGAGGGGGAGCGGAGGGATGGAGTAGGAGGTTGGACCTAGCAGATGCAAACAAGTATAAACAGGACGGACAAACAACCAGATCCTACTGCAGAACACAGCAAACTGTACTCAATACCCTGTGACAAACCATAATGGAAAAGAGTATGAGAAAGAATGGATTAATATGTATACGTGTAACTGAATCACTTGGTTGTGCAGCAGAAATTCACACACACCATCGTAAATCAACCATAGTTTAATTAAACAAAGAAATAGGAGGGGCGAAGAAGTGTGTTCTTACCTGGACCCTGCCACTTTCTAGCTGTGTGACTCTGGGAAGGTCTCCTTCCCTTTGTAAACCTCGGCCTGCTCACGTGTGAAAGGCGGGTAACAACAATTTTACAGGATGACCTGCACCCCACGTGTGGCAACGCTCTGTATGTCACTGTCCAAATAGGAACTGCCCTGAACCAGATGTCTTTTCTCTTGCGCTGGCCCTCGGTACGGGGCACGGCACGACCCCAAGTCCACTCTAACCTGTCCATCTCACCTTCTCTACCTCATCAGGCGTGGGCTCTGTCTTTGATGCCCAACCCCCATCTCAGTGTCAAACCATCCACCCTGGGGGGCATCTTCACGAGTGGTCCTCAGTGAGCCCGGCTGGCCCATAGCCCTGTCAGCAGCTAGCCGCCCCCTCGCCCCAGATACACTCACCGGATGAATGTAGGGAACAGCTCGGCGTTGACCAGGCACACCATCTGGAACACGATGGTGATCCCCATTCGGCCGACACAAGCTACCGTGATATTCAGCCAGGACAGATCTGGGAGGAAACAGACAGAGGATGTGCGAGCGAGAGGGCTGCACCCATGGATTTGCCAGGAGATGCTGCGACTGGGAGCCTGGACTTAAGAGCTGGCAGGGCCTGAAAGGCTGTCTTATCCGACTCTTCCATAATTGGGTCAGTAAACTGAGCCTCGTGGCTCGGACGGTAAAGAATCTGCCTGCAGGGCGGGAGACCTGGCTTTGATCCCCAGGTGGGGAAGATCCCCTGGAGGAGGAAACGGCTACCCACTCCAGTATTCTTGCCTGGAGAATCCCGTGGACAGAGGAGCCTAGCGGGCTACAGTCCATAGGGTCCCAAAGAGTCAGACACGACTCAGCAACCACTACTGACACTAACTAAACTGAGTCCTGAGGGATTTGGGGACTTGACGGCATGTGAGGGAAGACTTCACCTTGCAGAGGAAAGAATGTGCTTTTTTGAATCTCAGCTGTGCCTCCTGTCAGCAGAGTGACAAGGCAAATGGTTTGCTTCTGCCTGCCTCAGTCTCCTCAGCTATGAAATGGGAATAATCTTACCCAACATACAGGTTGTGGTGAGATTTAGAGATAACACATGTCAAATGTGTATCATGACCACTCCACCAGCCCTGGTTTTTTATTATCCTGCAACAGTGTCCTTGCTGACACAGTTCCTGAAACACAGTAGGTCCTCAACAACGTAGTTCCCTTGGGCAGAAGTCCTAGAGCTGGTGGGCCAGATTTCTCATCCTCAGCACTCATTTCCCAACACATTTTTATAATGCTTTATTTATTTGTTTTTGACGGCACTGAGTCTTCGCTTCTGTGCTAGGGCTTTCTCTAGCTGTGCGAGCAGGGGCTACTCTCCAGTTCTGGGATTGAGGGCTTCAGTGGTAGCAGCCTGTGGGCTCTAGGACTTGGGCTTAGTAGTTCTGACACCTGGGCTTAGTTGCCCCATGGCATATGGAATCTTGCCAGCGCAGGGATCGAACCCATGTCCCCTGCAATGGCAGCTGGATTCTTAATCCCTGGACCACCAGGGAAGTCCTCACAGCACATTTCTTAACCCAAGCATCTTTCACTGGTCTGAGAGGATGACAGATGCAAACCCTCATCTCCTCCTAGCAGACAGCTCTGAGTCTTAATTAGTGGCAGGTCCGAAAGCCTTCTCCTCCCTGGGGAGTCCAGTCTCCCCAGGTCTCCACTGCCCTCTGCCTGGAGGAGAGCTCAAGCAGAGCCTTTAATTAAGGCTTCTACGACATACAAGACAAGGGAGTTCGCTTGGACACCTGGAGGAGGGCATTGGTCACAAATTCTGCAGCTTTGATGGATTTGGCAAGATGCTCTACTGGACATGCACGGCATCCTTGCCCTCAGAGAACCGCCCTGCCTCCTCTGGGCCCAGGTCACTCTCCCCAGCAGTCGGAGGGACCAATTACAACTGCAGTCCTCCCACATGGCTTCCTGCCACGCTTGGGATAAAACCCATGCTGGCATCTCTCCCTGTATCCTGCTCACAAGGGTCCGGCTGCTCCTCCAACACCCAGCTCTCCCCATCCTCAGGGTCCTCGCTCTTGCTGTTCCCTTTCCTGGAAACCTCCTTGCCCGGATGTTTAAATGGCTCATCCCCTCTTCACTTAGGTCTCCTAAGGTCACCCTGGACCACCATAGGAAGAATTAATGCCCCATCCCTCTTCCTCCTTCTCTTTTCCCTCTAGAACTTAAACTCCAAGAAAGGGAATCTTTCTCTGCTTTGCTCACGGCTGAGATCCTGGGGCAGAGACGCCACTCTGTCAAGTACATAGAGGAGCTTCCCAGGTGATGCTAGTGATAAAGAACCCAACTGTCAACGCAAGAGACATAGGAGATGCAGATTCAACCCCTGAGTTGAGAAGATCCCCTAGAGGAGAGCACGGCAACCCACTCCAGTATTCTTGCCTGGAGAATCCCATGGAGAGAGGAGCCTGGCGGGCTACAGTCCAGAGGGGCGCAGAGAGTCAGACACAGCTGAAGTGACTTAGCATGCACACACGCAAGTACATAGAAGGTACTTGAAATAGTTTCTGGAGCAGGAAATGAAGTCTCGCCATCTAATGTGATAAGGACCAGTAAAGGCAAATGGCAAGAGTGGGAGCTGGGAGAGGGTCCTAGGAGGATGTGGGACTGAGGAGGTGGTACCTAAGCTTCTTCTAGGTGATAGTCAAATGGTCTCAGTACTTTGTACTGAGGTTCCCTCTCAGTATTTTGTACTGTTACTTAAAAAACAACAGCAACAACAAAAATCTCTACTCATTCATTCAGTTTTACCGGGATTCTAGAAACAGGGAGATGGGGAAATGGGGGGAACCGATTTCAGGTCCTTGGCGCCTTTTCCTATCTTCTTTGTCCCTGGTGGCTCAGACAGTATAGCAACTGCCTGCATTGTGGGAGACCTGGGTTCAATCCCTGGGTCAGGAAGATCCCCTGGAGAAGGGAGTGGTTACTCACTCCAGTATTCTTGCCTGGAAAATTCCATGGATGGAGGAGCTGGTTGGTGGGCTACAGTCCATGGGGTCGCAAAGAGTCAGACACGACTGAGGGACTTCACTCACTCACTCATGAAAGGAGGGAGAAAAAAACCTGAGCTACCTCCTGCTACCTCTTTAAATCTCCAGCCTGCTCTGTATAGCCTAATTCTTGAGAACAGAGATTTCATGGGATGTTTCTCATAATATCCTGCCCCCAAAGCCTGCCAAAATGACTCATTAAACCAACAAGTGCAGAGCTTGTTGAGAAAAGAGCAAATCTGCTCTCCTATTTTTTTTTAACATTTCTAAAAGTAACAAATGAGAAAGGCAACGTATGTACTCAAATTGAAACTGCCCAGATGATTCTTCTTTGGCTTATCTTGGATTGCTAAGAATTATGGACTCAAGCAAACAGGCACCAAAATGGCTGGTGTTGGAAAGACTAATGATGCCAAGTGCTGGTGAGTCTGTGGAACCACTGGAAAGCTGATGCATCACCGCGGGAGCATGAACTGGAAAGGTGTCTGGCTGTATCTACTAAAACTAACCTGTGCCCTGCCACCTGACCCAGCAAGGGAAGTGAGTGTCCACGAAAAGATGTGTTGGAATGTTCGCTGCAGCCTTAATCCCAATAGGCAGACACTGGATGACTTTAGATCTTCCCAGCCCAGGGATTGAACCTGCATCTCTTATGTCTCTTGCACTGACAGTCAGACTCTAGCACCACCTGGAAAGCTCCTCTGTGAACTTGACAGAGTGGTGTCTCTGCCCCAGGAGCTCAGCCGTGAGCAAGGCAGAGCAAGTTTCTGCTTCTTGGAGCTTGTGTTCTAGAGGGAAAAGAGAAGGCGGAAGAGGGATGGGGCTTTAATTCTTTGTACGGTGGTCCAGGGTGACCTTAGGAGACCTGAAGTCAACAGAGGCCTGGATACATGGTGAGGGGTTCCTACAACGCGAGGCTGCCCAACAGTGAAAAGGTAAAAACTACACCCTCGTGGGACAATGTGGGTGAACATTGCAGACGCCACGACAAGTGAATGAAGGTGATACAAAGCATAGGTGCGGTATGGTTCAATTGTATGACGTTCAAGAACAGCCGACATTAATCTGCGGTGGCAGAGACCAGAGCTGCGGTGACCTGGGCAGCGGTGGTGAGCGTTGGTGGTCAAGGAGGGTGAGGGACTTTCCGAGGTGCTGGAAATGTTCTTTATCTTGGCGTAGGTTGAGGTGCCCAGGCTTAAAATTTTTTAAAAAGTAATACTAGACTCAGGTAAACACCTTGTCTTTGTTTCTGTTTCAGAGTTAACCCTCTTCCCACAGTTCAACAACCCACAAGATGATGGACATGGACCACTCACCGTGTGGGATAAAGACCATGAGGAAGCAGGCCATCCCCGCCGCCAGGTTGCACATGGCCAGTGGGTAGCGGCGGCCAAAGCGGTCGATGGTAATGAGGATGATGAAGGACGCGGGGAACTCGACCAGAGCGGAGTAGAGGAAGTCCAGGTAGAGGTTCCCGCCGGTGGCGCCCACGTGCATGATGAGGCCCTGGTAGACCACAGAGCTGGTGAACCTGGGCGGACAGGAGAGGCAGGTCAAAGGGAAGCTCCTCAGAAGAGGGGAGATTCCGGAGACTGGCTGGGAAGATAAAGGCCCCTGCAAGCTGGAAGGAAGCAATCCATCTCTGGATGTAGAATGTTCTAGAGCAATATGAGAAGTAAGTAAGTGAGGTCGCTCAGTCGCATCTGACTCTTTGTGACCCCATGGACTGTAGCCCGCCAGGCTCCTTTGTCCATAGGATTTTCCAGCTAAGAGTACTGGAGTGGGTTGCCATTTCCTTCTCCAGGTGGATCTTCCCAACCCAGGGGATTGAACCCGGGTCTCTCTCATTGCAGGCAGACAATTTACCATCTGAGCCACCAGGGAAGTCCCAATATGAGAAGAGGGGGGGTCAAAATCCAGGAGGGGCCCTCCTGGTTGAGAAGCCCCTTCCATGATTTTTGTGAGCCTGTGACCTACAGGACAGACCAGTGTTTCCGAGAGACGGCAAACGATGGCGGCTACGGCTGACTGTGCACCTGCGGGCAGCCCTGCTCTGAACACTGCACGGGCCCTATCTCATCGGATGCTCCAAGCCTCCAAGGGGAAGGAGGGCAGGGGAGACAGCAGTGGGGACTGAGCAGTTTCAGGATTCAGACTGCTGTCTGAGCTGTGTGGTCTTAAGTAAGTTAACCAGCCTCTCGGTGCCTCAGTTCCTTCAGCTGTGAATCTGGGTTGTCTTGAGAAGTCACTGAGGTCGTGGACCAGAAGGGCTCAGTGTAGTTGGGCGCTCAGTGAGGAGCAGATTTCATTGCTGTCATGGTTGTCTTTCCCAGGGCAAGGGTCCAGAGCACCACGGGGTGGAGGAGTCGGCCAAGTCTTCCCAGCTCCACAGTGGGGGCCCCCTGCACACCATCTGTAACCAGCAGTGTTCCCTTCCTCTCTTTCACATCATACCCCGCGGCACATGACCCCTTCATCCATGTTTGAAGAAAGAACAACCGGATTACAGAATGTGGCACAGAGAAGGATGGGGACCGGCTCAGTCCCTCCGACTCAGGGGAAAACGGAGAGGCCCGTGGGTCACTTTGGGGCAAGCTACACAATTTTGGAACATTGAATGACCCTGTGGGTACAGTCATTCCTCACCACCACGGGGGACTGGTTCCAGGACCCCCCAGGATACCAGAATCCGAGGATGCTTGAGTCCCTCGTGTAAATCGTATGAATCAGTGTAGGATGTGCACACTCCCGTAAGATTGAAACCATCGCTAGATTACTTGTAATACCTAACATAATACAAATGCTGTGTAAGCAGTTGCCAACATGCAACAGATTCAAGTTCTGCTTTTGGGGACTGTCTGGAATTTTTTTGAATATTGTTTATCTGCAGTTGATTGAATCCCCAGATGCAGAACCTGCAGATATGAAGTATTGACTGTGGGAAGAGATTTTGGTGGATAAGAAATTACTTTCTTATAGAAATGCAAATTGCCCATCAGCTCCAAAACTGAGATCATAGGGGATGTTTCTCATTACTACACCCCCTTGGTTTTATAAGGTCCAACTCTTTTGGCTCAGATGGTTAAGAATCTGTCTGCAATGCAGGAGACCCCAATTCGATCCCTGTGTCAGGAAGATCCCATGGACAGAGGAGCCTGGTAGGCTGTAGTCCATAGGGTGGCAAAGAGTCAGACACGACTGAGCAACTTTCACTCACTTCACTCACTCACCCCCTGATATTATAAAGCTGCACCCAGGGGAGCCTGGGATGCTTTTGTTTCTAGTTCTAAATTATTCATGTTTGAACCATGTGTCAAGAGAATAAGAATGCACTGACTGCAACTTGGTGAGTTTAGATGGGCCTGGCAGGGTGAGGGGGGCTTCTCTATGCCGGGTTAAACGGTTAAATGGAAACAGTCACCTTCCACCCATAAAGCGACTGACTCAAGAGAAAGGAATGTAGAACCCTGATTTTCCTGAACAAACAAATAAACAAAAACCACAAATCACAACAAACTCTGGGAGATGGTGAAGAACAGGGAAGCCTGGAGTGCTGCCATCCATGGGGTCCCATAGGGTCCCAAAGAGTTAGACAGGACTTAGCCACGGACCAACCAAACCAGAAACAGTCAACAACATGCAATGCTGCCATCTTTTGGCAGAACCCACAAACTGCATGTACACACTACTATGGGTAGAGGTGATGGTTTTTTCACCAAGGGTCTGACTCTTTGTGATCCCATGGACTGTAAACCTGCCAGGGTCCTCTGTCCATGGGATTTCCCAGGAAGGAATACTGGAGTGGGTTGCCATTTCCTTCTCATGCTACTGTAAAAATAGCAATCTGTCGTTGTTGGGCATTTCCTAAGTGCTAAGCTTTTCACACGCATTATCACATTAATTCTTCCAACATGCCCATGAGTAGATCCTATCATTCCCTCCATTGGCTGATGAGGAAACTGAGTCACAGAGATCACGAAGCTTCCTGAAGGTCACACAGCCAGGAAGTGATGGGCACCCCCCGCCCCGAGTTGCTGTAATGAATGGAGTTGACGGGGGCGGGGGGAATGTACAGTAAAAGAAGGCGTCCGGGGCCAGATGGCATGAAGCCTTGCAGGCCGTGGAAGGAAGCTAGGTTTCCTCTCAGTGGATTAGGAAGACTATGAGCATGTGGACAAGGAGGTGATGCGATCCGTGACCTTCGCCTGCTTTGTGAGCAGCGTCTGGGGAGGACAGGAGTGGGAGCAGACCACCAGCAAGGAGGCCATCGTGATGATCTAGACGGGAGGTTGCGACAGTCACACCTAGGAGCACAGGTGATGAGAAAATGGTAGATTCAGGATAGATTTGCAAGACAGAGTGGAATTTACGAAAAGCTTGCGTGGAGGGGTGTGAGAGAGCTGAGGAGACAGAATCGCCGCCTCAGCAGGAGTGCTTGGGGTGGAGATGGGACCCGGGCTGGTACAGGAGGGGAGCAAGCCTTCTTGTCTGCGAGGTTCCTGGGCCCCGCACACGGCGGGCGCAGGGCTCCAGGCCAGCCCGCAGACACGGGGCCTGGGGGCCAGGAGAGAACCCGGCGTCTAGAGAACTCGGGATGGACTCTGTGGAACGCTGGTTACTCATTCAAGCTTCCGCAAATATTTATGGAGCGGCTGCTATGTGCCAGGTGCTGCCTTCGTAGTTGGAAACCTTATTTCACGGAAGGGCAGAGAAGGGCAGGGCGGCAGAGTGACCCCAGTGGAAGGGGAGCCCGGCTCCTCAGCCCAGGGGTTTCCAGGAGTAACTGAAGGGCCGCCGGGGTGCGGAGGAGCAAGTGCTGAGGTCGGGAGCTGACCCAGCACCCCCTGAGGGAAGAGGGAGGAGACCCCATCTCGAGGTAGCCACCAGGGAGGGTGACCTTGCCCCAAGGTCTGCAAGGGGTGCTGGGCATGGACAGGTGTTTCCTATTTGGTGTGAAAAAAGCACGCATGTGCTTTCTGCAGGCTCTGTCAAGTCCTCAGACGTGAGGAAGGCTTCTTCCTCCTTGATAGCCCGGAAAATGAAGTTGCTCAGTCGTGTCCAACTCTTTGTGACCCCATGGACTGTATAGCCTACCAGGCTCCTCCATCCATGGGATTTTCCAGGCAAGAGTACTGGAGTGGGTTGCCATTTCCTTCTCCAGGGATCTTCCCGACCCAGGGATTGAACCCGGGTCTCCCACATTGTAGGCAGATGCTTTACCGTCTGAGCCACCAGGGAAGCCCTTACATCCTGGGAAACCCCTGAAATCTCATCTTCCTGCCGGGGCTAAGTCAGCATTGGCTCCTGATGCATGGGGTTTCTGGCAACCCTAGCACCTCCCTCCAGCTCACTGCTGACTTTTCTACGTGGGGATTTCTTCTTACTAAAACGAGGCCTTTCCTCTACTGGGCAGTCCTCAAGGGAGAAATTCGGGTGCCTTTTTAAGAGCTCTTTGACTGGAAAGCCTTCTGGAAATGCCTTTTCACGCCTCTCTTTTTCCCCCCTAGGTCTGCCCACCATCTCTGACGTGTACCCGGGAGTGCAGAGAAGTGCACGGGGCCTCAGAAAGACCCCTTACCACAGGTACATCAGGATGAAGGTGTACTTCCTCAGATTGGGCGTGCGGAACAGGTCTGCGAACGAGGGGCTCAGCTTCTCAGTGACGTCCTCCTCAAGAGACAGCATCTGGGAGAGAGTCAGGGTGTCAGCCGCATCCAGGCTGCCACCGTGAGCGGGGAACGCCATCAGAGACCTTCCGCACCCCCACCCCCACCCCCCACCAGCCCCCAGCCCGAGGTTGGTCATCACACGGCTGCCCACTGCACTCATCACCCCGAATAGTGCCAGCACCCCTCCGCTTCCCCAGGCAAGTCCCACAAGCAAGCGCTAAGTCATAAACCCAACCCAGCGTTCAGTGAGAGGAGAAAGCCCTTGGGAGTGTGTCACCTTCAGGTTGGCAGGAGGCAGCTTCCCGTTCTTTTGGGCGATGTGGTCCATGATCTTTATCGCCTGAGTGTTTCTCTTTTGCGATAACAGCCATCGGGGGGACTCGGGCACAAACCTGTGGACGCAGATCATCCCCACTTGGTGTCTCCCCCAGAGCCCGTCTGAGGTTAAGATCAAAAGAGAACCTCGCTGGAACTGACTCGAATGCGTTCTTTTTTATAGCTGAGTAATATTCCCTTGTATATATGTACCACAGCTTCCTCATCCATTCGTCTGCCGATGGACATCTAGGTTGCTTCCATGTCCCAGCTACTACTGTAAACTGTGCTGCAGTGAACACTGGGATACATGTGTCTCTCTTAATTCTGGTTTCCTCGGTGTGTATGCCTCCAAACCACCACGATTTTGTAAAATAATTAGCCTCCGATTAAAATAAATGAATACATCAAAGAGAATCTCCCTTCCGGTGTAGCCTCCATCCAGTGGGACAGAGATCCCATTCTCTCCCAGAAGCCAGCCGCCCTTCTGGTCCCTGGGAAATTCCTCACACACAATAGAGGCTCCACGTGCCCACCCCACAATAGAGCAGACGCCTCCATGCAAGACAGGGGCTGTTGAACAAGTCTCAAAGTGTGTCCAAAGCAAACTAAACCACATTCGTTTGCCTTCAACACGAGGTAGACACCACAGTGTCTATTTCAGATGGGACCGACTGCTCAGTCGCTTCAGCCGTGTCCGACTCTGTGCAACCCCATGGACTGTAGCCCGCCAGGCTCCTCTGTCCGTGGGATTCTCCAGGCAAGAACACTGGAGTGGGTTGCCCTGCCCTATCTCCAGGAGATCTTCCCAACCCAGGAATCGAGCCCACATGTCCTGCTTTGCAGGCAGAGTCTTTATCATCTGAGCCACCAGGGAAGCCCCCTCAGAGGAGACTAGGATGTTGTAAACTCAAAGACTGGGAATCTCTGGAAGAAGGTCACCTGAAAACACACAGGGAGGGTCTCACCCCACCAGCCACTGGGACTCAGCCGGGGGAGGCCCATCACCGGAGGGCCCCTTGCTTCATGCTGACGGAGAGAAAGCAGGCTTTTCCTGAGCCTGAGTGTACTTAGAAGCCAGCTCTGGTTCTGAGAGGTTGGGGCGGACTCGGGGCCTCCCACATGTGAGATGTGTCCTCAGCTAAACAGCAACAGAAGCTGCGTGGATGAGATATTTTGCTCTGTGAACCTCTCTGCTACCCACCCTTCCCTCTCCCACGATGAACGCTCATCTGTCTGGTTGCTTACCCCCTCAGACCTTGCCAAGGGCTGACAGCTAACAAGATGAACAACCCACTTGAACTGCTTTGTTCCTGTCTGATGGGCACACTCCCCACAGATGGTTGCATTCCTTCATCTTCTCCTTCATTGGCTCATCAAAGAGTAAATGCCTACTTTGTGGCTAGGTGGACTTTTGTCTGACTTTTAGCATCTCAGGCCTCTCTGTGGGTGATGTGAATTTAAAGAAAATCTGTAAGTTTCTTTAAAGGGTGGCTGAGAGTGACTCCCCACGGAATGAGGGACACCCTGTGACAGAGGACCCCAAATAGCGTGGGTGGCTGGAAGCCCCAGGCCTGCGGGTAGGGCCACCCTGGCCGTTGGGAAGACAGGTCCCCACGGGGACACAGTACCAGAAGCAGAAGAGGAGGAGGAAGTTGGGCAGGGAGACGGCCAGCTGCAGCCAGCGCCAGTGTGGGAGGACGTAGGCCAGTCCGGAGAGCAGCACGAGGCCCACAGTGAAGGCCATCTGGTAGAGGATCGCCACTGTCCGTCTGTAGCCCAGGCCCACGAACTCTGTGACTGAGACCGGAGAAACGTCACCCACAGGTTCCCATCCAATTTAAAATCCCCCGTTTGCTATCTGCAGCTCCCCACCGTCCCCCGTCTTTGCACACTGCAAGATTCCGTCTACGGGGCCCTCCTGCCCAGAACCTTCCTCCCATCGGCTCCAGGATGACCTGGACTATTTCCCACGACCCCCCAGGGAGTGCTCCTTAACACCACCAACACGGGGACCTGGCCCCGTCGCAGGTGTTTGGACGCATCACAAGCTCTGTGGACACAGTCCCGCCCTCCTAACCTCACAGCCTCGTGAGAGGTGGTGGACCAGACACACACACTGAGGTCATCACACCCAGGTCTTGACATGATGTGGGCTCTTCAAGAAGAAAACGTAAACGGCCAGGAGGGTGGGGGAGTCTCCGGGGGTCGCAGATTTTCAGAGAGCAGTGGAGCAGAGCTCCTGGAGGAAATTTGAGCCATCAGGAGGAGCAGTAGTTAACTGAACCCAGAATGGGAAAGCGAGTTCCAGGCAGAGGGACAGCAGCCCAGGTGACCGCTGGGTGAGGTCATGTCATGGGGGCCATGCGCCCTCCTGGGGGGTCTCATAGGCTTGCTGAGAACACTGGCTTCAAGTGCGGGAAGCACAGAGGTGCTGCAGCACAGGGGTGACCCGATGTTACGTCTGCTAAAGGCACCCCCACCGCGCTGCTGCCTGTGGGCGCCCCAGGGGTGGACAAGCGTGAAGCGGAGTGATGGTGTTGGTGGGACCCGGCAGGGGCAGCAGAGGAGCGAGAGGGCTGCGGTGCCATAGGCGTTCTGGGAGGAAAGCAGATGGGGGGCTGGGGAGAGGGTCACAGGAGGAGCAGTCTTGGGGGTGGGGAGGCAGACGTCCTGGGCTGGGAAGAGAGGAGGAGTTGATCACGCAGACTGAAGGGGAGCCCCTGGTGCAGGACCAGGGAGTAGGGGACCTCCAAGTGAGGCAGGGAGCCGTGGGAAGGATGGAAGCCAGGGTAGCACGCACTCCGCCACAGACGCGTAGCGTTCCGAGTCTGTCTTCCTGTCTCTCTAGCCTGGGAGCTCCTTGACGGAGGTTGTTATTCAGCTGCTAAGCTGTTTCCGACCCTTTACCCTTGCTTGTAGCCCATAGACAGTAGCCCACCAGGCTCCTCTGTCCTCCACTCTCTCCCAGAGTTTGCTCAAATTCATGTCCATTGAGTCAGTGATGCCATCCAACCATCTCATTCTCTGTCACCTCCTTCTCCTCCTGCCTTCAATCTTTCCCAGCATCAGGGTCTTTTCCAATGAATCAGCTCTTTGCATCAGGTGGCCAAAGTATTGGAGCTTCCGCTTCAGCAACAGTCCTTCCAATGAATATTCAGGGTTGATTTCCTTTGGGATTGACTGGTGTCTTGAGAGTAAAGCAGACAGCAGGACAGAGGACGGGAGGCCTTGTCTATCTCAGCATCTCTGGCCCTTCCCCCTGTGCCTGCCACAGGGCAACAGCCACACCACAAGGAGGGGAAGGGGCAAGCATGGCTCTGGGCTACTCCTGGGGCCCTTCATCGACCTCATGGCAATGTGGTCCCCACATGGAGGATCCTGAGGCAGAGAGAGATTATGGAATGTGCCCAGGACCACACAGCTGGTGAGAGTTGGGTATAGATTTGACCTTAAATTAATCTTTGTCACCATGTGCCAAATACTGCATGTTCAGCCTCTAGATGGCTGGGCTGTTGCAGCTAACATGTGTTGAACTCACTAAACTTAACTAGCATGTTCACAATTTCTCGGGGAAGGAACATGATTTTTCTTGGCCCTAGTGAACTATTTCTTAGAATGTCAAGCCATAAGACATCGTTTTCAAAGATGGCAAGACCTGGCAAAAACCTGGACCATCCTCACTGCTGTCTGATGCATCCCCATCCATGCATGGGCTGAGGGATACACAGCTATTACATTACTTTCTTCTACAGAAGTATTTTTCATTTTCTATTCTTACTCTTCATAGAAAACTTGAAAGAAAAAATAGTATATAGAATTGCATTGCTTTACACTTCAGCTTTTTCATCATTGTGTCTATCTCTTCTATTTTGATTTGTTTGTTCAGTCACCAAGTCATGTTCTACTCTTTGCAACCCCATGGACAATAGCACACCAGGCTTCCCTGTCCCTTGCCATTACCCAAAGTTTGCCCAGGTTCATGTCCATTGAGTGGGTGATGCTATCTAGCCATCTCCTGCTGTCTTCTATCTTTCCCAGCATCAGGGTCTTTTCCAGTGAGTCAGCCAAAGTATAAGAACTTCTTTTATTTTCTCTTGTATCTTCTCTCTTAACTCTTGACTGTCCTTCAAACCAGTGGAGTTTGTTGCATTTCTTTTGGAAGAGGCTGGCTCGTTCATATTTGAAATGTTAAAATACTCTCCCACCTGTCTCCCCTTCCTACACACCCCCATCACTGTGAACACATCACATGTGATCTCCTTTTTCCAAACAGATCAGTTGATATGGAAACAAGGATCCATATAAGCAGTTATATAAGTGTCTCTCAAACAAAGAGAGACAGAGAGAGGCCATTCTGACAGCACACCCAGCCCCAATCACACAGACACAAATACAGCTAGAGAGGCCACACTTTGTCTAGACTTCCTCCCCAAAAAACCCGCCTCCACATTCGGCTTCGTCCCATTCTACCCCACTGTCTGACCTCCCGGGCTTCTCAAAGTGCCTGGAAACCTCTGGCCAGCAGATGCTTACTCAGGGTGTAGCCAGCCGCCCAGCTGCCCTTGCTGACCAGCCCCTGCAGCAGGCGGAAGAGCAGCAGGAATGTGTAGTCTGGAGCCACGGCCATCAGGACGCCCAAGATGGCACTGGTGAGGGTGGTGGCCAAGAGGCACACTTTGCGGCCAAACCTTCGGAGGCAAGCAGACAGCGGTGAGTGCTGAGTGTTCACAGGGACGAAGGGACAGCAGGCTCTCTACTGGGAGACGAGACAGTTTCTCTGAGGCATCGTGCAGCCCATCACACATCGCAGCCCCTTCTCAAAGCCTGACCTGGCCCCCCTCAGTGAACAGCGACCGGCAGCTCTTGCGGGTTTAACGAAGTCACTCTGAAGAGGAATCCTGACCACTCTCACTCAAGGACCAGGGGCCTCCCTCAGTGACCTGCCCATTTCTCAGACTCATCCCCTCTTGTTTTCTTGTATTTAACAGATTGCATTACTATTCACAGACTTAACAGGGTGCACCAGAAATCAGGTTTCTCCCCCCACATGGTTAATCTTATCAACGCTCATAAGGTTTTTCTGGGGAAATATTCAATTCTAATAGTATAACTATTGAAAAGTGTTTTTTCTTTCTTTTTTCGTGAGCAAAGTGGGCCAACAAACACATGAAGAGAGATGCTCAACATCACTAGTCTTCAGGGAAATGCAAATCAAAGCTACATGGGAAGTTGCCATAAAACACAGGGAGCTCGCTGCAGCCATGAAATTAAAAGACGTTTACTGCTTGGAAAGAAAGTTATGACCAACCTAGACAGCATATTAAAAAGCAGAGACATTACTTTGCCAACAAAGGTCCATCTAGTCAAGGCTATGTTTTTCCAGTGGTCGTGTGTGGATGTGAGAGTTGGATGGTGAAGAAAGCTGATCGCTGAAGAATTGATACTTTTGAACTGTGGTGCTGGAGAAGACTCTTGAGAGTCCCTGGGACACCAAGGAGATCAAACCAGTCCATCCAAAGGGAGATCAGTCCTGGGTGTTCATTGGAAGGACTGATGTTGAAGCTGAAACTCCAATACTTTGACCACCTGATGCGAAGAGCTGACTCATTGGAAAAGACCCTGATGCTGGGAAAGATTGAAGGCAGGAGGAGAAGGGGACGACAGAGGATGAGATGGCTGGATGGCATCATCAACTCGATGGACATGGGTTTGGGTGGACTCAGGGAGTTAGTGATGGACAGGGAGGCCTCTCATGCTGCGGTTCATGGGGTCACAAAGAGTCGGACACGACCGAGCGACTGAACTGAACTGAACTGAACTGAACTGACACGGAGCTGAACCCAGCGCTCTGTGACAACCTAGAGGGGTGGGGTGAGGTGGGGGGTGGAGGGGAGGTTCAAGGGGGAGTGGACATGTGTATGCTTATGGTTCATTCACAGTGTTGTATGGCAGAAGCCTGCACAATATTCTAAAGCAATTATCCTCCAATTAAAAATGTTTTTAAAAAACCATTAAAATAAACTACAATGAGATATCGCCTCACGCTTATCAGAATGGCCATTATCAGAAAGACAATAAACAATAAGTGTTGGCAAGGATGTGGAAAAAAGGGCGCTTAGTACACTGTTGATGGGAATATAACCTGATGCAACCATTATGGAAAACAGAAGAAACAGGACGGAGCTTCTTCAAAAAATTAAAAACGGAACCACCATACAATCCAGCAACTTCACTTCTGAATATTCTCCAAAGGAAACAAAAACACTAATTCAAAAAGATATCTGTACCCCTATGTTTATTGCAGTACTAGCTAAATTGCCAATATTTGGAATTCCAATATAACCAATGTATGGAATATATTCCAATATAAGCAGTATATGGAAGGACTGGTGCTGAAGCTGAAACTCCAATCCTTTGGCCACCTGATGCAAAGAATTGACTCATTTGAAAAGACCCCGATGCTGGGAACGATTGATGACAGGACGAGAAGGGGATAACAGAGGATGAGATGGTTGGATGGCATCACTGACTCACCGGACATGAGTTTGAGTAAACTCTGGGAGTTGGTGATGGACAGGGAGGCCAGGCTCACCAACTTCTGCACGTTGAATTTCTCTCTGCATACCCTCTTCTAGCTTATCTCAAACCTGGTTTATCGCTTTAAATACCAATTACTAGTGGCAAATCCCAAATATTTAACTCCAGCCCGAACCTCATGTATCTGACTGATTACTTGGCAACTCTTCTGTCTCACAGGCTGCTCTGAACACATCTCCAAAAAGCTTCAGAGGATATTCTTAACCCTCTCTGTCTCAAAAAATAGCCCTGCCCCCCTCCACCCCTCTGCCAGGAGCATAATCCTCAGCTTTGTTCCCCCTTCCTCTGAGCCCTGCATCCCAGCTACACAACCCGCCTGCGGTTTCAACCTCTGAAATCCCCCCTTAATTCCCACCTTCCTCCATCCTCTTGCCCCACATCGTCCAAGGCACTCACTACCGTGTTGGGTCTCAACTTCTGCGAAGATTCCCTCTGGCCACTTCTCCCACCACTGGCCGCTAAAGTCCCTTCTCCCCACGGTGTTGAAGTTGTGTTTGGTCGGATCTACCTGTACATACCTGTCTGCGATGTAGCCGACTCCCAGAGAGCCCAGGAAGAAGCCCAAGTTCACACAGGACTGAAAGAGGTCCACCTTCCAAGATTCATCACACACCAGGTTAAACTGCGGGTCGGAGGGGCGAAAACACACAAGACCGTTTGTAAGTTATACTACGCCTACCACTTTCCCCGCAGAAAATGTCAACGCACAACACAAAATGTGGGATCCTGGGGTCCCTCACATCCTTTCCTTTCACCACATCGTCATAAGACAAATGCTAGGTTTCTGGGGAGTCTCAGGCAGTGTCATTATCTGCCTAGTATCTTTACCTTGGGTTTACCCTCAATATACACTAATTAAAGAGACAGTTGTCAGGTATCCCTGATTGTTGTCAAAGGACAGGGTGGCCAAAAGGTAAGGTTTCTAAAGGAAATACAGCAAAGTAATTATTCCAAAATGAAAATGAAGTAAAATAAATATGACGTGTTTCCCAGAATTGGTAAAAACCCTTAATTAAGAAAGCTGAGCACCAAAGAATTGAAGCTTTGAACTGTGGTGTTGCAGAAGACTCCTGAGAGTCCCTTGGGCACCAAGGAGATTCAACCAGTCCATCTTAAAGGAAATCAGTCCTGAATATTCCTTGGAAGGACTGATGCTGAAGCTGAAACTCCAATACTTTGGGCACCTGATAGGAAGATCTGACTCACTGGAAAAGACTCTGATGCTGGGAAAGATTGAGGGCATGAGGAGAAGGGACAATGGAGGATGAGATGGTAGGATGGCATCACCGACTCGATGGACATGAGTTTGAGCAAAATCTGGGAGTTGGTGATGGACAGGGAAGCCTGGCGTGCTGCAGTCCATGGGGTCACAAAGAGCTGGACATGATTGAGCAACTGAACTGAACTGAATCACATGTTTTATTCCATAAATTCTACCCAATAATTGTGTAAATTTGTCATGACTGATGGAGCTGTGAGTATCAACATGAGAATTTCTGAGCAAAGACACAGAGGCCAGCTGGTGGGAGCATCTGGGGAGCAGCCCTGTGCAGCCCTGCATGTGGGGGATGGGGGAACCCAGAGGCGGCAGGAGACGCAGAGGGTCCCGTGTGCCTGGGAGGAACTGAAGCAGAAGGACGAGGCAAAGACAGGAGCTGATCTGCCTGGGGGTTGTTGGGAGTGAGGTTCAGGGGTCGCCCCTCCATGCCTGGCACATGCAAGTTGATGCCAACACGCCTGGGCGCTCTGGGAGGCCCGAGTACAGGAGCATCCCCACTTGGAGCGCAGAGGGACAGAAAGCAGGGGGGGACCTCGGTCTCCTCTCTGGAAGGTGTGTGTGGAGCCGGTCCTGGCACCATTGTGAAGCCACTGTGGGCACTGCAGGGAGAAACCGTGTGCCAATGGTTTAGTAAATAATGAACCATTTAACTTTTTAAATGGAGGCTTTACTTTTCATTGTTCAGCCACTCAGTCATGTCCGACTCTGCGACCCCATGGACTGCAGCATGCCAGACTTCCCTGTCCTTTACTATCTCCTAGGATTTGCTCAGATTTATATCCATCAAGTCAGTGATGCCATCCAACTATCTCATCCTCTGTCATCCCCTTCCCCTCCTGCCTTCAATCTTTCCCATCATCAGGGTCTTTTCCTACGAGTCGGCTCTTCTCATCAGGTGGCCAAAGGATTGGAGTTTCAGCTTCAGCATCAGTCCTTCCAATGAATATTCAGGGTTGATGTCCTTTAGGATGGACTGGTTGAATCTCCTTGCTTCCCAAGGGACTCTCAAGAGTCTTCTCCAACACCACAGTTCAAAAACATCAGTTTTTCAGTGCTCAGCCTCTTTATAGTCCAACTCTTACATTCGTACATGACTACTGGAAAAATCTTAGCTTTGAGTAAACAAACATTTTTCAGCGAAGTGATGTCTCTGCTTTTGAATATGCTGTCTAGGTGTGTTTTTATTACCTAGGAGGCTTTGTTACCCATCTTCTGTAAAAACTTAGAGTTGCGTGTATGAGCCATGCCCTTGTCCTGGCCCCAGGGGTCAATCACGAGCACTTTTAAAAATAAAAAAAAGATAAAACTCCTTGCTACCGCCTGACTTTCAGAAACTAATAATCAGCTCATGCTACCACCTGCTTTATGCCCAGATCCTCGTCTGCTCCCATGAATAGCTCAGCTCTTGGAGGCAGTCAGCATCTCCCCCATTTTTGGCTGATCCAGATGTTTCAGTTTAGTTCAGTTGCTCAGTCGTTTCCGACTCTTTGTGACCCCATGGACTGCAGGACAGGCTTCCCTGTCCATCACCAACTCCTGGAGTTTACTCATACTCATGTCCATTGAGTCAGTGATACCATCCAACAATCTCATCCTCCGTCATCCCCTTCTCCTCCCACCTTCAATCTTTCCCAGCATCGGAGTCTTTTCCAATGAGCTAGATCTTCGCATCAGGTGGCCAAAGTATTGGAGTTTCAGCTTCAACATCAGTCCTTCCAATGAATATTCAGGACTGATCTCCTTTAGGATGGACTGCTTGGATCTCCTTGCAGTCCAAGGGACTCTCAAGAGTTTCTCCAACACCACAGTTCAAAAGCATCAATTCTTCGGCGCTCAGCTTTCTTTATGGTCCAACTCTCACTCCAGGTGTTTATTCCCTTTAAAATTCAGCTGAAAGCACACAGTCCTGGGGAGTTTCTCCTGCTGCTGTTTTGTTTCTCTGTGGCCCTGGGACCTGTCAGCGGAACTCGGGGGAGGCCGCTCCTGGGAGCTGTTATCTCGCTGTCCCAGGTCAGCCTCTCCAGCGGCCTCTCTGGAGCCCCCGCCCACGTCACCCAGGACGATGTTCTGTGCATACTAGATGCCCCCAAAGCCACAGGGCATGGTTTTGGGGTGTTTGTTCTACTCTTTGCAATCAGCATCTTTATAAGATGTCTCTGCCCCCCTCCCTGAAATGCCCTGCGTGCCATCCTGCTCTGGGGGTGTGCCGAAGCCAGGGAGCTCATGGAACTGGAGGAAGAGGGGCCTGGCCTTCCCAACTGACGCCACCTCCCTTAAGTACTCTGCCCCCAGCTACGCCAAGAGGCTCTGTCTGCAGGCACCTGCTTGCCCCCTGTGATCCCAGACCCAGCCACTGTCCCCGGGGCCCCTCTGTGCCCCCAGGAAGACAGAAAGCCTGGGGTTTGCACAGGGGGTGCACGGTATGGGGTAGGGTCTCCTAGGCCAGGTCCCTCTCCCTGCTGGGACTTCACTGGGGATTTCTCCGGGGCCAGGCTGTGTGGTGGTCATGGCCCGTAGAGCAGCAGGCTGGCTAAGCTCACGGGGCACAGAGTCACCCAGCGTCCTCGTTAGAATCCAGGTTCCCATGGGTTCTGTCTCAAGAGATCACGGGTCGGAATCCAGGTGATCCCATGGGTCGGGTGAGTTGGGAAACCAGCACATTCCTGACCTAAATGTACCCTGACCTCTGTCCTCAGGGTGGGGAGGGACAGGGAGGTCAGTGTTCAAACAGGTCAGCTCATCATCTACCCTTCAACCAATTCCAACGTCCAAGGCAAGGCCATGTTAAAGATTATTTCTGCAGAAATGAATAACTAGGGAGAATTCTCCCCCCAAATAAGCTTCAGCTTAGGCTAAGGGGAGGAGGCAAAAGTGGTTGTGAAGCAGTGGGAAGGGTGACTCAGAGGAGGCACGTTCCGTCCAGAGGTGGTCCTCCACTCCCGAGGCTCCACGTCTCATCGCCTCCATCACCTCCCCCCGGATCCCACCTCCCACACACTAGTGTGTCCCCGGGTGGGCCTTACCCCACAACCCTTCCCCTGTCTCCCCCAGTCCTCCCCAGAACTGGGCCCCTGAATACCTGGAAGCCCGCTCCCCATTACCACTGTCAACCAGTCGGGGCTGTGTCCCCTCCCCAGGCCCCCCGGCCAGGCCAGGCCCCCCACATGCATGAGCTGCTACTTCCCTGTGTTCCAGGCTCACTGTTCAGGGTCTCAGCCGCCCTGCCTTCCCGGCCAGGACCCTCTGGCAAATCGGACCCCTTCTCCCCAACCTCTACCAGGTCTGCGTCTCTTAAATCAACACTTCTTTTTGATCCTATGACAGCCACGTTGGCTGACAGTCCTGCCGGGGCCTGTGCCGGCCTCCTCAAGCTCTCCCAACCTCTGGGGAGCATGACTCCCACTCCCCACCAGAGCCTGGACCATTCCCAAGGTCCAGTGAGGACCGTCTTCTTCCTCTGCCTGAACTGCCACTTGGCACAAAGGCAGGGTTGCCAGTTTTAGAGAAAAAAAATACGGGGTGCCCCTCCAAACTGGAACTTCAGATAAACAACACTTTTTTTTTCAGTGCAATCATGTCCTCAGACCGCTGTATTGACAGCCTCAGCTGTCAGTATCAAATGTTGTGCAATATCTGGTACCTAATTATCCTAAACAAAGGTTTGTTGTTTACCCGAAATTCGAATTTAATGGGTGTCCTGCATTTTATCTGATGACCTGATGTAAGATCTCAGTGCTCTGGCCCAACGGGAAGCCACCACCACTCTGTCCGTGACTCCTCCACTGGATTCCAGTCAGTTTAACAACTCAGCTGCTCCCTGAGTGTGGCCCTGTCACCTCTCCCCTGAGCTTTGGTTCACACTCCCCAACGCACCCTGTTTCCTTCCCTAGCAGCTCAAAATACCACCCTACGTCTCATTCAAATACTCCATCCTCAGGACCTACTGTGTAGCACAGGGAATTATACTTGATCTTTTGTAATAACCTAGAAGGGAAAAGAATCTGAAAATGATAGATACCTGTGTATATACAACTGAGTCAAGGAGGTGGCACAGCAACCCACTCCAGTGTTCCCGCCTGGAGAATCCCACGGACAGAGAGGAGCCTGGCGGGCTACAGTCCATGGGGCTGCAAAGAGTCGGACACGACTGAAGCGACTTAGCCTGGGACAGCATAGCTGAATCACCTTGCCATACACCTGAAACTAACCCAACGCTGTAAATCAACTATACTCCAATTTAGAAAGCGTGCCACCTCCCGCTGGAAGACCCCAGCAACCAGCTGAATAGCAAGGTCCCCCTCCTTGTCTGGGACACTGATCTTATTCTCAGGGTCACCACCCCTCCCTTGCTCCCTGGAGACTGCAAACACCCTGAACCTCACGGGCTTCTTCTGTCCCCTGCCTGGCATCATACCCAGCGCCAGAACAGAGGAAAAGCTCAGAACACGGTTACTGAGGGAACAGATGGAGGGGTGAATGGATGAATCCTTGCATCTAGCTGATCCTTTCCAAGCAGAGTGTGCTCAGCCACAGAGAACAATAAGTCCCTGTTTGGGTCTGTTTCTAGATTCCCAGCAAGAAGAGTGGCCGGTTCAGCGTCCCTGGGTAGCGGGTCCTCTAACTGGATGTCTGTGGTTGGAGGAGGACGCCTCGCAGATTGGATGTTTGTGCAAGGGCACCCACACCTGCTCCCTGCCCCCCGAGACAGCAGGCCGTGGGCCCAGAGGAGTGGACACAGTGCTTTTCTCCAGCTAGACGTGTGGTGCTCAGGGCACTCAGTCTCCTTGTCTCAGGTGAGCAGTTTGCTAACAGACTCTGCGTAGTTCCGGTCTGTGGCTTCACCAAATGGCTTCCCTGGTGGCTCAGATGGTAAAGAATCTGCCTGCGATGCAGGAGATCCCTGGGCTGGGAAGATCCCCTGGAGAAGGGAATGGCAACGCACTCCGGTATTCTGGCCTGGAGAATCTCATGGACAGAGGAGCCTCGCAGGCTACAGTCCACAGGGTTGCAAAGAGTCGGACACCACTGAGCGACTAATGTGTCTAAACTTCTCCTGTGACTTCACCAAGAGACCTTGAGGTCAGTTTCCAAGTGCCTGTGCTTGTCACAGTATGACACTTTCCAAAGGGTCCGTGAAGAAAAGAAATCTGTTGGCTTTTCAGTGAGATATTCTCAAAGCACACGTTCAGATAACCCACTAACCTATCCAGGCAAGCGCTCTGCCTCCATCCTGCTCTCCTGTGGGCCATGGAGGGGACACTCAGCGCAGCTGGGTGCTGAACACCCAGGGGTGCTGAACCGGTCACTCTTCTGGCTTGTCTGATCAGCACCTTCCCAGTCCTCGGCCGACCCCTGGGAAGCAGGTCATTGTCATCGCTGGTTTACTGATGAGGGAACTGAGGCTCAGAGAGGCTGAGTAACCTACACAGCAACACTCAGCCAACTCGGAGCATGGCTGGGACTCAGTCAGACTCCAGGGCAGCTTCCACACTGCCTCAGAGAGCAACGTTGAGCTATCACGTGTCCACAGCTCGTGAATGGAGGGAGGCGGCCTTGCATCTCTGATGGTGGGGCCGCTGGCCCCCAGGTGGATTCTGCAGGCCCGTGGAGAAGCCAGTGCGGCAGAAAGATGAGGAAGCCAGTCTCCCCGGGGATTTCCCGTCCAAGCAGTCCAGCTCGGCCTGGCAGGCAATGGTCTCTCTGAGCTCCAGTTCCCTCTTCTAACACCCCGTGTGCAGAGGATTGAACAAGGGAGGAATGGCAGTGCCCGGGACGGAGTCTGATGCGCCGTGGTTCAGAGAGCACAGCCCTGCTCCCTCTTTGTTGATGTGGGATCGAAGCCTGTAGGATTCGTCATGTTTCCTCTCTGCCCCGAAACCCACATCATTATCCCCCTGGCAAAGGCTGGCTCTTACCTCGGTCACAATGGAGGAGCCGGGCGTGTCGTACACCCAGCCCTGCTCGCAGGGGCCCAGGGGCAGGGGGCTGCCGTTGGTGGCCAGGCCGGCCAGTGGGTCCAGGCAGCCGAGGGCGCTCTGGTTCCAGTCCACCTCGTAGCGGAGGCACTGGCCCTCGGGCCCTGGGCCTGGCACCGTGTAGTTGAGCTCCTCGGCCAGGCTCCAGCCGCATCGCCGGCTCAGCTCCGCCACCCCGGGACTCCGGCAGCGGTGGTCCGGGGTGAAGGCCAGGAAGACGATGCCCACGTAGATGGGGGCAAAGGCAGCCGAGAGCAGGCACAAGATCAGGAAAGTTTGCTTCTGGAACCAGCCGAACTCCCCCACCTGCTCCAGAACATCGTCCACGGTGAGCATGACTGAGCCTCCACGCTCATCACTCTGAGTGGACCACGGCGGCCGCAGTGCCTGGGGTCAGGGTCTTATGTGGGTTTCTCTGCAATGGGCTGGTCTGAAGTTGAATTGCTGTCTAAGCATCTTGGCTTCTACCCTTGGAAGCCAACCAGCTGGAAACAATCTTTCACCCGCAGGGCGGGTTTCAGGCAGGGATAGGAGGAGGATGATTGGTCAGACTGCTGGGCTGGGGGAAGTCACCTGGGCTGAGGGCCTGATTCTGTAGTACTGGGGTTCCCAGAGTCAAGGGAGAGAGCAAGGGTGGCCGTGAACCTCCCAGCAGTCTCTTTCAGGCTCTTCCTGAGGGATCCTCTACTTTAAAGCTTTTTTATTATCCAAATAAACAAGGACAGCACACTGGCTGCCAGGCTATCGGACACGCTACTCATGATGGGGCGTCTCAAGCAGCGTGCATCAAGGGTCTGGCCATGGGCAATGGGAGAGCCAAGCTCCCCAGACTGACTCACTTCCCTACCTCCTTGTCCTAGTGTAGAAAGACCGCCTTCTTTGGGACCCACAAAGGACTTCTCCTGGCATCACTATGTCCCCAGGAAGGCTCCTGGCTGCTGGACTGTGACACACGCTGAATGCCCAGGAAAGCGGGCCACAGGGGCCCTCTGGGCACAGATCCTGAAGGATTCCCTGGGCAGAGATGCTGGTAGAAAAGATCAAAGGGCCGCAGGCAGAGAACATCTCCCTCTCCCCCACTTCAGCCCAGGAGGACACAGAACATTAAGGCTGGGTCCCCCCTCCATGCACACAAGAGGGACAGATAACAGGTGACCAGGTGCCCGGGTTCCCTCTCGTTCCTGGGACCCTCATCTCTCTGCTCCATGGACACGGGGAGCTGGCCCCAAGCCCAGTGGAGTACCAGCTGCTCTGTGAAACAGGAGGAGGCTGCAGCTCTGCAAACCACTTCCCTAATTGGGCTGAGCACTGACTAGGGGTGCGGTGGGAGGGGAGAGGGCGGGGGTGGGGAACAAACCTCCCCAAGGCATCAGCTCACCCAGGCCAGGCGCTGCCCTTCCTGCCTGAGTGAGATAATGGAAACTGTGTCTTCATCGCCCCTCCCTGTTCTTGGCACAGGGCCCCTGAAACCCTTGACACTCCTAGGAGTGTATTCTGTTCAACGAAGTGACTCTGGGTGGACTTGTGGGTGGCTCCTGGACATGGGTAAGACCAAGCTATGATTGTGTTAGGGGCTTCCCAGGTGGCGCTAGTGATAAAGAACCTGCCTGCCAGTGCAGAAGACACAGGAGATGCAGGTTTGATCCCTGGGTGGGGAAGATTACCCTGTAGAAGGAAATGGCAACCCACTCCAGCATTCTTGCCTGGAGCATCCCATGGACAGAGGAGTCTGGTGGGCTATAGTCCATGGGATCGCAAAGAGACTCTGGGTGGGCGCCTGACTTCAGGTAAGACCGAGCTGTGACTAGAGACTTGGAGCTTTCAGCCCCATCTCCCCATTCTCTTGAGCAAGAAGGGCTGAAATGGTTGGTCATGGGTCATGCCGACAGGGTGAAGCCTGCATAAGAGGCCCACTATTCGGGGTTCAGAGCTATCATATCCACACCCCAGGTCCGTGGGGACAGCAGCTCCTGCACTGGGACCCCCACCCCCTACCCTGCCCTGTGCATCTCCTCTCCTGGCTCCTGCGATGCTTCATCATATTCTCTAATAATCTGGTGGACAAGTCAACATTTCCCTGACTTCTGTGAGCCGCTCTAGCAAATCAGGGGCTTTCCCTGTGGCTCAGTCAGTCTCTTGCAATGCAAGAGACCCAGGTTTGATCCTTGGGTAGGGAAGATCCCCTGGAGAAGGAATGGCAACCCACTCCAGTATTCTTGCCTGGAGAATCCCATGGACAGAGGAGCCTGGGGGGCTACAGTCCACGGGGTCGCAGAGAGTCGGACATGACTGAGCAGGTAACACTTTCTAGCAAATTAGTTGACTCCAAAGAGGGAAGAGGTCAGAGGACCCTGATCTGTAGCCAAGTCTGATAGAATTGTGGGTCACCTGGGGCCCTAATAGTGACTGGCATCTGAGGGGGGACGGTCTCGTGGGACCGAGCCCTTAACCTGTGGGGTCTGAGGCTCTCTCCAGGTTGAGGGTGTCAGAAGTGGGTTAAATTGTGGGACACTTGGCTGGCATCGCAGGGAAGTGCCTGGTGTGGGCAAAACTCCCGCATTCGGTGATCCAAAGTGAAGTGTCCTGGGAGAGGAGTGAGGAGGACTCACGGGTGAAAGGAGACCGAGGTTTTTCTACACACGAGGAAGTCACTGCGTTTGTCCACCACAAGCGGCCCTGAACACACGGGCTCCCCTGACTCGAATCTTTGGCTTGGGAAATGGCCAGGGTGCTAAGGCCTTGCTCTCAGCTCATCGTGGGGAGGAAGCAAGCAGGGCCCCCCCTCACCCACCCCCCCGGCCGGGCTGGACCCACCGTGCACGCCACCCAGGTCTGGGCAGGGCCGCCCTCCCGTGCTCAGTGTCCTGAGAGGTCTTTTCCCTCTCGGACCCAAGAGCAGGGAGACCCGCGTGGCTCTGCACTGCCCCCTCCTCACCCCGTCTCCAAACACCTCGGCCAGGGGCACATGGGGGTGGCTGGTCATCCTGCGGTCCAGACTGCAGAAGCAACCCAGGCCGGTGGGTAAGTGCCACCTGGGAAAGGCCAGTGTCACCATCCTCACTGGCATTAGGGGTGATGGGCCAGACTCCTCACTGAGCTTGATACCCACTATGTAATCCTGCGAGAACCCTCGAGGCTAGAGGCATATTAGAGACAAGAAACCAAGGCCCTTGTCTGCTATCATGCCACTGGCTCTTGGCCAGTTCTTAAGAAATCAATTCACTGAAAGCCCCAGGGCTAGTGACCAGCGACTGTGTGTCCAGGACTCTTGTGCTGCAGCTCAACTCTCCCAGCAGCCCATCAAACACAGATTTCGTGCAAGACATGCCCTTTGTTCCAGGACAGTTCACCCCAGGCCTTGGGACCTCCTGAGCCTCCGAAGTTAAGGACACAGGCCAGGCTCTCCTCTGGGAAAACAGAAAAGGAACGGGCATTTGGGGCAAAGCCCAGAGCTTCAGATGAAAGCCCAGCCACCAGGGATTCTCTAGGTCCGGGTGACCTCCCAGTGGACTGACTTCAACATGACTGGGCTGGTTTTCCAGGAGGGCTTTGGGGAGATGGGCTGGCCTGCCTCCCACCCTGTGGCCCTGAAGCTCTTGCCATCATGGGGCTCCCCTCCCGTTGGGCTGTGCTGGGGGCACGGTGGTTGGGGGTCCATGGCTGTTCCGGGCCTGGCCCCAGGGCTGCTGTTTCCCTCTCTGTGCTGTCCGGAGGGACCCCCCAGTGCCCGGTGACCCTGGCACCTTCTTCCAAGGCAGCATGGTTCCATGAGGCCATCAGGGGACAGGCATTAGCTCCACCGGGGAGCATGGAAACCTCCAAGGCGTGGGAACAGCACGGAAGCCTGGAGTGAGGCTCCAGCCAGGCCCTCGGGGGCGCTGCCTCTCTTAGGGGCACAGTCGTTCCCCTCCCCGAAGTCAGGCCAGCTCTGCTGGGCCTGTGTTTCTTGCCCCAAAGTCCTGACACTGAAGGCTGCTGGGCAGAGTGCTTCCTCCTCCCAGGCCTTGATCAGATTTTTTTTTTTTTTTTTTTGATGGTTGAGGATGGTTTATTAAGCGGTGCCTTAGTATAGATGCCAGAGTTTGCCCACATTGCTCTTACTGTACAAAGCCCTGACGTTCTGCCAATTTTTCTTGGCAGGAGTCTTCTACCTCTACCTCCTCCAGGGACTAGGACGGTCCTCCCAATGGTCTGTGTCTGCCTCACCTGCTGTGACGGTCCTCTTTGTCCCCGCCTGTCCCAGGACCTGGGCACGGAAGCATCGCTACATCCTGACTTACCTGCCCCGCCTCCAGAGCTCCAGGGTCCAGTACCCACAGATGCCACCCCTGGGGCTGGGGGTCCCTGAGGGCAGAGGCCAGGGAGGACATGGGCGTCAGCTGGGACTTCAGCTCTTTTCCGGATGAGGCGAGAACAGTCCAGGGCCAGCTTCCAGACACTGTTCTGAAACCTTGTCCAAGAGATCCTGGCTTGGCCCTCAGCTACCCACCATCCTGTCCCACTAAGGAACCCACCCACCACTCCCTCCCTGCAAAGTAGAGTGCCTGCGGTCTGCCAGGCCCTGCTCTTGGCAGGGAGAACAGAGCCGTGAACAGAGGGACCAGAGTCTCAGGGTAGAGATCTGTGATCAGCGAGGGAAGTACGGAGACGGTATGTTCACAGGTGGGGAGCGTTACGGAGATCTCAAGCAGGAAGGGGTGGGGGGCTGTAGCCTAAGAACCAGCGGTCAGGGGTGGCCTCTGGGATGCTGAGCCTCGAGGGAGGCAGGATGGTGAGCCCTCGGGGAGGCGGGAACTGGAGGATGAATGTTCCAGAGGCAGGAAAAAGCAGAGACTGGGCAGGCTGAGCGAGGAGGCCTGTGGGGCGGCCGCAGAGCCAAGCCAAGGGAGCAGGACTGAGGCCAGAGGGGCCTCGGACCTGGATACAGGGCCCCGCAGGACCAGGGCTTCACCTGGTGGTGAGGGCAGCCCCCGAAGCCGTCTGAGCCAAGCATGGGGAAGCTGCCACTGCCCAGCTGGGCCCGGAGGGCTGGGCCAGGTGGTACCAGCAGGGCCGGAGAGAAACGCACTCAGGGTCTGATTGCAGGTGGGGGTGGGAGGATGTGCTGATGGGCTGGATGCAGGGTGTGAGAGCCAGCAAGGGGTCCAGAGGTGCCAGGCGTTTGGCCCCAGCCTCTGGAAGGACAGCCTTCCCTTGACTGAGGGGACGGGAGACGTCCACAGAGTGTGCAGACAGCACACGGGTGGGGAGGGGCTTTGGAGTGGTTCAGATCCCACCTCCATCAGTACACTACACATCTGCTGAGCCTTAACACTTATGCCTGTAAAATGGGCCAACACTCCCCTTCCCTCCCGCCCAGGGTGCAGCCAAGTGGTTCAGGAAAGCCTGGGCAGTGGGTGAGCTTTTCCGCAGAGGGCCCGGTGGTAGGTGCCTGGGCGGAGAGGCCCTTCTGGGCCGTCTAGTCTCTGCAGCAGCTTCCCCTTCAGTCCAAGTGCTAACACCGCCCTGGATGAGATCTAAATGAGGGCATGTGCTTTCTGGCTCCCCGGAGTGCTTCATTTAGGGACACGGAAATTTTTAGTTTCATCTCATCCTCCTGCGTCGTGTGACATCCTTACTTTTTTTCAACCATTTTTTCAGTACTGTGGTATTTACTGAGAAAAATCTGAGTCTAGGTGGATCTGTGCGGTTCAAACCTGTGCTGCTCAAGGGTCAACTGCGTTTCAGCATCAGGGCTGAAGGTTGGTTTCTTGGCGACTTTGACTCCAAGGAGAGTGGTTGCTGTGGGGACACAAATGGTGGGGGCAGGGAGAGAAGCCTTCCTCTGGGGAGGGCAGGTGAGAGGCAGACGGTGCCCAGTTGGCCACTGTCACTGTTAACCATCTGTGTGCCCTCACGGAGTCCACCACGACCCTGCTCCACGGGACCGTCCAGGGAACAGAGCCCCGCCCACCGTGACAGCACCCCCGGTGGACGGTCCACACGCCCCCAGGTCCCAGGGACCACCGTGCGCTGCTCCTCTGCTAGGAGACCCACCACCCACGCTCCCTACTCTCACTTCACACGCATTCAGCCATCTCTCTTTCGAAAGACCTTCTGAGAGGCCTCGTACCAAGAAAGGCCATTTCCCTTTAAATTCAGCCTTTTCCAAACTTTTTTGAACCTATGTCCTCTCCAATTTTTGCAGAATCTCTGTCAAAAACCACACAGAATGTGTTCCGTGCAGGGGGCACTTTGGGGAATGCAGCTGTACGAGACAGTTCACCAACAAAACATGCTCTTCAAGTGTGACTTCTTTCACCCTAAGCCCCTTCCCCTGTGCTTGCAGCAGGAGTCCGAAAGCCACGAGGTGGGCAGGGGAGGTCAGTGGTGGGGTGGGCAAGGGCGGCCCCGAGGGGAGGGCGACCGTCAGGGGTGTCAGAGGGTGATCGTGGACGAGGAGGGAGACCCCACATCAAGGTCACAAAAGTCAAAGACCAGCTTCCCCAACGGAGGGAAACTCAAGAGACAGGGCAACTGAAAGGGGGAGGATTCTGAGTAGGGTCCTCTTGGTGAAAACAGCATTGCCATGACAACCAGCAGACCAGAGGCACCACAGCTTGAGGGTCCATGTGTGTTGTTTGGGGGGTGGGGGTCAGTGACATCCCAAGGCACCACGGAAGCAGCTCACTCTCACATGATTCGGGGAATAAAGTTCTTTGCCCTGTATGTTTCATCAATTTCATTTCTTTAATCTGAAGCCAAGGGTCACAGGGCCTGTCTGGGACCCGTCCCTGATGGCGCCCGCCCCCCGTGACTCAGCTCTGCTCTGGGGGATTGAGACCCGCTCCCAGGATGCTTCCTCCAGGGGGGTGCCCAGAGCCACCGCCAGGTGACCCCCTACACTCTCACCCTGTCCAGGGGTGACAGGATCATTTGTTCAATTCTGTCTTCCTCTAACTCTGTATCAGAATAACAGTATAAGTAAACTTCATTGAACTTGATTCACCAACTGCTCAAAACACAAAACAGCATAAGAAATAAAGAAAGGGAGTGAAAGTCACTCAGTCGTGTCTGACTCTTTGTGACCCCATGAACTACACAGTCCATGGAATTCTCCAGGCCAGAATACTGGAGTGGGTAGCCTTTTCCCTCTCCAGGGGATCTTCCCGACCCGGGAATCGAACTGGGGTCTCCTGCATTGCAGGAGGATTCTTTACCAACTGAGCTAGGAGGGAAGCCCGTAAGAAATGTGAATAATAACTCACAGCCTGACTTTGGCCTTCCCCAGGATCTTTAGGGAAAACAGTTCACTTCCCCCAGGATGGGAATGACAGCAGCTGTCACAGGGCTCTTCAAGCTCCGTGACAACGTTCCAGCCTTACCTCTCCAGCACCTCGGGCCACTCTGTCCCCAAACACCCGGCTCCCTGCCTCGGGGTCCGCGCAGCCCGGAAAGGAGCTGCAGGACCGCCCTGCCCGGGATTCGTGCAGTGACCCATCCCCCCGGGAGGCACAGCTCTCAGCCATCCTTGAGCCGCCAATTCCGTCAGCCAAGTTCATCTGGAGAAGTAAGAAGTCATGTCCCACCGGGTGGTGGGGCTTCTCCAAAGCTGGTGAAGAGGTTTCTAACCAATGTAACCTGGCCCCCACCCCCCACCCACCCCAAGGCACACTACCCGCTGGTGACCTGACCCCTGGAAGAAAGGTAAGACCTCCATGCCCACTGCTTGAACTGGTGCAAAGGGATGGAAGAATTCCTTCTAGATGCCCCCCTGTGGTGGCCGTCGACCTCCCTGAAGGTGGTTGTGGTCAGCGTGTGTCAACAGGTTGGTGGAGAGCAGGCAGCTGCATCTAGAAAGCTCTTGGTGGGAGCCAGGTCTCCACTCTCCTGTGGATTTTCTGGGCACGGGGTTTGCCTGCACTGTCCTGACCCTCCATTTAACCCATCCCTCCAGCATTCAATACAGTCTCAACAAAGGTGGGGGTTAAAATTTTGGTTAAAAGGAAACTAAATTAGACTCGTGAAAGGTTGTAACTCTTACTTGCTGTCAGGGAGCGTTTTCCTGAACTTCCTATGACCACAGCTGGCACAAACTGTTAGTCTATTTGCAGGGGCTTAGTGGAAGAGATCATCTAGGTTCTCAAGAAAAGAGCTGAGTGAACACCTCCCACACGTGGTCACTTCCCCGTTGCCCTGTGGCCAGATGGCCCGAGGTGCCAATGAAGGGTCATCAAGTTCACCCACAGGGCCCACGAGTGCCCCTCCGGGCAGAGAGGGCTCCTGTGTCTCAGTGAAAAGGGAGTGGCTTGGACAACAGTTCCCTGGACACAGCGTCTGAGAACCAGCAACTGTGGGCTCACAACGTAAACCTTTGTGTAAGACCCCAGAGTGTCCATCTCGGGAGAGATTCTGTAAAGTCCTCAAGAGGAAAACAGTCACTCCAATTGGAAATAATCAGAAAATGAGCAGAAAGGAAGGATGCTGACTCCGATTAAGTCTATAGTTGGACATCTACTCCCTGCTCGGTCTGTCTTCACAGCAACATCCGGGAAGCTCTGGTTACTTGTCGGTCATTACAGGTGTAAACCAGATTCATGCAAGAGAAGCCCCCCTCCCCACTCCATGTAAGCCTGAACTGTATACCAGGATTGTGGGATCTGTACTTATGGTGGCTGTTTTGGTAAAAAATAAATAAACATCCCGGGGTCTGCTTTCTCGGAAGGAGGAAGAGCCAGGTGTGGGTGAAGCTGACAGAGGCCCCCATGGGCCTCAAGAGAGCGTCTACACTCGGGAAGACTTGGGGAGACTCATGAAGGGTCAGCCGACACCCGGACACAACTGTCTCTGGAACGCGACAGGAGGTGCAGAGAGGGTTATCAGACGCAGCAGCGAACTCAGGAGCTTTTCACTCAAGAAAGCAGGACCACCCGGTTAATAATTTATCTTTTATTCAAATTGTTGAATACTTTATATTACAGTAAATTTGATTGGAAAAAAAATGAGGAAAGAAATCAATTTTTAAAAATACACTCATGTTGAAATCAAATCAAATAAGCTAGCCAAACGAGAGTACAAACCCAGGAACCCTGCGGGTTGGTTGGCTTTCCAGGATATGAATACCACTGAGTCTATATACAGCTCTATAAATGCCAGAAAAGTCATTCGTTAAACACTTCAGAGAAAGGCGCCAACAGCCGGGGAAGGACAGTGGTCCCCCCCTCCTGTCCTGCAGACCGGGCGGCCGGTTTTGGCCATGCCCGGGGCGGGAATCCAAGTGCAAGGCTGGGGCGAGAGCCTGGCCCACTGGCTTTCATGCAACTTCCATGAGTCACGCACTGTGCAAATTAAGGCTTTTTATAGGTCGAATGGTCGATAGACACTTTTTTTTTTCTTAAAAAAATAAGCACAGTAAAGGTGGTATCATGAGAACCTGAAGAGGTGAGACCTACACCCCAAGTCTGGAAAAAAGTCTGACGACGTCTCAACTCCATTCTCTCAGACACACATGCGCGCACATAGGCACACGCGTGTGCGCGCGCACACGCATACACACACACACACATCAATCTTTGGGTGGGTTGTTTGACTTCACCAGCTGGCGAGAGAAATACTGATAAGTGTGCTCTGTGCACCTGGGATCGAAGACATCATGCAAAAAAAAAAGCTGCAGCTGTTACTGACTCGAGAGGCAGAGAGCAGGCAGCCCCCTCCACAGCCCAGGCAACTCAGGACACATGCGTGTGTGCACGCACGCGTGTGCCCTGACGCCACAGAAGCAAAAGGGAAAAGAGCAGAGTGGTGGAGTCTAACTGAGAGGATACATCGTGGACCAGTTCAAAGTCTGAGAGGAAAGGGTCTGAGCGTGCCCACAGCCTCCCCCCGCTTAAAGGATGGACAGGTAAGGTTACCCCCTGCCGGCAGGAAAAAACTGTTGGTGGTGTTTTTTTGTTTTTTTTTTTTTTCCTTTTTCGCAAACCTGAGTAATTGTCAAAAGTCAATAAATAGGAGGAGAGAATTAAATGCTAAAATATAATGATCAAATACCCTACAGGGCCTAAAGCAGCAAGGGTCTTCCTTAAAAGCAGCCCTCGGTCCCCAGACGCGTCTGGCCCCAGCGCCTTAGAAAGCGCACGGTGGCCACGCTCAAGGCGAGGACTGAGTACAAACCCAGGGCGGGCACTGCCATCAGCGGCCGCACCTCCTCCCCGCGCCCACGGAGAGGGGCGCCCCTCCTCCCCCACCACCAACACTCTTCCCTTTTTTGAACAGTTTCGTTAAAGGCCAAGGACAGAAGCATCACAGAGTCCCGTCGGATTTGGTCGGAGGCGGCGCGGGCGAGCCTAGACGTGCAGGAGGTCCTCGTCGCTGTCATCGTGGAAGGTGCTGATGGGCGCGGCCGCAGCCCGGGGCCGCCCCCGCCGCGCCGGCTCCCCCCGCACCAGCCCCACCCGGTCGTCTGCCCGCAGCGGTGGCAGCGCCTTCCGTGGCAGGGGCCGCAGCGGGGGGCCGCCTTCGGCCCCAGACACCCTGCCCGGGGCGTGCACCTTCACTTCGGGGAGGGTCAGGACCTCGTCCTCGCTGTCCTGCTCGTCGGCGTGCAGGGCAGTGAGCGCATCGGCGGCTTTCACCGACTTGGTGGTGACGTGGCCGTTCTCCTGGCCCTCCTTCCCGGGCCGTGGTGCCGGCGGCTGGATCTCCTCCATCAGCCACTCGGTCTCGTTCTCGTCCGCCTCCTCCTCCTTGTTCACCTGCCGGGACACCGCAGGGACCGTGGGCCCACCCGAGACCTCATCTGGCCACCGCCCTAAACCCACAGGTCCCGGGAACCAGGGCAGGGAGAGGAAGGGGAAGGCTGGCAACCGCCAGCTCCTGCTGAGATCCGACAGAGGCAGACAGGGTCGGGGTCGGGCCCCTGTTCTCCGGAGCCCTCTGGGTGTAGAGAGAGAGAGAGACGTGCAGCAGCTGAGAGGAGCCACGTGGAGGACACCACGTGGGTGCATGTGGTTGAGGGAGACCTTCTAGAAAGCAGCTGGCAGGACAATCAAGAGCCACGAGTGCATTTACGCCACCTGGGCTCAATTTCCAGAAACTCAACCAAAGGAAATCATCCAAATGCCAGAGGCACAACAATGTTCATTGCCGTGCTTTCTGCAGAAGAGCCAAAAAGGTAGAAATGATCTGAATATTAAATGCTGTGAAGAAATGAGCTTCCATCCCAATGAGAAAACCTTGAAGAAGAACAGACAAAGAATGTGTTCAGGTTGAGAGCTACGCGAGACGGTTTCCCCTTTATGGGTTTCGAACGGCCCGCGATGACGGTTTCCTTGTGTTCACTGGCCGACATCGCGACAACAGGTGGACCATGTGTTGTGTCTGCGGGGTCGGGGAGGGGGCAGGGAGCCGCCGGAGGCCTTGGCAGGCCTTACCTTTGAGTACTTGTACGACACGTTTGCGCTCCGGCGGCAGCAGTTGGTGAGCCTGCTCATTACCATCTCCCTGGAAAGGGGGTTCCAGTTACTCCAGGCTGGAGCCACCCCGCCCTGGACCCCCCCATGTCCCCCGACAGGAGGCTGTGACCACTCAAGAACACGTTCCCTCAACCCCCAACAGCAGGGCTGGGAGCCAAGTCGGAGGAAGGAAAGCTAGGGAATCAGGAGAGGCATTCAACCCTGCATTCAAACCCTGTATGCAGCCTCACCCCACATTTGCGGTATTAACAGGGGCCACAGTGAGTTACCCTGCACTTCTGCACCTGCTTTTCCCCACGCGGATGGAACGCACCCACACCTCCCTGCCACCCCAGGGCTGTGCTGAGATTACTGGGCCGAGTGGCGAACCCAGGGCCAGCTCACACCCAGACCTCCTGCCCCACTCCTGCATCCCACTGACGGCCTCTGGGGCTGGGGTGGGGGCGGTAAGCACTTCCCAACCCTCTCATTTGCCTCTGGATTGTTGGGCAGGTGAGGGGAGAGACAGGGAGCCCCAGAGCTGACTCATCCCTGCCCTTGGGACAGGGCTGGCCACACGCAGAGCCCTGGGCCTCGTTCATGGGTGACGTGAAACCCGCTGGACAGTCACACTGGCCTGCCCGTGAGTGACAAGACCTTTCATCCCCCAAAGGGGAGACTGTGGGTAGGGGTGAGGTCACAGCTGGCACCTCGTAAATGCTCCCCTCTAAAGGGCAGGGGTCAGTCGATCAGAAGGTGGTCAGCTCACGTGGGGACATGTGCAGCGAGCCACGTCCTGGGAGCAGGGCGTGGTTGGGCTGAGGCCCACGGGGCGTCTGGCCACGTGACCTGACAGGTCACACGCAGGGACAGTCATCAAAGGAAGCTTTACACGACACAGCGTCCAGAGTCTTAAGAGCTCTAGCTGCTGTTGCTCAAGAAGAGAAAGCCAGGGCTCGACTCCGGGCCTCCGGCCTGGCCCCCCGCCCGGACCCTCGCCTCTCCTCACCGTCGCTCCTTCTTGTAGAGCAGCAGGGTGAGCAGGCAGCCAGTGAGCGCCACGAGCAGCAGGCTGAGCACCGCCCCGACCGCCTGGCTGCGCTCCGAGAGACCCTTGTGCTCCTGGGCGTCGTCCTCCGCACTCTCCCCGTCGAAGCCCACCCTGCAGGGAGACCGCAGCGCTCAGCTCCCTGCCCGGCAAGGCCGGGCCCGGGCGCGGGCCCTGACTGTGCACACCCACACCCAGGAAGACAAGAGCCACCACGGCAAACCCCTCTGATGACGAGACTGAGGCGGGGGACCGGGAAAGGCAGGAAGACACGGTCTCGACCACACGAGCCTCCATCGCTAAGGGGACGAGGAGAGCTGCTTTGGGGAACATGCCTCGCTGACCCTGCTGCGGGGCCCCGAGGGCACAGAGGCGCTTCTGGAGCAGAGACTTAGGGGGACACACCATCTGCCCTTGTCTTCCAGGACCACGACTCTCTGCTCTGGGAAGACACGGGGTCACAAGCCAGGTAACAACTTCTCCCTCGTAACAACTCATCCCGAGACTCAGCCTTGGTGCTCTGGGGTTGGGGGACACTGTGGGCCAGTCCCCCACTTACCCCAGTGGACACACAGCAGAGGTGTACCAGGAGAAGAGGTACTGGCAGTCGGCGGTCTCATGGCTGAACTCGGGGATCCCGTCCTTCACCAGGGGGTCACAGTGGAAGAAGATGGTGGAGGACACAGACTTTGTCTTGTCTTTCCCACACTTGGAGGACGAGGTGAACACCACATCCAGGTCGCCATCTGTCAAAAAGGCAGGCACACACACAGGCACAGCACCGTTACCACGGGCGCCTCAGCAGCGGGCTAAGTTTACCTCCTCATCATCTGTAAAAGGTCTGCAGAGAAATCAAAATCAGACGAAAGGGTCCTTCATCTCGTGTCCCAGATGAGCTCTTCACAGACTGCTCACACACATTATGGAACCCCTGCCCTAGGTCAGGAAGCAGGAGAGACTTGAACCTTGACCTAAGACAGGTCTGGCCTTTGTCCTCAGCAAACAACATGATGTGGAGTGGGGGCTGGGCACACCGGGGTTGACCATGTAGGCAACCAATCAACGAGCAAATCAGTCAGTCAACCAACCAGCCAGTCAACCAACCAACAAACCAAACAGTCAACCAACCACTAATCAACGAACCAGTCAACCAGCCAACCAATTAACCAGTCAACCAACCAACCAACCAGCCAGTCAACCAACCACTAACCAACCAACCAGTCAACTAACCAACAAGCCAGTCAACCAACCAACAAACCAGTCAACCAACCAACCAACCAGTCAACCAACCACTAACCAACCAACCAGTCAACTAACCAACAAGCCAGTCAACCAACCAACAAACCAAATAGTCAACCAACCAACCAACCAGTCAGCAAACCAACTAAAAAACTGACTAATTAGTCAAGCATACACAATGAAGACTCAATAAACCCGTGGACACGGAGGCACAGGTGGGCCTCCCTGGTCAGCTCCTGAGCTCCCATGTGTTGCCACACATTCACACTGTCACACATTTATACGTAACACCTCCTGACTCCACGGGGAGAAGACACCAGAAGCGTCTGGCTCCCTCCTGGACTTCACCCTATGGTGCTTCTCCCACTGGGTGGTTTTAATTTATATCCTTTTACGGCCAACCTTGATAGCATATTTAAAAGAAGAGCCATTACTTTGCCAACAAAGGTCCGTCTAGTCAAGTCTATGGTTTCTCCAGTGGTCATGTATGGATATGAGAGTTGGACGGTGAAGAAAGCTGAGCGCCAAAGAATTGATGCTTTTGAACTGTGGTGTTGGAGAAGACTCTTGAGAGTCCCTTGGACTGCAAGGAGATCCAACCAGTCCATCCTAAAGGAGATCAGTCCTGGGTGTTCATTGGAAGGACTGATGTTGAAGCTGAAACTCCAATACTTTGGCCACCTCATGTGAAGGGTTGACTCATTGGAAAAGACCCTAATGCTGGGAAGGACTGGGGGCAGGAGGAGAAGGGGACGACAGAGGATGAGATGGTTGGATGGCATCACCAACTCGATGGACATGGGTTTGGGTGGACTCCGGGAGTTGGTGACGGACGGAGAGGCCTGGCGTGCTGCAATTCATGGGGTCGCAGAGAGTCGGACACGACTGAGCGACTGAACTGAACTGAACTGTAATAAACTGTAAGCGTGATTAAGACAGCTTTTCGTAGTGAGTATCTTTCTAACAAATTATCACACCTGAAGAGCGCCCCCTGAACGTGCAGCTGGTGTGAGACATGAGGGGACCTCTGTGTGGACCCTGCCTCATGAGGACAACTTGGCAGCCAGTTCACAGTCGGCCCCCCTTGAGGCCCAGGGTGTGCGATGTGTGTGGTGGACGGAGCGGAGGCCAGCCCTGAGGCCGGCCGTGTGGGCTGGGCTCAGGGGACCCCTGGGGATCCTCACTCATACATACCCGGCCGAGCCGTGACCCGAGAGGGCTGCCCCACAGGCTGGAGTGTGGACACAAACCCGTGAGGCTGGTGAGGAGCCAAGGTGGCAACACTGAACCTCAGCCAGAGATGGGCCTGGAGGCTCCCCGCCCGCACCCTCTAGAGTGAATGCAGACGCGTGGGAGGATGGGGTTAAACTGCATTTCTTCCTGATACATGGACAAAGGTCTTGAAACCTATTTCCTACTGCTGGTGAGTGGATGGAGTGAAAAGGTATAAAAGGAATTTAATTAACCAAGAATAAATAAATGCACACACATAGATGTATGCATGTACACACAAACACACACACACACACACACGCTCTCTAAGCCTGGTGACTGCAGGAAGCCAACTAGACTAGACACAGGCCTTACAGACATAAGGTTCTCAGCCTGGTAACTGGGCCCCTGACCAGGGCTGCGGCGTGGAGCCAGACCACTGCTGCAGACATGCCAGCGGCAGTGCCCCTGGGTGACAGAAGGGAGCCCCAAGCTGGGTGCGGCAGTGGGGAAGTGCAGGTGGGGTGGGCAGGCTGAGCTGTGCCGCAGGAAGGCCCGAAGAAAGGTGGCATGGTGCCTGCAGGTGCCCCTGATGGGGAGGCGTGGACGCGAGCCAGGCTGACCCGGCAGGTCTCCGCCCAGCTCCAGAGGGCACTACCAAGCACAGAGACCAGCTTACTTAGCACCTGTGCACGGAAACTTCTCCAAGACTCCACCTACCCTGGGAGCAGCTACCCACCCCCCTCCTCTCGGGGAATCGCTCAGCAGCCCTTTGAGGTCTAAAGTCGGCTGGTTTTGTAAACACATTTAACTGTTTTTAAAAAAGCAAGTTCATTTACCTGGTTCAAAAAGCAAACCATGAAATGGTTTACAGAGGAAGACTAGTTGTTTAAAACAAAAACACACAAGCTGCCTCCTTGAAGTATTCTTTCCAGGTCAAGAAGGAATTAGGAAAGAAATGGGTGAGGGGGATACGAGGGTACAAACCTCCAGTTGCACAATAAAGGAGTGTACATACGAAGTGCAGACTGTGGGAATACGGTCAATAATTATGTCGCTTCTTTGCGTGGTGTCAGATGACAGCCAGACCTAGCGTGGTGGTGAGTTTGAAATGTACGGAAATGTTGAAAACACTGAGTCGTGTAACTGGAACTAACACAGCATGGCAGGTCAATTATGTTTCAGAAACAAACCAACGAACTCACAGAGAAAGAAATAAGATTTGCGGTTACCAGGGGTGTAATACTCAGGATGCCACTTACCACATGCTAAATATAACCAACACTGCTGTATGTTAAAAGAATAAATCCTAAGAGTTCTCACTACAAGAAAAAAAAATTTTTTTTTCTGTTTCTTTAATTTTGCACCTATAGGACATGATGGACATTCATTAAGTTTACTGTGACAATCATTTCATGATGTACCTAAGTCAGATCATTCTTCTGTACACCTTAAATGTATCCAGTGTCAGTCGTTCAGTCGTGTCTGACTCTTTGAGACCCCATGGACTGTAGCCCCCCAGGCTCCTCTGTCCATGGAATTCTCCAGGCAAGAATACTGGAGTGAGTTGCCATTTCCTTCTCCAGGGGATCTTCCCAACCCTGGGAGTGAACCCAGGTCTCCTGCATTACAGGCAGATTCTTTACCATCTGAGCTGTGGCTCTACGTCAACTTTATCTCAATAAAAAGAAAGGAAAAAAAGAAACACAGGACAAAGCTCCATCCGTGTAGGAGAAGGCCTTCCTCCACACCCACCCTGAACACTTGGGCCAGGTCTCTCTCTTTTCATCCTTTTGACAAATGCACAATCTCTTACCCTTTCCTAGTAACATCTGAAGTTTCAAAATAAAGCTTCACCATGATGAAAACCAAACCAAAGGTCACTCCAGCCACGGTCCTCCACGCACACCTCAGCACCTCTGGTCTAGACCAGGCCTTGCACATCTGTTTAGAATATAAATCTTCCCAACAGTGAACCGCTGGACTCTGACATATGCTGCTCAGGACACAGGATCGGACCCGGGGCTATCATGTTAAAACCCATCTGACGTTTTAACCGAAGGGAGTGTGTGCTCATGAAAAGGTTAATGTTCCTCCGAGGAAGTGAAACGTGGCACGCGGGTGGAGAGAATTACCTTGAACGTAGTATCTGGTTCGGTCGGAGGTTCCGACTTTGCGACTGAAGTGCTGGTCGTTGGCCTTCCTCTGACAGATGTTGGCCCCGGAGCAGGCGGGGTTGCTGGAGCTCGTGATGGACGAGAGCTGGATCTCGTACACGTACTTGTCCCCATTGGTCCTCATGTCCCCAGAGGCGCTGAATCGTCTGAGGAGACAGAAAAGGGCTTAGGGACAGCCCTGGATCCCAGGACCCACCTAGTGACGCTGCTAGGAAACTTAAAAAAAAAAAACTAGTAAAGCCAAAAGGTTCCTCATCAAAAATCGTTCCAGAAGGTTCCAGCTCCGACCCCTGGGCTTATCACAAATGGCGAGAGGAGGAGCAACATTATTTTTACACTCAAGAGACCTCACCATCTCTGGGGTTCGACTCAACAGCTAAGTAACGCCTGCCCTCTGTTTGAGTGAGACGTGACAACAGTAACTGGAACCGGTAACTAACACACACACACACACACATACGGACCTCTTCATCTCGCAGCCCTCAGCCGGGCAGAGCCTGGGTGATTATGGGGCGGCGCTCCCGCAAAACGGCCCCACTTACTTGAAGTAAATATCCCCGAGGCTGAAGCTCCTGCCGTTGGCGGGGTTGATGATGGTCCCGTTCACCATCTGCACCTCCTGAGGCTTCACGGCACAGGCTGCTCGCGAGTCCCAGCTGAAGTGGTAGGTGCAGCTGTCGACGTCGAACCTGCAGGGGCACATGGACCGCGGTCACGGCCACCCTTCTGCCCCGGGAGGCGCTGCCCCCCCACCTGCCAGGGCCCCGGCAGCCCCCCACCGCCCAGCCCTCCTCGCCCCCAGCCATGGACCAGCCACCCCTGGGCCAGGAGGGTGACTTCATCTTCTTTCCCCAACACCATCCAGCTCAACCACCACGTGAAAAAAAGCAGGCAAGCACTTCAACACGTTAATTTTTTTTACATTTAGAAACTAGGCAACATCTAACAGCTGGGAAGATCTGCTCCCAGATTTCTGAAAGTCTGCTTTATAAGCACTGATTTGACCCTTTGACAGTGCCTGGGTCTCCCCTTTTCCCAAGCCCCGCTTCTAGAAGGAATCGGGTCTGTTCACCAACCACAGCTCACATGCTCCCTCTGCTGGCCAAAAGCCCTCCCAGCACCAGACGGGGAGATTTCCAGCAAAATAAAAGGGCATTCCAGGTGGTGCCACCCCACCTGCCGGGGATCCCAGACCGGCTGCCTGAACAGCTGGCCGTGGGCATCACGGATCAGTGAAGCCTCTTTTGGTTACACTGCGACCTTGAAGACGGAGCCCGGTGAAATCCCACTTTATGCAACTGCTTGTCTCATGCATGGGTCCCAGCCTCCATCCAGGACTCCTCCCTTGTGGGGGCGGCCCTGGCCCCACGAGGCCAGGGGTCTCGGGGGCTGGTCCCCCACTTGCTACTGTGACAACCCCAGTATCCTCTCTGCGGCACGCACACTAAGCCGCCAAGCAGAAACCGCGGGGAGGAGCTCTGATGGGGGCCCAGCCTGCCCAGCGCCCAGCTCCCCATCCACGGTAGGGGGGACCCCACCCTCACCTCGTGAATGAAGGCCGCCCCACTGTCTTGGCACAGGTCAGCTCGATGACAGCAGACGCCGTCTTATTGTCCCCACACCGGTGGCCTTTAGAGTAAGTTACGATGACTCTGTCATCTGAAACACAGACGGTTGAACTGACGTTATCTCTAGAACTTCCTAGGAGCCTCCAGGTCAGAAGTCACTCTGGAGACTGATTGCCCCGGCGGTCAGCACTGCCAAGCTGGGTGACTCGTGCCCAGCCCGTGTCACTACCTGCATGGCCGGAGGAGACCGGGGGTCACACCTCAGCCCTACCTGTGTGATAGAGAGACCCCCAGGGCGTGCAGCTCAGGGCTGAGTGGGGAGCCCCCCGCACGGCGTGCACGCAGGGCTGAACCGCAAGTGATGGCGGCAGCCCCAGCTCCCTGCAACCTCTGTGCCAGCCCAGTGCGTCCCCCACATGCCCCACCCGAGCCGCCTGGGATGAACAGGGCAGGGGCGAGACCTCCACCCAGCAGGGGGATGGCTGGGACGGAACTGCTCTGGTCTCCTCAGTCTCCCGGCTCCACACGGAGCGCCTCCTGCTTCTGAAGGGGACGTGGTCGAGGAACCAGCAGAGCCCTAGTCCGCAGAGACCAAGGAAAGCGGGGACACGCTTTCAGCGGCCCGGCTCCCAGGGGCCAGAGGTTCTGAGAGCTGCCCTGGGTACACCCGAGCCCAGCCCTGCCCAGCGGACAGACAGTGGCTCCAGGGGCCGGGACACGGCAGTCTCAGGCCCGGCTCTCAGCACAGGGTGGGCTCACACACCCAACCCACATTCTTAGGGGCAGTGGGCCCAGAACAGGCAGTACCAGCTGCCAGGTCTTCTCCAGGCATGGTCGAGGCACAGGGGCTACTCAAGGGGAGCTGAGCGGTGAGACTCAGGCTCCCGGCACCAGCCACGGTCAAAGCCACTCCGGGTGAATTTGTTATAAATAATTGGGCTTCTCTGGAAAATTCTGGAAGTTTCACAGTTTCAAAGAGAAATCCTTAAACTTCTAGAATGTGGGAACAACAGGTGGAGGTCTCAACGAACTGCTCCCCCCGCAGAGCAGACGGGCAGCACTCTTGACCTTCCAGGCCTCAGGCCCTCAGCCTGAGAAGCGGACGAAGACACTGGCCCGGAGAACTGTCGCAGGTTACACGTGCACACCCACATATATCACACACACACGTATGAAGCACGGTTCTCGAGCACTGTTGGTTCCTGTGAGAAGAGTCTGTCTCTTCACCCCCTAAGGTGATGTCCCCTAAGCAAACGTGGGGTCACAGTGACGGGCCTTAGATGGCTGTCCTGCTGGGGCCTGAGAGAGGTAAGATCCCACCTGGTGAGTCAGAGAACAGGAGGTCTCACTATTCTTTTCAGGAGGCTTCAACCTCCTAGTCTTTGCACTCGGCTGTGGGAAACCACGGGAAGACCCGGGTCAGATGTCCACACGACGACGAGGCACAGGCAGAGAACCACCCTTAGCCCCCAGCGCCCTTCATGGCAGCAACAACCGAGGTCTCCAAGGTCACGGGCTGGGAGGTCTGGCCCCTTCTGCCGGGGCCTGGGCGGGGGGTGACTTCACCCCCACCTCCAACCTGCAGAGTCGGGCTTTCTCTCCAGTGTGACAGGGGTCCTCCGGAATTTCCTTTCTCCATTTCAACAGCTCGAGTGGACTAAGTCTCCCTGCGCTTTCATCAAGACAGCCTGGGGAGCCCCCGCCCCCGCAGCTGAACAGGCACAGTGACGGCTTGCTTTCTTGTCTCTCCCACCACCCGACTGTCCCTAAACTAAGAAAATCCGACCTTCTCCCTTTGCATGACACAAGAGTCTTTCACTCAACAACCAACTGCAAGAGGAATTTTCCATCAGTACTATTAACAAAGCGCTTCGTTTCGTGATTCCAAACTATTATAAGACATTTATGAGGATATATCCGGATGGTCCCGACCAGGTTTTTGTGTTTGTCGTGCGGCTTCTCCCAAATAAACCCGTAAACGTGCACAGGGAGACTCAGAGGCAATCCGGACATCCTGCCCCCTTCCCAACCACAAGAACCTTCCCAAGAGCACCCCACCCTCCAGACACAGACCGGGACCTGCCGTCTGAAAGAACACAAGACGGTGCTTATTCTAACGCTTCAGGAGGCGCCAGGCTGCCCAAGAAACGGTTACTGAGAATAACACACCTGCAGGTTCCGACGGAAGCCAGTGCTGACCCTCCAGTCACAGGACGACACCCTCACCTACCCAACTCAGACGCGGCACGCGCAACCCCAGGCCAGGGCCCGGGCCTTACCCACAACATCCAGCTTCTGCGTATGAACGAGCCCGAGGGCCTGAACCTCGCCAGAGGCGCTCTTTTTGCACACGCTGGCTCTCTCCGAGCAGTCCTGGGGTCCCTTGTATATTTTCTGACACAGGTTGATGTAGTACCTGCAAAACGACACAGCGTGAGGCAAGGTTGGCGTCTGTCCCGACACGCTTGGGGGCAGCTCTTCCCACCCTTTCAGAAAAGGCCACCATCCGAGCGTCTCCCAGCACCTCTGGATGCAGCCCTGACCCGGGTCTCTGGGTAAAAAAGGCCAGAGAGCGCGTGGAAGCTGAAAACGTGAGCGTGCCCACCGGGCACACGGGGCGAGTCCCGAGACTCGGGCGGCTTAGAGTCAAGACAGGCAACGGCTCAAACCCTGGTGAGGCACCCCCTGTCCTCAGGTTACCGAGGCCTCCAGCTCCACGCTCCCCACTGCGGGGAGGACGGACATGCGCCTGGCTCTAAGCGTGGAGCGGTCAGGCCAGCATGGCTGAGGTACTCGGGGCGGCAAAGCGGGGCGAGTTAACACCCCCATCAATCCAACGCAGTGAGGTGGTTTACTCGCTAAGTCATGTCCAACTCTTGCGACCCCATGGACTGTAGCCTGCCAGGCTTCTCTGTCCTCCGTCCATGGGATTCTCCAGGCAAGAATACCGGAGTGGGTTACCATTCCCTTCTCCAGGGGACCTTCCTGACCCAGGGATGGTACCTGAGTCGCCTGCACTGCAGGCAGATTCTTTACCGACTGAGCCACCAGGGAAGCCCAACACGGACGGCGTCCCAGACAAGAACAAAACCGCGACTGATTCCATCAGGCCCGCAGCTGGTCACCAGCCGCCTTGGGATCTCAAGGCTGGCTTTAGCTGCCTGCTTCCAAACCACCCGGCATGCACCAGGCCTCCCCGAGCAGAGGCCTGAGGCCGTCCCACCTTCAGAATCGGAGCCTGAAGCGCTGCGCGCTCGCCCCGTCGGGACGCCAGGCCTGAGAAGGACGCAGCCGGCGGGGGAGGTACTCACGAGGCTCCGTCGTGCACGAAGGACCAGGAGCCGGTGAGGGACGAGAGCAGCCGCAGGTCGTAGGTCTTGTGCTTCTGGACGAACTTGCACTCCATCTTCTTTGGGGGACAGACCACCTTCGTCTTCCACTCGAAGGTCACCTCGCACCCGCGCACCTCGCTGAAGACCTGGGGCCGCCCCACGTCGGCGTCCTCGTCGCACTTGAAGATGATGGCGGACGTCCGGTGGCTGGTGGCTGGGGCGGCCCAGGAGACAAGCGTCAGGCCCCCGGCCCGGCCCGCGCTCATCCGGGGTCCCCACCTCCGCGGCGCTGGCACTGAGGGGTGCTGTCCGACCCCAGCTACTCCCCACTTCTTGTCGTGTTTCATTCCCATTTCAACCCTAAAACTAGGACCAAGTTCCCCTTCCACACTTAACCACCCCACAGCAACAGTACAATTCCTTGCAAACAGGTATTACTTGATTAAAGTACGAATGATAACAATAAAAATAGTAACAATAAGCATCCTGTAACAACCTAAAAACGTGTCATCTAACCTACCAGGAGAAAAATCCTGTCCTAATAAGCCTCCAAAGAAGGCTACAGTATTCCCTTGCAGACTTACTGTTTCTAATTCCTCGTGTGTGTGTTAAGTCGCTCAGTTGTGTCCAACTCTTTGTGACCCCACAGACTGTAGCCTGCCGGGCTCCTCTGTCCATGGGATTCTCCAGGCAAGAACACTGGAGTGGGTTGCTGTTCCCTTCTCCAAGGGCTCTTTCCGACCAAGGGATTGCACCCAGGTCTCCCCCATTGCAGGTGGACTCTTTCCTGTCTGAGCCACCAGGGAAGCCCTAATTCCTTAACATGTATCATTTTGTTCCATGGCTAGGTACAAGAGCTAAACAACTTCTCGTACACTCATCCCATCACTTTCCTTGAGAACTCACATCTGTCTGTGCCCCCCGTGTTACTAGGACTCTCGTGTGTCCATTCTCTCCACTGCAGCAAGGGTGCTGAGACCCACCCCCACCCCCCCGCCCGACCCAGTCCACCGCAGAGCTGACGGTCAGCAGACAAGGCCCTGATGACCCCTCACCACCCTGCAGACCTGGGACAGCAACAGTTCTAACGAGTGTGAACGTGAGCCACTGGTGCTGAAAACTGGCATGTGGACACGAGCCCCTGGAGCTGGGGAGGGGGCCAAGCTTACCGCCCCACATCTGTCACCTGGCCCCACAGAGCAATTAAAAACAACTTTATGGAAAATAGCCCTGGCAAGAAAACACCACATGCGACAGACATGCTGCCATTAACGTGGACGGTCCAGGAAGATCTGAGCGTGAACCCAGGCCTCCAGCGGGGGCCCAGGCGTGTCCACTTACAGTGCTTGCAGAAGCCCCACTCGTGGTCCCTGTCGTAGTTGGCGGTGGTCGCGCACCAGAGCCTGGCCCTGCTCTCCACAACACATTCCTCGTAGCTCTTCCCGTTGAACACGAAGGGGAACACACACAGGTCGCCGTCTTCAGTTTCTGGGAAGGAGAAATCGGAGTGACCCCGATTATCCGCACCACATCAGCTGAGCCCGGCCAGGGGCGGTCCCCTCGAACGACGACTCCCCATGGGAAGCCCCCCCTAAACCGGTGGACGGTTCGTGGGCCGAAGCGCTCACACCCAGAGCTGGTAGGATGCACCATCCCGTGCGCTGGTGCTCACGGCATCTGGAGCGTCATTCCTCAGTTCCCTCCTACTGCCGGGTCTAATTCTACGTCTGCTGGGAATGGACACTTCACCCGCCCACAAAGACTTACCCGGAGGGCAAGTGTCTCCATTGGCATAACTCAGAATGACAGCTTCGTCCTGGTGCCTGTAGTCCAGCTTCATGGACGCCAGCCGCCCGAAAGATGCCCCCTTGCTCCCGGACAGCAGGCAGACAGCGCCGTCCTTGCAGCCTCCTTCATCCAGGCCCGCTGCTGCGGTGCACACCCCCACGCTGTAGGTGTGTGGGCCTCGGGTCACCTGCAGAGACACCGCCCCACGCTGTGACTGGGCCTCCGGGGGGGCAGGGCCAGCGCTGGTAGGGGGGACACGTGAGCAGGAAAGTGGGGCTCTGTCCACAGGCCGTGCACGTGCCTGGGAGCTCACCCTCCTTGTCCCCCCCTGCAGAGTGCAATGCCCTGGCCACTCCCAGGCATGTCCCTCCTCACCGAGGCTATGATTCCTGGTGCAGTACTGCTGACCACGCTCCCATAGGCCTCTGGCTGCCTGCCCCCTACCCTAAGCCACGTCTCCTGCCAGTAACCCCAGAGTGCCGAGAACTTGGGACTGAGCACAGGGCAGCCACGACCTAACTAAACACAGTTCTCCTCCCTGGCTGCCCCGCCTCTGCAGGCTCTAAGCTGCCGCACACCCGTCTGGAGGACCTGCACCCAGGCAAGGTCTCTTGTTCTGGGAGCCAGACGGCTGGCACCTGGGCATACTACTCAGAGCTCACCGCTCACCAGCTGCCATACGCCAGGAGGCGCTGGGATCTTGCGGGCTTGGTCCACAGCCCTGTGACTCAGTAACACCCACATCACAGGGATGGCTTGGTCCACAGCCGTGTGCCTCTGTAACGTCTACATCACAAGGACATGGGCCCCAGCCTCTAAAGCGTAACGCACAGCCCCTCAACATTCAGGCTGGCACGAAACCAGCCCCTGACACCCAAATGTGTCTCAGGTTGGGGCTGGAGGGGGTCTCTGGGCTGCAGGCGGAGGCGGAGCCATGTGGGCTCTACCAGCCCCGCCCCCTGAGCGGCCTCCTGCTCTCCATCTGTGATGTGGAAGAACACCTGTGACCCTCCTCACTGAATGACTGAATCCTTGCCAAGCGCACGAGAAAGACTCACTCTGAATTGTGGGGCACAGCTCGGGCACGAGCCGTGACTGGTTGGCACGCTGTCCAGCGCCCCCAGCAGGCCAAGCCCGCGCCCGGGACAGAGTGAGGACCACCCCCATCCGTCCCCTCGGCCCCACAGTGCCTGAGGGACCTCAGGTTCTCCAGCGCCCACGGAGGCTGCATCATAACACACAGAGGAGCGTGAGAGCAAAGCCAGCCCCGAGGTCGCGGGCTCTGGGGTGTGGCGTTACCTTGAAGGTGCTCTTGGAGAGGCTGGACAGGTTGAAGCTGTAGTACAGCTGCTCATCCGTGAGAGAGCAGCCCTCCGTCCTCACTTCGTCGGGACAGACCAGCGGGGTCTCCCACTCAAACACGAAGTCGCAGTCACTGGTCCTCAGCAGTTTTGGCGTCCCCTGTTTGGGGGGGGGGGGGGCGGGGTGCGAGCCCAGGTGTGAAATCCATGTGGATTAACAAGCACAGTAACCTCCCTGTTCCCCCAACAGGGCCAGGGACCCCTGCCCCGGGCGCTGTGGGCTCGGAGATGCTCCCAAACCACCAGGGGCCCTGGGTGACCCACGGCAGGCTCTCAGAGTGGGCAGCCACTGTCCTCACGAGGAGCAAGCAAGCAGCAGCCTCACCAGGCAGGCCTGCCTGCACCCAACTCCCCGCCGCCCCCAGGCCCCTGTGTCCCTGCACTTAGCATGCCAACACTCCAGACTACCACCAGCTCAGAGCAAAGGGTGGGGGGGGTCTTTAAACTTTGGGACAGGGAAGCCTGAGACACCAAGAGTCTCTGACTGCAGAGGAGGGAGCAAGTGTTTCCTGTACATTCGAGGGGGCGTCCCCACCCACGTCTCTGGAGACTGAGGGGATGTTTATACTAAGGGCGAGACACGATCCAGCCGGACATTCCACAGGCCGAGTATCTAAATAAATATCCATCAACGTCCTTACTGCCTCCCCTCCCTCGTTCAGCGGCAGCCATAAAAACAGATGCGGAATTTCATTAATTGTTGCTGAGAATGCATTTTTCTATTAATGTACGTGGAGGAAGTATTTCCACTGAAGATAAAAAATGCAGGGGAAGGAAACTTCATTAAAAGTCTCTTCCGAACCTGACCGCACATGCAGCGTGAGATGCCTTGCTTCTGAGCCCCCCGAAACACCCATCGCTCTCAGCACTCCACTGCTCTGAGACCCAGCGTGAGTCCAGGGGGGCCTGAGGACATGCATCCACACCCCCCCAGACACGTGGACGCACGTGCAGAGACAGAGGGGCCGGTGGATCACGGCTGCCTGTACCTCGGTCATTCGGGACTCCCCTCACGTCCGGCAACGTGTGAACAGGGAGGATGTGTTGGTCCAGGAGCTGTGCGGTTTCCACGCAGAGGCCCAAGAAGGCAACCCTTTGTATCTCCCCTTCTCTCAATTACTGGACCATCCCTCCTGGGAAGGCTGCCGCGAGCCACTTCCTGCCACCGTCCACTCACCCACGTCGCCCATTCCCATCAAGGGACTGTAAGCTTTCCAGAGTTTAGGAATTTCAGAAGCACAAGTATGGGGGAAGGGAGAGTTAGGGAGTTTCCAATGGACACGTACGCAATGTTATATTTAAAATGGATAACCAAAAAAAGACCTGCTATATAGCACAGAGAACTCGGCTCAATGTTAAGTGGCAGCCTAGATGGGAGGGGAGTTTGGGGGAGAACGGATGCATGTCTGTGTCTGGCTGAGCCCCTTCCTGTTCACCTGCAACTATCACAACACCGTTAGTGGCTATGCCGTTGTGTTATTTGGTCACTAAGTTGTGTCGGACTCTGCGACTCAACGGACCGCAGCGCGTCAGCCCTCCCTGTCTCCCGGAGTTGGCCCCAACTCATGTCCATTGGGTCAGTGATGCCACCCAACCATCTCATCCTCAACTATACGCCAATACAAAATAAACAGGCAGCACAGGGGGCTGAGACCCAGGCTGCCAGCACAGAGGTCTCCAGTGGAGCAGCGGTGGGGACGCCTGTCCCTGCAGGGCCACGCGACGTCGGGCAGCCCTCCTAGGTCATCACAAAATGAGGGCTGCGAACTACTGGTTTATCTCCTGTTCCCAGAGGGAGGGCAAGAGAAAACTTACGCAAAACTCCTTACAACAAAACAGTGCTCTTTTTTAATGGAAGCTGTTTTTTAACTGCACGTAAAAGAAAAACCAACGGCCTCCTTAAAGGTAAATGGTACACTATCATAGCTACTGATACTTTTATCCCAAAGGTCTTCTTTCATTTGCTAATTTGCGAAATATGAATTATGCCTTGAACGATTACAGCTGCCAAAATGTCTGACTTCCCAACAAGAATAAAATTGGTAACGTTATAATTTAAAAGAAGAAAATCAAAGTTGACACTGGAGTATGTTGGTAGGCAGGCAGCTCGGACGGTAAAGAATCTGCCTGCAATGCAAAAGACTCGGGTTTGATTCCTGGGTCAGGAAGATCCCCTGGAGAAGAGAATGGCTACCTACTCCAGTATTCTTGTCTGGAGAACCCCATGGACGGAGGAGCCTGGTGGGCTACAGTCCATGGGGTCGCAAAGAGTGGGACACAACTGAGTGACTAACGCTTTCTTTCACTTCCAGGCAAAGGTGAAGGCTACTTCTTTGCTCGAGCATGTCATGTTTTTAAATTACAACAAGCCTCCTTGTGCAAAACCTGCCCTGGTAACTCAGAGAGGGCTTACTTATTGCTAAACTTAGGATCTCAAATGATTCCACACACCACTGACACACCACACGGTGCAAGGCAGGCGCTGCGAACACGGGCAGCCTTCATCCAAAACAGGCTTCGTGGGTCTCCAGCTCTGGCTGGCTGACCCACACACCAACTCCTACCTTGTACACCAGGGCTCACTTACCATGCTCACGCCCCGCTTACAGTGAAATGCGATCAGCGAGGTGTAGTTGAAATGCTGGTCCGCCAAGCAAGGAGTGCTGCTTTCAAAGTTCAAGTAAACTTCGTTGGCTATGGGATTGAGGATCGGAGGTCCAGCCACACGGCCAATATCCTGAACAAAGAGAAAGCAGGTGATGTTTCAGGAACGTAATCGTTCCCCAGGTTAGAGGAAGAAGGGCTGACAGAGAAGTTGACAAAAATTGCACGTCCTCAGTTTTGAAGACAAGTAGCACCTAAAGAAACTGTGTTACCAACAGCTCACCTGAAAAGCCCTGACAGTGAGTGCAAAATAGACACCCTGCTTCGCCAGTGGGCATCAGTGACATGAGCAACAGTGGGGGCACCTCTACTCAGGGGTGGGCTTCCCTGGGGGCTCAGATGGCAAAGAACCTGCCTGCAATGCAGAAGACCCGGGTTCGATCCCTGAGTGGGGAAGATCCCCTGGAGAAGGGCATGGCTACCCATTCCCGTATTCCTGCCTGGAGACTCCCATGGACAGAGGAGCCTGGTGGATTACAGTCCACAGGGTGGCCGAGTCAGACACCACTGAGTGAGTAACACTTAACTGTGGGACAAATTTATCACCAAGGCATCTACTCAGGGTCAATTTTCGAAGATTCGAGGCAACAGGAGTCTCTCTTGGGTCACACCCAGAAGGCTGCTCAGTCCCTTCACGTGCTGGCGGGAGGCAGGAACCCACATGGCTGCCCCGTCTCTTCAGTGACGCCTGAGGCGTGTCCTCGGGGGGGCACAGAGCACACACACTCACACACTCCCACCACCTTCTACGGCTTCGCTCGGTCCCTGGCACACACTAGCTGCTCAGGCAGTGTTTTTGAGCAAATAGACACACAAATGAAAAAAATGTGATTGGCCAGGAATGGTGTGTATGTATATGTGTGAGCGTGTGTGTGAGAGATAAGTGTGAGTGTGAGATGAGTATGTGGTGTGTGTGAAATGAGTACAATGTGTGAGACGAGTGTGTGTGTGATGAGTGTGTGTACGTGTTAAGTGTGTGAGATGAGCGTGTATGTGAGATGAGTGCGTATGTGAGACGAATGTGTGTGTGAGATGTACATGTGTGATGAGTGTATGTATGTGGTAAGTGTGTGAGAGGTGAGATGTGTATGTGGTAAGATTGTGAGAGATGAGTGTGTGAGAGATGAGTGTGTGTGTGGTGTATGATTGATGAATGTGTGTGTGAGATGAGTGTGTGTGAGATGAGCATGTGGTGTGAGAGATGAGTGTGTGCATGTGGTGTGAGTGAGATGTGTGTGGTGTGCGAGATGTGTGTGGTGTGCGAGAGATGAGTGGGTGAGTGAATGTGTGAATGAAGCCACACAACGCGCTCTGTTGACCACGCTGGGGCCACGATGACACAACACCCTCTCTAGTTAGAGAACTTCCTCTATTATTTTTAAATCTGGAAGAAGGTAGCCAGATGGGAGAAGACGGCTCCCGGCCGCACCGTCGGGAAGGCTGATCGCAAGCACTTCCTGCTGACACCAATGGTCCAGGCCCCGCGCTTGTCAAGCAGCCACGCTCTAGTCAAGCTCACATCACGGCCAACTTTCCCAACCACTGCCCACGTCTCTCCCCACCCGCACCACGGGTAACGTCCATCCGTGACAAGGACATCTAGGTACCTCGGGACGGGACTCACTGTTAAAAGAAGTGAGAAACAGAGCACTCCTGGGGTGCATTTCATTTCAAATAACACACGCTGAGAACTGGACAAAACGTGAACATAGCTCGTGAAGACAATGTTGGGAGAGACCCAAACCTATGCTGGGAAATGCTGACATGCACCAAAGCTTTCAAGGCAGAACGCTTAGTTATTAGCCAACTGGCTTACGCCCTCAATTATAAACTCATTTACCAAAGGACGTGCTTGTATTTCATAAGCTTTTAACGATAGAAGACCCGCACTTAAGCCAAGACACCGAGCTCCGTCAACATCTTGGAGACTTCTGACCTGATACAAACAACCCGTATCTCCACACATGTTCACATTTTCTTCTGTAACTTCTATCGCAACAAGCGACAGCTCAATGCACAAACCCTTACGTTCCTCTTCCCCTGGCGGACCCAGAATCAGAGAGCCCCGGCTCACTTCCCCGTTCATTCTGCCTGAAGACTCTCCACCGACAGCAAGACACGCGCCATGCGGGGGGGCTGCTGAAACACCCTGCGGGACGGCCTCTGCCCTCGGGCCCCATACTCACTATCGGGGGGCCGTCCACGGGAACCTTGCACACGGCAGCCCCAGCGGGGCAGGCCACCCCGTGCATGGGGTTGAGCGGCCGGCAGATGTTGACGTAGAAGTCGGGGCCGGTGTCGGAGCCGTCGTCCTCGCTCTCGTCATACGCTTCGTAACCCCCGGTGCGGTGGATGAGCGGGGACAGGTCGATGAGCGAGCTGCCGTTCCTCACGGAGCACTCCGTCTATCACGGGAAACACGCCTCTACGTTGGCATCTACGACTGTGCTCCTGACCACCAACCACACGGTCTGACCACCGACCACACAGTCACCGCGAGGGTTTAGGCTGTACGGGAAACGTGCTACAGGTGGATCAACAACCCCCCCCACGTGCTTTGCTTTATCTAGTGCTGGGCACTCCGAACCAAGCGTTATCAGGGCCTCGGGAGTGGATGAGAAGCGGGCGGGGGCACCAAGGAACCCATGGGAGAAGCGGAGGGCCCCTGGGCTGGGCAGGCTGGGCCGCCCTGGACTCACCGTCTGCTCGCAGGCCAGGGGCGTGTGCCAGGAAAAGAAGAGCGTGCACGTGCGCTTGTCCAGGGAGATCAGCATGGGCCTGTTGGTGGGCCCAGCCTCAGGCCTGCATACGAAGCTGATGACACTCTTGTAGCTCAGGCCGGTCTTGGAGGGGCAGGGGGAGCCGCCCTCGTACACCAGCTGCAAGACCTGGTCCACATAGGTCAGCCGCTTGCTCGCCTTGCCCACGCTGATCCTGGTCTGCCCGAAGCAGGCCCCTGTCCCCAGCACAGAGCCGGTGGGAAGGACACACAGTTAGGGACTCAAAGCACTCGCTTCCTGATAACGAACTTCCTGCAGAGCCACAGCTACAATCCACAGCTGGCACTCCTGAGGGTGCTACATGATTTCAGCACATGCTACACGTCTAATACTTCACTCCGTGGTTACAAATCACCCCCTCACTGTCCCCCCCCTCACCCCCAAGAGAGTTGCTGCCGATGAAGGCATCTGATCTCTTCGCCGGAGGGGCATGGAGGGCAGGCCGCACTTACCCACGCCAGGGGCACAGTTCTCGTTGTCCCCACACACACTGAGGTAGACCAGTCCCTTCTCACTGTAGGCGGCGGTGAAGCCGGCCCGGCCGCTCAGAGAGCTCAGGTCAAACAGGTGTCCTGCACGGGGTGGGCAGGGGGACACAGTGACCCCTCTCTGCATGCAAAGATACGGATCCCACTGGCCGTGCGGCCCCTGACTCCTCATGATGAATCTGCCCCCTTCACCAGCTCGGCCCTGAGAACCTTCCTGACCAGCTAGAGAGTATGGGGTGGGGGTGGGGGTGGGGGTGCGTCCTCCTGAGGCTGGGCCTCAGCAGCCTGTGATTCGGGGTGGGGGGAGGTTGGGGAGGCCCTGACAGCACCTCGGCTGCCAGAGAAGCGCCCTGCAGCCTCCCGAGTCCCCAGCGCTGAGACTCAGCAGTTCCCTGGGTGTCCCCCTCCCCCTGCCCATGTTAACCCTGAAAGAGGAGAGGAGACCAACTCCAGCTCTGCAAGCCAAGAGCTAGGGACCCATGGCCCCAGAAACAAGGGCAGTGGGAGCACAGGTCTCAGGGGGATGGGCCGTCTCCTCCACTGAAGGAGACTTCCGAGTCAACAGCCGCTCGCAGAGCTGGCAGAAAAGGCCAACGTGCATCCTCCGGACAAGACACTGCCTGCTCCCCAACCTCACCGGGGGTCTCTCACCATGCTGGGGTGGGGGGGAGGGTCCCTCACTGTAGGGGTAGGGCGGGGGGCAGGCCAGCAGCGTCCCTCACTGCAGAGGCAGGGCGGGGGAGGTCAGTGGAGTCCCTCACTGCAGGGGTGGGGTGGGGGGGAGGCCAGCAGGGTCCCTCACTGCAGAGGCGGAACGGGGAAGGTCAGTGGGGTCCCTCACTGCAGGGGCGGGAGGCCAGCAGGGTCCCTCACTGCAGAGGTGGGGCAGGGGAGGTCAGCGGGGTCTCTCACTGCAGGGGCGGGGCTGGGGAAGGTCAGTGGGGTCCCTCACTGCAGGGGCGGGGCAGGGGGGAGGCCAGCAGGGCCCCTCACTCACCTGTGGCAGGGCGGGGGAGGCCAGCAGGGCCCCTCACTGCAGGGGCGGGGCGGGGCAGGCCAGCGGGGCCCCTCACTCACCTGTGGCGGGGTTGCTGACCTGGCAGTCATCGTGCACATTGCTCTTCACCGGGCAGGCAGCGGCCGTGGGCCAGGAGAAGGTGTACTCACAGTCCTCCACTGCGCTGATGAACATGGGCCTGGAGTTCTAGAAACGAGCAAAGACAAAGACGGCTGCAGACAGGCCACAGGGCGGACGTGGGAACCGCACCAACAGGAGCTCCCCTGCGCCGCCTGTGACTCGTCCGTCCCAGCGTCTTCGTGGGATGGGGGCAGGTTCAGAAAAGCAAGGGGTCAGTGCCTGCCCCCGAGACGCCCCAGGGGGCCTGACACATACGGGGTGAGACGTAGACTGAGATCCACGCAGGGGCCAGGGGCGTGTTCCTACAGTGAGACGGGGCGGGTGAAGGATGAGCAGAGGGCCACCATGAGTCACGAATGAGGAAACGTGCAGTCACATTCTGAAATTTGTTACAGCGGACAAAAGGGGATGAGCCGCCAGGAGGACTAGTGATAGCTATGAATCGATCAATCCCTGCACCGTTCGGGTGAGGAGACTCCCCGCGGCTCATCCACGCGGCTCAGGCCAGACTGGTGCAACAGGACTCTCCTCCCCAGATAACCCAGCCCCAGGCACCCACGTGCAGAGCCCCTAGGGGCCCCTCCGCTGTCCTGCTTGGCCATGAGCCTCTCCACTCAGTCACACAGCGAGTCTACGGGGGCCCAGGGTGTCTGCACCCCAGCAGCTTGGGGGTCCAGCCTCAGCCTCAGTACAGTATCCCAAGGGGAACCTCAGCGTCCACCCCGTCCAGGGGGGCAGGCCTCAGGCCCCCAAGCGGCTCTCCCGGGGGATCCCCCACTGCCAATGCTGGCCACACGCAGCTGGACAATGACACTCGGTGATACTGAGTAGGCTAGCTCAGCCTGTCCTTATGGCCCGTAGCCACAACCCACATCTCCCACAAAAGCACCTTCCATCTCCCAGGTGGAGATGTCCCCATGGTAAAAACACCAGTCCAGGAAGACCATTAATTCTGTCCCCACCTCCACACTGCACAGACCAACCCTCTGAGGGTGGGACTGCCCAGAGATGAGACAAGACTCCAGTCCCCATGCACCGACCACAAGCCAGCAACGGGGCCCAGAGCCTCAGGTCTCTTCTTTCTAACCTCACGGGAGCTTGTGTTGGTAACGGGTGACCAGCTGAGACGGATTAGGGGACTGGGGTGCACAGTCAGGAAGCGCGAGAGCTAGCTTGCAACCAGGTCTGCCCAACCTGCCACTTTTACCCCCAGGATGATGAGCAGGCTGGCAAACAGCAGTTCTCTCTCCAGCCTCCAGGGGTCTGAGTCAGACTTTGACTAATGATGATGACTTACTAGCTCAGTCGTGTCCGACTCTTTGCAACCCCATGGACTGTAGCCCGCCAGGCTCCTCTGTCCATGGGATTCTCCAGGCAAGAATACTGGAGTGGGTAGCCCTTCCCTTCTCCAGGGGACCTTCCCAGTCCCGGGATTGAACCCGCAGCTCCCAAACTGCAGGCAGATACTCGACCACTAAGCCACCAGGGAAGCCTATAACTCTGGAAGTTGAATTGCCAGGGCAGACACCCGGGACCACAGGCCCGAGGCCACACTGCCTGCGTCCCCTGTTAGGCCGGGTCACCCTGAGTGCTTCACCACGCACCCCAAGGAAGTGAGATGCCAGTCCTGCTGACTCAGGACCCACGCCGGGGTGGGCACAGCTGGATCACTCACCACGTGGCTCTCGCTGCATGAGAAGCGGATGGTGGTTGACTTCTTCCGAATCTGGTCTGGACACAAGTCGCCATCAACATACTTCAGGAGAGTCAAGCCCTGGCTCCACTGAGGACTGTCCCGCACCCTGCCCAGGTTCACGGGCTTGGGGCCTCCCAGCAGACACACGGCCGCCTCCGGAGGGCACGGCTCTGCAGCACAAGCAGAGATGATTAAGAGCAACCGTCAGCTGCTTTCCAGACTAGGACTCACAAGGTATCTAACGTCCGGCACACCACACATTTGACTCTAACAATCACTCCAAAATACCAGTGATTCCCATCATTTAAGTTAGATGCTGATGATGTCACGAGCTCTCATGGCATGAAACATTATTTCACTGCAGATGGACATGGGGGGTAGGCATGGAGGGTCAGGAGAATTCAAGGCAGAATGTCCTCAATTTTTCTGACCCCCAAACAGGATGAAGCTGAGAATACCCAGACTGAGCCCATGGGACATTGTAAATGATCTATGTTCATGTGCTATCTTTATTTCAGAAGTCACCAAGAACTGCGCCAACTTCCCAGTCTTGGAAATGTCCAAGCCACCTGCCCCGGGGAAAGAACGGGAGGGCCCCACTTCATGGACTGAGAGTGTGGGGGTCACCAGGCTGGTCAGCACACAAAGAAAAGGGAAGTGGGCCACAGCCTCACACCATGCAGTGGAGAAAAATCACTAAAAAAAAAAAAAAAAAAAAAAGCGTCCCCTTTGAGTTGAGCCAGACAAGATGTGAGTGGGGCTGCACAGAACTCCCAGGAAGACAGAACGAGCTCCATCTTCAGGATCCCAGCAGGCCGGGGGTGGCTTTGGGGTTTCTCTGGGTTGCTGCTCCTGGTCCCCTAGGTCCAACCAGCTCTCGCCTCATCACTGGCACCAAGGGTCTGCATGCATCATACCAGGACTCCCACGCGCTTTACTCTCAGTAAATCCAGAGGGTGTGCGCCCTCACGGCCATTCCCCGCCTTCCAACCTCCTGCCCTGGTTGAGAACTACCTGCCACCGTGATTATCTCCCCCTACCTCCGTCTCTTGACACTTGAAACAGGTCCTAACGCTCCCAGCATGCCTTCAGCACTGATTTACCCTGGACCACACCAGGGCCTGGTCATCAAGACCCTCAAATAATTCCTCCTTCCACTTCCTGGCTAATGTGTCCCGACCCCTGTGTCGGAGAGTGACGTGACTTCAAAGAATCTGTCCTGACTCCCTCTCTCCCCCAACCAACTCCCTGTGCGCCACGTGCCCCCGAGCCCCCCGCTCACCCGAGCCAGCCTGCGGGGCCAGAGACTTGCACACATTGATGAGATAGTGCTCGGTGGACCCCGTGCCCGTGACGGCCTCCCAGTTGTCGCTGTACCTCGACAGGGATGACAGGTCGTACGTATTCCCAGCCTGGTTTCTGAAGGGAAGAAAAAGCGCCACAGTGAGGTTCAGCCGGATTCTAATTCGGTCTTATGCGCCCTGTCTGGAAAGGCTCGGTGCACAAGTGGAGTGTACTCCTGACACCCCGGGGCACCAGACCCCACCAGAGACTGGACTTGACCCCTGGGGTCTCCCAGCTCCAGGCGGAATCAGCAATGACACAGCCTGAGCTCAGGAAATGCTAAGCCTTGGTGCAACGAGATTACGTATTCAACAACAGCAACAAAAAAGCAAAGCGTAAGTGCTCGCCCTGCTCAGGGCGGTGAGGAGACAGGGGTCCACAGACGGCTGAGACATGCAGTGCCCAGGGCATCCCAGCCAGGCCACCTGCCGTCCAGGCCGGAGGCCCCCCAACGGCCCCCGAAGTAAAATGAGCTGGCGCTGACCTCCTCGGGGGAAGGTTTACTTCCTGCACAAACCCCAGGCAGGGACAGGCATCGAGAGCCAGCCCTCCGTCAGGTGCAGAGTCAAGGCTGAGAAGGACACAAAGTCTGCCCACCAGGTCCAGGTCTGGTGGAGACACAGGATGACCAGAGGCACCACTTCACCCGAGGAGACCAGAATCAGCCATTTGTTCAAACACTACATGCCAAGGGGGGCAGTGGTGTTGTGTTGATGGAAACGGATAAAAGTCACCCATCCTATGAAGTCTGAAGAGGCCACAGGTAATTTTTTTTTTTTTTTTTAATGTACAGTGTAACAGATGGTAATCAGAGTGCAGAGAAAAAATAAGGCCGGGAAGGGAATATGCAGTTTGGGAGAGGAAACAGGAAGTGAGATTTTAGACAGTGGCCATAGAAGGCCATCTCTGAATAAGCTCAGAGACTTATTCAGACTTTGCTTTGATAGACGCCAAGTCCGATGCTGCAAAGAGCAATATTGCATAGGAACCTGGAATGTTAGGTCCATCAATCAAGGCAAATTGGAAGTGGTCAAACAGGAGATGGCCAAGAGTGAACGTCGACATTCTAGGAATCAGCAAACTAAGATGGACTGGAATGGGTGAATTTAACTCAGATGACCGTTATGTCTACTACTGTGGGCAAGAATCCCTTAGAAGAAATGGAGTAGCCATCATGGTCAACAAAAAAGAGTCCGAATGCAGTACTTGGATGCAATCTCAAAAACGACAGAATGATCTCTGTTCGTTTCCAAGGCAAACCATTCAATATCATGGTAATCCAAGTCTATGCCCCGACCAGTAACACTGAAGGAGCTGAAGTTGAACGATTCTATGAAGACCTACAAGACCTTTTAGAACTAACACCCAAAAAAGATGTCCTTTTCATTATAGGGGACTGGAATGCAAAAGTAGGAAGTCAAGAAACACCTGGCCTAACAGGCAAGTTTGGCCTTGGAGTACAGAATGAAGCAGGGCAAAGGCTAATAGAGTTTTGCCACGAGAACACACTGGTAATAGCAAACACCCTGTTCCAACAACACAAGACAAGACTCTACACGTGGACATCACCAGATGGTCAACACTGAAATCAGATTGATTATATTCTTTGCAGCCAAAGATGGAGAAGCTCTATACAGTCAGCAAAAACAAGACCAGGAGCAGACTGTGGCTCGGATCATGAACTGCTTATTGCCAAATTCAGACTTAAATTGAAGAAAGTAGGGAAAACCACTAGACCATTCAGGTATGACCTAGATCAAATCCCTTATGAGTATACAGTGGAAGTGACAAATAGATTTAAGGGACTAGACCTGATAGACAGAGTGCCTGATGAACTATGGACAGAGGTTCATGACATTGTACAAGAGACAGGGATCAAGAAAATCCCCATGGAAAAGAAATGCAAAAAAGCAAAATGGCTGTCTGCGGAGGCCTTACAGATAGCTGGGAAGAGAAGAGAAGCGGAAAGCAAAGGAGAAAAGGAAAGATATTCCCATCTGAATGCAGAGTTCCAAAGAATAGCAAGGAGAGATAAGAAAGCCTTCCTCAGCGATCAGTGCAAGGAAATAGAGGAAAACAACAGATTGGGAAAGACTAGAGATCTCTTCAAGAAAATTAGAGATACCAAAGGAACATTTCATGCAAAGACAGGCTCGATAAAGGACAGAAATGGTATGGACCTAACAGAAGCAGAAGATATTCAGAAGAGGTGGCAAGAATACACAGAAGAACTGTACAAAAAAGATCTTCACGACCCAGATAATCACGATGGTGTGATCACTCACCTAGAGCCAGACATCCTAGAATGTGAAGTCAAGTGGGCCTTAGAAAGCATCACTACGAACAAAGCTAGTGGAGGTGATGGAATTCCAGTTGAGCTATTTCAAATCCTCAAAGGTGATGCTGTGAAAGTGCTGCACTCGATATGCCAGCAAATTTGGAAAACTCAGCAGTGGCCACAGGACTGGAAGAGGTCAGTCTTCGTTCCAATCCCAAAGAAAGGCAATGCCAAAGAATGCTCAAACTACTGCATAATTTCACTCATCTCACATGCTAGTAAAGTAATGCTCAAAATTCTCCAAGCCAGGCTTCAGCAATACGTGAACCATGAACTTCCAGATGTTCAAGCTGGTTTTAGAAAAGGCAGAGGAACCAGAGATCAAATTGCCAATAGCCGCTGGATCATCAAAAAAGCAAGAGAGTTCCAGAAAAACATCTATTTCTGCTTTATTGACTATGCCAAAGCCTTTGACTGTGTGGATCACAATAAACTGTGGAAAATTCTGAAAGAGATGGGAATACCAGACCATCTGACCTGTCTCTTGAGAAACCTGTATGCAGGTCAGGAAGCAACAGTTAGAACTGGACATGGAACAACAGACTGGTTCCAAATAGGAAAAGGAGTCCGTCAAGGCTGTATATTGTCACCCTGCTTATTTAACTTATATGCAGAGTACATCATGAGAAACGCTGGGCTGGAAGAAACACAAGCTGGAATCAAGATTGCTGGGAGAAATATCAATAACCTCAGATATGCGGATGACACCACCCTTATGGCAGAAAGTGAAGAAGAACTGAAGAGCCTCTTGATGAAGGTGAAAGAGGAGAGTGAAAAAGTTGGCCTGAAGCTCAACGTTCAGAAAACTAAGATCATGGCATCTGGTCCCTTCACTTCATGGGAAATAGATGGGGAAACAGTGGAAACAGTGTCAGACTTTATTTTTTGGGGCTCCAAAATCACTGCTGATGGTGATTGCAGCCATGAAATTAAAAGACGCTTACTCCTTGGAAGGAAGGTTATGACCAACCTAGATAGCATATTTAAAAGCAGAGACATTACTTTGCCAACAAAAGTCCGTCTAGTCAAGGCTATGGTTTTTCCAGTGGTCATGTATGGATGTGAGAGTTGGACGGTGAAGAAAGCTGAGCGCCAAAGAATTGATGCTTTTGAACTGTGATGTTGGAGAAGACTCTTGAGAGTCCCTTGGACTGCAAGGAGATCCAATCAATCCATCCTAAAAGAGATCAATCCTGGGTGTTCATTGGAAGGTCTGATGTTGAAGCTGAAACTCCAATACTTTGGCCACCTCATGCGAAGAGCTGACTCATTGGGAAAGACCCTAATGCTGGGTAGGATTGGGGGCGGAAGGAGAAGGGGACGACAGAGGATGAGATGGTTGGATGGCATAACCGACTCGATGGACATGGGTTTGGGTGGACTCCGGGAGTTGGTGATGGACAGAGAGGCCTGGTGTGCTGCAGTTCATGGGGTGGCAGAGAGTTGGACACGACTGAGCGACTGAACTGAACTGAATAAGCTCAGGATGATGCGGAAGAGCCAGCCCCACAGGGAACCGGGCAAGGGGAGCAGTGGGAACTAGCGGCCTGGGGCACAGAACGCCCAGGGTGTCCACAGGACAACACGGGGCCCTGTGTGACGGAGCAGAGCAGACAGCAGCCGTGGCACAGCGAGGGCTGACGCTGGCATCATGGCGGGGGGTGTTCCAGCCCACCAGACGACTTCAGCTGGTAGCTCCAAACAACACGGGGGCTTCATCGCATCGCGGGGTCGCGACAAGATCAGCCTGGGCTGACTTACCATCTCCCAGGACCACTCTGATCTAGGGCCATACCGCTCTGAACACACCTGATCTCGTCTAATACGACCTCTAATCCCTGTGCAGGGCTAGTCCACCGCGGCCAGGGGGTCACTGAGGGACCACTGCAGCCATGCGGGGGGAGACGGGACGGTCTAAACCAGGGTGGGGTGCTGCTTCTGGAAGACAGAATTCTAGCCGTTTTCAAAGTTGAGGGACCATTAATGGGATGAGAGTGAAAAGATGGGCCAGCTTTAATATCGGCAACTGTGGGAGACAGAGACATTTGCAGAAGCTGATCCTCAAGAACTTCATATAACTGACCGTCTGATAGAGATTTACTGTAAATGGTTAAAGACCTAAAAGAAGAAACTGGAACTATAATAAAAGAAGGGGGGTGGAGTGGAGAGAAGAAATGATGAAATGGAGGAAGAAATGAGAAAGAGTACCAAACAGAACTCCGAAGTGGAAACTACAGTCATGAAAATTAAAAAGACAACAAACAGGCAGAAGAGCAAACTGAATCAGCTGATAAGAGATCCAGTGAATTGGAAGTAGATCTAAGGAAACAGAATGCAGTACATAAACAGATAAAACAGACATTTAAAAGATACGGTGCATACATTAGGCAAAGTTTAAGATATGATTAATAAAAGGCCCAGAACAAAAGACACAGAAGAGGTTAGAGGCAACCTTCAAAAATACAGTCACTGAAAATATTCCTAACTGAATAACAGGCATACATCTTCAGTTTTAGAAAGTACCACCTTCCAAGCAACATAAATAACAAAGCTATGCATAAGCAAAACAGACTGAGACCACAGAACAAACACAAGAGAAAATATACAGAAAAGGCAGGTTATCTACCTAGGAATGAAACTAGGACTGAAAGGCCAGATTCTCTAACAGTGACCCTAGATGGATTACCTCCCAAGGGCTGGTGCACACACACAGTAAGTATTCACCTGGACTTCTGTACCAAGCGAGTGGTAGTAAAACTGAGCCTTTTCAGATGAAGGCCAAGATTAACTCCATACACTCCCGGTACAGGACCGCCAGGCAGTGTTACGGTGTGGCTTGTACCCCAGGACCAGCTCCAAGAGCCCTAGGAACCAGTGTCGGAGGACGCACTAGTTCCTTCCTAGTCCCAAGTGGGACATCCTGGCGCAAACTCCTGACCCCAACAGAGACCAGAAGTAAGCAATCTGCAAATGAGTGTGCTGCATAGCATTATACTAAACAGAGTACTTGGAGAAAGAAAATTAAGTCAAAAGGAAAGGGTACAATGCAAAAAGGAAGTGCAAGCCAAAGAAACAGAGATATTTCTTTTCCTTTTCAAAAGAATAAATTTATATAGTCAAACAACCAATGAGTATTTTTTAAAACCACAACTTACAACTTATTTGAGAAGGAAGAAAATAAGTCAGAACTAAAACACTAGACCACAATCCTGTGGAGTTTGGGAGTGTGTGTTTGGTGCTAAAACATTCTATGTTATTTCATGGTTGGAAGGGTGGGTAGAGTTATGGGTCAACTTTAGCTTCCTATTAAATCAAAAATACATGTGTAAGGCAACAGTTAAAAGAAAATAGATTATAATTCAGGGAAAGCATGATGAGATTTTAAAAAAAAACAAACAAAAATTAGAATTTGTATCCTCAGAGATAATTAGAAGGACTTATATGAAATTTAAAATAAAACTTTCCAAAGGATAGTTACTTTAAAGTTCAGAAAATATCCCAGAATGGAGTAAAAACTCACAGAAGACGAGCAACAAACTTTTTCACCAAACACACATGATTCTTGTCAGAAATGGGACAAGGCTTTCAAAATTGAAGGAAAACGAATTTGACTCTGTCGTAATCCTAGTCCCAGCTAATCAGATCTGAGAGCAAGTCAGTGGCATTTTCAGACAATGCATGGGTTCTCTGCTACCCAACCTCTCCGCAGTACAGGAGGATACAATCCAACAAAACAAACAAACAAAAAGAATACAAAACAAAGGACCTAAAACCCAAGGAGCAACAGACCTAAGCCAAGAGTGATCCAAGAGTTTCATATGCAGGAACTAAAACCTAGAGTACTCACCTAATTCCCTGTCCCCACTAGCCACTATTAAAGCAAAATATTACCATGTACACCTGACTGCCCCCCGAGAGTCAACGCCCCATCGACTTACTTGAACGAACACTCAGTCAGGTCGAAGGGCGGGCAGGCGTACTGTGTGCGCCACTCAAACAAGTAGGAGCAGTCGGAAGTCTCCTGGAGAAACACGGGCTGCAAGGGCAGAGGTGAGCACGTGAAACCCTGGGCAGTCGGTGCTTTGCGGACGCAAACAGGAAGGGACAGACCTGCTCGTTAAGCTCGAGACAAAACTGATCGAGGTTTTGAACACCGTGTCTGTAAGCAACACACCTGAACGAGGCTTAACCAGGAGGCTGCATGAGACGGTGAGAACAGGCTCGTTTTATGCAAGACGGAGGCAGCGAAGCCAGGGCGAAGTGCCTGCCCTGAGTACACTCACCGCCTGCGTGCTGCGGTCGCAGTAGAAAAAGATGGTGGTGGAGCGCTGGTACACCTTGTGGCAGGTGTCACCCCCGGTGTAGTTCATCTTCAACACCCCGTTCTCGTAGGTCAGCTTCTGAGTAAAGAGACCTGCCAAAGAAGTGGCCGGGGAAATGAGGATGAGCTCAGGAAGCCCCAGGCTGGTCAGCACAGACACGGCCCATCGCACACCGATAAGACCCAGCACGCCTGGCCCGCGCTCCTTGAACCAGGCCTCCTCTCGCCCCAGGCTGTGACCTTCAGACCAACAGACCCACAGATGGACGACTCGCAGACGCTCCTCGACCCGATGAGCTCAGAGGATGCTGGTTCCTCAGGGAGGCCCACGGACTCACCCTGTCAGCTACTTCACAATTTGTAAAAAATTCATAGATGCATCACCACCTGCCCAGCTGCTGAGAGAGCGTGAGGACCGACAGCCTCCCCTACCAGTTTCACTGCCCAGCCCTGTACAAAACACGTGCCCTTTGTCTCTGTTCTACAAAGTACCACCCCAGAGCACCCACCAGTAGTCCAGTGGGTCCCAAAGTTGGGATAAAAAGGAAAAAACATGAGTTGAGAACCAGTAACTAGTGTTGCTAAGTAAGAATGAAATAAACCCTTAACGACACATGTCGGTGTCTGTCCCGGGTGGCTTCACAAAATCCAAGTGAAATCAGAAACATAGCTAACATGCTGTTTTACCAGGACACAGCAGATGTACTTCTTTTTCAAGAAAGATACCGTCTTTGGATCTTAAAACACAAGATATAATCTATCGTCTTAAATATGGAATTCCATTCTTTTGCAAGAAGAGAAGGAAGAAAACCACAGCACCTGCCACTTTTTTAAATCCCTGAGGTCCCCGCTTTTCCTGGCATGATGAGATGACCTTGGACTTGTCACTGTTCGGGCAGATGCCGGAGGACAGCTCTCCGCAGACCCGGAAATAATAGGTGTATTCGCCAGCCCGCACAACGGTGTCGTTCAGACCGAGAGGGATCAGGTTATACAGGTTGCCGCGCCTCGGGTCTCTCACCTCGCAGTCATCTCCTTCAAGAACATGAGCAGGGGAAGGGCGATGACACACACACCTTCAGGCAAAACTTCTGCAACCTTCAATCAGCTAAGTATCATCTTAAAACAGGCCTTAAATACCATTTCCACCTTCTCTCCTTCTGGCTTGTATGCGTAAGACAAACTGCCCACAGTCTCCTAGAAAAGCTTAGGTCATCAGGTGAATGAAAATCCACTGAAAACCAAACCTCACGTTCATGCTCTCAAGTGTGAGACGCCAACAGCCCACCGACCCAGCAGGGGAGGAGAATGTCGCTGGTGAAGGGCACGATGGAGTGGAGTGGAAAACTCAAGGACAAGAAGCTATCCATCCACTAATAAATACATAGGCGTCTCGAAATCACGCTCAAGGCTTCGCATCTGAGATGCTATCAGAGCACAGCTTACATCACACTTCCACAACCTGGGTGAGCGGGGCCAGGTCTTACCTTCCACGCGCACGACGGGACAGGCTTCCACGGTTCTCCAGAGAAACACAAACTCACAGTCGTTCTGGAGCTGAAAGGTCGGAGAGCCCTGCAACAGAAACCAGGGCTCAGTGCATGCTTGTCCACTTAAGAAGTGAGTCAAATGGTAGCAGAATGGACACCCAACTCTTCGCCTCCACGAGAGAGGTACACGGACAGCCCTTAGGAAACACAGCAGACTAGGACATGCTGGTCCAATCCCATCCACAGCCTAAAACCCCTGAACACTCCGGCAAGTTCAACATCAGACGCAAGACCCGGAGTCTGGGGGAGGCAGAAAGGAGGCCGCACGGACACGCACCGTCGTGTGGGCACACTCGAGGTTTATCCTGGTGGAGAAACGCTGGTTCTTGCACTTGTCCCCGTTGACATAGACGAGGCTCAGGGACCCGTTGGCGCCCACCTGAGGACTGATCTGCACGACGCCCAGGTTCAAGCTCTTCTCTTCCGTCACCAGGCAGGACCCCACCGCGGTGCCTGCAAGGGCCAAGAGACAGCGTTGAAGGTGGCGGGGAGGGAAAGAAGGCAGGGCGAACGCTAGTCCAGGGCTCGGCACGCACCGTGGCAGCCGGGAATGTACGGGAGAGGAGTGCACACGCTCAGGTAGAAGGTCCTCTTCTTCCCCTCGTCAAACGTGTCAACCGCAGTCCATGGCTTCCTGGCTTTGCTCAGGCCGCTCAGATCATACTCGTTCCCGGCGAGGTCTGAAACAACATGGAAGCGCTGCAGAGCCCTGCCCTCCTTGTGGCCCTGGGCATCGCCTTTCAACCCCAACGCCAAGGATGCAGGAACTTAACACTCGTAACAGAAATGAGGAGACCCACAGGAGGCCAACGGGCATCTCCTGCAGAAACACTCACTGGCCCTGACAATCAAACTGCCGTGGCAGCACTTCCCCGGCGGGCCCGTGGTTGAGACTTGGAGCTTCCAATGCAGAGTTCGACCCCTGGTCAGGGAACTAAGATCCCACATGCTATGTGGCACAGTCAAAATTTTTTTAAAAGTCAAAAAATTTTAATTAAAAAAAAGTTTAGTGATTCCTAATTTTAAAAATTTCTTTTAATTCAAAAACAAAAACAAACAAACAAGCTGTAACGACACAGCACCATGGCCGAGGAGGTGGGGGCCGCCACAAAGAGTGAGGACCCAGCTCAGAGTCGGGGACTCATTTCAGAGTTTTAGCGTCTTATTCTCTTCTTCTCTCTCAAGTAAGGAGCTCCAACAGTGTGCTCGATTTTTCCCCCTAGTTTCCTTCTCTGTCCTTAAGCAGCTTCTGATCCCAAACGATAGCTCAAAACCGTGAACCCAGATTCAAGAGAAGCTTTACAACTCTAGACACCATTCAAGGGAAACATGTAACACAAATGTCATGCTGCCTGTAAAATAAAACACGCACATACACGCATACATATGCTCACATGCACGCACACACATTTCTGACCGGCCTCACCTGTGACTTGGCAATCTACCGGAGAAGGTACACAGGCCAGTGCGGTTTCAAACTCGAAGAAAGTGTCCCGGATCCCCAGGCTAGAGTCGATGTCCTGGTGCAGGAACTTGGGCTCCCCTGGGTAAACGTCGTCATTGCAGATGAAGCGGATGATGAAGGCATCAGCCCTCCCTGGGAACAGAAGGCCAGACTGTTGAGGAACAGCAGTGACCACAGCGTCGCCGGACACACACGGGTCACCGGGACAGCGTACCCAGACATGAGCCTCCAGGCCATCTGCTAAGACAGTGTCACAGCACCCGATCTGTTCCAGGGACCTGAGCTATGAAGAGGTCACCCTCATTGGGACAGTGACCCTCGTAAGGAAGGTTCACACTATGAACACAGTGTCTTGGCATTCTTCTAGTCCAGGAAGGGTCACAGTGCTATATCCATTTATCCACCCAAACACTAGAAAACCATCCCTCTCCTTCGGGGGCTTATTCAGCAATATTTACTAAGTTCCTACTACACACAGGAGTGAGAGAAACAGAAGAAAACCTGCTCTCCTGGGAGCTGACCCTCAAGGCTGCTCAGCGCCCGGAGAGTGAGCAGAATTCATGCCCCTCAGCAGGGCAGATGGAAACACAGGGGGGCACAGCAGCATGGGGCTGAGAAACCCCAGGGCTGGGGTGGGTGGGAACAAGGCACGACAGCTAGGCTCACTGGAAGGTTCCGTCTGAGCCCAACCCTGAAGAAGGGAAGGGACGAGCCGCCTGGCTGTCTAGAGCAGAGACTGCTGTGAGCAGCAGGAAACACCATGAGGGCTCAGGTGGGGAGGGTGGGCCTTCCTGGTCGAGGAGCAGGAGGTCGGAGGAGACCAGGTGAGGAGCAGCAGGGGTCCTGTGGCCACTGGACAGGCCTGGCTGCTGCTCTGGGCACATGGGGAACCCCGGGTGAGGCGGGGGGTGGTCTGAGCTGGGTGCGATACGACCCAACACTTTGAACATCACTCGACTGGTGGAGCTGAGGACAGATCACTGGGGAGGCGGGCAGGGAGGAAGCGGGGGTGGCACGGCCAACACGGAGGCTCCTGCAGGGAGGGGACCACGGGGACGGAGGCTGCGGGGAGGGGAGAACCCCAGAGTCATCAGCATGTTACTAAGTCCTGCAGTGGTCCCCAGATGCCTGGTTTTCACAGGAGGACGCTGAAGCAGAGGGAGAGGGAGGGACAAGCCTGGAGCAAAACAGCTCTAAGGTCAGACGTGTGCTGCACCCCCGGGGCCTGCTGGCGCCTGGATCCCAACCCAGCAGAGAAATGTCAGCGGCTGTCAGCCACACGACCACACTGATAACCCCGCGAGAGACAGAGGGTCGTTTTCCAAATTAGGGTAAAATATATATATGTATATATACACACACATGCACATAAATGTCTAATCTAGTCATTATTAAACAGTGGGGTCATTTTCCAAATTAGGATAAAAAAAAAAAGGATACATAAATGCCTAATCTATTCCATTTTTAAACAGTACTCTGGAACTGGAAACGAAGAGAATTATAAACAAGACTGAAGGGACTTCTCTGATGGCCCGGTGGTTAAGCGTCTGAGCTTCCACCACAGGGGACGTGGGTTCAATCCCTGATTGGGGAACTAAGACCCCACGTACCACACAGGGTGGCCAAAAACAATTTTTTAAAATAATATATTAATAAAAAACAAGAGTGAAGCACATTTCTTTTTGGATATTGAGGTGAGCGAGCGGCTGACTCTTTAGACCCAGAGTTGAAGAACTTTACATCTGTAAAGCAACGGATTCCCATCACCCTGGGTTCCACGAACCAACTAAAATCAGCTGTCTGTGTCTAAATCCTCCCCAACAAAAGAGGCACAGTGAGAGCAATTCCCTTTCTAGGCCAACCCTTCGCAGACCTGACAGCAACCCACAGACCCACGTCTTCTGTTCTCGAAGTTAAGGAGACCCCTGATTTTTAACCCCCTTCCCAGGAATCCTGAAATCAGCCTTTTAACACCCTAGGAGTCCTCTTCCGGGCGTGTTAATGGATCTGTCAGCTTGAGGCAAGGTGCACAGCACGAGCTGATGACCGCAGACTGGCACAGCCATCCCCACTTCCTTCCAGCTCCCAGCTCCCTCTGACATGGCCTCAGACGGCCCCCGTTATTTTGGGCACCAGACATCACATGACTGCCCCTTCCCGAGCCCACCCCGGTGCGGCGAGAAGTGCGCAGGTCTAGAAGTCAGACCGCGTGGGTTCCGACCTCAGCTGTGCTCATCACCAGCTGCGTGACCCTGGGCTGTGTGTGTGTGGCTGCACCTCTGGGGGCCTCCGATCCTCAACACGGAATAAATGTGTCCGTCGGCAGAACCAGGATTAGAAGCAGGAGACTTGGCTCCCAGTACTGGCTCTCTGTCCAGGGTGCGAGGCCTTCCGGGCCTTCGTCACCTGGGACGCCAGGAGGTGGTTAAGAAGCGCATGAGCCAAGAATGAGTCGCCCGGGGTTGGTGGAAAACCAAGCGGCTCAGCACACACAGCACCTCCACGCGGGACTGGCACGCGGCGGCCAGCATGCGTGCACAGTAGCTGCTACTCCACCACCACCGTCCCCCGGGGCTCTCACACTCGGCCTCACACCTCATGACAACAAAACGGCAAGTTTCTGTTTACAGTCACAGCTGCAGGAAGGAACAGAAATGAGAACCCCATGAAGATGGCAAAACTGTATTATCTTCACCCATCACTTCAGTATCTGAAAAACAGGGGACAAGAGGCCAAGTGAACACTTCCTTATCAGAGGAGCCGCTGGAGGTGCTGGTGGAAGATGTTGAGGGTTGCGGGTGTGGACAGAACCCAGCCATCTGGGACCCTCCGGCTGCAGAATGCACTCAGGGGCTGGGAGAACACCCTGGAGACCAGGTACACGCGGTGCACGTGAGGCCAGAGGGCAGCCGGACCCAGAGCATCTACAGCCACGCGCGCGTTACTCTCGGAAAGGTCAACAGTCACAAAACCACCAGGACACTGGTGAGTCCCAAAACCAACAGGGATTCGAGCTCACCGTTGGGGTGGGAAGGATGCCCTGTGTAGTTCAGGGTTATGAAGCCCTCGATGGACAGCTGCAGGCTCTTCTCCAGGCCCACCAGCCTGCTCGGCGTCAGGGCCTTCGGGTCGTCCATCTGGGTTTCCCCCTCGCAGCCGGAAGCTGGCTTCCCATCCAAGGTGCCGCAGGCGGGCATCGTACCGCACACGTTGAACTGCAGGCCATAGGGTGAGAATCACACACCAGCTCAGGCTGCGCGACTCGCCGCAGACTCAACCCGCAACACAAACCCTGCCCTGCCAAACATCTGTTACTCTTCAATATCATGCAAATGACCAACCTGCCACATCTGGGAAATTAAATCTTAAAGCTAGTACATAAGGCAAACATCAAAGTCCAAACAGCAATGTCCATAAACTGCCTCTAATGGTTTATTTAGACAGCCCTGTATCTTTAAATGTATGAGACACACTGCATGCAACAATATATGCCAATATATATAGCCAGAATGTTACAGTATTTTCGACTGTAATAGGAAAAGCACATCTGGTTGAAGTCACATAAATTAAAAGTAAATATAATGGGATACCCGTTTTTCTTTTGTTTAAATAAAAGGCTTTTATTGTGTAAAAATCTGTTTTAGGTTCTGAAAAACTGTTTCAAATATTCTGAAATTCTGGAAAAACCTTCCTATGGCTTTATAAAGTCACATATTTGTTGCATTATATAATACACATAATTCCTCTCACCTATACATTTAGAAAAAGTATAGGTAAGATTTGCCAACATGATCAATTCCCACACATTCCTAACCTGCTTAACACTAATCTAACAATGTTCCTGAAAATTCTTGCTTTAAGTTCACATCAGTAAGATGTTGCACGTTATTTAATCTTTTATCCAGTTCCCTTTTATGCAATGACTTATCCATTTACACTAGATAAAAACTATTATTCAGTTATACACTAGCAGACATTTTAGAAATGCTTCATCATTGTCAAAAAATTAATTAAAATTTGATTTTTCTCCCCAAACCTGAATTGTTAATCAAGTCTAAATGTGATTAGATGCATCCAAATTTGGAAAAAGTGGATACCCCTGTATTTCTTTTTTAATTGGAGGATAATGGCTTTACAGTACTGTGTTGACACCTCTCGAAGCTACTGACACCGTTCCATTTAAAGCCAGCACTTGACAGAATGAAGCAGAACTCGCTCTTGGGTGTCAGACATGGACAGACTTCTCTATCACCGGTCAGTGTTTATGGACAATGTACACAAAGTTAAGATCTCCGTACACAAAGTGTTTTTTCCTTAAGATCACAGTTTCCTATCTAAGTAATGGCCACGTGAGAACACACCCAGGCCGACGGCCTGCAACCACGTGGGCCGCACGGTCACAGAAGCACGTAGCCCACAGGAGGACACGGGGCAGCCCAGCCCTGCAGGCCCAGGTGCCAAGATGCAATGCCAAGTAGTCGGCCGGTGGGCGGTGCTGTCCGAGGCCCTTCTGGCAGCACAAAGCCCAGCGCCCTGGCTCCCGGGAGCCTGGTCACCCCACCACTGCCATCATCCAGAGCCTGTCCCTATTGTCTGCAACCCTGCACCCACCACCTCCTCCTGTCCCCCGGCCACTGCACAGAAGGAGCCTTTCTGGCCGGTTCTCCACGGGGTCAGCTCTTCCAGCATGGCCCCTACAGAGGTCATCTTTTCTGGCATGTTCTTCCGGGTTCACCTCCTCGGGCATGTCCTCCAAGGGACTCACCTCTTCTGACAAGTCCCCTAAGGGGCTCAACCTTGAAGTTCCTATCTGCCTCTCACACTCACATGGAGAGCCAAAAACACTGCAGTCACCTATTACAACCTGTTACGAGCCAAACTCTAGGGCAGCAACTTCTGGGAAGGGGTGGGGAAGGGAGGGACCACGAGCACCGTGCTGCCGGGTGACAAGCCCACCATGTGTCAATGACTAGCCCCATCGGGGGTCTTGAGGCTCTGGAGCCACCTGCACGCCCTCCCACACGCACTGTGCCTACAAAGCCCCCTCTGCATTACTTTCATGATATTCTCATCCCAGCTTCCTGCTTTCAAAGGTTACTCTCTTCTTCCAACGTGGGTTCTGTGAGAAAAAGTTAAACCGAAATACAGATTTTGAAAGAGCTCTCTCTTCCAGCTGTGCTTAGTTTATAACGGGACATACTAAGTGGAGTTTTCCTTCTTCGCTGCTCCAGACACACGGCCAGGGCCGCCCACGAAGGAAGAAGGGCATTCCGAAGATTCTGGAGCATGCCATCAGCTCGTCTCCCTTTTATAGGCAAGCATGATCACCATTTCCTCTTGACCAGGGACCCGAAACCCCAGTGGGGCATGAGAACCAGCCTGCTGGGCCCCACCCCCGAGACGCTGCCCTGACCACAAGTTTGCAGGCTATGCGCATGCTGCTGGCCCAGGACCACCAGGCCAGACGCAAGGCCAGGACCCAGAGCAGCCAATGATGTTCTGTTCCTAGTTTCCATCTGCACAGAGCAGGAGGAGCAAGGGTTTCACCTCATCTCCCCTTAATTTGGACTTCTTGTCTCCTCCTGGGTGAGGGCTGCCATCCGTGCCCTGGGAAACTCCCAAGGACACCTGCCTCCCGCATCACGAGATGATGCGGTGAGCTCCGCGCCTCCTCCCGTCCTTCCAAGGCAAATCAGAGTGCACCTCGCAAGTCTTACCAGAAACGTCTTCCCGAGGGCCAAGAGCACATATCCTTCGGACTTGTTCAGTGGGTTCAGATCAAACACGTACCCACTGTTGGGGTCCCTGATGGAGCAGGCCTGCGAGAACGAAAGGGGCAAAGAGGCACATTCAAACCTGGTCCCAGAGGACGCAGGGGCAGGGACAGAGCATCGCCTATGCCTGCCTGGCACTGACCCCTTCGGAGAAGCGGCCCCGGGCCAGCTCACGGCATCTTTCGGTGCCGCACCTGAGGCGCCCCAGGTGAGACAGCAGCTCAGACGTGCCGCCCTCACCTGAACCCCCGAGACTGCTGCATTCACCCGAACAAGACCTTGGCTGAGCCCTGAGGAAAAGTGAGGAACCATAAGCGATGTGAAAGCCGCTCAGTCGTGTCTGACTCTTTGCAACCCTGTGGACTGTCCATGGAATTCTCCAAGCCAGAATACTGGAGTGGGGTAGCCTTTCCCTTTTCCAGGGGATCTTCCCAGTCCAGGAATCGAACCCAGGTCTCCCGCTTTGCAGGCGGATTCTTTACCAGCTGAGCCACCAGGGAAGCCCAGGAATACTGGAGTGGGTAGCCTATCCCTTCTCCAGGGGATCTTCTCGACCCAGGAATTGAACCCAGGTCTCCCGCACTGCAGGCAGATTCTTTACCAACTGAGCTATCAGGGAAGCCCAAATCAGAGACAGATCCATGAGAGATCCACAAATAACTCTCCCTGTCTCTCCTCAATTCTAGGAGGTGCAGTAAACCCCCCTCCCTGTCTCTCGTTCCGCCCCACCCACCCTACGCAGAGACCGGAGCAGCGGCTTCAGAAAGCACTGCCATTGTCCTCCCCGAGCCCCACAAGCCTGGGACCCCGTGCTGGGCACATTCCTCTGGGTGAGCTCTGCCACTCGGAGGAGACTTGAAAAGGGAGGTGAGGAAAACCCGTCCCGTCTTGAAGACAAACACCCAGTGCCGCAAACAGAAGATGCCCACGCAAGAAAGCAGAGAACATGTCTCAAGAGCCGCAGGCCACGTCCTGCAGGCGAGGGTTCCCCCAGGCCAGGAGGACGCGCCCGAGCCAGGCCGGGGTCTTCCTGTCCCGCATGCGGCTGGCGCCGCAAGACAGCAGGCAGGGCAGGGAGTCAGAGCGTGAAAACCTCGAGTCACGTGAGCCCATACAGGCCGCATTCGAGGCCGAGGGGGCACTGACGTGTCCCAGGTGTGGCTGTGGCGTTAAATTAAGCCTCCGTCCCAGGTGGCAGAGCGCCCCAGGGTCCCCGCGACGCCGGAGGGACGGTGGGAGGGAGGGAGAGGGCGGGGTCTGGGAAACCGGGAGCAGAAGGGGAGTCCTGGTTCTCATCCCCGGCCGGGAGGTGGGCCAGGGCGGAGGGCGGGGGACACGGGCCCCCTTCCAGACGCCTGCGGTCCAGGCAGGGATTAAGGAGCGGGAGGGAGGGGTGGAGCGGGGACGTTGGGCGGGAGGAGGAGGCCGGGGACCGCACCCGTACCTGGTCTATGTCCGTGGTGATTCGCATAGGACAGGCTGCCTCCGTGTTCCACAGGAAGCTGACCACGCACTCCCAGTTGAGAGAAAATATAGGATGGGTATGCTGAAAGGCCAAATCCAGGATGCAAGTCAACTCGAGGCCATGAAACGCGCTCTAACCACCAGAACACTAGTCGGATAATAAGAAGAGTTCAAGTCGATGGATTCACATGCAGTGGAGCAGGTGAGGCGCTTAACCTGCCTCGTCTGCTGACGATGCCACCCTTCCTACTAAGGAGACTGTTCTAATGCGTGAATGCGAGTGACTCTACCTAGGGTCACACCAAGAGAAAATGGTAGAACAGGGATCCAAATCTGGGTCAGAGTCCGAGACTGCACTTTTGAAAACCATTCTACACCCAGAGTTGGACTATAAAGAAAGCTGAGCACTGAAGAATTGATGCTTTTGAAGTGTGGTGTTGGAGAAGACTCTTGAGAGTCCCTTGAACTGCAAGGAGATCCAACCAGTCCATCCTAAAGGAAATCAACCCTGAATATTCATTGGAAAGACTAATGTTGAAGCTGAAACTCCAAAACTTTGGCCACCTGATGCGAAGAACTGACTCATTTGAAAAGACCTTGATGCTGGGAAAGACTGAAGGCAAGAGAAGAAGGGGACGACAGAGGGTGAGATGGTTGGATGGCATCACTGACTCAATGGATGTGAGTCTGAGCAAGCTCCAGGAGATGGTGATGGACAGGGAGGCCTAGCATGCTGTGGTCTATGGAGTCACAAAGAGTCAGACACGACTGAGCGACTGAACTGAACTACATCCAGACGCAGAACAGCTAGGCCCATGGGCTGGGTGCACACGGGCATGGCCACGCCACTGTGGACGCAGGTGAGGCTAGCCGAAGGGGTGGGATGTGCTCGACCACTGAGCCACAGCAGCTCCCACACGGGCACAGCCTCCACGGCCGGCCAGACACTCAGGGTGAGATGAGTGCTTCCCCACTGAGCCTCGGGGGGGCCTCCGCCCACCCTCCGTGACAGGTGAGGACACGGGGGGTGGGGGGCATGGAGGACCTGAGCCGCCCACCCCGTGCGGGGGAAGGGGACACGGCCGCCAGTCCCCATGCCTCCCCACCCTCTCAGTCACGGCATCACCCACGGTGAACTGCAAACACGCCCGTCCCTGCGGCCCCACCACGTGGCCGTGAAAAGCCCGGGGGGACCGCAGCCCAGCACGCCCGGGGACGTGGCTCTCCATTTGCTCCATGTGGCCTGGGCCCATGAAATGCACCAGGCCGTGGACCAGTGCTGAGGGATATGCTAACAATGTGAAACTGCTGTGAAGACTGAAAAACACCGTCTGAATAGGATGGCACAGGGAAGTTGAAAAAAAAAAGGTCTGAGAGGACTTTCTGGAAGTATCCAGTGTCTCCACAGCAAAGAGATTCCAGAGAGGGGAGTGGAGGAGTCTGGGGACGGGCATGAGGCCCAGGGAGGGGACAGAGGGGCCCAGGGTGGGGTTCAGAGGGGCCCTGGAGGCGGCCAGCGAGGTCCCAGCTGCTCAGCCAGCATTCCTTCCTGGCGCTGAGAGCAGAACTCGGGAAGCCCAGCTCAGGCTTATCAGCGTGTGTTTATGGCTCAGCTATGCGACGCTTTGCTTGTACAAGCCGAGCTCGGCCCGCAAGCCTTTTCCACCCCTTATCAGGGCAACTTTATTAAGCTCTTAAGACGTGATCTCCTGGGAAAAAAATCGTGTGCTGGCAAAAGACAGAGACAACTTGACGTCTGTAAGATGACTAGGATGGAAGTAACCGAGCCCCCGCCTGCTAGGTGGAGTGGACACGCTGGGTCAGTAACACGTCCACCAAGTACAGGATGCTGCAACTGACCCTTACAAAGCGCCGCCAGCCCTCAGAAATAATCTATTTGATGATAAACGTGAACTCTCATCCCCACTGCATGTCTATCGAAGAGCTTGGTGACTGCTCAAAGAACACGATGCAATTATAAATGTAAAACTCCAGGTTAAAAAAAGAAAAGCAATTAGGTTTAGAATAACAACGGACATGGTGGCCATGGACCCAGTGATGGATGCACAGCACTGTAACAGCATTAATGCCACTAAACTCTACACCTAGAAATGGCTAAGACGGTAAATCTTGTGTTATACTCATGTATCTTCTACTACATTGCCTTTTAAAAACCAGCAGGGAGTGTATATAACCAGTGAAGTTAAGTGAGATAGAGAAAAAGAAATATCGAGACACTCCTTATATGCAGACTCTAAAAAGAAACGACATGGTAAATGAACTTATTTACAAAAGAGAAATGGACTCACAGACTTCAGAGAATGAACTCAGGTGTCCCAGGCGGGACGGATGGGGCGAAGGGACAGTTAGGGAGTTTGGGACGACATGCACACACTGCTGTGTTTAATGGATAACCAACAAGGACCCGCTGCATGGCACAGGGGACTCTGCTCAACGCTAAGTGGCCGTGTGGCTGGGAGGGGAGTTCAGAGGAGAATGGAGCGGCTGAGTCGCTCTGCTGTCCACCTGAAACCATCACAACACTGTGAATCAGCTAAACCACAATACAAAATAAAAAGTTAAAAAAAAAAGAGAAAAGTGCAGATTGTATATAATGACCCCGAAGCATTTTTCCATCACGTTTTCTCTTCTGCTCAGCCCTGGCTAAGGAGCTCGGGCCCACCTGCAGTCTCCGTCACCTGCTCCATTTCCCAGCCTGGAGATTTCATTCCTGCTTTCCCAACAGACCGCTCGTTATTATTCCCTCAGTGCCCACCCACGGGGCCTGGCCTCCATCTCATCTGTGAGCCATGGTGTTTGGACCAAACCATCTCTAAGACCTGTTCTGCTATGGGGTGTGACCCTCAGATCACAGGACTCTGGGAGCCTCAGAATTCACAGAAACTCACATGCAGGACGGCATCTGTACGGCTCAGAGAGAAAGCTCACGTCTAAGGGAACACCTCACGGTGCACATCCCAAGCCAGCAAGGAAGGGCTTGAGCGTAAACTGGAGGAGGACAGGTGCAGAAGCACCACTGCCGTGGTCCTGGCCTCCTCGAGTCTGCAGCACACGCGGACCTGAAGCAGAACCAAGCAGAACCCGCATCCCAAGAAGAGATACAGAGGACCCCGACGCGAGCAAGGCCGTGGCGCTGCCACACGCTCCTCACCAGGCTGCCGGTGGAGCAGACGAGGTGGATCCTGGTGGTGTAGGTGGTCCGCCTCTGGTCGCTGGTGGTGCAGGCGGAGCCGTTGACGTACTCCAGGAGCAGGCTGCCGCTGTCCTCCACCACGGGGCCCGTCTTTGCCACCCCCAGGTTGCTGATGGAGACGGTCTCAGAGAACGAGCCCTGCGAACACGCGTGGCCATTAGCTTTCCCTCTGGAGACAGGACAACTGCGTTCTTCGTTACCGACACAGTGGGTGTTTCGTTATGCACGGCAGGTGGGTCCTATAGACTTGCCACAGATGCTGGATTAGTGAATTTGAACCACCGCTCCTCCGCAGAGGGGAAACACAGTCAGCCCTCGATACCCACAGGGTCTGCATCTGCAGATTCAACCAACTTCAGATGGAGAATACTCAGGAGAAAGAAATCCCAGAAAGCTCCAAAAAGCAAAACTTAAATTAGCCACCCGCGTCTACTAACACAGCACTTATACTGTGTTAAATGCTGTATCTAGAGAGAAATTACGGGGTGGATGTGCACCAGGGGACGTGCAAACACTGTAACACTGCACATCAAGGACTTGAGCATCCTCGGGTTCTGGGTACCAGCCAGGATCCTAGAACCGATCCACTCCCCGCACACCGAGGGAGGGGGTACATTTATGTCTATGGACATTTATCTCTCATAGACTGCGATCCTGAAGCCTCAAAACCCTGGTAGATCCTTTTTATTTCACAAAAGTGAAAACGAGGCTCAGACATGTTAAGTGACCTATCCAAGGCCACTCGTCTCCCAGGCATTCAAGGCAGGACCAAGCCCGGGCAACGTGTAGCCAGGAGCCAGGAGCTTCCAGCACCGCACTGCCCGCTCGCTCTCACCTCCGTCGTTTGGACGTCTGGGTAGCAGAACCGAGACAAAAATGCAGAACCACGCCAGGTCACTCTGCACTCGTCCACGACAGACCGTAAGAGCACCCGGGCACTGATTTGGGGTCACAAATGAACAGCGGCAAGCAGACAAGCTTGCAAATACAGAATCCGTGAATAACGAGAGCTGACTGTCCTTGGAGGCCGTTGCTCCGACACAGAGCACACGTGGCCAAGTGCACGCGGACACACCACCACACTCCACTCAACCAGCAGGGTGCGCCCGTCAGCCTCCCTGAAAACACGTCCAAGCTGCCGTGTAACGGACCCCAGGAAAAGTACATCCCCGACATGCTATTTTTAAAGCAGCACACAGACGTCTTTACTTTAAGATGCACCGTGTACAAGGCACCCAGGGGAGCGTTACCGAGGTTCTGGCAGTGACTGCGTTCCATCAAATGACGGAGTGCAGCCTGAACCCGGGCAAGAAGGGCCGGCGCTTGGATCTGCCAAGCAGGCATCTCCCCTCTAATCAGTCCAGAAGCAAGAGCTTTTGGAAGCTTAAACTCTCCTTGACAGACATCTGCTGTTCAGAGTCACTTCCTCTGCTGAGAACCGTGAGCAGAGGCGGTCCCCCACACCCAGGGTTGTTTTTTTTTTTTTTTTTTTTTAAATCTGAGTGACAACTCGAGTGTGATCACATCTCTCGGGGGGCAGGTGAGTTCGCAGCGAGGCCCCCACTTTCCGTCTCAAGGGGCTTCTCGACGCGAGCCGGGCCCACTCAGACCCCCCCTCTACCGCCAAGTCTCAGCTCAGGAGGGAGGGGAGGGCCGCCTCACCTGCTCGCCCTGGTACTTCATCTGACAGGCGGACGCGTAGCGGTCACAGCCGGGCACTGGGTTCAGAGGCCGACACACGTTGATGTAGTACTTGCGCCACGTGCTGCGTGCCCCGCCATTGTCCAGGGCGTACCAGTTTCCCCCCGGACCGCCCTCGGATTTTGCTAGCCTGAAAGGTCAAGGGGGAAACGTACGCTTTTTCCAGCCGACAGCTTTCGGCCCAATGATTCATTTCTAAGCGGTTAGGGAAGTAAGAAGGGAAGGTGCGCTGCCTATCAAAACCCCAGAGGCCGACCCCACCCTGCCTCCTCTTGAGCCTCATGAGATGCAGCCCTCTCTGCACATCTGGGACCGCCCCCACATCTCTGCACCGACAGGCATCGCTCTGAACGACGCAGCTGAAGATGGAGGTTTGTGCTGGGCAAACACTGGCTGATCCTGCGAAGGCTCCCAGACCATCAGAATTCATGCTGCTTGGAGCTCCCCGCCTTGGTCCTGCGCGCTCTCTCACCGGCTCAGGGACATGCCCACCGGCAGGGCCTAAGCGACCTCGGCCCTAAGTGGACGGGGCCAGGCCGAGGGCAGACGGGCCCGCCTCACCTGGAGAGGTCATACTGGTCCATTGTGACGGGGTCGGTCACGATGCACTCCAGCGGCTCCTCTGGGCAGGCGTAACTGGTGTACCAGCGGAAGTTGTACGTAGAGTTATCTTCCTCCTAATCTCGGGACAAGGACAAGCACACATGAGGGGCAGCAGAGAAGGGGACTCGTTACACAAAGCCAGCATTTCGAAAAAGGTGGTGCATTTTTTCCTAAATAAGAATCAGAGGCAAGTTCATCTCCTTTGTCCCTCCCCTCTCGTTCCATTAAAAGGAAGACTGCCCAGCCATGAGTTAAGATGGAACTCTAGCCTCTGTTACGTGGGAATAAGGCAGGGTTGTTGATGCTTTTGTGTGGTTTGTACCCCAAAACAGCAGTGTCAAGGGCTGTGACTGAGGGTGGTACGGCCCACTGTTGCTCAGAAAATACACACTGCCCATATCCCCTGGCAAATGTAAAAGGATTATAAAATCAAAGGAGCTGAGGATGTGCCCAGGAAACCAGACTAATAATGGCTCTGCTTCTAAATAAAGGGCCCCACGACAGGCTCCTGGATAAGTCCCGGGAAGCCAGACAACGTGACGGTTTCTCCCCGGGGACCATCTCAGCTCATGTGTCACCTACATCAGAACCTCCCTCGCTCCGGAAAAGTCACGAGCCCCATCTTCACCCACTTTCTTCTCTTCCCCCGCCTTTACGAGACTGACAACCTCTCCCTCTTTTGCCCCCGTCGCCGCGCAGACGCACGACACACGCCTCCCACCTGATATTCAGGGAAACCCACTCCGGCGTCTCGGTCACAGAGGAAGGTGATGAGTGTGGCCCTCGGTGTGCGCTTCTCGTTATTGTAGGGTGTGCCGTCCCTGTAGGTCAGCTGGATCATCCCATCGTAGTATGAAAGCTTAGCGTTGCTGCGTCCCAAGTTCCAAGACTTCCTATCACTAAATCAAGCCGACCATGTCTCAGAAAAGACAGCAGGACCAGCGCTGGGCAATGCTGGGACGCTGAAGGAGGGGCAGCGGGCAGCGTGGGGGCTGCCAGGACCCGGGCGGGCGGATCTCCCCACGGTGGGCGCGGGAAGGCGACCCCACCCCCACGCTGGACCCGGATCCACCATCAGCACCGCCGCTTTAAGGCCCAGCTCCCTTCATCTAAACTAACGCTGCACTGAACGGAGCAACGTGGCCACAGACCCCCCAGGTGGCCGAGAAGCGCTGACTGCACAGAAGTGAGCACCCCCACCTCCCCGGGGAACCACTTCCTGTCCTGCCCCTCCCCAGAAACGAAACGCCCAGCAGCGCTCCCTCTGGTCTTTAGTCCAGGCCCTCCAGGGGTGTAAAGGCTCATCCGGGAAGGATGTTGGCAGGCGGCAGACCTGTCCTGGAGGACATCTGCACACGCATGGGACACTCAAGGGGACACCGGGGTCGGAGAGCAGTTACTTGCCTTTTGGACACCTGACAGGCCCCCGCGTCCGGCGGGCAGGCACCCACGGACACCGGGCCGCACACGTTGATGTGGAACTCGTACTTGTCCGTCTCGACTCGGTAGGCATCCTTCTTCATGAGAGGTGACAAGTCAAAAGAAAACCCTAAGGGAGAACCAAAAGCACCCCAGGCGAGTCAGAGCGTGGGGCGAAGGAGAGGCCGGAGGACAGCGTGGCGAGCGGCAGCCGTCACCACCCTTCCCTCGGGGACAGGCCGCCTCCACCACCACCACCTCACCCCTTTCTGCCATGTTCACCCAACGCCCGAGTCAGAGCCCACAGTTCCTGGCTGAATGATCAACCTGTGTGTCGGAAGCGGGACCACAGCCACAATACAATGACCTTGAAAAGGCTACGGTGGGTTTCACAGCCAGAAAGGCACTCGGAATGCCTTTTCAGACATGATTTATTTCCCATGTTCCTTGGGTTTCATGATCAGCAAACCCACTTCAACTACGAATATCAAAGAGGTTTTTTCATTATCTCAAATAAGCCTCAAACACCAGATTTTCAGAGTTCTGGTCAAACAGTATTAATACAAATTCTGAAGCAGGTTATCACCTCTGAAACACTCAAGAGAGAATGTTAGAAAACAAACAGGCTTTCTCCGGTGGCTCAGTGGTTAAGGATCTGCCTGCTAATGCAGGAGACATGGGCTCGATCCCTGGTCTGGGAAGATCCCACATGCTGCGTAACAACTAAGCCCGTGCTCTGCAACTACTGAAGCCCGCACTCCTAGATAGAGCCCACACTCCACCACGAGAGAAGCCACTGCAATGAGAAGCCCCCGCACCACAACTCGAGAGTAGCCCCCCACTCCTCGAAACCAGAGAAAAGCCTAAGTAGCAATGAAGATCCAGCGTAGCCAAAAATCAAACAACTAAAAAACAAAGAAAAGCCAGCTGAAGCGGCTGCAGGAGAGGCTGCCCCACAGGGCGCTCAAACACGCACCTGCCTGGGAGTCAAAGACCGTGCAGTTGTCCCCCTCGGTCCTCGAGAGCACGCAGGCCGCGGCCGTGCGCCACTCAAACTCGTAGAAGCAGCCGTCAGCCCTGGAGGTTGTCAGCACTGGCGCACTTTCTAAATCACCTGTTGAGGGGGACGACTGGTCACTGATCTGGTCTCGAGAAGCTTCCATGGTTCTAAAACCAGCTCTATCAATACTGATCTGAGGTCTCTAGAGTGGTCAAACCAACAGGGACAGGACAAGGGTGGGGGTGAACTAGTGTTTAATGGGGACACAGCTTCAGCTTGGGAGGACGAGAAAGTTCTGCAGATGGACGGTGGTGTAACTGTACTTAACGTACCATGTGAACATAAGGTGCTTAATGCCACTGAACTGCGGTTAAAGGGGCGAATTTCATACTTTGTGTATTTTACAATTCCTTTACAATGGTAAACTTTATGTTATGCATATTTTACAATCAAAAAAAAAAATACTGTCCTGGTCCTTGAACTTATCTCACAGCCGGGAATTTATCCAAAGGAAATCTTCCAACAGGAGGCAGCAGGGACATGTCACAGCACAATTAATGCTGGAAACATGTTATTAATCCAACAATAGAAAGAATGAGTAAAAATAGTAAAACTAAGCCAGCAGCAACAAGCAAGTCCCGACAGATGATAAATATGACTCTGAGACACAGAAGAGCATTCACAGAATGCCATGTTCGGAGAAACATAAAAAATGTGCAGATCTATATATAGACCCTGACCCCTGGAAAACAATGTAAACCTAGAAATGACGGCAAATGAAGGGGAGTATTTATGTGTGCCCGCTGAGGTCAGGGACGACGTTTTGATCCGCTCGTGATGTTCCCCCTCTGGAGGAAGTCGGGGGGCCTCACGATCAGCCGGCACCAGGCCTAAGGAAGAGGAAGCCGAGCCGAGAGCATAACTCATCTGGAAAATTGCAACATGACCCCTTCGGACACCATATGGTTTCTCCATCTCTGGGCCGGTTTGCCGGGGGTGGGGGGGAGCTATCGAATCCAGTGGGGCCACCGCGATGCTTCTGGACCTTAGAGCTCTACCGCGTCGTCCCGGTGGTGGCCGGGGAGGAACACGGAAAACAGAGAACGCACGGGTGCCCCTGGCAGGAGCCAGGGAGACCCCCGCCTTTTCTGTTTTTTGTTTTTCATTCGTACCTGGTTTGCACATGAGTGTTATATTTGTGACTACTTTCTGGCCACCACTGCACTCTTCACCGTCTGAGTAAGAGAGCTGAATATTTCCTCTCTCTCTGGTGGGAGAAGAAATAAATCTGCCCAGATTTTTACTTCCGTTCTTATCTAGAAAAGAGAAAAAAAAGGGGGAACAAAACAGAAGACGTGATCAAAAGGGGTTAACAACGCAGGTGAAGAGGTACCGAGAGGGAGCGGAGACCCACAGGCGTGTGTCTGCCCCTTCGCTGGCCCGCTGAGCCTGCTCAGGATGCTCAGGGGGTCTCTAGACGCGAGTGACACGTCTGACCGAGCAGCTGTGGCCTCGCTGAGGACCCCGAGGGCACCTCCAGGAGGAGCAGGAGGAAAGTGCGAGAGTGACTCACAGCATCCTTCAAGGGCAGGGGAGGCAGACAGAGGCAGAAATGCCTGTCACGAGATCCTGGAAAATAACACCGTTGCCCCATTTAGGGGGGCCTCAGCTGCCCTGACGCACGAGGTCATTTGAAACCGAGGGGGCAGCATTTGTCCCGTGACCAGAGCAGAAACTAAATCTGTTCAGTGGGCTGAGCAGGTGACCACTCAATTCTTGGTTCAGTGACTTTTATGATAAAGCACTGAAACTCTGTCTCAAGTCCTTCTTAAATAAAGGCAGGGACACGCCTGCTTTAAAAGACACACCACCAATTCTGAAGCCTGGGATAATTCCTAAAATCCAACCTGGATTTTAAATTTAAATTCACAATCCCTTATCCCCGCTCACTGCTCTGTGGTGACCTAAATGGGAAGGAAATCCAAAAGAGAGGGGATACATGTATACGTATAGCTGATTCCCTGTGATGTTCAGCAGAAACACAACACTAAAGCAACTGTGTCTGTTAGTCATTCAGTCGTGTCTGCCTCTTTGTGACCCCGTGAACTGTAGCCCACCAGGCTCCTCTGTCCATGGGACTCTCCAGGCCAGAATACGGGAGTGGGGGTAGCCTTTCCCTTCTCCAGGGGATCTTCCCGACCCAGGGATTGAACCACGCTGCATTGCAGGTAGATTCTTTACCACCTAAGCTACCAAGGAACTAAAAAGCATCTGTACTCCAATAAAAATTAATTAAAAAGTAACAATTCACAATCATTTATGTAATGCTTGTAACAGATTCCAATTAGTCTGCCTGTCACTTTCCAGGTGAGTCTTAAGCAACATGTTTAAACACTTATATCCAATTGAGAATTGCGGCCAACAGAGTTAATTAACAAAAGGAACTCAAAGGGTCCATCCACTTCTCTCATACAAGATTCCAAGAGTCCCCTTCCCCGGAAGCCGTAATTCTTGAACAATTCCAGGCAGCATGGTCGTTAAAAAATCAAAATGAGTTTTTTATACAGGCACTGGCAGTTCTCTTCCTCGGGTTACAAGGTGAAAAGATAACCAAGTATTTTCCCATATGCTTCTTCCTGTCTCTAGTGAGCCCACATCAGAAGGCTCCCACCCGCTTCAAGATGCCCGAGTGCACCAGGTTCCCTACATCTGAGTCATTAAACTCTCCTTTCCCTGCCATCCTTTATGCGCTGAATCCAGAGAGAGGAGGCTGTGATAAACCACAGGAAGCTCGTCTGCATTCCCTCCAGCCTGGATGCAGCCGGGCTCCACGTGCCTTCCGGGCCACGGCTCACCGCAGGGTACCACTCACCCACGGCACACACAGCCGCGTCTTCGGGGCAGCCCCGTGCCTGGCCCGTCTGCAGGACCCTGTGGCAGATGTTAATGAAGAAATGCTTCTTTTCTGCTTCCCTCTGACTGCCATCCACGGCTTCCCAATTTTGTTCCAGTTCTGTAACCGAAAAAAAAAAAAGCTTTTTCTAGCCCTAGGCAGTGATTGCTTTTCCACGTGAGTCACACCATAGACGGTGATGAAGCGGAAGGTAAAGGCCGGTGGTCACTAAACAATAGGCTCTCACGTTTCTGGGCCCAGGCAGGCTAAAGGCACAGACCCTCGAGGGGAATCTCAGGCTTGTTTTGAATGTTACAGTAACAAACCAGCCCCAAACAGCTCCTCAGAACAGGCGGCTTACCGGGCGGCCTGAGGATTAAACAGCAAAAGTTTTCCCAAATCCCAGAGTCTGAAATCAAAAAACTGAAAAGCAGAGCCAGGCGCCAGCCCTGGGACCTGGCAGACGCAGGCCACGGGTGACGCATCTGCCTCCAGACCACAGATAAGGCAGACCCGGCCTGGGGCTTAGCACTCGGGGCCCCTAGAAGATAAACAAGACACGGGTGGTCCCTGAACTCAAAAACCGTTCACGACCCAGTCATGTCTGAACAGAAAACATCCAGAGGTAGAAGCAGCAGAGGCTGAGACAAGAGAGCAAGTCAAAGGCGGACCATCCCCAGATGGCCCCCGTGGACATCACCAAGGACCAGGAGGGAAGGAGGCCGTACACACGCAGAGGGTGCTGCTGCACAGACCGGAGCCCGGGGTTTACAGTGAAAACCCCTCCTCAGCGGTAGCACAACCCACACACTACGCAGGGCTGTCGGCAACCTGGAAGGACCACGTGCTAAACAAGGACAAATGTGGTTCTCAAAGCTGTGCTGGGAGGGCTGAGGGGCCTTCTGGCAGGAGGACTTCTAACTATCAGGGAAGTCTGATTTTAGCTCTCACTTCACAGCATCCTAATTACCTGGGTGCAAACGCTACACAAAAATACTGGAGTGAGTTGTCATGCCCTTCTCCAGGGGGATCTTCCCGACCCAGGGATCGAACCCACGTCTCTTAGGTCTCCTGCATGGGCAGGTGGGTTCCTTACCACTAGCACTACCTGGGAAGCCACATGCTGGCTGCAGGTATTCAACACAACTCGGATCTATGTATACACTGTGAAATGACCACCTCATTGTAGATAAACATTCATCACAAGAACTAGCAATTTCTATGTGTGTGGTGAGAATTTTTAAGATCTACCTTCTCAGCAACAAGAGTTAAAAAAAAAAAAAAAGTTTCTAATCACAAAGCACAGGGGCCTGGCGCACGGAAGGCACTTGGTTGTTTTTTTACTGAACTATGATAAGAGGACCCCACGGCACTCCAACTGGGAACAGTAACACTGACCTCAAACTCAGATATCGCACCTCCCGAGTCAGTGTCATCTCTGATAATTCACGTTGCTCCGTGAGAAGGGAGAAAAGGCCGGGATACGATCAGTCGACAAAGAGAATAGTAACAGCATTTCCAACCGTGCTGGTGGGCAGGGAGGCGAGAGAGAAGGGTCTCGTGCACCCCCGGCCACCTACCTGAGTGCCGGGCCAGCGCCGACAGGTCGAAGCGCTGTTTCCCATCAGAGACGCCGCACAGCAGGGCCTCCTTCTCGTGCACGCAGGCGTACTTCGTGTCCCACGTGAAGAAGTAGGTGCAGTCCACCTCCCCGGTGAACACAGGAGCCCCTCTGCCATTGTTACCTGTGTCAGGTCCAAAGGGAGACAGTGCCCACGATGTGAGCGACACCAGGACCGCCCGACAGACACAGGACGGGACCCCCGGGGCAGGCGTGCAGACAAACAAGCTCAGGGCTCCAGTCCCAGAGGTCAGAGGGCTCCCAGATCAGAGAGTTTCAATTGGAAACCTCGCGGGGCAGCCCTGTGTCCCTTTCATCTCGGTGGGATGGTCTCAACAGGACAGCAGGGTGTTTTCAATGGGTGTGAGCGCCGGGCAGTGCTAGGCAGCTCACGGCCTGCGGTCAGCCTCCCACAGGCTCATAAACATCCTTGAAATCAGACCAGGGAGTCACTCCGGTTCCAGGACCCTCACGGTCTTAACAATGTGCTTGTAAGCAGGACAAGTTCCCAGGGACTCGTCCCTAAAATGAGTGGAGAAGAAGGATAAGGTCTGATAAGGTCTGGGCCTCCCCCCACTCCCCAGCTGAAGGGTGCTCAGGTCTATTAACCTCGCTCCCAGAGGGGCTAGCATCCCAGATCCTGGGGACTCAGGCACACGTGGGTCTCTCACATTGTACTCCAATCCATCAGCCCTCCCTGCAAGCCAGTGTGCCTGGTCCACGTAGCCTGGGATTCTGCAAACTCTGTTGACTTTTCCCCAACGAGAAATTCTATCCCTTTGCCTTTCTGAGCTAATGCGCCGCTGGCATGACGGTCCGTTTTCCACCCTTGATGGTTTAATAATCCTCCTCTGGACCTCCTGCACAACTTGCCTTTCTTAAGGTTTAGTGCCCTGAAGAGAACAATGTTCTAACGAAAAGGGAGATGATATTTTGCTCCAAGGGTGAACACCGCTTCAACTGCAATTTCTATTAAATCTTTAATAATATAAACATCGCAGTTGTAACACCAGCAACAGCGGCTAGTTGCACACGGAGCTCAAGCCAAGGTGGGCAGGGAGCTAAGCCTGGCATTCTCCGAGGGGCCGGACGGCAAACAACATGCTCTGTGTTAAGTGCTTCGCATCCATTTGAGGATTTCATCCCTGTGGCATGGGGACAGTTTCAGCCCCCGTTCTGTAGATTTAGGAGGGTATTAAGTAGTTTGCCTACGGCTTCACAGCTAGAAAGCAGAGGAGCCAGAAATCAAACCCAGACGGTCTGGCCCCAGAGCCAGACTCAGAACCACAAGGCAGTAGTACTTCCCCGCGCTACTGTGGGTTTTTCCTTTCTTCTGTTTTTTAGATTTTTTCTTTTCTTTTTTTTTTTTTTTGAGTACCATAAGCTGTCCTCCCTAAGAACCGGTGCTCCCAACTTCCTTACAAACAACACAGAGCCCACCCTCTCCAGCTGGGACGACGATGCCCTCCATGTTGGAGCAGTGAAGCTCCTCCAGCTCTCTTCAACACCCCTCCTCCCCATCCACCCACATCGGTATTTCACGAATCAGAAAGATTTGTGTTTCCTGAAAGCTTGAGGCATTCAGAGTGTTTTTCTTTTACCAGGTAACTTTACAGACGATTAAATACCAATAGTACTGTGAATGGTTCTAGGTTCATCCTCCCTTAGGACCTAGGTTTGCATCTGAAACGCCCTAATGATCCACAGGGAGAGTCCATTTTAAGTAAAATTTAAATAACCACTGGCCTGCCTGCCCCTGACCTGCATTCTTATTTAACTCCTCAGAGAACTTTTGGAGAACAGGAAACTAAGACTCCTCACTACCAAGCTACGTTGCTTTTGTTTGGTTGGTTTTAGGTTCAAACACATAAAACTAGGTTCATTCTTACAATTCTTATACAGCTACTACAAACAAGTCGAATAATTTAAAAAACTAAAATAAATGACTCGTTCATTCAGACCACATGGCTTTTTAAATACACAATGGCCTTGCCTCCAGGACCACTATCTTCCTATGGTTTCCATCCACTAGCAGGATCAGGGTGACTTTCTGTAATCTCTCCATCAATTCTCTCCATGCAATTCCGAAAGCTTCCCGGGTGTCCAACCTGCATGGGTTCATTCCCAGCACACCCTTTACGTGGCCTCAGGGTATGTGGACTCCACGACCAGCTGGAGGCAAAGCGACTCTTCCTCTGTAGCCTGGGGCCGCCCCATCCCCCCTCTGCCCCGATGGAGAAGGGGCTGCCCACTGGTCAGACCGGTTCAACCTTCCCTCTGGGCACACAGCTCAACCACATTTCCTGCCTCCCTGCCTTTGAAGTTGGGTCACGTCTCTTAGTTCTGGCCCATTAAAAAAAAAAAAAACTGCAGTTCCCATCCTGTGTGGAGTCCTGAGGCCACGTCCACACACAGCAGCAATACAAGGTGGAAAAGGCACTTGTCTCCAAGTGACCGCACAGGGCAGAGGCCCCCAAGACCTGCGTGGAAACTAGAGAAACTAAGTCTTAAATGTGGTGACCGGTCACTTGGATTCGTGGATGGTGTTTTACTAGCCCAGGCTAACATAACTCCTCCCCGCAAAACAGTCTAATGTCCTTATTTGACAGGATCACCAATAATAAGATCTATTACATCAATCTAGATGTAAGTTATTGAAACAAATGGTGAAGAAAATATGTCATGGATAAAAGAAATAAACTTATGCATCTCTGTGTCTTGAAAAGCAGGAAACCCTAGATTCATAAGCCTAAATAATTCCTGGAAATCCAAGTTGAACTATAAACCACCCTTCACAAGATTCCATGGCCAATTAACAGCCATTCAAACATGCAAACATACGTTATTATGCTTCTCCAATAAACACAGAATCCACTAAGGGCTTCTCTTCTCTAAGCTCTCTAAACTTAAACTCAAATAAAGCAACAATTAAATAATTTTATACTACACACAGTATAGTACATATAGTTAGCTCCAAATTACAGAGCTGGAAGGAACCTTAAATATTTCATAATCCAACTCCAGCCTGAAAGAGGCTCAAAGTCTCCCACAAAAACATCTAAAAGTCCCTGGGTCGGGTCTCTGTGTCACTAGTCGCAACAAAATGAGCCTAGGAAGACACGCGTCTTCAGGATTAGAGCATCGCTGTTCACTTTGTCAGCTCTTCGGCACCAAGGTTACGTGAAGGAATGTCCTCTCTTGGCGTTGGGGTGCAAGGTCACGATCCATCGCTGATGAGATGGAGCACATAAACACGGAGCAAATTTGGTAAAACATTAACGACTGTTTAGCCTGAGGGGTAGGCATGTAAGTTTTCATCGTAATGTTCCTTCTACTTATAGATTCGAAAACTTTCCTAACAAAAAGGAAAAAAAAAAAAAACGAATGACCTCTAATCGTTTTTCCAGTCTCCAGCCCACTTGGGCTCTCTAGCTTCCTGGCACGACTCCCGGGTCTTTCCTGGGAGTCCCTGACCAGGGGCCCTCCTCAACATCCTCCTGCGGTCTTCGGGGGTGACCATTCGATCCTCCCAATGTGCCCAGATGAGATCAGCGCATTCCCGACCACCTCGGCCAAGTCATTAATAAAAAGCTCAGACGGAGCGCGGCCAGAGGAGGCAGTGATGGGGCGGAGGGGGCCTTGGCCCACACAGGGCGCCCGCAGCAGAGCCACCCGCCCGGCTAGCAGGGGGGTTTGGGAGACCAGCCCAGCCGGGGTGGGGGCAGGCCACCCGGGGGTCTGGGTGGGGGACTCGGGGGCGAGGAGGAGGCTGCCTTTCCCAGGGGGCGCCCAGACAGAGAGGAAGGGGTGGACTTCGGAGAGGGCCTCCTGAAGGCCTGGAGGAGCTAGGGATGACGGCAGAGGGATAGAGAATCTGGGGTGGGCCAGGGGGCCTTCCAGCAGGAGGGAGACAGTTCCAGAGGCCGCACCCAAGCCAGATGTGTGTCTCCCCCCCCAGCCCCTGCACAATGGTTTCCGGACAGAGTCCAGACCCCTCCGCAGGACACACGAGATCCCCACAGTACTCCACACTCTCTTTAGCTAGGGTTGGGGCCTTCAGCTCTGACTTGCTCATGGCTACCCCAATGCCCACCTCTGCATGAGCTGCTCCTCCTGCTATGAGCATCAGCCCCTTGGCCCCCATCTTTGGAGCCTGGCTCACCCCCCTGCCACTGTCCCATAGGCCTCCCCCACACAGCACCTCCTAGTCCTCAGGGGTGACCCAGACACCAGCCCACTGACCTTAGTGCCTTCCTCCTAACACAGGCCCCCAGAGACAGACCTTGCCGGGCGCCCTGACGCCACCTCGCGTCACCCCGCACTGTGGTCCCCAACACCCTTCTCTCCCTGTCTCTGGTCTGCACACACCCAGAGAGCTCTCAGCCATCAGGGCGTCCCCAGGCCTCGCAGACAGGAATCAATAAAACGTGTTCGATCAATCAACTGAGAACACGACTCCAATGTGAAGACCAGGATGTGCGTGGGTGGGGGGGGCTGGCGGACCACAGCAGGGCCATGAACCACGGGGACGGTGGTGGATGGCAACGGGAACCGAGGGGCGCCCTGGTGCCCTCCCACCTGCTTCACTCCAGGTGAGTCTGCTTGCGCCCCAGGGGTGAGTCACCCCCTCTCCTGCCCGCGTTCACCTTCAGACACCTGCCTCTAAAGCTCGGCTCCTGCCACGCATGGCTGCCTATCCCAGACCCCCGGTAAATCACGTAGGAACCTGCCCTGGGACCAGAAGGTTAAAGCTCTTCCATGGGAACGTACAAAACAAACACAGGGAGGAACCAGGGGCCCCTTGGGGTGGAGGGATGGGGCGAGCTGGCCGGCTGTGCGGGTAGGGCCGGACTCGGGCGGTTCCCAGACTGGAGCTCTGGGCTGAGGCCCGGCCGGCATGCAGAGAACGGGGGTGGGGTGGGGGTGGAGGTCACAGTTTGGGGGTCCCCGGAGGGGATGGTGCTCTGATGAGGGTGAGACCCCCATCACCTCTCAACAGACCCCAACCGCGTGTAGAATCGCTGGAGTGGGAACAGAAATGCCAGTGCCACGGTGGCCTCAAGGAAGCTCCTCAGTCGCTTAGAAAGACTCAGTGTGTTAGTTGCTCAGTCATGTCCGATTCTTTGCGACCCCGTGGACTGTAGCCCACCAGGCTCCTCTGTCCATGGGATTCTCCCAACCCAGGGATCAAACCTGGGTCTCCTGCATTGCAGGCAGATTCTTTACTATCTGAGCCACCAGGGAAGCCCACCACTCCACTTAAAGCCGCCCTGTGGCCTCTTACAATCCCCAGAATGCAACCTCTATAGCAGGGCAACCAACTGCAGAAAGGTTCACCTAGAAACTCGTTTCCTGGAAAAAGAGCTGTTGAGCAGCCCAGCCCACTGGCTCCATCCACATCTCGGTGAGAGCTGAACATGGGACAGAAAGGCTTCCCCGGCGAGCCCAGTGCTGTGCCCACTCCCAGAACCAACAGAAAATGGAAACAGGATGTGTGTGTCCACCCTTGGTGGGGTAGGTGGGGGGTCCTCCTGCCCGCTACCACAGAGGGGGCCTTGTAGGGCCCCGTCTGCAGGAGAAAGTCTGACTGCCCCCCAGCCCTCTGCTTCCACGAACCCGGCCCAGCGATGCAGAGCCACCCCCGCCCCCGGGGGTGCCCACCTGCCGTCTGATTGCACTCGAAGTTGATGACGCTCATCCGCTGGAAGCCGGAGCTGCACTCTTCGCCCCCGAAATAGATCAAGGTGAGGTCTCCGTCCGAGTACCTGGGTTTTTGTAACATACACACAGACACATGTTTGGTAGAACCAAGAAAGAAACTTGAACGTCTAAGCATTTCTACGTTAAGACTTTCGCACACCGTCCACAGATCAGCACAGACACAAACAGCTGGGGACACGCTCCTGCCATCAGGGGCAGGACTGTCCAGAGGAAAAGAGCTCCAAGTGGACGTGCTTGCCATCCTCTCACTTCAAAGTGATAACTGGCTGGAAGAGAGCGCAGAAGGTTCTGCCAAGACCATGAAGACTCTTCTGCTCTCATTTTGGGGTTCTGTACAAAATAATTTATGCCCAAGAATACACAGCTCTGCCAGCAACTGTCACAGAATGTCTGACGGAGGGATCCTGGATGACAATTTCAGAGAACTAAAGCTTTGATAAAAGCTTTTGTGAAGGTAACTCCTGACTTCAGGGGTCAGGAGAATTGCACTGAATGCATTCTCCTGGTTGTTCAACTCTGGGTATGATGCCAGTGGCATTTCAATTTCTCAAACCGCCGGAGAAAAATCAAAACTCCTAAGATACGTAAGTTGTAAAATGCAAAAGCCCTATCAACTAATTAAGTAACTTTGCTACAGTACGGTTCCCTACAGACAACAGATTATAAAACAAACCGTACTAAAAAAAGCACTTGTGCTGCAAAGCCAGGAAAAACATCCACCTGGGTCAGCGACAAACGGCACTTGCCTGACTCAAGCAGGAAAGAAAATGCCAGCTTAGCTGACGTCCCTGCGCTCAGCTGACGTCCCTGCGCTCAGCTGACGTCCCTGCGCTCAGCTGACGTCCCTGCGCTCAGCTGACTTCCCTTTAGAAAACGGAAGCAGAGGGCGGGCAGAGGAGCATGTTAGGCTTCACAGGGACATGCAAGACGCCCTTGAGAATCACGCGGGGGCCGTACGCACCGGAGGGTCAGGTTCTCGGGTCTCCCGGCCACTTTGACTTGAGTGGAATCTGCCTTTTTCACTTGGCACACCGCAGCATCTTTCTTATTACAGATGGGTGCTTGGCTTCCTCCACAGACACTCAAATAATATGTATACTCGTCTGACTCCGAGGTGTAGAACGAGGAGGCTGAGGAAAGGGGGATACACGAGAAGGGGCTTCGCGACACGCAAAGGCATGGGAGAGCCACAGCCCCCTCCCGTCTGACCTGCAGCGCCTGCCCCGGGGCAGGGGGCACGCGGCCCGGGCCCCCTCCGGCGCCCAGGGCCCTGCTCACCTCCCACCCGGCTCAGCGGCTGGAGGTCGACGGCCACGTCGTGCTGCGCGCTGCTCAGGGCGCAGCTCCGGCTCTCCAGGTAATCTCTGTGGCAGGCATACTCGGTGACCCACTCGACCTCAAAGCGACAGTTGGATTTTGCCGTGAGCTTGGGAATGGTGCCCTGCCGCGAACCCGGTGAAAAAGGAAGAGAGGTTTGTTTTATTCACGCAGCTCAAATGCAGAGTTTCTCTGCTTCTGGAAACGCTCAAGGGTGTGCTGCTGGGTTTTGACGTTGTTCTCATTCTGGTACTGCCATGGCCCTTAACAGCTTGTGACTATTTGACTTGTAATAACTCCGCTTCCTCGCAGCTCTTCCGGTCCCTCTCAGAGTCACACGCCAACTTCAGCCTGGGAGCCTGCCCTGAACACGGTCTCCCCTGCCCCACCATGCCCCTGGCGAGCAGCCACAACGTGCGAAAGGCCTACGGTCTGTTCACTCCTTTCTGTCACAGGTGCTACTGAGCCTGTGCCAGATGGACCCCCCCACAGGGGGTGGGAATCACTGCATCTGTGTGCATCTGGAGAGACGGTCCCTAGCCCCTCCAAGGAATGTCCATGGGAGAGATGGTCCCTCACCCCTTCCTAGGAATGTCCACAGGGTCTTGGGCAGGCTTCACTTGTACTCAAACCAGTTTTGCTCCCGGGTGAGGCCAGGCTGTCACCGACCCCCCAAGCCCACCCTCTGGGAAGGGTGCTGTGCAGTAAGTCACTGTTCACAGGGACGCAGTGCCATCCTTCTAACCGTCCCTGGGGGAGCGGTCCTCTCCCCGGCCCAAGCATCAGGTACAGCCGCGCTGCCTCTGGGCACCTCATGCTGCAAACGTTTACTGAGCACCTGCTACGTGCCAGGCATGGGACCAAGTGCCAATTTCACCATCACGTGGTTAACAAGCTGCAGAGGTCCAAGTCCAGCCCCGACCGCTTACTCAAAAAATCGATGCCCTAACTAACCCCTTGGCTGAGGGCAGCCTGACAAACAAACAGTGATGTGGACCGCGCGCTGAGTGAGAGCAGCCAGACGCCCAAGGCCGTGTGGGGTGTGACGCCATGTACGTGGGAGGTCAGGAAAGGCAGAGGCCAAGGGGCAGAGCGGGGGCTCGTGGCGGCGGCCAAGGCTGGGTGAGCAGGGGGTGATGGTGGCTGGGCACGAGGCTTCTCTGGGTGATGGAAAAGTTCTGAGGCGATAATTGTGCAATTCGGTTAGTGCACTAATAACCATTAAACTGCACTTACGCTGGGTGAATTTTTACAGTATGTAAATTGAGTAAAGCTTTCTAAAAGAGATTTATGTGACAAGGTGAACGTTTTACTAAAGTTCCAGCTCCTAAAAGCATTTAATGAGCCGGTGAAAATACTTCAATAAACCTTCTAAGTATTAAGGGCCCCAGGTCTAAGTCACCCAAGCTCTGCCCAGGCGACAGTCAGGCTGGACACAGAACCTCGTAAGCTCCACTGAGGACACACCAGCCTCGACCGCCTCGCATCCCATGGAGAAGGGAGGGGAACTCCCCGCCGTCTCCTTCGTGAGAGTGCAGAATGAGGCTCAGTGGACGCGGCACACATCAGAGGGGGAAACGCCGAGACCACTGCCGGCTTAGAGCGTCTCACGGGCTCCCTGATTCTGATTCCCACTTGTAGGATGGAAAGAAGAAATACACAAATACATGCAAAACAAGTATAAAGGACACTCCTCGCGATCACGTTCAGGACTAGCGTCGCGTACTGATCCGCCAGGCCTTGGCTGAGGTGACACCACGCAGCCCTGGAAGTTTAGCTGGACCCACACTGTAGTCTCATTCTCCACCCCCCCACCACGCGCCACACACACACACAGACACACAGACACACACACACACACACGCAAAACGACCAGCTGCCAGCCAGAAAGCAGAGCAAATTCCACGTTTGTTTGGGGGAGGACATTCTTTGGCAAAAGAATTCCGTTCCTCCTACTTCATTCTGCAGGGAGGACAGGCAGAAATAAATTGGAGGAAAGCCCTACCCTTCCTCCCTGGGGACGCCTCCCCTCAGCAGCACTGCCATCTGCGAAGACACTTAAGCAGCAGAGGACCTGAGGGACTGCGCTGGCCCGGGGCCCAAGGACACAGCAGACACGGGCCCTACCCTCAAGGAGTTTACTACGGGCACTGGAATTTGAGTAAACAGCCAGAGGACAGAGTCATCAATCTGCCTGTGGGCGGGGGGCAGGCAGGCAGGTGAGGGGGCCAACACTCTCCTCTTCAGGCTGCAGGAATCTCCCTTCGGGTCCTTGTTTTCCCTACACCGGTAGCACCCCCAGAACCCCAGCGCGCTGTCTGCCAGGCCTACACACCATCTGCACAACTCGTTTCTTACTATGCTCCTACAAACCACCTAACCACTTTGACCTCACCTCATCCGAAGCAGTTAGCAGACACATGAGATCCACAGGTTCAGGGTATGTACATTTGGTTTGTTTGTTTTTTTTCTCAAATATTTACTGACATCCGCCTCGCTGTCAAGTGTTTTCTTAAAAAATCTGTCCCTGAACCACTGGATGTCATCTCACACGACCCTTGAACGAAAACACCATCCTGCGGGTGTAGACAGGGGCCCCTCGGGGTGGTTGCGAAACAGCAAACAGCCAGCCAAGCACATGTGGCACACAGCCGGGTCCAGCCTGGGCCCCTCGGCTTCCACGTCCACGGCGGCGCGGCTCCTGCACGGGGCCTCTGGACACGGGTCCGCTGAACACCACTGGGGCGTATGGCTGAAGACAAGCCACTCACCTCTCTGCGCTCTGAGGGGCACACAAACGTGATGGTCACCGCCGGGCTGTGGCCATCACAGAAGTCCAGCTGGACGGCCCCTTCCTTCACGTAACTCAGGACGAGCCTGGAGATGCACACGTCGGGAAGAGAGGGTTAGGGTGACCAACGCAGACATCACAGCCCACTTCAGCCTGCCCTCAGCACCCTCATTCAGGTGAGAGGAGAACAGATGGTAGGTCACAAACATAAAGGAAACCACAGGACAGACTAACTCATGTTTATTTTCATTTGGGGGATATAAAATTTAAGTGACCTTCAATGAGTGCTATACTTTCTTAAAAAACAAACAAAACAAAACAAAAGTCAAATAATCACCATGTAAACTTAAGTTCTTAGAAAAGCTGTTGGGAGGACAAGGAACAAAATCATAAACCATCTAACAAAACAAAACAAACACAGCCCAGCTGGCCAAGTGCATTTCAGCCCACGAGGCTGCACAACCACTTCCTCTCTAAATGACAACTTTTCAGTGCAAACCAAGGACTTTCTTTTTTAAACCTGAAGATGGGCCAGAGCACTGGCCACACGGCCTCCCACCGGCCTCCCACCGGCAGGCAGACAGACCCTGGAAAGGCCCGAGGGGCGCTGGCTTCGCTGCAGGCTGCGGCCACAGAGGCACCAAAAGCAGACAACCTTCCTGGTCTCTGAAGGTGACCTCGGGCCTTCGCTCCATGCCCACGCTCTCCAGAGCCCTCTCCAGCCCTTTTCAGCAGGGAGGAGCGCCTGTTTATCACTTGAAGACAGGGTGAGAGGCTGAACTCCGTCCCCGCAAATTTCACAAGCAGAAGCCCCAACGCCCAGCACCTCCGACGTGACTGTGTTTGGACCCGCGGGCCTTGGAGGAGGGGATGAAGATGAGGTCGCTGGAGTGGACCCGAGACAGGACAGCTGTCCTTATAAGGAGAGGGGCTCGGGACACAGACACACAGAGGGAAGACCATGAGGGGACATGGAGAGAAGGCGGCCGTTCACAAGCTGAGACCAAGAGTCTCAGGAGGAGCCCCCACCATGCCCCCCGCAGACACCTCCGCCTCCAGAGCTGAGAGGGAGCCAGAGGAGCTGCCCAGCCAGCCTGCGGCACTTTGCTGTGGCGGCCCTGGCAGACGCACACACACGCGCATGAGGGGATCTCCCAGCGTGCTTCAATTTAGGTCACACGCCAGTGTTTTCTGGGGACAGAGTGCGGTCTGTAATTGCACACGCACGCATTCCAGACGCGAGCAGGCACAGCAGCACGTCTACCAAAGGGCCCTGGAGCAGAGAGTGGATAAAAATCCTCGCATCAAGTCCAGGACGTGGTCACGTGGGACCCATCAGAGAGAGCAAGCTCTCTGCCAAGCCAGGGGCAAACACAAGTCAGGAGGAGAGCGTGTGTCAACAGCACAGCTCCTTAAGAGAAAATGAACCACCCCCGCCGGAAGCTACGGGGCCCGTGGCGGGGTAGGGGGCCCACCGGACCCCAGTCAGGAAGCAAACTGCACCCAGCAGGACACTGGTAAAGTGGCCCTCCTACCGCTTGCCCCCCAGGACTGTTTTTTTTTAAAGAAGAGATAAAACTACGGACATAAAACCAATGTCAGGGGTGACGAAGCAGGATAAGGCAACCAAACACACCGTAAGGTAGTTACAAGTTCATGAAATGGGACCCACATGGATGTGGGCTGCAGCATGATACACGTGTTCCTGCTCTGAGAGAGAAGAGATTAGAAAGTCACCAAGAATATGCGACTCAAGCAAGGACCAGTAAGTTTACAAGCACGTGTGAAGTAGTAGTCCCTTGGCAAGGCCTTTCTCAAGCCCTGTTGAAAAGGGGTATTCTTGCAACTCCCTTGAAAAGCCAGGCTCTTGCTGAGGACTGCCCCTGCCAACAGCAGACTGACCTGTCATTGCTCACGAGTTTCAGCCCCTCCTGGGGCCGGCCCACGTCGAACGCCCGGTCCCCTCTCACTAGGCAGGCGGCCGCACCGGTGGGACACACACGCAGCCGCGGACTCGAGGCCCGGAGCGCCTCTGTAAGAGGTACACAAGACACTGAATCAGACCACGCATCGGGCACAGCAATCACACTCAAACCTTGGGTCCAGGATCTCTTGTAAAAACCATCAAATTTTCTTAAAGTCTCCAATATAAGGTAATAGACATTTGGAAACAAGAATGAGTAGGATCACATCCCGACACCCTGGGCAAGCCAATGCCCACTCTGAAAGTGGACAACGGGACGAGCTCTCTGCCCGGCCGGGCAGCCAGGAAGTGAGGACGCGGCAGCGTAACGCTGGCTCTGCCCCTGGTCCACAGGAGGGGCTAGGAAGCAGGGACACAGGACATTGCTGGTGGCTAAAGGATGTACCCCTTCCTCCCAGCGCCACGGGAACCCTACAGTGCCAGGGCAAAGGCACTGAATCCTCCGAAGAAATCCTTCCCCCCACTCCCACCCCCAACACCCTCAGACGCAGACCTATGTCCCTGCAAACATTGATGAATAGAGACGTGTCCGGGTCAGAGTCGTCCACCAAGTAAGCACCGCTGGTCTTGATCAGTGGGTTTAAATCGTGTTTCTTGAGCTCTCTGTCGAAAGCATAACAGGGCACCTGGGAGAGAGAAGGGAGAAGGAGGGGCTTCCACACATGCCTTCCTGGGGTGGGGGGGGGCGTCGCCAGCAGCGTGGCGAAGCCTGCAACCTCCGCCCCGTGACACCAGGCTCCATGCCTCAAGGGCTCCAGGCCATGAGGCCCCCGAGGACGATACAGTCAAGGCCTACAGGGCTCCAGCTGCTCCCGGGAGCATCTCCTGCCTGCCCGTTCCCTCCCCACCAGCCACACAGTCCCATCCCCATCTGGGGACTCACAGCTCCCTGTCCCTACCCTCCCTCAGTGACCACCTCACAGCACCCCGGCAGCAAGTCCTCCCCTGCCTGCAATGAGCTCTTTTAAGGGGGCCTCTGGGTTCCAGCTTCCATGTACCCGACTCTGAGCCACCATCTCTACAACCACCAGATCAACCCTTTTACAATTCCACTGAGTCACTAGAGATTGTCATACCGAGTGAAGTCAGAGGAGAAATATCGTATGACATGCCTGATGTGCAGAATCTAAAAAGACATGATGCAGAAGAGTTGACTTACAAAACAGACTTAAGACAATGAACTCACGGTTGCCGGGAAGAAGGATGGAAGAAGGGAGCGTCAGGGAGTTTGAGACTGACAGGTACACCCTGCTGAATTTAAAATGGACCAACAACAAGGACCTGCTGTACAGCACAGGGAACTCGGCTCAATGTCCTGTGGCCGCCTGGATGGGAGGGGAGTTTGGGGGAGAATGGGTACCTGTGTATACATGGCTGAGTCCCTTCACTATTCAACCTGAAACCAACACAGAGTTGTTGATCAGCTATTCCTCAATATAAAATAAAAAGTTTAGAAAGGAAAAACTCAAAAAACAAAAACAAGATTTTTTAAAAAATAAAACAAAACTCCCTCGAGTCACATCACTCCTGCTCAAAATCCACCAGGGGAGGGGAGTTTGGGGGAGAATGGGTACATGTGTATATATGGCTGAGTTCCTTAGTCAGCTATTCCCCAATATAAAAAATTTTAAAAAGAAAAAACTCAAAAAAAAAAAAAAAAAAAAGATTTTTTTTTAAAAATAAAATTCCCTTGAGTCACATCACTCCTGCTCAAAATCCACCAGGGGCCACTTCCCATCACAATGAGGGTGCGATCCCAGCTTCTCCACTGTCCCTGACCCTGGGGACCACTCCACGCAGTCACACTGGCCTCGAGGGGCCCTTCAGCCCAGGGAAGTGACACTGCCTCTGCCTGGAATGGTCCCTGGCATCCCCTCTCACCTTGCTCAGGCCCCAGGGGAAGCGTCACCTGCTTGGCGTGGCCTTTTCAACCTCTCCAGCTCTCTCTGTGCCTCCCCCACTGTCACCAGACACCCCAACCTGCTAACGTGCGAGTAAGCTCCGGAGGATGGGGGTCTTCATCACTGCTGTGGCCCCAAGCAAGGCCTGGAGCCTGACAGGGATCTGCAGACACGGTTTCACTGGCATGAAGAGAAGCTCCTCCTCTGGGCATCTGGCCCACGCTTGTGAGTGTGTGTTAGCTGTTCAGTTGCCTCTGACTCTTTGCCACCCCAGGGACTGTAGCTCACCAGGCTCCTCTGTCCACAGGGATCTCCAGCCAAGAATACTGGAATGGATTGCCATGCCCTTCTCTAAGGGATCTTCCTGACCCAGGGATTGAACCCAGGTCTTCTGCATTGGCAGGTGGGTTCTTTACCATCTGAGTCACCAGGGAAGCCCTACTGGATTCTAACTCACAAGGACTCTCTCTCATCTCCACGAACGAATGGCCTTCTGTTTTTAAAAAATCAAGGACTAAACCAAACCATCGCGTTGTACACTTCAAATATATGCAATTTTATTTGTGAATTACACCTCAATAAAACCGGTGCGGGGAGGAAAAAGGGGTCCAGGGGAATGTCACTCATGAAACCCATTACAGCTGGCAAGACCCTGTGCTTTCCAAGTGCCACCAAACTCTGAAGGTAAAGCAGTCAAGTCCACAGGTGTGCCCCTGAGTAAAAGCCTGGTCACCCAGTTTATGTGAAACAGCCCCCAAATCTCAGCTCCAAAGTAATACACCACATAATTTTAATTGCCTTAGCCAAGAAATAGTCTAAAAACTCATGTTCTCTGCAAATCATTTCAAAGGATCGATAGTCTGTTTCATCATTTCCAGTGGGTAATTTTCCTTAAACTGTTTGTTTGGAAAACTGAAGCTATTCACAGGCAGGTTCATTTACAAAGGTTAACTGCTTCATGTTAATGTTTAGCTTTTAAATGTTTCTCGGAAAGATGCTATCAACCCTGCAGGAATGCTCTGACCCACTAACCCTCTTCCCCTGTTCTGTTTGCAGAGACTTCAGAGAGCGCTACTGGATTAAACCCAACGACTTGCACCCCCTGGGTGGAGGCAGGGGAGGGGGACCCAAACTCATCTCAACCAGACCCTTAGAGCAAAGGCTCCTGCTGCCTGCAATACTGACCAGACAGCCCGATGCCAGCCAAGGAGGGTGGGCACAGGCACAGAGCGGATTGAGGGCAGGAGGCCAGAACCCACGCCTGGCACCATGTCCTGCCGAAAGGCCATCGAAGTGCAAGAGCGGGATGACTGCAGACTGTGACGAAGCTCCGGTGGAAGTAACCCACGTCCCTTATCCTGCAAATTTAAAGCTTGCCAGCCCCTAGCAGAGTACTACAGTCAACAGAAATGTGTAAACTCAGAGGAGGGGGATGGAATTGGGCTGACTGGTGAGACAGGAGACAAGAAGCAACTTTCCAGCTACAAGATGAAGAGCGCAGGCAGGACAGCACCCAGTAGGCAGGCAGGGGGGCCACCTGTCTCAAACTAGCTCCATGTCACCCCAAGGCTAGAGGGATCCCCGTAAGCCAGGCCTGCAGACCCCCCAGCTCAAGGCCACAAGCAACTGCTGGCCGTGTCACGACTCCAGGAAGGAACAGGAGACACGCCCAATGCAGCGCCCCCCAGAACTGGAGCGAGCGTCGGAAAAACAAGCAAGGCTCCTGGGGAGAGTCCTCCCACTTCCTGCTCCACTGAGCCGAGCAATGGAGACATTCATCAGCCCCGGGAATGCGGCGGCCGGCAAAGGGGGTCTCTGCCAGCTCCACACACAGCACACTGAGTCACCCTTGTTAACGGTGTAGGTCTGTACATTAACCATATTTATGCAACTCCGCTAGGACCACACGCTTGCCAGGGCTGCGTTTTCTGTGTTCCCTAGGGTGGAGTGGTAGGGGGTGCATGCCCACGATCTTTTAAAGAAATTACGATCTAAGAGGACTTCACCGGGATCCACTGAGCAAAGCATGACACGGGTGATTTTAAATGGCACTTTCTGGAACACAGCCCCGCCCTGTGCTCTCTGCCCATCACTCCATTCTAAATCTGATGAAGCCAAACCAACAAAAGCAATGAGGAGATACTAATAACGGGTGGAAATCAAGACCACATGGCCACTAAACCAAGTCTACGTTGTTTTTTTTTTTTGAAGAGGAATGATGAGTGTTTCTACATTTAATATAATTTTTGAAGTTATATTATAGCCTACAAGATGCGATCAAATCCTCCTGAAGACAGAGAAAAGGGAATATGCTCTCCTATGACTTGCAGAGGGTGACACCAACACTCCTGCAGCAGCATCAAGCTTTTGTTTGTATCAGTCGCTCGGTCGTGTCTGACTCTCTGCGACCCCATGGGCTGCATGAACTGTACCCCCCAGGCTCCTCTGTCCACGGGATTCTCCAGGCAGGGATACTGGAGTGGGTAGCCATTCCCTTCTCCAGGGGGTCTCCCCACCCAGGGATCGAACCTGGGTCTCCCACATTGCAGGCAGGCTCTTTACCAACTGAGCCACCAGGAAAGCATCAGGCTCTTGTGTTCTTTCTATTCGTCTATACCTAAGGCAGAGCAGATGCCCTCCACACCTTCAGTCTACGGGCTCCCTGAACCAACAGCGTTTTCAAAATGTAATGACAGTCCTGACGCTTAGCCCCTCCAGAGATGAAAACTCAACAGATAAAAGCCCGGCCGCCAACCAGGCCCAAAGAAAAGGTCACTGGGAGCAAATCAACATTCCCCCTGCATCTTTCGATCAGCTTCTAAGGGAAGTTAAACATCACTTTTGAGAAAAACATAGGCTCTAATCTCCCCATTTCCACCCCCAAAACGACTCAGGTCCAGGGTCAGCACCCCTGTTCTGTAAACATGTTAGCTTTTGTGAGTGACGGAGGTCTCTGCTGTGTATTTTTCTCTGCTTTTTTTTTTTTAACAATCCTATAAAAATGTAAAAAAACAATCTTAGGTCTGAGGCTGCACAAACACAGGATGCAGTTTGTGACTTCTTGACCTACAAACACAAAGAAAACCAAAAACAAGTCACCATTTCTTTCTTCGGGAACGCAATTATTCTTTAGGTGGTGGGAGACAACTGTCAGTTCAGCAAAGCAAGGTAGAAAAGAAACGGTTAAAACAGGAAAAATGGGGGCAAGAACTATCGCTTGGAGAATCAGAGTCCAAGAGAACCTCCATGGGGCCTGGGGTCCTCTCAGGAAAGCAGAAAGGACCTCACACTGGTTCAAGGATGCTTTACCTGCTACTAACTAAATACTGGCAAAGAGTCCGACCTAAGTTTTTAAAAGCAAAATTTAAACCTGACACCATCTCCTACTAGTGTTATTTCACTAGATCTTATTTCTTTCCATAGTTTGAACTTCCCATTGAACATACCTTACACACACGGCAGCATTCCGACTATCTGTTCTTTCAGAGACGGCCACATCTGAAGAATCGGTGATAGCTCAGTATTTGTAACTTAACGTGACTTTTTTTTTTTAATAAAAAAATACAAACGTCTCTTTTTGCCCTTCTTAAATGACAACGTATTAGGCCATCAGGTAAAGTGACCGATTACTCCCATAACTGATCACTCCCAGTTCCTAGCTCCTAAGAGGGTCTCTGAACTCAACTCTACAGGACAGAAAACGCATGCAGAAAAAAGAGAACACTCAACCCAGGAGACTACTGCCTGGGTGAACACAGGAAAGCCACCTTGAAATCCTGGGGTGGTGGGATGGAAGAACTGCAGAGGAAAGGGCCCTCTGCCCCCTCCACTGCCAGGGAAAGTCAGAGGCTGTAGGTTAGAGAGGATGGTGCTTCATCGATCACCAGGAACACGTGCCAGATACCAGAGAAAGAGGGGAAGTAGTGACAGTCATCTGTTCTCTGAGGTGAGCTAGCAATGAATGTAAGGGCCAGGAACACTTGACCTGGATCCAAGATGCATTCAGAAGCCACTCCAAGGCCAAGGAGACAGTCTCTGCAGGCAGCATGGTGATCTAAACCCCAAAGTCAACTTGAGACTTAGTTCTTGAGATGCATGGCATCAAAAACCAGGAACTCACTTGCTCTACACGAGTGAGCCATTCCATTTCCAGTCCATCCTGTATGTTTAAAATGCCCTGTCCTACAAGTAAGAACCATCCAGGACAAGTCATCAAGCAAATCATACTGTGTGCCTGTGTATATGTGTTAGCTGCTAAGTTATATCTGACTCTTTGCGACCCCGTGGACTGTAGCCTGCCAGGCTCCTCTGTCCATGGGATTCTCCAGGCAAGAATAACTAAAGTGGGTTGCCGTTTCCTTCTCCAGGAATTCTTCCCAACCCAGGGATCGAACCTGGATCTCCTGCATTGCAGGCAGATTCTTTACCATCTGAGCTATCAGGGAAGCCCAAATCATACAGTCTCTCTGCTCAAACGGAGTTTGAAAACCAAAAGCAGATTTCTACCTCAAAAGGTATGTGTCTGCACTTCAAATGCTGAAGGTTCCAGAATGTACTTCCCAAGCATGTAACCCTGAAGGGCCCTTGTTACCTCTTTATTCGCTTTGAATATATCCTTCTTGCAGGCTGCAGTTGTCCTCCACTCGAAGTAATGCACACAGTCTGTTGCAGTTACAAACTCGGGAGTCCCCTATTTTTAAAAGAAGTAAAAATAAGTTCGCATACTGCATATTGTAAAGTGTTCCTTTTCTAAAGTTAGAAACCATGAAGGCTAATGAAAAATGTTAAACTAGCAGCAAGGGCGGGGGGGTGACACACAACTGTTTTAGTTAACAAGGTCATCGAGTGAGAAGTTCCCAAACTCGAAACTTCTGAGACAAAAGCTTCATAAAATCATGATGGAATTTGGCTCTAACTGATCCAAAACTGTTCTACTGCCCCAGCTATGCAAGTACAGTAAGCTCATGGGAAGTAATCCTTGCAGACTTTCCACTCTCAAAACTCCAAATGTTCTCTGAACCAAATGCCAACAAAACCAAAGCCAGAAAATGTGACCTCATGCTTCCTGGAAGCCGACGGAGGAGGCCCATCTGGACCTGACCGAGCTCAAACACTGGCCTTCCTTAAACGCCCCCACACTGGAGGGGGGCCCCTCCTAACAGACGGGGACCAGCGATGACCATGGTGTGGCTGGTTGATAAGACCCAGCGGGAACTTACCCCCATACTCCCATGAGCAAGTCTAAGAAGTTCTGCAAATTCTGGTTCTTGTAGAGTGAACACAGAATTCCTCAAGAAAAGTTAGTTAAAATTCAAACGACAGCTTACTCTGTAACTCAGACCTCCAGATTTCATACCACTGCAAACAGATTATTTCCCAAAGTTTCAACATGGACAAGAGTGCAACTGACAGTCTGGTCCAAAATTAACAACACTGAGTTATATTTTTCAAGTTCTTCAGACAAGACAGGATGGGCTTAAAAATGCAACAGTCACAGCACCAAATTCTAAAAATGATATTTTAAAGCAATCTGGTAGCCACATGAGTTTCACTCTATCTGATTTTTCTAAACATTTGGATTCTTACTCTGATTATAGAACATTCATAGAACATGTTCACAAGTCGTTTTTCCTAAAAGCTAGCAATCATTTGCTGAGAGTCCCTTTCTAAACCGTAAAGATTAAAACCAAAATATCACATACAATATGCAGAGAGTGAGGACAAACGTCACGCTTTAAACAATTATGTTCCATTTCAACACTAGAAATACCCCGAAAGTTGGGCACCCCATTACCCACTGGCCAAGGTTTCTTCTTGATAGATGTCAGTTTGTCCAATTTAATGTAAATGAGAAAAAAACACTTTAAGAAGCAAACACACTGCCCTAAAAACGATCAAAAGAAAATGCAGAAAGAAAAAAAAAATTATGCCTGCAACATAAACATTAAACAGAGCTCCGAGTTTAAACACACTAATCTGTACATTGTCGTTGTACACAGGATGTGGGTCAAGTTTCACTTAAACAGTGTAACTATAGGCTTAGGATTTGTTTACTTATTGGTTTTTAATGATGATGGTCATTTGGTTGGGGTTTCGGTTTATCTGTTTGCTTGAGTTTTTAACTTTACTCACTCACTTGTCTTAGAATACCAGGACAGCAAGAACGCCCCAGGGACAAATATTTTTAAAAGAAAAATTATGAAGTGACTCTGCATGGACTCACCAAGGTTTTCCCACATAAAAAGGCGATACTACTCTGGATTTTGTGATTTGTGTTCTGCTGTTTACAGCTCACTGTTGTGTTGAATTCCAGAAGAGACCTGCTTGCGCTTTTCAAAAGAGAGTCACCTATTCGGAGAGAAAAGAGCATAAACAAGCTAGTTAAGACATTCATAACCAAAAGCTATTTCCAAGCACGAGCAAACTAAAAACGGCACTATAATTCATCTGATAAGCTTATAAGCTTACAAAGTGCCCCTTCCCCAGAATTCTCTGTCTCAGGAATGCCATCCCCGCCCCACCTCCTGCTGTTCAAGCCCCAAACAAAATGGCACTGAGTCCTATCTTTCTCTCATCTGTCACATGGGCAAGTTTCAGCGTTTCTACCTTCTTCTGAAATCTGCCCACGTCTCTCCATCTCTACCACGACTGCAACCCCTGTCACCGGTGTTCTGGCTACAGCCTCTTAATGGGGCCCCTTGCCTCCAATTCCTGTCTCATCCCTCACCATCCTCCCTTTCCCACCCATCTTGCACCAGTCTGATCTTCAAAAACATAAATCAGATTATATAGTTCGGCTGATGAAGTCCTTCTATAATTTCATACATACACGCTATAAAAAGAAAAATTTTTAGAACAGTCTACAAATAGGGTCATCACCTCTCAGTTTGCCTGGGATATTGCAATAAAAAAATTTATATAGTTATCAGTGATGATAGTTGGCACAAGAATAGACAGACTGGAACAGAGATCAAGATACCAGAACAGAGAGCACAGACACCAGGATTCTTGAGTCAAACTTTGATGTACAATGTATCAAGTCAGTGAGCAAAGAGACTGTTCAGTAGATAAAACTGGAAACAAAACAGCAGTCTGTACAGGCAAAAAGATAAAAACTGAATCCCCACTTACCACTGTATAAAAAAATCAACTCTAAATGGATGAAAAGATGTAAACATGAGAAACCAAATTCTCTTAATAAAAAATATATATAGTTATCTTTTAAATCCTAATGCAGGAAAATATTGAAGACTCAAAAACATTAACTACCAAAAAATTTAAAAACTTGACTTTTTATTAAGTTTAAAAGTTTACATTCATCAAAAAATACCTTAGGGAAAAAAAAAAAAAATACCTTAGGGAAAACAGAAACAAATTATAAACTAGGCGATACATTGAGCTGGCAAAGAACTAGCATCAAGAATATATATACTCATACACAAAAACAAAATCATTATTTATAATTTTAGGAAAGAAAAGGAAACGAATGACCTCTGAGAGAAAACGCTGAGAGGAAAAAGGGAAAAACCCACACCAAGTCATAGTATGGCAATTTTAATATCAAAGGCAAAGAGAAAATTCTAAAGCTTATAGAAGGAAAGAACTGATCACATGCAATAGATAACTTAATATAAAATGGACAAGACATGATCAGACAGAAGAAAAACATCTTCATAATATAAAGAGATACTCAACATCACTAGTGATCAAGACCACGTGGCATACCAACCCCAGCCATTATACCGACAAAAATTAAACACCAAATGTTGGAGGAAAGACAGTCCAGAGCTCTCCTGTGTTGCTAGCGGAAGTATGAACTGGTTTAACCGGTACATAAGTTGGCGTGGCACTGAGTCCCACCACTGAACATTCACATACTCTATGCCTTAGCTATTCAACTCTTAGATAAATACATAAACGAAAGCCACAACTATATATATATATATATATATATATATATATATATAAAACAAGAAACATGTGAAAGAATATCTCATGTTCTTCACACTAGTGAAAATCTGGAAACAACTCAAATGCCCATCAAAAGAAGAGTGGATAAATTAACCCTGCTAGATCTACACAATACTACAACATAGGAGTCAGGGGAATAAATCAGAGAAAGACAAAAATACAGTTGTTTTTTAGCAATATGCTGTTACCACGTATGCTCCCCCAAAACTACACACTGCATGATGTATACTTTTTATTAAGTTAAAAACACCACATACAGCCAGACAGACTCTGACTAGAGTGAGAGAGGAAAGAAAGGAAATATTGGTGTACAGGATGTGGGCGAATGATTACCTCCAGCGAAGAGAGACAGGAGCGTGGAGAGAGAGCGGTTATTGTCAAGGCCCTAGATTTTGTGAGAGAAGGCTTTCACTGCATTATCCAAAGCAACTAATTTAAAAGCAAAACAAAACAAAACAAAAAAAGGTTTAGTTCACAGACTAATGATGAGTGAGTGTCATGACCTCAGGATTACAACGGGTCTAATTCGATACATACATCAGAGATCTTTAAGCAGGAAGAGAAGGAGGGGGAAAAAAAAACGGGGGAAAAAAGAGGGAAAGGGGTAAAAATTTTAAGACGCCAATGGAGAGGAGATAATAATGGCTTTCAGGTCCTATAGCACCAAACTTAACAGTACAGTGGTTCTCTGCCTTGCCTGTCTTAAACGCGGCAAAGGTTTGCCAGAATCGCCCTTCCGCGTCTAAAACTCCAGGTCTCTCTGAAAAATCTTTTTTTTTCCGGGACCCAACAGCCACAGAGGCGTGCGGAGGCGGCTCCGGGACCGCGGACAGCACCCCGTGGCTCCGCCCACCGTGGGCGTGGCCGGGGACCGGGTGACGGGGCGGGGACTGGCGGCGGGGCAGGGCCTCCCGCGTCCCCGCAGCGCTGCGCTCCAGGATATTCGGGGCGCGGGGGGCGGGGGCCGGGCTCGGCCAGCAGGAGGCGGCGCGCGCAGCTGCCAGAAGGGGGCGCTTCCGGGCCACGGAGGGGGGCGGGGGGCGGGGGGCGGGGGGAGGCCCCCCACCTTAAAGACCCTCCCCCCGCGCCTCTGTTCCCCCCCCCCGACGCGGCGGCCCCATCCGGCCCCGTGCCCAGAGCTCCCGGGGGCCCCTCATAACTGCTGGGCTCGCCCTGCGCGCAGACCAGACGGGCCCTGGCCTCGAGCCGAGACGGACCGGCCGAGCTCCGCGGCCGCGGCGCTGGGGACAGCGGCGTCCCTCAGCGTTAGGCCCCGTCGGCACCGTGCCCGCTCGCCCATCCAGCCTGCCTGCCGCCCGCTCCTCCGCCTGCTGGCCAGGACCGACTGCCCACCCCGGCACTCGGCGAGAGGCCGCGGTGCACCGCGGCAGCGCCCCCGCGGCGGACCCCCGCGGCACCCCGGCCAGCCTGGCCATCCTCCCCGGACGAGGGCCGGGCGAGGACTGCGGGGCGGCGGCCAGCACGCCAGGCTCACGGCCAGCTCCCGAGGACGGCGCCAAATGGGCTGGGCCGCGCTCGCCGGGCCCGCCAGATCGCGCCGGGTCCTCCAGACCGCGCGCCGGGCCCGCCAGACCACGCTCTCCAGGCCGGGCGCGCCAGACCAGACCGCACTGGCGGGGCCCCAGCAGACCAGACCGCGCCGGGTCCTCCAGGCCGCGCTCTCCAGGCCGGGTCCTCCAGACCGGGCTGCGCGCGCCGGGCCCATCAGACCGCGGTCTCCCGGCCGGGCCCGCCAGACCAGGCCGCGTCCGCCCAGGCCCGCCAGGCCGCGCCGGGTCCTCCAGACCGCGCTCTCCAGGCCGGGGCCGCCAGACCGCGCTGGGTCCTCCAGACCGCGCGCTCGGCCCGCCGGACCGCGCCAGGCCCGCCAGACCGCGCGCGCCAGGTCCTCCAGACCACGCTCTCCAGGCCGGGTCCACCAGACCAGGCCGCGCGCGCTGGGCCCGCCAGACCAGCTCGCGCTCGCCGGGCCCGCCAGATCGCGCCGGGTCCTCCGGACCGCGCCAGGCCGTGCGCGCCAGGTCCTCCAGACCACGGTCTCCAGGCCGGGTCCTCCAAACCAGGCCACGCGCGCCAGGCCCACCAGACGGCGCTCTCCAGGCAGGGTCCGCCAGACCAGGCCGAGCTCTCCAGGCCAGGCCGCGCCGGGTCCTTCAGACCCTGCGCCCCGGGCCCGCCAGGCCGCGCTCGCCAGGGCCCGCCAGGCCGCGCCGGGTCCTCCAGACCGCGCTCTCCAGGCCGGCTCCGCCACACCAGGCCGAGCTCGCCCGGGCCCACCAGACCAGACCGCACTGGCGAGACCCTACCAGACTAGACCGCGCCGGGTCCTCCAGGCCGCGCTCTCCAGGCCGGGTCCTCCAGACCAGGCCGCGCGTCCCCGGCCTGCCAGACCTGTCCGACCGCAGCCTCCAGGCCGAGCCCCCCAGACCGAGCCGCGCTCGCCTGGGCCCGCCAGACCAAACCGCACTTGCCGAGCCCGCCAGGCAGTGGCGGGTCCACCCGACCGCGGTCTCCAGGCCCAGGCCACCAGACCGCGCCGGGTCCGCCAGACCACGCGCTGGGCCCTCCAGACAGCGCTCTCCAGGCCGGGCCCTCCAGGCCGCGCTCGCCCGGGCCCGCCAGACCAGGCCGCGCTCACCCGGACCCGCCAGACCCGGCCACGCGCTACCGGCCAGGCCCCGCGAGGTCCTGCCGACCCTGCGCGCCAGGGAGCCCACCAGGCCACGCTCGCCCGAGCCCGTCAGACCCAGCCACGCTCTGCAGCCCGGGCCGCGCCGGGTCCTCCCGACCCTGCGCGCCAGGGCGCCCATCCGGCCGCGCTCGCCCGCGCCCGCCAGCCCCGGCCACGCGCCTCCGGCCAGGCCGCGCCGGGTCCTACAGACCCTGCGCGCCCGGCCGCGCTCACCAGAGTCCGCCCGACCAGGCCGCGCACCGGGCCTGCCGGGCCTCGCCTGCCACCCTCGGCGCCTGCGGCCGAGCCCGGCCGAGCTCGCAACCCGACCTCGCTGAGGCTGCCCAGCCTGGCGACCGCGCCTCCGCCGGCGGCCGCAGGGCCCAGCACGCGGCCGCCGGGCCTCCTCAGCACCTCGCTCAGGGCCTGCCAGCCAGGCCGCTAGCCCTCTCCAACGTGCTCCGGCGCTCCCCTCTGTTGTATCTTGTCTTTCGACGTGTACTGTTCACGTGTTACTTCACCAAAAAGAGAACCCCCTGCCCAACTCTCGCCTCCGCCTCCTGCCTAACCTTTCCGCTCCTCTTTCTATGAACACTCCAAAAGAGATTTCTACTCTGGCTCCCGCCCCCTCAGACACTCCCTCCCTCTCGCCTTGACCCCCGCACTGGCCGCCCTCACCCCCTACCCCGGAGCCACGTGATTCGCTGCTTTCAGCTTTCAGTCTTTGCTCAAATGTCACTTTCTCAGCGACACCCACCCCACTGAATATTCCTGAACACACACTCCCGAGACCCCCTACAGCGTCCATCAGTCTTACTATCCCACTTAGCCGCTGTCTGTCTTTCTTGTGTGCCTCCTACTCCACTAGAATGTAAGCTCCGTGAGAAAAGGGGTTTTTGTCTGTTTTGGTGACTGATTCACTCAAATATTTGTTACAAATCAATAAATGAGTATTAAGTGTTAGCTGTTTTTAAAAAAATTAATATATATATGTTATGATTTAACCAAGTAAATCAGAATATACTACCAATGTACTAAAATATCCCATGGTTAGGCTGTTTCGGCATATTTGCCACAATTTTCAATGCTATGAGGAATTTTTTTTTGTACAAAAGTCTATGTACAAAATACGTTACAGGAATCTAAGTTTTTAAATGTAACAGATAATTGTAGACTATCAGGAGAGACTCTAAATGAGATAAAAATATGAGTTATACCTAGAAGGCAACCAGGTATCACCAGGGATCATCTTATATATCTAACAGAATTATATCATTTTTGAAAATGAAAGATACAAGGCACAAGAATAAACGGTATTTTCACATGTTAATAAGACATGAAAGTCAACCTAGTGATCAACCTGGATTGCTATTGTAGATTTCTGTGAATGCACAAAAGGAATCATTAAGTATAACCTTAAGTCAGGGGTCAGTCTGCTTAGAGCAAATGAAGTCACATGACCAGCAACTGCAACTGAATTTCACACTCTGTCCTAGCCCCAGGTCACCTATAAGAAGCCAGTCAGAATCTCAGGCTTTGGTGGTGAGTAACCTCACTTAACAGTGGGTCTGTTACCTTGTTGAAAGGGGCTGGTAATAGTCTTCATGAAGTGGATACATAATGTTCAACCCCCAGAAAGATTAATTAAATGAAAATCATGGTATTAATGCTAAGGATGTTAGGAGGAATGTGAACATATTCAGTACTTTTATATACTTGTGATGTTTAATGTTACAACTAATTCAGAGGTTATAACTAAGCAACTGATTCAGAACTGTGACAATGTTAGAACAGCAAAGAGAATTTCAGGTTTATCATATTTCTACATTTCAACTATTAAATTTATAAGAATTATTGTTAATCCTTAAATTTTATCGTCAGATCAGATTATCTGATGTACTTTAAACAGAAATCAAATGTATAAAACGCATAAATCATTGTAAAATGTGATGAAGATGATTCAACTAGGTTGTAAATGGAACCAAATGGTTGTTCACCGACCCCATAAAAATGATTGCTAAACTCTGCTAGATTTATATATGTAACAGTATCACTGGCCTAAGGAAGAACTAATACAGGATTTTTTTAATCAAAAATAATGTAATATTATTTAGACCAAAGTTGAGGTTTTAATATTTGTTTGTAAGTACAAAAACTGCCCTATGGGCACTATAAAACTCACATCAACAATTATCTTCCCACAAGGGTTACAGACAATCATCTTCCTATAGTAATACGTGAATGTGCCCGTTTCTAGGCTCCCTGCCAGCATTCCATGATTCAACCATTTAAACTTCTGCCAATGTAACTGAAGGAAAACTAGATTTCATTATTGCTTTGATTTGCATTTATGCCTGGCTTACTAATGAAGCTGAATTGACCGTCTGGATTTCTTCTTCTGTGAATTGCCTGTTCTTAGAGACTTTGCCATTTTGCTCCTGCGTTGTTTTTCTTATCATTTATTAAGAGAAATTCCTACCTCCGTTAAGATTATATTTCTATTTTACTAGGTTTTTACCCCCAATGTTCTATTGCCTTTTTACTTTTAATTTTAATTAATCCATAATCTCTGTAACACAATACAAAGGAGATGTCTAACATTGTTTTCTAGGAGATAAAGAGCTTAATTACACCCAAACTTCAGGTTATACATTAAGTTTTCATATGTGTTTGGATCTGTTGCTAAACTAGCTCTTCTTTTCTCTGATCTATTGGGAGCTCCAGTTTTTGCGGTTATTTTCCAAAATTCAAGTTTGTCTTCCTTCCCTTTCTAGCAAATTGATGTCAGTTTCCAGCTGTCCTCTAAGAGCCAGGAGTTCAGGTTACCCACCCTAGTTCCCGTATTAGCGCTACAACTGTCTGATGGGACGCTGTGATCGCACAACAAGAAGCCAAGTAAGTCCCCAGGCTCCGCAGCTGGCCTGTCAGCATTCAAATCCTCAACCACACAACCTCTGGGGAGCTGCTGATCCATGCAGTGCTCTAGCTTCCTCCCTTATAAAATAAGGGAAATGAGATCATCTACTTCAGAATGCTGAATGAATTAAATGAGATACTTTTTACTTAGAACACCTGGCATGTAAGTGCACACCAAGTTTAGTGATTAGCTATAAAACTAAATTTACAAGAACAAATTTAGTTATTTCGACTGTATAACACAAATGAGCAAAATGAGATCTGATTCAAGTCGACCTGTGCTAATGTTAATGTTGCTCTCACGCGCTCACACACGTGCACTTTCCTGAGTTGAAGGACAGGGCAATAACCGCTAGTGTTGAAAGCACACTTCATCTAGCATACCATTCTCTCCCCCAGGGGGTCTGAGGCCCCAGGAAAAGTATGTCATGTGTGTCTGGGAGTAAAATGAGATTAGAAACAGCTGTTGTATATCATTGTCAACTGGTAACAACTCATCTTTTTTAACTCTCCCTTTCAACCAACCTCTCCTAGTCCACCAGGCCCAGCTTTCTAACAACACATTTTATCAGATCACCTCCCCCCCAATACCGTCACAAAGAATCTATAACAGATCCACTATCTACCCCAGAAAATACCAACTCTCCTGCCTGGGCTTTCAAAGCCTATCTAACTTGGTCATTCTCAAATTTTGTGCCAACTTCACAAATCCTCCTCCTAGAGACTTGTGTGCATCTGGTACCCATCTATGTTACACTGGACTGCACTGCACTGCCACAGACTAGAAGCACAGTTTCACTAGCCAAAAATACTATTGCCCATATTACAATAAAATCAAGAGGAAAACTACTTTTCCTCTTCCTGAAAACCTAAGTAACACCAGCCAACAAGCCCACTTGGGGCCTCTTTCCCTGAACTGCCCAAACTAGGAAACTGATGGTCTCATTTGCACTTTTTTTTTTAATTTGGCTGCACTGGGTCTTAACTGTAGCACGCAAACTTGCTTTTCTGCTGAGGCATGCAGGCTCTAGTTCCCTGGCCAGGGATCGAACCCAGGACCCCTGCATTGGGAGTGAGGACTCTTAACCACTGGACCACCAGGGAAGTCCCACAATTTTTTTAAGTATATCACAAAATAGCAAAATTTGGCCCAGGAGTTCAGAACAAGCTGGTGCTTTCTCAGATCTCTATCCTGGGCCCCAAATCCCTCTGACCACCATTCTCGGTCTAGACTGTCTCCATGTCGGGGGAGAGGGAAGCCAAGCAGACGCTGGAGCTCGACCAGCAGACCTCCCAGACCTTGCTCTTCTTTTTCTAAACATTACTTTCTAAAAAGCCCTTTCAAGTGTGCTTAGGAATTTGCGTTCAAGATGACAGATGGAGCTACCAAAGGAACCCGCCCCTCCCAACTCCAAAACCGAGTCCCCTCTTCCTTGGTGCCACGCCGTCACGTCACACGCCGTGTCCACTTCACCCCGACCCGCACTGTCAGACCTCACCCCTGAAAACGCCCGGGTCGCAGGTCACCACAGACACCCACGCCACCACCCCGGAGGATGACACCTCCTGCTTTCACATCCGCCCCATGTCTCTTTACACATCTGCCCCTTTCACGCTCCATGTAACGTGGCAGGGCCATCAACCATTATCCTCCCAAAGGAAAGGGATCACGACCAAAAAAAAAAAAAAACAACAACCAGGGCCGCTGGGCAAATGAAATGAGCCCTAGGAAAGAGGTCTGTGCTTTTTCCTCTGGGAGGATGCCCTTAGGACCATTTAATTTTTAGGGTGAGCCCAAAGCCAGGGACCACCTACAACCCCACATGAATACAGACTGCCTGAGACCAAACCACTACAGAAGAAAGCAGAAAGATACAAAGGGGAAGGGAGTTGGGCGCCAGAGGAAATGGGGGTGAAAGAGGGAGAAAAGGAAAGACAGGGTTTAAGAAAAAACAGGAGAAGGCAAAGCCATATAGGAAACATCCTTCTGTAGCAATAAACACAAAGGCGCATCAATCTCCGTAACGACTGACTGCACAGCATCCGCTGGACGGGAGGAAACGAACCCCGTCTCAGATCGGACATTTACATTGCTACCACTTTGAACTCCTATAAAACATAAAATATATATTATGGATCATAAGCTTATATAATTAAAGAGACAGCTTACATACATAAGAGTCATTTTTGCAAAATCTGGATCCCGCACGTGTACTAAGCTAAAGGCAGTTTTACTTACCCACAGAATGAAAGCTGTTTGTCTTCAAGTCATGCATACAAACAGCACTTGATGGTCCACACTGGGCAATACCCACATTTCCACAGATGTTGATTTTATAAAGCATGTTAGTTTTGGTATCCACCGCTTCCCATGTATAACTAAAAAGGAAGAAAAGCAATTTGTCACTGTCACTGATCTGCCAATAATTAAACTTCTCTCTAGTTTCATATTCAAGCCACATTTGCTTAAGACTACCATAACCTAGAAGATACACTTTCATTAGCCAAAAATACTAAAGTCAAACTATGTTAAGTTGAATAGAAGCCAGGGCAGAAACCACTAAATACCACCTCGTTCTGGTTCAATCCGCCCTGAAGCAGCCTCAAGACTCCATAAGCATTAAAATACTTAAAATTCTACCATTAATTTAAGAATACCAACTCAGATATTTAAGTAATTGCTCAAGAATTATGTTGAGTTTTAAGGCAGTGACCTTTCCAATCACCATGGAATGCTGCAAAGCCAAATGTTTGTTTTTAATTTTATCTTATTTAAACACTCGTCATGGCATGTGAGATAGTTCTGGTTCTGGTTTTACCTTTAACAGTTCAGATCCGAAGTGACAAGATGAAGCTGTGCCATCAGGTGACTGATCCAAAATCAGACAAAATTAACTTTTGGTTGATCCACTACATGAAGTATTTTATATGCATTGAAACTCGCTGTCTGTTCAAACCTCTGGCAAAGTAGATACTGAGTAACTGTCCATGAACCAATTTGCATACTTGGGACAAAATACAGCTGACCCTTGAACAACATGGATTTGAACTGCACGAGTACACTTATACATGAATTTTTTTCATTAAGTACTGTACTGCCATATTCCAAACGACATGAGCCATGGTTGGCTGAACACACAGATGCAAACTGTGGATGCAGAGAGTCAACTGTAAAGATGGATGTGAATTTTCAACAGGGGTGGGGAGGGCGGGGTGGAGTGTCGCACTCCTAATGCCCGCACTGTTCAAGGGTCAACTATAATGCTTTGTCAGTTCTCTCGTAACAAAGATTCTCAATTCTCCACTCTTCCCAGGGAGAATGCTGTGTCAATTTTGTAAAAATTTCCTCAACAAGGGTAGATAGGAAACTAGAGTAAACTAAAAGTTCCTCACAAAATGCAAAAGGTACATTAACGCAACAGAATTGTCGAAAGGACAGAAGATAAATCAGAATTCCTATCCTGGAATTGTGGAGGGACCAGGTGTGAGACCTTGAGGTTGCTAAGCCTGGAAACCACAAGTATGTGTCAGGAGCTTACCGTGGGCAGCACCAGCTTGATGGGAAAATACAGCCCCCAGAGGACTAGTCCACTTGCGGGGCTCCCCTTCCACTGGGTGTCAGAGCACTGACTCGGCACAAACCCCAGGCAACACATTCTTCCTTGCCCAGAGGCAATCTCCCCAAGAGCCCCATCCAGCAATGAGGAACCCCAATAGGAAGGTGACTGGCAGACAAGGAGCCAGGTGTGCTCCTAAACCCAGATCTGGGGACGGATCAACTCCACCTGCCAGGAAACCAAGGACCTGGGCACATGTCAGCACTCAGGCAGGGCTGTGAATGCTCCCCTGGGAGTTCTGACAGCCACTGAACTTCAAGAAACCTGAAAAACAGGCTGGAGTGCTTTGCCAAGTGCCAGCCTTGGGATGACGCTGGACTCAGATGCAGTTACCACTAAACTCAGCCTTCCTACCAGTAACACTTTGCAGTTACCTCCCCAAGTCCAGAGTTCCATGGCCCGAGAAAATGACCCAAGTAATACCAGGCGCCAGCAAGTCATCTATCCATGCCTGTTTCTTTTGACCTTCATAACCTTTCTTCATTTGCTTCACAAATAAGTCTTTAGTGAGGAGTACAGAAATGGTCAAGCAGTGATCAACCCAAAAACGCCCTGCCCTCTTGGAGTGTATATTCCAGGGGAGGACAGAAAATAAACAGGTAAGAAAATACATAGGAGAATTCCACCTTCTAACACAAAACAGTTAACAAAGTAGCAGAAATGTGACAGGAACCAACAAGAGTAGCCGAGATCAAACTCACGCTAAGACTTGAATGACAAAATGAGCAACCCAGGGGAAGATGTGGTGGGAAGGATATTCCAGCAGACTGACGAGTCATCCCGAGGTCCTGAGGCAGGAATAGACTCAGCACATGCATGGAAGGGAAGGAAGGGCCCTGTGGCTGGAGCAAGGTGGACAGAGAGACCAGCAGATGAGATCCAGGAGGTGGGAACACCTGGTCACACAGGTTAAGGGAAGCAGTTTGGGTTCTGAACTTGAAGCAAAGAAAGGCTGCTCAAAGATCCACACTGTGGATCTTTCCTTAAAATTTTAAGCTAGTGTTTTTATGTGCAGAGTATTAGTAGACTTTCTATTAAATACGATTAATTAAGGCAAATTGTGAATCTCTTACTCAAGGCCCTTAAGTTTTTCCAGGCAAGCAGGCACCAAATTTAAAGCACTGGCATCGTTAAAGTGTTCCACAACAGAAGAGGTGTGTGAAGGTATTTTAGAACGAGTAAACTGGTAGGAATCGACTCTAAGGAAATGCACGTGGTGACCAAAAATACTACACTTTTCTTAAAACAGAAAGCCACTGTCATTTCTGCAGAGGTGACAGTTAAATAAGGCAGATGTAAACAGCATGTGTGAGTGGAGCAGAAAAGAGAAAAGAATGAAATGGGGGATGCTGTCCTGACAATCGGGCAATCAGAGTTCCTAGAAAGACACTGCCCGAGTCAATCGTATTTCTTTTCTCTATTTGTATTTCATATTAGCTTTCTGTCAAGATTAATCAAAGTGATAAGTGGTTACGAGAGTAAGGGGGGAGGGTGCTGTGAAAGTACTCAACTGCTGGGTGTCTTCAAGGGTTTGATTTAACCATCAACACAAGGCAGCAACTCACAAACCTAAACTGTAGCTCTTGGGTGAAGAGTCCTTAGTCAGTGCTTGAAAGGGTCCGATTCCGACAGACATGTGTCTGCTTTAAAACAGACACACACGCTCAACGCCTTGTATCGTTAGGAGCTCAGGAATGACTGTTCAGTTGAAATCATCAATCTGAAAACTCACAAGGCGTATTCCAAAACCTATAGTGTCAACTGCCGTGCCCCTTAGTTAGATTAAATTATCATCCTTAATAAACACGTTTTAAAGATGATTTCACTAAATTTGAAAGTCAAATAAATATGCGATAGCACTTAAGAGAACTACGCATTTGGCACTAGATAATTCTAGCCTCCTTGCCAAGACTGAAAGGCAAACTACCAGAATGGCCGAGGCCGAAATCATTCTTTAAATTTATGCTGAAGTTTTAAAGCACTATGATCGTATTTGAGAATGAGAGAGTGGCTTCAGAAACAATAAAAGCACATAGACTAAATAAAATTTAATGATATGTTAGAGGAATAATAATATTTCATCCAAAAGTTTTCCACTAGAAAACTCTCTACATGAGGTGAACACGTACAGCCAAAATGAGGAAACACAACAGTAAGATTTATTTAAGAGCCAAGCAACTGAGACCATTCAGCTGAGATTCCCAGAAAAGTCTATATTCTACACTAAGCTTTTTGGGCTTACATAAATAAAGAGGGAGGAAAAAAAAAAACTAACAGGAAAAAATGAGACTGTGTCAGACCAAAGAGAAAAATGAGCTGTAATATTAAAATTTTAAACTTTTAGCAGGGAACAAACCATGGAAGAAAATATCTCCAAGCTGGGTGGAAATGTAGTCTTTATTCAGACACACACACACACAAATGTTTGAAATATATTTGCTTTACAAGCATCGACCAGCATGCAGATAGTATAAAAGCCCAGTGGGCATCTTCACGAAACTCTTGACTCTCCTATCAGGCCAAGACTTCTATGAGACACCGTGGTTCTAAGCTGTCCCCCCTCTCATCTGTGAGGAACAGGATGGGAGGAGATGGAGCAGAAGAACCCCAGGAAGCGCGTGGTCTTCGGGAACCAGCATCCAGAGGCCCCGCCCAGCACCCAGAGGCCCCGACCACTTTGGGGTCTTTTTTTTTTTTCCTTTGTGAAAACTTAACATGTTTTTTTTTTTAAATAAATTTATTTATTTTAGTTGGGGGCTAATTACTTTACAATATTGTAGTGGTTTTTGCCATACATTGATATGAATCAGCCATCACTTTGGGGTCTTAACAATCAGTTCCAATCCTGCGAGGAGACAGCCCAACCTCAGTTAGCTCTTCTGGACACAAAACCACCTGGACAAGAACCCTGGCTTCGAAAAGTAGCACACGCAAGCAAAATCCTTGCCATGCTACCTCTCTCTCTAGAGTATGAAACATCATTAGCCAATGTCCCCCTCCCACTCTTGAAAACTCCCAAGTTCACTTCAAAGCAAACCTGGCAATTAGACACACAGGTCTGCATGCAATGCCCCCTGGACCGCATGGGCCGGCCCCTGCTGTTATCCTCAGCCCTGACACCAACCCCCCTGGCATTTCCCACCACCCACCACTAGATATTACGTGCTTGGTATCCCCCACTGCCCCGTGACTTGGGACACGAGTGTCCTCCGTTCCAGAATGACACAGTGACATATTCACGGACAGAATCAACATATGCTAGCAGGCTGGGAAGGAAATTAGCCAGTGGACTATGTGTATCACAGCATACTCTCACCCCAGGTCCTGACGTCTATACAGCAGGCTGCCCAAGCACTGTACACAGTTACTCAACTCTCTCAAATTCCTCCTCTTTAGAGTCCGACTCCATGGCTCAGAGACATGAAGCCTCCTGCCCAACGTCACACAGCTATGAAATGATAACGCCAGGCACAAGCCCGGGTCCATCTCAGCCCCAAGGGCAAATGCTCACACTAAGATCAACTGCCTCATTTATTTGCAATTTTTTTAAAGTTTTTTTAACTTTTCAGAAGATATTTAAGTACAACACTGAAGCTAGCAAAGCATTCCGGGAGACTTGAGGAGCTTCAGTCTTGTCACAATAGATGCCCCTGAAATGGCAGACCCCGAGTGTCGATTTCCAGAGTGAGTAAATGTGCCTGAGCGTGGCCCCTGGGGTGGACAATTCATCTCATCAGATAAACTGAGGACAGAGGCCGTGGTCCCTCGGTTCAAGGAAGCTTGAGACCATCTGCCCTTGACTGTGATCCCACGGCCTCTGCCGAAACCACCTAGGAGGACAGCAGTCAGTCTGCGTCTGTTCCGTGGCCCAGAGGTTCCATTTTAGTCTCATTTGATTTACATTTCATAATATCCTGAAAAGTGCTGGCACACAACCAATTAGAAGATCACCAATTAGAAGGAAGCACACAACCAGCAGACCGTCAACCAACCCGGAGATGGGAAGGCGTTCCTACCTTCCCAACACTGTCTCTGGCAAATGCCACTCTGAGAGCCCAACCTGGTCAAAACGGGACCAAATCGGGGGCAGCAAGGAAGAAGCCGATCTAACCGGCCATCACAACTGTGTGGGGATCAGAAAGGTTCACAAAGAGAGACAAAGCCATCTCTACCGAACGTGGTGCCAACGTCCGTCCAAAAGAGAGAAAGCAAAAGAAAAAGCCAGACAGCTACAACTAGACAACTCTTCTCAGCTATCTGACAGTTAACAGGACACCTCTCAAGCTTTTGTACACACCATCACTGAATACCTGCAAAACTGCAACACTCTGCAAAATATAATTTGGGGTTCCTTCTAATTTTTAAAACAGCTAACATCTAAAATGAAGTCTAGGACTTCCCTGATAATGCTGTGGATAAGAATTCGCCTGCCAAGGCAGGGGACATGTGTTCGATCCTAGTCTGGGAAGATTCCGCGTGCTGAGGAGCAGCAACTAAGCCCATGAGCTGCAACTACTGAAGCCCCTGCCTCTACAGCCCGTGCTCCGCCACAAGAGAAACCACCGCAATGAGAAGCCTGCACACAGCAAGGAAGAGCAGCCCCAGCTCACTGCAGCTGGAGAAAACCCGGGCAAAGCAACCAAGACCCAGCAGAGCAGAAAATAGGTTAAAAAATTTTTTAAATAGATAAAACGAGCCACATAAAGTTTAATTATAAAATGTACGGAATGCCCAACACCTTAAAGAAAAAAAAATCTCAGAAAACTGAGTCCCTTCCCCTCCAACACAAAGCAGCTCCACGAACCTTCATTCTGTCCATATTCTTTAGAAATCTTAGTTTCCTCCCTCCCATGAGTCCCGGGGTTATGGTAACAGTGGTCATGTGGCCATGAAACATTTGATGACTGGCCTACAATCATCAGTATATAAAGCAGATTATAGAGGTACAATGGAACCAGCAGTAAAATTAACAAGCATGTGTGAATCTATAATTTGGTTTCCTTAAAAAAAAAAAAAAAGGTGGTATACAAGTAAATTCACATAACATGGTCACTGGCTAGAGGAATGTTTTTCCGAATCTAGAGTGAGCAGCCAATACCAAATCTGGGGGATGAGGGGAATGCAAAGTCTTTCCAACCTGAACAGCAAAAAAAGATTTCTCTGCTTCTGGCCTACATCCAAGGGCTCTAACGAAACACTCAGGAAACATTTGGCTCACCACTGCCTCTTATCATTATCAGAGAGTTTCTCAGCTCATCCCTCCAGACCACCGACCCTCAAAAATCTGGAACGGTCTCCTAAAATAGCAAAGGGGGAGGATTGCAGGGAGAGGGGAGGGGTGGCAGGGGGAAAGGAAGGCAGAATTTCCAAAACGCACATTTGCAGCAGAAATGTCAAGAGCATAATGTAACCCCTGTTGTCAATAACTCTCTGCTTCTGACACGATGAGAGAAGAATCTGATTTGGCAGGAGGAATATGCACCCTGATCTGCAGGCGCAGGGGGGACACATGAGTTTGAAAGCGGATCATGGCCAAAGCTTATATAGGAAGTACTTCACTTCCTATTCTAACAAACCCACAAAGCTGTGGATAAAGATACGAGGCCAGCAAAAAAAGAAAAAAAAAAAAGGCAAGGAAATGCCAGACATTAATCTCTGGTTTTCCCTGTAGTGACACAGGGTGGGAGCAGGAAGCCAGTGGTCTGGAGAGGGATCATGCTGGAGGAGAGACTCCGGTCGGCATGAGCAGTGAAGGTGCCAGGGGGTCGGCAGGCATGGCTCCAACGCCAGCACCATGAGTGTCCAGGAGATGTCCCGAGAAACCAAGGCAAACTGCAAGGTGCCAGGGGGATGGGGAAGGAGCCCACGCCCTTGGGCCTGAATCTCAACCCCCCCAACCAGCCTTGGGGGACACACTTAAGCGCTCAGAGCCTCACCTTCCAGTCACCAAGAGTCATCCACCCCACAGCCACCACCAGGAAAAAGAGACCGGGAAGGTGGAGCTGTTGAGGGACTGTCACCTAAGCTCCCATCTGGATCAGCAGCAGGACTCAAAGACAGGTTAAAAACTGAGTTTGCGGAAAGGGAGAGCTGGCCTGGTTAAGTCCTTTCGAAAGGACTGTCACCTAACGACACTGCCAGGACGGGGGTGGGAGGGAGGCAGCCCTGGTTTGGGGGCCAGCTCTGCAGAGCTGATGAAGCTCAAGACAGAGAGTGGGGGGCTTCAGGACACACACCCAGACACACGCATGCCAGCTGCCTCCTGGGATCTCTCAGAACAGGACAGGCACTTGGGCCCACACAAGCCCGCACCACACAGCCACACCAGCTGCCACCAGAACAAAGGCCTGATGAATCGGAAACTTGTGGAAAAGGACAGACACGCTCTTCCTCAAGGGGTTCGCGGCCCTGCAACGCGGGGCTTCCAGGAACCCAGCAGCCAGGGCCCTCCACACCCGAGATCTGCCTCCAAGGGCCAGCCGGTCCGCCTGCTGCTGCACTGGCTGCGTTTTTGCTCCCAGCAGCTCTACGGCCCCAGGACACAGGCCAGGGTTTCAACCCGAAACCCTGCTCCGTAAGGCCCCTTTTACAATCTGGGTGCTTTCTTACTTTGTTCCTCAAGTGCAGAATGAAGGCTTGAATTACAGGCTGAACCTCCTCCTTAATCATCACATGGATGTCGGAATTCAACTGCCTTTAACGTCAACTCGGCCCATGGCTCAAACCTTAAGGCTCAGTCCCCTCAGAGGCCATCACTAACGTCCCCCAAACCCTCACAGACCCAGCACCTTGCTTCAACACCCCTACGACAAGAGAAGTCTGCTTTCCTTTTTTTTTGGCTGTGTCGGGCTCATTGCTGTGCAGACTTTTCTCTAGTTGCGGCCAGCTGGGGTTCCTCTTCACTGCCCTGCAAAAGCCTCTCCTTGTGGTGGGTTCTCTGCTTGCAGAGCACAGGTTTTAGGGCACTCAGGCTTCAGGAGTTGCAGCTCCCGGGCTCCAGAGAACAGACTCAGTAGTGGTGGGCGCACAGGCTTAGCTCCTCCTCAGCACATAGGATCAGCCTGGATCGGGGCTCGAACCCGTGTCTCCTGCCTTGGCAGGCATATTCTTTACCACGGAGCCACCAGGGACACCCCCAACCTTCCTACTTTCCGGCAGTCAGCTCAGCTGGTTAGTTCGGATGGTGATGGGGCCACTACCAGGGGCGAGTTCTTCACAAAGGCCAGCGAGGCTGCCACAGGAGAACAGTCTCTGCTTTGAAGATGCTGGGGTCACACGACTCAGAAACCCTACCACCCACTGGCAACAGGAAGCACAGGGCCACGTCAGTGTCACCTTCACGTCACCTGAAAGAACTGCGGCTCCATCGGCTCCCCACCCTCACCGCGCACATCCACGGAATGACCTGCCAACACTGTCACAACCTCCACCCAGTCTCTGCAGCTGGCCCCTACTTCCCCACCCCCGCCCCCTCTGAGAACAGCAGCTCCATCCTTTCAGCTCAGTCCCTCCCTCCCCATCACCCACCCCACCCCATCCCACCCCAAATCCAGTTCTAGGCAGAGTCCATCAGCTCCACCTTCAAAGTCCCCAGGATCGGACCACTCTGCACCACGACCCCGGTCCAATCTGTTACAACCTCTTACCTGGTCTGGCAAAAATCTCAGGTTCCCACTCGGGCCATCCCCACTCGAGGTCACTCCTGTGCTCAAAATCCTCCCTGGATCCCGCCTCCCTCAGAATAAAATCCAGAGTCATTCTTTTTTTTTTTTAATATTTTTTATTGAAATGGAGTTGATTTACAACATTGTGCTCATCTCTGCTGCAAGGCAAAGGGAATCAGTTAAACACACCTATTCACCCTCTTCCAGACTCACTCTTGATGGCCTATGGGACGTGGCCCCAACCAATCCTCCCCGGAAATTCCCGTCTCCCACCCTCTCTCTTGCCACTCCACCCACGACGGCCCTGCTGCCACTTCCCAGCCGTGTCAGCCAGCATCCCGGCTGCAACACCTGATAACGTGGTTCCTCTGCCTAGCACACCCTTTCCCCGGGTCAGACGGGCAGGTGGCCCCCTCACTTCCTGAAAAAAGCAAAAGGCCCCCCGCCTACACACCGGCCTGGGGACCGAGCACCCTCCATACAACAGCCCCGCCCCATACCCCTCTCCCCAGGCCCACTCACTCACCCAAGCAGCTAACTCAGCCGGCCTCTGCCAAAGGATGGATGCTCAAAAGGGGGGAGAGCAAGCCACACGGGTTTCTCACTTTGTTTGTGGTGAGTGACACTCCTCCGGCAGGCGGAGGGGCCTCGGAGGACATGGAGGGGTGACTCAGCGGGGACGCATCCTTGTCACTTCTAAGAAGCCACCCTTCAGCACTTCCATGCTCGTGGTTTGGGGTTTCTATTTTCAGGCTGGGGTGCTGGGGAGCGGCTTTCAGTACAAAACAAGTGTTTTGAAGATGTCTAACTGGTTTCTGACTAGAGAGTGTCACCCAGATGGCGACAAATTAATGTTACACACAGTCAACACCCGGTGGTCAGTCGGCTACTGGACAAGCTCTCCGCCTGCGCGCCGTGTGTTTATTCCCGCACACACATACGTGAGAAGAATTGCACACGACCCGACGGACTGTAGCCCACCAGGCTCCTCTGTCCATGGGATTCTGCAGGCAGGAACGCTGGCGTGGGCTGCCATTTCCTTAAAGCACACAGAGGCTCTGATTTAAAAGACCTCCCCAGCCGCCCACCAGCTAAGGCCAGGCTTCACTGTTTCCACATTCCTTCATCTTTCCCTGGTCCCTCCATACCCCAAAACAAAACTCGAATTGATAACTTTCACCACCTCGGATTTCTTACATCTCTGAGCCCCAAAATGAAGGGTGACAAGTGCAAAATTCTACCCACCCCCTCGCCCTGGGGGGAAGCCACCCTCCAGAGATTCACGGAAGGATCTAAAAGCAACAACATAAAAATCCCATCCAAGGCCTCTGGCCCATCTGAAGGGCAAGCTTCGCGCTCACAGAACCCAGAGGGGCTGGGATCTCCCCCCGCAACCCCACCCTAGCCGTGGAAGATACACACAGGCTGGCCCCCCGCACTGGTTACCACGAGGACAGAAATAGGCGTGACGCACCACTTCGGGCACCTCAAAACCCCGGCTGTGGCAGCTGGTTCTTAAGTCGTGCGGCACCGTGAAGCTGGCGAAGGGCTCTCACAACGCTTCCCACTGGCCTGCATTCTTGCGCCCAGTCCCCACCTACAGCAGACGCCCTGGAATACAAGACCCACCCCGCCTCCAGGGAGACCAGGACTGAGCCCCTCCAGAGCATGGACACCCGTGCAGAAGTCCTCAGGGGCTTCAGGACCTTCTACCAAAAAATGAAATCAGGAGGGTCTCTCTTCTCCCCCAGGGTAGTGGACTAATGCGGCCACCACAGGAAGGAGGGCGATGCCAAGAAAAAGGCAGGAGAGGGCCCAGGGCCACCCAACATATAGCACCTGGCACCCGCCCCAACCCCACACCTCCTATCAGCAAGCTCCTCCTTGTGTAAGCAAACTCGAGCTGGGCTTTCTGCTACTCGGGAGCTGGAGGAATCTTGAAGGATGGAGCCTCAGAACCGCAGAAATCTGGATGCAAACTAGACCCTGAGAATCACACAGCCCCGTGGTTTTAAAACTTTAAATAATGGAAACACTTCTTTCTCAAAAGAACTCTCCCATAGAGTGCCAATGGATATAGCATGGATGAGGAAGAAATGCCCTCGTGTTGAGGCAAAAAGCCCCTGGATACTAACGGAGAACCCGGGGGGTGCAGAGAAACAGGCTAAAAATATCACTGACCTGAGGCACAGAGCCCTAACTTGCAGAAAGAAAGCAATCACCACCACCACCACTGTTTATGACCGCTAAGGATGGCCAGGCACTTAGACACATTCTGGTTCTCACACCACCCTAAAAACGTGATTAGCACCCTGATTTGACACGGAAGAAAGTCAAAACCTCAGCAGGTCAGTTAACTGGCCCGTGAGGCTTTACAACTAGTAAAGGGAAAAAGAGTCCACATTCAAAAGCAGGACAGTGACTTCCAAAACTCCACTCCCAGCCCTCCTGAGGAGGAAACCAAGATGCAGAGGAAAGAGGTGATTGGCCACCATCAACTCAGAAATCCAGCTCTGCGGACTCCAGCTGCAGGCAGAACACACTGTTCTCTGCCAGTGGCCGTCAACGAGGGTCCAGCAGCTGTCTCTGAGCAGGAACAGGGCTGGGAGTGATATTTAAGAGGACGGAAAAGCACCTAAGACCAGCCATGGGGACACACCAGCCAGAGGAACGCCCTGCCCAGCCCCCTGCCTCCCCCCAGCAGTTTGCAGCCAAGCTTCAACAACTGCTCCCAGCTCCATCCTGCACAGCTGCATGAAAAGAGGCCACAGGCGTCCCAGTGGAGGCTCAACGCAAAGAGCACAATCAAGAGGCACCAGCCGTCACAAGGGCACCCACACCATGAAAATGAGATGACAGATGCCAACAAAGAAACTGGGCCCAGGGAAAGAGCAATTCACAGAGCAATCCGAGGAGAGCTTTACGTCTTCCAAGGGATGAGGGAAGCCGTGGCAACCATGAACAGGCAGCTGTGAGTATACATCAACTCTAGACCCTGCTGGAATGTCTCTAAGAAACAGAAAAAGTTGAAGAGCTTACACACAACAGGAGAACTGCTAGGCTGGGAAACAGGACAGAAGACATTCTTCTGGAGCCCTGCCCAAAGTGGTAGTCAGATACAAAGTATAAACAACAAACCTAGCTGGACAAAGTATATGTTACCATAAAGAAAGGCTGAACAGCACAATAAGGAAACTTTGACCCAAAGAGAGAACCTTTTTTTTTCCAAACACACAGAACACACAACTCAATGGGGTTCTAGGCCACAATTTCACACTTTTACTGCCCACAATGAGGGGAAAATTCCTTTAACATAGAGAATAAAAGATTTTTAAAAACTGGTGGATCCAAGAAGTTCAAATAGTTAGCATTTTTGGGTACAAGAAGAAAATATTTAGAACTGAAGGGATGAAAAATCTATGTATCAAAACGCATAAGTAGTATAGGACTCAGGACAAAGAAACAGACAGCTTTAAATTCGTAGTTCAGTCACGCAAGCTGGTTTTAAAAATCTAAGCTTTCAATTTAAATTAGAAAAAAAAGAGGATAAACAACAAAATCCTAGTGTACAGCACAGAAAACTATAGTCAATATCCTGTGATAAACCAAATGGAAAAGATGAAAGAGAATATGTATGTATAACTGAATCACTTTGTTGTACAGCAGAAATTAAAACAATATTGTAAATCAACTCTACTTCACTAAATTTTTTTAAGAAAATTTTTAAATTTTTTAAAGAAAAAAAATTTTTTAAGAAAAATTAGAAAAAATTTTTAAAGAAAAATTTTAAAGTTAACAACAGAGAGCATAAATTAATAAAATAAAAAATCACTGGTGACAAAGATGGTAAAATAAATACTAGTTCTTTTGAAAAGACTAAAAAATCTTTAGTAAACATAAATTAAGGGAAAAATACGTAAATAAACATCAGGAAGTTTTAAAATTTACTTACAGATTCAAAAGTTATTTCCAAAAGCATAAGAGTAGATGCTACATTATTTATATGTGAATACATAATTAAAATGGCAATTTCCTAGGAAAATAGAGTTTATCAAAACTTGCTCAAGAAAAAGTTTAGAATCTGAGTAAACAGACAAAACTGAAACAGTAATCAAAACTTCTCTTCCACTACATTCAATCTCCACAAAGGCACGAGGCCCAGACAGTTGTACTGCTCAGTTCTACCAAGTTTTAAGGAACAGAAAATGTCCATCCTACACAAAAACTATTCCATATCATACAATATACTAAAAACTAACTGGCTCTTCCCACAAAGCAAAACATTCTTGCTGCTATCCTCATCCAAGAATAATACAGCAAAGAAAGTTGCAGCCTGAACTCACTTAAAAACTCAGTTGCAAGCTTCCTATATAAAACATCAGGAAATGTGTGTGTGGGTGCTCAGTCATGTCGGACTCCTTGTCGCCCCACAGACTGTAGCCCCCCAGGTTCCACTGTCCGTGGAATTTTCCAGGCAAGAATACCAAAGTGGGTTGCCATTTCCTTCTCCAGGGGATCTTCCCAACCCAGGGATTGAACCCACATCTCCTGCATTGGCAGACAGATTTTCTACCACTGAGCCACCTAGGAAGACAGGGTGTTCTTAACATCCCACAATGCAAAGGACAGACCCCACAACAAATATTTATCCAGGCCAAATGTCAAATGTGCTAAGGCTGAGAAACCTTGGTACAAAGATTTCCTAGGCTACAAAAAGCCCAATTTAAAAAGAAAAAAAAAAAGGTAAGTTGAAGTTCATCAAAATTAAGAAATACATTTTTCAAAGGACATATTAAGGGGAAAAAAAAAGTAATCCAAAGATTGGGGAGAAAACACACACTATACATATCTGAGGAAGGACCTGACTCATAAAACATAAAGAACTCTTAAAACACAAAAAGATGACCCCCAAAAAGTGTGTTCAGGGATGAAGGGCAAGAGATTTTTTTGAGAATCACAACAAAAGATACTCAAATGGTCAACAAGCACATGAAAGACGTTCAACATCATGAGGCATCTGAATAAATACAAGAAAATATGTTCAACGTCATGAGTCAGCAGGGATATGAAAATTAAAACCATACTGAGATACCACTACAAACCCTCTAGGATGGCTAAAATTAAAAAGACTGATAAGACCAAGTGCTAACAAGGATGTAGAAACACCAGAACTCTCACACTGATGATGGAGATGCAACATGGACAACCACTTCAGAAGTCAGTTTGCAGCTCCCATAAAATCAACCCTCACTCCCGGGCCACTGAACAATCTCACTCCTATCCAAAAATAGAGCATACATCCACACAAAATCTTGTACATGAATTATTTACAACAGCTTTGTTCTAACAGCCCAAAAAACTAATAACATCTAGATTAGTCTTGGGTCAAAAAAAAAAATCAAAACTTAGATTACACATTGCTTAAAATTAACAAAAGAAATTCAAAAGTTTAATAAAATAAAATGAGCAAAAGGGGAGCCATGGTGGCCACCAGCTCTCTGGGTCCAGTGCTGTCCAGCTGGTGGTGTCTCCAGCTCTAACCCCTCCCAGCTTTCCCCTCTACTTAAGAAATGTCGATGGATCACTTGGAGAATAAATGAATCCTTTGTCACCTTGCCAGGATTAAAGGTGAGGAGACGCCATTAACAAGAATTCAGGCCTCTGTCCCTCACTGGTCATGAGGCAGCTATGAGGAAAATACAAAGGACCCACAGGTATATCCGATCTCAGCTACCCCTACCTCCATGACTTGGCACTGCCAGGAGGGCTCCTGGCTAGGACAATAAAAAGGGGGGAGAAAAGGAGAAAAAGAACAGTATCTGCAAAGTAATGAGCTACTTTCTACCATCAGTCCCAGTTCTGCGACCGTCGTGAATTCTCTCTTCCCAGCACAGCAGTTATACATGCCAAGATCAAAATAAAGATGAGACATCTAAATGATTTCACTCAACGCCGTCTTTTAAAACTCCCTCTGTGAAACACTGATAAAAGATATGAAGCCCAATCAGGAGTTCATTCCCTGGGACTCTTGTCAGGATGATGCTCTAAGAATTAAAACGTGTGTCTACCCACAGTTAATAATCTTGGGCTACACACACACTTATTGTTGCAAGAAACATATACACACAAGTGGATGTGATCCAGGTTCAACATGTGGCCCAAATTAGGCATATAAGCACTGTTCCTTCGGAAAAATCGCAGGGAAAAAAATGTCTCCTTAGAGACATCAACTAAACCAACCTCAACTCCCAGCTGGCTTCATTACTCTCTTGTCCTCAATATAGTAATAAAAAAAAAAGTTCCAGCGTTTACACAGAAACAATTGGGGGAAAGCTTGTTCTAAATACACTTTAAGGTACTTAACTACTTAAATCAAGACAGCCCAAAGCATTATTTTATAACTCGTATAAACTGTTAAGACTTCACTCATTAAGAATGTTGTTAACACCAAAATAAAGGGTAGAAAGTCACCCACTACCACGCACGTGTAGAATGGCCTTTTACAAAGTGTATCTCCTATGGTAGAGGGTAAAGCTGTGGACAAGCGGAGGGCCTTCTGATCTCTTCGGGTGACTCCGCACAGCCTCTGGCCTCTGCCCCCTGACCTCCTGTCCCCACAGACCCTGCCCCCTGACCTCTGCACATCCCACACAGCTCAGCACTCTGCGCCCCAGCCCCTCCGTGCCTGCCAGACCCACCGGCGGCCACGGTGGCCTCTGGATTCCAGTGCTTTCTTTCCACCACCCACCACCTCCCAAGAAACAGCCAAGGCATTAAAACCTCTGACTTCTTCCACAGCACAGGACTCGCCGGGTGCATCCATCCTCACAAGCTTCAAGAACACACGACTGAGGCTCTCTGAAGGACACGCGCTGAAAAGTGCCGGGAGAGCAGATACACTCGGGGTGACTGGCCGTCGTCATCCCTGCTTTGCAGCACCCAGCTGAGGATGCTAAAGTCGCTGCGGGCACAGTCCTTCCACTGCTGCCTGCATCCCTTCTGATAACGAGCCACTTGGGGACAACCACTGCCCACCACATTCACCCCAAGAGGGGTCGGGGCCACACGGGTGCCCTGCAGGCCTCCCTGAAGTGGGCCCCAACCTCCCTCCTGTTGGTCCTAAGGGGCCATAGGCGAAAGGTACCTTCCCGGGGTCTAGAGAGCTGGACTTGGGAGGAGAGGCCACTGCCCCAGAAATCAACCCCCCTTTCCAGTGCCCGTGAGACCTGCCTGCCAGGGCTCTCGCGGTCGCTGGAAGGTGTCTGGGCACCCCAAACCTGCGAGAGGGGAGCTGGGAACTGCGCCAGGCACCAAACCACCAGGAACTGGGAGAGTCTTCCACAGAAAAACGTGTTCCTCGTTACCAGCAACCAATTCGCAGACGTTTGGAATGTGACCCTGTGTCCGTAGGGACCGCTGCCACCGACAAGCGGCACAAACACGGAGAGCAGAAGTCTGCTCTTCTCACTCACGGCGAGGCCTGGGCAGCTATTTACGGACGGACGCCCAGGGCTGGAGTAAAAGGCCGCCGAAAAGAGCCTGCTTCAGGGCTACTTGGTAGAATTTTTCAAAGTGGACTTAAAGACATGATCAGCCCACATTCCCATTCAAATATGCGCTACATAAAGGAACTTTTAGGCAGTCTGACTTCATTCAAGAAAACAGATTTTTTTTTTTTTTAAACCTCTTTCCCTAGAGGCGGAGGGGAAAATGTCTTCAGTATTTAAACCAAGGTATGCACTTGAAACAGGAAGAAACAAAACAAATTTCAAATTTCAGGGAGTGGGTCTGAAGTAGAGACTGTTAAACGCGGCTCTGGAGAAGTCTGAATGTGAGACCAGAGAGCAGTAATGGGAAACAAACATGCTGAAGCCCATCAAGCTGCAACCTGGTCGGGGCTGCAGTCCTCAGAAGCCTGGCAGAGAGGACCCGGCCTAAGACTACAGACGGTGCATGCTAAAAAAATGCAAGTCCCCTCAGGACATGGTCGAGCACTTGCCAGGTTAGGCCCATGGGTGACTGTGAGGAGAAGCATTTCAAGATACAACGGCCATCTCCTACTGGACCAAGAGGCCAAGTTCCATCTGGAGACGAGTTTGTGAACCAGGGTCCAGGCGCTGGGATGACTACCCTAAAGCAAAAGTGAGAGTCCCCTGCAGCAGCTCCAGAGTAGGGCTCTGCCCGTGAGGCCAACTTTATTAAGAAATCAATTCCAATCTACTAACAACCAAGACTTCAACACCGCTAGGCCAAGCTGAGCTAATTTCTCATGGATGCGTATGGTTACAGCAGCCATTACCCCAAAACTTCCTCCTTTAAAGATCAGTCGCAGCCCGACATTGGGTCAGTGACTGGGGCTTTTCACTGTAACAGGGGGCTTCTATGAGTAACTATGTATCTTAGAGCAGTTAATTGGCCTACAAACTAAAGTGCAGTTAACTCTCCCTCCAGCCCCCCAGCACCTTTCCAAAAAAGGACAAAGAATATGGGCCTTCCTGCTTTCATTGTGCGTTAAGCCTCACTCTCCTCAGAGTAATAATTTCTGCAAGTTCTCAATTCGGGGGTAATAAGACCATCTCTAATGCAAAGGAAGACTAAGAACCCCGTACACCTCACCACAAACTCAAAATTCAGCTCCAAGTGGGCTAAACTTCGCTTCATTCTGAGAGGTAACTTGCTAGCGCCAGGGATAACTGCTGACTTGTTTGTTCACGACTCTTTCAGAACTTTTCACCCTTTTTTCAACAAGGTTTAAAAATTCAATTTTCCATCATCCTAAACAGTCCAGAGAAGGTTGGTTAGAATAATACATGGAATCGGCAGTTCCCCAACCCCGGGACTCCTGGCCACGGCAGGACACTAACAGTCCTCACTGGGACCAATGATTATACAATCATGGTTCCCAAAGCAAAAGACTCCACTAGAATAATCCACCCGGAGACAATGACATCATGTGAACAACGAGACAGGAAGTTCAGCTCGCAGAAGTGAAGGGTGAAGTCTCGAAAGCCAATACTGGATGACCACCCTTCATTCCCCCTATTTAAAAAAAAAAAAAGTCAACTTCTGCAGAAAAAGCTACTTTAAAAATGGAAAACCCACATGGAGGAAATCAATCAGCAAATGAAACCAAACCCCCCCTCCAACTCCACGGCCGTTCCTGCGGGTGAGTCTGTCCACCTTAAGGGGCGCCTCTGAAGCCCCGCGGGTGGAACTTTGGGGGAAACGTGGAGTGGGAACAAAGCGAAGCCGGGGGTTCCTGCGTCCTCCCAACTTTTTCGCAGGCGCACCGCGGGGCGTGAGGGCGCCCGTAGGGTGTCACCCGGCCGCTCGCACGCACGCAAAGCCGCCCCGGGCTTGGTGACAGCCACAAGTGGCCGGACGGCGGACCCCGGGCCAGCGCGGGCCGAGCGGCCCCCAACCCCTGCCCGTGGGCACCGATCCCCCCCGGGTCTCTTATCCTTCGCCGGCACGGCGGCAACTTTCCGTCGGGGACGGGCGGACCCAAGGAGACAACTCGGGGACCCCGGCCCCTCCTCCGGGGGCGCCCCCTGCACCCCCATCCCGCCCGCCGCGCGCTGGGGCACCGCGACCGAAGCCCGTGCCCCGGCGAGCCACCCACCTGCACAGCTCTGGGAACTCGGCGCCCTGGGTGCCCGCGGCCCCGGGAACCCAGCCCGGCGGTGGCAGCAGCAGCAGCAGCAGCAGCAGCTGCAGCAGGAGCGGGCACCGCGGCGGGCGGCCGGCGGGCGCGGGCCCCAGGTGCGAGCTCCGGCCGGCGGCCGCCTCCATCGCGCCGGGCCCGGGCTGTGCGTCCGGAGCCGGGCAAGCGGCGCGCGGCGGCCGGGGTCGGCGTCCGGGACACGGGTGTGCAGCCAGGGCGGCAGGCGGAGGCAGACCGGAGCGCGAGGAGCTGGGGACGAGCAGGGGTAGCGCGAGGGGCGCGCGGCTCTTCTGGGCTCGGCGGCGGCCCCGGGGCCTGTCACGTGACCGCCGGCAGGTCCCGCCCCCACCCCGCCCCGCCCCGCTCACGTGACCGCCTTGTTCAGGTGATCCCCGCCCGCCCGGCTCCGCCTAGGCCCGGTCACGTGGGCGCGGCCCCGCGCGCGGCCGGAAGCGGCGCGGCGCGCGCGCTCTCAGGTGCGGGGACCCCCTTAGACCTGCAGTGCCGGCTGCTACCTCGCGGGACCCCAGCCTCCGTGTCTCCCGGGGGCGTTCTCGGGGGATGGAGGTGCTGCCCAACCTGGACTCCCAGCTTCCCACCCCGACCGACAGGGAGGGGAAAATGAGGTTTAGAACCTAAATGCTGTAAAGGCCGCCGTGCAGCCCTGTTACCATACATTCGATCCCTTAATGAATGGGAACCCACTTTTCTTGCCCTACGGGGGGCCGATCGCTGAGCCCCGCACCGCTGTGTTCCCACCGTTACAACCCAGCAGAGCCTCTCACAAACCTTCTGGGGCAATGTTATTTCCCAAGCGTGGGCTTCCTACAGTAAGGAAGGCAGCCCAGATATAGGAACTTAAAACATAAAGGAGGTAAAGGGTGACTGTCGAGCGAGTGCCGCTCAGCAAAGCTTTTTAATCGTTCTATTCATGCATTTTGTTAAGCCCCTAACTGTGTGAATGGCCGAGTTAGGCACAGTGAGAATAAGAAGGTGAATCTGAAAAGACGTGAACTCAAGAAGTTTACCTGATACAGAATAATCTGATTATTATATAGAATAACCACGATGGTAACGGTTCATCTGTTTTTAAAAAATATTTGTTAATTTTGCTGGGCCACATCTTTGTTGCCTCATGGAGGAGCTAGTTCCCTTATCCGGAATGGAGCCAGGTGCCCTGCATTGTATGTATGTGGTCTTAAGACACTGGACCACCAGGGAGCCCCCTGTTCATCGTTTTTTAATGCTTACTCCATATAAGACACTGTACTAGCAATTAACATGCATGAATCCAGGAACCGTATTCTAAATGAGGAACAGAGGCACAGAGATGTTAAGTAACTTAGGCAAAGCCACTTTGATGCAGCAAACCAGAAATTCAAACACATAGAGTAATAACTAACGTTTATTGAGCAAGTTAATTATGTGCCAAGTATAGTTCTGGTGTTTTGATTTAGCTCATTTAATCTTAACACAATCCTGTAAGAGAGATACCTTTATAGCACCCATCTTATAGATAAGGAAACTGAGGCACAGACAGATTAAAAAGCTTGAAGATCACATGGCTACCAAGTGGAGAAGCCAGAGTTTAAGCCAAGCTAGACAGTCCCAGAGCCTGCAGCTTAGCCATGGTGGTATATTGCCAAAGAGGAATATGGCCCAAGAAAGGAAAGTTGTGGTCCTAAGAGGGTGCTCAGATGTCCTGCTGAGAGCATCCTGAGAGCATTCGTATTTTGCACAAGAACAATGTTATAATTGCTACAGCCAAAGATCTTCAGTGGAAATTGAAACCATCAGGTGAAAAATAATTGCAAGCCAGAAAATTCACTTTGTCTCAAAGGATGTTTCTCTACTAAAGAAAAATATATCTTTACAATGGAAAGATCTAGTGGGACCATCCTGATCAAGTGATTAAAATTCGGGGCACCAATATTTGGAAAAACTAATATTTTCTACTTCATAAAATGACACGATTTCTTCCTAAATTGAAGAAAGTAAGGAAAACCACTAGACCATTCAGGTATGACCTAAATCAAATACGTTAGGATTATTCAGTGGAAGTGACAAATAGATTCAAGGGATTAGATCTGATAGAGTGCCTGAAGAACTACGGACGGAGGTTTGTGACATTGTACAGGAGGCAGAGATCAAGACCATCCCCAAGAAAAAGAAATGCAAAAAGGCAAAATGGTTGTCTGAGGAGCCCTTACAAATAGCTGTGAAAAGAAGAGAAGCAAAAGGCCAAGCAGAAAAGGAAAGATATATACATTTGAATGCAGAGTTCCAAAGAATAGCAAGGAGAGGTAAGAAAGCCTTCCTTAGCAATCAATGCAAAGAAATAGAGGAAAACAATAGAATGGGAAAGACTAGAGATCTCTTCAAGAAAATTAGAGATAGCAAGGGAACATTTCATGCAAAGATGGGCGCAATAAAGGACAGAAATGGTATGGACCTAACAGAAGCAGAAGATATTCAGAAGAGGTGGCAAGTATACACAGAAGAACTACACAAAAAAGATTTTCACAACCCAGATAATCACAATGGTGTGATCACTAGCCTAGAGCCAGACATCCTGGAATGTGAAGTCAAGTGGGCCTTAGGAAGCATCGCTATGAGGAGGTGATGGAATTCCAGTTGAGCTATTTCATATCCTAAAAGATGATGCTGTGAAAGTGCTGCACTCAATATGCCAGCAAATTTGGAAAACTCAGCAGTGGTCAAAGAACTGTAAAAGGTCAGTTTTCATTCCAATGCCAAAGAAAGGCAATACCAAAGAATGCTCAAACTACCGCACAATTGCATTCATCTCACACACTAGCAAAGTAATGCTCAAAATTCTCCAAGCCAGGCTTCAACAGTACGTGAACTGTGAACTTCCAGATGTTTAAGCTGGATTTAGAAAAGCCACAGGAACTAGAGATCAAATTGTCAACATCTGTTGCATCATCGAAAAAGCAAGAGAGTTCCAGAAAAACATTTACTTCTGCTTTATTGACTATGTCAAAGCCTTTGACTGTGTGGATCACAACAAACTGTGGGTGGAAAATTCTTAAAGAGATGAGAATACCAGACCACCTGACCTGCCTCTTGAGAAATCTGTATGCAGGTCAGGAAGCAACAGTTAAAACTGGACATGGAACAACAGACTGGTTCCAATCGTGAAAGGAGTACATCAGGGCAGTATATTGTCACCCTGCTAATTTAACTTACAGGCAGAGTACCTCATGAGAAACACTGGGCTGGATGAAGCACAAGCTGGAATCAAGATTGCCAGGGGAAATATCAGTAACTTCAGATATGCAGATGACACCACCCTTATGGCAGAAAGTGAAGAAGAACTAAAGAGCCTCTTGATGAAAGTGAAAGAGGAGGATGAAAAATTTGGCTTAACACTCAACATTCAGAAAACTAAGATCATGGCATCTAGTCCCATCGCTTCATGGCAAATAGATGGGGAAACAGTGGAAACAGTGAGAAATTTTATTTGGGGGGCTCCAAAATCACTGTATGTGGTGACTGCAGCCATGAAATTAAAAGACGCTTGCTCCTTGGAAGAAAAGTTATGACCAACCTAGATAGCATATTAAAAAGCAGAGACATTACTGTGCCAACAAAGGTCTGCCTAGTCAAAGCTATGGTTTTTCCAGTAGTCATGTATGGATGTGAGAGCTGGACTATAAAGAAAGCTGAGCACCAAAGAATTGATGTTTTTGAACTGTAGTGTTGGGGAAGACTCTTGAGAGTCCCTTGGACTGCAAGGAGATCAAACCTGTCCATCCTAAAGGAAATCAGTCCTGAATATTCATTGGAAGGACAGATGCCGAAGCTGAAACTCCAATACTTTGGCCACCTGATGTGAAGAACTGCCTCATTGGAAAAGACCCTGATGCTGGGAAAGATTGAAGGCAGGAGGAGAAGGGGACGACAGAGGATAAGATGGTTGGATGGCATCAGCGACTCAATGGACATGAGTTTGAGTAGACTCCAGGAGTTGGTGATGGAGGCCTGGCGTGCTGCAGTCCGTGGGGTCACAAAGAGTCGGACACAATTGAGCGACTGAACTGAACCGAAAATGATGCAAACCATTCAACGTCACAGTAATCCAAGTTTATACTCCAACCACTAATGCCGAAGAAGCTGAAGTTGAAAAGTTTTATGAAGACCTACAAGACCGTCTAGAACTAACACCAAAACAAAGATGTCCTTTTCATCATAGGGGATTAGAATGCAAAAGTTGGAAGTCAGGAGATACCTGAAGTAACAGGCAAGTTTGGCCTTGGAGTACAAAATGCAGCAGAGCCAAGTCATTGGAAAATAGCCTGATGCTGGGAAAGGTTGAGGGCAGGAGGAGAAGGGGGCAGCAGAGGATGGGATGGTTGGGTGGCATCATCTACTAATGAACCTGACTCTGAGCAAACTGCAGGAGATAGTGAAGGTCAGGGAAGCCTGACGTGCTGCAGTTCATGGGGTTACAGAGTCGGACACAACTTAGCAACTGAACGACAACAAAATGATGCAATGAAAAATATTGCTAATATTTGATAATATTTAAAAGATAACATAATGGTGACTCAGATGCTGATGTAAAATGAACATGTGTCAAAGATAATACTTAACTCTTTAATGTGAGAACCAGTAACCTGTCCCAACAGGTTCAAAAGAGAATCCAAAGACAACCCAACACATACACATACAGTCAGGAATGCAAGTTATGTTGCCTAATAGATGGAATATTAGTCAAGACCCATAGGTCAAATGGATGTCAAAGGAACACAATTTGCAGTTCTAAAGATAAGAACCCTAGACATTACCTTCAGTATTCCACAATTTAGACAGCTGTAAAACAGCTCAAAGATAATGAAAGCCATAGAACCCTGTAGAATCAGATAACCCACAAAGTTGCATGAGACAGCATCTAGCTTTCCACTCAAGTTACCCAATAATTTTTTTAGTCCATTTCAAAATCTTTCACAATTTCCCCCTGTATTGTACAGTATCACTTATGTGGTATTCTTGCCAAGGTATTTAACCTAAATCAAAAATAAAACGATCAAATCCAGAATGTGAAACATTCTACAGAAAAACTGAACAGGACAATTCAAAACTGTCAGTGCTCTGAAAGACCTCCTCTGCTTCCCCCTCCCCCTCCAAAAAGGCAAGAGTAAACAGCAGACTGAGATATCAGGCAGCTGTTTTGTAAATAAAATTTTACTGGAATGTAACAGCGTCCACTTATGTATTGTCTGTGGCTGCTTTTGCCTACAGTGGCAGAATTGAGTGGTTGCCAGAGAGCCTAAAGTATTTTACCATCTGTCCTCTACAGCCAAAGTTTGCCAACCCTGGTTCTAGATCAGCAGTTCTCAAAATTGTGTGTTTGGACCATCAACTTTGGCATCATTTGACAGCTTGTTAGAAATGCCAATTCATGGGGCTCCCTCTGACCCACTGACTCAAAATCTTTGGAGATGGGCTCCAGAAAATTCTATCACTAGCTTTCCAGGAGATTCTCATACACATGATGATCTGAGAACCACTGGTGCATAAGGGTGAACAAGAGAAGAGTCATGTCCCTGGTGTCCAGTGAGTTCCTGGGTTGGGCCGACAAGTGAAGGTCCTTGACTCTGTGCAGGAAAGAACTCAATAGGAGGCTATGGTAAGGCGTGCAGGCATGCCTGCTAAGTCACTCCAGTCGTGTCCTACTCTTTGCGACCCCATGGACTGTAGCCCACCAGGCTCCTCTGTCCGTGGGGATTCTCCAGGCAAGAATACTAGAGTGTGTTGCCATGCTCTTCTCCAGGGGATCTTCCCAACCCAGGGATCGAACCTGCAGCTCTTATGTCTCCAGCATTTGCAGGCAGGTTCTTTACCACTAACACCACCTGGGAAGCCCATAGTAAGGTGAAAGCTCAGTTTATTTAGAGAGATACGCATTCTATAGACAGAATACAGTCCATCTCAGTAGGCGAGAGAGGCCTGAGATATGGAAGTGATTAGTTTTTATAGGCTGGATAATTTCATAGGCTAATGAGTGGAAGAATTGTTTCAGTTATTTGGTGGAAGCAGTGGGGATTTCCAGGAATTGGGCCACCTCCTACTTTTTGGCCTATTATGGTCAAGCATCTGAACTGTGATGGCACCTGTGGGTGTGTCCTTTAACTAATGTGTTACGATGAGTGCATAATGAGGCCCAAGGTCTACTAGAAGGCAGATCTTCAGCCATCTTGGACATTATTGATTCTATCCAGTTTTTGTTATATCCTCAAGGATGGTGTCATTCTTTTAATGGTTGTGCCCTGCCCTTCCCACTTGTCTCACCACCACCCTGAATTAAAGGAGCCTGAAAAGGCAGATGACACACCCTTACGACAGAAAGTGAAGAAGAACTTGATGAAAGTGAAAGTGAAAGAGGAAAGTGAAAAAGTTAACTTAAAACTCAACATTCAGAAAACTAAGATCATGGCATCCGGTCCCATCACTTCATGGCAAATAGATGGTGGAACAATGGAAACAGTGAGAGACTTTATTTTCTTGGGCTCCAAAATCATTGCACATGGTGACTGCAGCCATGAAATTCAAAGACACTTACTCCTTGGAAGAAAAGTTATGACCAACCTAGACAGCATACTAAAAAGCAGAGACATTACTTTGCCGACAAAGGTCCGTTTAGTCAAAGCTATGGTTTTTCCAGTAGTCACGTGTGGATGTGAGAGTTGGACTATAAAGAAAGCTGAGCGCTGAAGAATTGATGCTTTTGAACTGTGTTGCTAGAGAAGACTCTTGAGAGTCCCTTGGACTGCAAGGAGATCAAACCAGTCAATCCTAAAGGAAATCAGTCCTGAATATTCATTAGAAGGACTTATGCTAAAGCTGAAACTCCAATATTTTGGCCGCCTGATGCGAAGAACTGATTCATTGGAAAAGACCCTGATGTTGGGAAAGATTAAAGGTAGGAGGAGACAGGGGTGACAGAGGATGAGATGGTTGAATGGTATCACCAACTCAGTGGACATGAGTTTGAGCAAGCCCTGGGAGTTGGTGATGGACAGGGAAGCCTTGAGTGCTGCAGTCCATGGGGTTGCAAAGAGTTGGACATGACTGAGCGACTGAACTGAACTGAAAAGACAAGACAAAAAAATGTGACACATGACCCTTAACTAAAGCCCAGATACGAAAAATGGAAGGTGTAAGGGACAGTTGGGGATAACTGGGAAAACTTGAACATAAGTTGTATATTAGAAACTCTAAAGTCAAATAGTAGAGGGCATAACTCTCCTGTAGTTCATTTAAATTTTGCAACAAACCTTTGAAAAAGCATGACTTAAAAATATTAGTTCAAGACCTCATGTTATGGGTCATATTAAATCCCTAAAAATTATGTGGGGCTTCCCTGGTGACTCAGTGGCAAAGGCTCCACATGCCAATGCAAGAGGTGCAAGAGACTCAGGTTCGATCCCTGGGTCAGAAAGATCCCCTGGAGGAGGAAATGTAGTATCTTGCCTGGTGAACTCCATGGACAGAGGAGCCTGATGGGCTACAGTTCATGGGGTCACAAAGAGTTGGACATGACTCAACAACTAAACCAATAAACCACCACCACAAAAAAAGATATACTGAAGTCCTAATCCCTTTGACTTTGGAATGTGACCTTACTTGGAAATACAGTTGCTGCGGAGTGATTTGTTTTCATTAGATCCTGCCACAGGAGGGTGGGCTCAGACCAGTGTATGGGGCGCTGGTAAGAAACTGGGCAGAGACACTGAGACACACAGGGAGAAGTTGGCCTGGTGAGGAAAGAGAATCGATGGATCCACAGGCCAAGGGATGCTTGCATGAAAAGCACATGGCAACACAGAAATGACTCTGGCCAAAGATTGTGCTAAATGCTAGGCTTCTAGAACGTGATCCTGAAACAGAGCAGGATCCGACGATGCTTCCCATCTCCCCATGTCCTCTGCCTGCCTTTTGTCTGTGAAAAACTTTAGTCAAAGAAGTTTGATCAGAGAAATGGGAACATGCGAGAACAAAGGAAAACAGAGGAGACCAAATAATAATAATGTAGTCATTAAGCATAGTCAAGGACCTTGAGTTCTTTCTCAAGGGCTGTAAATAATGTTCTGAACCATATCCTGTGAACTGCCTTATAGACACTGAAATGCCAGGAGGAAGAAGTTAACTGCATGATGACCAGACTCTACCCATGACAGAAGCTGCCACAATTCTAAGAACTGGCTGCAAATACATGGAAATGAATGGACCCTGGAACTGAAGGTTAACCTTACCTAAAACAACCAAGATAATGCTGGTCACACCACCGATGACCAATTTGAAGCTGCATGTAGCATTGTTAGAGCTGCATGTAACATCCGCCTGTCCCCCGTCCCCACCAACTCTGTCTATAAAAGCTCTCACTCTCTGCCTGTCAGGGGTGGGGAGTCGGCCTTTGGACAGATGTCCACCACCCTTCACTCCCTGCAAGTTGCCAGCATTTGAAATAAAGCAAACTTTTTCTTTCCACCAACCTGGCCTGTTTATTGGCTTTTGAGCATTTTGAGCTGCAAGCAGCGGACCCACCACACACCTTTTGGTAACATGATCCTTCCTTCGAGTAGTTAATGGCTTAGTAGGGGAGAGAGTGAATTTTAATGTAAGTTTGAAAAAGTTGTATTGACATCAGCTCCTACAGAATCTTAAGTAGTCACCTAAGAAATGTAATGGTTTCCCAGGTGGCGCTAGTGGTAAAGAACCTGCCTGCCAATGTGGGAGACGTAAGGGATGCAGGTTTGATTCTTGTGTTGGGAAGATTCCCTGGAGGAGGGCATGGCAACCCACTCCAGTATTCTTGCCTGGACAATCCCATGGGCAGAGGAGCCTGGCAGGCTACAGTCCATAGGGTTGCAGAGAGTCAGACACAACTGAAGTGACTTACATGTACACATGCAAGAAATTTAGATTTAATTGGACATAAAAGGCTTCCCTGGTGGCTCAGATGGTAAAAAAAAAAAAATCTACCTGCAATGTGGGAGACCTAGATTCAATACCTGCATTGGGAAAATCCACTGGAGGAAAGCATGGCAACTCACTCCAGTATTCTTGCCTGGAGATCCCCACGGACAAGGAGCCTGGCAACCTACAGTCCACAGGATCACAAAGAGTTGGACACGACTGAGCGACTAAGCACAAAATGAGGAACAATAATAGCTGACAATATACTACCTATTAAAGAGCCACTATGTGTCAAAAAACATTCCTGTATTTTATGATTTACTCTTTATAGCAATGCTCTAAGCATAGTAATCCTATTCACATTTAAAACATGAGAAATTCAGGCACAAAGAAATTAAATACCTTCCCTAAGGTTTTGCAGTGAGTAAGAACTTTGATGTGAATGATATAATCTAGTAAGAAAGTCTGTGATTTTAACTCATAAACTTCCTTCTCATTGGGAGATTTGGAGCGTCAGAGTGTGTGTGTGTGTGTTAGTTCACAGTTACACACCAGGAAAATCCATCTCGCTGCAGGATGTACTGAGAACCACTTTAATAAACGCTCCAGAATTAAGGTGACAAAAGAGACAGTGAAAAGGTGTCGGCCTTTCCCCAGGAATGCCTAGTTCCCACTTAGTTAATACCTCGTCAAGAGTAGAACTCATGTCTTGTGACACCCTTGGGCACTGAGGTGCCCTGTGACTACCTGGAGCAGTGGGGGGTGGGGACAGAGGGGCAGGGGATACGGGCAGATGATGTTGCCTGCCTTCCTATGGGTGTTGACCATGCCTTTCTTTGCTGGCGAATCCCTCCTCCCACTAAAGAGGCTAAAGGTATGAGACCCTTGTAACATATTCCTTTTTACAACCAGAGGGAGGGCATGTGTTCCAATCCTGACCATGGGAATTGATGGGAAGTCTCCTGAGATTTTTTGCAAGATAGTTCTCCCTCCAATAAGAAATGCAAAGAAAATCCTCTCCTCTCCATCCCTCTCTCTCTCTCTTTTTTTTTTTCTGGAAGCAGTATTGTCTGATAAGGTACTTGTAGCTGCTACAGTCCCTTAAAACTCCAAGAGAAGGTATGGTCGACACAGTGGGAGAAAGGTTTTTTGGTGTCATTGCTGACCACATCACCAAAACCCTAGAGCTGGCCAGTATCTGTTCATTCACTTTGTGACATGATAAATAAATTTGCTTAAGCCAAGAGTGTTAGCTGATAATTTATTGCCTGTCACTCAAAGTGCACCCTTTAGTACATGCTATTTTATGAACAAGGGAATTCTTATAAGTAGTTCTTTTTACAATCAGCATGATGTTAAGCTTTCTGAGTTGAAAACACTCTGGAGGGAAATCTTGAGAGTAAAGTCTCCTGCTGTTTCCAGAACAGCTACACCACTGGTTTCTGCCCACCTCCTCCCTGACCTGCATGCTGAAGGGTGACCTACAGACCAGCCTGGCCACACCAGGGAACTTCTCTACTACTCAGTGAGCTGAACCACACCTTATCCAATGAGATCCAACCCCCTTCCAAGTTTGTCCTCCCTTGGTACTAACCCTAGAGTACCATATAGAGTCCCTTTATATCTTATAGCTGCTCTTTCTTCAGAGTTAATAGTTCTCCATATTGAAGCTCCCTGTTTCAATCCTCTGATTGAACCCAGACTGCTATACCATGTTTAGCTGGCTTTCGTATTCCTTGCAGCCCAAAACATACCAGCTGACAACACAGTGCAGCATTTGGCAACTGTTTTGACATAACAGACAGAAGGCATCAGTGAAGATGAGAGTTTCTAGTTTGGAAAGTTGGTGCTGCCAAGAACAGAAGAAGGGAACAGAAGAAGAAAACTGGACTAGAAAAGAAAAATGCTGTGTCTTTCTGTGCAATAGAGTCAGGAATACCCAGGAAGAGGTGTTCTGCAGGCACTGGTAATACAGCACTAAACATGGCCAAGAAGTCAGAGCTGGGAGTAATTGCAGGGGAGACATTTATAAAGATAGGAGCATTGGTGATGGGAGCAGTGACTGGACATCAACAGCGTCCAATGAATAAAGCAGCCCAGGGAGAGAACAAAAGGGATTCTTGGTGTACTTGTGATCTATTTGTGTTGTTGTTCAGTCACTCAGTCATGTCCAACTCTTTGTGACCCCATGGACTGCAGCATGAACGCCAGGCTTCCCTGTCCTTTTCTGTCTCTTGGAATTTGCTCAAACCCAAGTCCGTTGAGTCAATAATGCCATCCAACCATCTCATCCTCTGTCGCCACCTTCTCCTCCTGCCCTCAATCTTTCCCAGCATCAGGATCTATTGGAATATAACAAATTACCTTCAGGAAACAAGCATCATTTATTAATTCTCATGAATTTCTATAGATCAGGAATTCAGACAGGGTCCAGGAGGGTTGTCTCCTTTCTGCTTCATGACGTCTGGCCCTCGGCTAGAAGATTTGGGGGCTCAGGGCTGGAATTATCTGAAGGTTCTTTCGCTCCAGTGTCTGATGGTTGGTGTTGGCTGTCAGCTGAGCCCTCAGCTGGAATGCCCTGGATGTGGCCTCAACTTCAAATGTGGTGGCTGGGCTCCAAGTCAAGCTGAGAGAGAGAGAGAAGGGGTAGACAGGGGGACTCAACTTGGAAATCCCAGATCACCGGTTTGGGGGAGGCAGTTAGTAGGCCCCCGCTGAGTCACGGGGAGGAACCCTGGACCCCAGCTCTCAATGAGCAAGTGTAAAGGGACAGGTATCAAGGTGTGGCCGTGTTTGAAAAATGCAAAGTTCCCCCTTGGGGGGCACCATGTTTATGAGGAAAAAAGGAGCAGAAGCACAGAAAGAAAACTGAGGGAGCCAAGAGGGAAGAGACAGTTTCTCTTGAAACTTTGAGAACTGTGTGGAGCTCGCTCCGACACACGTGTGAGAATGAACAGGGGCAGCTGCACTGTGGCGACTCCAGCAAGAATATCATTTTAGGTTGGTGGTTGGAAAGAAAAGTTCTCGGATTAATCATAGATATTCGTTCAGGTTCTCCTAAAGTAAGTGAGAAGATGGGAAATAACGTTCCTCAACCAAACCGTGATCTGACTCAGGATACGGGCTGTGATTTCCCCACCTGACAGTGTTCTCTACAAGGAGAGTCAGGAGCTTGTGAACAAATACCAGCCCTAGCTCTGCATTAGCGAGACTTGTATGAGTGAGGGCTCTCGCAGAACTGTGATGGAAACGGGGTGACCGTTGGATCACCATCGTTCTCTTCTGCACTCACTCTCCACAAAGCGCATCGTCCCATGAGAAGACAGTAAAGTTAATTCAACAAACACATATTGAGTAATTCATTTTTAATTGACACTGTACTGGCCCTAGGGGTGCCAAGGAGGCACAGTCCCTTCCCGGAGGGACTCAGAGATTGAAGACAAGAAACCAGTGATTTACTACTTAGTATGATAAGGAGACAGGCAATTACCTACAGGGAACTAAGGGAGATGGAATCTCCTCTAGAAATCTGCAGAGAAGATCATCTCGGAGTCGATACAGCCAGAACTCAAGGGAGAGGAAAGGATTGCGGAGGCAGAGGGAAGGCGCTTGTGAGGGAAGCTCAGGCCAGAATTTGAGGAACTCTGTGCTTTGCTGAAGAGAAGGTAAGTCAGAGAGAGAAAGACAAATACCACGGGGCGTCACTTTACATATGGAATCTAAAATATGACACAAGCATTCTTGCCTTGAGAACCCCATGAACAGTATGAAAAGGCGAAAAGATAGGACACTGAAAGTTGAACTCCCCAGGTCAGTAGGTGCCCAACATGCTACTGGAGATCAGTGGAGAAATAACTCCAGAAAGAATGATGGGATGGAGCCAAAGCAAAAACTATACCCAGCTGTGGATGTGACTGGTGATAGAAGCAAAGTCCGATGCTATAAAGAGCAATATTGCATAGGAACCTAGAATGTTAGGTCCATGGATCAGGGCAAATTGGAAGTGGTCAAACAGGAGATGGCAAGAGTGAACGTCGACATTCTAGGAATCAGCAAACTAAGATGGACTGGAATGGGTGAATTTAACTCAGATGACCATTATATGTACTACTGTGGGCAAGAATCCCTTAGAAGAAATGGAGTAGCCATCATGGTCAACAAAAGAGTCCGAAATGCAGTACTTGGATGCAATCTCAAAAACAACAGAATGATCTCTGTTTGTTTCCAAGGCAAACCATTCAGTATCATGGTAATCCAAGTCTATGCCCCAACCAGTAAGGCTGAAGAAGCTGAACTTGAATAGTTTTATGAAGACCTACAAGACCTTTTAGAACTAACACCCAAAAAAGATGTCCTTTTCATTATAGGGGACTGGAATGCAAAAGTAGGAAGTCAGTAAACACCTGGCGTAACAGGCAAATTTGGCCTTGGAGTACAGAATGAAGCAGGGCTAAGGCTAATAGAGTTTTGCCAAGAGAACGCACTGGTCAGAGCAAACACCCTCTTCCAACAACACAAGAGAAGACTCTACACGTGGACATCACCAGATGGTCAACACCGAAATCAGACTGATTATATTCTTTGCAGCCAAAGATGGAGAAGCTCTATACAGTCAGCAAAAACAAGACCGGGAGCAGACTGTGGCTCAGATCATGAACTCCTTATTGCCAAATTCATACTTAAATTGAAGAAAGTAGGGAAAACCACTAGACCATTCAGGTATGACCTAAATCAAATCCCTTATGATTATACAGTGGAAGTCACAAATAGATTTAAGGGACTAGACCTGATAGAGTGCCTGACGAACTATGGACAGAGGTTCGTGACATTGTACAGGAGACAGAGATCAAGACCATCCACATGGAAAAGAAATGCAAAAAAGCAAAATGGCTGTCTGAGGAGGCCTTACAGATAGCTTGGAAGAGAAGAGAAGCGAAAAGCAAAGGAAAAAAGGAAAGATATTCCCATCTGAATGCAGAGTGCCGAAGAATAGCAAGGAGAGATAAGAAAGCCTTCCTTAGTGATCAATGCAAATAAATAGAGGAAAACAACAGATTGGGAAAGACTAGAGATCTCGTCAAGAAAATTAGAGATACCAAGGGAACATTTCATGCAAAGATGGGCTCGATAAAGGACAGAAATAGTATGGACCTAACAGAAGCAGAAGACATTCAGAAGAGGTGGCAAGAATACACAGAAGAACTGTACAAAAAAGATCTTCACGACCCAGATAATCACGATGGTGTGATCACTCACCCAGAGCCAGACATCCTGGAATGTGAAGTCAAGTGGGCCTTAGAAAGCATCACTACGAACAAAGCTAGTGGAGGTGATGGAATTCCAGTTGAGCTATTTCAAATCCTCAAAGATGATGCTGTGAAAGTGCTGCACTCGATATGCCAGCAAATATGGAAAACTCAGCAGTGGCCACAGGACTGGAAAAGGTCAGTTTTCATTCCAATCCCAAAGAAGGCAATGCCAAAGAATGCTCAAACTACCGCACAATTGCACTCAGACTGCAGCCATGAAATTAAAAGACACTTACTCCTTGGAAGGAAGGTTATGACCAACCTAGATAGCATATTTAAAAGCAGAGACATTACTTTGCCAACAAAAGTCTGTCTAGTCAAGACTATGGTTTCTCCAGTGGTCATGTATGGATGTGAGAGTTGGATGGTGAAGAAAGCTGAGCGCCGAAGAATTGATGCTTTTGAACTGTGGTGTTGGAGAAGACTCTTGAGAGTCCCTTGGACTGCAAGGAGATCCAATCAATCCATCCTAAAAGAGATCAATCCTGAGTGTTCATTGGAAGGTCTGATGTTGAAGTTGAAACTCCAATACTTTGGCCACCTCATGCGAAGGGTTGACTCATTGGAAAAGACCCTAATGCTGGGTAGGATTGGGGGCGGGAGGAGAAGGGGACGACAGAGGATGAGATGGTTGGATGGCATCACCGACTCGATGGACATGGGTTTGGGTAAACTCTGGGAGCTGGTGACGGACAGGGAGGCCTGGTGTGCTGCAGTCCATGGGGTCGCCAAGAGTCAGACACGACTGAGCAACTGAAGAACTGAACTGAATAATAATAATAAAGAGCAAGGAAACTCAGAGGATTTTTAGCTGAGTAGCCACATAATCAGATTTTTATTTTAGGCAGATCACACTGGCCACCCTGTGAAGGACAAGTGTGCAGGTCTTATGAGGGTGACCCACTGGAGGCAGGGAGGCTGTGGAAAGACTGTGACATAATGCAGGTGTTAGGTTGAACTGTATCCCTCATGAAGATGTTAAAGTCCCAATCCTCTCCTCTATTCATGGAATTTTCCAGGCAAGAATACTGGAGTGGGTTGCCATTTCCCCCTCCAGGGGATCTTCCAAACCCAGGGATCGAACCCGTGTCTCCTGCTTTGCAGACAGGTTCTTTACCGCTGAGTCACCAGGAAAGCCCAGTAACCCAGAATGTGACCTTATTTGGAAAGAGAGCTGTTGCAGAGGTGCTGGCTTAAGTTGACATCATTCTGTTGTAGGGCAGGCCCTTAATGCGATGTGACAGGTGTCCTTATAGAAAGAACATGGTGTGAAGGGGGCAGATGGGCACACCAGGAGGACGCCAAAGGAAGGCTGGAGTTACGCGACCGTGAGCCAAGGAGCAACTGGAAGTTAGGAGAGACGCCTGGAACAGGCCCTTCCCAGGAGCCTTTGGCCGAGCCTGACCCAGCCAGCAGCTTGATCTCAGACTTCCAGCCTCCAGAACTGGGAGGTGATACATTTCAGTGGCTCTCAGTTACCCGGTGTGTGGTACTTGGTTAGAGCAGCCCCAGGAAATGGACCCATCAGGGCAGGATTTTGATGAACATTCCCACGAAGGCAGCAGGGGGTACAGAGAATAGAGAGAAGTACAAATTCAACCGCGTGCAGGGGACCAGCCATGAAGGCTAGAAGAGGGGCGCTGGGGCTGACTCCCAGGTGTCTGGCAGGATGACAGGGTATTTGGTGATGCTGTCCACTGAAGAAGAGAAAATCCTCCTAAAACGCAAGCTCTGTGACTGTGTTTGGCTTGTGCTGGTTCCCAGGATCAGAACAGTGACAATGCAGGACCTAGATGTTTGTTGAGTGAATAGAAAAACTAAACAAAATAGGGAATATCTACGATAAGCACACGGGGCTTCCCAGGTGATTCAGTGGGTAAGGAATCAGCCTGCAATGCAAGAGACACAGGCAGATGCAAGTTCGATCTCTGGGACGGGTAGGTCCCCTGGAGGAGGGCATAACAACTCATTCCAGTATTCTTGCCTGGAGAATCCCATGGACAGAGGAGCCTAGTGGGTTACAGTCCATGGGGTCACAAAGAGTCAGACATGACTGAAGCAACTGAACTTGCACGCACAATACACACATAGATATTTTCAACATTTTCTCTTATCTCATCAAGTTTCAAAAGTTTCATTGTTGTTGTTGTTCAGTTGCTAAGTCGTGTCCAAGTCTTTGTGATCCTATGGACTGCAGCACGCCAGGCTTCCCTGTCCTTCACTAACTCCCGGATGAAGTTAGGTTCAAACTCACCTCCATCAAGTCAGTGATACCATCCAACCGTCTCATCCTCTGTCGTCCCCTTCTCCTCCTGCCTTCAATCTTTCCCAGCATCAGGGTCTTTTCCAATGAGTCGGCTCTTTGCATCAGGTTGTCAAAGTATTGGAGCTTCAGCATCCGTTCCATATAACTTTTAAATATATAAATAAATGTTTACATATAATATATTATAAATAATATATATTTATATAATAAATATTACCACAAGTCTTTTGACCCAATATGGAAGAAATACATGTCAGTTAAGTCTTGCTGCTTAACAAACCAACCCCAAACTTGATGACTTGAAATAGCAGTAAGCATTTACTATCTCTCACTTTCTGTGGTTTGGCAGAGAAGTTCTGACTCAGCATCTCTCCTGAGGCTGCAGCTGAATGTGAATCAAGATTGCCGTCACTTGAAGCTTTGACAGAGGCTGGATCTGCTTCCATGGTTCTCACTCACATGGCCAGCAAGCCTGTTGGGCCATTGGTGGGAGGCTTTAGTCCCTCTGTGTGGGGGCCTCTCCTCAGAATTGCTGAGTGTCCTCACAGCATGCTGACCAGGTTTCCCTGAGAGCAAGCAATCCAGGAAACCAAGATAGAAGCTGCAATACCCTCTGTGACAAAACCTTCCAGTTTCATCACTTTGGCCATATGCTACAGGTCACACCAACCAATGTTTATATAACGTGGGAGGGAATTACACAAAAGCGTGAATGCCAGAAGCTGAGGGTAACTGAATGTCCTCTTGGAGACTGGATGCTATAGAAAGGCAGAGGAGAAGGTGAATGCATGATCAAGGAAAAACAGTTATCATGGGTAAGACTTCTTCGTGACACTATATTCATTTATTTCACTCTTTTCTCTTTCGTTTCTAAAACTCATTTTCAGCGATAAACTCATGAAGGTAACGCAAATCAGCTTTTCACTTATGTGAAGTTATTTTTTGAAAATCTTTAATTGTATCCCAATAATTATCAATAAATTTTATTCCTATCCCAATTGGTATTTGTGTTTTTTTAAATGGTGCGTCAGGTTTATCATGATGAATTCTAGAATTCAGTGTTCTCATGCCCCAACCTATTCCTCTATTTATAGCAACAGCTGAACTTGTTCCTAAGAATTGAGTTCATCATTATGGACATATTTATTTCAGCAGGCCCATGCCTGTGATGTTGTGTACAAACGGCACACATCACAAAAAATGCAAGCCTATCCGAAGAACTCCCAGTGGAACTGGTAGCAGAGAGAGCCTTGGTTCTGAGTGACAATCTGGTCCTGGACTCCAATGAGCTGTTTGACTTTGGAGGCTGTTTAACCTCAACCACATTTTCTTCATTTAGAACCAGTGTCCAAAACTCTCTGTTAAGACTAGATGGAAAATATTTCAGGCATTGTGGTCTCTGTCATGACTGTTCAGCTCTACTATAGAAGCGTGAGAGAGGCTATAAATCTACATAAGCAAATGAGCATGGCTGTGTTTTAATAAAACCTTATTTACAAGGACCGCCAGTTAGCCAGATTTGGTCCAAGGGCTATATAGTCTGCCATCCCGGAGCTAGAAAATGGACACGTGTTGAGGATGTTGTGGTTGACTACTTAATATCTATTACATCCCAGCTGATGAATCTAAGCCAATCAAAGATGTCTATCTCCTGAACTGTATTAGTTTAGAAATGGACATGCCCAACTCATCCTGAGTCAGTGAGACATGAAGAGTGGATTCCTGGAGGCTTCTGAAAAATTGACATCCTTGCTCTTAAGAAAACACTGCTGCAGAAAGCTACCCTTCTCTCTCTCCCCAAGGCATAAACGGGGAATCTTACAGGTCTAATCACCACCAGCGGCCATCCTATCAGCCTTAGGGAACATTTGACAATGCAAACTTTTCTCTCGACTTCTTTGCATGTGAGCTAAAAAAAAAAAGTCCAACTTCTCTTTATTAACTTTGAAATAGGTCGTCTGTTATTTCAGCTAAAGGCATCCTAAGTGAAAACCCCATTCAAAGAGTAGTTACGAGGTCTAAAGATTTAAATGGTATAGCAGTGAGTGTGACCATGGCATGCCAATTATAGAGCTCAGCCAATATGAGCATTGGTAATATTAAAATAATCACATACGTCCTCCCCTGAATCATCACTGCATCTCAGTCACATTGTCAAAGGCCTTTGACATCTTTATTTCATTAAAAATGAAATCCTCGTCTCTCTTGAAGAACTTTTTTTTAAATTGCAAACCGTCACTTCTCCTAGCTTGAGATCCCCAACCAACATGAGAAAAAAAGCCTGGTGGGACAAACCCAGCAGTAATTATTAGCTTATCAAAATGATGAAGTAGTGGGTGAAGGCTCTTACAAAACTAACTTCCTTTCTTCCTTCCTGCCTTCCTTTTCTGGGAAACAGCAGTGGGAAAGTTGAGTTTGAGGGATGTGAGATTAGAGTCCAAAAATCATTCTTCTTTGGACTTCCCTGGTGGTCCAGCAGTTAAGAATCTGCCTGCTAACGCAGGGGACGTGGGAAGATTCCACAGGCCGCAGGACACCTAAGCCCACGTGCTACAACTGAAACCTACACACCTAGAGTCTGTGCTCTGCAATAAGAGAAGCCACTGTAATGAGAAGCCCGTGCACCGCAACTAAAGAAAGCCCGTGTGAGCCACGAAGACACAGTGTGGCCAAAAATCAATAAACAAATCACTCTTCTTTGACTAGCCAGCCATCTTCTGCCCCTGAGTAAATCACTATGTACTAGGTCTGACTAGCCCTCAGAGAGGATTTACTGGTGGCTCAGAGGATTCCCTGGTGGCTCAGACGGTAAAGAATCTGCCTCCAGTGCAGGAGACCAGGGTTTGATCTCGGGGTCAGAAAGATCCTGAGATCCCAATGGCAACCCACTCCAGTTCTTGCCTGGAGAATTCCATGGACAGAGAAGCCTGGCAGGCTATAGTCCATGGGGTCACAAAGAGTCGGACTTGACTGAGCGACTAAGCACGCCTGTGGTTATTTATGAAGATCAAGAAGTACCCAGCAGCTTATAAAGTCAAAATGCTCACAGTCTCATCCTGCCTCTGTCTTTCCCTGGAGATGTTTTGCTCAAGCAGCAAGTAGTTTTTTTTCTATTTTTTTTTTTTTTTTTATCTTTCCATGATGAACCTAATTCTATGATGATTTGAAATCTGAAACAAAGAAATTAAGTAGTCCAATACAACACCTCATAAACTGTATTGCTGACAAGAGTGTCATAGGTACAGTACCAGGGATGGATCATAAATAGCCGTTCTGGTTTATCAAGAACTTATGATGTGTCAAGTATTAGAGTGGCTGGTTGACAATTGTTCACTTTCAAAACTCTGAAAGACATCACTTTTTAAAATATTTATTTATTTGGCTGCTCCAGGTCTAAGTTGTCATGCTGGATCTTTAGTTGCGGTATGGGGGATCTAATTCCCTGACCAGGGATTGGACCCAGGTCCTCTGCACTGGGAACAGAGGGTCTTAGCCACCGGACCCCTGGGGCTGTTCCAGGCATCACTTTCTTCATTTTACGCAGGAGCAGATTGCGGTTCACAAGAGGTTAGAGAGACTTGCCTAAGCTTGTAGAACACGGGAGCGGAGGGCCTGAAATGCGTGTCTGTGAGATACAGAGGAGCTTTGGGAGAAGCGCTCGGCTGGGAAACTATGAGAAGAATGAGCGGAGCTGATGTTTATGGGGTGCCACTGGCTGAAGACCGGCTCCAGGATGGACAGGCCACACTGGAGTGGCAGGACTTGGGACGTGCCCATCGCATGTGAGCAAGGAAAGGGGCTGACAGCCACCCAGAAATAGTGAGGCCGTGTCAGTGTCTGCATGTCCCAGCTGCGTGGCTTCCGTCTCACCCAGGATGCCTTGATGGGGCTCCAGCTCGTCCATCTGAGTGACGACAGAACTGGGGCTCAGCTGAAGTCTAGCTTCTGATTGCAGTCTTTCTTCCTGCAGACCTTCTCTCTTGCCTTTCAGTTCAGTTCAGTTCAGTCGCTCAGTCGTGTCCGACTCTTTGCAACCCCATGGACTGCAGCACGCCAGGCCTCCCTGTCCATCACCAACTCCCGGAATTTACTCAAACTCATGTCCATTGAGTTGCTGATGCCATCCAACCACCTCATCCTCTGTTGTCCCCTTCTCCTCCCGCCTTCAATCTTTCCCAGCATCAGGGTCTTTTCTAATGAGTCAGCTCTTCACATCAGGTGGTGGAAGTATTGGAACTTCAGCTTCAGCATCTGTCCTTCCAATGAATATTCAGGACTGATTTCCTTTAGGATGGACTGGTTGGATCTCCTTGCAGTCCAAGGGACTCTCAAAAGTCTTCTCCAACACCACACTTCAAAAGCATCAATTCTTCGGCACTCAGCTTTCTTTATGGTCCAACTCTCACAACCATACATCTTGCCTCTCAGCCCAGCACAAATCCTCCTTCTCTATGATGGCATAGTGGGTCCCTCCAGCCCAGTGGCCTCCCAACTCAGATTACCAAGGACACTCCTCTTGTTTGGCATTCGCTGTATACTAACTACAACTTCCCTGGTGGCTCAGATGGTGAAGAATCTGCCTCCAATATGGGAGACCTGGGTTTGATTCCTAGGTTGGGAAGATCCCCTGGAGAAGGGCATGGCAGCCTACCCCAGTATTCTTGCCTGGAGCATTTCATGAGCAGAGGAGCCCGGCGGGCTACAGTCCATGGGGTCACACAGAGTCGGGTACGACTGAAGTGACCATCACTTTCACTTCTCACTTTCATATACTAATACATATGGTTAGTTAACCTCCCACGTAGGGGTTTTTATTTTGGTAAACTCAAAGGCAGGGACTATATTTTATATGATTTTTGTGCCTATGTATTATTTCTTGTGTCCTCCACAGGATTGAACACAACGCTGAAGTGGAGTAGACCAGGCCACCCCAAAACGTGCCACTTTGCCGAGTGGATTGTTTTTAGCCAAAAGCAATCAAGACCCAGCAGATTCAAGAAAATTGACTACTTTTCCCTTAACTACCTGAAAAAAATTAGACAGGGCCAGAAAGGGAGCTATTTCTAGAGATAACATTTTATCTGAATGACCTATCTGGGGCGGGGCAAACATCCAATTACCAAACACCTGCTCTTCTCATGGCCTGTGAACGAACCACCTTCCTCCTCTTGGAAGGCCCAGACTCCTCCATCCCACTCCTTACCTCGGGAACCACACATAAGCCCCGGCTGCCCAACCTGCCCTGAGTCTCACGTCTTTGGGCTTCCATGTAATTAAATTAGGTTTTCTCCTGTTAATCTGTCATATCAATTTAGTTGTTGGAAAGTGAAAGTCACTCAGTCGTGTCCGACTCTTTGCGACCCCATGGAGCATACAGTCCATGGAATTCTCTAGGCCAGAATACCAGAGTAGGTAGCCTTTCCCTTCTCCAGGGGAATCTTCCCAACCCAGGGATCGAACCTAGGTCTCCCGCATCGCAGGCAGATTCTTTACCAGCTGAGCCACCAGGGAAGCCCAATTTAGTTGTTAGACCAGTCAATTTAATTATTAATTATTAGACAAATTTAATCAGGGGAGGAAGGGAAAAGTTTTCCTTCCCCACAACACCAAGCATGTCATGACATTCCCTTAATGGATGCTGACACAAAGAGCTGGACACGCCAGAGCACGCAGGCATGCACGCACACGCTGGGTGTTGAATCCACCTGGCGGGAGAGACCAACGGGTGACGTGGGTCTACTTGTCTGAGCCTTGTTCTCACAGGCCTTTGAAGGCACAGAGGTGTTTTGGGGATGTACCATGTTGTTGCTGTTGTTTTTGGCTGCCCTAGGTCTTTGTTGCCGCGTGCGGGCTTTCTCTAGTTGCGGAGAGCAGGGGCTAACTCTCTGCTTGTGGTGTGCGGGCTTCCCACTGAGGTGGCTTCTCTCACTGCGGAGCACAGGCTCTGGGGAACAGGCTCAGTAGCTGCAGCATGTGGGCTTAGCTGCTCCAAGGCACGTGGGCTCTTCCCGGAACAGGGATCGAACCCGTGTCCCCTGCATTGGCAGGCGGGTTCTCAACCACTGGACCACCAGGAAAGTCCCCGTACAAAGGTTTTGTGGTTCAGCACCTGGGCTTTCAAAAGGCGTCCTGTGATGGAACCCCGTTCTCCTCCTACCTTCTGACTGGGCCACCTGGATGACTGACTTAACCTCTCTCCGCTTTAATTTCTGAATCTGTAAAATACAGATAGCAGTTAGAGGCTGAGACGCACCCAGCTCTGTCTTGATGGAGAACGTCCATGTGTTCCACACCCATGCAGTGTGGTGGCGGGTTTTTAAATATCAGTGACCAAATCGTGTGTTGAATGCACGTGAAAAGGTAAACTAAGAATTTATAGAAAGAAACTTGACATTTGACTCTGCTGCTCTCTAGCTGTATACCTGCTCTGGGAGTATATATTTAATCTCCGTAAAGTGGGGCTCCTCATCCACGCTGTGCTGTGACCCTTTCTTTGGGCTGTAGATGTCACACTAGACAGTACAAAGTGCGTCCCTCTGTGCATAGAATTCATTCTTCCGTGGCATTCAGCAGAGATCCAGGAGCCATTCACATGTCTCTGTACCGGTGGTCCTCAAAGTGTGGTCCATGGACCCCTGAAGGGTCCTGGCATACGGGTTTCATTATTCCTGTGTTTTCAAATTTTCTCAGTTTTAATATAGAATATGGTAAATATAAGTAGATATTTTAAAAAGTGAAAGTGTTAGTTGCTCGGTCATGTTCAACTCTTTGCGACCCCATGAACTGTAGCCCGCCAGTCTCCTCTGTCCTTAGAATTCTCCAGGCAAGAGTACTGGAGTGGGTTGCCATGCCCTCCTCCAGGGGTCTTCCCAACCGGTTGGACTTTTCACCATCTGAGCCACCAGGGAAGCCCATCAGTAGATTTAACCTATATTTAAAAAAAAAAACCCACTTTGAGCCCCTCAATAATTTTTAAGAGTGCAAAGGAATCCTGAGGCCAAAAGGCTCAGGATCCCTAGAATAAGACACGTCTAGTTCCAGGTGCAATGTAGCATCACCTTACCCACCTTCCCACAGCAGTCACCTTAGTCTTCATTATCTCTGTCATAATGCCATGGGAGCAGGGGTAAGGATGCTCTTTGATTTTAAAATACATTTTTCTGGTCTGTTTAAAGAAACCCTGCCAGCACCCCTGTTTACAATTACAGTCTTGAAATGAGCAACGTCCTCCCTGGCTCCAGGCCTATAGATGCTCTCATGGAAGGATCCGTCTTCCTCGTAGCTTAAGAAAAACGTCCAGCGTTACAGGCTGCTACTCCAGAAAATGGTTCCCAGGAACCAGCTGTTCTAAGTGTACCTTTGCTCTGTGTTTGATTTTCCACCTTGAACTTGAAGCAGTTCTATTCGAGGGTCTGTGAAAAGCTCCACTGAGCAGTTCTTATCGTGATTTCTGTTTCCCAAGAGTATGCTAGAGGCATTGTGGTTACAGAAGTTCGAAAAGCCTGGTAGGGCGGGCTGATTATACATAGGGGCTGTTGCTACATGCTTTCCTGTCCTGCAGACTCAAGGCGGATGGTGTGATTGTTCACACAGCACAGACCGCTTTGCCACCAAAGGGACAGGAAGTCTCCGCAGGAGTCACACGAGCCCCAGGGGGTGTGTTGCCCATTGACCTGGGCGACCCACCAGGAAATCTTTCCCTTTTGGAAAATGAGGGAGACCGCTCGTGTGGGCTCTGCCAAGCCTTCCCAAACTCTAATTTGCCCAAATTGGGGACTTGCCGGCTTTAGGCTAAAGAGAGAAACTAGATGCCTTTCAAGAACGAACCGCAAATGCACATTCTCTTTTAATTACACTGTCTAATCGCCTACAAACAGGATCTTTCCTAAATGTATCCCCTCAGGAGATGACTCTTCAGGAGACAAAATACATTCTGAGTGTGTTTACAAAAGACAGCTGCTTTCTTTGGCTAGTTGTTGCCATTAATCAAAATTTATATGGAATGGCTAGTCTTTGCCAGAACAAGAATATCATCAAGATGACCCTGAAAGGCTGAAGAACAGACTGAAATGGAATTCATAAATTCCACTCATATGCAGAACTCGTCTGCATTATTTCAAGCATCCTTGAAATAATGAAGCGAGGTCCCTGACTTAGAGGCACACACAGTAGAACACTGGAGTGGTTGCCATTTCCTTCTCCAGGGGATCTTCCTGACCCAGGGATCAAACCCGATCTCCTGCACTGCAGGCAGATTCGTTACCATCTGAGCCACCGGGGAAGCCCGATAGTAGGTCTACAAAACCCAGAACAAATCAGTACAGTTCTGTGTGACCCCACTGCCAGGGCCACCCCCAGGCCCAGCCCATCATCCACTCTAGCTTCCCAACTGGCCTTCCTCCATTCTCTGCTGCTATGCAACAGCCACTGGGAAGTTTTAGATGTTCAAAATGTTCTAGAATCAAGTTTCAATGCACTCGCCAGTGAATTTCCCTCCCAGTGATCCAAGCCCACTCCACCTGAAAGCTGTCCTCTGGTAACCCCAGCCCTCCTCCCTACCCATGGGCCTGAGTCACCCACTCGACCCAGATGGGAAGAATGATTCCAAGGACTTGTCAGCCGGGCTCAATAGCTGTAGCCTGGGGGCCCTGAGGATGTGAAAACTCAGATGGCGAAGTTCCTGACCCAGGTTAGGTTCCCAGAGCAGGGATAAGAATGTGCCAAGATGGGACTTCCCTGGTGGTCCAGTGGCTAAGTCTTCGAGCTCCCAACGCAGCAGGCTCGGGTTCAGTCCCCGGTCAGGAAACTTGATCCCGCGTGAGCCAACTAAGAGCTTGCACACCACAACTAAAGGCGCCACGTGCCGCAACGGAGATCAAAGATCCCAAGTGCCACCGCTAAGACCCAGCGCAGCCAAACAAATGAAAAATTCCAGGAGCTGAGGAAGCAGCAAGGAAGGTAGGGGGTACCCCTCCCAGAACGCCAGGTGTGGCCTCTGGCAGCCTTGAGGCTGAAAGAGGCAGAGAGAACAGCCCTAGATGCCCTTTGTTGACAATCAGTGGCCCGATGCCCACCAATCCAAAGGTTCTGGTTGGCTGGTTCTCACACTTGTGCCTCAAGACTTCGCAGTGCACTGTCTGAGGACCCAGCACACATCAGGGTCCCCCAGAGTGAGGACAGAGGTTCTCCTGGAGGTGGGCATCCTGAAGTGGGGCTGGCGGATTGAAGGAAGAGCTGACCTTTGATCAAGGTGGGCTTAGGTGGACCCACTTTTTAACCACCCCACATAGAATGCCCAGACCCTGTTACACTTTCCAGGACTGGGGCAACCCTACCTCCAGGGCAGAAAACAGTGGAAGCATAAGAGTCACTTCCCACCCAAAAGGCGGAGCTCAGCCTGCAGGTGAGAAAAAAGGAAACTGTGAGTCATCCATAGAGATGCTGGGAGGGGCCCAGCACCATCTCCCGGGCTGACTGCTGGAAAGGGAGAGTACCGCCTGCATGGTGGAAATCCCACGTCAACTGAAGGATGCCTGGCACCCGGGGCATCGGCCTACAGGCTGCAAACCCCAAAGACAATTTCTGTGTCCACCTGTGTAGTTGGGCAGCAGTGCTGAGGTGCTCAGGCAGGTAAGCTTGTCAGAAGCCTCCCAGAAGGGCGGGGCAGCAAGGAACCAGCCAGAGTGGCCAGGGGTCATGGCGGGGCTCTCCCCATTGAGACAGAGACCAGCGAAGATGGCCCAGTGAGGGTGGCCTTGCAGAACGGTGTGCCTCCTTGGAGGCCAGCAAGAACAAGATGACCAAGGACCATGAGCACCTTCTCACCCCAGAACGGTGTGGGAGCCTCCCCCGAACCCAAGCATCACCCGGGGAGAGAAGTTGGAGAGGATCATCAATTCACCAAGCACTTTTCCCAAAGAGACCAGCATGCGTGCGTGCTAAGTCGCTTCAGTCAAGTTTGACTCTTCGCAACCCTATGGACAGGCTCCCCTGTCCAAGGGATTCTCCAGGCAAGAATACCGGAGTGGGTAGCCATTGCCTCCTCCAGGGGATCTTCCCGACCCAGGGATCAAACCCATGTCTCCTGTGACTCCTGCATTGCAGGCAGCTTTCTTTACCGCTGAGCCACCAGGGAAACACAAAGAGACCAGAGGCAACAGGATTCCGGCAAGATGAAGTTCTCCTCCTTCAAAAGAAGCAAAACGTCATCAGCTAAGTTGAAATCCATTTTAGAGAAGTCACATGTCTGCACACCTCGGTCTGTGGATCCAGAAATGCATGCCTATTATGAGGCGGCCGCAATCTCCTGCTAAAGGAGTACTGTTTCCCGTTGTACTAGTGACTGAATCCACACTTTGGCTTCTGGCCTCCAAGATCCCGAACCTGTTCTTCCCCCTCTGATTCCACCTCCCCCGCCGCACACACCAACCTTTCGTCCACTGGCCCCTTTTGTGAACGGCGCTCTCCGCCTTCTTTCCTGACTCAGGCTCATGTGTCTCGTTTCTTCTGCCAGGAACACGCTTTCCCACACCAGCAGAGGAAACTGGCGCCTTCTCAAATTCAGAGAGGCCAGCTGCAAGCAAGCCAAACAGTTGTTCTCTCCACATCTTCTTCTCTATCTCACTCTTTTCTTTTTCACTCCGTAGCATCTCACACTGTATTGTCACTTATTTGTTTATTCCCCTCCTAGGGTGTCAGCTCGGTGACGGTGGGCATTTCACTGCAGTGGTTTCTATCCTCCTAGCCCAGCACCTGCCTGTAGGTGGTGGTGGTGGCTTAGTCGCCAAGTCGTGTCCAACTCCTGCGACCCCATGGACTGTCACCCTCCAGGCTCCTCTGTCTGTGGGATTCTCCAGGCAAGTAGTAGGCACCTGCAAATTACTGCTGAACAAATGGATAAATAAGCAAAGGAATTAACCAGCATCATTAAGGACTCCGGAAAGTGCACAGGAGGTTCAAAGCTGGAAATGACTAATTATACTCAGCGACTTTGGAGAAGGCTTTGCAGAGAGTGCACAGCAGGACAGCGTGGGGAGAGACAACCGACGCTGTGGTCAAGAGACAGGAGAGGGGGGAAGGAACACACACCCGAGCAAAAAGTCCACAGAGGACAGCCTCGCTTCCTACATTGTAAAATTCTTCCATATTAGAAAAGGAAGTGGTGTCCATGATTTGGAGGAGTGAAGGGGTTTGAGGATAAGCGGGATGCCAGATTGTATCATCAACAGGAACGGGGACGATGGGGTATATCATCAACAGGAATAGGAGATGCCGGAGTGTGTCAATTAGATCAGGGGATGCTGGAGTGTTTCGATAGGAATAGATGATGCCAGAATATATGGATAGGAACAGAACATACCCAGCCTTCTGTTCCACCATTGGTGAGGTTCTAAAATAGAGCCATATGTCCTAATTATAACCCTATACTTTATACACATTCAGCTCAGTTCAGTCACTCAGTCGTGTCCAACTATTTGCAACCCTATGGACTGCAGCACACCAGGCTTCCCTGTCCATCACCAACTCCAGAGCTTGCTCAAACTCATGTCCGTTGAGTCGGTGACGCCACCTAACCATCTCATCCTCTGTCGTCCTCTTCTCCTCCTGCCTTCAATCTTCCCAGCATCAGGGTCTTTTCCAATGAGTCAGCTCTTCTCATCAGGTGGCCAAAGGACTGGAGCTTCAGCTTCAGCATCAGTCCTTCCAATGAATATTCAGGACTGATTTCCTTTAGGATTGACTGGTGGTTGGATCTCCTTGCTGTCTAAGGGATAGAGTCTTCTCCAACATCACACTTCAAAAGCATCAATTCTATGGCACTCAGCTTTCTTTATAGTCCAGCTCTCACATCCATACATGACTACTGGAAAAACCATAGCTTTGACTAAATGGACCTTTGTTGGCAAAGTAACATCTCTGCTTTTTAATATGCTGTCTACGTTGGTCATAGCTTTTCTTCCAAGGAGCAAGTATCTTTTAATTTCATGGCTGTAGTCACCATCTGCAGTGATTTTGGAGCCCAAGAAAATAAAGTCTCTCACTGTTTTCCATTGTTTCCCATCTATTTGCTGTGAAGTGATGAGACCAGATGCCATGACCTTAGTTTTTTGAATGTTGAGTTTTAAGTCAACTTTTTCACTCGCCTCTTTCACTTTCATCAAGAGGCTCTTTAGTTCTTCTTCACTTTCTGCCATAAGAGTGGTATCATCTTCATATCTGAGGTTACTGACAGTTCTCGTGGCAATCTTGATGCCAGTTTGTGCTTCCTCCAGCCCAGCATTTCACATGATGTACTCTGCAAGAGAAGCCACTGCAATAATAAGCCCATGCACCAAGAGTAGCCTCCACTCTCCGCAACTAGGGAAAGCCCATTCGCAGCAATGAACACTCAGCGCAACCAAAAATAGATAAGTACATTAGTTATATTAAAAAAGAAATTGCACATCTACAGAAGAGATAGGTGGAAATCAATTATTCCCTTAGAAATTATTCTGACAGTTTCACCACAAACAAAATGTCTCCTGTTTGTTGAGTGAATAAATGATCGTAAACATTGCTAAGATTTGGTGTGTCACTCTATTTTCTTGTCTGAGACTGTGTGCGTGTTGGGTGTGTCCAGTTCAGGCACTGAGACATGGCTCTGTCCACAGTTTCTGGGTCATCAGTCTCACTCCAGAGAACTCCACACTGTCAGCTGCTGATGAGCCTGACATAACTCATGTGACCATGCTGGGTTGCATAATTTTTGACTCAAGGAAAGAAGTCTGAGAGTTAAATTGCTTTGTGAGACTTCATGATTGGTATATGTAAACTTTTTGGAAAGTTTATGATACAGATAGCTAACAAACACATGAAAAGATGCTCAACATCACTCATTATTAGAGAAATGCAAATCAAAACCACAATGAGGTATCATTTCACACCAGTCAGAATGGCTGCTATCCAAAAGTCTACAAGCAATAAATGCTGGAGAGGTTGTGGAGAAAAGGGAACCCTCTTACACTGTTGGTGGGAATGCAAACTAGTACAGCCACTATGGAGAACAGTGTGGAGATTCCTTAAAAAACTGGGAATAGAACTGCCATATGACCCAGCAATCCCACTGCTGGGCATACACACCGAAGAAACCAGAATTGAAAGAGACGCGTGTACCCCAATGTTCATCGCAGCACTGTTTACAATAGCCAGGACATGGAAGCAACCTAGATGTCCATCAGCAGACGAATGGATAAGGAAGCTGTGGTACATATACACAATGGAATACTACTCAGCCATTAAAAAAAATACATTTGAATCAGTTCTACTGAGATGGATGAAACTGGAGCCCGTTATACAGAGTGAAGTAAGCCAGAAAGAAAAACACCAATACAGTATACTAATGCATATATATGGAATTTGAAAGATGGTAACGATAACCCTATATGCGAGACAGAATAAGAGACACAGATGCATAGAACAATTTTATGGACTCTGAGGGAGAAGGTGAGGGTGGGACGTTCTGGGAGAATAGCATTGAAACATGTATATTATCATATATGAAACAGAACACCATTCCATGTTCGATGCATGAGACAAAGGCTCAGGGCCGGGGCAATGGGATGACCCAGAGGGGTGGGATGGGGAGGGAGGTGGGTGGGGGGTCCAGGAAGGGGAACACATGTAAACCCATGGCTGATTCATGTCAATGTATGGCAAAAACTATTACAATATTGTAAAGTAATTAGCCCCCAACTAAAATAAATAAATTTATTTAAAAAAAAAAAAAAAAGATGATACATATATCAAACTCCTAAGGGCCATGTATCCCCTGACTGAAATATGCTGCTTTAAATATTATCTCATTTTAAAGAGCAGGCACCTTCTTACAAAGCAATTATAAAAAGACAAATAGGCTAATTTTAAAATGGACAGAGGAATGCAATAGTCACTTCTACAAGAAAGATATACAAACGGCCAGTAACTGCATGAAAAGATACTCAACAGCATCAGTCACTAGGGACATGCAAATCAAAACCACAGGGTACCACTTCACACTTGCTAGAATGGCTAAAAGCAAAAAGGTGTGATAATAAGTGTTGACAAGCACACAAATAGCACATATGATGTAACTCCATTTGTATGAAATGCCCAAGGAAGGGAAATCTACAGAGAAAGGAGGTGAGGAGTTGCTTAGGGATGGGAAGAGGGGTGGTGGGGGAACGGGTAGCTAGAGAGGAAGGGGTTTCTTTCTGAAGTGATGAAAATGCTCTAAAACTGATGGTGATGATGATTGCCCATATCTGTGAATACCTGTAAATACCACTGAATTATATACACTTTAAATAGGCAAATTGTATGGTATATGAATTATATCTCAGCGAAAGTGTTAGTCACTCAGTCATGTCTGACTGTTTGCAACCCCATGGACTGTAGCCCACCAGGCTCCTCTGCCCATGGGATTCTCCAGGTAAGAATACTAGAGTGGGTTGGGGATCTTCCCAACTCAGAGAGCGAACCCAGCTCTCCTGCATTGCAGGCAGATTCTTTACCATCTTAGTCACTAGGGAAGCCTCAATAAACCTGTCTAAATCATATTTTTTTTTAAAGACCAGACATCTATGGAATGGAGTTGGAGAGCTTTTCCAACATACCTGTTCTGGATAAAACAAGGTCCTCTTGTACTGCACCAGTTGGCTCATCGCCCTTTTGAGCCAGGAACACATTCAATGCTGTGGCCTCTAAGTGACCAATTCAGTACTGTGCACATAGGTAGAATTCAATAAAATGGTTGATAAATAAATGAACAGGAAAGTAACATCCTAATGAGTATTTTCTATTTTTCCTGAGAAGTCTGAGTAAGAGGGATAAACGCCAGGAGGAAGCCTTAGATTAGGTATTTGGCCGAACATGAAGGGTTGGACAATTCAGTAGAAGAATCAGTCACGACCTATTCATTATAAGCTTGAAAATCAGGTCAGTCCAGACAGTGCTAGGTGAACTTTTCTCTGGCAAGAATTGAATGATTCAAACCCTCTGCTGTTACAGCCTTCAAGCTTTTCTTAGCTGTGGTAAACAGCATGGAAAGTCAGAAACATCAAAGAATCCACAACTAGTAGCAGAGGCAAACCTGACACCCCCTGAGCCATTAAAGCATAAGACCCAGAATGTGACTCATTCTGACCCCCTGTATTTGGGGAGTGATGACATCTCTCACTTGTTTGCTCAAATAGTCTTTCTCTTCCCTCTCTAATCTTCTCCAGCTTTAATAATTGTGGGGTTTGGTATTTTAGGGGAATTAAAATTAATTTCATTTGGGGAGTTTCTACAACCCTGAGATGGAGACACCTTGAGTGATCTAAAAATAAGGACAAGAAATTCTAAAAAAAGATGGAGGTATTTGATGACCAGGGAAGGTCCACGATGAAAATGCCATATTACTTGTGACACATTTTACTTAAGAGAACACGCATTACATACTAATGGAAAAGGAAGCCTCACACAACGCCAAGGATGAAATCTGTATCGTTGACAAGGGTATGATGTCTGTTCTAGAACTGACCCAGTTATTCCCTACTAGGCCTGTTGGGGCAGAAGGACTCACATTTTTCCCTGATCCTCTGCTTGTTAGTTACAGAGACTCCAGTCACCACAGGCAGCATCAGGGGGCACTCAAGGGAGCACAGCTGTACCCCTGCTCTGAGTCCAAACCCTAGGCTAATGGCTCAGCTCCCACCACACAGGAAACAAGACTCCTTCTGAAGAATACTGCGCAGGGAACATTTTTGGTGTAGGTTAGATGAATGAATCTCTAGAAGGATCCTGGATCTGAGGGGTTAGAGGCCCTGACTTCCAGAAAAGATCTGCTTCCCTTTGGGCCACAGTGGCCACCAGATCCCTGTGCAGCAAGAGATAAGCTGGTGGGACTTCCCTGGTGGTCCAGTTCAGTTCAGCCGTTCAGTCGTGTCCGACTCTTTGCGACCACATGGACTGCAGCATACCAGGCCTCTCTGTCCATCACTAACCCCCGGAATTTACTCAAACTCATGTCCATCGAGTCAGTGATGCCCTGAGGCTGGGAGCTCTAGAGGCTGGGAGCCAAAACTACTGAGCCCAGTGCTGCAGCTCCTGAAGCCTGGGTGCCCTAGAGTCCGTGTTCCCCAATGAGAGAAGCCCACTCACCGCAACTAGAGAAACACCCGCAGCAACAAAGATCCAGCACAGACAAAAAAATAAAGAAATAAAGAGATAAGCTGACAAAAAAAAAAAAAGATTCATCCTGCCAGCAGGGGGAATTGACCCTGGTCCTCAGGAGAATGGCCCTTCCTCATGTTGGCGCGGAAGAACACGCACTGGTGGTCTGTGAGGGTACCTTTTGGTCTTCCCCCGCCCAGAGTGGGGAGGGGGTTGGCTAACAGACCAGTGGGAAATAAGAACTATTAGGACTGCTCCCTTTAATATTTTAGTCTATTCCTTGTAATATATGCCTTACAATGTACATGCTATATCTGCAAATTTTATCATTTATGAACAAGACATTTTTAATGGGATGCAAGCTCACTTCTTTTGATTGTTTGATTTTTTGGAGGTACATGATCAAAAAAGTTGCAGACCACTTCTCTAATCCAGTGAGCTTTCTGCCTCACAGACCCTCTCGTGCCCCTTCTGTGCTGGGTGGCATCCTGATTGCCGGTGCCACCTCCCTCATCAGACTCGCCTCTCTCCACAGTCTCCCATGATGTCATCAACTTCCTTCCCCATCTATCCAGAGCTCTTCATATGACGCACATACTTTGCGGTTTTGCCTTGTAATATAGAAATTTGCATAAAATGTACTTGTTTCTTCAGGTCTATTTTAGGCTTGTTGAGGACAGAAGCTGTATGTTTTTTTCCCCAGAACCTTGTGAAGCTTGTTGAATGAATATTTTAAGTGTCATAACCTCAAAGACTGATCTTAATGGGATATTTTACCTTTAAGTAATCTGTCTTTCATACAGAGCGTAGTGAGTGAAAGTCGCTCAGTTATGTCCGACTCTTTGCGACCCCGTGGACTGTACAGGAATTCTCCAGGCCAGAATACTGGAGTGGGTAGCCTTTCCCTCCTCCAGGGAATCTTCCCAACCCAGGGATTGAACCCGGGTCTCTCGCATTACAGGCGGATTCTTTACCAGCTAAGCCACCAGGGAAACCCATACAGAGGGTAACGAGAGTTAATAAGACACGGTGTAGGATTGAACACTCATCCTTTTCAGGAAAAGTTAATGCTCCCTGCTAGTCCTCAGGTTGCTGCCCACAGAAACAAAAAGAATTCACAGAACGATAGTGCCACCAGGTGGCAGAATGACATTGCTCTTCAATTCGTATTTTTCGACTTGAGTTCTCCAAAACATGATCAGCCCACCCGTTAAGCTACCTTAGAACACACCATGTGTGCCCACACATCCCGTGTACCCAGAAGAGAGTGGAGTTAAGAGTTCATTCTACTCCTGGATCAGCCTCACCCCTTTCTGCTGAGCCCTGACCTTTGCAAAGGGCTTCAGGTCACAGGTAGCCCCCTCTCCTGAGCCTCTGCTGCAGGGGATTCTGATCCCACCTGGCCTCCACGTGGGGAAATCTAACTCGGTCATCTGGCTTCAGTACGTGCGGGGTCAGGGCGCCAGGGGGCTTCTGCTGGCAACTCTCCCTCTGCACCAGGTGCCTCCTCTGGGACCCCAGCAAGCCAGATGGAAGAGAGCGTTTGGAGATGTTAACGAAGGGTGCCCCCGGCCTGCACCGGTGTCCGAGCCCCTCCTGCATTCCGTCATGGGTGTCTGCATGTGCCTCTCCTCACTGGTGCCCTGAGTCACGTAGAATGCAGAGGGGAAAGCATCAGGCCTTGGCTTTGAGATTTGCGAGCCTGGTAGGAAACACTTTATGGGTGTATTCTTGGGAAGAGTGCAGCGAGGTGCTCTGCCCCATCCCTTCTCCCCCAGGCCAGAGAAAGGTTCCCAGGAAGGGCCTCTCTGAAAGGAAGAGCCTCAAGCAAGCAGAGTGTGATGGAGCCCCGGGCCCTGCCCTCTCCATCCCTGGGAACACCCGAGTCATCATGGGGAAGATCAAAAGGGCAAAAGGCCGCCTTTCCTGGGAGAGCCTGGAGGGGCCTGAGCAGGACAGAGAGGGTCCGCACGTCCCCCAGCACGACAAAGTCAGCATCGTTTACGCTAGGCTCGCCAAGTCCTGGGTGCTGTTTTAGTGCTGACTCATTTGATTTTCACAAACACCCTACCAGTTAAATTATTTTAATCTCTATTGTCTTCAGATGTGAAAAATGAAGTTTCTGCCTTACTCGGAAATGGTGGGGCAGCGCTTCGCACCCCAGCAGTCTCCAGGCCCACGTCTCTGACTTCCGTGCCAACCGCTTCCCTGCATGGGGCTCAAGGAGGCAAAGGAGCATGGCCTGCAGGGAGCTGATATCGCGCCCGGGGTGATTCAACCCTGAGCTGGTCCACTTGCCCCCCAAGGGCCAGTCAAGACATCTGAGCAGACCTCCACCCCCACCATGGCGCCGCCTTAACCCTCCGAAACTTGGAAGTTAGTCTGGGGGAAGGCACCCACCAAACTGACTGACTCCCCCTCTTCAGTGGACCGATGGCTCAAAACAGAAATTAAATCCAGTGTCAGAAAGTATTAGACTCACAGACATAGAAAACAAAGTTATGGTTGCCACAGGGGATGCGGGAGGGCAGATCAATTAACATATACACGTATACATCCTACTATGTGTGAAATAGATAAACAATTAGACCTGTATAAGGCAGGGAACTATATTCAATGTCTTGCAATAACCTATAAGTGAAAAGAATCTGAAAAAGAATATATATATATGTATGTACATATATTTATATACATACATACATAAGTATGTACAACTGAATCTGAAAAAGAGTATATATATGTATATATATATATATATGGGCTTCCCTGGTAGCTCAGACAGAAAGGAATCTGCCTGCAATGCAGGAGACCCGGGTTTGATCCCTGGGTTGGGACGATACCCTGGAGAAGGGAATATGTGTGTATGTATACACATACACACACACGCATACGTGTATATATATATATATATATATATATATATATATATATATATATATATAACTGAACCACTTTGCTGTAACCTAAAGCTAATACACATTGTAAATGAACTATTTGTTTGTTGTTCAGTGACTAAGTTGTGTCTGACTCATTGCAGTTCCATGACAGCAGCACTCCAGGGTCCTCCGTCCTCCACTATATATCCCGGAGCTTGCTCAAATTCATGTCCATTGAGTCAGTGATGCCATCCAACCATCTCATCCTCTGTCGTCCCCTTCTCCTGTCTTCAATCTTTCCCAGCATCAGGATCTTTTCCAACGAGTTGGCTCTTTCCATCAGGTGGCCAAAGTATTGGAGCTTCAGCAACAGTCCTTCCAAAGACTATTTCAAGGTTGATTTCCCTTAGGTTTGACAGGTTTGATCTCCTCAATGAAAAAAAAAAAGATTAAAGAAAAAAAATTCAGTATCAGAGAAGTAAGAAAAAAACCCAATTTCTGGCATGTCTGACTTGGTAGACTGAGCCTCAAGCCCAGCAGAGTGAGGGAAGGGAAGGGAAGACTACAAGACCACACTGAACATCTGCTCAAGCCCAGGCACTTCTCATCAGTACATTCATCCCCTCACAATATGTTCAACCCTCCATTGAGGGGTTAATAATCTCCCCCATGTTGATGGAGCCAGGATCCAAGAGGGCAAGGCTGAGACCAGTGCGAGGTGGAGCCAGAACTCAAGTTCTTGTCTGTCCAGTGGAAAATCGCAAGGCATTTGTATTAATGCCACGCAAGGAAGCCTTGCTATTGGAGGTCAGTCCGGCTGAGGCAGCTGTCTTGCAGGTGAAGGTTGAAGAACCAGCCAGTTCTTCTCCATCCCCTCACCCCATCACTCGGACTGAACTCGGCACAGAAAAGTCTAGTCTCATTTGGGACAAGTGACTCCTGGCTTGCAACGTGTGGCCCTGGCTTATCTCTGATTCTAACAAAGGGAACTCTGCTGAAAAGCTCTTGGCAGTTGTTCAATAGAGGAATTTTGAAAATTTCAATAGCTTTATTGAGGTATCATTGGCATGCAATAAACTGTACATCAACAGATAATAAACTCTCCATTCAAGGCAGACAAGTTGGTAAGTCTTGATAGACGTACACACTTGTGAAACAATCAGCAGAGTTGGGAAGGTGAAAAGATGCCCCCCTCCCACAGTGTCCTCATGCCTCTCTTTCGTCACCCCTCTGTCCCTCCCTCCCTGCTCCCCTCCAGCAACCACAGATCTGCTTTCTGGCACTGTGCATTTTCTAAACTTTAACATAAATGGATTCTTACAATATGGACTCTGTTTGTCTGGATGCCTTTATTCAAAATAACAATTTTGGAACTCATCCATGTTGTTCCATGGATCAATGGTTCATTCCTTTTCCTGGCTGTGTAATATTCTATTGTTGGGGCTTCCCAGGTGGCTCAGATGGTAAAGAATCTGCCTATAGTGCAAGAGACCTGGGTTTGACCCCTGGGTGAGGCAGATCCTCTGCAGAAGGAAAGGGCAATCCACTCCAATATTCTTGCCTGGAGAATTCCATGGACAGAGAATCCTGGTGGGCTACCGTCCATGGGATCACAGAGTCAGACACGACTGAGCAACTAACACACACACACAATATTCTACTGTACTGTTATTTGTTTATCCACTCACCTGGACTCTCTTTTCTGCTCCACTGATCTATGCATTTGTCTTTGCATCAATGCCACACACTGTTTCTATTACAGAATCAGAATTTCAGGTGTGATGAGAAGCTTAAATAAACCTGATGTCCATTCCACCTAGCAGAGTTTGCAGGTCCTTTTTTCTTCCCTGAACAAGGAAAATCTGCTTTCTCCTCCCAGGGGGCAGCAGGGTCTACCTTTCACTAAAATGGTCTTAGAACAGCCACTGTGCAGGTTGCAGTAGAGAACATTCTGGGCTGCTGTGGAGAATATCAATGATGGGAAACTGCAGAAAATTGCCTCGTCATTTGCTCCTGGCTCCCTAAACCAATGGGTTTCCCAGCTGGCGCTACTGGTAAAGAACTCGTCTGCCAATGCAAGTTCACTTCCCTGGGTCGGGAAGATCCCCTGGAGGAGGAAATGGCAACCCGCTCCAGTATTCTTACCTGGAAAATTCCATGGACAGAGGAGCCTGGTGGGCTACATACAGTCCATGGGGCCGCAAAGAGTCGAACACAACTGAGTGACTGAGACACCCTAACCAGTACCTGAACCAAACTGGGTTTGCTGTGTGAGGCTGTATGAGGCCCCTCCTGGAACAAGCACCCGTCACCCAGCTGGACACTTGCTAGCAGTTTCTAGAAAGATGGGCAGATGGTAGGGAGACTGAAATTAGCCATTAAAATACAATTTGAGAGTGTTAAGAATCTATTGCCCAACATCACTCCAATCCTCTGCTTTGAAAATTGTGAGCCAGTTATGCACTAAAAAGGAAGTGGCAAAAGATGCCCCCACATCCCGGGGGCACAGCACTGATGATCTGTGTCAGCCTGGTGACTACACACCGGAAAGCTTTGCGCAGAAAGGGAGGCAAGCGCCTGTGAAATCTCTCAGTACCATCTTCACAAATTGTCTGTAAATATAAACCTGTTCTAAAATTAAAACATCATTAAAAAAAAATCGACATAGTCATGTGAAAGAGAAGCTAGAGAAAGGAAAGGTTTACTCAAATTGCTGAAAAAATAACACGGCAGTTCTAAAAAGTAACCACCCTCTTCATTTTCATCTTCCCAACTGAAAACTGACCATTAACCTTCCATCCTCCAGAGGCGCCTCTCGAGTGGGGTGTTCACTTCGCCAAGCTGTAAGATGGTCCTGAGATGCGCCAGGAAGCAGAGGTGAGTGTGCTTTTGTCTCTCCCCCACCCTCCTGGGTGAAAACACCCTTCCATCTGTTTTTCCTTCTCCCCAACACTGATTATGTCTTTCTCCTGGTTTAATCAGAGATAAGTAGAACAGATTTTGCAAGTCTCTTCAAAGGAGAGTCTGGAGATGTTCAGTGCTTACGGAAGGTATGAAAGCGTAAATTTAGAGATGAGAACTTCAGGCTGTCACTGCGTCTCACCACAGTTCTTGTGCAATAACGATAGAGGATATCTGTGATCTGGGAAGCAGGGTCGACAAGGATGATACTAAAGAGTATCCCACTAGTGGGACAACCCCACAAATGGATAAAGATAAAAACACAGGGTCTGTCACCCACTAACACCAACTCATCTCCTAGTTACATCTTTGCCAGGAGGATGCCCATCCCGTAAACACAAATGTCGAAATGAAAACAGAGTTCCTGGAGTCTGACCCTGACAATATCCACTTGGAGTGAAATTCCGTGAAAAACAGGTCTATCTTGGACCTCAACACGGAGAGTTATTACTAAAAAACAAAAATCACAAGGAGGCATTCAGGTTCACACTAACCACTGCACAGTATACACAAGGGCAGCTTCAATCTGAGACTGTGAGGTCCTTACCCCCAGAACAAAGAAGGTGTTAGAGACTCATCTTCCCCCAGAGAGAATGTGTGAACCACCCTCGGTGACCCCCAAGGACACAGGACTCCCGGTGTTCACACCTTTGTGTGATTCCCCTCCCTCTGAGCATGGGCAGGACTTGGGACTTGCTTGTAACCAAGAGAACGTGGCAGAGATGGTGGGATGTCACTCCTTGCCCAGCTCACCACTTACGGATGAGATTCGCCTTGTAACAAACATGCTAGGTGCTGCCTCACTGGCATTGAAGAAGCCATCAAGAAGTCAACAGACACGGTAGAGGAGCCCACAAGGGCGAGAACTGTGGGTGCCTCTGCTTGCAGAGGGCAGCCTCCAGCAAGAAGCTGAAGGCTTAGCCTTGCAACAGGAAGTAAATGCATTTTGTCAACAACCCGAGGGAGCGAGAGAAACAGCCTTACTCAGCCCTGGCCAACACCTTGACCACAGCCTGGTGAGGTGCTGTAGCCAGGGATCCGGCTAAGTCCTGCCCGGACCCCTCACCCACAGAAACTCTGCGATGCTGAATAAGTGTTGTTTTAAGCTGCTAAGTTTGTGGGAATTGGTTACACAGCAATGGCTAGCTGATAAAGGGAATGAGATATATTTTTGTGTGTTAGCCACTTGAGCTTTATAAACATTTTGTTCCTAGGATGTCCCTTCATGCTACGAGAAGCATCCTTTCCCACTTTTCCTGCCACAGAGGGGGCTCCCAAATCAGATGGCTCCTGGTAAAAGACATAGCAGCAGAACAGGGGTGTTCTCCAAAGGAAACCCAAGGTTGCATGCCCAGAAGAAAAAGGAGACAGAAAATGAACATCCCCAAAAGAATCATTGCCCCCCACCCACCCGAGAGTCCAATCCACACAATCTGACAGAGGAAGATATAGGCCCCGAGAGGTCAGTGGCGTCCAGAGTCTGTGCCCCACGGTAGGGTCAGAAGCAAAACCACGTTTCCTCAGTCCCATCCAGGACTCTTATCACTAGAGCTCATTGCATGACTCATGTTTTTGGATGATCTTATTTTTCTGCTTTTTTAACCTATTTAGGCATATTTATTCAGTGAGAAAGCACTAAAAATCAAAGTCAAATAATTCGTGGAGATAAACAAAAGCTTAAAAAAAAATCCAGTGGAATCAGACTTGTTATTTGGAAGAGAAATGCCTATTTGGCTGCCCTTTCAAAACATTTCCAACTGGTTTCTGCATACTCGGGACTTTGGATTACTCCCACGATCAAGAACAACAGAATGGCAAATACGAACCTGGTAAAGACAGAAAAACAGAGAACTAGGTTTTGGGCTTCAATTTCTCTTTCTTTCCTGACATGTTTAAACTCTTGCACTGTTTGTTCAGTCACTAAGTCGTGTCTCTTTGTGACCCCATGGACTGCAGCACGCCAGGCTTCCCTGTCCTTCACCATCTCCCTGAGCTTGCTCAAACTCATGTCCATTGGGTGGTTGATGCCATCCAACCATCTCATCCTCTATAGTCCCCTTCTCCTCCTGCCTTCAATCTTTCCCAGCATCAGGATTTTTCCAATGAGTTGGCTCTTCACATCAGGTGGCCAAAGTACTGGAGTTTCAGCTTCAGCATCAGTCCTTTCAATGAATATTCAGGGTTGATTTCCTTTAGGATTTACTCCTTTGATCTCCTTGCAGTCCAAGGGACTCTCAAGAGTCTTCTCCAGCAGCACAGTTTGAAAGCATCAGTTCTTTGGTGCTCAGACTTCTCTATGGTCCAACTCTTACATTCATACATGACTACAGGAAAAACCACAGTTTTGACTAGACAGACTGCTGTCAGCAAAATGATGTCTCTGCTTTTTAATATGCTGTCTAGATTTGTCATAGCTTTTCTTCCAACAAGCAAGTGTCTTTTAATTTCATGGCTGCAGTCACCGTCCACAGTGGTTTTGGAGCCCAAGAAAGTAAAATCTGCCACTGTTTCCATTTTTTCACACCTATTTGCCATGAAGTGATGGGACCTGATGCCATGATCTTGATTTTCCGAATGTTGAGTTTTAAACCAGCTTTTTCACTCTCCTCTTTCACCTTCATCAAGAGGCTCTTTAGTTCCTCTTCTCTTTCAAGGGTGGCGTCATCCTCTAGTCTTGTGGAAGTTCTGTAAACTCTTGTGTGTCTTTTCATATGAAGAGATGGACATGGAGGCTCTCTCGTTGGAGCTCATAGAGTCAAACGCCGTCCTTTCACAGAAGTGAATGAGCGTCTGCAGGACCCGTTCATTGGTGGGATTCTGCAGGGCTCGATGGCTGGAACTTGGACTGAGGTCCCCTGCAGGCTTCCTTCACCAAGCAGTTTCTGTCAAGCTGTGATCCAGGAGCAGCAGGAGCTTCTAAAGGCAGCAGTAGCTGTGAAAGAGGCTTCTGGAGGTGGGAACACAGCTGCTCATGGCCCCACGGTGGCCCTGGTGGCCCCAGAGCAGCTGCATCTCAGAGCAAGGCCCTTCCAGGCATGTCGCTGGTCAGGCCTTCGGAAGAATAGCCATGGCCCTCGCCTCCTCCTTTAATTTCAGCAGGCATGCTCTTAGGGATGGCCACCCTCCCCAAGGGCGAGGGGCAGGGGAGGAGGGAGGGTCAGACAGAGGAGAGGAGGTAAGTATGAAGCCACGTCCTGCTGTGTGACTCCAAGCAAGCACCCTCTCTGAGCCTTGACTTCTCTCGTGTATTAATAGCATAGAGGGGCTGACCACTGCCCTGCAAGCTCTCTGTGGGGAACAAGTGAACTGACATGGGCCAGAGCCGTGTCCAAGGTGTTTAATAAATGTACCCGGCTGGTCTGAGCTGATTCCACATCCGTAACCACGTCTCACCCACAGCCAAGGCCCCAAGGGCTGAGAAGTCACTGTGATCGATGCCCTGCCGCTGATCTCGCCCCACACTCCAAGTGCTGCACGTATAGTAGCACCTAATGCTCACAACAGGACATGAGATGAACACTATTACACTCATCCCAGTTGTGCAGATAAAGAAACTGGGTCACAGGGAGGGTGAGGTTTGGAGGAGCCAGCTAGGGAACTGACACAGCCAGAACACAGACTCAGGCAAAGGGACCCAATATCAGTTTCCTCGTTAACACATTCTGCCACCTCTTGGATAAATGCAATGACCTCAAAGAAGGGGCCATGTGGCCCAGGGGCCCATCCTCCTCACTATTCTCCACCACCGGCTCCTTCAACCCTCTTTGGGTCTGGGATTCTTCTGTCTCACTCCAAGATCCCTCTCTGAGCCCATCCACATCACAGCCTCCATTGGTCACCTGCCTCTTTGTTGTCCACTGAGCCCTTTGGCCTTCTCTGCAGCCTGGAGACCATTCCACACAAACCAGGACCTAAAAATAAGGAGGTAGGAAGACTGCAGTTGCTGACCATTTGGCAAAGGCTTCTTGGGGGCCCATCAAAACCAATCTAGAACAATCAGTGATCAGACATTAAGTGCCTGATGATGCCCATGTAGCAATGATGCCAGCCAATCACCAGCAGACCTGGAGGCCTGGTGGTGACTTTCCTTTCAGGTAAGCTGTAGGAGGAAAGAGACATGGTGTCAGAGGAGATCACACTTGGGTTATGATGCACAATGAGACAGAGTTTGTAGATGTTCCAGTGAGACCTGGGGGAGGGGGAGCTGAGGAGCTGAGTGCCCCATTTCCAGCATCAGTACAACCAGGCTCTTTGGCATCAGGCCAAGCAGTTTAGTTCAGTTCAGTTGCTCAGTCGTGTCTGACTCTTTGTGACCCCATAGACTGCAGCACACCAGGCCTCCCTCTCCATCAACAACTCCCAGAGTTTACCCAAAGTCATGTCCATTGAGTCAGTGATGCCATCCAACCATCTCATCCTCTGTCGTCCCCTTCTCCTCCTGCCTTCAATCTTTCCCAGCATCAGGGTCTTTTCAAGTGAGTCAGTTCTTCGCATCAGGTGGCCAAAATATTGGAGTTTCAGCTTCAGCATCAGTCCTTCCAGTGAATATTCAGGACTGATTTCCTTTAGGATGGATTTCCTTGCAATCCAAGGGATTCTCAAGAGCCAATACCAGAGTCCAAAAGCATCAATTCTTCGGCCAAGCAGTGGGGTGTGTCATAGAGCTGTAGCATACTGCCTCCAAGTCCCACTTCTTGTCAAAAAGGTCTTTCAAGTTCATAATAATCTCTTTCCCCCCCCACGGTTTTCAATCAGATAAAGAGTTGGTGCATTTCTCTTCCTGTGCCCCCTGCATCGGAAGCACAGAGTGTCAACCACTGTCCCGCCAGGGAAGTCCAACAGCTGGTGCATTTCTGACTGCTGTCCAATACATTTCACAAACGGAAAGCTCTACTCCTTGTAGTGATGCTCAGAAAGCCACATCCGATGACACAGTAGGAGTCACCCCAGTGTTGTCCTCCCTGGAGACATTGATCAGGACATGTCCTAGTGGGCTGGCCACACAGACTCTTGTCATTTCTCACCAATTAGCCAGAGATGCTGTGTGTGTTGAGTCTGGGTTGTGTCTGATGACATGGGACCAGAAATGGCAATAGATGTGTGTGATCTGCCTTCGCAAGTAAAGCAGCTACTTCCTCCCAGTGATGGGGGGATGGGGCCCCTGAACCCAGCTTTAAAGCACTTCCACAGCATCGCTACAAACAACACCACCGCACAGTGTAGGGGTGAAGGAGAACGGACCACAGGACATTGACAACAGTCGAAGCTGAGCCAGAAGTTCACGGGAATCCAGTGTTTTCTCAGTGTTTGTCTACATACGAAATTTCCTTTAAGAAAGCATTTTTTAAGGGGGTAGGTGTCAAGCTCCCCGCCGTGGTGTGGAAGGGCGTGGACACCTTGAGAGACTAGGAGCCAGTGGTTTTCTGCTGACTTGAGAATATGGGGTGAGTGTTACCCTCATACCGTAGGGCGTGATGACTTACTTTTGCCCAAATAGGTCAACTGTTCAGAATAAGCATTCGTGTTCACAGTCTGCTGTGGCCAGATAATACAGAAACGAGCCGTACGCGGACCTCAGACCTGGTGATTTTCCAACTTGTGCTCTGCGAGAAGATGCTTCAGAAGGAAACACACAAGTCCTTGTCCCTGTGGAGTCTATGCTGGTAGCGGGAGGAGGGCAGACAAAGCAGACATGGACGTTCATGGTGATGTGGAGAAAGCAAAGGGGGAAGGGGCGTGGGTTCACGGAGGGAAAAGGCTATACTCAGCACAAGATGGCCTGGGAGGACGTCATTCAGCAAGCAGCAGTGGCCTGTGCTCCAGAGCAGAGAGAGGAGTCAGAGAGCCATGAGGAGCATCCCTGGCCAGGGCACAACAGGTGCAAAGGCCCTGAGGTGTGTCGGTGTTAACATCCAGGAGGTCAGCGTGGCTGGAGCAGAGCGAGAAGCGGAGCAGTAGGAGGTGAGTCAGAGAACTAAAGAGGCGGCAGGGCGGGTCCTGTGAGCTGCTCCTGGGTCTGCAGCTTTACTCTGAGCAGGATGGGAACCACTGTCGGCTTTGAGCAGTAAGACGACGTGACTTGGTTATTACCTGCAAAGGCACTTCGGCAGGTGGCCAAGGGAAGCAGCGGAGAGACCCGCTCAGTCCTCTGCGCTGATCCAAGTCCGAGGCGAAGGGGGCCTGAAGCAGGTGGCAGAGCGGGGAGATGAGAGGGAAGGCGAGATCTCGGAGCAGAGAGAGGAGGATTTTCTGCCACGTTGGATGTGTGATCCAGGAGAACAAGGCGTCCCGGAGGACTCGAGGCAACAGTGGCGTTGGTGCTGCCGGTGATGGGCTGGTGGGCGAGTGGGGCTCAGGGCTGCCCCGCGTCCAAGCCGAACAGCTCACTTTTTATGGGCTTATTGTTTGGGAACAAAGGCTTATTGCAAAAGAAAATTTGTATGTTAAAGTCCACTGGTGTTATAATTAACTGTCCCTGCAGAGAGACTGTCACCCAGGGGGCACTTCAGACAGAAACACACCAAGAGCAAGAGCTCCTGGCCACTGGCCTGCCTAGAAACGGAGAGAGCAGCCTGCACAACTGGGTACCAGGGTGAGGACCCAGCACAGCCCTGAACTGGGGGTGAGTGGGAAGTGCTCTCCTCCAAGTGTAGCAGGCAGTGAATTTGGCCGCCCTTGGGCTTGTGAGTGAACTCCAAGCTGACGCTGCAGTGGTGGAGCCTCTGGGAAGCTCAAAGTGCCCTTACTTTGTTCCTAGAGTCCCCTTGTGACTCAGCTGGTAAAGAATCCGCCTGCAATGCGGGAGACCTGGGTTCGATCCCTGGGTTGGGAAGATCCCCTGGAGAAGGGAAAGGCTACCCACTCCAGTATTCTGGCCTGGAGAATTCCATGGACTGTACAGTCCATGGGGTCTCAAAGAGTCAGACATGACTGAGCAACTTTCACTCACTCACTCAGAGTCCCCTTAAGGCTTCCTAGGTAGCACTAGTGGTAAAGAAGCCACCTGCCAGTGCAGGGGACCTAAGAGACAAGCATTCAACCCCTGGGTCAGAAAGATCCCCTGGAGAAGGGAATGGCAACCTACTCCAGTATTCTTGCCTGGAGAACCCCATGGGCAGAGGAGCCTGGCAGGCTACTGTCCATGTGGTCACAAAGAGTCGGACACAACTGAGCGACTGGCCTTTTAAGGCCAAACTCGGCTGTGTGCCCTCAAGTCCCATGTTGATTATTATCTTTATTTTGTGCAAAACAAAAAGTGTCCCCAGGGTCTTCCCTGGAGGTCCAGCAGCTAAGACTCAGTGCTTCCACTGCAGGGGCACAGATTCAATCCCCGATTAGGGAACTAGGATCCCGCGTGCTGTGTGGCGGGGCCAAAAAATTAAAAGAGTCCCCGTGTGTATTAGGGGTCTTCCCCTCATCAGCAAGCCCTGTGGTCCGAGTACAATAAGATCCCCGGGGCTGAAGGATGTTTACACACACTTGGCCCACAGTTCATGGTCACCAGTGACTATGCCGCACCCGCCAGTGTGTTTGATGAACATGAGGAATCTGGGCCTGGTTAATGCCTGTACTGACTCTTTCATCCATAGAGACAATCTTATTTTTTCCTTTATCATGAGAAAAATTAGGGACCGCTTGTGAGTTTTGTGTACAAGCAAAAATTGTGGAAACATCTGCTGTCTGCGAATAAAGCATAAATGTGGGTGGACTTGGGGCACCGGATGAACAGGTCATAGGGTGGAGGGTGAATGGGTGACTTCAGAGCAAAGACTGGGAGCCACTGGCCTGCATGCACCTCACTGTCACTCCCTGCTTCCTCCTCCTCTGGTCCCACCCTCCCCCACCTCCCGCCACCCCACCTGCAGGACCCTCCTCAAGACATCCTGAGCAGAGGGACCCTTCTTGAGCCATCCTGCAGAATGACTTGGTGTGTTTCCAGGGAGGGAAGCACTGCGTGTCAGGTAGGCCTCCCGAGCCCCAGATATCTTGGTCTCATCTTCTCCTTCAAAACTCTACAAATGAAAACAGGCTACCCTGTCCTTTCTTTGGTTTTCAAGTAAACATTTCTTTAGGTATTAATCAGATGAAAGGTCACCCCACTTTCTGAAGCTGCCACACTTGCATCAAGGAGATGTTGTCCTGATTTTCCAAGCCCAGCAAAGTGGCCCTGGCCAGGTTAAAACTGGGTCTCACATTGTATCCATGTAGAGTCAGAAATACCAAAAGGAGACGGGGTCCCGCAGGGTCCCCATCTGCACGGCCGCTAGCAGAACCCTGGCCTGTGAGGGACACCTCTGGGATTTTTCCGGGTCGGTCGGCCTCCTGGGAAAGGGAGTAAAGGCACCCGTGGGACCTCATGACCTTGACCTTGAAGCTCTCACAGAAAGACCAAGGCGAACACCCCAGGCCTGCTGGGGCCACACAGGGTGAGGGCCTTCTGGCGGCGGACTGTCCGGGGCAGACACCACACGCTGGCGGATTACAGCTCCTGGTCACTCAGTGTTTGGTTCACAAAGAGTTTTTTAATTACTTACCAAGGTTTTGAAATGGAGGGGTTCTATCATATGAAAAATCCAGATTTGCAGCTTCTCTTAAAACCTGAGAAGATTGGGCACCGTGGAGCTCGTCTCTCCCGGGGTAGCAGTGGACTGCCGGCGTCTGCCCCCTGACATGGGCCTTTCGGTTCCTTGCTGTCCCCGGCGTTCCCAGCCATGTTCCCGGCCATGCCCGGCTCTTCCATCCCCTGCCTGGTATTTGAGTGTGGCCCTGAGGGAGGGTCAGCTGGCTGTACCGCCGCCTGTCCTCGTCCTAACAGAAGCTGTAGGAAGCCCCCGAGGGTGGCAATAGCCACCTGCAAGCTCGACATAAGGTTAAAGATAAGAAGGATGGCTGGGCCTTCCCCACCAGCGAACCCTCACACACCCCTCCTCCTGCAAAACTCCCCCCTCAGCGCCTGGGGAGGAGACAGGGCCCGCATCAGCTATGTGAGCAGAAAGAATTTCATAACTGTCATTTACAGGGGCTTCCCTGATGGCTGGGTGGTAAAGAGTCTGCTTGCCAATGCAGGAGACCTGGGTTTGATCCCTGGTCCGGGAGGATCCCACATGCCGTGGGGCAGCTAAACCCATGTGCTACTGAGCCTGTGCTTGAGAGCTCGGGAGCCACAACTCCAGAGGCGTGCGAGCCCCAGAGCTCATATTCCATAAGAGAGGCCACCGCGATGGGAAGCCTGCACACGGCAACTAGAGAAAAGCCCGTGCCGCAAGGAAGACCCAGCTCAGCCAAAAACCAATACATAAAATTATGAAAGTGAAAAGTCGCTCAGTCATGTCCGACTCTTTGTATATAGTCCATGGGATTCTCCAGGCCAGAATACTGGAGTGGGCAGCCTATCCCTTCTCCAGCGGATCTTCCCAACCCAGGAACCGAACCGGGGTCTTCTGCATTGCAGGTGGATTCTTTACCAGTTGAACTATCAGGGAAACTGTCTCTACATTTAAAGTTGTAAACTAGGGACTGAAAGACAAGAGGAAGCGATAAACCACCTTCAAGGACGCACTACACTTTTCACAGGAACTGCAGGAGATGTACCCTGAGACTGGGGAACAAAGAGAAGAGACGAGGCTGGTGTTACTAAGCCTGTGAGTCTGGAGGAGGCCCCCAAGACCCTGGAATCCAGGTCTCTGAGGTGCTGGAGTCTCTAAAGTGGTCTCAGTGATGCCTGCGGGGCTGACGGTCATGGGATCACAAGCTGTGATGGGAAAAACAACTCTTGAGAAAAACAGTCTTTTAGGAAAACAACTCTGTTTTTCTGAGCTGCCACTTAGGCATTTTACAGTCTGATAACCCTGCTCACACCCAGAGCCTGGAGATAAGAGTTTAAGACGCCTGCCACCGGTTCCTGCTTTATTCTTCCGGGGGCGCCTTGTAAAAATGACCACTTTAAAAAAAAAGACCACTTTAGAGTTAAGCCTGTGAAAAGCCGGCCCCAACCATCTAACACGCAGTGGCTGTTTGCTCCCCAGCGACCTGGGATGGGGGCTGGGCCTCCCCTCAGCCCAGTGGGCCTGCTCCCTTCTGGGATCTGTCAGTAATAAGACATCTTGTGACTCCACTTCCTTCGTGTGGGTCTATTGAAACTGCACCTTCAATCAAAATGACCCCAGGGGTTTTCACTTCCCTAAAGTGGAGCTCGGATACGGAGGGAGCTCCCTGCCACCCCCGTTTGTTGGGGGGGGTGGTCTTGTGCCCTCCCCAGCCCCATTCAGCAGGTCATGATCTGCTTATTCCTGGTTCAGTACACCAGCTCTGGCTTCTCAGCACAGAAGCAGACGCAGAGCCCATAGAAAACAAGCAGGAAGCAGCTGCCCCCCTTCAACCTTCCCTGTGGCACCCCCAGCTGGCAGAACCTCAGAGAAGCCACTGCAAATCAGACCTTTGTTTGCAGTGCGCAAGTTGCTCAGTCACGTCTGACTCTTTGCGACCCCATGGACTACACAGTCCATGGAATTCTCCAGGCCAGAATACTGGAGTGGGTAGCCCTTCCCTTCTCCAGGGGACCTTCCCAATCCAGGTCTCCTGCATTGCAGGCAGATTCTTTACTAGCTGAGCCACAAGGGAAGCCCTGGCTTGCGGAGCCCATACATCATCCAGTGAGTACAGGGGCTGGTTGGTGAGAGTAACCAGGTGAGTTGGTTGATGACTGGCCCAGAGGGCTGCCTTTGACCCCTGTGCTTGTGCTCAGCATTTCCAACTGAACTGTGTCCTTACAATAAGCTTTGAGCATCTCCTCAATGTCAGCCCCATTCTCCTTGCAGAGCATATAATATCAGCAAGATAGGTACCATTCCTGCCCTGGTGGGCCTGGCAGTCAACCTGGACTCTTATTCAAAAAAATCTTTTACTCTTCTACTAGGTTCTAGCGTTGAGCTCCACCTCTGCTGCTCGGCAACCACAGCCAAGATGTGGAAGCCACCACAACGTCCATCTGAAGAGGATGGGGTACGTATATACAATGGAATATTATGCGGCCATAAAAAAGAATGAAATCATGCCGTTTGCAGCAACATGGATGGACCTAGAGATTATCATTGACTTAAGTGAAGTAAGTCAGACAGAAAGACAAATATCATAGGATATCACTTATGTGGAAGCTAAAAAGTGATACAAATGAATTTATCTACAAAATGAAAGAGACTGACAGATTTAGAAAGCAAACTTATGGTTACCAAAGAGGAAAGGTGGGTGGGAGGGATAAGTTAGAAGGTGGGGATTAATGTATTTTGTTATTGTTCAGTCACTAAGTTGTGTCCAACTCTTTGTGACCCCCATGGACTGCAGCACACCAGGCTTTCCTGTCCATCACCATGTCCTGGGGTTTGCTCAGACTCATGTCCATCGAGTCTGTAATGCCATCCATTCATCTCAAATGTATACACATCACTATATATAAAACAGATATAGTAGTGCAATATAATGGATAACATATATATATATATATATAATATAACAGATACACGTGTGTGTTAGTTACTCAGTTGTGTCTGACTCTTTGCAACCCTGTAGACTGTAGCCTGCCAGGCTCTTCTGTCCATGGAATTCTCTAGGCAAGAATATTGGAGTGGGTTTCCATTCCATTCTCCAGGGGATTTTCCTGACCCAGGGATTGAACCTGGGTCTCCTGCATTGCAGGCAGAAGCTTTACCATCTGAGCTACTAGGGAAGCCCCAAACAGATTTATAGTAGTGTAATATAACACATAACAGATATATAGTAGTGTAATTAACAGATGATATATATAATATATATAGTATTAATATGTAGTAGTATTAAGTATAATATATAGTAGTAGTAATCAACAAGGACATACTGTTGATTATAGCACAGGGAACTCTACTCAATAATCTGTAATAACCTACATAGGAAAAGAATCTGAAAAAGAAAAATAAATATATATATATATATATAACTGAATCACTTTGCTTTTACCTGAAACTAACGCAACTTTGTAAATCGGACACCAATATTGCAAAATATAAAATAAAAGCTTGGAGGGAATTCCCTGGTGGTCCAGTGGTCAAGACTCAGCTTCAGATGCAGGCGGTATGAGTTTGATCTCTAGTCAGGGAAATAAGATCCCACATGCTGCGTGGCATGGCCAAGAATAAAGTGAATTTTTAAAACTATGGAACCATTATAGAAAACATCAAGAAGTTTGTAAACTCCTAAATATAAAAAAATTAATAAAATTAAAAGGTTAAAAAAATTAAAGTCTTTTACTCTTCTGCTGGGTTCTAGGATCAGGCTCTGTCCCTGCTGCTGTGTAATATTGCATGCACGTGTATTCTTGGTGGAAAATAAACCTAACAAAATTGGACCATCTGGATCATGCTGAAGTGTACAGTTCAGTGGTTCTAAGTATGCTTGCAGTGTTGTACAGCCATCACTACCATCTATCTCCAGAACTTTTTTATCTTGTAAAACTGAAACCATGTCCATTAAACAACAACCCCTCATTGGTCCCTCTCCCCAACCTCTAGCAAATAACATTTGACTTTCTGTCCCATGAATCTCATTACCCTAAGTACCTCACATACGTGGAATCCTTTTCTGTCTGGTTTATTTCACTTAGCATGATGTCTTCAAGGTTCATCAGTGTTGTAACATGTATCAGAACTAGCATCCCTCATGCCACGTAGCGTGGCCAAAAAGAATTATGTTTCTAAAGCGTATTTCATGACGCAGGAAAATCATATGGTTTAATGTAAGGTGTAAAAAACTGAATACAAAACAGTAATGATGTTCAATATTTATAAATATCCCTTTAAAAGTAGTAAGAGGAAGGATGAGAAGAAGGGGTAGTTAGAGAGTTTGGGATGGACACGTACACTCTGCCATATTTAAAATGGACAGCCAACAAGGAATTACTTTATAGCACATGGAACTCTGCTCAACGTTATGTGGCAGCCTGGATGAGAGGGGAGTTTGGGGGAGAATGGATACATGTATATATATAGTGGAGTTCCTTTGATGTTCACCTGAAACTATCACAACACTGTTAATTGGCTATATCCCAATACACAATAAAAAGCTTAAAAAACTACTAAGAGGAAGTATATAAAAATATTAAGAGTTATCTCTCGTATTGATCACTATTAATCCTCTGTATTTTTCTACTTCCCAGATCCTCTGTAATAAACATTTAATATATTTCAATTATTAAAACAAGATAAGCATTATTAAGCAAACACAGTAGCTGCAGTAAATGCCTTGAAGTGGCTGCCAGCCAAGGAGAGCATGTACCACTGCATGGAACTCTGCCAGGGGAAAGTAAGGGCACAGACGGTGGCTGAGAGGATGCAGCTATTTTTGTTACTGCTGCTATGGTTAGCCCAGCCCTTGCCCCTCCTTTCCACGCTGGTGTGGTATGGACAAACTGGGGTGATCGAGAGTTCACATGAAATGTAAGATCCTCCCAGCTCATTGCCATCCCATAACAGAGAGGACTCAAGAATCGGGGAAAACACCATTAGCTACCGAGACTTTCACTAATTAAGGACTCTTCTCTTTTCCCTCCAGAGTTGTTACATAAATGGGCCAGAGAAGGCTCCTGTGCATTGCCTAAAATGGTCCCCATGTCATTTTGTTCTTCACACAAGCTAGGACTGTTAGCTCAGAGCCCACTGGCACTCAACCTCAGGTTCTCATACATTCAGTTGTTCCATGGATAGTCTAAATAAATATATTTTTAGCCATCTGGAGCCTACCTACTTTATATACCCAATGAAACAGCAACCAACACACCCGCTGTGCTGTGCTGTCTCTTCAGTCATGTCCAAGACTCTGCGGCCCCATGGACTGTAGCCCACCCGTCTCCTCTGTCCATGGGATTCTCCAGGCAAGAAGACTGGAGTGAGTTGCCATGCCCTCCTCCAGGGGATCTTCCGATCCAGGGATCGAACTCACATCTCTACATCTCTTGGTGTGGCAATGTTTGGAAGGTTCTTCACCACTAGTGCCACCTGGGAAGCCCTTTTACTTATTAAGAAAATGCAAAATCAAACCACAATGAGATACCACTGCACATGCACCAGAATCATTAAAATAAACCCTGACAACACCAAGTGCTGGTGAGGGTGTAGAGCCACTGGAACCCTCATCCACGGCTGTCGGGGCAAACAGTTAAAACTACTCCAGAAAACCCGTAGGTCCTATCTCCTAAAGATGGACACGGACACACTCATGATCCAGCCATCCCACTCTCCAGTAAATACCAAACGCAGGTGCACACGTATGTTCACCAGAAGACTCGTTCCAGAGTGTTCAGAGCCACATAAGTTGACATATCGTCAAATCAGAAATAACCCACATAGACATAACATATCCACGAGCCATGGAGAAGACAAACCCTGTGGTGATAAAAGACCCTTCTAGATTCTCCAGAGAAACAGAATTAATAGGAGAGATAGATACAAATGATATGGATATAGACACACACACACACATATATACATATGTATAAATGGTTAGTTATAAGGAATTGGCTCATGTGATTTGGAGGCTGAGACTTCCTTAGATTTGCAGTTGGCACCTGGATATCCAGGAGAGTTAATGGTGGAGATTCCAGTTCAAGTCCAAGCCCAAAGCGAGGTCGCAACTTGGAGGCAGGCAGGCCAAGGAGGCCCATTCTCCCTCACTCAGCCTCATTTGTTCAAGTCTCCAGTGGGTTGGATAAGGCCCATCCATGTTGCAGAGGGAGATTTGCTTCACTCAGTCTATCAGTTCAAATGTTAATCTCCTCCTGAAACACCCAGAGTCATGTTTAGCCAAAAACCTGAGCACCCCATGGTCCAGTCAACTAACCACCCTAGAGCCCAGATGCCCTTGGGTGCACCCAACTTACCCTGCTGCTGAGTGACTTCACCTGGACATGCAAGGCCCCTCTGCCCTGGGAGCTCCCTGTCCTCTTCCTGCATCAGGCGGTGATGCAGGGCCCCCGTCCCCGGATGGTCTCCTGTCGAGAGGGACCCTCTCGTAGGCAACCTGTCCAAGGGTCACCCGATAAAGCTTGTGGTACAACACTGCCACCTTGTGGTCTTGTCTCTCCTTGATCAGCCTCAACAGCGGCTCACGGAAGAACTTCTGTATGACCCTTCCTGCCCTGTCCAAACTCTTGGAAGAAGGGTAACCTTGAAATCCCCAGGCCCTCAGCATCAGATTTGCCCCCATCTTCCTTTAATTTCTTGTCCACAGCCCAGAGAATTCTTGAGGGTGTGCTGGGGAGGAGAAGCAGGCAGGGCGAATGCAGTATCCCATCCCCAACTTCTAAGTTGATCTCAACCAAGAATAGAAAAGTCAGAACTTAACTACACTGAGACCTTTAGTGGCACTCAGCACTGAAAAGACCATGATGTCCACCAGCTGCCCTCGATAAACTTCAAAATAAGAACACTAAGCTATAACATTCCAAGCTTACATGCGTACTGAAATTAAAAATCACGTCTAGATTTTTCTGAATGCAAAATGCTAAATAAGTTTATGGAAAACAAATATATCATGTTCAAAAAACGCTTTGTTTTGCTTTGGTTTTGATCCCTGGTTTGTTGGTACACTCAGCCTATGGAACAGTCCTCCACTGCTTATACTCAAGCCTGGTACAGAACATAGATCCTTTAAGCCAGGGCCACAAGCTGATGCTTAGCATAGTACATGGCATGTAGAAGATGCTCCATAAATGTATGAACTGATTTGAACAGATAAGCTGGTTCAGTTCAGTTCACTTCCTCAGTCATGTCTGACTCTTTGCGACCCCATGAACCGCAACAAGCCAGGCCTCCCTGTCCATCACTAACTCCCTAAGTCCACCCAAACCCAGGTCCATCGAGTCAGTGATGCCATCCAGCCATCTCATCCTCTGTCGTCCCTTTCTCCTCCTACCTTCAATCCTTCCCAGCATCAGGGTCTTTTCCAATGAGTCAGCTCTTCGCATCAGGTGGACAAAGTATTGGAGCTTCAGCTTCAACATCAGTCCTTCCAGTGAACACCCAGGACTGATCTCCTTTAGGATGGACTGGTTGGATCTCCTTGCAGTCCAAGGGACTCTCAAGAGTCTTCTCCAACACCACAGTTCAAAAGAATCAATTCTTTGGTGCTCAGCTTTCTTTATGGTCCAACTCTCACATCCATACATGACTCCTGGAAAAACCATAGCCTTGACTAGACGGACCTTTGTTGGCAAAGTAATGTCTCTGCTTTTTAATATGCTATCTAGGTTGGTCATAATGGAGACAATTTTAAATTAAAAATTAAACAAATTTAAAATTAAACAATTTTAAATCTATATACTATGCAGAATTGTCTTTTTCTTCTAGTGGCTCTCAAGTAATTGAAATAATATAATATCGAGAATAATGTAATATATTTATTGTTGTATTCTTTAATAAGAGAAAATTTGTTTAAAAAAATCAAAAAGAAAAACTTTTTCTTGCATGATCCATGAAGAAAATAGTTAATAAGGAATTCCCTGGCATTCCAGTGGTTAGGATTCAGTTTCACTGACAGAGGCCCACATTTGACCCCTGGCTGGGGAACTAGGTCGCCAAAAGCTGATGGTGCAGTCAAAAAATTTTTGGTAAACTGAACTTCATCAAAATTTAAAAACTTCTGTTCTGCGAAAGACAATGTCAAGAGAATGAGAAGACAGGCCACAGGCTGGGAAAAAACATTTGCAAAAGACACATCTGATAAAGAACTATCATTCAAAATATACGAAGAACACTTCAGTTCAGTCGCTCAGTTGTGTCTGACTCTGGGACCCATGGACTGCAGCATGCCAGGCCTTCCTGTCCATCACCAGCTCCCAGAGCTTGCTCAAACTCATGTCCATCGAGTCAGTGATGCCATCCAACCATCTCTTCCTCTGTCATCCCCTTCTCTCGCCTTCAATCTTTCCCAGTATCAGGGTCTTTTCCAATGAGTCAGTTCTTCACAATACAATGGTCAAAGTATTGCAGTTTCAGCTTCAGCATCAGTCCTTGCAATGAATATTCAGGACTGATTTCCTTTAGGATTGACTGGTTGGATCTAAAATGACCAAGGGATATCACTGCACAACTAGTAGAATGGCCAGAATCCAGAAGTCTGACAGCGCCAACTACTGGTGAGCATGCGGAACAACAGGAAGGCTCATTCATGCTGGTGGGAAGGCAAAATGTCACCGTCTCTGTGGAAGACAGTTGGGCAGTTTTGTAAAGTTTGTTACAAAATTAAACATCCTAAACATACCATACGACCCCGCAGTCCTGCTCCTTGGTGTTTACCCAGAGGCGCTGAAAACGGTGCTGTTGTTTAGTCGCTCAGTCAAGTCCGATCCTTTGTGACCCCGTGGACTGTAGCTGCCAGGCTCCTCTGTCCGTGGAATTCTCCAGGCAAGAATACCAGAGTGGATTGCCATTTCCTTCTCCAGGGAATCTTCCCGACGCGGGGGTTGAACCTGGGTCTCCTGTACTGGCAGGCGGATTCTTTACCACTGAGACACCAGGGAAGCCTGTTGAAAACTTAGGTCCACACAAAAACCTGTGCACGAGTGTTTACAGCAGCTTTATTCAAAATTGCCAAAACGTGGAAGCAACAGGGTGTCTTAATAGGTGAGTGAATAGATAAGCTATGGTACATACAGATGATAGAATATTATTTTGGGTTAAAAAGAAATGAGCTGTTAAGCCACGAAAAAAAACCTTCAAATGCAAATTACTGAATGAAAGAAGTCAATCTGAACTGGCTACATACTGTATGGTTTCAACTATTAATAAATAACATTCTGGAAAAGGAAAAACTATAGAGACGGTTAAAAAAAAGTCTGTAGTTGCCAGGGGTTTGGGGGAGAGATGACTAATTAGAGCACAGAGGATTTCTAGAGCAATGGAACTACTCCATATGATAGATACTGTAGTGATGGGTATATATCATTACGCATTCAAATCCATAGCACATACTGAACTGCCTTATAAACCATGGACTGTGACTGATTATGATGTGTCAGTGTAGGTCCATCAGTGGTACCCAATATAGCCTCTGGTGGAGACTGTTGATAACAGAGGGGGCTGTACACAAATGGGGCTGGGGGAATATATGGAATCTCTGCATCTTTCTCTAAATTTTGTTGTGAACCTGCTGCTACTGCTGCTGCTGCTGCTACTAAGTCGCTTCAGTCGTGTCCGACACTGTGTGACCCCATAGATGGCAGCCTACCAGGCTCCTCCATCCCTGGGATTCTCCAGGCAAGAACACTGGAGTGGGTTGCCATTTCCTTCTCCAATGCATGCATGAATGCCAAGTCGCTTCAGTCGTGTCCGACTCTATGCGACCCTATGGACAGCAGCCCACCAGGCTCCTCTGTCCACAGGATTCTCTAGGCAAGAATACTGGAGTGGGTTGCCATTTCCTTCTCCATTGTGAACCTGAAACAACACTAAAAAATTAAGTCTTAAAAAATGTCCTTCTTAACCAAGCATTTCATTATTTCCTAAATTTAAATAGTGAGATTATTTTTTCAAAACTCAGATCTCTACGTGGTAGAAGAAAGCTGCACAATTATATAACCCTTTCTGTTGCCAAAGCCGGATGTAAATTAACTAAAAGTTCAGGACTGTACATTAAAAACATGCAATTTTTTGGATCATTGAAAGAAAATATAGGAGACAACTGACCCCAACCTCTCATTTGTCTTGTTATTCAGTAATTAATAAATATATTTAGAAATGTCCTTTCCTTCACAAAAATATTATGCTAGAGGAAGAATTAATGTTCCTCATAAAAAGATGAGACAGAACTTATAAAATGTTATTTATAGCATTTTCAGCAGAAAACTGAAGAATAATTTATTTGGCTTATTATGTTCTGCTTATCTTTGAAAGCCAACAAAACTCCAAACTCCTGAGTTCTTAAATGTCAGAACCCCGTGATTAAGTGTCTTGAGATCTACAATCTGTCAGAGCCTATTATCTGTACAAACATAGCTCTTCGGCCAGATGTATTATACCCTAAGACATGGGGTGCTTGAGATTTTCCCTTTGTTCGAAGTCAGCAAACAGTAAACTAAGCTCCTACTGGGACCCGTGGAGGGGTGCACCCCTGGCAGGGGAGTGCAAACCAGAAATAGACAAAGTCTTCCAAAGCCGCAGTTGAGTCTCAAATCAGCTCAGCTCATGATTGGGCTGAAGTCCTCAAACTCCTCAAGCTTCACCAAAGTTTGCAGTGAACCTTCTCTGGTGGACAATAACATCACCCCGAACTTCTGCACTGTTCTTAAACTAGGATCTGTGGACGCCCGGATCCTTTGAGCTACAGTTCAATATAACTGGTTTCTTTGCAATCTCATGCATTTTATTCTTTGCATTTAAAAATATTCTTCTAAGGAAGTGGAGAAGGAAATGGCAACCCACTCCAATATTCTTGCCTGGAGAATCCCATAGACAGAGGAGCCTGGTGGGCTACAGTCCATGGGGTCACAAAGAGTTGGACATGACTGAGTGACTGTCACTTCACTTCTAAGGAAGAATCAACTAGAAGCAAGTCAGAGAGAGAAAAATAACATATATTAACACATATATGTGGAGTCTAGAGAAACAGTATAGAAGATTTTATTTGCAAAACAGAAACAGAGACACATAGAGAACAAATATACGGACGTCGAGGAGGGAATTGGGTGGGATGAACTGGGAGACTGGAATAGGCATATATACACCATTGATATTATGTATAACATAGCTCACTAATGAGAAACTACTGTATATCTCAGGAAACCCTGACCCTCTATGGTCACCTAAATGGGAAGGAAATCCAAAAAAGAGGGGTTATGCGTATATGTATAACTGGTTCACTTTGCTGTACAATAGAAACTAATACAACATTGTAAAGCAACTATACTCCAGTAAAAATTAATTTACAAAAATAAAAAAGGAATCACTAGGCTGACAAAGAGATCCTGATATGTATTTCTCATATACGAAGTCCAGAGCTCAATCAAAAATGACCAGGCATACCAAAGACATAGGACCAAGCATAAAATCAACTGTATTTCTATATACTAGCAGCAGTTAGGAGGCAAAATGAAAACAAAACAAAACCCTCACCATTTACAGCAGCCATGAAAACCACAGAAATGAATCTGATAAAATATGTGCAAGACAATTACTCAGAAAACGAAACCTTTGTTGAAATTCGCTCAAAATGACTTACAAATAGAAAAATAGTTCATCATATTCACATGTAAAAAATATTTCATATCATAAACGCGTAATTCCCTACCTAAACTGATCTATGTTTTCCATACAATTCCAAACACAATCTCCATAGGATTTTATGTAACCTGAAAAGATATTCTAAAATGTATGTGTAACATCAAAATGTTAAAATAGTTCCCCAAAAGACCGTGAGAGAGGGGTCCATGGGAAAATGGATTATTAGGAAATGTTCCTGAGAAGCTAATGGTGAAATGGGCCAAGTAAAGGAATTCAAGGGAGACATTGGCAGCATTTGCTACATCCCTCCTAAAGAGATAAATCAGGTGAGGCAAGTTCACTAATGGATATCAAGACTTATCTAAAGCTATTGGTAATTAAGGCAGTATGGTCTTGTCAGAGAGATTTTTAAAAATTTTGACCAGTGGAAAAAATTCAAGGTGCCAGCAGGGCCGTGCTTCCTCTACAGGCTCGAGAGAGGAAGTCTTCCTCGTCTCCTGGTGATTGCTGGCCATCTTTAGCGTTCCTCAGCACGTAGGTGCATCTCCAATTTCCACTTCTGTCTTCACGTGGCACCCTTACTAGCACACCAGTCATTGGACTCAAGGCTTTCTCTCACCTAAAATGACCCCATCATAACTTAATTGCATAAGTTGCAAAGACTCTGTTTCCAAATAAGGTTACAGTCCGAGATTCTGAGTGGACATGAATTTTTTGTTTGTTTTTCTTATTTATTTATTTATTTGGAGTGGACATGAATTTGGGGGGAGGAGAGGACACTATTCAAGTCATAAGTGGCAAATCACCATAGAAAGATGCTCAACCCTTTCAGACTCTGGTAAATGCAAATTAGATCTACCACAGTATACTGTTTTTCATTCCTCTCGACTGGCAAACCTTGAGATGTGCAGAGAGGATCCACCAGATCCTCCGGACCAGTGACTGGATCGGGTGGACTCACGTGTGGGGAAGTGAGAGCTGGTCCATGCCGTCTAACCCACTTCAGAAAGCACTCCGCTATGGTGTCGTCAATCTGTCTCAGCAAGCTTGCTTCCAGGTGTGTGCCCAAGAGAAATTCTCGCACAAGTGTACAAAAGACATACATAGTAAAACTTCGAAATAGCAGCATTTCTGGTTTTAAAAAAAAAAGACACCCGAAAACAATTCACTTACAAGAGAGTGAATAAACTGGGGTCTTTCAGCAGTCAAAATAAATGGACTACACCACAGACAAGAGCCTAGGGAAATTTCTCAACATAATGTTGAGTGGGAAAAAAGCAATTTGCAGAAAACAACACAGAATGTGATATCATTGTTATACAAAAACTGCATAGAATATGATATCATTTTTATACAAAACACACAAAGGTAAATGACATGCTATGTAGCACGCATGACAAAATGTTAACTGAAAGACAGTGATCAATGGGAGTGGAATAGATTCAACGTGGACGTCTTGGGTGCCCTGAAGGAATTTCCAATAGCAGAATCCGAGCCTGGCACACAGAAGGAGAAAGAGGACAAATCACTTATTCGTTGTCAGTTTTTCCTGTGAAAGCTTTCTTCATTCATTCATTCAACAGTTATTGAGACAAGAGCTGTCAGAGAGGGGTCCTCTCTGGAGGCTAAAAGGGTAGGTGGGTCGGCCCTGGCTCATTTTGGGAAAGGAAGGGGCTTCAAAAGGGGGGAGGGAGACAGGGTACATAAAGAGCTTAAATTTTATTTTGAAACATTAAGCTCCTTGATGAAAGAAGATTTCGATTCCTGTAACCATGACACAATTCATGTTTTATTCATAATCTGATGTACTGTTCATTCTTATCTTTCTCAAACTAATTCCAGCCTTCTTTGCTCATTGCTCGAGTGTTTGGTCATGTCCTTTAGCCTCCTGTGAGACATTGACTAATTTCTCTCCAACTCCCCTGAAAACGCTTTAGCTCTTCGTGCTTCCAGCCCCATCTGTCTTACATTTTCATTCTGTACCCTGCAACTTGCCACGTTCTGCACAGGAACATCTATAAGGCACGGGGCCACCAGATCCATTTCCAAGGGAACCACCACAGAGTATCAGTAAAAATGGCCCACGAGGCAGGAATTTGAGACACTCCCTAGTGGCCGCCCTAATCCTCCACTCCCCGGGTTCTTGGGGTCTGCTGGGTGGGCAGTGGCAGCTTAGCATCCTGCAGAACCTTCCTTGAAAACCTGAGATGAGAACCCTGGAGAGGCCCCAGCTGGGTTTCTTCTGTAGAGCTCAATAGTGCTATTAGCTGCTGCGCTGGGGGAGCAAGACAGGGGACAAAACTGAGAAGCCAGAACAGCAAGCTTTCACTTTCCTAACAGCGAAACTCTGCCCTGCTTATCTCTGCAAAAGATGCTGAGCTGGAAGGAAGTCTTAATCTCTCCCCAGTGATTCCTCGTGTCATCTACACGATAGAGATCTCTCCACTTCCGTGTCAGAGCTCACACTGGAAGCCACCTTTGGTCACCACGGGAAAGATTCTGATACAGAAGTAAGATGAGGAGAAGGTCTGGGGTTAGATGGTCACAGTTGCGTTCTCATAGTCATAGCGACTGTCAACCGGCATGAGGACGTGGGTCGGAAAAATAGGGATCATAATCCTAATAAGACTGCATTGGGCTTCCCTGGTGGCTCAGACGGTTAAGAATTTGCCTACAATGCAGGAGACCTGGGTTCGATCCTTGGGTTGGGAAGATCCCCTGGAGAAGGAAATGGCCACCTACTCCAGTATTCTTGGCCTGGAGAATTCCATGGACAGAGGAGCCTGGTACAGTCCAAAGGGTCTCAAAGAGTCGGACACCACTGAGCGACTAACACTTTCATAAGTCTGCATTAATTGACATAGACATCTCACTAAATCTAAGAAAAGTGCCTGTCAAATAGTAGATATCCATTCAAGCTTGTAGTATTAGTTTCTACTTTTCACAAGGTAGGTGTCATTCTTTACACAAAGTCTCATAACATTGGCCTATTGGTCTTACTTCCGAACTCACGCAAACTCCAGAAAAGAGCATTGCTCTAAATCTCACTCCTGGGAATATACCCAGACCAAAGTGTAATTCAAAAAGATAGATGCACCCCTATGTTCATAGCAGCACTATTCACAACAGCCAAGACATGGAACCAATCTAAATGTCCATCAACAGATAAAGAAGATGTGGTGTATATATACGATGAAATACTACTCAGCCATAAAAGAATAAAATACTGCCATTTGCAGCAACATGAATGGACCTAGACATTATCATACTAAGTGAAGTAAGTCAGAAGGAGAAAGCTAAATACCATATGATATCACTTACATGTGGAATCTAAAATACGACACAAATGAACTTATCTATGAAACAGAAACAGACTCACAGACATAGAAACTTGTGATTGCCAAGGGGTGGGGGTAGGGGAAGGATGGATTGGGAGTTTGGGATTAGCAGATGCAAACTATTAAATATAGAATGAGTAAAGAGCAAAGTCCTATTAAATAGCACAGGGAATATTCAATATCCTGTAATAAACCACAGTGGGAAAGAATATATATATGTATAACTGAATCACTGCTGTACAGCAGAAATGAATACATTATTGTAAATCAACCCTGTTTCAACGAAATGAATCCTTTTTACCAAAGAACATTGCTCTAAGAGATGTGAAAAATTTGCAGCACAAAATCAACTCTTCCCGCTTCTGTTTAAAACATGAGTCCCACACATACCCAAACTTAAAGCTGCTTAAGTTTCTAGAAACAGTAAGAAAGTTTGCCTGTTAGTTTCTTATGAAAAATCATGGAATTGAAAAAAAAAACTCATGCTGCTGGTCATTATACAACTTTTTATTATCCTCCACTCTTCACATGTAGATCGTGCGAAAACTACACCATAAGATGCACCATTTAGATGCTCAGATTGAAGCTCAACAGAATGTAAATTGAATGAAAAATATCTTAATTTTTCAGAGGCTAATTACTGAAATGAATATTTGCAACCCCATGACTTTATGTTTAGTTTCCTATTTCATTGCTTCCCTCTAAACCCAGAACAGGATTTCAGGGCAAGAAAATGGGAGAGGGGCTTCCCTGATGGCTCAGTGGTAAAGAATCTGCCTGCCGATGTAGGAGACTTGGGTTCCATCACTGGTCCGGGAAGATCCCATGTGCCAAGGAGCAACTAAGCAGGTGCCCCACAACTATTGAGTCTGTGTTCTAGAGCCCGGAAGGTGCAACTACTGAGCCCACGAGCCCTCGAGCCCATGCTCTGCAACAAGTGAAGCCGCCGCAGTAAGAAGCCCAAGCAGCAACAAAGACCCAGCATAGTCAAAAAGAAAAAAACAAAAATGTAAGACAAGGCAACCCCCAGATACCCTGGACTTGGAGCTGATGCGGTAACTGGAGGTGCTTTGTGCTGAAGAGGGAGATAGGTGGGGGGCGGTCCTTAGGAATGGGGGCGGGGCCTGTGTGGAACGCCGGGCAGCAAGGACAGTGGCCTCAACTAGGACTCGGACCAGGCATTTGCCCTTTCAGAGGGTCCGATGACGCGGAGCGTCTGTGGACTGCAGAGGTCCAGGCCTCTGGAGGGAGGAGCCCCTTCCACCTGCCCCACGGCAGCCGGGTCCTGACTCTGCCCAGCACGGGATGAGAGAGTAACCCTGTGGCAAGCAGAGGAGACAGGAGGCACAGCCCAGGCCCCAGGCGATGGGGACACAGCCAGTGTCAACAGCAGTAGCCTGGCCAGCTCTGCGTGACGCGGCCACTCAGCCTGCTGGGCAGAAGCCCAAGAACTCTCTGTTGGTGAGGTCACACACTGATGCCTGCTCCCCTGTGCCCAGCACAACAGGACACAACAGCAGGACTTCGTGGAGAAGAACGACTCCCCGGAGGGAGAGAGGACAAGAAGCAGGGATGACCTAAGTCCACAGAGCCTGGGAGCAGTGCTTCCCAACGATCCACCGCCACGGACACTATCTTCTTGCTTTTATTAACGATCCATCGCAGACTGTTTCTTTTGCAAAATATGACAAAAGGAAACGACTGGAAAAATGAAGTGGGAAACAAAGTCATGCAAAGGTCAAGTCCAATGTCTTCATTATCAGATTCGACCCATACGTGAAACTCTTCTCCTCAGTGACTATCAACTTGCTCAAAGTCTCCTCTCATTGTGATCTCCCTGTGGCCCGGGAACCAGTCACTCGGGCCATAAGGAGGCCTTTCTCTGAGAACAGGAGTCCTCGCCTGGTCTCGTCCCAGGCTGCGGACCAAGGAGGGAGTTGGCGTCTCTTTGGGGACACCTCCTGAGATAACCTTAACCTGCAGTTAGGTCTCCAGCATCTAACAAACACCACTCAACTCCTAAGACCCCGGTGTCCGGCCTTGTCCTCCCTGATACAGCCATCACCAAACTCGGACCAGCTTTAATGAGCACCCCTGGTCACTCAGAGAGAGGGTACCGGGTCACCCCATCTCCCGGGCCACTGGCCTGGCATTACAATTTTGTCTTGTTCTCCTTTGTGCTGTCTTCGGTCTTCCCTGGTGGCTCAGAAGGTAAAGCGTCTGCCTGCAATGTGGGAGACACAGGTTTGATCCCCGGATTGGGAAGATCCCCTGGAGAAGGAAATGGCAAGCCACTCAAGTACTTTTGCCTGGAAAATTCCACGGACGGAGGGGCCTGTTAAGCTACAGTCCATGGGATTGCAGAGAGTCAGTCGCACACGAGCGCGGGGAGGAGACACACAGGGACCCAGGGACTCTGACGTCTGTATCCTCAGCGATGCTTGGCCATCTCTGGCATCATCTTCTCTCATCTCAGATCATCAGACTTTAGGACAAATGAGGAAGATGAAAGTGAGGAATACATTCTGTGAGAAAACGTTACAGTGAGCAGCCGTGGTCTAAGAGTGATGATTAACACCGGCAGGTGGGTGCAGAGAGGGCTCTGTACCCGCTTCCCCGAGGTCGGGCCCAGAGAACACAGCTGAACAGGAAGGATGGAGCAGGGCCTCCCAGCTGATGGACATACTCCATGCAAGTGAGACTAACATTCATCTCCCTACTTCATGTGTCTAACAGAAAGCCCTTCAAACCTGACACTCAACCATAAACACCCTTGTTCTTGGTCTGCAGAGATAAAAGGCAAGATGTGGGGGTAAGCCCTCCAAAAATGCAATCTGAGCTGTCGTGCCCTCACTGGGGTAGTGAGTCCCTGACTCAGTCAGGCACAGGAGGAAAAGGAACCCTTGGCCTCTCTCGGCCACATCTATCTCCTCTCTCCTTGGAAGAAGGAAGGTAGGAAGGCTTGGGAGCCCACTTGGATTTCCCATGAATATTCATGCATACTCAAGCTGTAAGGATGCCTAAGGATTTTTAATGGTGGTTCATTGTGCCGTTATTTTACTCGTGTCCTAAGGGATATTGTTAGCTGTCTGTGTTTGACTAAGAGCAAGTCACTCTAAAGAGGATGCTTTGATGAAAAGCCTACATCAGTACATCAGTGTGATCATGACATTTGCATTAGTAACATCCTGAATATTTATCCCACAATTAGGGACAAGGCTTATGTTCTTACATGAGGACGGTGATGGTACAAAGCTTGCAAGTACTAATCAATCCAATATTAACAATGTCCTGTTTTTTTAATTTGTTAGCAATTAGAGTTTATTCATGCTGTACCCAAGGGCCATACGTGAGAGCTTTAGCCTTCTAAATCCCTAACTAAAATTCTTATTCACGAATATTTCCTTCCTAGTTTCTGAAAAACTCCAATAAGTCCCTCTGGATTCAGAGAATACAGTTTGGTATGGCTGAACAAAATGTTCTCTGAGAATAGAATTGAAATCATATTTACAGCCAAGAGTATTTCTACGATAATTTCTCCTTCATTCTCTACTAATAGTATCACCTTATGATTTTTGAAAAATGACATTTCTCAGCTTTACACCAGTCTCATCCCTCAGGTTTGAGTCCGGATGTCCGCTGGTCCTTTTGCAAAGTCCAGTCTCCAGGAAACAGCGAGGTCAGGATCCCAAGTAGATGGGCTGTCACCCTGAAGGCAATTCCAGGAGAGGGATTCCCTAAATTCTCTAGGTCAGGAGTTGCATGGGACAGCTGCCACCAAAGCTGGCCACCACTTCTTGTTTTTCTACAAATTAAGAGTGATTTTTCACATTTTTTAATGGTTTAAGAAAAAAGAAAGAATTTTTATGGCACACATAAATTATATGAGATTTAATTTTTAGTATCTGTAAATAAAGCACAATTGGGACATAGCCATGCTCATTCATTCACTATTGTTTCCAGCTGCTTTCATATAAAAAATGGCAGAGCTGAGTTCTTGAAACACGGACTGCAAGGCCCCCCAAGCCCCAAAGCCTTCCTCTGTGACCTCCGCATGGTTTTGCTGAGGTCGAGTGGGTCTGCTTCAGAGGAGACCACACTCATCTGAAAATACCACCTCTGAGCTGTATTGTTGATTAACCTCCTGTCTCTGCGCTGGCCCAGGGGACAGCGCCACAGCCATGCCCCCATGGGTGGCAGAGGAAGTCTGTCTCCTTTCCTTGTCATCAGTGCCATGAGCTTGGTGCTCAGCATGGCCCACACACCGTCAAGCGAGCTGAGAAGCACACCTACTGCCTCAGAAGTGTAAGCACTGATTGTTTTATTTTCCTAAAATAGACGTCCCATGAAATTTACCATGCTAATTTTTGAGTATACATTTCAGTGGCATTAAGGACTTTCACATTGCTGTGCAACCATCACCACGTCTCCAGAGCCTTTTCATCTTCCCAAACTCAAACTCAGTCCCCACTAGACAATAGCTCCTTGCTCCCCCTCTCCCAGCCCCTAGCGCCCACCCCTCCACTTTCTGTCTCTAGGAATTTGCTTTCTTTGGGCGCCTCCCTTACGTGGAATCATATCATATAGTGTTTGTCCTTCTGTGATTGGTCCATTCCTTAGAGTGATGTCTTCAAGGAACAACTAACTTTTGGTGGCTATTTAGGCTTCCCTGGTGGCTCAGATGGTAAAGAATCTGCCTGCAATGCAGGAGACCCAGGTTCAATCCCTGGGTTGGGATGATCCACTGGAGAAAAGAATGGCAACCCACTCCAGTATTCTTGCCTGGAGAATCCCATGGACAGAGGAGCCTGATGCGCTACAGTCCACGGGGGCACAGAGAGTCAGACATGACTGAGCAACTAACACTTTCACTTCACTTTCCCAGTTTACACAGAGTTTCACACACATTATCTCTCTGATTTGGCATAGCTACTTTGTGAGGCAGGTTATTTTACTCTGTTAGAACAGAATCTGTCAGGCAACTCTGGGGCCACCCTGAGGTCACCTGTAAACAGTGTTCTTACCTCAAGCCACACTGCACCTGGACACAGGGCAGGCCCAGAAGAGCTGGACGTTGCCACTCTGAGAGTGACCCTCGCCTATGAGGGATGGGAGGTGGCACCACTTTTATCCCCAAGGAGGACAGTTCTGAGGTGAGTTACTCGCATCCCTCAGAGGGTTCCCACTGTCCTGGGCCCCTCTACTCCCTGAGTCATCCTATTTTGACTTCCTCGCTTCAGTCTGAACTCCTCACTCCCTCTTGTGTTCCCTGGGACAAACTTCCAGAGAGACTATAGACACAAAATCCTTGCCTCAGGCTCTGCTTTGGACAGTATAGGTAACTGTCTGTATACCTATACTACAGAGTATAGATAACTGAGTCAGAGGGTGACACGTTGACGCTTGCACCCCTAGTACACCGTAGTCCTCCTCTTCTCATTCCAGGTGCAGTGTCCTCTCGCTCCTCCCCTCCTTGCAAGATGCGTCTCTGCCCCAAGCATTTAGCCTGGTCTTGGCTGAGAGATTAGAAAGGGAGTGTTAGCCTAGACCTCTCTTCCCTACAGGGAGTGCCCTGGGGAACAGATGACCTGAACTGAGACTCCTCACAGGGAATCTAACCTCAATCAGACGGCTTTGTAAAAACGTTGTACTCAAGGAAATGGTCCTGTTTGCAGCAGGATATACCTGATCTGTCAAGACTGATTACTATAAATAAATGTGGAATGAATGGTTTATGGCGGCTGGGGGTCCTCCTAGGTGGGGGAATCTGAGAGCTGTTGTCTAACGGCTTAATTTTTCTTTTTTCAGGGATCCATCGAGCAGGATAGTGAGGAGAGAGGGAGGGTGAGGGGAAAGTGCCAGGCACAGTGTGGAGACAGAGGGAGTTTGGAAGAGCTGCCCAGTGGACGGAGGAAGAGTTAAAGGGAACCTGATGAGAGGCCAGCCCCCTGGGCAGGAGCCCTGATCAGGCTGTTAGGTAGTTAGAATAGGAAAAAGGAATCCAGAATGGCGGTGGCTAAAAGACAAGGAAGGGAAAAGCCCACAAAAATAGAACAAAGGAAGGTCTGAGTGTTGGAGTTAGGACCTCAGGTAAAAGAAACAGCACTCCCGGCTAGCCCAATTTACACAGGGAAGGCCCAGGGGCAGGAGAAAAAACTTAAGAAGAGGAGCTGGAACTGGCCCGGGGGCCTCTCTCCTCTTCATGTCTTTTGGGTCAGCATGCCCTCACGCCTCGAGGATGTATTTTCCTTTACTTTCTAAATAAAACTGAGCTGTAACACAGAGCTGTAACGCTGGTCCGGCCATCATTTCAAATTTTTGTTGCAACGAGACAACCAAGGAAATTACAAACTCCCCCGACATCTATGGCACCGTGACTAGGCCATTCGGGATTCCTTTTTCCTATTCTGCCTACCTAACAAGACCAAAGGGAGGGTTCTCTGCTCTGCTCAGCAGCCTGGGTGGGACAGAGAATGAGGGGGTGAGAGAATCAACAGACACGAGAGATGAGAGTGGCTGGACCCGGGCCACCAGAGGTCTTGCAGCCTGGGCGAGAGATGACACAGAGGGGACTCAAGAGGGGGTGGGCCCACCAGGGGTGGTGGAGGGAAGAAAGCAGGTGACTGTGATCAGACAGTCGAGCCATGGGGTTTTGGTTTCCAGAAGGAGACTGGCTTGAGTTGCAGTGAGATTCAGAGTACAGCCCAGAAAGGAGAGGAGCTGCGGGTCCCTTGAATTGACACAGGGAAGGAGGCCAGTGGAGGACTTGCAGAGAAATTCTAAGACGTTAGAATGCCACCCCGGCCAGGCTGGACGACGATGTGAGTGGGAAGAGAGAGAGGCCTGGGAGCCATATTCCAAGGAACTTGAAGAATGTGGTGCCAGGAAGCCAAAAATAATAGCGACAGGATAAATAAAAGAGACAGGAGGGGGTGGTGGGCAGGACCGGATGGGTCTCCAAGGACCACTTCCCCAGCTGGTCTGCAGACTGAGAGTGGCTGGCGTTGCTCCCCAACACCCCTCCCACCCCCACCCCACGTGGCCGTGTCCTTGCCTTCACTCCTGCCTGCCCTCTGCCTGGAATCCCCTCGCTCCTTAGTTTTTGAAATCCCACCTCCCCTCCAGCAACCAAAGTCTACCTCCATGGAACATTCCCCTTTTACTACAAAAGGTTGGATTCCCTTCCTCCTGACTGCCACCCAACTTTGTTTATAATACCCTCCTGACACTGACTGTGTGCAGCTTGGAGCTGTAGACACCTGTGTGTACCTTCCTCTCCTATTCTAGAAGACAGGGGCTTCTACTTGCTCATCTTGGCCTTGTTCTCATCCTGGAGTTTGGCAGAGAAAGCCATGCATGAATATTTGCAGCACAAATGCTTCAAGTCCTTCCCCTTCATCAAGACCAAGCATTTTATTCTAGCAGCCTCATCCTTGTGCCCTGGGAATTCTCAGAATGGTGCCTAGTAATCCATGATGACTTAGGTGGATTGTCTTAATGCCAGTGGATATAAATGATGATCTAGTCTTCTCTCCATATTTGCATATTATTTTAACTCTTCTTGTTTTAGTTTTAACCTTATAGATCATTTTTTTGGGAGCAGGGTTTACATGAAGAGAGAGAAATTTGTCCTGGCAACCCTGTCAGATTCTGACTCCTACCTCTTTGCAAGGCATTACTCTTTAAAATGTTAGAAGAATTTTTATATTCATTATTACATTCAATTTCCCCACTTTACCTGCAGGAAGGCAGTAAGTGGGGGGCTTCCCATTTAGTTCATCATATTTTCCTTGGGTGAAAATTTCTTGTTTCCAAGAGTATCTGAGTTCTGCTTTGAGACCAAGATCCCTTTGAAACGAGATGAGGTTGATCCCTTTTTCACTAACCCAGAGGCATTAGGGGAGGTGATGGTAAACAGAGCAGAGTGACTCTGATCTCTATTTTTTTGTTCTTTCCCAATGAAGATGCTCTGTTTTCAATCAAAAACAAGATCATCCTAAATGTCACCACTCAACACCCATCTGGACTCCTGAAAGCGAGCTGCCTTGTTTCTGAATCGGATGTCATCACCCACTGAAAAGCCTCCCGCCTCCAAACTGGGCTGGGTGGGAAAGCCTCATACGTCTTTCCCAGCGAGGCTGCCCCCATGGTTACAGGTGACCATTTCCTGCTAAAGAAAGGGGATGGATCAGAAACAGGTGGCAACTGAGAACCAGGTTATCAGCTTCTCTGACCCTTTGGAGCCCAACAGTTACAGAAATACTTGTTGTTTAGTCGTGTCTGACTCTTTCGTGACTGTAGCCCTCCAGGCTCCTCTGTCCAAGGGATTTCCCAGGCAAGAATACTGAAGTGGGTTGCCATTTCCTTCTCCAGGGGATCTTCCCGACCCAAGGACTGAACCCACGTCTCCCGCAGTGGCAGGCAGATTCTTTACCACTGAGCCACCTGGGAAGCCCATAAATAGTAATGGACTCGTTTATGGGTGTGAACATTTTACTCCACACAGAGCCACGTGGAGCGTTGCCATTTTTCATGGGACGCCCAGAAGGGATAGCAGGAAACCAAACATAGTCTCCAGGCCAGGACGGGGGCCCCAGGACATGCTGCCTGAAGGTACAGACACAGGTCCCGGCAGGCGAGCCGCAGGGCACTGAGATGTGGGGAAATCCTGCTGAGGTCTGTCTTGGGAGAAACGTCCTGTTTCCCTCTAAGATGTGGCCATGCTCTCCTCAGCCCTGCTGCTGAGCCTCCTTCCAGAGTGAGGCAAGGAGACGAGCAGGACGCAGTGGCAGCGAGGCAGGCACCAGTTCGAGCAAGCAGTCTAGGTGCCAGTTGGTGCCGCACTGGGCCCCTTCCCTCTTCCTCTTGCAAATAAAAGGAACCCAGTGAGGGAAGATGGGGTTTTTTTTTTTTTGAGATGCTAGTTTGCCATCTTCTCAGTCTGCTAGCTTTCCTATTAAAGTCATTCCTGTTCCAACAAGTCATCTCCCAATTTATTGGCCTGTCACGCCAGTGGGGACTTTGTGAGTATAAATACATGACCCTCTTCGTGAAGGGAAGGGGGTTCCAAAAACACAATCACCCTCATGATTTCATTCATGAACATTTATAGCAAGCAAAGGATTTCAAAACAGACTTTCATTACATGAAGCGTTCCCACAGAGGGAAGGGAGGCCGCGAGGAACTCCTGTGCTGGTGGCCAACTGCTTTCCCTCCCAACCCGAAGTGATGCCCCAGCACACACTGGTTGGGGGTCCTAACATCTCAGATGGTGGTGTCCCACAAAGACTTCTCGTGCAGCAGACAGAAGACCTCTGTAAATTACATTCATCATTTAAAAACATGTAACAATTATGTGTACATGATAGAGCTGGGGGGGGCAGTGTATGTGTGCTTTACAAAACAGAAACGTGTATTTCTTCTTCCACTTCAAAGAGTCAGAGAGACTGATGTTTCTTAACACTGACGTGTGCCAGACCCTTTGCACACTTCCTCTTCTGGTGTCATCTTCACCACAAGCCCGGGAGGTATGGACTACTACTGTTACCATTTTATACTGAGGAAATGAGGTCACTGGGGGTTAAAACTGAGGTCAAACCAGCAGCAAAGGACACAGTCAGTCTGATTCCAAAACTCATGTTCTTCCTACGATACGGCTTTACTTTTCAAGGTTCATCAAATACTTGTGCCTTTACCTGTATGCACCTGTAAACCTTCCTGCTGGAGTAATCTTTATAGTTCATGGGGAAATGCTTCCAGGAGAGCTGAAGAGGAACAGAAGGAATTTTTTGGAAGTTACAGAAGGGATGAAGTTTCGACACGTATTCAGGCATTTCCAGAAGGTACAGCACAAGAGTACAATCTCAGCATTAATTCGCATCTCATGCATGTGGGGTAGGGTGTCCTTCTGTATCGTCTGTAGGGGGTGTTCAGTTGCATTCCCAAGTACAAACTGCGGCTCGTCTTCGTCCCGCTGTTTTGGTCCACAGTCTCCTTCCACCGGTCAGACAACAGTCTCAGTTGCTGCGGTGGCCGTGTGGTCTTCTGGATGCCTGGGTTGCACCTCATCTTTGAAAGCCCTGGTCAGAACCACTTTCAAGGACTCCTTGAACCGCTTCTTCCTGCTGCTGCCCACGAAGAAGTAAATAAAAGGGTTGGCACTGCTATTGATTGTGGAGAAGAGAAGAGAGACATGATGTAAGTTCCTGAACGTCGACCAGTACTCGTAATAGAGCAGGTAGAGCAGCCTCATGGGCATGGCGAAGATGGAGAATATGATGATGGTGACCGTGATGACAAGGTACAGCTTCGAGGAGTGGGACGCCCACGAGTTCTTCCGGATCTTCACCACCAAGATGGTGCTGGACACCACCATGAGTGGAGTAAAGACCAGGAAGCTCAGAACGGCTATGAAGATGATCACGGCCCTGCAGTCACTTCGGGAGTGGGTCTGTCCTTCACTGTCAATGCACATGACGTATTCCATGGTGGTCACCAAGCAGGAGAGGGCCCACAGGAGGGCGCAGACGAACGCTGACTGGTGCTTGGGGCGGTGGCACCGGTACCAGATCGGGTACAGGACAGACAGGCACCTCTCCACGCTGATGGCCGTCAGCAGGTACAGGCCCGTGTTGTAGCCAAAGAGAAACGTCACCGATAACGTGACAATTGTGTAGTAATAGCCAGAAGACAGCTCGTAATCTAAAGCATAGTCGACAGACAGAATAAAGATGCAAAAGAGCAACGAGATGTCCGCGATGGACAAGTGGGTGATGTAGACGGTGAAGGGGTTTCTTCTCATCCGGAAGCAGAGGAACCAGAGGAGGATTCCGTTCTCAACAAATCCCAGCGGGGAGATGCTCATGATCACCCAGTGCACGATGGGAATTTCCCGGCGCGGGTCCCTGACGGAGGTGTTCCCGCGGGTTGAGGCATTGGAGGACTCCTCTGCAACAAATGATGTCCCGTTTGCCTCATCCATGAGGGGGCCTCAGTCTGGGTTCTTCAGGTAGTTTTCTGTAAATAAGTTTAGAAAGAAAATCAAGGTTGATGAATTGCAGTAAAAGATTTCAGCTATGGCTTGTAACCTTCATGTCATACAGGAGAATACGTCTACTAGACTGTACAATTCTCTTTCCAGCGGAGATAAAAAATGAGGCATTTCACCAAGAGAGAACTGATCTAATGGCCTTCTGGAACCCCCCAGTAGCCTTTGGTTCTGTGCTTGTGGTTCAGTACCAAAGGGGGTCCATCAGAGCAAGAGGATCAGGTTTCTGGTGTCCATTTCTGGCCTGGCCCAAGCTTTCTGAATGGCGTTTTGAAAATCATTTCATCTTCTGTTCCTTCACCTCCTGGCCTGAGAGACCAGGTTAACTGCGTTAAAATTCAATGACAAAGTACATGTTTGGGCAACACTGTTGCTGTCACTTTTTAATGCACAAAGTGCCATAAATGATGGGTGATTGAGAGGGGACAAGTAGAAAAAAATAGGTTCAATGGGGCGCCAATATTTTCAGAAGTGTGACCAATTAGAAAGTATGTGTTTTCTATAGTCTCAGTATCTGTGACGAAGCTGTGTCCCTACTCAGACCAGGTGTGCAGTGCAAACCATCCCTGGGGAACAGATGGCGCATTTCAACAAGATGCATTCACATCCTCGAGCTCCAGGGGCCAGACCACGCCAGAAAACACCACTGATAGATAGTAAACAAAGCACTGACCCAAGCCCAATAAAATGCTAAATATCTGAGACTGCAAAACAATTATCAGCAATTTTCCCTCACACTCCAGGAACTGCTAAATAAATGTATACATGCCCCCTCCCTTTGCTGTTATGTAACAAATACACATAAGCCACTTCCACTGCTGGGGAACAGAAAAGACAGGTGCCTGCAGAGGTTATCTTCTTTGCTTCTATTCATGGAGTCCTTGGCTTTTTATTCTTGATGGTGGTGGTAAAATATTGTTCTCTGCTTTTGGTCCTTGCAGACCAGGGCCCTATATATGCAAAATAATCGACCTTTAGAAAGTTAATTAGTAGGGGCTCCCCAGGTGGCTCAGTGGTAAAGACTCTGCCTTGCAATGCAAGGAACATCAGTTCAATCTCAGATCTGGGAAGATCTCACATGCCATGGAGCAACTGAGCCTGTGTGCCCCAACTGCTGACCTGTGCTCTAGAGCCCACAATTCCTGAGCCCACCTACCCCTAAACCCAGGCTCTGCAACAAGAGAAGCCACTGCAATAAGAAATCAGCACACAGCACCCAGGGTAGCAGCCCCTGATCGCCACAACTAGAGGCAAGCCCAAACAGCAATAAAGACTCAGCACAGCCAAAAATAAAGAAATAAAAAGAAAGTTAGTTCGTAGACAGCTGCCTTTCCTCATGACCTCACCAGAGGCAGAACAGAACCTAGATGTGCTATTTTGTCAGCAGGTGCAGGGGTGGTGGTCATATTCCAGGTGCTGACATCCTGGAGCCCACAGAGCTAGCCCCCTTCTCCTTACCAACACTCCCCTCAGTTGCTCTGCTGAGATGCTGGAAATTATTTTTCCTGGAGCAGATCCTCTTTTCGTTTCATAATTAGACCATAGAGGGAGAGACTCCAAAACTCTCAGGAGCCCAACACAAGGCCCAGAATTCACAATCCCATGGCACTGCTGTACAGATCGGGCTTTGTTAAAAGTTTGTAGGTGTGAGACACCCATGTTCCCCAAGTTCATCCATCAAAGATTTATTCAATGTCAACTTCAGGTCAGGCACTGTTCCAGGAATGGGGCTACAGCAGTGAATGAAACAGACAAAGCACCAACCTCTTGGAGTTAACATTTCAGTGGGAGGCAGTCAATGCCCAATAACAACAGCAACAAACCAATAGATGTTCGATCATAATAAGCGCCACACAGAAAAGAAAAGCCTGGACCATGGCGAGGACCAGAGTGTAATTGTGGAGGCAGTGAGACGTGGTTAGGTTCTAGGCGCAAGCTGAGTTGCTACCAGGTGAGGAAAGAGTTATTGTAGGAAAAGAGAATGGCTTTTAGCCATTTGTTGCTGGACAACGTGCAGGGGGAGCAGGTTCGGAGGGGTCATATGGAGCTTGGGAATCTTATGCAGCTGCCACATGGAGCTGTCTTGGAGCATGTTGGGAGCTGGGGTTGGTGCAGATGCAGCGAGAACAGGTGAAGTATAAAATCATGAGGCTAGATGAAATTGCCTATGAAACCTGGGTCATTAAAAAAGAGAAGAAGTTTGAGGACTGAGCCTTGGGGCATTTCAAAGCTTAGGGGTTGAGGAATGTGGAGAAGGAAGCAAAAGAAACTGGGAGGCTAGGAGCATAATTTATTCATGTGAGCAGGAGGGAAGGCTGAGTGTGCGGTTTAAAGTACAGACAGCTAGGTAGAGTGAAGAGTGGGTATTAGAAGTTGCAAGAAGTTCTCTTCTGGATGTACAGTATCTGTTTTCAGCAGTCAGGAGCAAGGTCATCCACTAAGAGGGAGGAGGTGCTAAGGGTTTAAGAAGAGAGGGCAAGATGTAATAAAGTGAAAGGGGGCAAGACTGGGTGAATGTACAAAGAGCAAGATTTCCGGGCAAACCTTAGAGCCTGCCTGGACTGGGGCTCGGGAATCTAGAGAGAGCTGAATAGCACGACCTGCTTTTCTCCAGCTACAGCTCAGCCGTCCAAGTGTGAACGTGCAGAGAGAGTTGGATTTAACCAGGATTGGGGTTCTACTGGGCTGGTACAAAGGAAACTGGAGACCAAAGGAACTGAAGCACAGAGACTGTGGAATTCAACAAGATTAGGAGAGAGTTGAGGCCAAGAGAGAGGTGACAGTTGGTGAACAGGAAATAGCAACCCTTGATTGTAGATCCCATGGGTGTCAGAGAACTAACTGCTGAGGTCCGAGTCCTGAAGGTAGAGAACTGGAAACAAGGAGGCAGAGGTCGAAGAGTGGGATGCCCAAACTGTGGTGGCGTGGTTTTGGTATTGATTATTGGTATTGATAAATGTGGTTATTGGTATTGATAAATGTAGTCCATGACCATGGGAGTGAACAGCTAGAGGAGAGGGTTCACAAGACAGAAGACAATATCTTCTGACATGAGATCAAGACCTGGAGCCAGGGTGTTGGAAGAATTGTCTACATAGACATTGAAATCACTGGGAAGTAAGGCTGGAATATAGGACATCATTAGAAAAAAAACTGGCTGTGAGCCAGGTGTTAAATCTTCAAGGAATTTGAGAGAGCAGCCCGGGGGTCTGTAGACAGTCACAGTAAGGAGGGTGGTAGTGAGGTGGTTGGCTGGTGTGCACTTCAGAGCTGGGTGCTTTGGTGGTGATGGTGGTTGTGATGATGGCGGTGGTGGTGGTGGTAAGAGTGTTTCAGGGGGAGAGAAGAAGCAAACAGAATAACCTGAAACACAAAAACGGTAGAAGGAGGAAGGGTCTCGATCAGCGCTGTCCAACAGAAATGCAATGTGAGCCATATGCGTAATTTAAGGTTTTCTGAGAGCCATAAAATATAAGGAGAAACAGTGAAATGAATTTCAACATTTTATTTAACCCAATGTGTTCAAAATTTCATTTCAGCATGTAATTGATTGATAATTATTAATGAGCTACTTCAGTTTCTGTTTTCACATTAAGTCTTCAGAACCCAGTGTGTATTTTACTCTCATGGAACATCTTGCCTCAGATCAGCCACATTTCACACGTACATCGGCCATATGTGGACAGTGACCACCACATTGGATAGTGCAGGTCTAGCAGGGCTATCACAAAACCAAAAGAACTTAAACCGAAACCAAAGACTAGAAATGTAAGATCAGGACCTAATCAAAAGTTCTAAGAAAAGGGACAAGAACAATCTTTCTGACTCAGGTTCACACACTGGAATCTCTCGTAGACCCCAGAAGCATTCAGCTTTTAGTTTCTCACTACATGCAAGAGAGCACTCATGTACTCATAAAAATCAGTTAAGAAAGGTGTTTCAACCCACAAGACCAAATTGCATTTTTCTATTACAGTCAAACCCAAGTAACCAAATCCACTCTCTGAAGATAGATGATCTTTTCATTTTTCAACCAACACGCAGGTTTCAGTTACCATGCTAAGAGTCAAAAATGCAGAAATAAACAAGACACAACCTTCTGCACAGTTTGGCAGGGGAGGCAGGCAGAACTGAATCTAATTCAGTATGGGAAATGGAAAAAAGGAGACTGTGATCGCATCAGAGCAAGCATGCACCAGGAAGCCACATCTCAGAATTTTAAGGAAGGCTTCACAGGGCTGGGCCTTGAAGGGTCAATAGGAATTTGTTAGGTGAGGAAGAGAAAGAAAGGCATTTTAAGCAAAGAGAACAGATGGACAGAGGTGTGGAGGCAGGAGGCACAGAAAGTTGGTGGTGAAGTTTGAGGAACCTGGGTGGAGGTATGGCTTTACAAAGAAATAAACAACTGGACTGAAGCGTGAAGGCCTGGGTATGATGCTTCTTTAAATATCAGACTTATTTTATAGGTTATACTTATCCAACAGTAGTGCTTAAAAATTACAAAGGGTTCCTTATGCAAATTCCAGGGCCCCACTATTTCAAGAAGCCTGGGGTGGGGCCTTGGAGTCTGAATTTTCATAACTCAGGGGATTCTGATGCAGATGGGTCCTAGGCCATGGTTTGAAAAACGCAACCCTTTGCAAAACTCTGGAGCCATTAAAGTTTCAGTGCAGGCCTGGGAGGTGGCCTGAACCATGTTTTAGAAAGGTTACTCTGGTCACAGTCTACAGCCTGAATGGAAGGGAATTACGGATGGAGCAAGAAAGCCAGTAAGGTGTTGCTGAAATAGCTCCAGTGAGAAATGAGAACTAAGATAGTGGCTAGAGGAACAAACAGATTCCAGAGGCATTTCAGAGCAGGCCAGCCAGGTTCCTGTGTCCACGAATGGGGAGAGAGACGGGGAAGTAAGTGGACTGAGCCTCCCATCTGAAGAGGCTGTGTAGACAAATGCTTAGTGGCTGAGATCGGGAGCAGGAGGGGCAGTGGCCGGGGGAACAAGCAACTGGGTTCGTGGTGTGTTAGAATGAAGAATCGGGAGGACACGCAGAGGGGTGGGTTCCAGATCTCCTCGCCCGTGTGTTCTCCCTCCTGAGGGCCTACATCCTCTAATAAGTAGAACTACATAAAAAAATAACAATAGACACATATACGAGACCTTTAGAACATCATTCGTTACTGTGCATTTGCCAAATGCAGCGTGTGTAACTGATTCACTTTGCTATACACCTGAAACTAGCACAACATTGCAAATCAACTATACTCCAATAAAATTTTTAAAAAAATGAAAATGAAAAAATAAATTTCAGATGCAGAAGTCACCTGAGACCACATGTTCCTCTTCTAGTCTCATGTCTCTGGCCTGGCCTCCTGGGATCACTCCCCTCATTTCCTGTTCTCCTTGCTCCCTGCACCAATCTGCCCCTCCCATACCTTCCTGCCATACCTTCCTGTTCTAATATTCCCTCCATTACTCCGGTGTTACCCGTTAATTACCTCCATAGCCATGACATTCCTCCCCATAGAGTTAAAATTGCATCTCTCCTGTTAAACCACAAACTCCTCCAAGGCAAAACTGTATTATTCACGTCTGACTCTCCAAGACTTGGCATAGCCATTCAATAAATATTTATTGAATTATTCCAAGAAATAAAGCCCATCACAATGGTCCTGAGAATGTACCTTTCTAAGAAAGAAAACCGCCATCTTGAGCCTAGGCCACTACAGTTAATAAAACATTCTCTAATGATTAGTATAACTCATGAATCCCATACCTGGGCAGATTTTGGTCATGATGTGTTTGAAAAGCAAATAAAAAATCCCATTAAAACTAATTCTCACTAAAAACTAACAATAACCTCCAAATTGATCTGCTACAGCACGGTATTACTTAAATGAACACATTACTAAAAATGACATTCCCAGACTTACCAGACCAAACTGAAGTTCAGTCCCTCAAGTGGAATAGCAGAGGGTAGCAAGAAGTGCCTTGAACACAGCTGGTCCTACCTGCTCACCAGCCCCCAAAATCTTTCTTCCTCCAGGCACCTTGGTCATTTTGGATACCATTCATCTCCGACGCTGGATGACTAGGGTGTTTGAGGTTGGGAAGAATAAGGAGAATAGAAGGGTGGGTGCGGCTTGCTGACAAGACCGTCTAGCTCAGATAGCAGGGAAGATGGGAGGAAGCAATAGCGCTGCAGGATTAACCACTGTAGGTAACTGTCTCCAGGTCAACCCAGTCCTGGTCCCGTGGGTTCCTCTGTCCAACACACACAGCATCTTCTTTATGTACCTCCGTTTCTAGGTGGCAATCATATCTGCAGTGGTGGCTCAGACAGTAAAGAATCTGCTTGCAATGCAGGAGACCCAGGTTCCATCCCTGGGTCAGGAAGATCCCCTGGTAAAGGGAATGGCAACCCACTCCAGTATTCTTGCCTGGAGAATTCTATGGACAGTGGAGCCTGGCAGGCTTCAGTCCATGGGGTCGCAAAGAGTCGGACATGACCGAGAAACTAACACAACACAACAATGTTTACCCGGCAGTGACTGTCCTGGATGGAGGGAGAGCGTCTTAACGGCCCTCTGTGCCCCCGACGTGGTCGGAAACCCCACCATGTGCTTGAGAACAGATATGAGTGGAGCAGGCGATAGCATGATTCTGGGAAGTGCTATCCCAGCCTCTCTTCCCTCTTATTCCCTACAAGTCCCCGGGAGACAGCCGTCAGGGGGAGCGCGAGAATGCCGTCACTTCGTAGGACTTCAGGGTTCAAAGCGACTTCCCTTCATGTCAGCTCTGGGTCCTTCAATCGGCTTGGGAGGCTGAGACGTGTGAATGAAAATACTGACACTGCCTGCCATTATCAGTAAACAAAGGATGTTGTAACAGTCAAGAGCCAACATTACAGCCACCCTGTTGATGGTAAGACCCGAGGGAACTCAGGTTGGAGGCTTGATGCCCACCATCAAGCAGTCAGCTGCTGCAGCCACCCCCAAAGGTGTAGCTGAGGAGACTCAGGGTGAAAAAGACAGAATAAGAGACACAGATGCATAGAACAGTCTTATGGACTCTGAGGGAGAAGGTGAGGGTGGCACGTTCTGAGAGAATAGCATTGAAACATGTATATTATCATATGTGAAAGAGGACGCCAGTCCAGGTTCGATGCATGAGACGAGTGCTCAGGGCTGGGGCAACGGGATGACCCAGAGGGATGGGACGGGAAGGGAGGTGGGAGGGGGATTCAGGATGGGGAACACATGTAAACCCATGGCTGATTCATGTCAATGTATGGCAAAAACCACTACAATATTGTAAAGTAATTAGCCCCCAACTAAATTAAATAAATTTATTTTTAAAAAATCAAAAAAAAAAACAGCACAGGATCTGAGCCCCAGATAGCTGAGATACATATCAAAGGAATGATTTCAGTGAGCCCAGCCTTACATCTTTTCACACACAGATATGCACTAAATCCTGCAACTTGAGATGCCTGGTTTTCTTTAATTAATAGTAATCTTTTGGTGTACCATCTACCTGGTCCTTGCGGCAAAAGCTCCTATATATCCTGGTTCCACCCTTATCCTTTGAAGCAGTCCCTCAGAGTGATCTGAGATGCTGTGTCTCAAGCTTTAGTCCTCAGTTTTTCCACCAAATAAAGCATAACTATTATTTTCCAGTAGTTATGTATGGATGTATAGATTTTTCCAGCAGGAAAAATTCAGGTTTTTCCAGTAGTCATGTATGGATGTGAGACTTGGACCAAAAAGATGGCTGAGCACTGAAGAATCGATGCTTTAGGAATGTGGTGTTGGAGAAGACTCTTTGAGAGTCCCTTGGACTGCAAGGAGATCCAACCAGTCCATCCCAAAGGAAATCAGTCCCAAATATTCATTGGAAGGACTGATGCTGAAGCTGAAGCTCCAATACTTTGGTCACCTGATGTGAAGAACTGACTCCTTGGAAAAACCTTGATGCTGGGAAAGATTGCGGGCAGGAGGAGAAGGGGACGACAGAGGATGAAATGGTTGGATGGCGTCACCGACTCAATGGACATGAGTTTGAGCAAGCTCCAAGAGTTGGTGAAGGACAGGGAAGCCTGGCGTGCTGCAGTCCATGGGGTTGCAAAGAGTCGGACACAACTTAACAATTGAACAACACCATCCGTTTTTAGGTTGTGCAGTTTTTTCGGGGGTTTTTTTGGTTTTTGGTTTTTTTCAGTCAACATAAGGAAGGAAGGATATATTGCCCTCATTTTCCAGGGAAAAACTCAGTGTGGGTAGGGTTCAGAGTCACTGCATCACACAGCTCCAAGGGGCTCCACCGTTCATCCGCTCCGAGTCCGCTGCTCCCTGGGCCCTGCAGGGCCTCAAGGCCTGAAAGCTCACATGGATCCTGACCCCTGATGGCCAGGGTGGGAATCCAGGTCCCCTGAGTTCCAGTCTCCTACTTAAAAAAGAAAAAGTCTGGAAACCACTGTTCTAACCAGCCCTCCTCATTTTGCCGACCACTAGAGAGAAGCTGGAGACACTGTGAGACACATCCAATCCCAACTCAATTCTGTAGGCCCGGCAGCTGGGAGCTCCTGATTCTTTCTCTGAGCTCATCCCACTCTGCCCTGGGGCGGAATCCTATTTTTAAGACCTTACCTTTTATAGCCTCTCTGTTATAAATTTTCTCATCTAGCCTGCCTCTAATCCTTCCTACTTAAGGAACAGAAGGCATCACACTCTCTAATGTTATAGGACTTTTTTTTTTCTCCAAAGACTCATTTAATTTCTAATTATGACTCTGCTAATGTTGGACTGAAACCACTGGGTGGTCTCCACATTCCCAGTCCACATGAAGTCAAGTAGCCACCAGTGCTAATTAAACAGCCCCAAAGGACCTGAGGGCTCCGGGGCAGGCTCATTTGTGTAACCAGTTTAATCTTAACACAAAATAGGGGGATTTAACATTTTTTCATTGCTTTTTTTCTTCTAATTATAAAACAATATTTTTGTTCACTGAAGAAAATTTGGAAAATTCAGCAGGGAAAAAAAAATCACACATAAAACCATTACTCAAAATTAACCTTATTGAACATTTGGGGATGTTTCTTTTTAGTCTTTTTTTCTCCATCTCACATGCACTGTCTTTTAAAATTGAGACTGCATTTTATACTCTGTGTGGTTGCCTGCTTTCTTTTTTTTTTCACTCAGTATCATATTGTAAACATTTTCTCTGTCAGCATATATTTTAGAAAAGCATGACTTTAATTGTCACTATTTGGATGTACCATAATTAATTTTTAATAATCCTTTAACTTTGGACATACCAGTTGCTTCTGACTTTTCACCATTATTTTTCAAAATAACAAATGACTATAATGAACTTTCTTGGATACAAATTTTGTGCACGTCTTTCATCATCTCCTTGGGACATATTTCTAAAAGAGGAATTGCTGAATTAAACCGTATAAATATTTTTCAAGATTTTAAAACATTTTAACAAGTTGTCTTCCCAAAACTGTACCAATTATACTGATATCAACAGTATAAGATTTTTTTTTCACAGAATATATATATTTTCTGTCCCCACAACATCTTCACTTTTTAGAATTCCCAAATTTGGTAGCTGATTAAAAAGGCATTTTGCTTTAATTTGCATTTATTTTATCTCTCATGAGTTTGAATATTTTTTCATGTTAACAGTCACTTGATTTTCTTCTTTGACAGATTCTTTTTTCATGTTCTTTTACAGAGCTGCAATAATTCTTTGTAAATATAATACTTTGCCATGTATGTTAGAAATTCTTTCCTTTGAAACTGGCGTAGAAGATGCAAGATACACCTTGAAGTTTTCTTAAAAGCACTTCCTTACTGTTACAAAGACCCTGATGCTGGGAAAGATTGAAGGCAGGAGACAGAGGGGATGACAGAGGACGACGAGATGGTTGGAGGGCATCATGACTCAATGGACATGAATTTGAGAAAACTCCTGGAGATAGTGAAGAACAGAGAAGCCTGATGTGCTGCAGTCCATGGGATTGTAAAGAACAAGACAACTGAGCAACTGAACAATAACCACTGTTACAAGTCTGCCTGTATTCTGTTGATAATTGAGGTTTAAAAGTTGTAAGGATCCTGTAGATACTGTAAACCACTCTTTATCTTACAGATGAGGAATCTAGCTCTTGACTAGCTCGAGATTACACACTTGGTTAGCAGCCACACCAGAAAGGGACCCTACATTGCCCAGGTTCAAATGGGCACTATTTCTCCTCCCCACCCCAGTCTTCTGTCAATAGTTCATGTGTGTGTGAAATTCACTCACCCACATTAAGTGGCAAATAGAACTTTGGGGACATTTAGCAACGGCCTTGATGTCACCAGAGTGATTACCGCAATCAATGTGATAGGTAGTAAAGATTTTTATTTAAAGGGATTCCAAGGGATGGACTCTTTGTTTCTCAAAGAATGTTATTACTCATTAGAGGGTAGATTTTTATTTATTAAAGCACCACATACCCTATGCCAAACCCTGAACAACAATAAAAATAGACAAGGATGAGTTGTTTTCAAACAAACAAGGTTGTTTTCACTTTCTGCTCATCCTACTACTTTCTTCTGCAAAATGGAGTGACCACAGTCATCACCACTATCAACACCTCTATTAAAAAACAAGTAAAGCAAGGTGATCCATTCAGGAGCTTTTAGACAAGTCCCTTGAAAGGTATTAGGATATGACATAGTTCTCACACCCACCCCACCCACACACAATACAGAGTGTGTTATGAGATGCTGCTGCATCTCCACGCTGTGGTCTGGAGATGACACTGTTGCCTAGACGTGCTTTCTTCCCTCTGGTTCTCCCCCTGCCTCTCTGTAGTTTCTCCTCTGTCTCCCTTCCTGGATCTGTCCTCACCCTCTCTTTGGGTCACCAGCCTCCATCCCTGACCCTCCTCTCTTCTTACTCTATAAACACTCCCTGAGTGGTTTCATTTGATTCTCTCATTTCAACTATTATCATATCCCGATGAAGTCCAAATCGACAGTTCTAACTCAGACATCTCTCCAGACTATCAGACGCTATAAATAATAGCCCTGGAGATTTTAACTGGGCCTCTCATAGCAGCACACAAACCTCAGCTGATCCAAAACAGAAATCAGACCTTCCCTGCCGTTCCATCAGTTCAGTTCAGTCGCTCACTCATGTCCAGCTCTTTGCGACCCCATGGACTGCAGCACACCAGGCTTGTCCTGTCCATCACCAGCTCCCAGAGCTTGCTCAAACTCATATCCATTGGTTCAGTGATGCCATCCAACCATCTCATCCTCTGTTGTCCCTTTCTCCTCCTGCCCTCAATCCTTCCCAGAGTCAGGGTCTCTTCCAATGAGTCAGTTCTTTGTATCAGGTGGCCAACGTACTGGTCCACTGAAGACGGGAATGGCAAACCATGTCAGTGTTCTTGCCTTGAAAACCCAATAACAGTATGAAAAGGCTGTTCCATACTCCTCTGGTATCTTTAGCCTTCCAAGCCGAAAAAAAAAACTGGATGTTTTGCCAGGACTACTCACCTTGTATGTTCCCTGCAGAGTCCCTGGAAGCAGGCTTTTCTCAAGGAGCCCTGGTTCCTCCTAGCAGAGAAGGGGTGATAGAAGCCAAGATCTGGATACAGTATATACCCAGTGCTATTGAGGTGACACTGCTCCCAGGCACTCTCAGTGGTCAGAGCTAAGGAATATATGTATATGAATACATATATGCATACATATAGAAACTGACATCCATATTTTTGTAAGTTTCTACATATGCATTGAATACCAATGAATTCACATCAATATCTTCAATTTTGATCCAGCATCACTGAGTTCAGTTTAGATTTCTTCCTCTTCTCGTTTGTAATTCCTGTCTCTGATGGTAACAAACCTGGCTCCCATTACTCTCAATGCATTTACCTATTCAAGCAACCCACCTACTGGTAAATATTCCCCTATGTCTAACACTGCCACTGTCTCCTTCCCCGGGACATACTTCTCCCCTCAACAGAAGATCTGAACTTGGCCCCAGGTTCCCTCCCCCACTGTGCAGATGCCTTCTTTGTCCTGCCATATCACCATCACCCTCCTCACCCCAGGTGAGCTGCTCCCTGATGGGTGTTCCTCATGGCTCAGATTCCACCACTTCATATCAGCCATGATGAGCCATCTTTCATACTGTTTGGCTCATCAGGCAAGTTTGGCCTTGGAGTACAAAAGAAAGCAGGGAAAAGGCTAACAGAGTTTTGCCAAGAGAACACCCTGGTCATAGCAAACACCCTCTTCCAACAACACAAGAGATGACTCTACATGTAGATAGCACCAGATGGTCAATATTGAAATCAGATTGATTTTATTCCTTGCAGCTGAAGATGGAGAAGCTCCATACAGTCAGCAAAAACAAGACCAGGAAATGACTGTGGCTCAGTTCATGAACTCCTTAGCACAATTCAGACTTAAACTGAAGAGAGTAGGGAGACCCAACCAGACCATTCAGGTATGACCTAAATCAAATCCCTTACGATTATACAGTGGAAGTGACAAAGAGATTCAAAGGATTAGATCTGATAGAGAGTGCCTGAAGAACTATGAGTGGAGCTTTGTAACACTGTACAGGAGGCGGTGATCAAAATCATCCTCAAGAAGAAGAAATGCAAAAAGGCAAAATCATTGTCTGAGGAGACCTTACAAATAGCTGAGAAAAGAAGAGGAGCAAAAGGCAAAGGTGAAAAGGAAAGATATATCCATCTGAATGTAGAGTTCCAAAGAATAGCAAGGAGAGATAAGAAAGCCTTCCTCAGTGATCAATGCAAAGAAATAGAGGAAAACAATAGAATGGGAAAGACTAGAGATCTCTTCAACAAAATTAGAAATACCAAGGGAACATTTCATGCAAAGATGGGCTCAATAAAGGGTGAAACAGTATGGACCTAACAGAAGCAGAAGATATTAAGAAGAGGTGGCAAGAATATACAGAAGAACTGTACAAACAAGATCTTCATGACACAGATAATCACAATGGTGTGATCACTCACCCAGAGCCAGACATCCTGGAATGCGAAGTCAAGTGGGCCTTAGGAAGCATCATTAAGAACAAAGCTAGTGGGTGTGATGGAATTCCAGGTGAGCTATTTCAAGTTCTAAAAGATGATGCTGTGAAAGTGCTGCACTCAATATATCAGCAAATTTGGAAAACTCAGCAGTGGCCACAGTACTGGAAAAGGTCTATTTTCATTCCAATCCCAAAGAAAGGCAATGCCAAAGAATGTTCAAACTACCACACAATTGTGTTCATTTCACACACTAGCAAAGTAATACTCAAAATTCTCCAAGTCAGGCTTCAATAGTATGTAAACTGAGAACCTCCAGATGTTCCAGCTGGATTTAGAAAAGGCAGAGGAACCAGAGATCAAATTGCCAACATCCACTGAATCACAGAAAAAGCAAGAGAGTTCCAGAAAAAAAATCTACTTCTGCTTCACTGACTACGCTAAAGCCTTTGACTGTGTGGATCACATAAAACTGGAAAATTCTTAAAGAGATGGGAATACCAGACCACCTTACCTGCCACCTGAGAAATCTGTCTGTATGCAGGCCAAGAAGCAAGTTAGAACTGGACATGCAGCAACAGACTGGTTCCAAATTGGAAAAGGAGTATATCAAGGCTGTATATAGTCACCCTGCTTATTTAACTTATATGCAGAGTACACCATGAGAAATGCTGGGCTGGATGAAGCACAAGCTGGAATCAAGATCGCAGGGAGAAATATCAATAACCTCAGATATGCAGATGACACCACCCTTATGGCAGAAAGCAAAGAGGGACTAAAGGGCCTCTTGATTAAAGTTAAAGAGGCGAGTAAAAAAAAAAAATGGCTTAAAACTCAACATTCAAAAAGTTAAGATCATGGCATCCGGTCCCATCACTTCATGGCAAATAGATGGGGAAACAATGGAAACAGTGAGAGACTTTATTTTCTCGGGCTCCCAAATCACTGCAGATGGTGACTGCAGCCATGAAATTAAAAGGCGCTTGCTCCTTGGAAGAAAAGCTAGGATAATCCTAATACCATATTAAAAAGCAGAGACATTACTTTACTGACAAAGTTCCATATAGTCAAAGCTATGGTTTTTCCAATAGTCATGTATGGATGTGAGAGCTGGACCATAAAGAAAGCTGAGTGCTGAAGAACTGATGCTTTTTTGAACTGTGGTGTTGGAGGAGACTCTTGAGAATCCCTTGGGCAGCAAGGAGATCAAACCGGTCAATCCTAAAAGAAATCAGTCCTGAATATTCACTGGAAGGACTGATGCTGAAGCTGAAGCTCCAATACTTTCGCCACCTGACTCACTGGAAAAGACCCTGATGCTGGGAAAGATTGAGGGTGGGAGGAGAAGGTGACGACAGAGGATGAGATGGTTGGATGGCATCACTGACTTGATGAACTTGAGTTTGATCAAGCTCTGAGGGTTGGTGATGGACAGGGAAGCCTTGTGTGCTGCAGTCCATGGGGTCACAAAGAGTCAGACAGGACTGAGCAACTGAACTGAACTGAACTGAACTGATGATGAACCAGGGTATGATAGAACATAACACCCACCTCCCTCCTGCAAACATAAAAGAATCATAGTCAGTAAAGCATCTGAATGCAAAAGAAATGTTCAGAAGAAATGGTCAGACATTGTTCAAATTATGTTGCAGGGGTGACTGTGTATTCTGTCTGCTTATGCTGCTTTGCCTGAGAGCCACGCTTTCACTCAAAATGACCACAGGTGTGAGTCCTAAACAAAGCAGCTTAGCCCCTCTGAACCCCAGGTTCTTCGCAGAGTTGGCACATAGTTTACTGTATTTCTGGAAGCCTGGGGTGTCAGAAAAGCTAGAGACTGAAAAGCACTTTGCCAGTACAAGTCTCATGGAAACGCCGAACTGAGATCATAAATCAACAAGCAGAGAAAACAAGCGTGGTGGTTTCCATAGACGTTTAAGGATGCGGGCTGGCAGGTCTACTCGAAACTGCTACCTGCATTTACTTCTCAATGAACAGATGGGCAGCGAGGGTGATAGAAAAGCAAGAGAGATGAGAGAAGGCAGAGTCACGGGGGCATTCCAGCCTCAAGCAGGTAGAAGGCAGAGTTTTAAATGCTCTGTTTAGATGCTTGCTGAAGTTTTCTCTTAAAATCTAAGAAGAAAAACCCCCTCTTCCATAGCCCCCTCCCCACTCAGCTGCCCACAATCATCCCCCAGTCCTGAATTCTCAGGCTACCACGGTCATCTTAGGAAGGAAGGAAAAGAGGGATGGAGGGAGGGGAGGAGGGAGAAAGGAAAGGAAAAGGAAAAGGAAAAAGAGAGTGGAAAGCCAACCAGTGTCCGGGGTCGGCCATCTGAAACTCGGTATGCTCCTAGGCAACCAAAAGGGGGGACCTGACCCAGGCTGGACCTTCCAGGTGTGCAGCTCCAGAGAGGAGTGCACGTGCTCCCCTCTGTGTGCATGCAAAGCCTGGACAAACAGAAACCCATTCGTGAGATGGAATTTCCATGGCAGGTACTGGATCTGATGGGAATGTGCCAGCAGGGACATCTGTCCTTGTATTAAATGCCTCGTTCCCTTGAGCCGTCTGCACAGAGGAGCAGAAACTCCTCACTCCCTTTCCAAGTGTACGGCAAGGTCAACTTAGACCGCTCATCTCGAAAGTGGGGGGAGTTGGAGTGATTTCATCTCTGAGGGGACATTCGGCGTTTTGATGGTCACACTGAGAGGAGGAAGGAACTGGCGCCTAGTGGGCTGAGACCAGGGATGCTGTTCAGCATCCTAGGAGGCACTGAAGAGCTTCCCACAAGAAAGAATTTCTAGCCGCAAATGTCACGGTGCCAGGGTCAACATACCTAGTGGTGGGCTCCTTACCACCTTCTCCCTGCTCTCTACATAGCGATGGGACGAAATCACGCATGTTCTCTCTCCAGTTCCCCCTACCCACCCTGCCTGGGAAATGCTGCCAAGATACTCACACCAAAAAGCAGGAGAATCCTTTCAACAGAACCTGGCCACCCATGGGCTGCGCACCTGACTTTAGAAGCGACTAACACACTGGTGCTCTCTGAGAAAGGCAGAGGAGAATCAACCCAGCTTGCCTCCAGCCAAGTGATGTCCCCGGAGGAATCAAACACACAACTCCTTTATCCTTGATAACATCCCCTTAAACAACCTTGACCACCTCCAAGTCCACCACTGACTCTGTGAACTGAGATTCTTGTCAAGATTCTTGCCCCCTGTTACGAGTCAGAAAGAAAAAGTTAGTGCAGAAGTTTCAACCCCAAAAGTTGAAAACCGATGTCTGGGGACAGTTAATGCAGCAATAGAAGCAAATTTTCCAAAACAAAGGCAGGAGAGAGAGAGCTTTTTGGCAACACAGAGCGGACATCCAAGACACTATTAAAACCACCAGCACAGAAAGAGTGGCCCGGGCAATAGCTTTTGGAAGATGGAAAAATCTTACTTTGGTTGTCAAGGTCAGCTGAGCAATTAGAAACCGGGGTGCAGGCTCACGCGGTCCATTTGCTCAGGGAGAGTCAGAGGTGGCGGTGGGGGTGCTGGACTTTCACATCCTGGGTGCTGCTGTCCTGCCGGCCTGCAGGGTCCCTGGTGCCCACACCCCCTCCAGGCAGGCTGCAGCCTGCCTTCTCTGAGGAAATCAGAGCTGCTCTCCCACTGCTGAAAAAATTCAAGATGTGCCAAGCAGATGGTCCCACGCTTATCAGCAGAAGCTGTGCTTCAAATGGCATCGCTCAGTGACACACTCAAGTGAAAATCTTCACTCTGATCCAGAGTGGGACTAGGCTGGTGATCACGTGAGGTGACTGACCTCCTCCCCACCCCAAACCACCAGGGCCAGCCCGGGTGAGGAAGAAGACGGCCCAGAGAAACACTGCACAGAAGGGCAAAATTGTGTGCGTAGCTGAAGACAGCCGCAGCTCAGATTCCTGACTCAGCCTGTGACTGGCCAAGCGATCTCTGCCAAGCTCCAGAAGATTCAGTCTTGTCCCCAGTAGAATGGAACTCATCATGGCCCAAAGCTGCAATGGTTAAATGAGGTGGAGGAGTGCGCCTGCACAGTGAGGGACACGTGGTTAAACAATTAAATATCCCCTCCTACAGGGCTTCCCTGGTTGTTCAGTGGTAAAGAATCTGCCTGCAATGCAGGAGACCTGGGTTCGATTCCTGGGTTGGGAAGATCCCCTGGAGAAGGGCATGGAAACCCACTCCAGTATTCTTGCCTGGAGAATCCCGGAGGACAGAGGAGCCTGCCAGGCTACAGCCCATGGGGTCTCAAAGAGTTGGACACGACTAAGCAACTGACATTTTCTTTTCCTTTCCTACAACCCATGTTCAGAGAGTCTCATGCCCATGTGAGTGTGAGAGTGTGATGCAATGGAGGAGAGAGAGAGAGAGCCCAGAACTGGGTCCCAGGGGTGGATGGGCACCAGTGTCCAGCTTGCTTCTCAGCCTGGCTCAAAGACAATTCCTAGGAGCAGCTGTTTCTGTTAGATGCAGATCCTCACCCAGGCAGTCAAGTTACTTTCTCCCGAGACCCTCTTCTTGGTCAACAGACCCCATGTGAAGGCGCCAAGACTGAGCAAGAGGCTTCTGGAAAGTCTGAGTAGCCAAGCCTTGCGGTGAAGACCGCCCCCCACCACCACCCATTTGTGGCAGCATTTATTCTTTTCTTCCCCAAAATATTCCTTCATGGTTACTGTGACAAAGTAGCTGTGGACTCCTGGGACTGATTCAATCAACAGAGGGCAGGAAAGCAAATTGGGATTCTATGGGAAAGCAGGCTTAGGAACCCACAGACGGGGCTTTCTCGGACTGTTTTCATAAGCAGGAAGATGAGAGGCCGGCCAGATTGGCCTGGTGGGAAACCTGACCTGCGGCTCTGCCCTCCAGTGGAAGAGGAGGAGGGTACCAGGGCACCTCCCCGAAGATCTCCAAACAGCAGGCAGAACAAGGTGAGGTCCGGGCACCTACTGGGCAGGCAGTGCTGAGCAGCAGAGCAGAAGATGGGGGAGACTCAGTGCGATTTCATTACCTGGATGCGATGCTCCAAAGAAGGAGAGTCAGCCTCCTGAAGACCTTTTCTTTCCCCCGAGGATCATCAGAAACTGCAGGGAAACCGGGACAGCCTGAGGCCGCCGGCCAGGCCGAGAGAAAGGAGCGGTCGGAGGAGAGGAGACCAGACACGCAGAAGCAAGTACGATTGGGAGAGAAGGATCAGGCTGGCTGAGAAGGTGCCAAGGTCACGGGCGGGAAGGAAGAGACCAGAAGGGAAAGAGGAGTGAAGGACGGGGAGTGCTCCACTCCTCGGCTCCACGGCGGCTGCTGCTCAGAAGCTCAGGGACTATCCAGATCTATGAACCTTTCACCCTGTCCATTCAGGGGCTGTGAAACCCTGAGCTGAGGGACCCACGGGAAGGAAGTCTCCAACGTCACGAAAGATTAAGTCAACAGAACGGAGGGCCTCCCCAATTTGCTTCTCCCAGCTCCTAACAGAGCAGAGGAATCTGTCCATCCTGCAAGGAACAAGATGCCACATTTGGAAACTGGTAACAGTCACCAGGTAAACAAAAAACAAGGCAGCAGGAAGCGGTGCCTGGAGTGGCCAGATGGGGTCCAGGTAGAGGGAGACGACCCGGGGTGGGGGGTGGCCGCCCCAGGGGAAGCCTGGAGGAGATGGCACTCTCTTCCACTGATCGAGTGGGCAGGGGAAGGCACTGATTGTTTTGTGACTAATTGGCACCACTAACAAAAGCAGGAACTCTTGCAGATGGAGCAGGCATTTCACTTGTGGTAGCTGATGCTTTATACTTGGAGAAAACACAGCAACTCTCTGTAAAAATAAAACTGCTTGCATTTAAACCGCAAATAGGTTGGCTATTTCTGTGCCCGGCTGGTCTTTGTGAGTAATCATCCTCCTCTTGAGAGGTAGGGAGAGTCTGGGGTGGGGGAAGTGTAGAGAGAAGGGGCAACAGAGACAACAGAGGCCAAAAATGAGGAATCCATGGTCCCAAACATCGAGGGTGGGAGGAAGTTCTAGCTTTCACCTCCACAAGTTGCCTACAGAATCAACATCCCTCTTCCATCAAACAACAGGGAAACATGGTGGAGGTAGCCAGGGAAGGGCTTTATGGGACCAAGTGAGGAGGAAGCTTGGTAACCAAGGAGGCCACTGAGTGGACCCAGAAGTAGGAGAACTCGTGAATGGTAGACCCGTCAGGTGGTGGAAGCCAGAAATAGAGCCACGCGTGGTAGAAACCCTTTCCTGCAACAAGCGTGCATGCGTGCTCAGTCACTTCAGTCGTGTCCGACTCTTTGCGACTCTCTGGACTGTAGCCCGCCAGGTTTCTCTGTCCATGGGATTCTCCAGGCAAGAACACTGGAGTGGTTTGCCATTTCTTGTTCCAGGGGAACTTCCCGACTCAGGGATCGAACCTGAGTCTCCTGCAGCTCCTGTACTGCAGGCAGATTCTTTCCTACTGAGCCACCATGGAAGCCCCCTCTTTCCTCAAGAGTTTACTCTTAAGCTCCAAATCCTCAGAATGCCATGTGGACTTTGCTCCGTGCTAACCCCATGGAAGCCCAATGAACTCCAGTCACATCCTAGGATGTTCTCTTCATCTGGATGGACCTCTACTGTACCTTGGATGTTGAGCCCTTCGTTACGGGGAGACAACCATCCAGTGCTTCCCAAACCCCTTTCCAAACAGTGCTGGGAAAGATTAAGGTCAGGAGGAGAAGGGGGCAACAGAGGATGAGATGGTTGGGTGGGCTCACTGACTCAATGGACAAGAGTTTGAGCAAACTCCAGGAGATGAAGTGTGGGACATGACTTAGCAATTGAACAACAGCAGCAACAAATCACAGAAGTTAAGAGAACTTAGAACTTTCCAAAGGTCAGCACTCCCCTTTAGAGTTAGAAAGATGTGAAAGCTAGCAGAGGAAGAGGGTGGGCCGCTCAGACTGAGAGAAAGGCCCCGGGTGGGGCAGGGGTGAGCCCTCATGTCCACAGGAAAAGATGGCCCCAGAGTCAATGCTGGAGCAGCAGCTCCTCAGAATGGCGGGCGAGTCATTTAGACCCAGTTGTCTCGGTTCACCATGTCAGCTAAGCAACTTCAGGTCTGCTGGAAATTGATTGGAGTGATGAGTGAAGTTTTATCCCATCTGTTTGATTGACAGGATCTCAGAACGGGCCCGGCCCCGCCCTCTGCCCTCCAGTCCTGCAAAAGGGACCTCAGATCCTGTTGGCCAGATAAAAGCCCAAGATAAAACCCTGAGAACAGAACTCTGCTCTGAATCCCATCCGCCTCGGGGAATCTTCGCCCTGCTTCTCCTCGCCTGCCCTGGCCCGGCATCAGTTGGGTCTGTCCCAAGTCAGGATCTTTACTTTCCGTGCACGTTTCTTCAACATCGAATCTTAAAGAGAAATGCATGTTCGACACCCTGCCCTTGGTTTTCCTCTGACCAGGCAGGCCAGTGTGGCGGGGACCGTGAGAACATGGGGGAGCGGAGCTCATGGCGGGTGCCACGCTGGGGAAAGCAGACCCACCAGAGGTTGTGGAAGCAGCTCTCCTGGGTGGACTCTGGGAGGAGCCGGAGCCCAGATTAGGCCCTGCTGTGGGGGACTAGGTCCCCAGCCCTGAGCCTCCCCTGGTCTCCCCTCGGTTTTTGGAATCTGCTGGAAAGACTCTTCCAGCCCGGCATGAAGCTCCTTTGCAGGGAGAGTGTGAAGTGACCCGCACTGAGGCCAGCGGTCCTCAAGCAAGACGGCTCCCGACCCTGAGGGGCAGTGGGGACACTCGTGGTGCGGCGGTCACACTGGTGGCGTGGCAGTCACCCGTGTAGACACAGCTGCAGCATCGGGCATCTTCCTTAATGATAATAGATGGACCGTCTCCTTCTGCTCTGAGTCAGCACCGAATCGGCAACATAGACACTTGCCCTCTAGATTCCTTACCTAGATTGTAATCATGTGCTCTCCCTTGTCCAAACATCATGAAAACTCCACTTGTGAGAAAGAGTATTTTTGGAGCATTGCCTGGGGTCATGGAGTTTGTCCATCCCTCTGGATGTTCTAAATATTACCCTGGGTTCAGCCCTGCATTCTTGGCCAGCATTGTCTCGGCCCTTCATAAAACTGTACTTTCTAAATTATCCTTTGGAGATATTAATCAGCTAACATTTAGAGGCTCTATTAAAAAAAAGACATAAAAAGATAAAGACTGTGTTCATGTTGGAACCGGCTAGCAGGCTTCCCACCGTAACTCCAGAGTCTCCTGTCAGAGATTTCTGCATCCGGAGGGACTGAATTCCTTCTGAGCAGCAGCCAATTTATTTATGTCAATAGAACACCATAAAGTGTGCAATTAGGGGTTTTCTTTTCCTTCTAGGAAGCTTGAAGACACATCTTTGACCTGCCTTTCCAAATGTCCCACAGGGCTACTTAAAAGAATGTCTGAAATTACAAATTTAGTCAAAGGTCAAATTTGGGCGTATTAAACTTCTACCCATTGTCCTTTTTCTGCCAATGACTGTGGGTTTGGGCAAACAATGTTTTTCCACCTACAATTTCCTCAAGGAGACTGAAAATATCAGTCATCTTCAAATGACAGAAATTCACATATTGAGAGTACCACAAGTAGCTACCCTGAACAGCCGGCACTTTGGACCCATGCAGAAGAGTTCTCTGACTTCTGTGATTTGTTCTTGCTGTTGTTCAGTCACTCAGTCCTGTCCAACTCTTTGAGACTCCATGGACTACAGCACATTAGGCTTCTCTGTCCTTTACCATCTCCTGGAGTTTGCTCAAACTCCTGTTCATTGAGTCAGTGATGCTATTGGACCATCTCATCCTTTGTCGTCCCCTTCTCCTCCCGCCTTCAATCTTTCCCAGCCTCAGGGTCTTTTCCAATGTGTTGGCCCTTCACATCAGGTGGCTAAAATACTGGTGCTTCAGCTTCAGCATCAGTCCTTCCAATGAATATTCAGGGTTCATTTCCTTTAGGATGGACTGTTTGGTTCTCCTTGAAGCCCAAGGGACTCTCGAGTCTTCTCCAACACCACAGTTCAAAAGCATCAATTCTTCGGTGCTCAGTGATAGCACCTATTAAATTATTTTATTAGAGTTACTTGTTTATGTGTCTGTTGCCCTCCAAACACTTAGCCCCTGGAGGCAGAGATAAAGTCTTACTCATCTGGCGTAGGCTGAATGAAAGAGTCAGTTAAATAAATCAGTTATGTGTAGTACCACGATTTTATTTAATTTTTGATAATTGTGTTTATTTCCTTGTTTGGGGGTGTGCTGGGTCTTCACTGCTGCTCGGGCTTTTATCTAGTCTCGGGGACTACTCTCTAGTTGCGGTGTGTGGGCTTCTCATTGTAGTGGCTTCTCTCGTTGTGAAGCATGGGCTCTAGGACACGCGGGCTCCGTACTTGCAGGTCTCAGGCTCCATAGTTGTGGTGCACGGGCTTTGTTGTTCCGAGGCATGGGAGATCTTCCCAGACCAGGGATCGAACCCATGTGTCCTGCACTGGCAGGCAGATTCTTTTTTTTGTTTGTTTGCTGTAAATAAAATGTTTATAAGATTTCCTAATAAATATCAGGGAGCTTTAAATATCAATTCCTCACATACATCGGCTGTTTTGGCAGTCATTCTTCATTGTCTCTTAAAGGATTGTGAATCATGATCGGTTATTAAGTAGACTCATTGTTATCCAGGTAGTTTATAGTGAAGTCGCTCAGTCGTGTCCGACTCTTTGCGACCCCATGGACTGTGGCCCACCAGGCTCCTCTGTCCATGGGGATTCTCCAGGCAAGAATACTGGAGTGGGTTGCCATTTCCTTCTCCAGGGGATCTTCCTGACCCAGGGATTGAACCCAGGTCTCCTGCATTACAGGCAGATTCTTTACCATCTGAGCCACCAGGGAAGCCTGGTACAATTTTAAATACTGCTTGTTTTCTAATTCTTTGTTGAATGTTAGTCTAATTTGCCCAGCTGAACTACATTCCACTATATACCACATCTACATTCCCTGAGAACACCAGGGCTGAGCAGGGACGGATGGTTTGACAAATATCTGGCTTCACGTCACGGAGAGGGAAACTTCGAAGCCTTCGGGCGAGAGTTTGCTGAAGTAATCTGTCTCCATTGATTACAATTAGCACCTAGCAAATGCTTCTGAATATAACATGATGTCATGCTGGTGACTTCTGTTTGTTTAGGGTTTTGAGGGGGTCCTTGGGCATTATGCCTGCGGTATTTTAGAGGGTAAGGGCTTGCGACTCTCTTTTGCAAAACCAGAGTGCCTTATCGTGGCCTACTGTGTAACTGCCAGGCAATCTAGGTGGCAGGTCACAAAGGTGAAAATGTATCCAACCAGCCTTGCTCCAGTTGTTTGAAAACAACCCACACGACAAGGTCATTACTGGTCAGTCAGTATGTGTTTGTTGCCCCCATGTAGGACACTCTGCGGTGTCTGCAGCGAGAAGAAAACAACAGTTAAATGTCTCCTGCAACCACAGCTACGTTAGACTTACTCAGCTGCCCTGTGCTTAGTTATAAAAATTGTATCAGACAAAAACACAAGTGTCCAGCTTAAAGCTGGGACAAATTAAGGCTGATTTTATTTATTTTGCCTAACTTACACCAGAGGTCTGAGGTCAAGGTGCCAGCAGGGTCGGTCCCTCCTGAGACCTCTCTCCTTGGCATGCAGACGTCACTCTGCGTATGTCTGTGTCCTAGTCTCTTCCCATAAGGACCACAGTCACCTGGATCAGGGCCCATCCTGAGGACCTCACTGTAACTTAATCACCTCTTTAAAGGCCTTGTCTTCAAATACAGCCACATCCTGGGGTGCTGGGGCTTAGGGCTTCGACACATGAATCTGGGGTATGCAACTCAGCTCGCAACAGTGACCAGTTAGGTAAGGCCCTAAACTGTCACAGGAGAGGCCTCCGGGGGGCTTCAGCAGCTGACCACCTTGCTCCTGTCTGGCAGGCCCTGGCTCCCCAGCAACACATGTGTCCCAACAGCCTCCAAGCCCTCCCTCTGGCCCCCAGCCTTTGCCTGTTCACATCTGAGCAGCCCCAGGACACATCAGCAGCTCCTTACACAGTTCTTGTGTTTATTCCTGAAAGTAGCTGCCCCTGGGTTAGGATTCTGCATCTCGACTCCTTCCAGATGGAGATGGGCAACCTAGGTTCCCCCCACGTGAGATGTCTCCCAGGGGCATTAAGGACACACAACCGTCCAACATCTTTGGAAAGATTCATTAAATCTCCTCAGTCGAGGCCACCTTGGGAGCAGCTGGTGGATGGTTCTAGATCTCCACCCTTCCCTGGCTGAGGACCATGTTGCGTGCACACCCCTGTGTGAGAGGATTCTTCTAGCAGGAGGCTCATACCCTGAAATGTTAGGATTCTGGCCCAGGGGGAGCCCAACACACACACGACAGGTGAACGGGGCAGATAGGTCAGCGCATGTCCCGGCTCATGTTCCCAAGTCCCTCCGACAAGCATTGTGGACACATGAATACCTGTGATGTGCTGTCTTGAAGAGTCTACACCTAAGTGTCTCTACAGTCAATATTGCCCTCTGGATACAGCAGGCTCGAGGCATTCAGAGTGACCACACCCTGCCTTCTTGGACCAAGAATGTGCATTCTCAGAAGTCTGTGATCATCACTGATGCCTCCAGAACAATGAACATTTATCAAGAGGAAAGACCGCCCTGGAACAGGGCTATGCAGCACTTAGGTCACCACTGCCTTCTATTCTACTCTAGTTTGCAGTGAAATGTTGAGGCCCCTCGGAGACACAAGTTTTCCTAAGGCCCTCAGCTCTGGACCATCGCACTTACATCCTCCTTCGTCTCCTGTCCCGGCTGAAGCAGGACAGAGCTGCCTGGTGCCGTGGAGGGCTCAGTTTTGTGGTGGGGCTCTCTCCCTGGTGGCTCAGACAGTTAAGAATCTGCCTGCAATGCAGGAGCGTCAGTATTAGTCGTTCAGTCATGTTCGACCCTTTGCAACCCCTTGGACTGTAGTCCCCCTGTCCTTGGACAGGCTCCCCTGTCCATGGGATTCTCCAGGCAAGAATACTAGAGTGGGTTGCCATTCACTTCTCCAGGGCAACACAGGAGACCTGGGATAAGTCCCTGGGTTGGTAAGATCCCCTGGAGAAGGAAATGGCAACCCACTCCAGTACTCTTGCCTGGAAAATCCCATGGACAGAGGAGCCTGGTAAGCCACAGTCCATGGGGTCACAGAATTGGACACGGCTAAATGAGTTTCACACACACACTCTCAGTCAGGAATCTTTACCAGACTTCCCACAAGGATGTCTGCTGACCCCTTTGAGGCCCAAATTTTCTCGGGCCTTTCCTGAAGATGACATTCAGGGATCTGCAGCAATGGGCATCTATAGCTTGAGGGCTGCAGCTCCATCCTCACTCAATCCTTTGATAACTGTTTTGCATAGTTTCTTGCAAGGGGCTTCCCCAATGGCTCAGTGATAAAGAATCTGCCTGCCAATGCAGGAGATGCAGGTTCAAATTCCCTGGGACAGAAAGATCCCCTGGAAAAGGAAATGGCAACCTACTACAGTATTCTTCCCTGGAAGATCCCATGGACAGAAGAGCCTGGCGGGCTACAGTCCATGGGGCCACAGAGTCGGACACGACTGAGCACGCACACAAATACAAAGACAGCCCCACCTCAGACCATCAGCATCTGCTTTGGTTTCAATGAGCAGTTATGTGGGGGGACCACAGCCAGTCCTTACCACAAAAACAGCTCTAGCCACATCCTCTTGCAAGCAGTTTCTAGGGGCTCACTTGAGGACTTAGGAAATCTAATGTGGGTTCAAATCTCACAATCAGATATACTCTGATACACAAAACCTTCTCCCCAGAGGACCTCTTTTTTTGGTAATTTTTATGTTAAAATATACATAACATGAAATGTACCATTTTAACCATGCTTAAGTGTACAGGTCATTGGTGTTAAGTACATTCACCTTGTTGTGCAACCATCGCCACCATCCATCTCCAGAATGTTTTTCATCTTCCCAAACTGAAACCCTGCCCCTTACACAAAGGTTCACCGTTAGCCCTTTACCCCAGGCCCTGGCAACCATCCTTCTACCTTCTGTCTCTATGGGTTTGACTACTCTAGCGACCTCACACACAGGGAATCACACATGTCCTTCTGGGTCTGCACGATGTCCATCCTGGCACGAGGTCTTCAAGGGGCATCCATGTTGTAGCTTGTACCAGAACTCCACTCCTCTTAAAGGCTGCATAGTGTTCTGCGTGTGGAGGGGAAGGTGTGTGCAGCACGTTTCATTTCTTCATCCGTCCATTGATGGACACTTGGATTTTTGGAGGATGTCCTTTTTAAGAGTGCTGCATTATAAGTCAACACTCAAATACCCTTCTTCCCACCCAGTTCTCAGGAACATTCCTGCAATCAATAACCTGGTAGGCTTCACTTAAAACTATACAGAAAGGGACTTTCCCTGGTGGTCCACTGGTTGAGAATCCGCCTTGCAGTGTGAGAGACACTGGTTCAATCCCTGGTCTGGGAAGATTCCACATGCTGTGGAACAAGTAAGCCCATGTGTCACAACTACTGAGCCAGCCCTCCAGAGCCTGGGAACCACAATTACTGAGCCCACGTGCTGCAACTCCTGAAGCCCGTGAGCCCTAGGGCCCGTGTTCCACAACAAGAGAAGCCACCACAAAGAGAAGCCCACGGGCCACAACTAGAGAGCAGCCCCTGCTCGCCACAACTAGAGAAAGCCCACAAGCAGTAACAGAGACCCACCACGGCCAAAAATAAAAATAAACTTTAAAAAAGAAAGCCACACAGAAGCTACTTTGCAGGTACTTCTAGCCCCTAAACTCCACGTGTGCCCAGGGACCTGTTATCAGCCTGGGTTCGTAACTGGCAAACAACAGAAATAGACCCCGGCTAATTTGAGTAGAAAGGCGATTTATTAAAAGCACATTCGCTAGCTCACAGAATCTCCAGGAGGACAGAAAAATCCAGGCTAAGTTAAGGATGCCAAAAACAACTGCGTGATGCTAAAATCGTGCGGCAGAATTAGCTCCATCAAGACGCGCCGCTGCCTCCGCCAAGCCCTGGTGATTCGGTTGTTCCCGTGCCCTCACAGCCCTGATCCTGCTGCCCTGGGCTCTGGGGCCCCCCTCGGCACCTGCCCCCATGAGGGGGGACTCTCAGTGTCCCACCTCCTTCTTGTCACCAGCAGCCGAGGCAAAGTCCAGGCAAGCTGAAACTGGCTGACTGCTCTCCAAGATCAAAGGCCTCAGCCCACCGGAAGGGAGGCTGGGAACCTCCCAGGGGGGCCAAGGACCCGGATTCTGCAGGGCCAAAAAGAGAAACAGGGATCCAGGTCGGGCTGATGGCTTCTCTAGCCTTCGCCCCATCCTCAACACAGATAACAGCAGTCCCCAACTGTCCCATACTGCCCTAGGCCTGAGAAGCGGGGCCCCTACCCTGAGCCTCACACTTTAAAGGCCCCAGTGACGCGCCCCTATCAAGTCCCACCCACCAAGGTTCATGGCCACAGGCCGGCCTGAAGCCATAGGCCGTGCTCTGAGCGCCCAGGACCCTGGTGCTCCGGGCCAAACAGCACTGAGCCTGCCCCCAGGGCCTGGCCCCTCCCCCACGAGGGTCAACCATGCTGCCAGGAGCCCCAGTGTGCGGCAGAGGGCATATACACGGGCGTGCGTGAGGCCCCTCGGGGTCAGGGACGGGGCCCAATGCAGGGAGAGAGAAGAAGGCTGACCACAGGTCAGGGCCCAGCTCCCCAGGGTGGCCATGTTCTAGCCCAGAACTACAAGGAGTCCACGAAGTCTGAATTTGAACCTGGCCGGCCTTCCAGTTGTTACTGAAGTGTACTTGTCAAGGTCGAACAATGGAACACATTATATTGAACAGTTTGGTACCTTGTGATTTTTGGTGTGTGTGGTTAAATATGCATGACAGAAAACGTACACTTGAATTTAAGCATCCAGTTCAGCAGCACCAACTGCAATCAACAATACTGTGCAACCTTCACCACTATTTCTGGTGCTTTTTCATCTTCCCAAACTGATGCTCTGTACCCACTGAACACTAACTCCCCACTGCTCCCTCCTCCAGGCCCCGTAACCTCTACTCTGCTGAGTTTCACTGCTCTGGATACCTCGAGTAAGTGAGTCACACAGTATTGCTCCGGAGCTGGCTTATTTCACTTAGCGTGATGTCTTGGTTCTTGTTTGCTTTTCCACGCTGTGCGGTAAGCGGAACCCTAGTTCTCTGACTAGGGATGGAACCCGCTCCCCCTGCAGTGGAAGCACAGATTCTTAACCACTCGACCACTAGGGGAAGTCCCAGCTTGATGTTTTCCAGGCCCATCCAGGTTGTGCCATGTGCTAGAATGTCCTTTTCTTTTTCTTTTGCCCCCAAGAAGGTCCTTTTTGAGGTGAAACATATTCACGGATGGATGGACCTCATGGTGTTTATCCATTTGGCATTTGATGGAAACTTGGTTGTTTCCAAGTGGATGAGTTTGAGCAAGCTCCAGGAACTAGTGAAGGACTGGTATGCTATAATCCGTGGCGTGCTATAATCCATGGGGTTGCAAAGAGTTGGACAGGACTGAGCAACAGAACAACAGTCCTGGAGGCCAGAAGCCTGAGATCAAGGCATACACAGGGCCTGTGGCCCACAGAGTTTCTAAGAGAAGAGGCCTCCTCCAGCTTCTGGGCTCCCAGCACCCTCGGCTCATGGCAGCACCTCTCTGCTCCCTGCTCGTCTTCATGGCCTCCTCCCCTGTGTCTGTCTCTTAGAAGGAGACCCTCAGGGATTTACGGCTGTACTTTAACCCAGGGTCACCTCAGCTCGACCCTCAGTTACATCTGCAAAGACCTTATTTCCAAATAAGTTCACATCCCGAGGTTCTGTGTGGACGAGACTTTGGGAGGGACCCTGTTCAGCCCACTCTAAGAGGGAATTCCCCTGCCAAAGCTCATGCCACTAGCAACAGAGCCGGCCCATCACAAAGGTGCCGCCGAGGTGAGCGGTCACTGGGGCGGCCCCAGATTCACAAGTCAAGGGCGACCCCGACTGGGCCCCGTGAGCAATGAACCGGGTGGAGCTTGATTTCCTCTGACTCAGATATGGAGAAATACGTCCCTTTTGAATTTTCCAGAGCCGAGCGTGAACTCCCGGAACCGCTTTGTTCTGGAAACATCCTTAATTTTGGCGCCTCAACGGTACTCATCTCTTCTGGTTTAAATAGCTTCTTTCAGGTACAGAGGCAGTTAAGATGCTCAGCTGAGCCATTTCAATGCCCACCCAGTCTTTCCCTCCCTCCCGATCTGCAGAGTGGATCCAGTGCTGCGTGCAAGGGCGGCTCTGGGACCTCAGGGTGTCAGGAGCGGGTGTGAGCGCCCCCCCCCCCCGCCCCCCGGCCTCTGAGAGGCGAACAAGGTAGGATTCGCATACAGGGAGGCTGTGAGGGGAGATGCCTGCGTGAGACGAGACGGGAAGAGAGCAGCCGCTGGGAGGCGCCAGACCCCGTGCGAGTCTCACCCTGAGCGAAGGGGCAGGAGGACGGGGCTCGAGGACGCGTCCTGAAGGCTGGGCGGGGCCGACGGCGCATCCTGCAGCCCCAGCTGGCTGCCAGGCGAGCCCCCGACAGGGGAGCCGCTCAGCTTTAGCTGGGAGCCGTCCCAGGGAGGCGGGCCTGGGGCGCACACGGAGGTGGACCCCCGGCCCCGGACAGGGCCCTCCCCACGGCCGTCCCCTGAGTGCTGGCTCTGCAGGGCCCTCCTGGCCTGGCTCTGGGACGTCTCGCTGCGGCACCCCACCTCCACCCCCAGCGCTAGTTCTCGCCCTGCACAGTGAAGCAGGAGGTCATCCCCAGGCCGCTACGTGACACTCGCCCCACCATGGCCGCCCCCGCGAACGTGCAGAACGCCCCAACCTCCCCTTGCCCCCCGCCCCAACACACAGCCAGGGAGGAAGCAGCGTGGGGCCACCTCCCCGGCAGGTCCCACCCCCTCTGGGGGACCCTTCCCTTGGGGTCCATGTCAAGTGTCCCCCAATCTGCTGCCCCCCACCTTCCCAGGCCCTGTGCCAGCTCTGCTAGGACTTCCTGGCCGGCACCAGCCCCCGAGTGCCTGCAGCCCGTCTTAAAACGGACCCTCTAGGCTAACGTTCTCCAGACCAGACCTGCGGGCGTTCACGGCCCCGCCTTCAAGTTCCCCAGAAACCTCCCCATCACTGTCTGAGCCATCCCTTTCTAAGTTGATTTCAACTCCAGCCTGGACAATGGTGTCTGTCCTAGGGAGGGGAAGAGGGAGTCACAGGTAACAAGCTCTTCTGAGAACAAAATACATCCAAACATTATTTCAAACAATAGCATCCCTCCCTCCCACTGGGAAAAATGACGTTTAAACACCTCCTCTGGTCGGCAGTGAGAAGCCCTTCTGGGTTTCTTACTTTTTTGTGCCATCAAGTGGTGACTCAGGTTATTACAAAGTGGAGATCTTGCTAATGAAATGTTTTATTCTTGTTTCCCTGTTTCTATACGATGTTTAATTTTTATCTCTTCAACAGTTATTTTAGGGGAATTTTCCCCAAAAGACAAGGGAAGATTCCTTTACCTTGTATGTGTGTGCTTAATTGTTCAGCTGTGTCTGACTCTTTGCGGTCCCATGGACTGTGGCCCACCTGGCTCCTCTGTCCATGGGATTTTCCAGGCAAGAATACTAGAGTGGGTTGCCATTTCCTTCTTCAGGGGATCTTCCCAAACCAGGGATCGAACCCACCATGTCTCCTGTGTCTCCTGCATTGCAAGCGGATTCTTTATCCACTGAGCCATCACCCCAAATTAAACAGGCTATTTTTAAAAGTCGTGACAGACATTCTGAATTTCTACGAGGCAGCACTCAAAGGGATTTTAATGAAGTTCCTTTGTTTTCTGCCCAAGATAACATCACAATATTCAGCCATCACCCACACCGCTCCTACAGCCTTGTTGATCTTTGCCCTTGAACTTGTTCCGAAAGTCAAGTAGAGACTGGATCGTTGACACCCGCAATAACCAAAAAGTTGAGAATGATCTTCAAGGCAAATGTGGATGCCAGGTGACTTCAACAAAATACTGGACAAAACGGATTAGAAATTTCACACACTGTATTTATCAGAAGAGACAAAAGCAGAGTATCTGGATCAAAACTAGCACGTGGCACTCTTAAAGGTAAGACTAGCTCATTTCTTCCAGGAGTGGAAAGAGGAGTTTTCAGGCCTTCAGGTAAATAAGACTCTACATGACCAAATAAGCCCACAGTTCTGGTTGTACATTAGTCCCCTGCCTTCTCATCCCCAGCTCTCATGGGGATCCCTTTCTGCTCAGACCCATAAGAATACTAGTCCCCTTTCCACAGCAGTTATACTACTGCGAGGAGTAGAGAGGGTAGCCAGTGAAGTCCTACAGACATGAAGTGGCAAGAGATGTCCATCCATAAATATTCACTCCTTTGTTTTTTTCCCCTTTTTTTGGCTGTGCCACGCGGGATCTTAGTGCCCTGATCAGGGATCGAACCTGCGCCCTCCGCAGCGGAAGCACCGAGTTTCAGCCACTGGACCGCCAGGAAAGGTCCTTACCCTTCTTAATCACACAAAACACTCTAGAGGACTTGCATGAATTCTTATAATGAATGATAAAGATAAGATTAACATCTTATAATATGGTCAACTAATATTTGTTAAGGGAACCAATAACATATAATGGGGAAAGGGTTGGCTCCTCAACAAATGGTGTTAGGAAAACTGAATACAGCAGAAAAACGAAATGAACCCCTTATCTTACACCACGCACAAAAAGCAACTCGAAGGGGGTCAGACTTAAACGTAAGACCTGAAACTATCAAATTCCTAGGAGAAAATATGAGGAGGAAGCCTCTCGACATTGCTCTTGGCAATGATTTTAGGATATGACACCAAAAGCACAAACGAAGAGAAAGAAAAACCAACACGTGGGGCTAAGTCACATTTAAACATTTCTGCACTGCAAGATGAACAATCAACAAAATGAAAAGGCAACCTACAGAATGGGAGAAATATCTCTACAACCCCGGACAGATCTCCCCCACTTTTTGAAGATTTGCTTTATGTGGTTTTAAGCCACTTTGCTTTTACAAAAGACCTACATTAGTACCTGATTTTCCTAGCTGAAAGGAATCAAGTTGTTCATTTTTATGGAAAAAGATGAAAAGCAGAGACGGCGTTCAGTATTTGTTTTCCAGCGAGCTGTCCTAGGGGCAGTGTCACCTCGAGAGCAAGACTGGCGTCACCAGGCTCCTCCCCTGGGAGCCGCACACTAGCACCTCAGCACCCCACTCTATGGTCTGCACTGTCTCTGAGCATCTGTGCTTTATCCCCATCTACCCGGACACTTACAAGCGACATGTGTCCTAAGGCAACTGCTGCTTTACTTTGCTCCATTTTGGCTTTCAGCAGGTTTCATAGGAAAGTTCTGCTTCCAGAGAGTGGGGGGAAATCTGTATCAGATAAGGGGTTAACACCCAAAAATAGATAAAGAACTGACATAATTCAATAAAGAAAAAAACGAACAGTCCAATTTTAAAACAGGGAGAGAAACCAAATAGACATTTTTCCAACGAAGACTTTCAAATAGCCAACAGGTACGTGAGAAGTGCTCAACATCACTAACCGTTGTTGTTTTTGGTTGTTTAGTTGCCAAGTTGTGTCGGACTCTTTTGCAACCCCATGGACTGCAGCCTGCCTCTGTCCTCTGTCCACAGGATTTCCTAGGCAAAGATACTGAAAGTGGGTTGCTATCTCCTTCTCCAGAGGATTCTCCTGACCCAGGGATTGAACCCACACCTCCTGTATGGCAGGTGGGTTCTTTACCACCAAGCCACATCAGGGAAATGCAAATCAAAACCACCCACAGTGACAGAATCCCCTGTCGGTCCAGGGGTTGGGATTCAGGACTTGGTGCTTTCACTGCTAGGGCGTGGGTTCAATTCTTCATCAGCGAACTAAGATCCCACAAGCCAGTGGCACAGCCAAAAACAAACCAACCAACCCACAATGAGATAAACTCACATCTGTAAGAATGGCTATTATCAAAAAGATGACAGATTGTGAATATTGGCAAGGATGTGGAGAAAAGGGAATCTGTGTGCGCTATTGGTGGGACTGTAAACTGGTTCAGTCACTGTGGAGAACAACGTCAAGGTTTCTCAAAAAATTAAAAATGAAACTACTGTATGATCCAGCAGCCCCACTTCTGGGTATATATCCAAAGGAAATGAAAACGAATTATCAAAGAGAGATATGCACACCCACCGTTTCCTGCAGCATTATTCACCACAGCCAAGACATGGAAACAATGGAAGAGTGGGTAAAGACGACACAAGACACAAACACACACATATGCACACACAGACTGGAGGGGAGAGTCTGGTTTGTCTGTTTCTCACTTTGGTTCTTTCCTTTGATGATGGGGAGGGCGCAGCACAAGAGGCATCGATGTGAAGAACTAGCTGAGCCAAGGAGAGAGCGGGGGCAAGAACCCCAGAGCTGCCCCCTGCCCCCCAAGGCTCTATCTGGGGACACAGGGTGGGAGGCGGTGCGAGCAGGGCGGGCGGACTTGGCACCTCCAGCACGGGGCCCGTGGAGAAGCCTCAGGGAAGTTAGCAAACAGAAACCGATTGAGGTCATGGGTTGAGTAGCTCAGATCCCACCACCAAAGCCTCCTCCAGGAGGGACAGCAGACCATGCGGCCAGCTGGGGTCCCCACGGACGGATGGACAGACGGCAGGACGCTGACAGCAGCACAGAGGCCCTCCTGAGGGCGCCTGTAGCAGGGACTCCGCAACAACTTACGAAGAGACAAAGAGTTAAATGAGCAAATGAGTAACATCTGATAAAATCACTACAGGGTCTCTCGCTCCAGAACTAAGCCAGCTCAGTATTCAGGTCCTGACCCCAGGAGGTCAACATAGTCACTGTATAGGCTCAGCTGAGAAGTCTGTTTTCATTTCTTAGGTTTGCTTACTGACTGCAGGACTCATATCCATGAGATGGGGTCCCAAAAGCCCATAAAAAGTGAGAATTTTCCGTTGCATACACAAAGGAATATCTAACAGGAAAACAAAAACAAAACAAAAATCCCCCAGGACTTCCGTGGTGGTCCAGTGGCTAAGACTCAGTGCTATCAATGCAGGGGGCCTGGGTTCGATCCCTGGTCAGGGAACTAGATCCAACATGCTGCCAACTAAGAGTCCCTGCATGCCACAGCTAAGACCTGGTGCAGCCAAATAAACTAAAAAAAGAAAAAAAAAAACCCCTAGTATGCTGTGTGGACAGATGGATAAAGCCCCCTTCCCCCGACCGAGGGAAGCGTTTCACTGGTCTGAACACAAGAGCTGCCCGGAAGGTTGTAGGGACAGCAGCCCATCAGTCAGCGTGTCACTCTCACCCCAGGACAGCAAGGGACTTCGGGAATGGCAGCTCCCCAACTCTTCTGGGTGACTGCCATCTCTAACACTTCTGCTCTTACAGAGAAAAAAACCTCTTTCACACAGAGTTCAAGGCTTTGCTGAATAATTAAGTGAAGTTCAAGGCTGAGCACACAGCCCCAATAGAGAACAGCTCCCGATAAGGCCAGGTGAAGTGCACGGCACTGGTGAGGGAAGACAAGAATCTGATACTACCCGTCTCTGGGCACACACCCGTGCTACAGGTCACTTTGTTTCCAAAGTGAATATTAACGCTTTAGGGTTTATAATATTTATCTCAAACATGAATCATAAAACCTTAGTCTGCTCTACCCCCATTTATCTGAGAGGAAACTTCTTAGCAAAACATCAGGTGCCATGTGTAATTTTATAAATAGCAACCCAGTTAAAAAACAAAAACTAAATGATTATTATCATAACATCCAAAAGGCACATTCTAACATCTTAGGCATCATAGAAGTTCAATAAATATTTGTTGAATCAGTGAACAAATGAATGAGAAGGAAAATCAACCTGCCCTTATACTCACTAGAGTTGAACTACACAAATCGAATGATACGATGTCCTACTTACTTGTTCTACATAGTATTTTCCATGATTCTGATATTAACTGTTCTCTTTTCTAACCTATGAAATAGTACATTCTGCAACTTAAACATATAAAATTTTAACAAGTAGCACATTTGTAGGCTGGGGTCTTTTCTCCTCAGGAAAAACTATTTTTGACCCAGAAAACAAACAAACAAGAAAACCCCAAAGCGAAACCCCAAAATAAATAAAAACAGATCAACACCTGTGCACGTGGACACTTGGCTTTACTTTTCCCCTTTTACTAAAACTTAGGCCATGTCTTAGGCCTAAATCCCTGTCCACTGATTGGCTAATGATTTCTCTCCCAGAAATAACAGAGCCTTCGGCTCGCTCAGTGGCCAGCTCCGCTGGATGCCTAGCTGTCCGTTCAGAAGACACTCTGGAACGTGAGCTTAAACGCCCAGGAGACGTGACTTCTCCTCAGTCATTTATAGAAAGAAACGTTTTGGTCACAAACAAAGGACTTATCAGTGATAACATTTACAGACTTTCACGTTGAAAACAGAACACAGTTCCCTGTGAGTACGGTACCAATCCATCTGAACGGAGGATGTGAGGTAAACAGAAGCAGGACGGCAGCCCTGCGGGGGTGGCGTGGAGACAGGACGGAGCTGCAGGTGGCCTTGCTGCCCTCAGGGGCCAGCTCCTCCCAGGAGAAACGCGATGAAGGCCCAGGTGGTAATGACGCCACAGACTCTGCAAGACAAGGACCCGGGTCAGCAGCCTGGCCCGCGCGGAGGCCCCGGCCGCATCTGGCGGGTGTGAGGCTGGCGCGGGCTTCCCCCACTCTCCCTTCCCACCTCCGCTCGCCCGGAAGTTACGTTCTTTCTGTCCTCCTCCGGCACCCATGTTCTCTCGAGGCTAGAACAACCCCGGGATGCAGAGGGCATCTTCCCTGGTGGTTTACATTGGAGGAGGAGAGGCAAATGGACTGCTGACCAGCCAAGCTTTTTTCTCCAACAGTGCCATTTTTTTCTCTCCAGAATTTTCAGCATTTATTTTAATGGGACTTTGTATGACGATTTCATTTAAATTTAGTTGTCACCAAAATATCTTGCCTGTTTTGCTAGTTTCATTGCCTATTAATTATTGAAACCTTTGCCCAGGCTTCCATCTCCGCAGATTATATTATTTTCCCATGGATATATTATTTAACGTCTAACTTCATACATGTAGATGTTCAAAAGGAACATATACAAATATATCTTAATCACATGATGTTTATGACATCTACAAAAAAAGACATCTTATTTCAAAACAAGAAAGGTTTAATTTATAAACAGACAACAAGTACAATTAAGGCATACACAAGCCACAACAAATAGTCTATTGGGATTATAACATAAAGAACTATTTATATGCCGGCTATGCGGCTTGCACGGAGAAGGAAATAGGCAACCCACTGCAGTATTCTTGCCTGGAAAATCCCAAGGGCAGAAGAGCCTGGAGGGCTACAGTCTATGGGGTCGCAAGAGTTGGACACAACTGAGCGACTAAACCACCACACCATGCGGCTGACACAGAAGTAGTTTTGTGCCAACTAAACTACGACAATGTGGTTTTCAGTGGGTCTGGCCCCTAACAGGAATCCAAAACCTTTGAAGCTCAGTTAAGAGCAATCCCATCTTCCCAGTTGCTCAGGCGCCAAACCCTGGATTTAAACTTGACCTTGCTCCTGTCTGTCGGCTCCCACCTCCACCACCCCCATCACCTCTCTGTCACTGAGGGGCCCAAGCCACAACCAAACCGTGTGACTAGGTGGCCTGGCTTCCGGACAACTCCTGCCCTGTGTCCTCCAGTGTCTCAGTTGAGGAGTGATGCGCCACTGCCCTGCCAGAACTGTCGATGGAGACCCAGCTTCCCCCGGTCCTCACCCAGCGCCCTCCGCTCCATGGGGACCTGCCAGCCTTTGCGGCCTCACCTCCTGCTCCTTCCGTCCTGTCTCGGCGGCTTCTTGCTGCCCCTCAACAACACTAGGAGGCCCCACTCGAGGGCCCCTCCCCGCCACCCCCTCTGCCTGGGCAGACGCCGGTCCCTCCACTGTCCTTGCACTTGGCTCACTCCCTTCCCCGCCCCGCCAGTCTTCTACGAGAGCCCCCATCTTCCCCTTCAAAGAGCAACCTCCCCCCAGGCCACCCCTCCTGCCTCCTGACCCTGCTCATTTCTCACCTACCAGACCTGTTTGCGGTTCACCTCTTTACTGTTTGCTACCTCCCACTAAAACCCGAGCTCCATGAGAACAGGGGCTTGGGTTTTATTCACTGATCAAGCCCTGGAACCTAAGACAGGGCCAAGCATTGCAGATGCTCGAGCAATAATGTGATAATCCCTACGGAAGGAGTGGCTTCCCTAGCGGCTCAGATGGTACAGCATCTGCCTGCAATGTGGGAAGCCTAGGTTTGATCCCTGGGTCAGGAAGATCCCCTGGAGAAGGAAATAGCAACCCACTCCAGTTCCCTTGCCTGGAAAATCCCATGGACGGAGGAGCCTAGTAGGCTACAGTCCATGGGGTTGCAAAGAGGTCCACCGTGCTCGTCTACGACCCCTTCACAACACACGCCAGCCAGCAAGCCGTGTCGACTCGCCCCACTCGGGGACCACGGGCCCCGCGAGGCAGCCTCCGTGCCGGCCACTTACTGTAGCAGGCAGTTGATGTTCGGGGAGTGTCTCCAGTAGCGGTACAGGGAGATCTGCAGCGTCGGGTGGCACTTATACTCCTTCAGGATGGTCCGCGTGCTGCCAAGGGAAGGGCGCAGTCAGGTATGTGGGGGCCGGGCCTGCTCCCCGGGGGCCGGGGCGGGTCGAGAGCCCAGGCACCTACTCCTTGAACTTATTGGTCATGAGCAGGAACTGGCTCCGCGTGAGCCTCCTGACGTCGAACTTGCAGAGGTTCTGAAACTCGCGGTAGACCTGCTGCTCGCTGACCCCCGGCCACCTCCTGACGGTGAGGATGAGGATGGGGGGGCGGATGCTAGGGGAGTCTGGGCCCGCAAAGTTCTAGAAGACAGGGAGGGGAAGCAGAAGAGATTTCCCACAGCTCCTACGGACTGACCACCCACCCAGCTTGTTCTAGAACACAGGGAGGGGAAGCAGAAGAGATTTCCCACAGCTCCTATGGACTGATCACCTACCCAGCTTGAACATCCTGAAAGAGAAACTAGGAAAGGCCCTGTCTGCCGGGGGTGGTGGTGGGGGAGAAAGAAGAACAGGCGAGGTCACCTTGCTGCTGGCAGGGAAACACGAGAGAAAAATAACAGGCTCAGTGTGAGCACCCTTGAGTCTGAGTCTGGTTCCTGTCAGAAGCCCTGAAGAGAGCCCAGAGGAGCACGCCATATCCTAGCACGAGCCTGTCCCCCTCCCCTACAAAGAGCAGAGTGAAGGCTACTTACGATTCTGGGGACCCTGGCTCGGATAAGATTCACCTGGTTCACGTAGGGTGCCAGCACGTCCAGGTAGAGCGGGAAGCTGGGCTCAGGGATGGGAACAGCGCTGCAAGGGCGGAAAATCCCTCGGCGTTCAGCCTACGGGCACCATGCCCGGTCCTCAGCTGCAGCTCGAGGCCTGAGGACAGTGGGACGGCACTGCCCAACACCACCCCCCCACGCTCCCACCCTCCCCTGCAAGCTTGAGGGCTTCTGTTGCTGGGCATCTCCCCTACGACCAGCAAGCTCTCAGCATAGCCCGAGCCTAGGGGGAGCGTCCAGGGGTCACCAACTGTTGGCGACACTTCAGTGAACACCTGGGGGCTGATGAACATCAGCCACAGGTCAGAGGAGAGAAAGGTCCCCTCTGCCGCCCCTTGAGAGGGCCTCACCTCCCGACACTTTGTCCAAAGGGCCATCCCTCCCTCCACGGCCTTGCTGTCACCAGCCCCCGCCACACGCCCGAGAAAGCACGGGCCATGGGGTCAGGCAGGCCTGGGCTGCCACGGAACCCCTCCGCACCAAGGAGGGTGGTTAGGTGGTGAGGAGTGAAAGAAATGAAGGAGGCGAGGCCCAGGTGCCAGGGTACCAAAAGGCTCCCTTGCTCCTTGCTGTCAGGGTGCAGGGAGAACAGAGATGGGGCAGGGAGGGGGTGGATTTCTTAAGCTATCAGCATCTCACTTAAGCTACAAGCTTCACACTGGCGTATCATAGGCTATTTCTATGTATAGTGTGTGCACGCTTAGTCGCTTCAGTCGTGTCCAGCTCTCTGCGACCCTATGGACCTGCCAGGCTCCTCTGCCCACGGGATTCTCCAGGCGAGAATACTGGAGTGGGTTGCCAATATAGTACCCTCTGCCAAAATGGACAAGTACAGGCAGTACCCAAACGAACAAGGTACAGTCTGAAAACGTTTAAGGCAGCCCCAGAGAACACAACTTTGATCGGCTCTTGCCCCTGGCGTGCGCTATCCTACCAAGCACACATGTGCGGCACGGGTGGTGCTGCTGAGCGTGAGGCACACGTGTGCAGCTGGTGCCCACGAGCCAAGCCCAGCAGGCGTCTGGGAGGCTGAGGCCCAGAGAAAATGCAGCTCCGATTCCAGTCTGAGGTTTTAAGAACCTCCCCTGCAGGTGCCTTATTCCAAGTTCCTGCCCTCTCCCCCAGCCTGACTGCAAACCTGAGCACGGATTATCCGTCCCTGGAACGCTCTGTCTTTCCAGCTCACCGTGATTTACACGCTGTGAGGAAACAGGTGGGTAACAGGTGGGGCGGGCACACGGTGCTGGGAGCGCTGGGCAGGGGCTGGAACCCGAGCCTCACCCACAGCCGGGCCTGACGGGGACTTTCCCAAGGCCGGGAGAAGAGGCGGGAGGGCAGGGGGAAGGCTGCCCACGGAGGCAAGCTGCCCGCTGCCCACGAACGTGTCATTTACACAACACGTGTGTCCTCGCCTCTGGGAGAGCAAGGGCGCCCTGCGGCCCCGGCTTACCCCCGACCACAGACCGATCACAGGATGAGAGCGACACTCACCTGTGTACCTTCCACAGGAGCAGGTGCGCCACTTTCAACAGAACTGGAAAAGAAGCTAGCAACGTGACAGACACCAAGGCGCACCCGCCCGCCTTATTGCGGTACGCAAACTCAGGCTTTATTTCCAAGGGGCCGCCCACCTGGAAGTAAACGGGGGGCCCAGGGACGGTGGGGTGATTATTGCAAAGAAGATGAGAGTCCCTCCGCTTTGAAAGGGGGTGGCAGCGCTCACCTGATCCGCACAGGAAGGCATCATATGCTGCTTCGTGGGGGTACTTGGTCTCCACTGCAGGATTTTCCCAGAAGCATGAAGGACAGCAGTTAGAATGCAGCCTGGGAGAGGGCGCCCCTCCAGTCCCCCCAGGTCCACACCCACGTCAGCCGTGCACACACAACCGACCGACTGCTGTTCTTCCAGAGACCACGACCCTCGTCCCAGCCTCACGCCACCTTGACCTAGACCCCCCCCCCACCACGGTGGCAAGAGCACCCACGGAAGGAGGAAGCAGAGGGCTTCCAGACAGACCGACACCCCCGGGAATGCTCCTTTTCAAGGAGGAGTTACAAGTGGACAGGGTGCTGGAGAAGCCCCACCCGGCACCCCCCCACCTCTGCGTGGGGACTGGCCTGAGCGCCAGCACCTCAACGCCACACTGACCACACAGGAGCCCGGCCCAGGGGACCTACCGTACTTCGCACACCTGCTGGCGTGAATGATCACTGGCCCAGAGTTCTTGGTGGGGTTCAAGTCACTAGGAGAGAAGAAAGATAAAGAACATTCACTGAAAATGGTCCCTCCAGAGGAGCCCAGTTTCCTCATCTGTCAAGCGGCGTGTGCCTAGGCCGCAAGGTGGCCGTGGATCTGCCCCGGCAGTGGACGTCCCATTAAGTGTGGATGACACACAGGGCACCGCCCCAGGTCCCCTCCCACGTGTGAGCTCATGTAACCCTCGTGGCCAGAGTGGGCGTTCCGTGCAATGACTCCCTCTCTTCAGGTGCTAACACTGAGGCATGCAGAGGTTAAGCCGGTCTCTCAGGGTCACGCACAAAGCCAGTGAGCTGCAAAGCTGGGGTTTAAGCCCAAGAAGTCTAGATTCAGTGCCTGCACAGATGCTGTCAGCCCAGCACTGGGCGCCGTCGGGACGTGGCAGAAGTTGCTGTAGACACAGGAGTAGGCTTAACAGACAGACAGGGGGACAAGGGGACCGAGTAGAAGGTGCCTGCAGGCCTCATGGGGCAGGAACAACTGAGGACAGTGAGCAGGAGCCTGAAGCCCCAGTGGGACGGAAGTGGTCGCTGAGGCTTATAGGGTGGACTCGGTCACCCAGGGACACGGTTAGGAGGAAGAAGAGAGCTGTGGAGGGACCCTCAAGAGATAAAGGGATGACACGGGAGCACGCAGAGAAGAGATGAAAAGCCTCACCAGAAAATAAGAGATCCAGGAGAGGGCTCGATGGAAGGGAAGTGGGATGGGGGCCCACTGTGTCAGACGCCAGCTAGGGGTCAACACTGAGCACACGCTACCCCCGCCATGCCCTGGTCCAGATGCCTCTGTGCATCGTCCCATCGGATGGGGAGACAGAGTGCCATGGAGAGAAGACAACTGGGCGCAGACGGCCGGGGTGGAAGTGGGGCCTCTGAAGAGACTTGCTGTAAGGAGAAGGACAAGGACCGCGGTGGAGAAATGGGGACCAAGGAGGGCGTCACGCTTTCTGAGCTAGAAAAAGGGATGCTAAAGCTGAGAGACGGACAGAGGGAGAGGCCGGTACATAGCAGGGGGCGGGGGCCAGAAGTGAGGAGGGCAGGCAGGCCGTGGGAGGACAGCCCTTCGCAGGACACGGGGGGAGATCTGATGTGATGGGAGAGAGAGTGCTGAAGGTGACAACACTGCAGACACGTCTGCAGCAGAGGAGGGGAGGTTGAAAGACTCCCGCCTCTGGCTTCACAAGGACCAGGGGGTCTGTGTGAGAAAGGAAAAAAAGATGAAGCATAAGAGGCCAGAGGAGACTGTCACATCAGAAATAAGTGATGCTGTGAGTGGAGGAAAGAGCACCTACTGGAAATTTGTAAGAGGCCAGTGGGGACCAGGCCAGGAACCAGCAGGGGCACCCATGGGCGTGGTTGGATGACAGTGACCAACAGAGACAGCTTCGTCCCTAAGAGATCCCACCTTCAACTGCCCCCAGCCACCCTCCTCGCCCCAAACCTAGACAGCGTATTAAAAAACAGAGACATTACTTGGCCGACAAAGGTCCGTATAATCAAAGTTATGGTTTTTCCAGTAGTCACGTATGGATGTGAGAGTTGGACCATAAAGAAGGTTGAGCGCTAAAGAATTGATGCTTTTGAACTGTGGTGCTAGAGAAGACTCTTGAGAGTCCCTTGGACAGCATGGAGATTAAACCAGTCAATCCTAAAGGAAATCAACCCTGAATATTCATTGGAAGGACTGAAGCTGAAGCTCCAATACTTTGGCCACCTGATGTGAAGAGCCAACTCACTGGAAAAGACCCTGATGCTGGGCAAGACTGAAGGTGGGAGGAGAAAGGGACGACAGAGGATGAGATGGCTGGATGGCATCACCCACTCAATGGACTTGGGCTGAGCAAGCTCTGGGAGCTGGTGAAGGACGGGAAAGACATCAGCCGGGGAGGGAGGAGCTGGCAGAGCAGCCCCAGCCACTCCTGCTCCTTGCAGACAACAGGTTCTCACTAGCGCACGTCCGTGGTGTGGCCAGGCATGAGGGAAAGCTGGACTGCTTTTCCTGTGGGGAAGGTCAGGAACTTGACCAGGTACCAGGTCCATTCAGTCACTCAGGTGTTTAATATGCACCTACTGTGCCTCGCACTGTTTAGGCCCAAGAGAAAGAGTCCAAAAGAAGAATAAAACCTGCTCCCATGGAGCTTATCACTCCAACAATCAAATAGATCACAGGAGAAATAAAACCCTGGCCAACAGAAAACACTGCATAATCAAACAGCTGTAAGTCCCTTCCCAGGCTCCCTCCCTTCTAGAACAGGGTTCCTCAGCTCGGCACCAGTGACTTCTGGGGCTGGAGGATTCTTTGTGTTGGGGGCCCTCCTGCACATGCTGGCCTCTGCTCACGGGGTGCCAGGAGCACCCTGAGCTGAAATAACCGAAATGTCTCAGTGCTGCCAAAGGTGCCCCGGGAACAAAACTGGCCCAGCCGGGAACCCCTGCTCTCTAAGCAGCCCCCGAAAACAGCCTCCTTACCTGTTGAGGACTTCATAAACTTCTGAGAGATTTGAAACCCTTGGGAAATTGAGTTCCTGTAATTATGGAAAACAAATGAGGCAGAGTAAGACACTTGAGGTTTTGTTTACTCTCTGCTTAGTGGGCTTCCCAGGTGGCTCGGTGGTCGAGTCCACCTACAGTGCGGGAAACGAGGCTTCAGTCCCTGGTTTGGGAAGATCCCCTGAAGAAGGATATGGCTACCCACACTCTGGTATTCTTGCCTGGAGAATCCCATGGACAGAGGAGCCTGGTGGGCTACAGTCCACAAGGTCACAAAGAGTCGAACACGACTGAGCATGCAAGCACCCTCAGGTATTACCAAATGGCCGTTAAAATGACCTTGAAAACTCTAGGTCCTCCTGTAACTCCTCTCTCTTCATGCACACCTGCCCTTATTCCTAAATTCTGATGACAGAATACCTAATATACTTGGTTGAGACCCAATAACCCAGCCTAGAAAAAAACTGCCACGTACACATATACAATGGAATATTACTCAGCTATTAAAGAAATGCATGAGTCAGTCCTAATGAGGCGGATGAATCTTGAGCCTATTGTACACAGTGAAGTAAGTCAGCAAAAGAAAGACAAATACTGTATATTAGCACACACACGTGGAATCTAGAAGGATGGTACTGATGAACCTATATGCAGGGCAGCAATGGAGATGCAGACAGAGAACAGACTTGTGGGCACAGTGGGGGAAGGAGAGGATGAGACAAATCGAGAGAGTAGCAAGGAAACATATATATTACCATATGTAAAACAGATAGCCAATGGGAATTTGCTGTGTGCCCAGGGAACTCAATCCAGTACTCAGTGACAACCTAGAGGGGTGAGATGGGGTTAAGAGGTGGGAAGGAGACTCAAGAGGGAGGGGACATATGTGTACTGTGGCTGATTTATGCTGATGTATGGTGGATACCAACACAATATTGTAAAGCAATTGTCCTCCAGTAAAAAATTAAAAAAAAAAAAAAAACTGCTAAAAACACAACTCATACCGTCTTCCTTCAAAAACAAGGGTTTAAGGACTTCAAGGCATCAGACTGTGGCCAAGGACTCATATAATCACTGGGTAGTCTAAGGACCTGCCAGGTCACCAAGTCCTAGAATTCACCTTATCTTCACTCCCTCAGATCAGCCCCCAAGTCCTCCTCACTTTGCCCTATGACTCGGTTACAAGGAGACGGGCAGCGTCACAGCACACCATCAGAGCTACAAATATAGGTACGAGCAATAAGTGTGTCTCTGGGCAAAGACGTACCAAGTAACCCAGTCCCAGTTCTGTGGCATCAGCTTAAGGCTTTATTTAAAACACTGATCAGTTCCTCAGTTTAGTTTCTAAGCAGGATCTTACTTCTAAGCAGGGTCTTAACTAGCTGGGTGCTTCCCTTCTCCAAGGGCACTGCACAACCCCAGCTGCACAACAGAAGTTACCTGGCAGCTGGGGAGACGCCACTCCCAGCCCTTCCACACCAGAGGAGCTAAAGGTGCGGCCCAGGTGTCAACATTCACCTTCTCAGGTGATTTTGTTATCTGGGTTGAAATTCCACGACCCGAATGCTCTATAAAATCTTTCAAGCGGGGTCCTTGCCCCCAACCCTGACAACTTTTAAGTACATTGAAAACATGCACGAAGTATCTACCAAGCTCTAGAGTAAGTTATCCTGTTTTCCCATCTAAATAAGCCTACAAACTAGACACCAATAAGTCCAAGCATGAGAACCTGAATAAAAAGAAAAAAAGATCACACATAAGCCAATATGACTCAGAGGTAGTCAAATAAAAAAACCAATACTGGCTGTAAAATATGAGAAAAGGGTTCACGGAACAATTTCTGAAGAGTGAGAAAGCTAAATGTTACTGGGACTAATGAAGTGTTCCTTTCCCAAAGGAGTTTAATTACCTTCCAGATATCCTTTGTCACATTCTTGGTGTCAATGAGAACAGGAAATAGGTTGTGGATATTCAGCTTAAATTCATCATAGCTTTCTGAAGGGAAAGACCCAGATAGTCAGAAGTGAGTTAACTGGTAAAAATGGAAAGAAATTCTCCAATCTAGCTTGTCACCAACACTGGTTAATAAAGCAAATAAAACAGGAATTGAAAACATCCTTGCTCCTAATCATTACGGATTTCTGAATCTTAACCAACCCGACATCACCCTTCGTAAGAGCAGAAGTCGAACAGTTTTCCGTTAATCTCAGACTACTGTCTATGACCAACCTTAGTTAATGCAGTTTGCAAAATTGTAGTCAATGGTAAAAGGGAGAAAGAGGTATTACCGAAAAAGGCAAATGTGAAATCTGTAAATAACTGTTCAGAGAAAAATTCAGTAAGTTAAAAATTGTAAGTGCCTTGATAAAAATCACCTATTAATTAGCGTATTTGTCAAAATTATACCGCATACCTTTTAAAGAGGCTCACTGCAAAAAAAACAAACTGAAATCTCCCTGCTCACCCTCTTCTCACTAACCTCCCATTTCCTATTCCCTGAAGGCAATGATCTTCAATTTTTTCTTTTGGTGTGTATTCCCACTGTTTCTAAACACAGCTTATGCTGCTCAGTGATTTCCCAGTTTGGGGCATTAACTCTGGACTCCCACAAGATAACAGGATCACCTGCCCCACCTTTGGACCACTCACCATCTCCAGCATCTGCACATCACTCACCAAGGGGCCAGGTGGTTGCCTCCAGGGACCTTTCTGCCACAGCTTTTGTTTCAGCAATTTCTTTGTTTGCCTGTCTGCTTGGTTTTTGGGGAGTGATTATTTGACCCTTAATTCTTCCCCAAATCTCTCAAGATGCTCAAACTGAGGTGTTTTATTAACTCATTTCCTAGAGAAATCTTAGGGAAACTGTTCACCCCTTTCAATCTACACTAGTGTTTGCTAATACCGTGGCCAACTGATGTGAAAAGCTGACTCACTGGAAAAGACCTTGATGCTGGGAAAGATTGAGGGCAGGAGAAGGGGGCGACAGAAGGTGAGATGGTTCGATGGCATCATCGACTCAACAGACATGAGCTTGAGCAAACTCTGGGAGATAGTGGAGGACAGGCAAGCCTGGTGTGCCGCAGCCCATGGAGTTGCAAAGAGTGGGATATGACTGAGCAACTGAACAATATAACAACAGTGTTCTCTGTGCATTGTTAGTTCATTTAATCCCCAATTCTGATACTGATACTATTATCACCTCCATTTTACAGACAAGGAAACAGAACAGCTACATTAAAGTAACTTGCTCAAGATCATAGGTAACAAGGGATGGAATGAGGATTCAAGCATGACTCTTGAATACATGCTGTTAACGCTCCATCACACTGCAGCGTGTCCGACAGCATCAGTCATGGAATAGACTGGGACAGCCATAAGACAGTACCGTATGGCCACTGAAATTATTTCAGGTTAAGGACATAAATAAATGCTTTGGGTAAGTGGGAAAAAAGCCAAACGGAATAAAATATATCATGTGGTCAAATATGTAAAAGCCAAAACAAAGGAAAAAGCAAAAAGTGTTAAGATTCTGTGTGTGTGCGCACACACACGCACTCAGTCATGTCCGACTCTTTGCAACCCTATGGACGATAGCCTGCCAGGGTCCTCTGTCCATGGCATTCTCTAGGCAAGAATACTGGAGTGGGTTGCCATTTCCTCCTCCAGGGGATCTTCCCAACCCAGGGATGAAACCCAGGTCTCTTACATCTCCTGCATGGGCTGGCAGGCTCTTTACCAATGTGACACCTGGGAAGCCCATGGAAAAGCCAAAACAGAAGATGAAGCAAAAGTGTCAGGATTACAGCTGTGATTAAAGGTAGCTTGTCTCTCCTGCACATCTCTGATTGCACTAAGTTTTACAATGAGACTGAACAACTTCTGTAATGCAGGGAGGAGTATCAGTCAAATATAAGTTTTTCTCCCTGAGAAAGTCACCTAGTTCCAGGAAAATAGTAACAGGCACGGATGCGCCCGACCTCTCTGGAAACCCGATGCCTGTTGAGGCTGCCTCAGGAGCACAATGCTGGCCCCTGCCTGATGGCAAGCTGAAGTCAGAGGAAGGAGGAGGACAGGGTGGCCCTACCTGGGAGAGGTCTGAAGAACTTCTCGTGGAGATGCAGCAGATCCAGCATCATGTTATGTCCCACTAAGGGCTACTTGGAAGAAATGGACAGGTGAGAGAAATGAAATTTTAAAAATAAAACAAAAGCCGTAGGCTAACTGCTGTCTCTGGCAAAGGGTGTAGCTTTAGAACCCACAGCATTCTGACGACACAGTAATTCCATCCCCACTCGTAATCCACTCCCATGAAAGGCAGCCTGACTGCTTAAATGCTAGAAAGGCAAACCTGAGGGACTCAAGGCCCCAGCCACACTGGGATCTAAGCTGTGAAGCAGACACACGTGGTCCCCAAGCAGTTTTAGGTCAATTCATATTGAAATGCCTGTGTGCCCAAAAGGAGCAAGGGAATGGTAATATTTCACAAGGACAGTCTTTCCCATTAATCTATCATGACTTGGTAAAAGCAAGGATAGATCCACAAAGTTAAGTTAACAAAAAGTAACCACTTATTTTTAAGGAATCTTAGTTTACTGTTGAAAGACTCATTAGTAACTACAGTCAGATACAAAACACTGTGAAAGACCAACGAAAGAGAATTCTTTTCCTACCTTCTGGGCTTTCACCAGCATCTGGAAAAACACAGAAAAGCCCCTCGCAGAGAGAAGGATCTTCTCCTTCCAGCAGCTCTCTCGATCACAGGAGGTGTTCTCAAGATACCAGCGGTGCTGCATACTCACCTTCTTCACAATCACCTGAGAGCAAGAGGAGGCGACAAGCTCCCGTACCCTGGGAGTGCTCCCAGGCTCTACTGCTGTGGTGCACGGGTTTAGGCTCTACCGCGGTATGTGGGATCTTGCTGGACCAGGAATCAAACCCATGTCTCCTGCAGGTGGATTCTTTACCACTGAGCCACCAGGCAGAAGCCCCGAGGCTTCTTTGGGGTTCCCAGGTGGCGCTAGTGGTAAAGAACTCGCCTGCCAATGCAGGAGACATAAGAGATACAGGTTCCATCCCTGGGCCGGGAAAATCCCCTAGAGGAGGAAATGGCAACCCACTCCATTCTTGCCTGGAGAATCCCATGGACAGAGGAGCCTGGTGGGCTACAGTCCATGGGGTCACAAAGAATTGGACACGACTGGAGGGACTTAGCATGGAGCATCCTGGGAATGGGCCAGAGAAGTGGTCCCTAGTGTCAAAAGGGAAGGAGCAGAGGGAAGCCTTTCACAGAGGCCAGATTTGGCCAAATGAGAGAGAAATGATAGAGCCCCTGCCCCGGGGGCTGGCCCCTCTGGGTGGGAACTCACCCCTTGGTCTCTCAGCACCGTCCAGATGTCAGGGAGGGCCTTCCTCAGTACAAGCTGGACCTCGAAGGCCTGGAAGCCTGCAGCAAGGAAACAAGGCTTGCACGGAACCACCAGAGACCCCGGCAGGGCAGCCCACCCCCACTCAGGAGAAGCCTCGTGGGGAGCACCAGTGGAGAGATGGAGGGAGGACGTGGGAAGACAGCTCTTAGCTGTCCCCAGGCTGAGTGACAGGGGTGGCCCGGCATGACCCAGGGCAGCTTTCTCTGAGTCTCTGATCTCAGGGCCACTCTCAAACAGAGGACCCCAAAGAGGCTTTGTGTGTGTGGGTTACAGGTCTTGATGCCCACCATGTCAGAAATTAAAACTACACATGAAAGTAAAAATTATAAGGTTTGAAAAATAGTAAACCCATCACACTTTTGCCTATGATTGTGTGACACCATGCACTGGTTATCTGGAGAAGGTTGGTTTCCTGAGTTATACACACCACCTTCCAAGTTCTCACATACCACACGATGCCATCAAGAGACACTTGTACACGTGGCCACCGATCTCATCAGAAAGGTCTCATAAAGCTGTCGAGCTAATTGTGAGAGATGAAGTCTTCTAAAACTCCAGTTTCTGACTGAAAGCTCAAATTTCATCTCTACCAAACACTGGGAGTTAGTCCTCCTGAAGACAAGGCTTACTTTTTTCACTTGAGAAGATGATTGAAAATACCCACATTGAAACAACCAGTCAGTTCCTTCAAGTAAAAATTATATTCCTTCGGGGAATTCCCTGGCAGTCCAGTGATTAGGGTTCCTGCTTTCACTGCCAAGGGCCCAGGTTCAATTCCTGCTCAGATGACCAAGATCCCACAAGCCTCACAGCACGTCCAAGAAAAAAAAAAAAATACATTCTTTAAAAAAAAATTAAAAAAATAAAAGGCAGCTAACTCAGCTCTCGACACAAAATCTTGCCCAAGTGCTTTTCCTTGAGACAACCACTGTACTTCAGGAAGCAGCAGCCATGTTTCATGCACATTTATTTCTACTATACTTCTATTGATACACAGAACATTGTAAAAGATGAGCAATGAAATGTTGAAATTTAATAAAACTAAGAATTATTAGTTCACTCACAAGGTTCTTAAGTCAGAATTTTTTTTAAACCAGAAGTGGTAACAAAGAACATGAGTGCTGTGTGGTCAGATGCTCCCACGCCCACCTGTGCAGAGGTGCCAGGGGCATCACGCACAGGGGCTGCAGGACCACCAGTGCAGATGGCACAAGGACAATGGCAAGCGGCAGCCCAGAGATGTTTTGATAACTGTTCTGACCTTATGGACCCCGTGGAAAGGGTCTCAGAGATCCGTGGGATCACTGCCCTACATTAGCAGCTCCCAGCCCTGGTCATGGGACCCCATGGGGGAAACACTCAAGAGATTAATGAAAGTAAATAAAGGAAGAGTCTAAGGAGCACTAAGGATTGGGATGAAAAGGATGGTGCTGAGTGGAACCTGACTTCCTCAACCTTAAAATTCAGAACAGGTGGACAGCACTCCAACCTCCCACTCGAGGTCAGAGCTCCATCTAATCACTGGGACCACGTGTCTGCTGAGCTGACGCCCAGGGTCCACCGGAGGAGAAGGGATGCTTCCCACAGGTGAGTGCTGGCTCCTGGTGCCCAGGTCGGGGGCCGCCCCCTGCCTACCAGCGATACCAGGGAGGGTCATCCAGTCCCCTTCCTCCGCCAGATCCAGCCAGCGCGTCACCTCGTCAATCACCACCTTGATCTGGTCTTTGTCCAGAGAGCTGAAAATGGGCACATGAGACAACGCTAATGCGGGAGGGGATTCTGAAGGCGCCAGTTTTCACCCTGTGATCCTGGCAAGAAAACAGACCCCAGAAAGACAATTTCTTTTCCAAGTCTTGTTTCGCAAGAGGAAACCAAACACCTGGCCTCCACCCTCCGGTCCGTCCACAGGGGCACGTCCCCCTCCCGCTGACCGGCCTGTGGGGGGACCGGCCTGTGGGGGGAAGGGGCTGGGAGACAGCCAACACTAAGCGACACTATCGGGTCTGTCTCCACAGTACCACTCCCAGAGGTGGAAAAGCACCATCTGCTGAAGAACGGAAAAGAAAGGAACTTTGGTAAGTACATCTTCTCCTGCATTAGAAATACAAGAACACTATGTCATGTTGAGAAAAGAAAAGCCTTTTCTCCAACATTTGAACATAACGGAAGATTAAAAATTCAAGTTGCTTTTCCCTTCCAAAGCAGTATTTTTATATAAAACCATGGACAAGGATAAAATTCCAACGTTACATAATTATTTGGACCAGACAATCATAACATTTCATAATTAAAAGCTGTCTAATTTAACCCTCTCACCGATAAAGGCAAAGAATCGAAAGCCCAAGGAGCTTAAAGGACTGGCTCAGAACCACAATGCTCGGCAGGCCTGGGCCCTGGTGGCCGGCTCCTCCCAGCGCACACGGCCACTGAGCAGGTCTGGCCCAGCCCCCACAGCACGACTGGATTCACGTACGACCAAGCACTGTAGGCCAGAGAGAAAAGGCAGAGATCCTGCCCTCAGGAAACACAGCAGGATCAAACTCCTGGGGCAACGTGCCCAAGCTGAGCCACATGACCACATGGTCAAGGTTACCTGTGACTTGCCTTGAAAAGTCCCTAAGGCTCTCACAGCAAGTCCCACAGAGCCATTTTCCCCCTCTAGCACTGGAATAGAGTTCCTGCCTCTTTGAGGACCAAGTTAAGAGTCAGTTCTTTTGCCCCTTCATCTTAAATACTAAAATCCCACGCTATGCAGTGAGAGGTTTCTGATCTCAGGCACAGGAACGGCATCACCAGCACTTTGGGCTGTCATGTTTGGCTAAGCCTAGCTTAAGGTGACGGTGTGAGGTCACCAAGTCCAGCAAAGCCAGAAACACACCAGCAACAAAGAAACCCACAGAGCACCCGGAGAAGCGGGGTTTACCTGCGAACTTTCCAGTTCCCAGTCAGGATGTTGTGCTTAATTTTCTTCTCCTGTTCTTCGTTCATATAGGGGATTCCATTTTTGAGAAACTAAAGACAGGGAGAGACCAGGAAATGAGTCAGTGGCATCCTCTGCGCAACAGCAGAGAAAGAAACCTTTTGTCGTCCGCTTGTATGTGGACAAGTCAGAAAGGCGACAGGAAATGGACTCAGACCAGGTGGACATACGGCCCCTCAACCCTCTGGGCCCCCTCCTCCAAGGCCATACCTTGTTATAGTCGAAGCCATACTGATTCAAAAACTGAACACTGGAAGCCTGGAAAGAGAACTCTGAGTCCAAAACCCCAAATGTCGTAGGGAAGAGAAAGAAGTTACATGAATGAGCTACATACCTAGAAACAAAAATAAACAGAAGGAGAAAAAGACAAAAAACACTTTTAAAATTCTGGCCCATGGAGCAGGCTTCCGAGTGGGCTCCTCCTTCCCCTTGAGAAGTCCAGCTGACCCCTGAACAACACAGGGGTTGGGGTGCCAGGTGTTCTTACAGTCAGAAATCTGAGTATAATTTAGAGCCTGCCCTGGGTCTATCTACAGGCCCTCTGCACCCACAGACTCCACTGTGGATCATATAGTACCACAGTATGTATTTAGTGAGTATAAGTGGACCCAGGCAGTTCAAACCCCGGGTTATTCAAGGGTTCGCTATATTTGAATGCCAGCTGTGTTTTAAGTACTATGACTGGTGCTGGGGGCCGATGAAAAAAGGCAGAGTCTGACCCCCATCTGAGAGAGTGGGGCTGCCGTTCACATCCTTTCTGACCACTGAGGCCTAGGAGCTACGTCACCCTCCTTATAACACTGCTGACTGCAACCCTGAAGATAGACACAGGACAGAAGGAAAGGGGCATTGAAGGTCCGGGGGTGTTGGGAGAGGCCCCCAGGGATGGTGCTGCTTTGAGAGACTTGAAGGACCAGCCGGCATCTGTAGGGGAGGCGGGGTGGAGGGCCCAGAAGCAGGAGAGACTATGGAGCCTCCAGGGCCAAAGGGGTTCAGAGCCGGAAGCAGAATTTGAAGCGGGAGCAGGTGGAGAAGAAAAACAGGCGAGAGCCATGTGTTTTGCCAAAGGTCTTTATACGTACTTGTTCGACTCGCCTTCAATACTGGAGAACACAGACAATCCTAGAAGAATGATGGTAGGCAGAATGAATACCAAGAGAAAAGCTACCAGAAGCTAACTCAGAAAACATTCTGAACATATCCCCTCTAGCACTGGAATGGGGTTCTTGCCTCTCTGAGTATCAAATTAAGAGTCAGTTCTTCGCACCCAAAGTTACTATATAGGCTTTAGGATAACTTCTGAAAAAGGAAACAAAGGAAGGAAGAAAGGAATGAAGGGAGAGAAAAAGTCAAAACATGAGAACTGTCAAACTGCAATTCACACAAATTACTGAAATAATTGTGAATGGCTGTTCAAACACAGAATATTGACACTTACAGTTTTATTATTTTTTAGTTTTTTATTAATTTTTATTGCAGTATGGTTGCTTTACAAGACACTTTTATAGTTTTAAAACAAGAAGAAACACTAAAATCTATGAAGATTTATACATTTGAATAATTTAAAAATGTTTGTATTGCTAAAAAGATCACAAAGTAAAAGACTTTGAAGAAGGGGAAAAATAATACGAATGTATTCAAGTGCTATTTCCCATACTTTCAAAGAGGTCTCACAATGAAGAAAAACAATCACAACAGAAAAACAGCAGGACTTCCCTTGTGGTACAGTGGATAAGAATCTGCCTGCCGATGCAGGGAACATGGGTTCGGTCCCTGGTCTCAGAAGATTCCACATGCCTCGGGCAACTAAAAGCCTGTGCTCTGCAACAGAGCAGCCCCAGGGCACTGCAACTACAGAAAGCCCTCACTCGCCAACAGTGAAGACCCAGCGCATCCAAAAATAAATAAGAAAACAGCAAAGGACAAGGACAGCAAACACACACAGGTGTTACTCATTCACAGGAAAAGCAACAATCAGTAAAATATCCCAGGACCTGTTTTTTTTTAAACAAGGTTTTACTGAAATACAGCCATGCTCATTCATTTATGTATTAACTACAGCTGATCCTCATTAACAAAGGCCGCACTGAGTTGTTGTAACTTCATATGTAGACCATATGACCCACAAAACCTAAAATATTTACTTTGGTCCTTTACCAAAAAAGCTTGTTTATTCTGTATTAAAAATGTAACTCAGGATAACAATTTCAGGTCCTTTTTTTGTCTACCAGGTGGGCAAAAAGTTTAAGATTGATATTACCCAGTGTGAGTGAGGGAAACAGCCACATTCACTGTTAGTGTAAGTCTCTGTAAACTTTGGGGGTGGTTAGTAGGAAGAGCAATAGTTTAACAACAAATCAATACTTTAAATGTGCATACTTCACTGCTACAAGTACACCAAACACATACACTCAGGAGTGCACAGTAATATATAAGAGCTAAGACAGTCAATGCAACCTTGTTTCATCACATACAAATGGCAACCAAAGCATTCATCATTAGGAGATAAAGCCAAAAGATACACAGATTTCGGAGTGCTAAACAAATAAATTACCACATGTAGAGAGCCAGTGGAAATTTGCTGTATGATACAGGGAGCTGAAATCATGTGCTCTGTTAAAACCTAGAGAGATGGGGTGGGAGGTTCAAGATGGAAGGGACATTCTTATACCTATGGCTGATTCATGTTGATGTATGGCAAAAACCAATATAATATTTAAAGTAATTTACTCCAGTTAAAAAATTTTTTAAAAACTGAACCGGAAATTTGTATAAGCTGATATTAAGCTGATATAGAAAGAGCTCTAAATCCTCTCAGTGGGGGCAGGGGGAGATGCAGAACAACATATTTATAGTATGATCTTGCTGTGTATGATTTTTGTTTAAAGAAAACATACACATTTTCCCCTGGAAGATGGTCCAAGTGCCTTATGTTGATTGGGCATAGAGATTAAGTTTCTGCTTATTCTGAAGTGTTAGGTCTCACAGGCATGACATGGCCAAAAACCAAAAGAGCATGCAAAATGACAGCCAGTGTCTCAGAACGGCGCCAAAGTGGTTTTACCAGTAGGAAACACAAAGACAATAAAAAAGTTTTTTTTCAATAACTCATAACAAACAGCTGAAGATTAAACTCACCGATCTGACAGATAGTGAATTGCTGAACACTCTGACGGGTCTTTAGATACCACTCTGATGGCAAGTCAAATAGACTGTGAAAAACAGACGTCTCAGCTCAGTCCAGAGGTAAGAAGATGCCATCAAGGCAGCAGCCTCCACGCTGGGTTAGTAGCTCTCAACCAGGGCAGCGTTTCCTTGTTACGACTAGGGAATCTGCCTTTTGTGGAAAGCCAGCCAGGTCCCCAAACCCCCACACAAAAAGCTGTCCTGTCTACCCATTGTCAACAGGGTGTCTGCTAATAAGTTAACGGTGGCCAACCAGGGCACAGAAGAGACTTTCCAGCCTAGCTCTAAGGCAGCTTTAGCTTTACCTGATCTGCTGGAGCCCAGACAGGTTAGAACGAAGGCCCGTGAACTCTATGTCCAGACCTGCAGGGGAGGCAAAAAAAGACAAGAGTCCCCAGGCGCAGATCATCGCAAGGCTCTTCATGCAATAAACGCTGCAGGTGGCAAAAGTACTGGCTTACCTTCTTGGCGCTCCAGAAGCCAGGTGAGGTTGAGAAAGGAAAACAGAGGGAGTGAAAGCGAGGATGCCAGGCCACCCCTTTCCACCTGGACCACACGGGGGCTACGAGCGGAACTGCTGACCAACATCCCACTGCCCAAACTTAAGGAGTCCCTCTGTCCTTCCGAGGGGCCCTGCTTGAGCCTCCTGCGGCCTGGAGACCACCCCGTTGGGCCTCACCTCTCCCGCCGGGTCTCGCCTGAGAGCCATACGCTACTCAGGCGCGCCGGCCAGCCGGCTCCGGCGCCAAAGCCTGGGATCCCGGGGACTTACCCACGAAGTCCGCGCCCAGGACGAGCTCCTGCAGCAGAGGGAGGCTCTGCTCGAACTCATCGGCGCCTATGTCCATGGCCACGCAGCAGCTCGGCGGAGGGCTCCCAGTGAGCGCGGGCACGTGTCGCCTCGCGATTACACGCAAAAGGCGCGTCGGCGCCTTAAAAGGCTCGCGGAGAGCGGGTGGGGGTGAGAGGAAACGCACAGACGCCGCGCGCCCCCAGAGAGCGGCGCGCCCACCTGCCTGCCCACAGGTGTTTCATCTTGTATTTGATCCCCTAGGGTAAAGGATCGCTTAGACCGCGCCCTAGCAATCAGAGGTCATTTACGCTCCGCAGCAATTCCTTTGCAATCCCTACAAGGGGAGAATGTCATTTACGTAGACCTGGAATATTAAGAGGCATGGTAGGAGAAAGTAGAGCCCGAAAGTAAAAACAGACCAGTAAACAGCGCCTGAAGGAACTACAGTAAAGCAGGTACTGCAGCTATGGTGCTGGGATAGGGGTCCGCACCACCTGTTTTTAAATCAGCACTTCTTGCCACCTTGGCCATCACTGTTAACATACGTCTGCTCCGTGCCCTCCTCTCCCCCCGCCTATCTTTTCCCTACTTGGCATCGTTGTTGCCTTTGTAACACCATTTATCAAACTTGCTATACCAAGTCTCAAAACTTGCCCAAACTGAAGGAATTCTTGATACTGAGATGACCTAGATCCTATGCCTCATAGAAAAAAATCCCCACCAGGTAGTGCAGTGGTAAAGAATCCACCTGCCAGTGTGGGAGAGGTGGGTTTGATCTCTAGGTGCCGAAGATTCCCTGGAGAAGGAAATCACAACCCATTCCAATATTCTTGCTTGGGAAATTCCAGAGGAGCCTGTCCAGCTATACAGTCCATGGGGTCACAGAGTCAGACTCCACTAAGCAACTGAACCACTACCACTTACAGGTGAACCCTATTTTTGTCAATTTCCAAAGCCACACTACCCCGGTCCATGGTCTTGTGTCCTCCCTTGAATTCTAGACTGGTTTGACAGTCTTCTAGAACTGTGGTCTTCAAGATGAGATGCTCCAATCTTTAAGATGAGGGAAGAAAATATTAAAACTATCATGGTGGTGGTGTTAGACATGCAGTCGTGGTTGACTCTGTGACTCCACGGGCCCTGCTAGGCTCCTCTGTTCATGGGAATCTCCAGGCAAGAATACTGGAGTGGGTTGCCATTCCCTTCTCCAGGGGATCTTCCCAACCCAGGGTTCAAACCCAGGTCTCCTGCATTGCAGGCAGATTCTTTACCATCTGAACCAACAGGGAAGCCCAGAACTATTAATATATACCTATAAATGTCTCTACCGGAATATCTACAGACCAAAGGGAAACTACTAAGCATTGCATTCTGAAGGCCTCTTAGAATGAATCATCCTTTAAAAAAAATGCTGATTGCATACGTTTTCCCTTTTAAAATAATACCCTGAATACTCAGACGATAGCAATATTTCACTTCTATATAAATACACAATTGGAGTACACATTTAAAATGTGGGGGAATACACTCGAAGCCACTCTAACTGCTTACTGTTCTTCCTCACCATGTTTCTTAAATAGCCAAAATCAGTTAACACCTTACTCTGATTTAATCACTTTTAAGAGACCTGCCATGATTCCCATCTACCCTACTTCAACTTTAAATTAACCCGAATGCACTTCAAGCTTCCATCTTGCAACAACTTTTCCCTAGATGGTATAGACTCACCTTATTTCCTTTCCTCACTGCTTTCCTTTCTTCAAATCTGGTTCTGTTAGGATCCAGGAGCCAAAATGAGGTTAGGATTTGCTCTTATCTTCGCATTACTGTTTATAATAAACTGATACTGACATCTCTTATTAAAAAAAAAGCCTCCACATCTGAGCAGCAACAGCTCTCATTTATTGAGACCACCTGCTATGACCTAGCCATGGTGACAAGTGCACAAACCTTTAATGTATATCGTTGCCACAAAGAGTTCATAGTTGGAGAAAATGTCATATAACTAGAAAATAAGAGTTAATAATATACTTTTATTCTTTAACTTATAAATAACAATTTAATTTGTCCTTCAGAAGTTAATTATCATCGGCAACAGTTTTTCTCAGATACTTCTTTCATGTCCAAGAGGGGAAGAAGTCAGCCCTGGATCTAAGACAAACACGCTGAAGGGGAGGAGACGACCTTAACTAATAACACTCTGCTGTTAGATTTTTGTATAAAAGGTCCAAGTTGGCAGTTCTTCCCGAGGCTCTCTTCTGATGAATGAAGAGCTGACAGCTTTCATTTACAAGCTCCAAACAATGTTTCTGCTTCATTCATAGATTCTCTGAGGCTCCTGCAGCACCACACCACCCTCTATCATGGCAATCTGTAGTCGTTTCATCTGGTTTTGAAGGTCAAGAAAAAAGGAAAAGATGAAGTCAACACTACAAGCTAACTTAGCGATTGAACAAGCTGACCATAAATAGCTCACTTCACAAGAGGAAGAGAAATAAACCACCCATCAGCTCCTTGCTAACTTCCCAGCCTATACTAGTTTTTTCAGAAAGTGCTCTTAATAATGACACAGATAAAAGAAGGTGTAGAGATGTTAAGGATTAGCAGTATTTGAAAATATTCTGTAGACAAGATGATACTATATGAACTGCAGAGAAGTCAATGTTACGGCTACAGAATTGGTCGCGTGGGTTTGAACCCTGCCCAGCACCACACTGAGCCAGCCAGCCAGCCAACCTCAGCTAACTTAACAAGAGGGACCACGAGTCCTGACACTGAGGCGAGGTATTGCGCATCAGGACACTCAACTCAGGGTCAGACACTTGGAAAGAACTTAATAAACGAACTACTATTATGTAAATATCTCATGTCAAGAATTAACACAACACCTTTTAACTAAGTAGTGAGAACAAAAATACCGAGTCTGACGCCGCCTCCCAAGGAGTGGGCTGGTAGACCATGAAGTTGATTCCTGCTTCCAAGCACCGCTGTGCCAGCACTCGTCCTACACTCTCACAAGCCACCACATTTCTGGTGCTATATAGGTGCTTTTTAACGGCCCATTCTCGAGTGGATGCCGAAACCACAACCTGGCCATTGCGATGCTCAACAAGTGCTTCTATATGATGCTGACTCCTTATAACTCGCAACCTAAACAAGGTGAGAGGAGAACAAAATCATAAAAAAATTCTAAAGACAAATCACTTCAGGTGAGTAAGTGCAAAAATATTCCTCAAGAATGCAACATCTGCTTCATTTATGTCAACATACTCAACCTGGTTTTTACTTGAGAGAGGTGTTTTTCCTCTGCCTTTATGAGGATATCCTCAATAGTAAACCAAACATTTCTACTTAGCCTCAAATATCCAGAAGAAATTCGGCATTTCTGAGAGCTGGGATTTACACAGCATCTACTTCAAAAAAGGAACTGAGGAGGCAGAGCTAACTTGCTGACTCTTCACTGGATAAAGATATACTTACTTTATACTTTATCTTCCAAAATAAATGTAAGATGGATCAAACATTCAAATATAAAAACAGAAATCATGTGAGTACTGGAAGACAACATGGGAGAATTTTTAAACAATCTCAAAGTAAGATAAGCCTATTTAACTATATCAAGCTATTTAACGTAACATCAAACTGTATCATATGGCTTTTGTAAAAAAAAAAAAAGACTGATAAAGCTTTCTGCATGCTAAGAAAAACAAACAAAAAAAATAAAGTGAAGTCAAAAGGTAAGCAAAGAAACAAAAATATTTTAAAATCATATATTGTTCAAAGGGCTAATTTCCATAATATATAAAAAGCCTCCTATAATGAATAAAAAAATGACCAGTAACTTACTAGGCAAAGGATTTGGACAGACTGTTCACAGAGAAGGAAACTACTAATGACTCTTAAAACCCATGAACATATGCCCAATCTCATTGCTAAACTGCATGCACGAGATAATTGCAACACTGGTTGAAATCATAAAAGATAATCATCAATCCAGAATCAGTGAATCAAAATAGCCAGGCAATGGTATTTTACAGTAACTTTAAATAGTTATTTTACACAATTAAGAACAAAGTAGCACTTTATGCTGCTGCTGCAAACACTTATTGAACACTGACTGTACCAAGGAGTCCTAATTGTTTATAGGTAGAGCTCATGTCTCAAACTTATCACATTATACTTTCTTTCCTTTTGGGCTGCAGAAGCGGACACAGAAAGGTTAAATAACTTTAGCAATATTACAACTAATGGTAAGTAATGGTGATAGGCAGGATTTAAGTCCAGGGGTCTAGTCCAGAGCCAATGTTCCCAACCAACACAAAATATTTCCAAGACGTATTTTTAAGTGTGTGTGTCTGTGGCAGAGGTGGGGGTGGTAGTGAAGGAATGGGAGGGGGAATGCAGAACAACATATATGGTAAGATAAGATTTATATTAAAAAAAAATACAAGTTTATACCTATGTGCACAGACTAGCTATAGAAGGGTACATGAGAAACTATTCCTTTTTGGATTTTATAACATTTGTATACATTACACATTTAGAAATTAAGTTCATAATAAAGAAAACGCTGAAATCAGACTATACTAAGGTTCTTAGTGTGAAACAGTATAAAAAGCACTAGATTTAGAAATCTGGGTTCTACTCCTGGTTTTGCTATTAGCCCTAGTAAAAAATCACTCTTGATCCAGTGGTCAACACACTTTTTCTAAAGGGATCAGATTGAAAGCAGAGAGGGTAGTGGGTCCCTAGAGAAAGAGAACCAAGTATGGCTTTCTTGACCTAAGAGAAGCCATTTTTGACCTAAGCCATTTTGCGATCTAAGACTGGCCACTGTACCTGCTCTTGAACAAGTCTCAATAATTAATGATCTTAAGGGAAGTAGGGGAATGAAGGAACAAAGGAAAAGCAGTCAAGCAACAAAGGAGAGTAAAATAGTAAAAGAATGTCCTGATTCCTCCTCAAGGGACATGTAGAACAATCTGATACTGCCTTTGAATTCTGCACTCAGGTGGACGATGGAAATGATGATGTTGACCCTTGTGACTTCAACAAACTAAAGCTAGGACTCTGTAGACCTTGGCCCTGATTCTATATGGAGTTCTCCTCTGCTCAAGCCTCTTCATGAACATGTGTGTACTCTTAGCTTAAAACTTCCCCAGTTATGCTGTTTAGGGAGACATTGCTTTGAGGATGACACCCAGTGTTCTCTCTACTTGCTGCAAGTAATAAACCCCTCCCTCTCCTGATCTTGGTTGTGCCTTCTGGCCTGACATCCACCAAGAGGCGAACCTAGTTTTCAGGTAACAATATGGGTCAACTGCTCAACTCAGCCACAGTAATACCATAACAGCCAGGTGAGAATGGGTGGCGGCTGTGTGCCAATAAAAACCTTGTGGTTAATGAAATTTGAATTTTACCCAGTTTTCATGTCACAAAATATTCTTTGCATTTTTCTTCAACCTTTCAAAAATGTAAAAATATTTAGCTACCAAACCAGCTTTGGTCCAGGAGCAAAAGTCTACTGATCCTTGTCTTAAACCATCTATGCAATAAAAGAGCAGGACTCATGATCTCCAAGGTCACTTCCAATTTTATACTGGTAGTACTGTGAATAGGACAAATAGAGGGAAAGGGGGGAGGCAGATCTCCAATTATTTAAATATCCAAATATTGATAAAAATTATAGTTTGGGTGTTTCAAAAAAGATTCTAGACTTAAGTCAGATTATTTCAAACATGAACTGCCCTGCCCCCTTTCTTTGAACCCTGTTTCCTTCCCTAAGCCTCAATTCCCCTGCTCTATAAAATGGGGGCATTTACTGCACCTGCCTCAAAAAGTACTTTTAAGGAGTAAATGAGAAAATGCATATAAAGCGCCTAACATCAGGTTCCTGGCAAACAAAGTATTCAATAATTAGCCATCTTTATAACAAAGAATAAACCCCTAACTGCTCTCCTGCCTTTACCACTGCCCCCTTAAAAATCTGTTCTCCTCAATGGAACCAGAGTGATCTTTCATTCAGGCTTAAACTAAACTAAATCCCGTCAGTTTCCCACTACAATAAAAATAAAGCCTCAAGCGCTTGATATACAAAGCTAATAATGTGTGTCCTACTTACCTCTCCATTCACCTCTTGGCCCAGAGCTCGAGGTACACAAGCCTTTCGGTTCCTCAAACACACCAAGCTCATTCCCACCCTAGCTGTTTCCTCTGCTGGGAACCCTCTTCTTGGCAGATAGTTTGGCTTTTTTCCTATTTTCGGAGGGCCTCGGTAGGCAACCAGTCTCCTATTCTGAACATTTTCTCCATGACACCTATTTATTTACCGTTTGCTGCCCTCTTCCCCCCACTAACCTCTCCTAGACCCAGCACAAGTCTGAGAGGAGAATCGCCAGCAATTACCTGGCACTCCTTAAAGAACTGATGAAAACAATTTGAAGTTCACCGTGCAGGGCTCTGAGCTCAACACGGAGCAACTTAATTACCTGTGCCAGAATTCACGGGAGGGCCACACGGTCCCCCAACCCCGCTCTTTTCTGGCTACAGCTAAGAGCTCCAGATTTCGGGGGTTCCGGTTGGTGAACTCTGGGGCAACAGCTTCATTTCCCACGGGGTCCAGCTCAGGCTTCACCGCTGGCTTAGCACTGGTCGAGAGCGCTGCCACCCGACACCCTAAAGAACAAAAACAACCACATGGATCTTAAAAGAATGACGAATACGGACAAACCAGGAATATGATATACCTTGTACCCATCCTCTCCCCCTCAGGCCTCGCGCCCCGGAAGAGGTCGAGAGGTATGTTCGGTCACCGGGTGTCGTCATCAGAGAATCTGGTCCTTAATTTTCTACTAGTGTCGTCATCACGATACAGTTAGCTCGTTTACTTTTCGTGGGAAATGATGGCTTCCTAGGTGGCTGAAGAATCCGCCTGCCCGGGCAGGAGACGCCACAGAGGCAGGTTCGATTCCTGGGTGGGGAAGATCCCCTCGAGAAGGGAATAGCAACCTATTGCAGTATTCTCGCCTGGAGAAGTCCATGGACAGAGGAGCCTGGGTGGCTACAGTCCATGGGGTCGACAGAGTTGGACTCGACTGAGCACGCATAAGGCATGCTGCATATAAAACGACGCCTTGCCAGTGCAGACGCTGGGGTGTAACCTGAGGGAAGTGGTAAGATGAATTACCGGGGTTTCTGCAAAACGTCAACAACTCCCAGAACCGCGACCGAAGCGCCATCGCTGAGGAGAATTGCAGCCAAAGCGTCGGACAGACCTCGCCCTCCTCTCCTCAACGGCGTCCCAGAAAGCCGCAGGCCGCAGCCATAACTCAGGGAAAAGCCTTCGGATGACGTAAGGTCATAGATGCCTAGATCGCCGCGCTAACCAGCTCCCTACAGCTGAGTGGCGGAGAGTGCAATCCGTCATCTCCATTCCTCCAATCAGCGCTTACGCTGTGGCGTAGGCAGACGCCAGAGCCAGCCAACCACCTCGCAACTAACCAGCTGGGGGTGGGGCACGGTCTGTTGAGTCGGACCACGCTCGTCGGCAGCACCCCGCGTCCTTGTCCCGCAAGGCGTTTTGTTACCTTACTTGGGCCCTCGGGTCGCAAAGCACAGACCGATACTTCTCGGGCGCACACACACGTTGGTCTCTGAGAGGAAACGGCAGCGCGAGGCGGTTTTCTCTTCAGATATTATGGTTGTTTTCCCTAATGACTCATGGAGAACACTTGCGCGGTCCCACCCAGGCTCAGGCTCCCAAACCTAAACGCTTGAGACCAGGAATAGAGCGCTTGTTTTGCGCGCTCTCCGCTCGAGCTCATACACTTAAGGAAAACAAGGACGCCGATTTATAAACCACCAAGACCCGTACAGAACCTCGGCCTTACCTCAGGCACACCACCTTAAGCCACCGCCCCCCCCTCGCTTTTTGCCACATTCCAAGCTCCGCCCTACAGCCCCCCTTTTCTAGAAGGTACCAGAATGTGCAGACGCGCACGCGCAACCTGTACCTACGGGGAGAAAGCGTCAGTCGAGCACCTCCTCCCTCTAGCTGTCCGAGATACTGACTTCCGCTCTCCTACCTTCGCGCCCTTTTCATTCGCTCTCTAATTGGGCAAACGTGCTGGGACCGCCCCTTCCGTCTGCTCACTTCCGGCGCACTCACGCTTCTCCATCCTCCTCCCCGTCCTTCTTTCCCGTCCTGCCCCGGGGCGCGGCCTGGGAAGGTGTGTGTCTGGGGAGGGGAGAGGCTGGGAGCGGCGTTCCCAGCAGCCCCCGCGAGCGACATCGCTCGAGTCCTTTCCACGCCGTCGCGGCTGCAGTGGCCACCGCCTAGCCCGGGGACCGTGAGACGCTGGTTGCCCGCGGTGTGAGGGGAACTCGACTTGCGCCCCGCCGCCAGGATGGAGGGTCCTTTGTCCGTGTTCGGGGACCGCAGCACTGGGGAGGCGATCCGCTCCCAGAACGGTGAGGGCCTGAGCGCGGCCTAAGGCGGGCCCGCGGCGGTGCGCGTCCCTCTCACCCCCGCCTCGGCCTTGGCTGCCGTCCTCACGGCTTCCCTTCTTTCCCCCCCGAAAGGGCCACTGGAAGTGGTGGGTGGCTTCTCTGTCCCGCGGCGGGTCTCGGCCGAGGGCGCAGCGCGGCTTGACCGGAAGCTGCGGAGGCCGGGGTCTGGGAGAGCGAGCTCCGCGCACCCGCACGTGTTGCAGCATCTCCAGTCCTTGCTGGCCGGGGGCCCCTGCCCCCGCCCTTTTGTTTAGGTCCTAGTCCAGAAAGGCGTCTCTGGGCCTCGTTTTACGGCCGTTAACCAGACAGAACTATGACTAATTGCTTTTTTTTCCCCCACTGATGAGTGCGTGACCATAGACCGCTATTCAGATGACTCGCGCATTGCTCGGTTTAGTCGCTCAGTCTTGTCCCTATTCGGCGACCCCATGGTGTGCAGCACGCCAGGCTTCCCTGTCCATCACCAGCTCTCGGAGCTTGCTCAAACTCATGTCCATCGACTCGGTGATGCCTTCCAGCCACCTCATTCTCTGTCGTCTCCTCCTCCCGTCTTCAGTCTTTCCCAGCATCAGGGTCTTTTTCCAGTGAGTCAGTTCTTCGCATCAGGTGGCCCAAGTATTGGAGCTTCAATTTCAGCATCCGTTCTTCCAGTGAATATTCAGGACTGATTTTCTTTAGGGTTAACTAGTTTAATCTCCTTGCAGTCCAAGGGACTCTCAAGTCTTCTCCAGCACCACAGTTCAAAAGCATCAGTTCTTCGGCGCTCAGCTTTCTTTATGGTCCAACTCTCACAGCTATGCATGATTACTGGAAAAACCATAGCTTTGACTAGACAGACCTTTGTCGGCAAAGTAATGTCTCTGCTTTTAAAGATGCTGTCTAGGTTGGTCATAGCTTTTCTTCCAAGGAGCAAGGGTCTTTTAATTTCATGGCTGCAGTCATCACCTGCAGTGATTAGGGAGTCCAGAAAAATAAAGTTTGTCACTATTTCCATCGTTTCCCCATCTATTTGCCAGGAAGTGATGGGACCGGATGCCATGATCTTAGTTTTTTGAACGTTGAACTTTAAGCCAGATTTTTCACTCTCTCCTTTGAATTTCATCAAGGGTGAAATTTTACACATTGTATCCTGCAGTTATCATCTGCAGTAGATGCCAGGTCCCTTACAGGCCAGATTTAGTTCTTACCCACCTGTCACTGACCACCTGTTTAGCAGGCAGAGTTTTTGTTGAATGTTAACATAAGCGGTACTTAGAATGAGTTTATCTAGTAAACTTTAACCTGTTAAAGCATTTGTTGAGTTGCTTGAAGTCACAGATTTTGTGAATCTTACCACTTGAAATCAGTCAGTCTTAACCATTATTTGATAGATTATTAATTTTTAACTTGCCAGAATCTGAAAAAGACTGGTATCTTTTTGTGTTTTGTATGGAGTGGCAGAATCTGCAGTGAGGACTAAGTGATTATTTTTTCTTTAAAGCAATGAAGTGAGTACTCTTAATAACACTTGGTGTCTGTCTGCAGTTGAATTAAAACTGTATATTACTAGGTACTCTCTCCTTACATTAGACTTTTGGTTGATTTTCAGTTTAGGACAGATTAGATAAATTTGAAAATTCAGAAGCTGTCATTTACTTCTTTTAGACTGAAATGATTGTCTCTTGGGATCTTGAATTTAAAAAAAAAATTTTTTTGTATCTACAGTCATGGCTGCAGCTTCAATTGCCAATATTGTGAAAAGTTCTCTTGGTCCAGTTGGCTTGGATAAAATGTTGGTGGATGATATTGGTGTAAGTATATGTCTACACGTAATCTTCATTACTTTAAAGAATAAGTTCATAAACATCTCACTTGGTAAATTATTTGTGTTTGTCAGAGCGCTGGTATTGGAAGGTATACAGAAGGTGAATGTATCATAACAGGGTTGGGCTAATTTAGAGGATACTCTGTTTGTGTGGGTGATTATTATGTCATTTTTTTTCTCCCCTGGAAATTTCTTAGGATGTAACCATTACTAATGATGGTGCAACTATCCTGAAGCTACTGGAGGTAGAGCATCCTGCAGCCAAAGTTCTCTGTGAGCTAGCGGATCTGCAAGACAAAGAAGTGGGAGATGGGACCACCTCCGTGGTAGGTAAAGATGCTAGCGGAGGACTAGGTTTTTTTTTTCCCCTAAAATCAAAGTTTCAGAAAATGAAGCCCTAACCATAAGTAAGTCATTTAAAGGAAAAAGAAAATGTTCTCGTCTTCTCTCACAACCTGAGGCTCAGAATAAATTCCTAAAACCTTACAAGTATTTAAAAAAAAAACAACAAAATGTTTCTGTATTTTAAATGCTGACAAGTAAACTCATGAGTTCAAATGGAAGTTTGAGAGAGTTGGTAAACATGATCAGTAACATGATATAAACTTGAAGATCACCCAGCACACTGATATAGTAGAAACACTTATTTGATGAGGGAAAAAAAAATAATAATTTGCTCTCTTTAAAAACAAGCAGTGGTTTGTGCGGAAATGTTTAATCTGTAAGCCATGGAAGAATAGAATCCACCTCTTCTGAAAGAATGGTCTTTGCTAAGTAACTTGTTCATGATAGCAAAGGTTTTTAAATATAATTCATTTCCCCCCCAAACATGCAGGCAAGAATTGTAAAGTCTTTTTGATTAAAGCATAATTTTTGGTTTCCGTAAAAGGATGGTTTTCTAAATAACAATCTAAAATAGTACAGATAGGGCATTCCCTGGTAGTCTAGTGGTTAGGACTCCAAACCTTCAGTGCTGAGAGCCTGAGTTCAATCCCTGGTCTAAAAACTAAGATCACAAGTGCTGAGTGGAGTGTCCAAAATAAATAAATAATAAAGCAGTACAGATCACTGAATAGTCAGGCTCTTCATTTAGCTTATGTTGAAAGCTTGGTGAGCACTTCATCTTGAAAAGGAATGAATGTATCGTCTCTACTGTTCTAGTGCAGAACTAGCTTATTTTAGTTAAGAGCCAGAAGACTTTGCTGACTCCTATCTGGCTTTATCCATTTCCATATGAAATATTGTGTAGGGTTATCTTTTTCTGGTTTCTAATAAGGAGTTAATCTTTTCGCCCCATCATTGATTATTATTATCTGATGTGTGTTAGTATTTGTACATATGTTTTGCCCATACTGTCAGGATAACATGAGAGCAATGGATGTTTTCTCTGCAGGTTATTATTGCAGCAGAACTTCTAAAAAATGCAGATGAACTAGTCAAACAGAAAATTCATCCCACATCAGTTATTAGTGGCTATCGACTTGCTTGCAAGTAAGATTGTTACATTCAGAAAAAATTTTATTTGTTGTTTGATGTAATAGTTGAGAGTCTGTGTTCTTTAAATGTTTCAGTTGATGACTATACTTTGATAAAGCTGTGTTTTAGTGTATATGTAGTAACACTTGAAATGAGAACTAAGGCCAGTATCCCTTTTTTCCCATTTGACTACCACATTATCTCCTGATAGATTTTAGTGGCTATGCTTATGGGATAGATGAGAACTGCCGTGATCTGAAGAGGGAGGATTTGCTCGTGTCCTCCTCCTATATGAAATGGCTGAACAGAGCATCGATGCCCTAAATATTGTGCCACACTGATAACACAAGATGAGTAGTGAATTGTTTTCTCCCCCACACTTCAAACAGGGAAGCAGTGCGTTATATCAGTGAAAATCTGATTATTAACACCGATGAGCTTGGAAGGGATTGCCTGATTAATGCTGCTAAGACATCGATGTCTTCCAAAATCATTGGAATGTATCCTTGTGATGGTGAAGTTTAGGCTTTTTAAAAGTCAAACCCTGTGTTAGTTTTTGTGCCAGATGATGCTGTATTGAAGTTGCCTATTTTCCTTTTTCCGAAGGGAAGGGTAATACAAAGTATTGTGAAAATAATATGCAGATAGTGATGAACAGTTTTCTAACATTTCAGTGGCATATATAATGCTTGTTTCTTTGATGAGATTGCTAAAAGGAAGTGCCTTTGTATTTACCCTTGATTTTTATGTGCACCCACTGTCCATCCCAAGTCTCCTGTTTTCCTTAACTGCTGGCTTAGAAATGGTGATTTCTTCGCTAACATGGTGGTAGATGCTGTGCTTGCTATTAAATACACAGATGTCAGAGGCCAGCCTCGCTATCCAGTCAATTCCATTAATGTTCTGAAAGCCCATGGGAGAAGTCAGATGGAGAGTATGCTCATCAATGGCTATGCTCTCAACTGTGTGGTGGGATCCCAGGGTAAGGCTTGCGATTTCACTTGGTCATATAACCAGAGTGCTAAAGGATAAAGCTATTTGTGGATTATATACTACATCTTCAGATGAACTATCCAACATGTGCACTTTTGTTCTTTAGTGAAGCCCAGAGATAAAGGAAATGGTACATCGTGTTGCCAGTTTCTTTGTAATGTAATTGCACATGATTAAGAAAGATGCAAATTAAAAGAAAGCACATGTGTTTAATGCCTTGAGTGTTTGTTTATAATGTTAAAAGTAATAAAATCTTAATTTGTGTGTTTATGTATAACGATTTAAAATCTCTGTGCAGTTCTTTCTAAGGATAGGTGTGTTTTATAAAATATAGCATTGTTAATTGTAAAGGTACTTAATGTTATGTTCAATTTTAGGCATGCCCAAGAGAATAGTTAATGCAAAAATTGCTTGCCTTGACTTCAGCCTGCAGAAAACAAAAATGAAGCTTGGTGTACAAGTGGTTATTACAGACCCTGAAAAACTGGACCAGATCAGACAGAGGTATGTTGAGAGATTAATTTTTGACCTTGGGAAAGGCGTGTTTGTAAATTACCCTGTTTTAGAGCAGGTAACAGTAAACTAAAGAGTCTAATGGGTAGCAGGGTATGATGGATTATGCAACTGGACTTTTTTTCTCCATTGTGAGTGTCTTAGAGGACTTTAAAAATGAACATTTTTAACCAAAGTCTAATTATGTTACCTAAACTGCTAGGAAAATTAGAAATTGTGGTGACAGTGTCTTAAGAAAGATTGGGGTGATACATGAAAACTGACATTTTGTGAAATTTTGGTTTTATGAGTGTAGTGATGTTAGGGCTTTGAGATATGTCCAGGAATGCATTTCCTCAAACAGTGCAAGAACCAAGCATATAGTATTGACTGTCAGGTACTAGGCAGTGCATGTGGTCTTAACTAGAGACATGCTAGAGAGCTAATTGTGAAGGTGTACCTTTTTTTTTTTTTAAGATTTATTTTATTTTTTTTGCTGTGCTGGGTCTTCGTTGCAGTGCGCCGACTTTGCAATGGTTTCTCCTCTGGTATCTGCACGTGTGCTCTTTCCTTCCTTGTAATAACCAGAAGTGTCCTTTTTTCCTTCAAAGACCAGTCCCTTTAGAGTATGTGTTGGAGATCCTGTTCCCTTCTGCTTTTACAGTCTTGCTTCATTGATTATTCTTCCTCCACTGCATATTCAATACTGATTCTACTCTTCATTCCTTTCTAGATTCCTCTTGTAGCTCTCTTATCCTTAAATATAATAAGAGCCTCTTGAATCTGCCTGCAGTACAGGAGACCCGGTTCAATACCCAGATTGGGAAGATCCCCTAGAGAAGGGATTGGTTACCCACTCTAGTTTTCTTGCCTCGAGAATCTCATGGACAGAGGAGCCTGATGGGCTACATATAGTCCATGGAGTTGCAAAGAGTCGGACATGACTGAACAACTAACACTTTTACTTCACTTGTAGCTCTTTTATCCTTAAATATAGTAAAAAGCCTCTTGTGTACACATCCTGTTGCAGTTACTCCCTGTCCTTCTTCATTTCTGTATAGCCAGATGTTAGAAGAGTGATTGGCACAAAAACCTTTGTGGTGGTTTATTTCTCATGCCCTTTTCAGCTCTGTTCTCCAGTGGAGAACAGCTTGCTAAGGTCACTAGTGACCACTGCTGTGAAGCTCATAACGCACATCCAGTTTCACTTGACCTTTATCAAGCCTTTGGCTACTTTTTGAAAGACTTTGAGGATGGAGTAGCATTTTGCTTCTGCATCATCTGTCCTCCTGTGCCTGGGCTGCTGCATCCTCTGTTCCGGAGAGTTGGAATCTGTTTCTTGGAGCTTGAATAGATTGCTTCTTAGGCATCTCAGTCATTACGTCTAAAATTGAACTTGTGATGATACCCCCAAATCTGCTCTTTGCTGTTTTAGTTAGGGACTCCTCTACTGAGGAAAAAGACTAGGAAATGTCCTTAACTCCTTTTTTTTCTTTTCTCTGCTAACCTATCAAAGACCACTTGATATCTCTCTATAAATTAAATCTCAAACTCACCCACTTTTCGTTTCCATTTTCTTGCCCAAGCTGTTGCAGGGGCACCAAGCTGGTCATCTTGGTTCCAGTCTCATCACCTCCAAGGCTGTTTTCCACACAGCAGCCACGTTGATCTCACCCCTTGCAAGGCCAGAGCCTTTTGGAGGTTTCCCATCACTCTCGGTTAGTTCAATTCCTTACCTGCTCTTTGCACTGTGGTCTAGCACAGCCAAAACCAGAACCCACCAAGCTCTTTCTCTAAGAGCTTCAGCCCCTAAAGATAGAATGTTCCTCTGCCCAGAACATTCTCTGCCTACTTGTTTTGACTGGCTAATTTTTTTTACTTGTTTTTCAGTTGGTAACTTTCAGAGATGCTTCTCTTTCCCCCTCAGTCTGAATTACGCTGTCCCTTGAGTTACCGCATTTTCTAACTATGTATTAATACGTCTAAAAGTGTAAACTCTATGAAGGTAGAGGCTGAATGACTTGGTTTCATGGCTTTGACATACATAAAGTATTTGTCTAGTATGTAGAGAGGTTTATTGTGAGGTTCATCTTTAACTCATTTCACTTTAAAGATTCTTTGATCTTGAGACTTGCCTGGTGTTCCAGCGATTAAGACTCCACGCCTCTAATACAGGGGACTTGGGTTTGATCCCTGGTCAGTGAACTAAAAGTCCACATGCTGCATGGTGTGGCAAAAAAAAAGAAAAGAAAAATTCTACTGTTCTTTGAATAAGTAAATATATATTGACTGATTTTCAGATCTGTGTATCCTGTAGATTGCTTGTAATTCCCGTGCAGCTTCACCTGAATATCACGGGGGCTTTAGATTCACCTTGTTGAAAACCAAACTTTTGTTTTCTCATATTGCCCCCAACCTGTTAGTATTTATTTCACTCCAGAAATCAGTTGCTGAATCTCTTAGTCACCCAAGCCATAAACTTTGCCTTCTCTGTTAAGGCCATCTGTTCACATCAGATAGACTCATCTCCAGTTACTGCCTCAGAGTGTCTTCATTCTTGCATCCTTTGAAAACCCAGATTGATACTACTACTCTCACTTTAAAATACTAAAAAAAAAAAAAAAAAACTTCTCGATTCAGACTTTGACATTGCTACAGAGTTCTTCATTTTCTGTTCATACCTGGAGTTCCAACTCTGGGCCTCTCTCTTAACTCCAGACCTTCAAGCTTTCCTTATCCCACCTGCCAGACTGGACACATGGCTCTCATATGCTTGTCCTCTCTGCATTGCACTGTAGTGACACTTGCCTTGGAGTTTGGTTGACGGTCTGTCTCCCCACCAGGTCCATCAAGCTTCCTTTCTTAGGTGCCGTTCCTGGTTAGAAACTCAAGTTGGGGTGGGGAGAGCTAGCTGGTATTTAATTCCTTGAACTTTTCTGTAAATTGGACTGATTTTAAGTTCTGCTCATAGAAGGGAGATACTTGTTAGTATCATTCAATCTGATTATTTTATGAAAAATACTTAATGGAAGTTCAAGCTATGTGTTGTAATGTTAAAAATACAGAAGTTAAGTTTGGGTTACTACTTAAGTACTGCATTTTTGTAGAGAATCCGACATCACCAAGGAGCGAATCCAGAAGATCCTGGCAACTGGTGCCAACGTTATCCTAACCACTGGTGGAATTGACGATATGTGTCTGAAGTATTTTGTGGAGACTGGTGCTATGGCAGTTCGAAGAGTTTTAAAAAGGGACCTTAAACGCATTGCTAAAGCTTCTGGAGGTATGTCTCCTGCCAGCTGTCATGTTACTTTTACGTTGGATGCGAACAATAAGCAGATCCAGAAAACTTCCTTAATGCTTTGTGTAGAAATACATGTGTAAAATCTTTTGTGCGTTTGTAACTGGGGAAGTTCTTCAATGTTCATCACCTCGAAGTGACATAGTTCTCTTAGGATAGGACAGTTCCTTGATGTCTAACTACAAGCCTTAAACTTGAGGTAATGTGTCACTTCTATGGTAAATTCCATGTTTCTAAATGTTTAAAGCAGGGTTGAAAATATTCATGAGAGAACAGTGCTTACAGGTGTTTATAATTACTTTTAATAGCAACTATTCTGTCAACGCTGGCCAATTTGGAGGGCGAAGAAACTTTTGAAGCTTCAATGTTGGGACAAGCAGAAGAAGTGGTACAGGAGAGAATTTGTGATGATGAACTGATCTTAATTAAGAAGTAAGAGCTACTTTCTAAATTGTAAGGCTGTACAGATTTTATTATTGAGTAAAAATAGACCACCTTCCCATTTATTTGCTGCTATAGTCCTTCAGTGATATGAGCAGTTATACGCATGGGATAAAACAATACTGGGCCCTTGTAAATGGAGGTGAAGTTGCCGTTTCATCTCTTCTCCATGGTCTAGACATTGCTTCCCTGTCTAAACGTCCTGTGTAAGTAGAAGTGAATTTCTTCATGGCCTTACTACTGTTGAATTGATCTAAGACTATTGCTATTGTTTTAAATAGCACTAAGGCTCGTACCTCTGCATCTGTCATCTTACGTGGGGCAAATGATTTCATGTGTGACGAGATGGAGCGCTCCTTACATGATGCCCTTTGTGTGGTGAAGAGAGTTTTGGAGTCCAAGTCTGTGGTCCCAGGTGGGGGTGCTGTAGAGGCGGCCCTTTCCATTTACCTTGAGAACTACGCGACCAGCATGGTGAGAACACCCTGAAGCCTGTTCTGGTTCATAGGAATATGTCTCTTCTAAGCTCTGAACTGCTGCCGTGGGCTTTCTTTTCTTTTGTGAAGACACCTTATTGTCTTTCTTCTTAGGGCTCCCGGGAACAGCTCGCTATTGCAGAGTTTGCAAGATCTCTTCTTGTTATTCCTAATACTCTGGCAGTTAATGCTGCCCAAGACTCCACAGATCTGGTTGCAAAATTAAGAGCTTTTCATAATGAGGCTCAGGTTAACCCGGAACGAAAAAATCTAAAATGGTAAGCATATGTTCCCTTTTTCATTGTCATTTGTGTATCATATATGGTAGTTTGGTTTTTCTTCTTCAGCTCATTAAGGGGATGACTAGTGATTACTACCATTGGTGTGTCTTAGTTATCAAATGATTCCTCACCTCTCTCTGGATAGTCATGTATGTATAGTAGGAAGGTCCCCCAAAGAGAGGAAATTACTTTTGGGTGATCCATGCCTATTTTTTAGAAATATTTTACTACCACCTAGGCTTTCTACACCTTCAGTGCTGAATTTGTTTATCCATAATTACTTAAAGGGATCTGCCCTCAGGTTTCCCAAGGTTAATATTTTAATGGAATAGCTTAATTAATAAGCCAGCTTTTAAAGGGGTGGAATGGGATGGATGTGAATTACGAAAGAGGCCATTGTTTTTTTTCATAAATTGCAGGATTGGTCTTGACTTGGTCAATGGTAAACCCCGTGACAACAAACAAGCAGGGGTGTTTGAACCAACCATAGTTAAAGTTAAGAGCTTGAAGTTTGCAACTGAAGCTGCAATTACCATTCTTCGAATTGATGATCTTATTAAATTACACCCAGAAAGCAAAGATGATAAGCATGGAGGTTATGAAGATGCTGTTCACTCTGGAGCCCTTGATGACTAATATGTTTTATTTATAACAATGTTAGATGCAGCTTGCTTGTACCTCGAATATTACACATTAAAGTGCAACAGGCTGCTGAGTCTTGTGTTTCTTGTGAAGTTGGAGATAGTTGCCACCCTCACTTTGGTCCTCTGGTTTCACATGACTTGGTATTATTAGTTTAAAATGCAGCTGTGGTTTAGTTAGCTGTTGGGCAGTTTCACCCTCTCTGAACACACATCGCTATTCCCATCCCACCCCCAATGCATAGGGCAGCCACACCACGGTGTCCACCTGTGCGCTCAAGCGTGTGTAACAGGGTGACGAGAATCCGACAGCCAGATGCTCCAAGAGGATGGCCCAGGGCTATGGCTCCTCCTTCAGTGTTAACCTGAGGGGCAGAAAGATTTGTATCATTGACAGTTTTCTCTGGACATCGAGTTAAAATCCTTAAATGCTGTTGCTTAGGAAGTGGCTTGTACCCTTGTAACATCCTTTCTGACCACCTTAGCTTAAAAGATTTAAAATATGGGAATTCTTTGGCAGTCCAGTGGTTAAGACTCCACCCTTCCACTGCAGGGGGTTGCTAGTTTCAGTCCCTGGTCAAGGACGTAAGATCCCGCAACAGAGATTTAAAATGCACTTTCTGTGGAAAGGGAACTAACGCTGGTAAGTTTTTTGCCTTAGGAATCAAAAAAAGTGACCTTACCCTGAGTCCCAGTAGGAACCCACCCGTTACTGTATGGCCAAGACTTGGGGCGTGGCCTGTATTTTGGTGTTGACAGCCTTAAAATTGGGGCTTCCCAGGTGGTGCTAGTGGTAAAGAATCCACCTGCACTGCAGTAGACGCCAGAGACCTGGGGAAGATCCCCTGGAGGAGGGCATGGCAGTCCACACCAGTATTCTTGCCTGGAGAATCCCATGGACAAAGGAGCCTGGCGGGCTACAGTCCATGGAATCGCAAAAAGTCAGACACAACTGAGCATGCATGTACACAGAGTCACATGCAGTTTGCACTGTGAACGTTCATTTGCAAGTTCTCGCTTATGCTTACCTTCTCGGGGTTTAATCCAAGTTCTTTAGCTATTGCAACAGAGAGGGCTGCAAAGGCTTCATTGATTTCAAATACATCAACATCCTCCAGTGACCACCCTGCTTTTGCAACCTAAAGGAAAGGTTAAATGGAACAGAGGTTTAAGAACTGGTGGAACCATTCTTTGTTGTAGATGGAAAAGCAGGATATGTATGTATGATGTTGAAGGATCTCTTAAAAACTGCCCACTTAATCTGAACCAGTTACACTTGTCTTGTGCACATAAGGTTATAGAGCATGTGATCCAAATGTTGGCTGCTCTTTTTTGGTAGTTAAAGAACAACGAAAACTAGATGAATAAGCTGATTTAAGGCTAATGGGAAGACTCAGAGACACGCAGGTGAAACCTGATAGGAATAAAGATGAAAACAAAATCAAGCCTCGTCTCAGCATTTTGGAGTGGGAAGGATCTGAGCAAAGGTTTGAAGAAGGCAGAAATAAAGCATTTACAAGTTACGGGTGTGCTTCCAAAGAGGTTTTTGCCACAAAGGATAGGTACCAACGTTCAAAATTAAACTCACAGCTTGCTTTATTGCTGGAATTGGTCCTATTCCCATAATGGAAGGCTCCACACCTGCTTGTGCCCAGGAAACTATCTGTGCCAAGGGTGTGAGCCCACGGTTGCCAGCTTCGGACTTCTTCATAAGAACCACTGCTGCAGCACCATCATTCAATCCTGTAAGATAGGAATGTCTTGCTTTCAGAAACCGTCCTCATTAAGTACCTGTGTCTACTTTCTCTAACTGCAGGAGATGTGAGTTAAGTAAACCTTAATACATCTTGGCAAAGTCATTTACTGTTAAAGTTAGGCTTTACGCTGTAATTAGAAATGGTAGGTTTGCCAATTTGATAGACTACAGAACATTTCCATGGGAGAAAGAACAGAAAGATGAAAGCAGTGGAGGACAGGAGATTAATGAAGTGGAAGAAGTAGCCCAGACATCACAGACGGTAATCGGAGTTTCTGGTTTTGGAAAAGCACAAAGGTAGTAGATAAAATCTAATTTCGCTTTTTTCACTTGTATGTCCCGATAGGATACTGCAGGGAAGCCAAATCCATTTTTTAGTATATGAGTCTAATATGAAGAAACAAATGTTCAAAACTACATTTTTCCCTAAACCAACTGAAACAAGGTTTTAGAATAATCTGTATAGGAACCTTCTTGGTGGTCCAGGAGTTAGGACTCCGTGCTCCCAATGCAGAGGACTTGGGTTTGATCCCTGCTTAGGAAACTAAGATCCCACGGGCCACAGGCACAGCCCCCCCACCCCCACCCAAAAAGGAAAAAAAGAATAATCTGAGTACAGGGTAGTCCTTGCAGAAGATGGTATTCCCCAAACCACCCTTCAGATAATCTAACCTGAAGCATTAGCTGGGGTGACTGTTCCCGTTCCATCCATAAGAAAGCAAGGCTTTAGCTTAGACATGGCTTCTATGTTGCTCCCATGGCGAGGAAACTCATCTGTTTTAACTTCAGTAAGACCTGAAAAAAAGGAAAATAAATGACCCAAGGTTAGTACAGAGATGGCAGTCAGGGTACTAGAAACGATGGATTCCTCAAAAGTGATACAGAAAGATTCACATTTGGAAGAAAAATTTATAAAATACTTCCAATAGGAGAAAAAGTCCACAGTAATACAAAGTATTGTATGTTAAGACATTATATGAGCACCATCTTCAGTGTTTTCCATACCAATACAGCCCTTTCTGAGGAAGGCAGCCATAGGGAGTTGTTCGCGTAAGAGGTTGCTAAGGTTTGGGGTATAGGTCTTGGCTGGTTACAGCTGACTGGGTCTAGGGTGTCAAAGCCAATCTCTCACAAAGGCTGGACATAATTGATGTCAGTCAGTAAAAGAACTTGACCATTGTGTTCCATATTGGAGAAGAGCTGAGTAACCCCAAAAGATGACACCCTCAAGAAATATGAAGCGCACACAGAAGCAACAGAAATGAATGGACAGTCGCTTCTGAAGAAAGAACTGGTAGGGGTAGAAAGGTGGGCTGCTGCCTTCCAACAACCAGGGGCCAGCGTGCCTGTCTCATTAAACGCTGTACCTACACAGCCGCGGGGAGACCCTGGGCCAGGAGTGCCTAGATGCCCCCCAGCCTCCCATGTCCCCTCCCGCCTCATGTTCAGATCCACCCTGAATACAGCTTTTCTTTGCATCCCAAGAGACATAACAGATACAACGCACAAACATTCCTATATGGTATTCTTTTGACTATTAATGATTTCCTTATACGCTAGTAATGATTTTGTTACAGACAGCCCTGTTGACCTTTAAACCTTTATGACTGACACACCCACCTTTTTTAGAAGATACAAAAACTGGTACGATCTCTTTGTCAAAATGGCCGGCCTTCTGCGCATTCTCAGTCCTGTTTTGGGACAGAACTGCAACCTTGTCCTGGTCTTCTCTACTCACTTGCCATTGTTTGGCCACATTTTCAGCTGTGAAAGAAAGAAAAAAAAACCAAACATTTTCAGGATGGCTTCTGGCATTGGCTCAAGCACTGATGCCCAACACCGGTGAGCCCACTGCTGGGCTGAGACAGTCCTCTGTGGCAATCCTGCCTCCCACCGGGTGTGGAAAGGTTGCAAGGATTCTTAAGAAGCCGTTTTCTTTCTTTGCTGCCTTCCTTCTGTTTTTCCTTTCTATAACTTACAGAAATGTCCTTTTCGCTGCTTTACCAATTGTTTCTATTTTTTGGCCCCATCTGCTTTCTCATTCTGTTTCTGAACCATTTGATGGAAAGTTGTGGATATCATGCCCCTTTATCTCTAAATTTTAATTTCAGTGTATATTTCCCCACAAGAAAGGCCAGCTTCTTACCTAACCACAGCTACCAAAATCAGGAAATGGAACACTGATAAAATACTGTTATCTACACGCTCAGTCTATAGTCAAGGTTCACCTATTGTCCCAGTGATGCCCTTTATAGCTAATTTGTTTGTTCGGTATGATCCAATCCATGATCACACACTGCATTTCACTGTCAATCTCTTCAGTTTTTATTTGCAACTAGTCCTTAGCCTATCTCCATGCTTCTTAACCTTGGCATTTTTGAAGGGCAGGGGCCAGTTCCTTTGTCAGATGTTACCAATCCTAATTTTTCTGATATTTCCTCAAGATTAGATAACACGTTAGAATATTCTAATGCATTAGAATATAATGTGGGAAAGTACGGAATGATGATGATATTTTCTTTTCACTGAATCTTATCAGGATACATGTGGGAGTTTATCTCAGGTTATGTCAACTTTGCTCACTTGATTAAAGTGATATCCACATTTCTACACTGTAAGTATGTGCAGTGTATTAAGTGTGCAATAGCACTATATCTAAAAAAACAATGTACATACCTTAATTAAAAAATACCTTATTGCTAAAAAAATGCTAACCATCATCTGAGCCTTGGAGCAAGCTGTAGTGGTAATACCAAAGATCAAAGCTCTCTCTGTTTCCTGCTTTGTCAAAATTGTTTTGGCTATTCTAGGTCAAATGGTTATTCAGATCACCATAATGAATACAATAAAGAAAAGAAGGTTGAAATATTGCAAGCCTTGTGGGTGGATGAAAACCTGATTGTGTAGTGCAACGAATACAGAGTTAGATACCAGAAGTACTAGCTTATCTCTGACATTGCCTTTGCCACAAAGCCACTATTTGTGAGCCCTGTTTCTTCATATGATAAAATGAGAGATTGACCCAGAAGAACTCTGAGGTTCCTCCCACCGCCAACTTCCCTGACAATCAAGGAGTCACAAAGGAGAGAGGGAATATTTCCCCAACTTGGCTTCATCAAATGGGAACTATCCCCGTCATCAGGGATACAAAATGATGAGGACTCCGTCCCTACCCTTAAAGAGGAAAAGCACCTGCAAAACCAATTGTTACTCAACCTTTTTTAACCTTTTTACAGTCAGTATGTTTTCAGCCATGTCCACCTTACCTGTAATGCCCATGTGATAGTTGTGGAATGCGTCAGTGAGCCCGTCACAGAGTATACTGTCAGTCAGTGGTTTTTCCCCAATCTTGACTCCTGTCCTCAAGTGAACCAAATGAGGAGCCTGGAAACAAGAAATACAGATGGATTAGGCGTGGTTGTAACTAGTCCTCTCCTTAGGCTCCCACTCAAAACCATCCAGTGGTTCCTCAGTCTTCACCGAGTCCCCGTCGTGACCCTTCTCCTCTGTTCCAGCCCATCTTCCTCATCACCGAGGGCCCAGCGCCTGAAGACGCCTGGAATTAATAGGCTACTCCACCCTACCTGCCCTTGGAAACCCACCTGTAACTCTCTTCCCTATGCATTTGCAGCTTTCCATCAAACAAACCTGTGCATTTTGTCCTATTTCTTTAAAAAGCTCATTTATTCTTTCCAAAGCAACCAGCGATCTGTTACATGAAGAGCTGATCAATGGGCTTATGTGATGCTAACAATATGTTCCTTATTTTGATGGGACGTACAATGCCTAGAGTGATAATAATCAGGTTGCCTGATTAACTGATGGGGAGCATGTCTCAGTGGGGGAATTTCAAGGGATTTCCTCTTGAAAGTCGCTCAGTCGTGTCTGACTCTTTGCGACCCCGTGGACTATACAGTCCATGGAATTCTCTAGGCCAGAATACTGGAGTGGATAGCCACAGTCCATGGAATTCTCTAGGCCAGAATACTGGAGTGGATAGCCTATTTCTTCTTCAGGGGATGTTCCCAACCCAGGAATCAAACCGGGGTCTCCTGCACTGCCGAGGGATTCTTTGCCAATTGCTATCAGGGAAGCCCCCTCTCAACTCCTACCAACTCAACAGCAGCTAGAAAGGAAAGACTAAAGAGTCTGAAGATCTCCATTTTAAGTCCTGGCTCTGGGCCTTGGTTTCCTTACTGTAAATTGGGAATAAAACCAAAACCAAGGGCTGTTATGACTGCACGTGTAAAAGCACCCCATAAAGCACTACACAGGTACTGCTACGGCCCCACCGGCATCACTCTGTGTTTGCCACTCCCACTGTGTCTCCTCCCAAGCCTGAGCAAGGTGGGCTGAATCGGCCTCTGCCCAGGGGTTCCCCAGGAGAGACCCTGAATTGCTGCAGGAAGCAAGGGATACACTTTTTCCTTTTTCCCCACTGTGTCAGTGGGAGGGATGGAACCTGGCGAAGCCAATCCCATCTGCCAAGCCCACTGGAGACAGGCACAGCTCAGTGGGTCCTCTCTTGCGTACCTACAAAAGGTTGACAGGCTGTGGTCCCCAGGAATACCCTTTGTCCCGTGCAGGAAGGTGAGTGCAACATCTGGTTTTTGACTTTTCCTCACAATGAGAAAGAAATGTAAAACTAAGGACATCACATTGGTTGACTGGCTTTTTCTTCAACTTGAATTTCCCAATCACTGTGAATAATTAACATGTAGGCAGGGATCAAGGTTTGATCCAAATTTTCCTTGTTCCCTGTTTGGTTCCAGCTCTCAGACCATTGGTCAACCCTGCTGTGGCAATGGACAGGAGTTCATCAATGAGTAGTCAGGGAGCGCCATCTCTTCAGAGGCCTTACCTTGCTCATATTTTCCATGCCTCCTGCAACAACAATGCTGGAGTCTCCTATCCTTATCGACTGGGCTGCGAGGCATACAGCTTTCAGGCCTGACCCGCAGATCATTTGGCAGCTCCACGCAGGAACAGAGTAGGGGATTCCTGCACCCACACTGGCCTGTCGAACAGGGTTCTGCCCACAGCCTGGAAGAAGAATCACAGAGGCCTCTCAGCAGCCAGAGAAAGCATGTTGGGATCAAAGTGCATGCAAAGTTCAAGAGACTGTCAACTGGGTCTCCGGCCACTTCTCAGCCAAGTCAAGTTCCCGGAGAGGCAGAGAATTGTGTGGACCTGTCCTGGTCTGACCCTTGCATACATATTATCTTGTGCTGTTCCATAGAAACTTCATGAATATAAGCTTTCTCCTCCACAAAGAAGTTATTAATACTGTAAGAAGGAACTGTCTTCTTGATCTTTTGCTAGTGTGTACTTGAATGAGCACACACTCCCATATTAAAAAAAAAACCAGGCAGAACTTTGGCATTATCCCTGGAGGGTTGCCATGCCCTCCTCCAGGTGATCTTCCCAACCCAGGGACTGAAGTTGTGTCTCCTGAATTGCAGGAGAATTCTTTACCCACTGAGCCTCCTGGGAAGCCGGGAGGATTAAGAGGGCTACTTCAAAGAGGAAACCTCTGCTAAGAAGCAACTCTTTCCTTGCTTAATATTCATCACACCACGATTAACTGGTTATGTATTAAGACACGTACGAAATCAGAACTGACAAATACTTTTCCATAATTCAATTGTGGGCACTTCCTTCAGGGAAGGAAGTATGTATTTATTCATACATAAGTATGTATAAGTAAGTATGCATTTATTCATAATCCCCATCTTCAGGTGCATGCATGCTGAGTTGCTCAGTGTTGTCTGACTCTTTGCGACCCCATGGACTGTAGCCCACCAGGCTCCTCCATCTATGGGATTTTCCAGGCAAGAATACTGGAATGGGTAGCTATTTTCTACTCCAGGGATCTTGCGGACTTAGAGTTAAGAAATGAGTGCCGAACAGAATTAATTAATGGTCTGCATTTAGCACAAAGTGAGCTCAATGAGAATTGAGGATTTCCATCCAACATGAACATTGTGTCAGCCGATAGAAAAATGTCTGGGGTGCAGCAAATGCTCAGGAAATATTAGTTACACAATCGTGGAGGGGACCGGGGCTTAAAGAGTAGGACAAATGTGGGTTCAAGGCTGTGATACTGTATTCATTACTCAATCTCTCAAGAGGAGAAGAGTGATGTGGGAGAGGTAACAGAGAAACCCAGAGTGGAGGATCCTATGGCAACGGAGCAAGTCTGAGCCATGGGTCTGGGAAGAAAGGAGGGAGTGTTCCAAAAGATGAGTTAACACCTGAGGGTATGACTCAAACACTTCAAAGCCTTGGAAAGTCAGGAGAAAAGTAATGTGCTTCAACCTTAAAGCCCACGAGGAGGAAGTGTAAAAGGAGAACTAGAAAGAGGAACTAACTACAAAACTGCAAAGTAAATGTACAGAAAAATGGGTCGGATCTCAGATAAGGTAAGGACAAAAGTTGGCAAAAGTGAGCGTGACACCATTATCACTAGGAATAATCAGAATTTATTATACTTCTGAATGAGTATGAAACTAGTTATGGATAACTAACTTGGAATTGTCAGTGGGTGTGGGCCTGTAAACCTAGCGGGAATCAGAAGTGAGCTGGAACACTCCCGAGATTCATCTACAGCAGCCCCTCCAGGGGTGATGCCAGCACAGAAGTGAGTCCGGTGCAGGCCAAGGACTGACTTGTGTCAGTGAAGCCCTGTCCCAGCACCTAGCACAAAGCGGGACACAGAAGAACTCAATGCATTTTTATTGAATGTGGGAAACTTTAGGGAAATACAGAAGGCCCTGCATCCTCTCTCATGCCTCAGGCTGGTCCTGCTTCTAAAGAATGAAAAGGCAGTGGAGGACAGAGATCTAGGCTTGATCAGGAAACGTATTTACAGACGCTCAGGGTTAAGCTGGAGAGAAGCTACTGATGGGGCCTGGCAGAGGGCGACAGGAGATATTCTAACAGAGGGAATGCATGGAGGCAAGAACACGTTTCTGTGTGTGAAGTGGGGAGCAGGGGGAGGAGAGGTTATTGCTTCCAATAACCCTGACCTAGGCTGGGGGTCACTGTGGAGTTACCTGCTGCCAAAACGTGTCCAAATATGACCTCCGAGACCTCTTCGGGAGCCACAGCGGCCCTTTTCAGGACCTCTCTGATGACAGTTGAGCCCAGGTCATGGACAGGAACGGTGGATAAGGCACCATTGAAGGAGCCTAGAACAGAAGCGAAGACGAGGGCGATGGAGAGGGCGCCCGGGGCGGTGGGGGAGTCGGCGGACCGGTGCTTTTTCCCCCGGAAAAAACGCCCCACTGCATCTCGTACGGGCACAGAGAGGAGCGCGGGGGACGCGCAGCAGTCGAACTCCAGGCAGGCAGTCCCCAGGGTGTGAGGGGAGACTGCAGACCCGCGGGAAACCTGTCCATCCACTCCCCCAAATTCGAGCTTGTTGGGCGCGGCCAAAAGCTTCCCTAACAAAAGAGGGCGCCCACTCTCGCGTGCCTAGGGCCTTTGTAATCTATATACAGCTAAGGACATTCGGGCAATTCTCTCTAACCCTCCTTTTAAGCGATGCGACCCCCTCGCCCAGCTCCCCCTGCCAGCTCAGACCACCCAGCGACCCCGCCCCCTGCAGCCCCAAGGCTGAGGTGGTACCTCCCGCGGCTGGCCAATCAGGGGGCTCGCGGTAAAGCGTCTCTCCCCGGCAACCAATAGGAGGGTCGAGAGGCGCGGTGGCCCTACCCAAGACGCCAATCAGAACACTCAGATGAGAGCGGGCGAGGAAGGGGCGTGGAAGGCAGGCCCGCCGCGGAGGCGCGAGGCGCAGGGTTCGGCGAATCCCGGAGGTCCTGTGGTGGGTGGGTTGGGGGGATGGGGGGTTGGGTCCCCGAGACCAGGCCAGGCCTAGCTCACGACTCAAACTCCACGCCAGGTCCGCCTTTCCACTCACCTATGATGGTGCGTGCCGCCGAGACGATGACCACCGGGTCCGAGTCTGCACTCATCCTGCCGCACAACGCCCTATCAAGCAGAGCAGCCGGCTTAGTGAGCGAAGGGGGCCAGCCCCGCCGCAGATATACCGCGCTGGGGGCGGGGCCTCGGGAAGCCCCGCCCAGCGCCTCGGCGGCCGCCGGTGCACATGCGCGAGGGCGGGCGGGGGCGGGGGCGGGGGCGGGGGCCGGGGAGTTGCGGGCCTCCCGGGCGGAGGGCCGGAGAAGGCAATGGCAACCCACTCCAGTACTCTTGCCTGGAAAATCCCATGGACAGAGGAGCTTGGTAGGCTGCAGTCCATGGGGTCGCGAACAGTCGGACACAACCGAGCGACTTCACTTTCACTTTTCATTTTCATGCATTGGAGAAGGAACTGGCAACCCACTCCAGTGTTCTTGCCTGGAGAATCCCAGGGACGGCGGAGCCCGGTGGGCTGCCGTCTATGGGGTCGCACAGAGTCGGACACTACTGAAGCGACTTAGCAGCAGCAGCAGCAGCAGGGGCGGAGGGCGGGATCTCTGGGCCCGGAAGCAGCCGACCACCTTTTATCTGGATACCCCAGAGCTGTCGTTTCTACTTTGACCATTTTTGTTTTGGGGGATGGTGGTGGTGGTTTAGTCGCAAGTCGTGTCCCACTCTTCCGACCCCATGGACTGTAGCCCGCCAGGCTCCTCTGTCCATGGGATTTCCCCCGCAAGAAGACTGGGGTGGATTGCCATTTCCTTCTCCAGAGGATCTTGCCGACTCAGGAAGGTTGCCTTTTTTTGAATTTAAGGTTTTTTTTGGAGTCACTGACAAGTGAGGCGGCAGGCCTATCCCGTGTTCAGCCCAGGCTCTGGATCTCTGCAGTGAAAATTCGGTGCGAATCCAACCAGCTGCAGGCCTGCGGGCCTCTCTGATGCGTGCTTTTTGCTCTCAGGGCTTCTCAAGTTCCTCTTTGTTTTGCCTGGGCGTCCGTAATCCATCATTCATTAACGTAGGGGTTAGCTTGATTCCTCTCTGCAAACAGTGGGAGGACTCCGTGCCCTTCTGTGGGGTTGGCCCCCATGCCTTTCTTATCCTGGAGGATCAACCATAGCGACGAGTGTGTGAGGAAAGTGTCTCTGTCCCACAGATCAAAAGATTTCCCCTAGTTGACCGTGTAGACAGTCTGGAAGGCAAGGAGCATGTACAATAATAACAGTTGGATGACTTCTGTTTTAAACCTTTTCCAACTTCCTATCCCCTGTTGGGCAAAGTTCAAAATCCTTCAGAGTTCTAGGAACCTCAGTACCTGGCCCTGCTTTCCAGCCTCAGCTCTGGCGATTTTGCCCTGGACTCACTCCAAAAATCTAGTCTCCCAGAGAGAAGTCTTGCTTTGTCTTATTCTCTCTAGCAATAGGATAGTGTTCGACACACGATAGGGGCCTACTTAATGCTTATCAAATAGATATTAATGCATTTTTCATGATATCCGAGAGCTTTAACCATGCCCAAGGGTTGCATACAAAGAGGCTAGAGTTGGCAATAGACACGGAGTTTTACAAGTATTTGCATGATAATTAACACTAAACCACCATTAATTTTCTGTATTGACAAGGTGTTTGAGTAAAGGGTACTTGGGTGGGGTAATCAGTGATGGCTGGAATTTCAAAGCTGAATAGACTTATCCTGTTTAAGCTATTTTTTTTTAGTAGACTTGATATTTTTCACCTTTTTCCAAAGAGCCCAGTTATATAGTGATTGGATCGTAAACATTCATTTTACTCTAAACAATTAGTCTTAGCCCTGGCCAGTGGTTTTGGAATGTACACTGACCTAATCTCGGCCACAAAAATGTGAAGGGAAACTGGCTGGGTCGCTCTGGGAAAGGTATTCTCACATCTGAGAGAGAGAGATGGATCCTTTTTCCCTATGGACATTGTGGTGTCTGGGTGTGAAGCCTGGAACTGCTGCACCCACATTTTGATCACGAGAAGAGCCAGCATGATTGCAAGGCCAACACTCTGAAGACATCTGAGCAGAGATGGACAGAACTATGGCCTTTGGAGGACATCTTTGAGAGCAACTCCAGACTTCACTCAACCTCTGATCTTCCAACCATGTGAGGCAAGTTTTCCTTATTGTTTAAGTCCTGGTTTCCCTGATGGCTCAGCCAGTAAAGAATCTGCCTGCAATGCAGGAGACCTCGGTTCTGTCCCTGGGTTGGGAAGATCCCCTGGAGAAGGGGATGACAACCCCACTCCAGTATTCTTGCCTGGGAAATCCCACAGACAGAGGAGCCTGGCGGGCTACAGTCCATGTGGTCGCAAAGAGTCAGACACGACTGAGTGACTAACACATACTATTGTTTAAGCCCTCTCTTAGTAAGATAAGCCATTCTGTTAAACGTAACTGACAGCATCCTGATTCATCCAGGCTGACTCCCTAGTAGGAAGTTACTCTGTTCAGTAAACCAGAGAGAAATGCCTAATATGCTAGGAAGCAAAGAGTTTCTAGGCAGGCAGTGCAACTTGAGAACACTGGAAGAGAATTTAGTTATAGGTTGTAGAGGGAAAACTTGACAAGACAGTGGGGATCCTCCTGAAGAGCTTTCAAGTAGATTGAAAATTCATTAGGTCCTGGGAACCCACATTAAGACGTTGCAGAGATATGCACATGGGGCCAGATAACTAAAGCACAGGCCCTGTGGGGAAGCAAATGCTTGGATAATGGTGGTCAGGAGAATCCTCAGCGTCTGGAATCCTGATGGAATCAGCAGTCTTCTGACTGGAATGTGTTCTATCCTGAAACAGGAGTCTCCAAGGAATTTAAGGAACCTGTCCTTCGATTTCACTCTGTTCTATACCAGTGTCCCCTTACATCTCTGGCCACTCAGGCAGGCTTACTTTGCCCCTTTACTGACTGCTTGGAAATCTCTCCCTAACCTAATTTGTCTTCTGAGCAGACAGACCCTATGAAAATTTGCCATAAGCACATCAAATTTAACATGCCTAAACAAAACCCATTGTACCCATGTCTTCTTCTATCTCTATTCAAATCTGAGTTTCTGTTTACCAGCCTACCATGTAGCACTCACTTAGACATCTCTTCCTCCAGGAAGACTTCCTATTTAGTACCTCTGAGCATGTTCTACCTTTGTCTTTCTAGTTACCATATTAAACTTCCTACTTGTCTTTGCAAGATCTTGCTCTACTGCCTTTAAGCACAGCCCCTGGCACATTATAATTAAATATCAATGAATACTAATACATTCTTTATGCTCAGAGCCTTATACATCTGAATGACTATGAATATATTCTTCTGAATGCAAGAAATGTATTGTTTCCTACCTGGAGGCTCTATTCAGAACCAACCAACCTAACAGCAAAAGTTGAGAAGACAATTGCTTGCTTTTGTTGAGTGGCCACTCAGCACCTGTCCTCAGGGGAGTCCTCAGTTTTGTCTACCCCAAGGCTGTATATGGGCCAGATAGGGAAGTGCCATCAGAGAATAGCAGTAGGCAATGGTTGGGCACAGGGAACAGACCACTGTTAGTGAGAAGTAAGAAACATCTGAGAGAAAACTGCCAGAATGACTTTACATTATGTTTGCCAAAGTGTCCCAGAAACCTGAGTGCTCTGTTGCATCAAACATAGCTGAGAGGTCAAGAGAACTAGTCCAGTGAGCCCTACGTAACAAGCACTTTTACATTTTTTCTCATTAAAATCGTCCCAACAGTGGTACCCACTAAATTTTCTGTGAAGAGATGGCAACTGGTATATCCCCTAGTAATTTCAGATGTGAAATAGTCTCAATCCTTTTGTCCACAAACTGGTATCATTTCAAGGGCTAAAATTAACCACTTCTGAGAGATTTAACTAAACCCTCTTACCTTAGCTAGCATCTTGAACTATATACTTAAGAATCTTCAGTTTGCATTTTGTCCATACTGCAGTGCCGTTTGGGGACTGTTTCCGACCCATTTACCACTGTGACCATCCAGGTGGCTGGTGAAGTGTCCTCCTTAGAAGCTCAGGTACTGTTTTCCTCTCACTCTAGAGGATGAAGAGAGGCAGAATGGCACAGAGTCAAGAATCAGCTCTTGGCATCAGACCTGGTTCAGCGGCCAGTTTTGAGGTCGACATGTCCAGAGAGCTTTAATGACAGCACCTAAGGGCAGCTCAAACGTTTGACCTTTGCTTTTCACAGGACTCTTTTAAGCACATTTACTACTGTGTAGGTGGGGATAACAAGTGCCTGTCTCATGGAGTGATGATAAAAATTATAATGCATATAAAATACCTGTCAGTTTATGGCATGTAAGTACTTAAAACATGTCAAAAAATGTTAACACCTTTTTTTTTGTTACCTTCATAGTAAACACTCTGAAAATAATGTTCAAGTAGAGACACAGAAACTTTCTTATCATCTTGGGCGTTAACCAAGTTGTCTGCCCATAAAATTACCCTTCTTTGGCAGTACTCAGCAAGCTTTTTGCCAAAAGCTGAGTTCTCCATCTTCAAGAATGCTTAGGCACCTGCACTTGTCCAGCATTAAGAAGTAAGATACTTGAAACTCAGGAATGAAATAATGAACACAGGCAGCTTTTGACTTTTCTCTCCAAGATTCAACAATACATTAAAGCTACTGTCCTTTTCCATCAGTGGAAACTACCCAAACAATAAAAATTTCTATCTGGAGTAGTATGACCAAAGGAGATGATCTGTTATCAGGACTGGAACTTCAAGGTAACAGTCATGTGAACATTTAGTGAGCAGTCACTCGGTACTTGGTGCTGTTGAGAGCACTTTACATGTATTAACTCATTTATTGCTCTTTACAGGGGAACACTGGAGCCACAGAGATAAAGTAGTTCACTCAAGTCATGAAGTAGATAAATGGTAAAGCCAGGATTCAAACCCATTAAAATCGAGGTCACTCTCAACCTCGATTATGATTTACCATCTATCAGGCACACCAGGCAAATAAAGCATCCAACTCCAGAAATGAAAAATACCAACTGAACAACCTTAAGTTCTCTCTGCCCAAGTCATTCATCCATTAACTCAGATTCAACAAATCTGAAAATTGGTAATGATACATAATAGGCCTATTAAATTTAGCCATACAATTCTATCACTAGCTGAAAAATTTCTTCCTGCACACACCAATGATTACATACCACAAAAAGGAAGAAAAATTCCATTTGTTTAAATTCAGCAAGTTAAAAGTATATACATAATAAAAATTAAAGCCAAAGTCCACAGTACTTAATAAACCAAGGAAATAGTATTTTAGTACATACCAAAATGTTTCTAAGCAAATTTATTTAAAATTGTGTAGCATCTTTTTCAACACTTGCAGACTGCACAAAAGGTTTATCAAAAGACAAGTGCAGTATTTTAATATACCATGAAGACCAGATATATTTGTATGCCAGTTAAGCAAAAACAAAGGAGTTATTTTCAAGTTGTACCTCAGTTTCAAATGCCATTAACTCTCCTTCTGAGGTTCCCTGATTATATTACAAATAATATATAAAACAAAATACTTTGCTTTCAGCAAAAATCATACTTCATCTCAACCACACATATGAAAAGCTATTTTAGAGCCATTCCATTCCACAGACCTTGATACTTTAATTGGAGAATAATTGCTTTACAATTTCTATTGGTTTCTGCTATACAACATGAATTAGCTATTAAGTATACATATATCCCAAGTATACATATATCCCCTCCCTCTTGAGACTCCCTCCCAACCCCAACTGGACCTTGATACTTAAATGTTTAAAACATGACAGGAAATGAAGGAAACTGTCTTACTCCTTTAAAACATTTCACCTTCATTCTAACACTCCACACTGTTATTACATAATATTAGCAGATGTTATCAGTACAAATCCGTATAAGTGGACAATATTTTAAAACACCATTGACTACACAATACCTAATTACCTGAAATCATTTCACAAAACCTACTTTTTCAATTAAAACCTAACAAATACTTAGGTCACTATTTCCTTCTTTACACTTTTCTGAATTTTCAAATATTTTAACAATTATCTGTACAAGTCAGGAAAAAAACAAAGTGTAGTCTTCCACTTCCATTTCCCAAAATAAGGGATAAATTTTTTTTTAATTAAGTTCACAATTAAATTTATGCATGGACTTAAGTTCCACTTTTGTGGTATGTGGAAAAATGAGTAGACATTCAGCTATTCAATGAAAAGAAATGACAAATGCTAAACACACACAAAAAAACCAACTAATGTAAGGAGTTACAATAAAAATCTTTATTTAAGTTTGGTCAGTACAGGTAGATATACTGGAGTCACAGAGCAATATGCATTAACAGGATACGACAATTCATAAAAACTGAGTAACTATGCACACAAATTTCTTAAACATTCAATCACCTAAAGAGAAAATGCACAGATGTATGGTGGGAAAAACTGTATCTAACACTGAAACTACTATAGGACTCCTTCAACAAGTCCAACTTTTAGTGATAAAACTACTGTACTGGGCAAACTTGGCAGTCATAAACCCACATCTACTCGGACAAGTCTGAATGGTGCATAAGCATAGTAACAGCATGAGTAAGAATGCCCTCACACAGCACAGGTTCTAGGGTAGACACAGACTCACACAGACATCACTGTGTTATACTTTAAGGAAAGAGTTCCATTTACAACTTCACATTAACTCATATAAAAATAACCTGACCCTACACAAAATGTCCTTTTAGCAACATTCAAAGTAATTAACTGTTACAATTTCCAAAGCGGCAGAGGTATTGAAGCAAAGAAAAAAGGAAAAAAAAAAAAAAAGAAAACCACCCACAAAAAAGGCAAATTGTGACAAAAGTATGCATTAATTAACTGGACAGTATCCTCTTCCAAATTAAATGACACTGTATAAAAATTTGCTGGAAATTTTTTTTTTTTTACAAAACTGAACCCTGTACATTTACACTTGAGTCCAAACCATTCTGAACGTGGCGGGAACCCGCAGTTCGGTTACCTTTCCCACTCACAGTTTTCTCCTCTTGCGGGTCATGATTGGAGTCTGTGTCATTTGAGTGGTGTGTGAGAGAGTTTTCACTGCCCGTGGGAGAGTCTACACTTTCATACCCCGCACTGAGTTGGTTTACGTAACTACTACCTCCTCTGCCAGTTCTCTCCTCCGAGCTGCTGGAGGCCTTATTCCCATTCCCTGGAGAAGAAGGAAAGTCATCTTCGGCTGTGTCCCCCTCCCTGTGAAATCCAGACCCAGACGTCCTCTGCCGGGAGGAACTGCCATTACTTGGTCCGTTGGCCAGACGACTGCAGTCTTTACCTGTGGCCTCTGCCTGTCCTACAGGCTCAGAAGATGTAGTCCTGCTGGTACTCGGGCCTGGGGCTTGAGACTGCTGCTGTTGGTACTGAGCCAACTGCTGGCGCGTCTCCTTCAGTTGTTGCTGAAGAACTAGAATGGTACTCTGCATACCCTCTACTTCTTCGTCAAGTTGAATGATGAAGTCATTCAGTTCTGTGCAAAGGAGAGTCAAACCTACTTTAATATCTCTTACAATATATTTAAAAATACTTCTTAGTGCCTGCACAAAGCTAGGCAGTCAATAAATGTTTAAGTAAACAAATACAATTCTAAAATCACAAAAGAATATTTTAAAATTTTGCTTGGATTTTTAAAATAGCCATTCAAGAACAAGTTTATTTGTGAGAGAAAGCAAAAGCCTGAATATATACAAGCAACCAAGTTTACAATGATCCAAACTATCTGGCCACATAAAACTGGTTACAGCCCACAAAATCTGTTCCATGTTTGTTTGCCTATGGGCCCACAAGCCTGGCCCCTTACTCCTCACCCTCCTAGCCAATGTTCAGCTCCACAGCAGGTGTAGTCCCTGGGGAAGCCCTTGATTCCAACACTCCAAAGAAGCCTATGCTGTCAGCAAGGATTATTCCACATTCAAGAACAAAATTCAAAAAAAAATAACTCTTGAAACTGATAAAAATACAGATGTCTATAAAGTTCTAAAAAGGTCTTAGGGTGGGGGAGTTCCTTCATTACTATATAAAAACTCCTATTTACTATATTTACAAATAGTAAGAGCTAAGAACCATCACTTTGAAAAGGCAGTTTTAAAGATATTGACTACTGACCTTCTTTTGCAATTAACTGCAAAGTTGCAATTAATTTAATATTTAGAGAGATCGGCTGTTTTTCTTCCTAATTTTCCTCTCAAAAGAGAAAGAGCATGCATGCAGCTGTACTAGACCAGTATGGTGGCTGATAAGTTCCATTTCTTTGGGCAAATAAATATTACATCTTATTCACTAAACAGAATCTATTTATTTCTTATTTTTGGCCATGCCTCGCAGCTTGCAGGAACTTGAAGTTATTGACCAGGGATGGAACCTGGCCCAGGCGCTAAAAGCACTGAGTCCAGACCACTGGGCCACTAAGGAATTCTTCCACAATCAATTATATATTTTTAGATCCCTGGACATGGCCAAATATTTCTACACTTACAGAAATCGGCTAAGTGAAGATATTATCCCTTTTAAGCACTGAATATAAATTTATATAGCTACATAATGCCTTATTAATACAAAAGCTCTTCTGTCTTTCCAAACCCCACCCCTAAAAAATAAAAACTTATGAAATTTGCACAACAAACAACTGGGGGGGAGGGGGAACCACCACTAAATTACATGGCTTTGTTTGTTGACTCAACTGGAAGGAAATATTTGACTTATAATTTCATAGAACCACTGGTAGAGATTAGCATATACAGACTCTAATCTATAATACTCATGCCTGGCAGTTTTAAAGCCAGTGCAAAGTTAACCAAACTTTTCAAAAAACCCCTTACCATCCTGACTGCTTTTAAGCTCCTCACTATATTTCTTCTGTAAAGCCAACTCTGCTTCAAGTTGTGCAATACGTCCCTGGGACAGCTGCCTTCCAAGCTCTTGATTCTCCTGGATAAGCATTCGACACTTCGCCATTAACTTTTTGCCTGTTTGGCTGCAAAGGAAAGAGCCATTCATCACAAAATGAAGACAAATTCTTGACAACCTTCTTTGTTTGAAATTATTACAGCAACAGATATAACACATACAGAAGATAACTCTATGTCACAGCAGACGCCTGCCTACAATTACCATCTTCTTTTCTGGACACATCCATCTTGTACATTTCAGTATTCTGCCAATACAGCAGCAAAGATAAAACCTAAAGAAAAAGTACCTAAGTGGCTACTTTCTGTTTCTATTATAATTGATTCTGAAATCTTTTATCCCAAATTATAATTTGAAATAGAAATAGACCAGTTATTTGACACACATTTCAAATGTATCAATAAAATTCTAAGGTACTTAGCTTTATGGAACAGAAAAGTTCTTGAAAGGGTTAATGCAACATCAACCACAAATGTAAACTTCCACCTAATATATAAAATCAGTACCTATAAATACACAAATGAGAGTAAATTCTTGCTAGACCAGTGTTTATCAGGATGCCTCTTAACAGGCAGTTCCCACAAGAACGTTTATTGCATTAAGTGAGGCCTGTTCAGTAATTGTTTTTAAAAAGCCTCAAGACTATTTCTATTTATCAATCTCTCATTTATACGATATATATATATATTTTTGAGCTGTCTTAAACTGGGATATAAGTTTTTGAAATACTGATATACAGTAAAGATTTTATTCATGTTGAAAAGATTATCCACAGGACACAAAAATAAGATTGGGGTTACTTAGCATAAATAATGCAAATATGTGAATATCTACCAAATTAGGACTGCCATACTTTCTACATGCATACATACAGCAATTGCAAAAATCAAGGTTCATCTTCTATAACTAATAAGGAGGAGATGCATTGTGAAGTAATATATCGGGCAAATCAAAGCCCATTAAAAGAACAGTGTCAGCAAAAAAATTTTTTAATCAGTAAGATCATTCTGAACTTTATCATAAGACTATCAAATTGTCCCTTTCCAAGTCTCAAAGGTAACATCACAATTGTATGCTTAAATCAGAACTCTTTAAAAAAGTGATCATTTCTATTGTTAATGCTGACTCAAAGAAAAGCAGTCAAGTTTTACTGAAACACTTATTGGGGTTTGTGATGCAAGTTTTCTTTTATCAATAGCACATGTTTTAACCCAATGTGATTCAAGTGCAAGTTTGTGATACATTTTCCTTACACAAATCTGAAGTAAAACCTGGTGGCTGGTGGTGGTGGTGTTTAGTCACTAAGCTGTATCTGACTCTTTTGTGACCCCATGGACTGTAGCCCACCAGGCTCCTCTGTCCATGGGATTTTCCAGGCAAGAAAGCTGGAGTGGGTTGCCATTTCCTTCTTCAGGGGATCTTCCCCACCCAGGGATCGAATCCACATCTCTTGCATTGGCAGGGGATTCTTTACCACTGAGCCACTAGGGAGGCCCCCAAACCTGGGTTACTATTGCAACAAAGGAGCCTCACATGAAAACGAGTTAGCATGTGGGAAGGGTTCCTTCACTACATGGCAACTTTATTAGCTGATATGTTTGTTGCTATTACAGCTCCAGATTTCCCATTTCCTATTAGCATCCTCAGACTTTAGCCTCGACTGAATAAGAGTTTAGAAACCAAACGAGGAATTAAGAAACAGGCACCATCATCAGAGACAGTGGCCTTCCTTCCACTTCACTGCCTATGCTCCCCCAACTCTGTTTTCTTGTGAAAACATCAGTGTTTACCAACTAACCTGAGAAATCTTTTATATCAATTTTTTAAACAAACAATTGTGAAATCAATAGAGCAATTTGTGACCTGACTTAAACCTCATAAAAAGTACCAAATTCTAATGCAAAAATATTTCATTTATGAAGTCATGCCTTTTAATGCCTATTCTAAAATAATCCTATCACTTCTAAAATGATTAAAACAAATCTTCATTGAATCTTTTCTTTAAACATTCTGTAATTTTACGCCACTTTACTATGTCGTGTAAAATGTGTGTTGTGTTCATTGTATCACAAAAAACGGTAAGAATCCAATTTTAAGAAACTTGGCTCTGGAGTAATTTTTTTTTTTAATTAAAAAATATTCTAACCCGTTGCTAAAAATCAAATAACTCACAAAGAACAAAGTAAAAAATAATTTAAGAGAAGGAACAGACACTGTACACTGCTTTGTTATCAAGGGGAAGGGATGAGGGTATTCTGAAGGTGTACACATAAAAAACTAACTGTTTATAAATGCAAACTGAAAACTGTCAAAATTCTGCAACATCTCCTTGTAACTATTCTAAAATATACACACTGTCACATGTATGAAATATTTTAACTAAAGTGGACAACTTAATTCAGGGGATCATTCTCTCACAAAATTTAAACAATGAAAAAGTGAAAAACAAAACCCACACAACCCATTCTATCTGAATTATTCCAGACAGTATTGATTGAGCACTATTTGTTTCAAATTAATGATGTAGTTATACCACCCAATGAACTCTAGCTTATAGTTTACTTTTTACAAAATTCCATTTATAGGTGGTTAAAATAAATTAATAAAATGAAAATATTATACAACCATTAACAATGGTAAGTAACCTAAATATACTAAAAAAATGGAAAAAAAGCCCAAGGATAAAGTGGGCCTGGGGAAAGTGATGCTACAAATCATCTATATGAACATATGCATGTCCGCATTTGTTTAAAACCAATACACATATAATTATTGTATATGCATACAAATTATCTTGATACCCAAGAAATTTAAAAATGGTCTCTATTCCTGGGGAAAAGAAAGGGGAAGGGGAATTTCACCCAGGAGTAAAACTTATTTTACACCTCTACTTTTCTTTACGCTGTTTCAATCTTATACATGAGCATGTGTTATCTTATTAATTAAACGTTTTTTAACAATAAGAAGAAAAAAACCCACCTCAACGTGACTGTTACTTAAGTGGCAAAGAAAAACGCTTGGCTAAATTTGAGTACATAATACCTTTTATGAATTATCTCTTGACCTAATGAAAATACGTAGGCCATTTCTACTGTGATCTTTAATGGCATAAAATATATACAAAAGCCTTAATCCGGGTACAATAAGCTAATTTCAAACAGATGTGGTTACTTACCCTCCAACCCCCACAAACAGTGAGAATCTTAGGAGCGGGATTTCTTGCTGTGAAGGCACACAAACCACTTCTTCAACCCACCCTCTGCCCCACAATCAGTTCCCTCAAGTACAGACATACGAGATACTTACAATTGATTGGAATGATTAAGAGAGAACTTAAGTCACCCTTGTTAAAACTGCACTTAACCGTTGGGACAATCTGGAACATTTTATCTTCCACTCATCTTAGACTCCATTATCACCAAGTGAAAATTCGAATTGGTGACTTATAGAATGATCTGACGAAAAAATTCACCTCCAGGATTGGATGGAAGCATGAAGAAAATAATGCCTCATTTGTCTAAATGAGCAAATGAATTTGCTAGAAATGATCACTATACTTTTTTTTCAATTCACAAAATGTCTCACTTAGGCCAGCCCACAGTTCCAATATATTCTGTCCCCAATCTTCTGGCAGGCACCCTGTAAAGCTGTCCCACATTAATTTCTACTGCAATATCCTGGGACAAGGTGTCAAAAAGCAATAAGTGTCAAGTCTCTTTGTTTTTTTTTATGATACCAGCTGGAAAAAAGTAGGTCTTTAAAAAATGAGACACAGAGCCTTTTCCTTCACTTTGAAGAGCACAGCAACAATTTTTTCGAAATCAATCTGCTCTCCACAGCGCCCCCCAATCAAAATGTTAAAAGTACAACAAAATCATCATAGTAATCCTTGAACTTAAAAAAAAAAAAAAAACAACTATTTCAAGGCACATTTAATTTAATATCAAGAGTGCAATACAAAAGGCCCAAATACAATGAAGGAACACATTCCCCCATTAACACCAACGACAATGCTCTTTCAACATGTGCCTGTTGAATGGAACGGGGATTTAATAAATTTCACTACTGAAAAAAATAACGCAGTGAGTCTCATCACAGCCAATATCCTTATACAATCTAGTTGTGAAATGAATGTTTATAACGCTTCAAAACAGTTTAAAACCTGAAGTTTGACACCACACCTTCATGTTTGTACAGTCCTCAGTAAGATTATCTACAGTATTAGCAACCATTCAAAGAACAAATCATTGAGTAAAACCACATTGATTTAAGGCTCAATCAAGTAATATAGAGCCCCAAAGGAAATGGTTAAATAGATGAACTACTTGTACTGACATCTATTATTTGATTCACTCATGACTATTAAGTTGGTTCTTAGCAAATAAACCCTTTAAAGGCAAAATCCACCTCATTTGAGTGTGACCCAGAAGTTCAACAACAATCACGAAGTCCACAGTCTTATTGGCAAAACTGATATACAGTGTCTCTAAGTCACTATGCTCAAGGTTAAGAGCGATGCATATTCCATCTTTACATTTACTGGAATTTTACATGTTCAATTCATGGTTTTAAATCTCTAGGTTTTCATTCCTCCAAACTGTCTGAAGACACAGTGTGCCACAGACTTAAGACTTCTGTTTCTCCCTCTATTTTCTTCAAACAGAAACATTTCTCAAGTGTCTACATGTTCTAGAAGGGGAATTTTTCGGAGGTGGCCACTTCTTCGGAATAGTCCGACGCCATCAGGCCTCTGAAGCAAGGGGAGGGGGAAGAGAAAAAAGCTGAAACACAAGGTTCATCTGGTAAGTTTTACATTAACCTTTACAAGCTGGATAGTATAAGAATGTGGCTTTTTGGCTCAAAAAGTCTGAGTCTTGGTGTGGAAACGAGTACGTGGCTGTCCCACCACAGCTTTCTCGCAGTGGGACTGTCAGGGAAGTCTTGACTGGGGAGTATGATTTGTTTACCTATCAGGCGTAAACTTCCAGGCACTCAGTTCATTTTGGGCTTGTTCCAGTTTGTCTTTAGTCTGTTCCAGTTCACTTTTCATTTTTAGGAATAACAAGTTGATCGCTGGGTCCACCATTGTTGATCTCAGTTGGGCAACGCTAGGCTGCTGGACTTGCTTGAGGTACTGGATCTGAGTCTGTGCAAAGCAAAAAAAACCCCATTACTACCAAATCAAAGGAAACATACCTAAGAAGATGAGATAAAATCCCCTTCTGTTCACTGGTTTACCAACTTGCTTACTAAGCCCCTCTCCCTTCTATCTTAAAATCCTCTTAAAAAAAGTACAAATTAAGAACAACTATTTAGGAATTCCCTGGCAATCTAGTGGTTAGGACTCTGTTGCTCTCACTGCCAGGGCTTGATTTCAATACCTGGTCAGGGAAGTAAGATACCACAAGTCTTGCAGCAAAAAAAAAAAACCCTCCAAAACAAAACAAAAAAACCCACAAAAAAGAACACTCACAAAACTATTTAAGGTTATCTACGTAGGAAAAAAGGCCATTTGACTGCATTCCATATTTGGAAACCTTAAATGTAAGGAGACTACATGTTGGCAATCAAAACAGTACCAAAAAAAAAAAAAAAAACCCCACTGTTGTATTTATTTAAAATGCTGATGCCCACTGGGGGAAAAAAAAAGGCAAAGTTTAACATATTAATTATTTAAGAGTATAGTGATTTACTCATACAAATCTGTGCTTTTGGAAAACTGTTCCCTAACATTACACCAGGTACAAGATTACAATTTAAAACATATTTGCATTTCTAAATTTAAAAATACACAGTACTTACATATTTACATGAGCTGGCATTACACCTTTATAAATAGCATCTTAACCCAAAATTAAGCATATATTCACTTTTTTCCCCTCCAAGCAGATTTGAATCACAGCATTGTAAAGCTGGAAGGTGACTGACCTGGTCCAAACTGCTTAGTTTTGAGAGATTAAAGAAGCCAATTGTTCAAGGACACAGTTTGTTCAATACCAGTACTGGAACTAGAATTCTTATTCTCAAGCTTCCTGACTCACAGTCTAAGGCTTTTCCCACTATACCAAATCCCTCTACTTATATATGAAACCTTCAATTTCAACTCTGGTTGTACTGTTAGCACAGTTTTAAAATATGAAATACAGTTTATTAGCATTAAATGCATCACTTTCTTCACACCCAAAGTAGATCAGGTTCAAGATCCCATTCCATTCTAAACCTTAAACAGGATTAAAAATAACATTTCCTAAACAGCTATTAATGTCTAACATAAATTTAGTAAAAGATACAAATATACTAAGAGGATTAGGCTACACTTAATTACTACTTCACCAAGCAAACAGAACTAATTTTCTTTCTTTTAGCTTAAGGAATTTTAAAAGTTTACAAAATGAACTGCCCTCATCTGCTACTATAAGCTTGCCATTTCCTTCTGATTTTTGCTCCTGCTGCCCCTTCTGCAAAACCTCACTGTGTTCTAACTGAAAGATCAGTTAAGTGCTTCAGCTGGGATATGCAGAGAAGAGCTGTAAAAAAAAAACAACAACAAAAAATGTGGCTAGGAAGTTAGGTTCTACTTGGAAAAAAATCTTAAATCTAGGTTGAGATGACAGAAGGGTGAAGAGGCAGCACCAAAGGCTTAGATTAGGAATAAAATGATCACAACCGCCAGTGTATATGGGATGGCTGTAGAATCGCTGAGGTGAGTCAACAGCACATACTGTCCAGGTAAGCGATTAAGAAGTGCCTGGACTAGGATGTCAAGAGTAGGGAGGACTTAAGAGACAGAAATCAAGACGCACTGGTTTTGTGAGACACTATCATCAACACGATCCACTCACACTACCTACCAGGTGCCAGCATTTGGAAGGTAAGATCCATCCTTTGAATGTACTAGCATCTCGCACAGTGCCGTGTCAACAGGGAAACCTAAAACTATTAGTGAGTAAAGGGTTGAACCTAGAATCCTAAATATCACAAAAAGAAAGAATTAACTGGTTTTGGCACTCGGCACTTTAGTAGTACTACTCATGCCATTAGATATGAAAATCCCAAGAGGAAAAAAACTGGAGGGGTGTTACAGAAAACAAAAGCCCTTATACTGAGAATGTTGTTAAGACTTCTTTGAACCAAGTACCCAAGTTAAAAAAAAAAAGCCAAAAGAGGGAACGCCAAAAGCCAAAGTTGGGGAAAGTGAAGACATAAGAGTGATGAGAAAGAGAATTTTCTTAATACAATGACCTTACAGAAAAAATGTAGTGGCAGTGAGGATGGAAAGTAACTGGTAGAAACAAAAGGAGCGCTGAGAAGATAGAGACAATAAAAGAGGCTACTCTTTTCTTTTGCAAAGTAATAGGTAAAGAAGTCATTTTGAAAAAGTGAAGAAAGAGGGACTGAAGACTTGTGCAAATGTGGACAATGTCTACACAGCAAGAATCAAGACTGTGATTAAGTCTTAAAGAACATTTTATTGGTGAGAGAAGGAAAAGAAATAGAAGTGTACCCCATAGATTATTAACCTCCAATGACCAGAATACTGCCTTATGCATTACATTTTAATAACTTACCTATCAAATGGAGAGTACACAAAAAATTCAAGAAAACTGCAGCTTTTAAGATTAGAAACAACAGGGAATTCCTTTGTGGCACAGAGGTTAGGACTCAACATTTTCACAGCAGGGGCCTAGGTTCAGTTCCTGGTTGAAAGTGAAAGTCGCTCAGTTGTGTCCGACTCTGTGACCCCATGGACTATACAGTCCATGGAATTCTTCAGGCCAGAATACTGGAGTGGGTAGCCTTTCCCTTCTCCAGGGGGCTTTCCCAACCCAGGGATGGAACCCAGGTCTCCCACATTGCAGGTGGATTCTTTACTAGCTGAGCCACAAGGCAAGCCCAAGAATACTGGAGTGGGTAGCCTATCCCTTCTCCAGTGGATCTTCCCAACCCAGGAGTCAAACTGGGGACTTCTGCACTGCAGGCAGATTCTTTACCAACTGAGCTATCAGGGAAGTTTGATTCCACAAGCTGCGTGGCATGGCCCGAAAATGAAAAAAAAAAAAAAAAGTAATAAAAAACAACAGGGATAGAGCTGTCTCCATCTTATGTAACTTACATATACAAACACTAAAACAAGGGCTAAGGCTGTTGAAGACAAAACTGAGTCTAAATTCAACCAGGGTTAAAGGATCAAATACGTCACTAGATTTCAGATATATGCAGACATGGCAAACAGTACAAATGAAAGGTGTTAACAATTAAAAGAAAACACAGTAGAAATTGATACTTAGTTTTCTGTAGAAAGAGATAAAGACAGCAAAGGAGAAATTAATGAGAAAGCCTGCCAAGTAAAATGGGTCAATGGTGCTTATACTCTCAGGTATCATGTCACTTAAAGCTATCTGAACCAATATACTAATTCTCATAAATTATGGAGATTTCAGAGAATAACTTAAACTTCTGACTTCTTGGCCACAAAAAATTACTTTAAATCCAATGATGAGAAGTTATCTATTAGAATTTTACATTTAGCACATTGAAGCTCAAAACATATCTACCTTAACAAAATATGCATGTATAATTAGTATTAATTATATAAAATTAACAATGTGAGTTAACACACGAAATAATGTGAACCAAAACCCAAACCCTCATAAAGGCTTAAAACATTTGAAATACTTACAGTACACTCTTGCATCTCTTGCTCCTTGGTTGCTAGTCGCATTACAAGAATGTTTTCCCTGCGTGCAGATTCTTGCTGCTGTTGCTTTAGTTTTTCTTCAGATTCCCTTAAGCCAGTTACATCATTAGCTGATGATTAAAAGGAAAAAAATCCCAAAACATCATGAAACATAATTTCAAGATCAAACTGCATTAACCAAATGAAAAGTTCTGACTCCTTTTGTCAAGGATAATAAACAAAAGCCATGGTAAAAAAATTCAAGTCTTTAGTTTCTATCCTAAACTGAACTTTTATGACAACAAATTTCATTCCCGATCATGAGTGCTTTTTCAAGAGTTAGTGGTGTTAAACTGGTCCACAACCACTTAATGCTAGATTTGCTGGAATTATGCTGTTATAAGGAATTATGTTATAAGGAATTATGCTGTTATAGTCTAATCTGTTCCCCAAAAAGACAGGAAATTCCATTATTTGCATTTGTTTATACTACAAAGTATTCACAAAGTCCTGATTAGTACTGTTTAATCTAATCAATATAAACATGCCCATAACTGCACAGCTAATTATTACTTTAAGCTTTCACAGGGGTTTCCCTGGTGGCTCACTGGTAAAGATTCCACCTGCCAAGGCAGATCTGGGTTCAATCCCTGGGTTGGGAAGATCTCCTAAAGTAAGAAATGGCAACCGACTCCAGTATTCTTGCCTGGGAAATCCCACTGACAAGAGGAGCCTGGAGGGCTACAGTCCATGGGGTCGCAAAAGAATCAGACATGACTCAGCCATTAAACAACACTATTCACAACTTCTATGGATTATACCATAATTATACAATAATTGAGATTTTAAAATGTTAATCTTTCTGAACTTGGAAAACTGTACTGGTTTTTACACTCGCAAATAACATGTTACTCTAAAACTCAGTGAAAAGTGACAAAGACTAATATGGTCTAATATTATTAACTTTATTATTTTCAGTAGATTTTTGAAAAATCCATAAATACACAGCTATATCCTATTGTTACAATTTAAGCTATTATAAATTTAACACCGGTTGCTTCTACATTTCCCCTTCTAGAGTAATAACCCATGCTTCACTTCAAATTTTTCTGTGGAAGGGCTACATCAAGGAAAGTTTCAAGTAGTTGTGAATTTCCCTATCTGTGCACTCTCAGAACCTTGTAGTTCAGTTTGAAATCATTCTATTGTTAAGATTACTGTATGTCAGTCTTCTCCAATGACTGTGAACTCTTCAAGAAGAGAGATCATGTCTCCTTCATCTTTCTACTTCCTAGCACCAAACACAGTGTCTGGACATAGGTCCTTAATACAATCCTTGAATAAAAATTACTTAGTAAAACCAACTATCCTGTGCTTATAACAACAATCTAAAAGGAAATATTCACATAGTCCTTAGGAAGCTAAAACTCAAACTTACAGTTGAGATCTGTGTACTTGCCCTCCAAAGCTTGCACATATGCTTCATACTGTTTCCACCTAATACAAAAATTTAAAGCCACATTAGTTATGTTTAAACTGCTTTTACTAAATATACTAGAAAATCACATCCATTAACTTTAAATACTAAGAATTCCACTGTGTAGATTTTAATGTCTCTCCCATTTTAACAGGGGCTTCCCAGGTGGCACCAGTGTAAAGAATCTGCCTGTCAATGTAGGAGACACACAAGACTCCAGTTCAATCCCTGGGTCAGGAAGATCCCTTGCCGTGGGAAATGGCAACCCACTTCAGTTTTGTGCCCGGAAAATCTCACGGACAGAGAAGCCTGGCAGACTAGTCAACGGGGCTGCAAAGAGTCAGACATGAATGAGTGCGCATGCACACACTTCTATTTTAAGATAATTATAAATCTAGTTTAACCCATAATAAACCATAATAAATTAGTCACTTTAAAATTATTCCTTCTTGAACTTATAGGCATTAGATAAATGGAAATACAGAGAAAAGTGTTCTCTCCTGAGAATATAACAAGAGGTGTTCCCATGAGTCAGATTACACACCATACAGGACAGTGTGTATCACTGATGTTCAGCATGATGCCTGGATTATAAAAGGAGAGTGAAAAACTTACCGCCACTTTTCAGATATGCTGTCCACCTCAAACAAAAGGCATTTTAAAAATGTGCCTAATTTTAAGGGACTGAAGATGATCTCGGCTCTTATGTGAAAGTAGCATGACATTTCTCTCAAAGTAATAAAAAAGGGGGTCTGTCCTTTTTTGTACAGTATAAAAAACAGAACATACTGTTTTGCATAAATGTCATATGCTATCTGGATCTTTCTTCATTACATTCCTCTACCCTCAATATATAGACTTTACGACTTCCTTGGTGGCACAGTGGGTAAGAATCTGTCTACCAATGCAGGTGACACGAGTTTGATCCCTGATCCATGAAGATCCCACCACCTCGGAGCAACTAAGCCCATGGGCCGCAACTACTGAGCTCGTGCTCCAGAACCCGCGTGCTGCACGCACCTAGAGCCTGTGCTCCACGTGAAAGAAGACACCACAATGAGAAGCCTGTGCACAAAACTGGAGAGTAGCCCCCGCTCTCCTCAACTAGAGAAAGTCTGCATGAAGCAACGAAGACCCAGTGCAGCCATTAAAAAAAAAAAAACCTCTCAGGGCTTCCCAGGTGGCTCAGTGGTAAAGAATCCACCTGCAAATGCAGGAGTTGCAAGTTCAATCCCTGGGTCAGGAAGATCTGAAGATCTTCTGGAGAAGGAAATGGCAACCCATCCAGTATTCTTGCCAGGATAATCCCATGGACAGAGGAGCCTGGCAGACTAGTCTATGGGGTCAGATACGACTGAGCGCGCGTGCACGTGCACACACACACACTAGTTGCTCTAGGCAACTATTGCAGATAACAAACTTTCCCCAGTCTAATGTTTAAGCAACTGCTCCAGACAGTAAGCTGTCTGCTTCCTTGCTTACTGAAGAAGTATGTTTTCAAGCTGCTATTCAGTTACACCTAATCAAAATTTAGATTTTAGAAAATATTTTTATAATTTTTAAAACCTTTGAGAAGTTATGAGATTTATAAACATTGTAACATAATAAACAAAAATATTCCATAATATCAAGCTAATCTACTCTATATAAAAACAAAGCCAAGGGCATGCTTATTTTTATGGCCTCTACAACAAAGGTCACAAGGAGGAGTTCATTCAATGTTTCAGGATGAATAAAGATGTTTTATGGAGGTTAAAGTAAGATTTTAGAAGACAAATACAAAAGCTCAACTGCAAACATCCTTATCAAGAAGATAGGAAAAAACCTACTTGAAAGTCATAACCATACCAGAGACAGAAAGAGAACATCAACACATGAATAGTGTATCACGAGCATCTACATCAGCAAAAAACAGCAAGAGTAATTTAAAATACTAAGTATTTAAATTTTATGTGCAGGAATATAAAGGTATGCGATAGGAAAACTATCCTATGCATGAGATGATGTCAAAGAAAGATAAAGAGCATGTCCACAATAGAGGAGCTAAGTAGAACGAGGGTACCAGACTCTTAACAAACAACGGAGCGTGTCACCTGCGTCTCCCTATTTTGCATGTGTGTGTGCTTAGTCACTAAGCTGTGTCTGACTCTCTGCAACCCCACAGACTGCAGGCTGCCAGGCTCCTCTGTCCATGGGATTTCCCAGCAAAAATTACCACAGTAGGTTGTCATTTCCTCCTCCAGGGGATGTTGTCGACCTGGGGATTGAACCTGTACCTCCTGCACTGGCAGGCAGGTTTTTCACCACTGAGCCCAAATCATCTTTACTCTCCCCCCACTTCCAACCTGTTAAATTTACTCAGTTCAGCAAGTAAAAATTCCCTGAAATTTCTAGAGGAAAAAGTTCAATAAACTTGCAGGCTGCCCTGAAAAGCATTAATTTTATTTTTATCTAAAAGTTATTTCAGAAAAAACTTGACAGTGATAAAATGAAGAAAGAATACATTTAAGTTATAAAACACAAAACATGCATGATCCCATTTTCTGATTTCTTACGTTTAAAAAATGAGTAATATAATGCTGTACTTGACAGTCTGCTTTAGTAAGACATTTATAAGACAACCACAGAAATTCGGAGCTGGATGTCATCTTTAAAAGTAATTTAATCCAACGCTTTAAATTTGCAGATAAGAAAATGAAAGATATAATGGTGACTAAAGTCACAGTCACAAGACAGATTAACTTCGCTTCATTAGTAAATAATGTATTTCTTTCATTAGAAGAAAATCCTTGAAGTCTACAACTTTTCCACATGTTACATGGAAAAGGGAAAAAAACAAACCAACATCAAAACAAGTCTATTCATTTGTTAAACTGAAAGCTTCCTTAGAGCAGGGTCTTTCCCCATACCAAGTTATATACATGAAGTACAAATGCTTCTCCAGTTACGAGTTCTGAATATGTGTCCTCTACAAGAAAAAAAATTCAGGTTACCTGTCAGTCTAGAAGTTACCCAAACTAGTGCTTTAGCTCTTTAAAGTGTTATGCTTTCCCCAATGTTTATACAACGAAGAAACAGGCCATAGAAAAAAGTGTATTAAATGATTTGAAGATGTGTTAACATTAAAAACAAAACAGTATCTGGTATAAACACTACAGTATAAAATCACAACATAATGTTCTATAGAAAGATTTTTATATTTTTGATAAAAGAATATTTTACCTTAGAATTAATTCATCTCGTGCCATAACTTTGAAGTCTGTTTCACTAAGTCGAACCTATGAAGAGAATTAAGATATAAACTAAGTGCTCTTTCTGAAGTTTTAAAACAAGTAAATAAAAAATTAGTGGCAATACCAAATATTGAGTGAAGATGCAGAGAGACAGCGTTCATACGTTGCTGCTGAGAATGTAAAATGATACAGCTGCTCTGGAGGTAATTTGATGGTTTCTTTTAAAACTAAAAATGGATGTTCCATACAACCCAACATTTGCACTCTTAAGCACATATTCCAAAGAAATGAAAATTTATTTTCACACAGAAACTTGTATAAAAATGTTAAGAGCAGCTTTATTTGTAATAGTCCAAAACTGGAAACCACCCAAATGTCCTTCAACAGGTGAATTGTAAACTATGATACCATGAAGTACTATTCAGCAATAAAAAGAAACAGACTGCTGGCATATACAAATTAGAGAAAGCTCAAGGAAATTATGCTGTGTGAAAAAACTAAAAGGATACTTAATACAGCATAATTTCACGTATACAACATTTGTGAAGTAGCATAATTACATAAATGAAGAAATGATTAGTGGTTGCCAGGAGTTAAGAATAGAGTAGGAGGGGATGGATGTGGCTATAAAGAAAGGAGTGGCATAAGAGAGGCTTGTGGTAATGGTTCAGGTAATTATTTTCGTTGCAGTGGTATTTACATTAAGTTACAGGTGATAAAATTGCACAGAACTACACACACACAGAATGTACACGTAACTGGTGAAATCTGAGCATGTGGACTGTACCAGTGGTTCAAGCTGCTGGTTTTGATACTGTTACACAGGATGTTAACAATGAAAGAGGCTGGGTGAAGAGTACACAAAACCTCCCTGTACATTTCTCTGCTGCTTACTATGAATTAATAATTATTTCAAAACAAAGTTTTTAAAAATGAGAATATTTTAATAAGATGAAACTGCTTTGTAAATTGAGAAATATTGTTTTCTCTAGGCAAAAGACTATAAAGCTGAAGAACCTATCCTAATATAAAATTCTTTTTAATTTCCCTTATTAAAACATTTTTCTTCATAAAAACGGTTCAAATTGTAGCATTTGCCACAATGTAAGTGTTACTATCAGAAACAAAAGAGGGAAAATCACTGTAGCAGCAGAATATATTACTAAGCCTAACTGAAAGCACCCAGTAACTCTCAGATTATTAAAGCACTTGACTTTCTAGGATAAAAATTTCTGTAACATTTACTATCCAATAAATGGTTCACTTAAATACTCACTGGTTAGTAAGCATATTCTTGCTTTCCCAACTGCATTATAAATTCCTCCTATAAAGTGTTATTCCTTTGTAACCTCTTTTGTGTGTGTGTCACAGTGCCTAAACTGAATTAACAAAGGAAAATAAAACAAGCAAAGTGAGACTAAAAAATAAAACTTCAGCGGAAAAGGTAGAATTGAGCTGGTTTTTTTTTTTTTTTTGAAAAATATAAAAGTGGTTTTGCATTAAAACCAAAGGGATTTAAGTTAGGAAGAAAAAGAAAATAAGTAACTTAGAGGATCTTGTAAAATACTTTCCTATTTTGACATTATTTGTAGCTACATAGCTGGAAACAGTCACATGATAAATATTACAGGTAGATCATGGGGATGCTACAAGTTTTCCAAAGGCTGAAAATGTTCTTAATCTACATTACATGTAGATACAATGTCTCACACATATACCCACAATGCTATATAACTGACAGAAAGCAAGGGGGAAAACAAGCAAACAATATGGACAGTCCTTTCAACTCTATTATTCAAATAAAGTGCTTAAAAACTGATGAGAAAGCAAACCTTTTTGGGAAGAGGTTCTTCGTTGGTCATCTTGAATCCTAGAAAAAGGAGTAAAGAGAAGAATGTCAACTGATTTTCTTCCAGTTAAGGTGGAAACAAAATATACTGGCTTTTACAAAAGAATTTATTACTGAACTTAGTTATGACCAAATCATTAGGTTATTTTAATTAAAACACACCTTTTAGATGAGTTTTAGATTTACAGAAAAGTTACAAAGGTATTACAGGGTTCCAGTATACTGTGCACCCAGGTTCTCCTTTGTTAACATCTTACATTATTATTGTCATTAGGTTTTTATTTTTTCTTAAAGAATTCTCTCATAAAAAAGTCGATCATTCTTTGCAATGTTGCCACAAAGGACTGGAAGAAATGCAATTTTTCAATGCATTCTTACAACTGCCCTGTGAAAGACAAATCCTGCAGCAGAAAGGACAGATCTGTGCTGAAGTCAGACACTGGCCTCAGGCAGTACCCCAGGCATCTTGTTTAAAGGATACAGAAGGGTAATACCAGTTGCTAAGCCTTGCCTTTTACAAATTTAATATTGTTACAGTAAGGTCAAGTTGATCACTGTCATGATAATTCACCACTATACAATGCAGGAATGAAGGTATTTACACCTTAATAAAAATATTCCTATATTACTGACATTATTTAACTTCATGTCACAGAATAATTTGTATCTCAAAATTAGCTTCTTTGTTATTCCTAAATATCCCTTCTAGTAGCAAAGTCATAAATGTCCCCTTATATCTTAAGCTTTCTTTTTAGTTTATTTTACTTACCCATACTTATTACAAACTCTGTAACTATTACAAAGTTAACCAAAGAGAAGTAAGCAAGTTATGGAGATGTGATGTACAGCACAGTGACTATAGTTAGTAACACGATATTATATATTTGAAAGCTGCTAAAAGAGTCAACCTGAAAGGCTTCATCACAAGAAAAAATTTTGTAACTATGCACGGTGATGGATGGTAACTAGATTTATGAGTGCTTCTCTTGCAATGTATATAAATATCAAGTCATTATGTGGTACACCCAAAAATAATGTATGTCAACAATATGTCACATCAGTACCTCAATAAAAAATAACCAAAGAATCTAGAGTATAAAACTAAGTTTTAAAAGCTACTTGACTTTTAGTAACTATTTGAGATTCCTCAAAAGGAGATGATCTTTACTACCACTTTTTATATTACATACAATCCCAACTCAAACGTCAAATATTTTAATCATACTGTCATTAAACCCTGCTTTTAAGATTAAGTACACTGAGTTGAAGAAATCAGTACATTTCAGAGAAAAAAAAACTATTAATTATGCCATCAATTAACTGGTTTAATTCTTCCCTCTTTGATGATCTTGTCATTGGATGTAATGAATAAAAACCTGAGTATGTATCATTTGCTTCTGAACTGATGTAACTGATCAAGTCTCTGTGACCAACTAAGATCTATGAAGACATGGCTGTGTTTCTACTTTTTAAAAATCAGTATTCTTTCTCTTTAAACTGGCCCCTGCCTACTTTAGGCCCCTTATCACCCCGTTTATAGTCTCTGTTGAAAGTTATAGATAGCTGCTTAGTGACTATCCTAACATGATTCTAGTAAATCCAATCATGTGGGAAATAAACCCTCACTGTGTTTAACACCAGAGGCCTGACTACCTCTATTTTAGCATGGTTTTAATGTGCATTCATTCCACTAGACTGCAACCTCTTTGAATCCACATGTCAAGTTTAACATTCCCTTGGAACTCCCCATTTGTCCAGAGCTAAACAGTAGGTAAATATCAATAACACATTTAATTTAAAAATTCAAGAAAAACTGTGCCATTTGAACTTTACTAGTATACAGTCAAAGCTATGGTTTTTCCAGTAGTCATGTACGGATCTGAGAGTTGGAACATAAAGAAAGCTGAGCGCCGAAGAATTGATACTTCTGAACTGTGGTGTTGGAAAAGACTCTTGAGAGTCCCTTGGACTGAAAGGAGATCAAACCAGTCCATCCTAAAGGACATCAGTCCTGAATATTCATTGGAAGGACTGATGCTGAAGCTGAATCTCCAATACTCTGGCCACCTGATGCAAAGAACTGACCCACTGGAAAAGACCCTGATGCTGGGAAAGACCGAAGATGGGAGGAGAAGGGGATGAAAGAGGATGAGATGGTTGGATGGCATCACCAACTTGATGGACATGAGTTTGAGTAAGCCCCGGGAGTTGGTGATGGACAGGGAAGCCTGGTGTACTGTAGTCCATGGGGTCGAAAAGAAATACGACTGAGTGACTGGACTGAACTGAAGGTTGAGCACCGATGAATTGATGCTTTCGAACTGCGGCGCTGGAGAAAACTCTTGAGAGTCCCTTGGACAGCAAGGAGATAAACCAGTCAATCCTAAAAGAAATTAACCCTGAATATTCACAGGAAGGACTGATGCTGAAGCTCCAATACTTTGGCCACCTGATGGGAAAAGCTGCCTCACTGGAAATGACCCTGATGCTGGGAAAGATTGAGGGCAAGAGGAGAAGGGAGTAAAAGAGGATGAGATGGTTGGATGGCATCACAGACTCAATGGACATGAATTTGAACACACTCAGGGAGACAGTGAAGGACAGGGAAGCCTGGCATGCTGCAGTTCATGGAGTCGCAAAGAGTTGGACATGACTTAGGGACTGAACAACACAACAACAGTATATAAATGTGTACTTATATGTCCCTATTCTGTATATATAGTAATATACACATTACTATACATAAAACAGGTAACAGGTAAGAACCTACCATATAAGAAAGGGAACTCAACTCAATACTCTGCAATAACCTACACGGGAAAAGTATTTTAAAAAAGTGGCACATGTATAACTGATCCTTTTTGCTGTACAGCAGAAACTAACACAGCATTGTAAATCAACTATACTCCAATAAAAGTAAAGACAAAAACCAAAAATTGTGCATACCAATCGCTTGCTACCCCTCATATCAGGCTTTATTTTTCTTCTCAACTCTTATCACAAGCTGACATTTTGTATACTTATCTGTCTACCCCAGGGATAGAATAAGCTCCATGAAAGAACTATTTCATTCACTGCTGATGTCTCAATACATAGTGTGCACTCAAATATATGGTAAATGAAAATATGAACAAATGAATCAGCTTCATTTACTATTTAAACTGTAAGAGTGAACTAAATAAGACAACTAATTTTCCCCTCCAAATAAGATGACCATACTGTGAAATTTTGAGAATAAACTCAATATAACACATACTGTGAGTTCTATGATTGATAGCTTGAAAACAGCTAAATTTACCACTATGGAGAGGTAGTTTACCTATCTGGTTACTAGGCACCCTAGCTACTCAGAATTTTGGTTATAAAACAAAGTTTCATGGATGATATTCAATATAAATTACAGTTTAAAAAACTAGTATATGCTTGTACAATCTGATACTTCCCCCAGGTTTATTTGTTCATTTTTTTTTTTTTTTTTCTCCCCCGTCCCTCCCCGCCACCCTCCCAATACAAGCCACGGCCTCCGCAGCGGGGCCGGCCCGGCTCTTCCAGCAGTTTATTTGTTCATTCTTAAAACCATGAGCTTAATTAGCAACAAATAAGCTAATCTGGGAGAAGGCAATGGCAACCCACTCCAGTACTCTTGCCTGGAAAATCCCATGGACTGGGGAGCCTGGTTGGCTGCCGTCTATGGGGTCGCACAGAGTCGGACACGACTGACGCGACTTAGCAGCAGCAGCAAGCTAATCTGTCTTTTAATGGATATTTAAAGGGCTGGTAAACACATGAAGAAAGTTCTAGTAACTCCACTTTTCTTGAAGAGGGTGCAAACTTTGAAAACAAAAACCAGCAGAACCTCTGGGCCTCACTTTCCCCATCTCAAAAAGGATTACCGCTGCCAAAGCTCAGAATTACTGTGCTATTTTCGAAGACATACATTGGTCTTTAGTATAGTAACTGACAGAAAACAAGCATTTTGTTAGTTTCCTTCTTCCCACTGGAGAGAAAAAAGCCACCACAAAAAAAGACTCCATCACTCCTTCTTAAAGATTCTAAGAAGGAGAAAATTGGCAAGGATAAGATCATTAACATGCTCCTGTTTCTAAGCCCCACTGCAGCCCTTACTTGATGGCCTCCAATTTTTAGAATTCTAAACAGTAATTTACACTTCTAACACTAGCTTATGTTCTTTTTTAAAAGTTTGACACTTGGTAGAATTTAATTACACATTGTTTAAAGGATATCTAGACTTTCTTTATAAAAATAAATGTCTAAATTTGTTATGTAAGTCAGGAATAAATACAGGTTTTGTACGTATGTTTGTGTTTTGTATGTTGACTCTCAATCACAGATCATTTCACAGGTTATGGAATATATGACTTGGGAAATCAAAGCATTAGCATTTAGTAAGAAATTGCTCCCTTATCTTTAGCTGATGAAAAGTCAATCTTGGCTTGAGATTCCATGATATACCACAATAGTTATATGGACAATGTGACAAAAGGTAAATTAGAAACAAACTTAAAATTTAAAAGAATCAACATTCAATCAAAACAGAACATGATTCTCAATTCTAACTTTCACGTTACACGTGCTATAAAACTTATTACTCCCCAAGGCAATTTTTTTCAGCACAAGTGGCAAGAACAATAACTACCTAAAGTTAATGCTAGATTCTTAAAGACAATGGATATGCCAGGTTCTCAGAACAATCTATCAGAAAAATAGAATGACTGGAAATATCATTTGGGGTTGAATCTTGAAGGGAAAAAAAATGAATATATACCTAAAGCTATGAATCACTAGCTAATCCGCTCAGATTAAAACAGCTATTAATTTAAAAACTCGGAGGTTAGGATCCCAAATTTAGTGCTTCTCAAAAGTTGGTACCAATGAGGACAGGTAATTCTTCCATTCCTCCATCCTCAATAATGATCAAGCTTTGCAAACTGGAGAACGCAGAAAAGCAGAACAGAAAAAAATTAAAAACTGACCAATTTAGCTGCCCTCAGCAAGTTAAAAAAGACTGACTAAAACATGGTTTCAAGTTTTATGTAAAGGTTTGTTATCCATGTGGATAACACAGATAATATAGCTCAAGTTTAGAATGTCAAAAGTACCTTCTACTCTTGATGCCTTTACACTGAGAAACAACATTATGATGGTTAAGTTCAGTTCTGGTTGGCTAGGTGCCTAGCATCTCATATCCCAGGGCTTCCCAGGCTCTTAGCATTATGATCCTAAGTCATGAAATCCTGTGTCAGGAAGATCCACTGGAGAAGAGAGAGGATACCCACTCCAGTAGTCTTGGGCTTCCCTTGTAGCTCAGCTGGTAAAGAATCCACCTGCAACGTGGGATACCTGAGTTCAATCTGTGGGTTGGGGAGATCCCCTGGAGAAGGGAAACGCTACCCACTCCAGTATTCTGGCCTGGAGAATTCCATGGACTATACAGTCCATGAGATTGCAAAGAGTTGGACACAACTGAGCAACTGTCACTTCACTCAACAAAGTAGTACCAGATGGTGTGGGCTTCCAAGGTGGCGCTAGTGGTAAAGAACCCGCCTGCCAATGCAGGCAGACATAAGAGACACAAGTTCCATCCCTGGGTTGGGAAGATCCCCGGGAGGAGGGCATGGCAACCCACTCCAGTATTCTTGCCTGGAGAATCCCAAGGACAGAGGAGCCTGGCAGGCTGCAGTTCATAGGGTCGCAAAAAGACACACCTGAAGCGACTTAGCACGTACCAGATGACACAACTTCAGTAACAAACCAGTACCTTGCTGAAACTAATCATAACTAAATGCAAGAAACTAATAATCTGACACTGTACTAACCTAGGCACAATAGTAGAAAGGGTACTAGCTAGCAATTGGAAGACCAGCTTTTCTTAACTTCGTAATAATCAGTCACGTGATACTGAGCAAGTCATTTTCTTTAGATTGCAGTCTCTAAATCAGCAAAGAGGATGCCAATTTTGCCTGCCTCACAAAGTGCTACAAATCTCAACGCATTAAGTACCATAAAGATGCTTTACAAATATATTTCAAATAAAATACTAATATTAGCATAAGAGAATTTTAACGTGCACTTAGTAAAAATCAAATTCCACCAACTACATTTTCGAGTTTAGAATGTTTCTTTATAGCACTGAGTTCTAGCCTGATGCACCACCTTTATATCTAATGGGATACACTGTTAGAGGAATGCTGAAAAGTTTTGTTCTAGTAAGCTTAGCACTAGAATATATTTAAGCCCCAGGTGGCTCATCTACCTGCAACGCTGGAAACATGGGTTCAACCCCTGGGTCAGGAAGATCCCCTGGAGAAGGTAATGGCAAACCACTCCAGTATTCTTGCTTGGGAAACTCCATGGACAGAGGAGCCTGGTGGGTTACAGCCCACCGGGTGGCAGAAGAGTCAGACAGGACTTTTAGAGGCAGAATAGTGGGAGATAATCAATAAAAACAAAAATAAAACCAAATACTGTCTAGGTCTTGTTTTGCTGAAGGATCCAACAGAAAATTTTTAGGAAAAATTTTTTTCAAGGGCAAGATAATGTTCTATTGTATGAAAATGATCAAGACCTCTAAAATAAACAATATTTCAGGGAACTATGTATTACATATATACATACTAATGATGAACGGAAGAGACTCTGAGTGCTGTAATGGACTGGACAAACAATTATTACAACTCTCATCTTCAGGCCATAAGGCTATGAATTTTCTGTATTACACCAACTCATTTCTGACAAATACTCAAAATTCAAACAGGTGAAGTTCTAAAAATTAGATGAGTTAAGTAAAAAAAAATAGCTGTGCCTGGGATACACTTGATTATCATTACTTTTGTCGGTTGGGACTTAGAAATTTAGGTAGTTTGCCTAAGCTCTGCTACTGGGAAGTGAAAATACTGATCACTTAGCTATAGCTAACTGCTTAAGATAATATAAGATCTGAAAGAATTGTAGGAATACAGCGAAACAAACCACTGAAATGTAACCTCATCTTTATCACAAGCCGCACTTTCTTTCCCCAACTTGCCTAATCAGACGATACTAAATGACATATGTAAATACGTAACATTTAGGCATCCTGAAAAGATTTTCACAATAGTTTTTTTTTTTAAAACGGGGTTTTAAATGGCTACAACATGTTTATCTGTTATACAAAACTTTAATGGTCAAAATTTTTAAGTAAAACATTGTAGTCACTCTGCTATACACCTGAAACTAACACAACAGTGTATATCAACACTTCAATTAAAAAAAAAACAAAAAACGGTAGAATTTGTGGTGACAGACCTGTGACTTCCATTTATCCTCCTCAGTGATGGAACTAAATTCTGAAACAGAAAACTAGATGAACTCAGGGCCATAACATGCTCGTGGAAATATTTTTCTACCTTTCTCTAATCTCGGCAAAAGGATCACTTCTTCCCTTATGAACACGGTTATTACGGATTTTAACCTATTCCTTTGGGATCAAATATCCAACCTGACTTCATCGAAACAAACGTGGACATTTCTCCACTACGTGTTCCGCACTGACTAGAGAAATACGGTTTACAGGGATCCAAGGCGAGATTTTAAAATTTCACGAAAACCTCGAATTCAGTATTTTTTTTTAGTCAGAAGGCATGCACTCATTTAAAAATGGAAGTCTACAAGACAACGCAGCTGCAGTAAGAAGCTACTGCGCGATGTAAAATGTGCTCCACGGACGCGGCTTTCCTCCCTTCAGCTCGTCGGTGCCGCCAGTCCTCACGATCCTGCCGAGGGAGGTGGGGGGGAGCCCGCGAAGCCGAGGCGGGGACGGGACGGGATGGGACGCGCGCTCCGAGGGGGCGGCCTCCCGGCGTCGCCAGCCCCGCGGGAGCCCACCTCGCCCCCGGCTCCCTGAGAACCGAGGTAAAATGGCCTCGAGACGGCGGAAGTGTCGTCCCTGTTAGCGGGCAGACGGCGGGGCTAACAGGAGGCCGAGGGGCCCGGGAACCCCGAGGTCGCCTCCTGCGCTCAGCTGGTCCCTTCCGGGGCCGGGCGGCCGCACCTCAGCCGCCTGGGGACCCGGAGGTCCTCGCCGCCGCTGCGGCCGGCGGCGACCCGCACCTACCTCTCCGCACGGAGGCCGCGCCAGCGCCCGCCCAGTCACATAGGCCGACCCCGCGCTGTCCTCTCGCCGCCCAGGCCGCCCGATCGCGCCGCCGCCGCCGGCTCCCGCGCTCCTCCTCCGCGCCGCAGCCCCGGCGCTCCCCTTTATTTGCGGGTCTCGCTGCCACAAAATGGCGCTGAGGGAGGAAGCGAAGCCCCGACGCCCCACCCCCTTCCCGCTCCTCCCGCCGCCCCGCCCCGCGCCGCCGCCGGCGCCCGCCCGCTTCCCCGCCCCGCGGTGTTCGCGCCCGGCCCACTCACCGATGGGTAGTGTCTCCCGGACGGGGTCGCGGCTACCCTCCCGCCGGGCCCCGCCGCGGGGAGGAGAGGCTAAGGGAAGGCGCCCGCCGGGAGGTCTGCAGTCGCTCTGGAAGGAGCTGCGCCCGGCGGCACGCCCCGCGGCCGCTAGAGCCCTTGCAAGCTCGCCGGAGGGTGGGGGGGAAAGGGAGGAGGGGGCGGGGAGAAAAGCCGGCCTCAGGGAAGGGCGAGCCGCGAGGTCGCAGGTCAGCCGCGGGGCATCACGGGAAGGGCGGTGGGGGTCGCGATTGGCGGCGCTGGGTGGACGCGCTCGCCGGGCCACCTGCGGCTGCGGCGCGGCCTCCGGCGGAGGAATCTGGGCGAAGACGGTGCGTGATTGGCTTCCCTTTGGTGCAGCCCCCAGCGGTGATGCTTCCGCGCGCTGGCGGGCCAGGTGCAAGTCTCCTGAGGAAGGCCGTAGGCGGTGAGTGCGGTCAGTCTAGACGTCGCGAAGCGTCGCTGTGTTAGCTTTTGATAATTTAGAAACCGATGCCCTCGCTTCCGTCGGAAAGTGGACGCTTGATTCGACCTTTCCTTGAAATCTCGAGGCGAAACCCGGGAGCTATTGTCTGGCAGATGGAGGTTGTACCTCTGTCAGCAGCTCTAGGGGCACCTTGCTAACTCAGAAGCCAGGGGAGAGCGAACCTCCTGAGTTTTTTGTCTTGTTTCGTTTGTCTCAGAAAGTATCTTGCCATGAGTGGCGAGCAATAATAAGAAACAATGTAAGTTTTCTTAACATGATTTATGTTCCGTGACTTACTTTACCTTCTAGTCACACATTTTTCTGTCCCATCCTTGAATAAAATACACTCTCCCTCACTTCAAGAGACTACAAAGTACATTTCATTCCAGGCCTAGCAACAGGCTCACTGTCTGAAACATTGAGGTATTATCTGTATCAGGGCACGGTGGGGGTCCTTTTGATCCAGAGACGCTGCATTTAAGTCACCGGCCTCCCCTGTCATCATACAGGATAGTTGAATAAGGGATGAGAGACAATAAATAGCCCCTAAGGAACCCTATAATACAAGTTTTAATTCAGGTACCCTCCCTTACACGACCATCTGGACTATCACAGAACCATGGTGTTGCCTGGCGGATGTTAGACTCTTTCACTTACTGGAGTGGTCAGATAGTCTTGCCATTGGGCTCCCCTTATCCAGCTTCACCAAAACTGTTTATCCCCAAAGGAGGTGTTCTGGAATGAGGTGATATATAAGGATAAGAGTACAGTATATGCTTAGATGCTTTCGAATTGTGGTGCTGGAGAAGTCTCTTGCGAGCCCCTTAGACAGCAAGGAGATCAAACCAGTCAATCCTACAAGGAATCAACCAGATATTCATTGGAAGGTCTGATAACTGAAGCTCCAGTATTTTGGCCACCTGATGCAAAGAACCGACTCTTTGGAAAAGACCCTGTGGCTGGGAACGATTGAGGGCAGTAGGAGAAGGGGACAACAGAGGATGAGACTGATGGCATCACTGACTCAATGGACATGAGTTTGAGCAAACTCCGGGAGATGGTGAAGGACAGGGAAGCCCAACATGCTGCCATCCATGGGGTCACAAAGAGTAGGACACGACTGAGCAACTGAACAACAACAAAGTATACTCTAGATGGTCAAAGACCAAAATTTGAAGAGAAAAAGGGGAAAGAACATGAGTAGACATTTCACTCAGAAGAACAGCAATGATTAGTAAACAGAAAAGACCCACTTATAATGGAATGCACACTGAAATGACAAGGCTCTGACGAAACAGTGCTCCTAAGTTTTCTGGTGGGAATGGGAAAATGATTCAAGCCCTATGGAGTGCCAAAATTATGTATGTACTCATTCTTAGGTCTTGAAGTTCCAAGTTTAACCCCAACCTTATTCTGAAAATGCACCTTCACATACAGAAACAACATGTGGACGAGGTTACTTGTGACAGTGTCATCACAAAAGTTTGGAAGTACATGTCCATTAATAGGGAACTGGTTGGACATGATATATCCATACCATGGAATACAATGCTGCCAGAAAAATAGAATGAGGATGATATTTGTTACCTTGAAATATGTCCCAGGCTATTTGGAAAATTGGAAGCTTGTCCCATAAACATTAAAAAGTAAACCCAAAGTTGATAGCACATTAAAATAAACAACTCTAAGTCACAATGGTAATGAAACTATTTTGTTACACGGAGAAAAGAATTATGAAAAGAATTACACAGGCCTTTTGGACACAAAACTTTTAAGAGAATTATCTGTGGTGGGATGGCTAAGAATGAGAAAAAAAACTGCAAAGGAATCTTCAGTTTCAATCAGAGGTTTATAATTAATGGTGATACTGTTTCTGTGGTTTTGAAACTATGTATATTGTCAGGTAATAGAAATATTTTAACATTTTCATGTACAAGACTTTGTAAGAGAAAATGAGATACAAATATAAGATCAAAGAAGTTCAGAAGAAACCTGTAAGGGTCTTCCCTAGTGGCTCAGTGTAATGAATCCACCTACAATGCAGGAGACATGGGTTCAATCCCTGGGTTAGGAAGATCCCCTGGAGAAGGGAATGGCAGCCCACTCCAGTATTCTGGCCTGGAGAATCCCATGGACAGAGGAGCCTGGCAGACTACAGTCCATGGGGTCACAAAGAATTGGACACAACTTAGCAACTAAACACACAGAGCACATATATTTAAATTGGATATATCAATTTGAGCACGTGATTTAAAAAATAGATTTACTAGTTTTATGCACCAAAAGGGCCTAGGAGCACTGGGCTATGACCAATTGTCCCAGTTTCCCAGAGACTGAGGGGATTTGCCCAGATGTTGCACTTTGTGTTAAAACTGAAAGTGTCCCAGGTGAACACAGTGATTGGTCACCTTAGAGGAACGATGAGAGAACTTTCCCTCATGGTTTCTAAATTCCATTCCCACTAAATAGAACCAGAGCTCCTCTGATAACTGGCTGACACCTGTTGTGGAGCAGGGACAGTGCAAGATGAATCAAACATTACGTTATGCCTGAATGAAAAGGTGTTGCTTAGGCTAATACAGATATATCAACAGGATCTAGGAGAATAGGCAAAACATTGATAGGGATAGAAGTCAAATCTATGCTTGGCTAGGAGTGGAACAGAGCAGAAATCAATTGGAAAGGAATATGGGGGAGTTTTGGGGGTGATGAAAATATTCTAAATCATGATTAGAGTGGTGATAATTCAGTATATAGATCTCCCCAGGTGGTGCAGTGGTAAAGAATCTGCATGCCCTACAGGAGACAAAGGAGATGTAAGTTTGATCCCTGGGTTGGGAAGATTCTCCTAGAGAAGGAAATGGCAAGTCACTCCAGTGTTCTTGCCTGGAAAAATTCCAGGCACAGGAAAGCCTAGCAGGCTACAGTCCATGGGGTCGCAAAGAGTCAGACACGCTGAGTGACTGAGCATGCATGCGCAGCTAAGTATATAGGTTTGTCAGTATTCATCCAACAGTACAACTAAAATGGGTGCACTTAATGTAAACTATACCTGATATAAATTTTATCCTCATGTGTATGTAAATGTACTTCAGTAATGTGTGGAAATGAAGACCAGCCAAATGAGAAGAGCAAAGTCTTATTTCTTCAGAGTCAGAGTCAAGTCACCCACCATCTCTTGCATCTTGGCAGAGGCAGGCAGAGGAGTGGGAGGGCTTCATAGTGAAAAGAAGCCCTGCAGGTATGCCGCTATTGTACTAGCCCTCCAGCAGGTATGGCCTGCTGGAGGCTGTTGGCACAGAGAAGCTGGAAGCAGGTATCCAGAAGCAAGGTTACCTGTATGAATGTTTAGGGGTGCTTATTTGGCTTTCTCTGGTTGGTTTTAAGTTGGAAGTAGGGACAAAAATTAGAGAAGCTGTCAATTTTTAATTAGGTCAAGGCCATTTTGAGCTGATTGTCATACATTGTTATTTACCTTCCTGGATTGTTACTTGTGATAGCAGTCTGACTTCCTCCAACTGTGACTTACAGCAGGCTGGTTTCTGGGGCTGGTTATCAGAGTCAAGGGGATTGGTTTCCTGGGCAGGCTGCTGCAGGCTGTGGGTCAGAATTTCTTTTTTCATACTTGGTCTGGCCATGTCCTTTGGTATGTTCAGTCTTCAGAAGTAAATTTTTAAAAGACACAGGAACTAGCCTGAAGGATCTCCCCCAGGCCAAATTTAAGGCAAATTTTAGCATCAGAAGAATACTACAGGGACTTCTCTGGTGGCCCAGTGGCTAAGACTCTGCACTCCTGATGCTGGGGGACCCAGTTTAGATCCTGGGTCAGGGAACTAGAGCCCACATGCCACAACTGAAGATCCCTTATGCCATGACGAAGATCGAACCAAGATCCTGCCTGCCACACCCAAGACCCTATGGAGCCAGATGAGTGAATGAATGAGTGAACGTTAAAAGAAAATGACTAGAATTGATTGTAAGTACTGAACAGATAAAAATCTGACTCTGCAGTTACACTTGATAAGAGACAAAGGGGGTGGGGGCTGATTTTCCATCATTGGAAATGACTTGCACCAGCTTCTTATGAAAATTAGTTATTAAAAGTAAAAATAGTATTTGCACTACCTTTTTTTTTTTTAAAGGAATAGTGTGGTTCACTGTGGGTGCATGAGAAAAAACTCTTCCTTACAATAGGGTACTAGCAAATAAATATAGAATGAATGAGGTAATTAGAAGATAACTGTTATGCAATAGAAGAATCTTTAGGGACTTCCCTGGTGGTCCAGTGGCTAGAATTTTGCATTCCAATGCAGGGGGCTCAGGTTCCATCCCTGGTCAGGAAACTGAATCCCACATGCCACAACTAAGACCTGGCACAGCCAAATAAATAAGTTTTTAAAAATAAGTGTTAAAAAAAGAAACAGTTGATTCAGGAAGGATTATCAATGGACTCTAAAACCTTTATGTGTTGACAGGACTGCCCTCTGCAAATCATGGCTAATTCCTGGCCATACTCCAGTCAGATGAGGCAGGGGCGTTCCCACTTTAAACAGGGGACCATTTCTGCTGTGAAGTTAGAGCTCAAGTGCCCAGGTCAGGGCCTGCTGCATTGTCGATGCTCAGGTGTACCTTTGTTGAATGAATGAAACTGCACATCATTAAAACAATCTTTTCTTGTGTTACTTTGGTGGTATCTCTTAAAGTCTAGATCAAGAACAGCAGGGTCTGAGACTTGCCTGGTGGTCCAGTGGTTAAGAATCTACCTGCCAATGCAGAAGATGCAGGTTTGATCCCTGGTCAGGGAACTAAGATCCCACGTGCTGCAGAGCAACCAAGCCTGTGCACCACAACTGGAGGTCTGAGAACCGCAATGAAGAGCCCACAAAAAGCAATGAAGACCCAGTAAACCAAAAAAAAAAAAAAGAAAGGTCCAAATTAAAAAAAATTTTTTTTTGGTCACGCCAAGTAGCATGCAGGATCTTAGTTCCATGACCAGGGATTGAGCCCGTGCCCCCTGCAGTGGAAGTGCAGAATCTTAACCACTGGGCCACCAAGGAGGTCCCAGGAAAAAATAAATTTTAAATTTTTCTGAAGGTAAAGTACTTGCATTCATTGAATGAGAATTTGAACCTTGTGTATTTAAAACCAGGTGAAAAATTTCCTCCCACCCTCAGCCTTAATGAGATACAATTGACATATAAAACTGTAAGATATTAAAAGAAAATAAAGCCTTTAGCCGACAGATTGCTGGGAAATGGGGGTAGTCATGTGGTACCAAAGGACCACCCCACAGGTGATCTAGTTACTAAGGGAACACGCTTGTATAGTGGTGCCACCTGGTGGTCACCGTCTGAACTCATCACATTCTGAATCTGAAATGGTGGGACAACCTCCTATTTACAGTAAATACAGGAGAAACAGTAGTAGTAGTGCAGGTTTAACGGTGCTACTAAATTAATTATCCCCCCAAAAAAACTTTGTGAAACTATAAATTTTTATTGAACACCTGAGTTAGACCTAGTGCAGTGTCAGTATGCAGCCAGCTTCGAGCTGCAATTTCAAATGAGATGTCAGAGAATGAAGAAAGTTGAGTGAGTGAGTGAAAGTCACTCAGTCGTGTCCAACTTTGCGACCCCATGGACTACACAGTTCATGGAATTCTCCAGGCCAGAATACTGGCATGGGTAGCCTTTCACCTTCTCCAGCGGATCTTCCCAACCAAGGGATTGAACCCAGGTCTCCCGCATTGCAGGCGGATTCTTTACCAGCTGAGCCACAAGGAAAGCCCATGGAGAAAGTTACTTACATGTTATTGTTTTAAATGGCACATGTGATTGATTTAGGTTGGTTTAAGTAAAGTGGCCACTTCTTTCCCATCAGCCTGCTAATCAGCCCATAACCTAGATCCTTCCTACTTTGATTTAGGAGCCACCTAATAAAGTATTAATAGGGAAACCAGAAGAAAAGGAAAAGGTATTTGTGGGACTTCCCTAGTGGTCCAGTAGCTAAGACTCTGCAGTCCTGATGTACGTGGCCAGGGTTCCATCCCTGGTCAGGGAACTGGATCCCACCTGCCACATGCTTCAAATAAAAGATCCCTCCCACTGCAGCTGAGACCCAGTGCAGCCAAATAAATCAATCAATATTTTAAAAAATATATATGGAAAAAGATATTTGCAGTAAGTGTGCCTTTTTATCTTTGGCACCCAAGAAGTTTAGGGAACCTGGATATGGGCAGAGTTAGTCCTTGGAAAAGTAGCAGCAGCAATTCACAGAAGCGCTCCTGAGCTCAGAGGTCATGTGACCTTCACCATGAGCATATCATGCTCTTCCGTGAGTCAGTTCCTTAGCTTCGTCCATCTTTTCTGTCTTCAGTGCTCTTTCCGCTCCTTACCAGGTTATCTGCCATTCCTCACTAGTAATTAGCTTTAAACACATTATTTACTTTAACTAATTGTGTCCTCAAATATAGAGGTTTGTGGTTTTACACATAGAGGAGCTAAACCAAGCTTTGTAGATGAATTTTCTAAGCTAGTGGGTTCTACATTGACTTTCTTACAATTTTTCTGTGAGCTGCATTGAGGTATGCCAACCCAATCTAATCCTTCGGTCTTAGTTAACACATTTTGTGACCACCATTAAAGCTAATGATATTTAGTATTCATTGTCTTTGCAGACCACAAAGAACTCCGCTGGTATTCTAAAATATATATATATATATATATATATTAGGTTTCTATCATATTTTTTACTAGTACAATTTTTCATATTCTGTTTCACTGTATCTACCTCCCTGAATGTAACGCTGAATGCTTTTCTGGGCTTTGCTTCCTTGTATTGATTTGAATCAACATATTTGTTATATAGGGCTTCCCTAGTAGCTTAGATGGTAAAGAATCTGCCTGCAATGCAGGAGGTCCAAGTTCTGATCCCTGGATTGGGAAGATGCCCTGCAGAAAGAAACAGCAACCCACTCCAGTATCCTTGCCTGGAGAATTTCACTGGACAGAGGAGCCTGGTGGACTGCAGTCCACAGGGTCGCAAAGAATTGGACATGACTGAGCGACTAACACTTTAACTTTGTTTTGTCATATACCCAAGAAATATTTATTAGATACCTGCCGCTATTGTACTAGTCACACAGTCTTCAAAGCAAATTTTATCTTCCAAATAGTGGCGATACAGTTGGGTTTTAGTCATTCTAAATCCTTGGTGGGAGCAAGGAGCAGAGATATTAGAAGTAGGGGGAACTCGGACTCACTTGTTCTTGGAAACAGGCTTGTCCAATTACGGGGAAATCTCTTCATTAGGAAAAATAAAGGCAGCCCTTGGAGTTGATTTCCCTGTCTTGGTCTCCATGTAACAGTACTTTCTGAAAAGGATTCAATGTGCCAGCACGATTGAGCACCCTCCTCCCGACCCCACCAGGGCACCAGGGCACCACTGCTGGGAGTTGTGTTCTCCTTCTTGCTCTTGGCCCCCAGATTGTGTTGGAGTTGTGATATCTTCAGCCCATGGGGTGAATGATCATTGGTATGAGCCCAGTGTTTCTTAATAGCACTGGTATTGGTATTTTGAGTTAGGACAAATCTTGTTTTGTGTGTAGAAGGGTTCTGTGTCTTTTACAACATTTAGCATCCTTAAACTAATCCACAACATGCCAGTAGCACCTCTTTTTTTTCTATGACAACCAAAAGCGCCCCTTCTATATTTCCAGTACCTCCAGAGGAGCAGGGTGGCCGTGCTAAGCAGCCCTGGTCAGCTGTGGGCATTGTGGTCTTTACAAAACAGTGACACCCAGTCTTCTTACAGGCAGACACGGCAGTTGACCAGTTCTGGCCAGGACCAGAGGATGTCTTCCGGGGCTTCGGAGAAAGACTTTCCACTCTGACAAGAGAGACGTGTCTGAGGAGAAAAACTGTCAGTTCCTCCCCTCCAACGCCACCCCACGCCACCTTCCTTCTTGTGACAAGCTGGGAGGGGCCATGATGCTCGCCTCTGCAGAAACTATCTTATGACTCTGACCCTGAGGGCCAAGTGGGAAAACAGGCTGGAAAGTCCCTGGATCCTGGATGGCACTGGTAAGCTTCCAAACTAAACCAGGGACTGGAGCTGATGGGCTTTTTAATGAAGTAAAATAAAAATGTTCTTAACGTTTTAAACCACTGTCCGTCATCCATTGCAAAACACATTCTGACTTACATAGACAAGGGAATTTACACGATAAACAAGTTAAAGAAAATGGAAAGTTACCAACAAAGTAGGATTTTCTCAGGATAAAAATATGTATGTGTGTATATGTATATACATACATATATGTATATAATAATATATATTTTTATATATTTAATATATATAGCTAACATATATATAATATATATTTAATATGTTATATATTATATTAAATATATATGTTAAATAGTATATATTATATATTAATATATAATATAATGTATTATATATATTAATATATATTATACATTAATATATAATATAATATAGTATATTATATATTAATATATATCATATATATTAATATATATTGATATGATATATATTGATATATATTAACATATATGATATATATATCATATTAATATATATTATATTATATAATATATATTATATATCTATTATATATTATATACATATTGTATTATGTATTATAATATAATATAAAATTATATAATATTAATATATATCACATATATATAATATATAAATTATATATATTATATATAATATATATTATTATATATTATATAACATATATACACTATATTATATATAATCTATATAATCTATAATCTATAATATAATATATAAATATATAATATAATATATTTATATATATCATATAATATATATTATATAATCTATATATAATATAATTATATAATATACATTATTTTATATAATATATATTGGAGAAGGCAATGGCAACCCACTACAGTACTCTCGCCTGGAAAATCCCATGGACAGAGGAGCCTGGTATGCTGCAGTCCATGGGGTCGCACAGAGTCGGACACGACTGAAGTGACTTAGCAGCATATATTATATATTATATTATAATATAATATATATTAATATATATTATATTATATAATTAATATATTAGTAATTATATTTAATATTAATTTATTAAACAAGCCTGTTTCCAAGAACAAGTGAGTCTGAGTTCCCCCACCTCTAATATCTCTAATATTAATTTATTATATATTAATATATATTAATATTGTATAACAAATATAATATTAATATTATACATTAATATAATATATATTAATATATAATATGATATACATAGTATATATTATAATATATTATTATATATTATATATATAATATGTATATTATATATATTATATATAATAATACATATTATATAATATATATAGAATATATAAATTATATATTATAATATAAATATATATTATGATTTATATATAAAATATTATAATATACATATAATATATTATATATATAATACCACATCACAGATATATAATTTTATAAGAATTATATATAGTATATATTATGTTTATATTATATATAATATATAAAATATAACATATTAATTATATATTATATATTATACATATTATATATTATAATTTATATTATATTATATATTATATATTTTATATACATGTTATATATTATAGAATATATACAATATATAACATATATATTATAGAATATATATAGAATATATATATTATACTATATATAATATATTATTATTATATATATTATTATATATATTATATTATATATATTATATATAGAATATATATTATATACTATATAATATAATATATTATATATATAATAATATATAATATATAATTAATATATGTTATATTTTATATATAATATATATAATATAAACATAATATATACTATCTATAATTATAATTATATACCTGTGATGTGGTATTATATATTATATATATTATATGTATATTATATTATAATATTTTTATATAAATCATAGTATATAATATATTTATATTGTAATATATAATTTATATATACAAATCATAATACATAATATAAATATATAATATATGATATAATATATTTATGTTCTGTATATAATTATATAATATAAATATTTTATATATTTTATATGTATATAATATATAATATAAATGTATTAAAATATAATATATAATATAAGTATTAAAATATATTCTATAAGTATATCTTGAGACTTTGAATGTTCTTGAGACTTTGAATATCTTGAGACTGTGAATACTCAGCTCTCTGCAGGTGAATTCCTTTATCATATTATATAATATGTATAATATATAATTAATATGATTATGTTATATAATATGTAAATATAATATAATAATTATAATATATAATTACAACATATAATCAATATGATAATATATAATATGTAATTAATATATAATTATATATAAAATAATGGAAATATCATATATGATATAAATTATATATAATATAAATATTATATTATATAACATATATGTAACATATATAATATATAATTATATGTATTATATATATTACATATTATTATTACATATATATTTTATATATATAATATGATATAATATGATAAAGGAATTCACCTGCAGAGAGCTGACTATTCAGTGTCAAGATATTCAAAGTCTCCAGACTATTCAAAGTCTCAAGATATAATTATATATATACTATATATATAATTATATATATATATTAATACATAATCAGTTCGGCTCAGTTCAGTTACTCAGTCGTGTCCGACTCTTTGCGACCCTATGAATCGCAGCACACCAGGCCTCCCCGTCCATCACCAGCTCCTGGAGTTTACCCAAACTCATGTCCATTGAGTCGGTGATGCCGTCCAGCCATCTCATCCTCTGTTGTCCCCTTCTCCTTCCATCTTCAATCTTTCCCAGCATCAGGATCTTTTCCAGTGAGTCTGCTCTTCACATCAGGTGGGCAAAGTATTAGAGTTTCAGCTTCAACATCAGTCCTTCCAATGAACACCCAGGACTGATCTCCTTTAGGATGGACTGGTTGGATCTCCTTGCAGTCCAAGGGACTCTCAAGAGTCTTCTCCAACACCACAGTCCAAAAGCATCAATTCTTCAGCACTAAGCTTTCTTCACAGTCCAACTCTCACATCCATACATGACTAGTGGAAAAACCGTAGCCTTGACTAGACAGACCTTTGTTGGCAAAGTAATGTCTCTGCTTTTTAATATGCTATCTAGGTTGGTCATAACTTTCCTTCCAAGGAGTAAGCGTCTCTTATTTTCATGGCTGCAATCACCATGTGCAGTGATTTTGGAGCCCCCCAAAATAAAGTCTGACACTGTTTCCACTGTTTTCCTATCTGTTTGCCATGAAGTGATGGGACCAGATGCCATGATCTTAGTTTTCTAAATGTTGAGCTTTTTCACTCTCCTTTCTCACTTTCATCAAGAGGCTTTTTAGTTCCTCTTTGCTTTCTGCCATAACGGTGGTGTCATCCGCATATCTGAGGTTGATATTTCTCCTTGTAATCTTGATTCCAGCTTGTGTTTCTTCAAGCCCAGCATTTCTCTTGATGTACTCTGCATATAAGTTAAATAAGCAGGGTGACAATATACAGCCTTGACGGACTCCTTTTCCTATTTGGAACCAGTCTGTTGTTCCATGTCTAGTTCTAACTGTTGCTTCCTGACCTGCATACAGGTTTCTCAAGAGACAGGTCAGGTGGTCTGGTATTCCCATCTCTTTCAGAATTTTCTACAGTTTATTGTGATCCACACAGTCAAAGGCTTTGGCATAGTCAATAAAGCAGAAATAGATGTTTTTCTGGAAGTCTCTTGCTTTTTCAATGATGCAACAGATGTTGACAATTTGATCTCTGGTTCCTCTGCCTTTTCTAAAACCAGCTTGAACATCTGGAAGTTCACGGTTCATGTATTGCTGAAGCCTGGCTTGGAGAATTTTAAGCATTACTAGCGTGTGAGATGAGTGCAATTGTGTGGTAGTTTGAGCATTCTTTGGCATTGCCTTTCTTTGGGATTGGAATGAAAATTGACCTTTTCCAGTCCTGTGGCCACTGCTGAGTTTTCCAAATTTGCTGGCATATTGAGTGCAGTACTTTCACAGCATCATCTTTCAGGATTTGAAATAGTTCAACTGGAATTCTATCACCTCCAATAGCTTTGTTCGTAGTGATGCTTTGTAAGGCCCACTTGACTTCACATTCTAGGATGTCTAGCTCTAGATGAGTGATCACACAGCTCAGGAGACAGTCCACATGGAAACCATATGCCTGATTCCCCAGGACAAATTCCAATCTGTTCTTCTGTCAAGAGAAGCGTGCTGGGCTCTGGGCAGTTGTTCTAATACTGACCGTGCTGACCACCTGCTACAAAGATCTGTTAGGACCAATATCAGATTTATTTTCATTGCTCTTTCCTACCTTTATTAACCTCCTAACTATTTTCCTGTATCCCACTCATCTGTGTCTGCCAGCAAAGTCCAGATCTTCATCTTTTCTCCTAGTTGGTTCCCCGCCACCCATCAAAACCATCTTGCTTTTCTAATATACTTGAGCAAGTGCTCATGTGGCCACAGTGCAGAAAACCAAACTCTAACAGATGGTGTTTACAGCAACGTAAGGGTTAATTTGCAGGGAATCAGGCAAGGGAGTAGGAGACAAGCCTCAGATCCACTCCATCTTGGTCTTTGAGTTAGGGCTGTTTTAAATGGAAAGAACAAAGAAACTGGGATTAATCATCATCTTGTGACATTTCTTTCTCTCTCTCTCTTTTTTTGGGTCACACTGCAGAGCATGTGGGATCTTAGCCCCCTGACCTGGGATAGACCCTGCACCCCTTGTGCTGTAAGGACAAAATCTTAACCACTGGACCACCAGGGAAGTCCCCCTTGTGACATTTCTAAATCGTAGTTTTGGGGTTCAGAATGTCTCCGATTTACCACTCATTCTCTGGCCAGGTGGTCCATGGCTCCAAGGTCTGTGAACTCACCTTACCCCAGAGAAACAAACCAAGTGTGTACATCAGTGACGAGATCTACAACAGCAGATACGCTACCACTGGAGTATGTTAGCAACGTCATCGGCACAACCATCTCAGCCATCTGACTCTGGCTGGTTAGCGTTCGGTCAGCACAGGATTGAGATTAGAGGAGACAAGAAAGGAATTGAGGGCAGAGGAGACAAGCAAGGCAATCAAGGTTTGGATAGAGGTTAATCATGAACTCAGCAAGAGAAGTCAGTTTTAGGGAGACTTGGTCTTACTAATAAAATTCCGAGAGAGTTCTACCCCTGGGGAAATGGAGTAGACATACATTTCCATGTTACTCTTGCTAAGCACAACTAAAATACCCGGACATTGCATGTGAAACCGCAGCCAAGCACATTGGCTGGGGATCTCAGGACCCTTGGCTTTGCTTTGGCTTCATAAACCCCAGGGGCTTCCCAGGTGGCGCCAGTGGTAAAGAATACACCTGCCAACGCAGGAGATGGAAGAGATGCTGGTTCGATCCCTGGGTCAGGAAGATCCCCTGGAGAAGGAAATGGCAACCCACACCAATATTCTTGCCTGGAGAATCCCTTTGGGCAGAGGAACCTGGTGGGCTACAGTCCGTGGGGTTGCAAAGAGTCGGACTTCACTGAGTACACACAAACACACATAAACCCCAGAAGCAGGCACTCTGGAAAGTACAGACAAAACATGCCCCCTCCTCCAACCCCCAACAAAAGCCTGTTCCCTATAACCAGGACCTGGGAAGGGGCAGCCCAGCAAGACAGAGACCCTGCGGGCAGCAACCACTCTCTCCACCATTCACTCCTGCACAGGCTTCTGATCTGAACCCCGATGAGCCTGGATGTGGTTAACTGGAGCCACACCCGGGCTGGATTACCCCACCACCTGGACGCTGGAATCAATCATCTGGTACAACTTTTCAACAGATTGCAGAACAGGAAATGCTTCAGAGTTTTCTGGGAAAGAGCACCACCTAGTGATGAACCAAAAGCAAAAGTGGAAATACTGTGCCTCCAAGCCCTTTGGTCAAAGCCAAGTCAAGGACAAATCACTACCCAGGCCCAGCCGGGGTGGGGCAGGTCGGTGCGTGCAGTCAGGAGAAGGGACTGGTGAAGCCCAGATGGAATGTGCTAGAATGTTCCAGTTCAAAGCTGGGCTCATCCCTCTTGGGACAAGGAAAGTCTGTATGGGACTTGTCACCTGGTGGGGGACTCAGGGAAGCTCAAGGTCTGGCTGGGTTTTTGGAGAAAAAAAAGAATACGGGGGGTGGGGGGAGGGTATAGGCAGAAAGAGAGGTGGGAAACTGTTCGTAATGCTTTGCTGGATGTTTCCACATGTTGTTTCTTTAGTCCTCACAGCCAGACATCTAGCGAGGTAAGGGCTTGTGTTTCTCCCATTTGATAGGTGGGACAGCTGAGGCACAGAGATGCAATAATTAGCACTGATATTGAAGGGTAGTAAGTTTGAATGAATTTAATTTGATTTCAGAGTCCACCCAAACCTAGGCAACAGGCTTCCCTTAGGGACATATGTAAAAATAGAAACCGTTAGCAAAGTAATGACCCAGCTACTGCAAAGCATGAGACTCAGTTCAGTTCAGTTCAGTTCATTTCAGTTGCTCAGTCGTCCCCATGGACTTCAGAGTGCCAGGCCTTCCTGTCCATCACCATCTCCCGGAGTTTACTCAAACTCATGTCCATTGAGTCGGTGATGCCGTCCAGCCATCTCATCCTCTGTCGTCCCCTTCTCCTCCTGCCCTCAATCCTTCCCAGCATCAGGGTCTTTTCCAATGAATCAGCTCTTCTCATCAGGTGGCCAAAGTATTGGAGTTTCAGCTTCAACATCAATCCTTCCAGTGAACACCCGGGACTGATCTCCTTTAGGATGGACTGGTTGGATCTCCTTGCAGTCCAAGGGACTCTCAGGAGTCTTCTCCAACACCACAGTTCAAAATCATCAATTCTTTGGCGCTCAGCTTTCTTCACAGTCCAACTCTCACATCCATACATGACCACTGGAAAAACCATAGCCTTGACTAGACGGACGTTTGTTGGATGTTTAACTTCATCAGGTGGATATTATGATGAAGTGTCCCAACTTGGAAATTCCTTATTTTCTGCCTGTAAACCCTTGAGCTGAATAATAAGCCTCCCTCTCAGTAGGAGAAAACTTAGATACAGAGGAAGGTTTTCTTTTTGTTCCCTAGGAAATAAACGCTGAATATAGCCAAACAATCCAATAAGTTTGAGTCGTGCTTCTGTCCCAGCTGGAGGAATAGCCACATGGTAGTGAGAGCAGGTTTGGGTAAGAGGCAAGGTAAGAGAGGCTGCAGTGGCCCCAGAGTCTTTTTTTTTTTTTAAGTATTTACTTATTTATTTGATTTTTGGCTGCACTGGGTCTTGGTTGCTGCACGCAGGCATTCTCTAGTTGTGGCGCGTGGGCTTCTCATTATGGTGGCTTCTCTGTTGTGGAGGACAGAGTGCAGGCTCAATGGTTGTGGGGCACAGGCTTGGTTCCTCCGTGGCATGTGGGATCTTCCCAGACCAGGGATCGAACCCATGTCCACTGCATTAGCAGCTAGATTCTTAACCACTGGGCCACCAGGGGAGTCCCCCAGAGTCTTTATTAATGAGGAACACCAGGCTGTCCAAGGCCATGTCCAGAAAGCATGGGAAACTGAGATGTGTTTAGATAAACAAATGTTGTCAGAGGCCCATTCTAGGAGCAGAGCTCAGCAGTGATGCAGGGTTGAGGGGGAGACACGTGGTGGTACCCGCTAATTACATCCAAGTAGGGTCCAGGCAGAAGTCCCGATGCTGAGAAGGGGACCAAGCCTCTAGATGAAGGGCCAGGGGAGGGTAAGAAGTGTTTGCAGGCCTCCGACACGGGAAACAGCAAATGAGCAACACATGCAGGGTCAAAGCCAGCAGATCCATGTGCTTGGTTCGTATAGGAATCTTACTAGAAGGCGTCAGAAGAAGGCAAGAATGTAAGTTTTTAAAGGATAAACCGTGGTATGACTTTGACCTAGGTATTTATCTACACTCCACTATGTACTTGGCTTCAACCTTGGCCTTTGGAAAACTGGAGTCAAGAGCTGTCTTCAGGGTCATTTGGGCCATCCCTGACCTCGTGCTGGAGGAGTGATTGTGTAAGAGCTTAGGTTACCACCATATTCAACTGCGGTAATGACGTCTGTCATATTACCAAGGCATGTTTTTCAGATTAATTTCAAACTCTAGCGTGTGCCTAGATGTGGCGTGGGGTGACAATCTTCCTAGGTTCTGTGTTCACTGAAATTTTATCAGTCAGTTGTATAAGCATATATTCATTATATAAGAATGTTAAAGGAGCTAAATACATCTCCCTTATTTACTATCATTACTTAAATTCTTATAAACATTTAGTGACTCAAGAGAATATAATTGTCTTCCTAAAGTTACCTACTTACTACTTAATTTTTTTAAAGATTTATTTACTTATTTTTGGCTGCACTGGGTCTTTGCTGCCGTGTGGGCTCTTCTCTAGTTTCGGAGCACGGGCTCCAGAGCAGAGGCTCAGTAGTTGTGGCTCACAGGCTTAGCTGCTCCGAGGCATGTGGAATCCTCCCGGACCAGGGATTGAACTGGTGTCCCTTGCAATGGCAGGCAGATTCTTATCCACTGTACCACCAGGGAAGTCCTGATTGTCTTAATAAGAGGATAATTTTATTTATTTTGAATAAAACTTCGGATTTATTCTTGAATTTCAAAGGTTCATTCTCTGATGGTGCTGTTTGTCTTTGATCAAACCTTGATCATAACAATTGGCTAATTTAGGCACTCAACTGAAGTGTGCATTGGTTGCACTTCTCAAATCTTTAGAACGTGACTAGTAGAAGTATCATATTTCTTGGTATCCTGTGAATATTACTTGACGTCCTTTTTATCTATCAAATATATGTTTTTAAAGTCTTTATTGGATTTGTTACATTATCACTTCTGTTTTATGTTTTGGTTTTTTTGGCTGCGAGGCATGTAGGATCTTAGCTCCTTGACCAGGGATCAAACCTGTGCCCCCTACATGGGAAGGCTAAGTCTTAACCACGGGACCACCAGGCAAGTTCCTTAACTGACATCTTCACATTTATTACAATTACCAGAATCCTTAATATAGATATTTGTGTGTGTGACAGGCACCTGTTAAATACTCATCAAGCCCATTTCCTTCTCTTCCTCATCACGGAAGTCAGCTACTTGGTTCTGCGTCTCTTAGTCATATGCAGCTACAAGGCTGAGCTCCAGTTAATGGTTTGTGGGCAGGGGATGTATGGCATTTCCAGGCTGGGCCGGTTATTACCTTTCTCATTCTTTTTCTCACCTGCCCACCAATGGAGAGGAGGCCAGGGACACGAACAAAGGAATGTATAATGTAAACCCTGGGGAAGTGGGAGCTTGTCTGTCAGAGCAGCTTCTTTTACTAATACTCTTCTAAAGGAATTGGTGAAAAGTTTGAAAATAACTCAAGAAGCCATTAAATGTCTAGAAGAATCTAAGTTGTAACTTTGCATAAAGTGAAAGTTGCTCAGTCGTGTCCGACTCTTTGCAATCCCATGCTGTAGCGTGCCCAGCTCTTCAGTCCATGGAATAATCCAGGCAAGAATACTGGAGTGGTTTGCCATTCCCTTCTCCAGGGGATCTTCTAGTGATCAGAACCCAGATCCCCTGCATTGCAGGCAGATTCTTTACCATCTGAGCCACCATACTCCTTTCTAAATTCTAAGGTCACATTTGGGCTGACTGGAGATGGATAGTCATTTTTTTCCTTGTTTACTGCGCACCATGTGGGATCTTATTTCCCTGATCAGGGATCAAACCCATGCTTCCTGCATCGCAAGGTGGAGTGTTAACAACTAGACTGCTGGGGAAATCCCGGGGATGGATACTCTTAGGCAAAAAGCTGGCATGAGCAAAGTTTCTTCTCTAAAATCCCCACCAAAATGACTCATGGGGAAAAATATCCAAATTAGTGCTGGAAATCTGGAGGTCACTCAAAGATGCTCCAGAAACATGGGAGGATTTCTGGTCAATGTAGCAGTGCCATGTTACCAAAACATTGAGTAACAGTGACTCATAGGATGTGGTAATAAAGTGACTTTCTTTTTGTCCCCAGCTGTGTCATTACATTGGCCTGGGGGGCTTGTTTTTTTCTTTGCCCCTGGACCAAAATGCTAGCCCCATTGCCATTTTTTAAAAATTCTTAGATAATAAAAAGTCATATAATCACTTTAAGTCAGAACAAGTCAGAACATAGGCACAATCTTTCTCCCCCTTTATTGGAGTATGATTGCTTTATAATGTTGTATTAGTTTCTGCTCTACAGTGAAGTGAATCATTGTATGTATACATACATCCCCTCCCTCTTGAACTTCCCTTCCACCCCCTCATCCCACCCCTAGGTCATCACAGAGCACGAGCTAAGCTCCCTATGGTATACAGCAGCTTCCCATTAGTTGTCTGTTTTACACACGTAGTGTGTATATTGTCAGTCTTACTCTTCCAATCTGTCTCACCCTCCTCTTCCCACTCTGTGTCCACATATCCATTCTCTATGTCTGTGTCTCTATTCCTGATCTGCAAATAAGCTTATCCGTTCCATCTTTCTAGATTTCATACATATACATTACCGTACAATATTTGTTTTTCTCTTTCTGACTTACTTCCCTCTGTATGACAGACTCTAGGTGCATCCACATCACTACGATCCAATTTCATTCTTCTTTATAGCTGAGTAAAATTCCATTGTATGTATATGTACCACATCTTCTTTATCCATGCATCTGTCGATGGACATCTAGGTTGCTTCCATGTCCTGGCTATTGTAAATAGTGCTACAGTGAACATTGGGGCACACGTGTCTTTTTGAATTACAGCTTTCTCGGGGTATATGCCCAGTAGTGGGATTGCTGGGTCATATGGTAGTTCTATTTTTAGTTTTTTAAAGACCCTCCATATTGTACTCCATAGAGGTTGTGTCAATTTCTATTCCCACCAACAGTGCAGGAGGGTTCCCTTACACAGGCACGATCTTTAAGTGTCCAGGCCTATGTTAAAAAACTCTGGTTTAAGTTTGGAACTCTATTCCTTCAGCACAAACCTGTAGGAAGCTAGCAAGCCTGCAGTGGGAGAAAGAGGTGGGAAGCTGGTGGAGGTTAAATTTCCAGCCTTGTTCTCGTGTTCCTCCTCTTCCAGTAAGCTCTTTGTGGCTTCTGACTTCTCCAGGGATTGAGCTGCAGGAGTGTGGAGGTTCTGGTACTGTTCGTGGTGGTGGGGTGGGAGATTCGTGGTGGGGGGCGAGGCTCCTACCTGACCACCACTGTCTTGCCTGGCAGTTGTTTAAAGCAGGCTCTTTTCTCTCCTGGTTTTGGAGACCATCCTGTAGCTGAGGATTTCTCCTCTGGAATTCAGTCTGAAAACTGAGGGATGGCATCCTGTTCCAGGGAAACAAGAAAAGAAACACAGATCTCTGCCTTGAACTTGAAAAGTTTAGGCTTGAACCTGCAAGGAAACTAGGCCAATGGAAAGTCCAGTTTTAACAACATGGATATTATGTTCCAAAGACCAGAATCTTTAAACACAACTTCCAAAGTGTGATCACAGAGATAATGTGTTCTTCATTTAACACTAAGAGGTGAATGTCTTCTTACTCCATGTGATCTAAAAAGTTGGAGTCATGGCACTTCCCTGGTGGTCCAGTGATTAAGAATGTGCCTTGCAATGCAGGGGGACCTGGGTTCTATCTCTGGTTGGGAAACAAAGATCCCACATGTCTTGGAGCAACTAAGCCCGCTTGTTGCAATTAGAGAGTCCGTGCATTCAAACTAAAGATCCTGCATGATACAGCAAAGATCCCTCTTGCTACAACTAAGACCTGATGCAGCCAAATAAATAAATATGTAAAAAAAATGAAGCTGAAACTCCAACACTTTGGCCACCTAATGCGAAGAACTGACTCACTGGAAAATACCCTGATGCTGGGAAAGATTGAAGGCAGAAGGAGAAGGGGACGACAGAGGATGAGATGGTTGGATGGTATCACCAACTTGATGGACATGAGTTTGAGCAATCTCTGGGAGTTGGTGATGGACAGGGAGACCTGGCATACTGCAGTCCATGGGGTTGCAAAGAGTCGGACATGACTGAGCGACTGAACTGAACTGAATTGAAAAAAATGAAAAGTTGGAGTCACACAGATATAGAAGAAAGCTTATGGTTACCAAAGGACAAAGTTGGGAGGGGGGATAAATTAGGAGTTTGGGATTAACAGATACACATTACTATAAATGTAATAGACAAACAACAAGGACCTACTGTATAGCACAGGGAACTATATTCAATATCTTGCACCAACCTGTAATAGGAAAGAATCTGAAAAAGTTTTATATATATATATATATATATATATATATATATATATATATATATGTCCATTTGTATATGTAACTGAATTACATTGCTGTACATCTGAAATTAACATAATATTGTAAATTAACTATACTTCAATAAAAAGGAAGTTGGAGTCAGGATAAAATGTCACATACTTACCTTAAACAATGCATTTTAAATCACAGACACGTATTCATTTGATAGGTTTTGGATGAAGAGTCAGCAGAATTGATGCTTTGCCTGTGTTTTCCATTTTCAGTTCTCTGAAGTGGAGTGGGAACTCAGACACTAGACAGCATTCTGATCCTTTAACTGATTCGTGAGTTTCCCAATGTTGTATATTTATTTTGTCTGCACCTAACTGGTCAGCAGTTATTTTTAGTGGCTCACCTTTATTGTCTTCACCAAGAATTCAATTTAGCTTTCATTAAAATAGCTACCTTTCTTTTCACACTCATATTTTATCAGTTCACATAGTACTTAATTAAATTACATAATTGCGATAACTAATAAGTGAATCTCAGCATAAATCTGTTTTGGGAGCAAATGCACCTGACTCAGGGTAAGGTGACTCAGCTGTTGAGGGCAATGGTGAGTGATCTGGCCCTGACCATCTGTGGGCTGTGGGCATCTGTCCAGTGCTCTGTAGAAGGATGGGGGTAATGTGTATTAGTCTGGAAAGTTATTGACATGGACTGTCTATTATATTTATTTTGCCTGAACCAACATGGTGTAGTGGAAAAATCATGGCTCTTGTGGTCAAACAGACCCGGGTTTAAATCTTGTATTGTTTCTAGTTCAGTGACTTTGGGGAGATTACTTAATCTTTCTGAATCTCAATTTCTTTACTTGCAAAAATTGGTGAAGTATTCATGAGAGTTAAACAAAACCAATTAGGGGGATTTCCTGGTGGTCCAGGGGTTAGGACTTCATACTTGCACTTCCAGGGGCACAGGTTCGATCCCTCGTTGGGGAACTAAGACCCTGGTGTGGCTGGATAAAACAAAAACAACATGTAAACAAAATCAGTTAGTAAAGATTCTGGTAAATAGGTGCTCAGTAAAGAACTGTTGCTGCTGCTGTGGTTATTATATGCGGTTATTTTCCTATTGTTGTTCAGTCACTCAGTAGTGACTCACTCTTTGTGACCCAATGGACTGCAGCACCCCAGGCCTCCCTGTCCCTTGCTGTCTCCTGTGTTTGCCCAAGTTCACGTCAATTGAATCGGTGATGCTATCCAACCATCTCATCCTCTGCCGCCCTTTTCTCCTTTTGCCTTCTCCTGTTTTCCTGTCGGTCTTCCCCTAATAGAAAGAACCCGGTTGTGTTGTGCCTGTTAGAGGTCATACATTCCATCCTCAGCCTGAAGGAGGGACTTTGTTCCGGGACTCAGTTTCAGCACTGGCCTCGCTCTGAAATGAATTCATTGCTGGGTCTAGAGCGAGAGGCCATTGTTGACTTCCTCTGGGCTCCCATGAAAAACTGACCCAGCTACTGTGACTATGTGGGCACTACTGTCCGCTGGGGAGAAAGACTCTCCCCGACTTCCTGTCCTTGAATCCCATTGGTAAACCTTACTGTACAACTGATGCCTGTGAGCCCCCCAGGCTGTGTTATGTGGAGTGCAGTAGGCTGGCTTCTGGACACACGTGTCCAACTGGTGGGATTAACTGCTTTTTGTTTGGAAAGACCTAACGGATGTCCACCTCTAATGGCACTCAACATAGCTAGGGTGATAAAACGGTACTGTGCTGACCCCTGCTAGACCACCAGAAGGTTTCTTTATTGATTTATTTTGGCTGTGCCTCGCAGCAGAAGGTTTCTTTTATTTATTTGTCTTTTAAAAAACATTTACTTGGCTGTACCAGGTCTTAGTAGCATCACGCAGGATCTTCACTGTGGCATGTGAGATCTTCAATGTGGCGTGTGGGACCTAGGTCCCTGATCAGGGATTGAACCCAGGCCCCCTGTATTTGGGAGCGAAGGGTCTTAGCCACTGGACCACCAAGGCAGTCCCAGAATGTTTCTTTAAAGCTGGCCTGCCCCTCCACGTGGGGGTGGCTCTGGGTTGGTGAAAACCATGGGTGGCCCTTACTTTCCTTATAACTGGACAGGACACCACTGCTATTGACTCCCTTTCCATTGACCCAGTAAGCACTTGGCTCCAAAATCTGCCCACATCCTGGCACACGTGATCTGAGCAGACTAGGTCTCTGACTCTTGGTTCTCTTGGGCTGCTGCTGTCTGTGCTGTATTTGTTGTATCTGGTTGCAGTCCCCTACATACCTGACCCCAGGAAGGTCCCGAAAGAGGGGTGGATCATGAGTGTAGGGTGGTGCAGGGGATGTAAGGGTGGAGTGTATGGCCAGGCCACTCAAGATGGCTGTTCTCTGGCTCTCTGTCCATCCCCTGTGGGACCAGGGCCTGTTTCACACACACCGACTCACATAACTGACTTTCCTCTGTACTTGCCCCAGGCCCCAGCTAGTGATTGTTCTTATCAAAGAGGTGGTGGGGGTGTGTGCAAGCTCCCTCTTTCATCAAACCACTGATGTCTCAAGAAAGGAAAAGAAACTCTGGTTCACTGTCCTGTTTCCCAGTTTGCCCAATGCCTCAGTGTTTTGCTCACAGCTGCTCAAATCATACCTCCCAAAGGACATTAGTAATCTTTCACAACTGTGTTTATGCTTTAGATTGAGAAACTTGTGGATGATGATGTTAGCATCTTTTTCTTTTTTTGGCAGGTACAGTTTTTCCCAGATAGTTGTCATCATTCAGCATAACTTTGTTCCAATGTATAGGTTTTCTCCAGCTATTTTTTTTTCTTTCTTAATAACAGTTACCGAGAACTTCTTTCGTCTCTCTGAGAGGTTATTTGTCTTGCTACTAACTGTAAGCTCATGCAACCAAGCTTCAGGCCAGGACGGTATTGAGGCTGAGAAGACTTGAACATGGAAGAGCTGGGGTAGCATCACAGGCAACGAGCAAACTGTGCCCAGTGCACCCCTGCCTGGTGCCTGGACCTCTCTGATCTCCTTCTGAGCCCTTCTTGGTCCCTCATTCTACTCTTCACCTTTGCTTTCCACGATCTGGCATCCCTTGCTGACTAACTCACTTGGTTTGATGTTATTGTTAATAGTTTTTCCTCTAGGACAGTGGTTCTCAATTGGGGGTGACTTGGCACCCAGGAAGCATTTGGCAATGCTTGAGACATTTTTGGTTGTCAAAGCTGGAGGTAGGTGAGGACTACCAGCATCTAGTGGGTAGTGGCCGGGGAGGCAGGTTAACATCCTACACACACGGGACAGTCCCCCAGCGAGAGAGTTACCTGGTCTAAATTATCAGCAGTGTGGAGGTTGAGATTGAACTCCCTGCTCTCTGGGTTCCAGCCTTTGACCCCAGACTCTAGTCTCTGGGTAGCCTCAGGCCTTTGCTGTCAGCACCCCCAGAACCACTATACTTCCAGGGTAACAGGCTCTGTGGGACTATGACAAAGCACCTGAGGGTGGGGACATGGCTATTCTACATCCCAGCTCATAGCGGGCTTAGCAGCAGAGGACGGTCCGTGCGGGGTGGTTGAATGAGTAACAGTGGATTGTGAAGGTTAAAGCACCCACTGAAATCCTTTCTCATCCACCCTCCAACCCCAGCTAATGCAGTCAGCTGCTACTGAAAGCAAGATTATGAAATCTCCAAGCCTGGACTAGAGGTGGGGAGGCTCCTGTTCTGGGCAGGCTGGACAGGTTTGGCAGCTTTTCCCATCAGGAAATGGTAGTGGGGGGCGCGATGCGGCACTAGGGAGATATAAGAGCTGTCTCTGGCTTTAACAGAGTGTTGGGATCGATTCTTCTCCATTCTGCTCCCCTCTAACCCCTAAGAGTCTGAGAACAAGGTGTGGGTAAGGTTGGCCTCTTCTTAGGTCTCTCTCCTGGGGTCTTCGACGCCCCATGTCCTCACACAGTCACCCTTTGGCCTGTGTGTGTCCCTGGCCTTATCCCCTTTTTATAAGGGGGGGGGGGTTAGTTCAGGGCTTATTCCAGTGCTCTCATTTTACCTTAATTACCTTTTAAAAGGCTCTGTCTCCATAAGTTTGTTTTCTTAGAGTCTGTGAGTCTGCTTCTACTTTTGTCAAAAAGTTCATTTGTATCATTTTTTAAAATTCCACATATAAGCGGTATCATATGATATTTGTCTTTCCTTGTCTGACTTAGTATGGTGGCGGGAGGGATACATTAGGAGTTTGGGGTTAATATATACACACTATTGTATGTAAACTAAACAACAAGGGCATATTGGATAGCACAGGGAACTCTACTTAATATTCTGTAATAAGCCATATGGGAAAAGAATCTGAAAAAGAATGGATAAATGTATACGTATAACTGAATCACTTTACTGTACACCTGAAACTAATACAATACTGTAAATTGACTATCATCGCTGTTGTTTAGTTGCCAAGTCACGTCCGACTTTTTGCGATCCCATGGACTGCAGCACGCCATGCTTTCCTGTCCTTCACTCTCTCCCGCAGTTTGCTCAAACTCATGTCCATTGAGTCGGTGATGCCATCTCAATCAACCATACTCCGAAAGAAAATAAAAAGGAAATAAAATGGAAAATAATTTAAATAAAAAGTAAAAGTGTCTGATACCAAAAAAATAAAAAGCTCTGTCTCTAGATACAGTCACATTCTAAGGTACTGGCTGTCAGGACTTCAACATGTGAGACTGGGGGACACAATACAGTCCTTGACAACTGGATTAAGTGTTAAACTGGTCTGGGACAGGACTAAGATGTCTGCTCAGGGGGGACTGGAATGTTTAGGATGAATGTGAAGCATAAGAGAGCTGCCGGTTTGTCCATCACTGAGAGGCTATTCTTCAAACTCCTCACAAGAGTAACTGATCAGCCGTCTTTCATAATCAGAGCATCTTATACCAACACATAGCTGACCAGTTCCTGATACTAAATCAAAGGTTAAAGATCCCTCTAGGCTTATTTGACAGGATTTTATCCAGTTTCCCACCAAAGGGCCAGTGCAGATGTAAGCTGCATCCTGGTGATACAGACCAGGAGGGAGAGTATTCTGGGACACGCCTGAGACAGGACCCAGGGTCCATCCTCTTCTCGTGGACCAAGTTCGGGAACGAACCTCCGTGGTATATGAGGCCACGCATCCTGCATACCCCCTCTGGTTCTCTAACAAATGCTGGCCAGGAGATGTAGCCAGCTGAGCTCCTTCTGCTTGGTCATTGCCCTCTGTGGTCAGGGTCAGTTCATTGTGAATAGCTCTTGAGAGTTATTCTTAGAACTATGCCATGAATTCAGCCTCACTCCATGATAAATCCTGGGCTATTATTATCCTGTGGTGTAATGAGTAACAAATCCCCCCACCCCTTACATAGAATGCATTGCCCACCCTGTGTTTTACCTGTGTGATGGTTATTTTAGGTGTTAACCTCGAGGATGTTTTGGATGAGATTAACATTTAAGTTGGTGAATTTCTGGATAAAGCAGGTTGTCCTCTATAATGTGGGTGGGCCTCATCCAATCAGTTGAAGGTCTAAATAAAACCAAAACTGACTTCCCTTAAGTGAGAGGGAATCCTCTATCAGATTGCCTTCACACTGGAACTACACCACTGGCTTGCCCGGGTCTCAAGCCTGCCAGTTCACACTATAGATTTTGGATATCCAGCCTCCGTAATCGCATGAGCCAATTCCTTGTAATACATCTCTTTCTCTCTGCATATACACATCTTAGTCGTCCTGTTTCTCTGGAGTACACATGGAGTGATGAGGATGGTGGATTGTTGATTCCCTTAAAGGGGCAGATGTTGCCTAGTTTTTACAGAGGTATCTTATGGAGGCATCACCTGGATTCTAAATATGGGACCACTTTTCTCTTCACCCTTTCTCCATTCTGTTCTGGTTCCCCAGGTTCATGGCTAGTGAGTCTAATTGCCTCCACAGACAAGGGTAGGAAAGTCAGCCAGGTCGGCCAGGGTCAAGGGAAGCTCCAGGAAGCTGGGTCTTCACTGAGGCTAAGGAGCAAATATGATCGATGGGGTAAATGAGCCAAGGGAGAACAGAGGACCAGTTCAAGCTTCAGGTTCAAGAGCTAGGACCTGAATCATGTGCAAGAGAAGAGGCTGGAGATCAGTCAGGAGTTGAGAAGACAGGAATAAGCTGGGACACAGCATAGGAGGGGCAAGTTTCAAACAGTGAACCACAAACAAAATAGGGTTGAGCTCAGTTTTATTGGGTGCAAGGAATGTGGCGGGCAGGGGGTGTGGCAGCTGTTTAAAGGCACAGTGATGTTAGGGTTAACAGGGAGAGCAGTACATTCAAAGCCAAGCTCTACTATCTACTGGCTCTGTGTGACCTTGGTCAAGTCACTTACTGTGTGTGTGTGCTAGGTGGCTTCAGTCGTGTCCGACTCTGTGCAACCCTATGGACTGTAGCCCACCAGGCTCCTCTGTCCATGGGGATTCTCCAGGCATGATTACTAGAGTGGGTTGCCATGCCTTCCTCCAGGGGATCTTCCCAACCTAGGGATCGAACCTGGGTCTCCTGTATTGCAGGCAGAGTCTTTACCGCTGAGCCACCAGGGAAGCCAAAGTCACTTACTACCTTTGTGCAATAGAGAAATAAATCACTTTACAGAGATGCTGTGAATTAAGAGATGATGTGAAGCAACAGACTCAGCACCAGAACAGGGTCTGATGGTACCAGAGCTGAGGATCTGCTCAATTATGTCAATTATGTCCTTTCTCCCTTTATGTTGGTTGCTCAGTCGTGTTCAACTCTTTACGACCCCATGGACTGTAGCCCATCAGGCTCCTCTGTCCATGGGATTTTCCAGGCAAGAATATTGGAATGAGTTGCCATTCCCTTCTTCAGGGGATCTTCCTGACCCGGGGATCAAACCCAGGTGTCCTGCATTACAGGTGGATGCTTTACCATCTGAGCCACCAGGCAAGCCCAAAAGTGTAAGTAAAAGTTGCTCAGTTGTGTCCGACTCTTTGGGACCCCATGGACTATACAGTTCATGGAATTCTCCAGGCCGGAACACTGGAGTGGGTAGCCTTTCCCTTCTCCAGGAGATCTTTCCAACCTAGGGATAGAACCCAGGTCTCCTGCATTGCAGGTGGATTCTTTACCAGCTGAGCCACAAGGGAAGCCCAAGAATACTGGAGTGGGTAGCCTATCCCTTCTCCAGGGGATCTTCCCGACCCAGGAATTGAACTGGGGTCTCTGACTACCTGTCTTGTTCAATAAAACACTTCTGTTCTGAGCCAACCTTCCCCTTTCCTTTCCAGGAGTTAATGCATTCTTGGAGGATGCAATTTAATTATAATTAGCCTGATGTTGTGGGGTGGGGAGCTCACTTTGAAATCTTTGTTAATGATATTCTATCTTTCCCATCATTTTCTCTCTTTGCCTAGATCACTGATTTCATTTTAGCAATTTAAGTACTACTCTTGGTCCCATTCCTGGAGAAGGAAATGGCAAGCCACTCCAGTATTCTTGCCTGGAGAATCCCAGGGACAGAGGAGCCTGGTGGGCTACAGTCCATGGGGTCACAAAGAGTTGGACACGACTGAGTGACTAAACAACAATAAAACAAGAACAACTTGTTAGCAATCTCATTTATGCAAAAGGAAAGTTGGTGGAGCAGTTCTCCCTGAGATTCCTGCCTGGGTAAGGTTTGTGGTACAAGGGGTGAAAAGGAAGAGTGAGAGAGAAAAAGGAGAGAGTGTAGCTAAAGTCATTCCATAAATGGTCCGAGTTCATTACTAAGCATGTGAAAATATGTCTTGTAGAAGGATATGTGGCAGAGACTGTTAATTTCCAATCCGTTATTCATTTTCCCTGTTGTTAAGGAATTCCACATTTTTTAACACTGGGTATGGCCATAGCTAAACAAATGTTTCCCAGCCTCCTTTATAGTTAGGTGCAGCCTTCTACCGAAATTCTGATTGGAACTTGTCAGGTCAATCTACCACAGAGAATACTTGAAAGGAGACAGTTGGGGCCAACCTTTTGTCCCTCCCTCTTCATGGAGAGGAAGTGAGATGGCTGGTGCTCTAGAAGCTATTATGGATCATGAGGCAATTCTGAGGACAAAGGAACCTGGTTACTCGAGGACTTCATGGCACTGTCATCCCAGCCCTGGACTACCCACTCCAGATCTCTTTTACAGGAGGGAATACACACTTCTGGGTTTGAGACACTAGCTGGATCTGTTTAAAAACTGACTCCAAAGGATTTCATCTCAACCTACATTTTTCCTCCTTTAGCCAATATGTTGGTCTAGACTCTGGTGGGTCTGAGATGTCTGTGAAGTAGTCTCAGGAAGTTTGTTGACGGGAAATCCACAATTATGGTGCCCTGATGTGGTAGATGACATCCTGAGCTGGCTGGAGGAATATGGGACAGACTCTAGTCAACTGTAATCTAACTCCTTGGGCCAGTTGAATGAGTACGTCTTATAGTGGTGACTGCAGCTATGAAATTAAGACGCTTGCTCCTTGGAAGAAAAGCTATGACCAACCTAGATGGCATATTAAAAAGCAGAGACATTAGTTTGCCGACAAAGGTCCATATAGTGAAAGCTATGGTTTTTCCAGTAGTCATGTATGGATGTGAGAGTTGGACCATAAAGAAAGCTGAGCGCCAAAGAATTGGTGCTTTTGAACTGCGGTATTGGAGAAGACTCTTGAGAGTCCATTGGACTGCAAGAAGATCCAACCAGTCAATCCTAAAGGAAACCAGTCCTGAATATTCGTTGGAATGACTGATGCTGAGGCTGAAACTCCAGTACTTTGGCCACCTGATGCAAAGAACTGACTCACTGGAAAAGACCCTGATGCTGGATAAGATTGAAGGCAGGAGGAGAAGGGGATGATAGAGGATGAGATGGTTGGATCGCATCACTGACTGGATGGACATGAGTTTGAGCAAGCTCTGGGAGTTGGTGATGGACAGGGAAGCCTGGTGTGCTGCATGGGGTCGCAGAGTCGGACAAGACTGAGCGACTGAACTGAACTGATAATGGTCAACTATAAAAGAAAAGAGGTCTGTTTACTGGATGTAAGACATTTTCATTACCTCCTGCAGCCCTCAAGCCCTGGTCTCAATTCTGGTCACTCTTGTAGTTGGGGTGTCTTCTGGAAGGATGTAGCTGATGGCAGATATGATGTTAGAGAGACTAATCTCACTTCCCCACACCCCAGCCTTTGTTGCTTGCTCAAAAAGGCATGTCCTGCTGAGGGGGTGGGGCTGGGAATTCAATTTAAATATCAAAGTATCACTTGTACCAAGAAGTACATCAATTTGGCCTGACTGGGCTCAATCTCCTTATAGTGATATTTTGTTCTCACTAGAACAAGCCTTTGTATTAGCGACTGACCTGTCACTGAATTCTGTTATTTCATTCTTCCAAATGCTTTTATTCCAGTTCCCATAGCTAGTACCCTAAAACCAGCTCTTAATATCTCATGCTAGAATTTATACAACAGTTTTTTAACTAGCCTGCCTCTTAAATCAATGGCAGACTCCCTTGCCTGGAAAACTACTTTAAATATGCCTCATGTCAGCTAAAATGCTTTTCAGTTTCCTGTTACCAATTACATGTTTGAGTTTTAAGGACATCCATCACCTGGTTCCAACTTGAATTTCCTCCACCTGGTAGCATGCCCTTACATTCACCTTGACTTCCAGCAAGCCCTACCCTTTCTGTGAAGCCAGGCTCAGTGGTTCCCCTTTCCGTTCCCCTAGTCATCCTTGGCACAGAGGTGGGGTGGGAATTGTGAAGGGGGTGGAGGAAAGTAACTGAAACACTATTCAGCACCTGTTATCTGTGTCTGTTTATTACTGTATTATTCTATTTAGGAAAGGCCTAACTCAGGCCAATAACAGTGTAAAACTTTCTAACTTCTTTACAGAATTCAGGATTGGTTTGTTTTTTTTTTCAGTTGTTGAGAAAGTACCTGATACATACAGCTCATTAGATATAGGACACTGCAGGGAAGAATCCTCTGTTGTAGTTTTATATTCTCCCAGCAAACACTCAAGACTTGACTGCTAAGGTCTGGTAATCAAAGCATAAACTTCGGGTTCTAATCCTGATCTTTCACTTATTAACGGTGTGACCAGGGCAACCAGTTCATTAAGCGGGAATCAGTGATGCCTATTCTAGGGGTGAAACAAAGATAAATTTATGTAAACTCTGCAGCGCAGTCCCTGGCACGTGGCGGGTGCACAGTAACACTATTATTAGGCCGGGCGGAGGTCCCAAGGTCGGTTCACTCGGAAAGAACGCTCACTCCGGGCAGTGGCTGGAGAGGCACCGGCCCTACACCGTCCCAGGGCCAGAGCCCGCTTTCCTGCGAGACCGCGTCGGCTCACTGCTGCGCTCCGATGCGGCTCCCAGAAACACGAGTCCTTCCTCCGGGAGAGGGGTGTCCCGGGACCCTGAGGCTACCCCCACCCCACCCCGGGCGTCCGGGAAGGAGCGGGAACGCAGCCACGGGCAATTCCCCGGCACGCCGGCGGGGGCTGGGTCCCCGATCCGCGGGCCGCGCCGGGCGGTACCCTCACGGGGCGGAGCCCAGAGCGGTACCGTCTCTTTCGGGAAGCCGGGGGGAGGGAAAACAGCGGGCCTCCCTCTGGCGACGCGCCCAATGGCGCGCAGTCGCAGTAAGGGCCCCGCGGCTCGCGCAGCCGCAGGGGAGACTGCCGGGCCTCTCTTTCTCGCATGCGCTGGGCCCGGAGTGTGGGGCGGCCGAGCCCAGGGCCCCGCCCTCCACTTCCCGCGAGTTGGGAGCGGCGGGCGCAGGGGGCGGGGCCGCGGGCGCGGGGCGGGGCCTCGGGGGCGCGCCGGGGGCGGGGCCTCGGCGGCGGTGTCCTTGCGGCGCAGCCCGGGACACGAGCGCATCGTCGCAGGTCAGCGCGCCGCGGCGACTCGAGCTCGGAGAGGCCCACAGGCGGCGTCCACCATGTTGTCCCGGGCGGCTTGCAGGTGAGGCTCCGGACGGCGGGCACGGCGGCCGGTCGCGGCCCCGGCGGGGACCTCGGTGGGTTGGCGCCGCTGACCCCCACCAGCCAGCTGGCGCCGGCCCCGCGGGCTCCAGGGCACCTTCGGGGTCCAGGGCATCGGCCTGCGGGCAGGTGGTGGGCCGAGCGCGTCCAGGTGCCGCCGGGTCCGCTGCACCGCAGCTTGAGTTTCAGGCTGGAGACTGGACGGCCAGTGGGCCGACGATCCGAAGGCGCCCCCCACTCCTCCTCCCCGGTGCGCGGGTCCTTCTCGCCGGGCTGCGGAGACGCGCTCGCGGGGCAAAGGTGGCTGCGCGCGGGGCCCGATCACGCTGGGTGTGCTCTCTCTGCAGCACGAGCAGGAGACTGGTGCCGGCCCTGGGCGCGCCGGGCTCCCGGCAGAAGCACAGCCTCCCCGACCTGCCGTACGACTATGGCGCCCTGGAGCCGCACATCAACGCGGAGATCATGCAGCTGCACCACAGCAAGCACCACGCGGCCTACGTGAACAACCTCAACGTCGCCGAGGAGAAGTACCGGGAGGCGCAGGAGAAGGGTGGGTGCCGGGCGGCTGGGCTCTGGGAAGCGGGTGGCGGGGCGCTGCGCGGCGATGCGTGCCTGGTAAAGACCTGTGCCCCCTGGCGCCGGGCAGAACCGCTGCGCGCACTCGCGCGTGGACCTGGGAGCGGAATTCACAGGAAGAACAGCCGTTTCGTGGGGAACCCAAGCTTGCGTTTGTATGCCACTCTTTTTTTTTATATGCCACTCTTTTGAGTTGAGTGAAAATATAATACGGAGTTGGTATTTTTCTTTTTTAGAGGAGCTCAGTTGACAAAACCCGTAGTGCGTGGACTTTTTATTTTGTGCTTTGCGTCTGGGGGCGTCTATGGGACTAAGATGTCTTAACGTTTCTATACAGAATAGGTATTACATTTTTGCACGAGGGAAACCTTTGTTTCCAGGCTGTACGTGTGGCTGAAGCAACATAGTTAAAAGTGCATTTTTTTTCCTAAGTGTGTTTTTTCTCCCTATTTTATGTATTTTAATCTGGAGTATAATTGCTTTACAATGCTGTGTTAGTTTCTGCTGTACAAGGACATGAATCAGCTATGTTGTTGTTGTTAGTCGCACAGTCGTGTCCGACTCTTTGCGACCCCATGGACTGTAGCCCGCCAGGCTCCTCTGTCCATGGGATTCTCCAGGCAAGAATACTGGAGTGGGTTGTCATTTCCTTCCCCATGAATCAGCTATAGGTATACATGTATCCCCTCCCTCTTGAGCCTTCCAAACCTGCCCCCCCGAACCTGCCCCCCCAACCCAGCCCTGCAGGTCCTCACGGAGCACCCAGCTGAGCTCCCTGTGCTATACAGGGAGCTTCCCACTAGCTAGCTGTTTCGCAGATGGTAGTGTGTGTACCTCAGTGCTACTCTCTCAATTCCTCCTCCACTCTCCTTCCCACCCGCCCTGTCCACGAGTCACTTCCTTGTCTACATCTGCGTCTCTGTTCTTGCCCTGCACATGGTTCATCAGTACCAGTTTTCTAGATTTCATGTATCTGCGAATTGAATTTCAGTCCTGAGAAATTGGTTGATTGCATTTTAGGCAGTGACTGCTTGTTGACTGGGGACATCTAGTGGGAAAAGGCAGCATTTCAGTCTGGCCGTGTGTGAGGTTATTAGGTAAACAAAAAGAAGAGGAAGTTACCACATTCTGGAAGATTTACTTGTGACCATCAGAGGGATGGTCTGAGGAAAGTAAAAGGTTCTGAGTACAGGAAGAGGTTCAACGATTTAGGGAAAAAACAACTTCGGGAAGAATGTGGTAATGGGGAGAGGCTGGGGTGAATCCCAGTTGTGAAACTGATTTCCTGCGAGACAACACATGACACCCATGAATGCCTCTTCAATATTTTAAAAACAGCTGATATTTCAGTACTTGTGCAACAGAAGATTTGCTTGCTTAATGAAAGCCTCCGGGGAAAAAGCTTTACTTTGTCACAATATATTCTACTGTGTTGCCTACAAGTATCTGTGGCACTTTTGTTTATTTAAACAATTATATTTTAAAAACCATTAAGGAGTTACATTTTCATGTTTGAAAATTTGGGGGAAAAAATGTAAGGAAAATAACATCATCAATTTTATCACAGGTAAGTATCATAAATACTTTTCAAACAAAAGTATATACTTGACTTTTATTGTATTCAACAGAGGGAAAAAAAACTACTGTGACGCCAAAGAAAATGTTGAGCTTCAGGAAAATGTTCTTAAAAGCAGATATTAAGCCCCCCAAATTTCTATTAAAATTTAAAAAATGATTATGTAAACTTTAGGAGATTGTGATGAAACCAGTTCTCAGTAAGCAAGTTTCTTTTCCATTAGAAATAGTTACTGTTGGCATTAAAAAAACAATATAAATTATGTATTTTTAGAGTGATTCTCCAAGAAAAATTAGTAACGGAAACACTGATCTGTCAGAAAATTATTTTGTAAACATAGCGACAAAAGTTGGCATCTTAAACAGAACTCTCAAAGATTATCTGTGTATTTAGATATCATTGGCCTTCTCCTTTCTGAATTGCTAAAAACTGGAGGCTTTATTGTTTCAGACATCACCATTTCTTATGTGTGTTCTTAGCATGCACTCTAACAACAGAAATAGAAAACTTCTGGTATGTATGCTCCCCAAGGGCAGAGTTCTGCTTGGTTCTCTGTGTCCTTCACTTGGGGATCTTGTGAGTCATAAGAACTTAATACTGGATAAGGAAATTCCCATCTTTCCTAATAGTTTTGTTAGTCTGTACCTTCTTCAAGGCATAGAAAAAAAATATTTTATTTTGCCTCCATGTTTGGCGAGGTGGAAAAAACAGCTCCAAATATGCCATTCTTTTCAAAGTATAGAGGTCAGAATTCTTTTTCTGTAGAAACTCCATTTAGTATCATGAATGCCTGCTATGTTGTAAGGCAATACGTTGAACCTCAGAGACACGGCAGGGCACAGAAGTCCACGTCTTCATTGGAGCTTTCCTTCCATGGAGAGATGTGAATAAGTAAATATGTAGTATGTCAGGCGCTGAAGTCCTATCAAGGAAAACAGAGTGGAGGAAGTGGTCTGGAGGCGGGTGGACGTTGCCCATTTCATATTGTGGTTAGAGAAGCCTTCTGATGTGGTTGATGCTTCAGTGGAGACTTGAGAGGGAATGAGGGGGTGAACCCAGAGGCTGTCTCCAGGAAAAGTGTCCCAGCAAAGGCTGCAGCGGTCAGTGGAAGCCCTAAGCTGGCCGCGTGCCAGGCTGGCTATCTGAGTGCCAGGAGAGGCCGCTGTGGCCTGAGCTGGGCCAGCAGGGAGATGCAGAGAGGCGCGTGACGCGCACCCCTGTACCAATTGTAAGGACTTGGGGTTCACTCTGAGAAGAGCAGCCTGCGGAAGGGTTTGACCCAGGTGTGCCATGATCAGTTTGAGGTTCAGAGAAGCCCTCTGACCACTGTGTTGAGAATAGCCTGCAGGGGCGGGTGTGGAAGCAGGAGACAGTGGGAGACGGGGCCATGGAGGCTAGAGGAAGGGATGAGGTTCTGGATGTTCTCTGGCGCTGGCTTTGCTACTGGGTTAGATGTGGGGTACGAGAGGAAAGGAGTGACAAATCACCATGTCATCAAAAATGCCCTGAGCAAACAGCTGGCACTCACTGAGATGGGGAAGGCCTTTGGACGAATGAGTTTGGGGTTGAAGATCAGCGGTTCAGTTTTGAATAAGTTGAGTTTTTTGTTAGTATAACCATGCTAGTAGGTGGTTGTCCATCTGGAGAATGAGAGTTGAACATTTTCCATATAGCCTGTAAATCCACTCCACTATTTTCTGTCCTTGTTTTCTTTGTTACGTCACTTACTGAAATCTTTTCTATCCGAGAAAACCGAGTTCTTTGAAGCCCAGGAGTGAATTTTCTACTAGCTTTGCCACTCTTGCTCACTAGCTGTTTGCTACATTATTGATTGAACTGAAAATCCACTGGGACACATAATTTGGGGAAGGCTTTTTTTTTGGTAAAATATTGAAATTGTGAAGTTTTGGGACCGCTTGTTCAGTCACTCAGTTGTGTCCGACTCTTTGCGACCCCGTGGATTGTAGCCCACCAGCCTCCTTTGTCCGTGGGATTCTCCAGGCAAGAATACTAGAGTGGGTTGCCATAAAAAGCAAGAATTTCTAAAAAATGTGTTCGTATTTTAACCTTTCAGGTGATGTTACAGCTCAGATAGCTCTGCAGCCTGCCTTAAAGTTCAACGGTGGAGGCCACATCAATCACAGCATCTTCTGGACAAATCTGAGCCCTAACGGTGGTGGAGAACCCAAAGGTTAGTTTAAACTGGGGCAACCTTGGCTCCATTTTGTGCACAGTAGGAATGACTTGATTTTCTTAAGTTACCTTCATTCTCCCTGAGCTATCATGATGGCATCTCTCTCATAGTAGAGAGTACGACAGTCGTAACTTTCAGAGGGGCACATGCGAGAGTGCAGAATACAGCCAGGGAGTTACGCACACATGCACACACACAATACCACGTGTGGTGAGTCTCCTAGTCGAACTGCACTGTGCATCAGGGGAAGACTGAGTTTTTAGGAAAGATGATTTTTCATTTACAAGGTCTAGGCCCTGGGATAAGATACTAACCATTCCATATCTTACTTTTCTTCATCTGTATGATATAGGGATAATTATAGGGTTGTTTTAAAAATTAGGTCATTATAGAATAGTGCCTTTTGCTATTATTTTAGTACTCTTTCTAAAAAAGGAAATTGTCCCAGAAAAATAGGTTTTCCAAGACAGCTGCAGGTAACAAGGGAGTCCAGAGCCGATGGGCTTGTTCATTCTGCTTGTTCACTTGTATGGTACGTGGAGTCCCAGCACTTTATTCTTCCCATCCCAGGGAAGGTATGGGGCATAAACACAGCTCTCCACCTTTGTCTCTGGTCTTCTGGCTTCTACCTTAAGTTTCTGAGGCATTTTTAATCATATTCTAGAAGGCACCTTATGCATTTGAAATAAGCAATTTCATTTGGAAGTAAAGATGATTGGAGGAGTAAGTATGGGGAGCTGAAGAATTTATTTTTTCTGAGGTAGATCTTCAGACCTTTACTTAATACTTTCGAGGTGTTGAGAGTTACCAGAATCTCAGATACACCTGTGTTCATCCAACAGGTTTTGGCACTCTGCCATTTTGTGTTATCTGTGCCCCTTTATCTCATCACTTGTGCTTATAATAGATGATTACTTTAAAAATTAAAAAGAAATTGAATATTTATTTCTTTGGCTCTGCTGGGTCTTAGTTGTGGCATGTGGGATCTAGTTCCCTGCCAGGCAGCAAACCTTGGCCTTCGGGCACTGGGAGCGCGGAGTCTTCGCCACTGGACCACCAGGGAAGTCCCTAGATGATTACTTTCAGACCATTAAAATAAGAGAAGTAATATTTTTGGCCTAGTTGATTTAGTTGATGTGCTCAGTCTAGAATTGTATTCTGTATTGCTACAGAATAAAAAGGGTGATAACCCTTAAAGTATACCCTTGCTGCTGCTGCTGCTAAGTTGCTTCAGTCATGTCCGACTCTGTGCGACCCCATAGACGGCAGCCCACCAGGCTCCCCCGTCCCTGGGATTCTCCAGGCAAGAACACTGGAGTGGGTTGCCATGTCCTTCTCCAAAGCATGGAAGTGAAAAGTGAAAGCGAAGTTGCTTAGTCGTGTCCGACTCCTAGCGACCCCATGGACTGCAGCCTACCAGGCTCCTCCGTCCATGGGATTTTCCAGGCAAGAGCACTGGAGTGGGTTGCCATTGCCGTACCCTTAGTTCACTTTAAGAGGCAACATCACTCCTTTTAAAATGATGTAGTGCTTAAGATAGGGAAGATCTAGGCTGCCTTGGAGAAGAAGCAAATCTCAGCCATAACATTTTATTCCCAAATTGAGATAGAGTAGGTAGGGTAGGATTCAAAGCAAAATCTTCTGTTGAGGGGAAAAAAGAAAGCTAATGGAAAATACTCTTTCTTTCCTTGTGGAGATAGCACTGTGAGTGAAAAAATTCCTCTAACGTGTTTCAGTAACACACATGTGAATTAAAATTCTGAGACCTGATGACTGTCGTGTGAGGGCAGGAGTGACACTGTGTTTTGTAGGCTCGCTGGGTTATGTAGTGATTTCTGTGTGTTGTCTAGTTGTGTCTTGGGCCATATGACAATAATATTTGATATATGTATAAAATATTTTATTGTAATTGTTGTAATCTCTTCATTCATAGGTAGTTTTTGTAATCTTTTTTTTGTTTCTGTTTTTAATAGGGGAATTGCTGGAAGCCATCAAACGTGACTTTGGTTCCTTTGCCAAATTTAAGGAAAAGTTGACTGCTGTATCTGTTGGTGTCCAGGGCTCTGGCTGGGGTTGGCTCGGCTTCAATAAGGAGCAGGGACGCTTACAGATTGCTGCTTGTTCTAACCAGGATCCCCTGCAAGGAACAACAGGTTAGAATTCTTTATTCTGGAGAGATGCTTCACTATAAAGCATTTACCATGAACTGAAGAACCCTAGCAGTGTGTAAACCTTCCTGAATATGTTTTGAGCAGATCCTAGGAGCTGATTCCCAGAGTCTTGTGTGAGCAAAAATGCTTTCCAGGTCCTTGATATTTTATAAAATTAGCACATGTAATTTTACAGATACATTAACAAAAAAGATTTTAAACATCAGCTCTGCTTCATTTGATAGAGAATTCGTATCAGCTTACAGAATAATTATATGCACTAGAATAAAAACCTAAGATTAGGTCAATAGCATGAAGGAGGAAAAGAGACACAGGCTGGGTCTGACTTCAAACCCTGGACTCTCATCCCCTCTGCTGAGCACCTGTGGCTAAACTGGGACCAGAGCTCAGGTTTCCAGAGTCTGCCTTGCCGAGGGCTTTGGCGCAGGAAGAGAAGGGGCTCTGAAGCTGCAGGCTGGGCTCACGAAACCCTTTGTCATGTTGAGCCAGATGGAAGTAGCAGCTCTTTAGGGAGTAGTCCTAAGGATCCAGCAGTCAGCTGGAACTCTGATGATAGCATCGGTCAGCAGTGGGTCTCGGCCTTATTTTCCGCCTCTGCACATGTCAGGAGACTTCCTTATGTGACTCACTGCCCCGGATCTGTCCCAATTTAGCCAGAATCTAAGCCGCTGTTTTGAGAGCCACAGAATTGGGAAAAGCAAAGGTTTGTGAGCCCTGAGTGCTCTAGAGGCAGGTACCTGACCCGGAAGGCCGTGATTGGTGAATCCTAGGGACACCGCCTCCTCTCCGCCTGAAGAAAGCCAAGCAGAACAAAAATAAATGAAATTCATGGCAGTTTATTTATGGGAAAAGTCATATATGAATTTTGTTGCCTTAATCATGAATGATTAGTAGCACCCCCATGACTGATTTAGACACACTGGTTGATGACTGTTTTCTTAGAGGAGCACTTAACAGTTGGAGAGGTTTCTTTTTTGGGGGGCTGTACCGTGTAGTCTGTGGGATTTTAGTTCCCTGACTAGGGATCAAACCCGTGCCCCTGCAGTGGAAGCATGGATTCTTAACCACTGGACCTCCAGGGAAGTCCCTAGAGAGGTTTCTTAAATGAATGTTTTGTAGATTTAACCAATTCTTCATTTAAATTACTTAATTTCTGAAATGTGCACCTTTTCCTAAAGTCTTACTCAGTTTTCCTTGTTAACTTATTCTTATATTAATATGTCATATAAACACTTTGCTTTATTTATTTATTTTATTGAAATATAGTTGATTTACAATGTTGTGTTAATTTCTGTTGTACAGGAAAGTGACTCACTTTCATTAATTATTACATGCATATACATCATAAATGCTTTGTGCTCTCTGTGACTCACATTAGCCCAGGGGAGCAGAGCAGGTTTTTCATAGCCCCCCACAAATGCACAGCATCTTTGGAAGGTACTCAGGCACTCTGGAGACCTGGGTTTGATCCCTGGGTCGGGAAGATCCTCTGGAGGAGGGCATGGCAACCCACTCCAGTAATCTTGCTTGGAGAATCCCCATGGACAGAGAAGCCTGGCGGGCTGCAGTCCATGGGGTTGCAAAGAGTCAGACACGACTGAGTGACTTAGCATACACATAGCCACCCCTGCAAAAGAATCACACCCTTTTTGAGACTCTTGGTAAGGACCACTGAGAATTGGCTCTTGGATAAATCTATTGATTTTAAGAATACCTGTTAAATACTGTAGTTAGTTGATTTTTCCCAAGTCTGTTTCAATTATTTTTACTATTTATCACATTTTCTTCTTCCAAAGAGTAAAGTTTAAAATATTTTAGGATATTTATTCTTATGCAGATTTCCTATATATATCATGTATAAGAAACTGAAAAGTGGACGAGAATGTGGTAAAGGGTAATTTTGTGTGCGTAGGACAGTTAAAGCAAGAAGATGCGGTGTTTAGATTGAAACTCATGGGTTTTGTTTCTTTCCCCTTCTTTCCAATAGGTCTTATCCCCCTGCTGGGGATTGACGTGTGGGAGCATGCTTATTACCTTCAGTATAAAAATGTCAGGCCCGATTATCTGAAGGCCATTTGGAATGTGATCAACTGGGAAAACGTAACTTCAAGATACACAGCATGCAGCAAGTAAACCGTCAGCCTTACACTGAGTACACCAAGCTCTTTCTGACTATTTTATAGTAGTGCAGAGAACCACATAAACCAGTAAGCTGAACCATTGTAGTGTTTCTGAGTGTGGCTTGTTCAAATATTTGATAAACATAATCTACTGCTATGGATAATCTCTTTTAAAAGTTTGTTATTAGGCAACTGTTTGAAAATGTTAAGTGCTTTGTGTGATTTAGCCTTTTGATTGAACATTTTCTTCGGAGAGCTAAACTAGCTAGGAGGTGGTAATTGTCATCATAAAACCATCAAAAAACTTCATCCCCATGAAGCCTTTCTAATCCTGTTCAATCACAGTTACAAAAAATCTAAATCTTTTTTGCCCCAGTTGCTTAATAATAAAATATTAAATTTATTTCCCAAGGGAAATGCTCAGTTTTTCTATTGAAAATTACTCTGTTAGTAATCCTCTGTCCAGTATTATTTCTGATAGTTACCACCCCGTGGTCTTAAATTATTTTCTGATCACATGTTACATTAACACTAACCATTTTGTCATTAAAAATATATATGACTTGATTGCCGAGAATTGCTTTATTATCAGAAGGAAATAGTAGCGCCTCTGAATTTTTCTGTAGCAAGAAAAATAAAAACTTTTGTGAAATTTTGTCTTGAAACATAGAAATGTGTGTTGTCTAAGCTCTCAAAATGGACAAATTACGGCCTAGTTAATAAAATCAATGATAGGGCTGTGGCCACAGAACTTCTGGCTGGGCACTCACCCCTCTTCTTTCGGGTCTGTTCACGACGCCTCCCTTTCGAGAGAACCAGGCTGGTTCAGGTCCTGCCTCCCAAGGGATGAAAGACACGGTTTCTGGATGCAGTCAGATGCATGCCCCCCTCAGGAACATTTTTTTTCAAAGACTTGTTTTTCAGTAATTTCATCCATTTTGAGGGGTTTTTTTTGTTTGTTTTCTTTTAGAAAAGGTACAATCAATATAGAAACTTTATGTTGCTTTATTGGTTTTTCCAATAAAAGAAAGACTACCCCTAATTCAGTGACACAGCAAATTACGTTCCTGCTTAGTTTTCTCGATTGGAGCTGTTCGGTGCAACAGGGTCCTTTGTGTATTTGGCTTCACGTTGTCAGGTGTTCCATGTTCTTCATCATATCCCTCCTCATCGTTAGTGGCTGTGTAATACTTTATCAATTGGACACTTCCTAATATCTTACAGTCCGATTATTGAAGATTTCATTTGTTCTAATTGTTATTACAAACAATGCTATTATTTGTGGCAGTCCACATAGCTTTTACCTTCTATTGAAATATTTTCTCCCTGTAGGTTTCTTTTCTTAAGCTGTTTAGTAGCAGGGTGTTTTCTCAAATTTATTTTTTCATTTAAAAAGTGTCCCCCCAACTCTATTATCCGTGTTTTTTTTTTTTTTTCCATGGAAAAATGGAGTGACTTAGCAGTTTCAATATTGAAGACTGAAGTTTTTTAAAAATTTTAAATTCAAGACACTTTTCTTTTAGAGTTCAACTAGAAAAGCAGTCTTTCTGAATTGTCAACAGCATTTATGAGACGAGTGTTAACTGTGTGTGTATGTGCTTGTGGATTGAAAATGACTCGGAGACTATGATTGCCATCCTTTATATATCAAGTAAAGTGGCGTTCATGGAGCACAGCTAATAGCTAAGTGACTGCTGCTAACATATATCTTACATACGCATATATATGCCTGTATATATAAACGCAGTTGTGTGACCACTGGTTATACGTATCCTGTATACAGATATGCTGCTGCTAAGTCGCTTCAGTCGTGTCCGACTCTGTGCGACCCCATAGACGGCAGCCCACCAGGCTCTGCCGTCCCTGGGATTCCCCAGGCAAGAATACTGGAGTGGGTTGCCATTTCCTTCTCCAGTGCATGAAAGGGAAAAGTGAAAGTGAAGTCGCTCAGTCGTGTCCGACTCTTAGCAACCCCATGGACTGCAGCCTACCAGGCTCCTCCATCCATGGGATTTTCCAGGCAAGAGTACTGGAGTGGGGTGCCATTGCCTTCTCCGTATACAGATATACATGCCTATATATATAAACAAGGCAGTGAACTCTGTTAACAGACTATTGAGGAAATAGGACCTTTTTGAAAGATGGGCTTTTGGCTACAAGTAGTCTTCTAGATCATGAACTATCAAAGATAATGCAGAGACTACTGACATATCAAGCTGTTGTACTGTTAACTAAGCTTTACAACTAACAAAAAATTCAATGTTGAAATTTCTATGGGGCTCTATTTTTGCTTTGATTGTATTAAGTGACAACAAGGGAAAGCATACTGTCCTCCACCAAAGTTTTGGATTTTAAGAGACTTGAGATGACATATGCAATACAGATTTTAATCATCCAGCAGAAAATAAGATTCTAAGATTCTGTATAGCCCTGTTTTTCATAGTAGAAAAGAAACAGAAAAGGTAAAAACAGCATTTCTCTGGAAAGGGCAAGTACTGTTCGCCCAGGAAGGGTTTTGTGACCAAAGCAGCAGAGCCTGCTCTAGTCTCAGACGAGCTGCAGAAAACCTTCCTTAGCGTGATCGGTGCCGCAGGAGAACAGGATGGAGGACAAACGGTGTTTGTGAAACAGAACTGTTGTGTAATAATGAAACTTTGATACTGAGAAATTACAGCTTCACTGCAAATCTCAGATTCATGATTCTAAAGTGAGATTTGAGTTTCTGTTGAGTGCCTTGAAAAAGTAACATTGAAATCATAAAATTAAGATTGATGTATGCTGTCAGTCACATCTTAAAAAGAGGTAGAAGTACGAATTTTGTCTCTTGTTTTAATTGCAGAGGAACTACTCTTTGGGAAAGCTGTGAGGTAGCTGTTTTATAAATGACATCTCTCATTTTCAGTCACGCTCTCACGATGCCATCAAGCTAATGTTCTGTGTTCAAAGATACATGTGGTACCTTCTAAAAATCCTATAAGGTCCTGGAAAGTTTTCATTTAATTATTCATTAAGGAAGCATTTATTTTCATATTGTAAGAGTGAAGTTTTTTGATTGCCAATAAAAGAATCTGTTCGCCATCAAAAGAGGTCTTTATTAAATACGTGTGCCAAAATATTTATAATTCTACAATGCTTTATCACTTTTACTGTAGGAAAGGAATAATGAATGATAGGTAGTTGAAATTTTACTCTAAAAACCCTGAAGACATATGAATTCTATCTCCAGTTATGGAGCGTTTCATATAACAAATTATAACATTAAAACATCTTTTTTTTTCATCGTGCTGTGCGGCATGTGGGATCTGTTTTCTGACCAGAGATTGAACCTGTGCCCCCTGCATTGGGAGTGTGGTCTTAACCCCTGGACACCAGGGAAGTCCCAATCATAACATCTTAGAACATTACCCAAACACAGAATCTTGTCTTAACTCTAGGAAAAAAGATTTATCACAAGGACAGAGCCTTGCAGGCTGCAGTCCATGGGGTTGCAAAGAGTCGGATATGACTGAGCAACTAACATCACATCACATCTTGAGTGGTTATATTTTATTCACTCGGGTTTTGGAAAGTATGAGATTAGTGAAGCTCTCCTTGGACTGCCGGTCCACCTGACTCAAGCAACTCGGGGTCTTAGGAGTACAGACACTTCACACAGTCAAAAATCCACATATAATGTAGAGTTGGCCTCTGACCAACCTCGGATCTTGTACTTTATGTGTTTATTGAAAAAGATCTTGTGTGTCAGTGGACCTGTGCAGTTCAGATGCATGTTCATGGGTCAGCTGAATGTTCTTGGGAAGCAAAGTAAGGTTTGCCCGTGTTTGGGGAAGCCACGTGTCAGCTCTTCCACCTGTGCTTATATTAGTAATGAATGCTTCTCTTGAGTGGCTTCTGGAACACACTTTGAAAAAATAAGGCATCTCAACTTTAGTTTGAAAGGGAAAGAACAAATGACTCATCTCTTCTGTCTGCTCACGATTGTCCCCCGAGAGTCCCGTGGCCGCACCCCGTACCTCCACGCACAGTGTGGCTTTCATGTCGTGTTCCCTCTCCTCCGTGAAAACATGAGCTCCAGGAAGGCCCAGGGCAGAAAGTCCCTTAACATTGGTGTGTCTTTGGTATGGAGCACGCAATTCCGGGCCCACAGTAACATTTTTTATTAAATGATGTGATTTAATAGAACATCATGGAAATCAACCCCGAATACTCATTGGAAGGACGGATGCTAAAGCTGAAGCTCCAATACTTTGGCCACCTGATGCGAAGAACTGACTCAGTGAAAAAGACCCTGTGTCAGGAAGATCCCCTGGAGAAGGGAATGGCAACCCACTCCAGTATTCTTGCCTGGAGAATTCCATGGACAGAGGAGCCTGGTGGGCAACAGTCCATGGGGTCACAAAGAGTTGGATACAACTAAGTGACTAATGCACTGATGCTGGGAAAGATTGAGGGCAGGAGGAGAAGAGGGTAGCAGAGGATGAGATGGTTGGATGGCATCACCAACTCGATGGACAGGAACTTGGACAAACTTTGGGAGATAGCGAGGGACAGGGAAGCCTGGTGTGCTGCAGACCATGGGGTCACAGAGTCGGACATGACAGTGACTGAACAACAGCAACATTATATTGTAAATACATGTATCCTCCAGGCTCAGAAATTACTAAAGCCCACAAAGCAGCCCATAGAGCATCTGTGACCACAGGGCCTTTGCATGTGACTCAAAAGAGCAATGGGTGGTACTAGGAGGCCTGGGCCCCAGTCCTGATGCTTTCAGTACCTGTGTGATACTGGTCAGCATGCCTGATTCTGGTCCTTTCCCTTTCATGTAAAATGATGGATTTTGAAAGATGATTTAGGTGCCAACTCTAGCATTTTATGGATTTATTTGTGGATTAACTAAAATCATTGTAGCCAAATGCATACTGATGATGCTGAATGGTCATGTCATTTACAAAAGCTATTCAGTTTATATCCTTTAAACAAAAATTCTCCAGCCAATCACGTATTTGCTGGTGGTGCAGTCTTCCATCTTTCACTGGCGCTCAAGGAGGAAACCAGGAGGAAGAAAACCAACTGAGTCTTTAGCTCCTAGCCCTCATCAGCATGTCAAAAGCCATGGTTCATGATAACACCTCATGTTTGCAGCACAGGTGTGGAGCCAGGCTGCCTGGGTGTACCTTCGTTCCATCACTGTATTTTTGAGGTAAATGCTAGTTGCTATACTGAGAGCCTCTGAATGAATAAACTCTAGACGTTGTTTCTCTCTCCTATCAAGCTCCAAGCATTTGATCTGGTTGATGGTCTGCTCTCTTACTAGTAATTCACAAACCAGGCTTCTACTGAGGCCCCGCCACTTTCACTGCGTGGCTTCCACAGCTCCTGTGCATGTGAGGAGTGAGCTGGCAGCCTGGGAGAAGGCTGCTCACGAGAAGCTTTATGGCCTGGCACACGTCACTCTGCTCCCACGTCGCTGGCTAAAAGTTAGCCATGCAGCAACACTAAGCCAGGGGTGCTGCTGGGAGGCGAAGCGTGTATGCTCAGGACAGAGAACCAGAGGTGCTGAGCAGAACTCTAGGCTCAGCCCAGTGTGCCTCCCTGGTGACAGCATCTGTTTCAGTCTCATCCTGGGAACACTTACCCATTCTCCAAGAGAGACAGCCCAAAGTCCCAAACCCCAAATAAGGCACAGTCCTTTCCATTAGATTTATTTGTGGCCCTGTGTGGTTGGGTGACCTGTGAACCAAAAAGTCAAGGTGTCTGCTGAGATAAACAGTCTTATTATAAGAAGAGAGAAAAAATACTCAGCCCTCGCTGGCCTGGGGAACGGTGAGAGAAGTCCTGTGATGAGACCTCGATTCTGCTCCCTGGGAGGAGTTTTATTTTTAATCATTAAAAATTTTATTTATTTATGTATTTTTGTCTGTGCTGAGTCTTTGTTGCCGCACGAGCTCTTCTCTAGTTGTGGCGAGTGGGGGCTACTCTCTCTTTGTGCTGCAGTGGCTTCTCATTGCGGTGGCTTCTCTTGTTGCAGAGCACAGGGTCTAGGTGCTCAGGTTTCGGTACTTGAGGCTTCCAGGCGCTAGAGCACAAACTTAATAGTTGTAGCTCTTAGGTTTAGCTGCTCCAAGGCATGTGGGATTTTCCTGGACCAGAGGTTGAACCCATGTCCCATTGCAGCACTATTTATAACAGCCAGGACATGGAAGCAGCCTAGATGTTCACCCACAGATGAATGGGTAAAGAATATGTACATATACACAAGGGAATATTCAGTTCAGTTCAGTCGCTCAGTTGTGTCCGACTCTTTGTGAACCCATGGACTGTAGCATGCCAGGCTTCCCTGTCCATCACCAACTTCCGGAGCTTGCTCAGCCATGAAAAAGAATGAAATAATGCTATTTGCAGCAACATGGATGGACCTAGAAATTATCATACTAAGTGAAGTAAGTCAGACAAAGGTAAATATTATGTGATGTTATTTGTGTGTGCTTAGTTGCTCAGTTGTGTCTGTTTATATGTGTAATCTAAAAAATAGCTCAAACGAATTTATTTGCAAAACAGAAACAGACTCATAGGCATAGAAACAAACTTATGGCTACCAAAGGGAATAGCAGAGGGGGGCAGTAAACTGGGGGCATGAGATTTGTAACAGATGCACACTATTGTACATAAAATAGATAAACAACATAGATTTATGTATAGCTCTGGGAGCTAGTTTCAATATCTTGTAATAAACTAGAATGGAAAAGAATAAAAGAAGAACACATACACACACACATATATATAAAACTGAATCACTTTGCTGTCTGCCCGAAACTAGCAGAATATTGTAACTCAGCTATATTGCAATAAAAAAACTCAACCAACTTGCTCCAAAGAGAACTCTGGATTATGCCTACTCCAAAGTCTGCTCATTTCTGAGTCTCTTCCATCTCAGTAAATGGTAGCCCTTAATAGCTTGAACCCAGAGCCCAAGTTACTCTTGTCTTCTCTTTCTCTCACTCTTATATCCAATTTAGCAGCAACTCTTCTGCCACTTATACTTTCAAAATATAACTTTCTCACCCATGTAGTCTCTTACCTGTATTTCATCCCAAAAGCCCCCTAATTGAGTTTGCAGCTTCCATCTTGCCTCTCTAGAACTTCATTTTTCTGTAGCAACTGGAATAATCCAAGAAGTCTCCACTATTCTGTTGAAAACTCACCAGCAACCTTTCTTTACCCTTAGAAAAAAGTCCAGAATTCTTTTTTTTTTTAATTTATATATATATATATATATATGTATATATGTATATACATATATATGTATATGTATATATATGTATATATGTATATATATATATGTATATATATATATATGCTTATTTGGCTTCCCTGGGTCTTATTTGTGGCACTAGGGATCTTTGGCTGCAGCGTCTGGGATCTAATTTCCTGACCAGGGATCAGGACCCGGCCCCCTGCGTTGGGAGCTCAGAGTCTTAGCCACTGGACCCCCAGCGAAGTCCCCAGAATTCTTTCCCAAGACCTTCAAGGTCTTGCATGGTCTGTTTCTTCCCTGCTTTTATCTCATCACATCCTCCTCACTCCTCAGACTCCAGGGGCCTGGACTCTGCATTTCCAAGACCCCTCTCAGTTCCTTTGTACCTTTGCCCCTGCTGTTCCCACCCTCTGGGAAGCCACTCTTCTCCTCTTCCTAAGGCTACCCTTCCTCACTGGGCCCTCCCAGGCCATCCAACATAAACCTCGGTATTTCCTTCCTAGGACAGTCTACAATTCTCTTGGCGATTTGTTCCTTTGCTTGTTTACTACTTGCGCTTTCCTATTAGCATGTAAGTGTCCTCAAGGCCCTTCATAGCTGAATCTCGGGGCCTGAGTCTAGCATACAATTGATGATCAATGAACAACCCTCCTGTTATTGCAGCAGGCCCTAAGGGGGCCTTCAATATGCAGTTTGAAACCCCTCAGACTAGAAATTCCCTGTGGTTCCTATTGGTTTCAGAGATTGTGGTCCTTCTGTGTGTGCGTGTGTGTGTGTGTGCATGTTAAGCCGCTTCAGTGTGTCTGAATCTCTGTGACTCCATGGACTGTAGCCCGGCCAGGCTCTTACATCCATGGAATTCTCCAGGCAAGAATACTGGAGTGGGTTGCCATTCCCTTCTCCGGGGGGTCTTCCCACCCAGGGATAGAAACCAAGTCCCTTATATCTCCTGCATTGGCAGGTGGGTTCTTTACCACCAGTGCTAACTGGGATGCCAATATCTTTTTTGTTTTTGTTGTTGCTGTTATTTAACAGCTTTTGTTTAATTTGGAGATATTATGTTGAGCTTTTTCTAACTTTATTTTTAACTTTTAATTTTTATTTGTTTAGAAAATTCTTCTTGATAAGTATGGCTAGAAGTTTGTCAATTTTTTGGGAACTCAGGTTCTAGTAGGTTGATGAGCTCTGTTCATTTTTTGTTCTTTCAAGGGATTACTCTTGTTTCTTTTTTGGCCACACCTCAAGACATGTGGGATCTTAGTATCTTAGTTCCCTGACCAGGGATGGAACCTGAGCCCCTTGCAGTGGAAGCACAGAGTCTTAACCGCTGGACCACTAGGGAAGTCCCTCGAATATAATACCTTGATGAATGTTTATTAGGTTGGAGTGACACAGGGACACAGAGCCAGGTAATTTAGTGTTGCAGCTGCCTTCATGGAATAAATTTTCCACTAGGAAGTTAACACTCTGTTTGGCTGATTTAACAAAATACCCTAGACTTGGCTTTTGGACTGCAAGGACATCAAACCATCAATCCCAAAGTAAATCAACCCTGACTACTTACTGGAAGGCCTGATGCTAAAACTGAAGCTCCAATACTTTGGCCACATGATGCAAAGAGCCAACTTGTTGGAAAAGACCCCAATGCTGGGAAAGATTGAAGGCAGGAGGAGAAGGGGGTAACAGAGGATGAGATGGTTGGATGGCATCACCAACTCAATGGACATGAGTTTGAGCAAAGTCTCGGAGATGGTGAAGGACAGGGAAGCCTGGGGTGCTGCAATCTATGGAGACACAAAGGGGTCAAAAAGAGTCAAAAAGAGTCGGACACCACTTGGCAACTGAACAATGACAAGACTTAGCTCAAAGACCACTATTACTTCCAAGGGAACGCAGTTCAGTTCATACCAGTCCATAATCTCTTTAACTACATCTCCCACTCATTTTTTTTTCAGTACCTTAGTATTATACATGAGTAATGGATCTTTGTGTAAATCATAGAATTACTTTAAACAGGTCAAGTCCTAATGATTCAAGAAATCTGACAGGAGAAATAAATTTACCTCAGTAAGACAACTGTACAAAACCTTCTCGTACTCAAACACCTGGTCTCTATTTAAGGAATATTTGCACTTAGAGAAAATTTTAAGGAGAATTTCCAACTTTTTGAGGTTTTAAACTAAGCACAAACATTACTTGTTTTTCTATATTTTTTTAATACTGAAGATAAGATTTGTGTATTTCCTGATTAGAAAGGTAGGAAATAGAAGAAATCAATATTTCAATTTTGTTTTCATTGAATACTTGCAAGGAGCTCCCCTTCCCACCCACATTAAAACTGAACTCAAAACACATGGATTTGTAACTCTTTATTATTTTATTTAAAAATTTTTATTATTTTTTAAAAATTTATTTTTATTTGTCATGCCACATGGCATGTGGAATCTTACATGAACAGCAGACAAGAATACTAGGATGGGTTGCCATTTCCTTCTCCAGGGGATCTTTCCAACCCAGGAATCAAACCCAGGTCTCCCACATTGCAGGCAGATTCTTTACCATCTGAGCCACCAGGGAAGCCCCTTAGCTCCCCTACCAGGGATCAGACCCAAGCCCCCTGACTTGGAAGGGCACAGTCTTAACCACTGGACTCCCGGGAAAGTCTCGAATTTGTAACACTGGAAAGTTGTGGGCAACTCTATGCTCAGTTGTCTCTTACTCTTTTTCATTTGGTTATATTCAGTTATCGTTATGGTTATTGGTGAAATAGAGATGGAATTTTAAAAAATAGACTTTACTTTTTTAGAGTAGCTTTAGATGAGCAGCAAAACTAAGCTGAAAGTACAAAGATTTCCCACATACCTCCTGCCTTTCCACCTCAGCCTCCCTTCCTGTTAACATGCCCCAAAAGATGATAACTTCCCTGCAACTGATGAACCTACATTGATAAAGCATTACTGGAAGTCCATAGCTTACATTAGGGTTCACTCAGTTTTATATGATCTATGTGTTTGGACAAACATATGCCATGAACTTACCGCTACAGAATCATTCAAAATAGAATCACCACCCTCAACATCCTCTTTGCTCCGCTTATTTATCCCCTTCCTCCAAACTGCTGGCAACCAGTGATTTCTTTTTTTAACTGTCTCTATGGTTTTGCCTTTTCCAGAATGTCACAGAGCTGGTATCATGAGTGTTTAGACTTTGCAGATTAGCTTCTTTCACTTAGTAAAATGCATTTAAGCTTCCTCCATGTCTTTTCACAGCTCATATCTTTTTAGCATTGAGTAATATTCTTGACTGGATGTACCACAATTTACTTATTTCTTCACTAACAGAATGCTTCTGAGTTTCGGCGATTGCGAACAGAGCTGCTATGAACATCTTTGTGCAATTTTCTGTGTAGATGTAGATTTTTAACTCACTGAGTAAATAACAAGGGAGGTGCTTGCTGGATCACACAGTCAGAGTATGTTTTAGTTTTGTAGGAATGGAGTTAAATTCACGCTGATTCATGTTGATGTTTGATAGAAAACAAAATTCTATAAAGCAATTATCCTTCAACTAAAAAATAAAAACTAAAAAAAAATTAACAAATAACTTTTGGATAGTTAAATGTTCACCTACCATAAGGTGTGTCCACGAGGGTGTCAGGCCAGGAGGGTGCAAACTAGGATGAAATCTAGCCTTCCTTCTGCTCTGCGAGGAGATGTATCTGTTCAGTTCTCACAAAGCTGCCCTGTGACCTGGCTATGATCTTGTTAGTGATTTTTCTTTTTTCCCTCCTTGGGGCCTGGCCTGATATCCTATTCCTGTAGCCAGGAATTCCTTCTCTTTCCTAGAGGATGCATCTTTTCCAAGGTTGGTGGGGGTGGGATGAGGAAAGAAAACTTTGTGTCTCATGCATGCGTGCTCTGTCTCTTCAGTCATGTCCTGCTCTTTGCGACCCCTGTAGCCTGCCAGTCTCCTCTGTCCATGGGATTCTCCAGGCAAGAATACTGGAGTGGGTTGACACTTCCTTCTCCAGAGGATCTTTCCGACCCAGGGATCGAACCCAGGTCTCCTGTACTGCAGGCAGATTCTTTACCATCTGAGCCACCAGGGAAGCCTTGTGTTTCTATTGGACCCCTTAAATGTATCTCTTACTCTTAAACTCCCCCTTTGACCTGGACTCATCTGAAACCCAAAACGCCGTGTGCCATCTGCTCTGAGTCTCAGATTTAAATCTAACACCGGCCTCAAGGTTAAAAGGCCTGTTTGCCTCACTCTCCAACACCCTTTAAAAGTCAATCCCCATAAAAAGCTTTATTCCTTCATTGACTGGAGGAAACCTCCGGTGCTTCCCTTGTGGCTCAGCTGGTAAAGAATCCTCCTGCAATGCGGGAGACCTGGGTTCGATCCCTGGGTTGGGAAGATTCCCTGGAGAAGGGAAAGGCTACCCACTTCAGTATTCTGGCCTGGAGAGTTCCATGGACTGAAAAGTCCATGGGGTCGCAGAAAGTCATAGGGACTGAGGGACTTTCACTTCACTTCAGTTCAGTTCAGTCGCTCAGTCGTGTCCGACTCTTTGCGACCCCATGAATTGCAGCACACCAGGCCTCCCTGTCCATCACCAACTCCCGGAGTCTACCCAAACCCATGTCCATGGCGTTGGTGATGCCATCCAACCATCTCATCTTTTGTTGTCCCCTTCTCCTCCTGCCCCCAATCCTACCCAGCATTAGGGTCTTTTCCAATCAGTCAACTCTTTGCATGAGGTGGCCAAAGTATTGGAGTTTCAGCTTCAACATCAGTCCTTCCAGTGAACTCCCAGGATTCATCTCTTTTAGGATGGATTGATTGGATCTCCTTGCAGTCCAAGGGACTCTCAAGAGTCTTCTCCAACACCACAGTTCAAAAGCATCAATTCTTCAGTGCTCAGCTTTCTTCACCGTCCAACTCTCACATCCATACATGACCACTGGAAAAACCATAGCCTTAACTAGACGGACTTTTGTTGGCAAAGTAATGTCTCTGCTTTTCAATATGCTATCTAGGTTGGTCATAACCTTCCTTCCAAGGAGTAAGCGTCTTTTAATTTCATGGCTGCAATCACCATCAGCAGTGATTTTGGAGCCCCGAAAAATAAAGTCTGACACTGTTTCCACTGTTTCCCCATCTATTTGCCATGAAGTGATGGGACCAGATGCCATGATCTTAGTTTTCTGAACGTTGAGCTTTAAGCCAACTTTTTCACTCTCCTCTTTCATTTTCATCAAGAGGCTCCTTAGTTCTTCTTCACTTTCTGCCATAGGGTGGTGTCATCCGCATATCTGAGGTTATTGATATTTCTCCCGGCAATCTTGATTCCAGCTTGTGTTTCTTCAAGCCCAGCATTTCTCATGATGTACTCTGCATATAAGTTAAATAAGCAGGGTGACAATATACAGCCTTGACGTACTCCTTTTCCTATTTGGAACCAGTCTGTTTTTCCATGTCCAGTTCTAACTGTTGCTTCCTGACCTGCATACAGGTTTCTCAAGAGACAGGTCAGATGATCTGGTATTCCCATCTCTTTCAGAATTTTCCACAGTTTATTGTGATCCACACAGTCAAAGGCTTTGGCATAGTCAATAAAGCAGAAATAGATGTTTTTCTGGAACTCTCTTGCTTTTTTGATGATCCAGTGGATATTGGCAATTTGATCTCTGGTTCCTCTGCCTTTTCTAAAACCAGCTTGAACATCTGGAATTTCACGGTTCACGTATTGCTGAAGCCTGGCTTGGAGAATTTTGAGCATTACTTTACTAGCATGTGAGATGGGTGCAATTGTGCGGTAGTTTGAGCATTCTTTGGCATTGCCTTTCTTTGGGATTGGAACGAAAACTGACCTCTTCCAGTCCTGTGGCCACTGCTGAGTTTTCCAAATTTGCTGGCATATCGAGTGCAGCACTTTCACAGCATCACCTTTGAGGATTTGAAATAACTCAACTGGAATTCCATCACCTCCACTAGCTTTGTTTGTAGTGATGCTTTGTAAGGCCCGCTTGACTTCACATTCCAGGATGTCTGGCTCTAGGTGAGTGATCACATCATCATGATTATCTGGGTCATGAAGATCTTTTTTGACAGTTCTTCTGTGTATTCTTGCCACCTCTTCTTAATATCTTCTGCTTCTGTTACGTCCATACCATTTCTGTCCTTTATCGAGCCCATCTTTGCATGAAATGTTCCTTTGGTATCTCTAATTTTCTTGAAGAGATCTCTAGTCTTTCCCAATCTGTTGTTTTCCTCTATTTCTTTGCATTGATCGCTGAGGAAGGCTTTCTTATCTCTCCTTGCTATTCTTTGGAACTCTGCATTCAGATGGGAATATCTTTCCTTTTCTCCTTTGCTTTTCACTTCTCTTCTCTTCCCTGCTATCTATAAGGCCTCCTCAGACAGCCATTTTGCTTTTTTGCATTTCTTTTCCGTAGGGATTGTCTTGATCCCTGTCTGCTGTACAATGTCACGAACCTCTGTCCATAGATCATCAGGCACTCTGTCTATCAGATCTAGTCCCTTAAATCTATTTGTCACTTCCACTGTATACTCATAAGGGATTTGATCTAGGTCATACCTGAATGGTCTAGTGGTTTTCCCTACTTTCTTCAATTTAAGTCTGAATTTGGCAATAAGCAGTTCATGATCTGAGCCACAGTCTGCTCCTGGTCTTGTTTTTGCTGACTGTATAGAGCTTCTCCATCTTTGGCTGCAAAGAATATAATCAATCTGATTTCGGTGTTGACCATCTGGTGATGTCCACGTGTAGAGTCTTGTCTTGTGTTGTTGCAATAGGGTGTTTGCTATTACCAGTGCGTTCTCGTGGCAAAACTCTATTAGCCTTTGCCCTGCTTCCTTCTGTACTCCAAGGCCAAATTTGCCTGTTACGCCAGGTGTTTCTTGACTTCCTACTTTTGCATTCCAGTCCCCTATAATGAAAAGGACATCTTTTTTTGGTGTTAGTTCTAGAAGGTCTTGTAGGTCTTCACAGAACCGTTCAACTTCAGCTTCTTCGGCGTTACTGGTCGGGGCATAGACTTGGATTACCGTGATATTGAATGGTTTGCCTTGGAAACAAACAGAGATCACTCTATCGTTTTTGAGATTGCATCCAAGTACTGCATTTTGGACTATTTTGTTGACCATGATGGCTACTCCATTTCTTCTAAGGGATTCTTGCCCACAGTAGTAGATATAATGGTCATCTGAGTTAAATTCACCCATTCCAGTCCATCTTAGTTCGCTGATTCCTAGAATGTCGACGTTCACTCTTGTCATCTCCTGTTTGACCACTTCCAGTTTGCCTTGATTCATGGACCTAACATTCCAGGTTCCTATGCAATATTGCTCTTTACAGCATCGGACTTTGCGTCTATCACCAGTCACCTCCACAGCTGGGTATCGTTTTTGCTTTGGCTCCATCCCATCATGCTTTCTGGAGTTATTTCTCCACTGATCTCCATTAGCATATTGGGCACCTACTGACCTGGGGAGTTCACTTCACTTCGCTTCACTTCACCCTAGATACATTTGCTCTATACCAGTAGGTGGCAGTATTGCCACACTTTTCTCCCCTGCATTCTCTGCTAAAAAAGTGATTTACTGAAAGAAGAGTGCTTTGGAACAGTATTACAGAAGGTCCTCTGCCAAAGGATTACATTAGCTTTTCAGTTTTGCCCATTTGAGAACAGATCATCTTTTACTTTGCAAAATTTTAAACCTTTAAATTCTTTTTATTTTTAAGCCATCTCAAATTTACATAAAAGTTGCAATTCTAGCATAAGAACCTTGGATTTTTCAGAATATTCTGAGAGGTAGTTGCTTATGGGAGGCCCTATCACCACCAAGTTCTTGGTCTGTGTTTCCTGCAAACAGGACATTCTCTTCCAAAGCCAGAACATTAACAGTTGTCCTTTTCTACCCCATCATCCTCAGATACTATTCGAGTTTCACTAGGTGTACTAATAATGCCCTTTATAAAAGGATCTAGTCCAGAGTCACCACTGTAGTTCGTAATCCTGTTTCCTGCCTTAGAAGCTGCCATGGTGTAGCTGGAAGTTCCCTGCATTGAGGACCCTGTGGAAATGTGACGGAGGAAAGAACACTCCTCTCTTTGGTTTGTGTTTTGTGTGTCTGATCCATCTGGATAGAGTATTTAGCTACAAGCAGAGTCCTGTAAGGGCTCCAAACAGGAAGCTTCTAAATTTGCCAGAGGCGAATTTCTACGGTTTGCCAATTTCGATCACTATTAGCAGTTTTCTTTCTTATTCACCTAAAAGATCGTTCCCTTTAGGCAAGAGCTCAGGCTTCATGTTCCTTGTCTTCCTTCTGCCCCTGTCCCAATTCTTTGTTCTGATTTATTTCGGTTACTGAGATGCCATATTCAGTTTTCAGACATTTTTACCAGCCGCAGTAGAGGACAACAGAATGGGGGTGTCAGTCGCGCTGTGGCTTTTCAGATCTGATTGCATCCACTTCCTGCTGAGGAGTTTCTTTCCACGAGAAGGTGATCCGATTTGTGTAATCCGATTGGTGTAGGTTCCGTGTCTTGATTCTGATTTCCTTAACTATTTCACTCCTTCCCTCTGTCTATTTCTCTTCTTGGGAAAAATCCACCATTCTCTGCGATTTGCCTATTTTGGACACCTTAGGCCAAATCGGTCCCTTCCCTGCGCTCTATCTGCCCCTCTCTCTGTGCTGGTACTCAGGGGTTTATGTTGTAACAATTTGCTTGTCGATTTCTCCTCTCTATGAGCTTGGGATTTACCCACGGTGGGGATGGGTCTCTATTCATTTTGTATCCCTAACACTCACCACAGGGCTTCACACCGGGGGCCCATCAACTTTAACTGCTCTTTACTTTTACTTTTTAACACTTTTTTTAAAAAATGTTTTTATCCATTTATTTGGCTGTGTCAGGTCTTAACTGTGGCAAGTGGGATCTTCAGTTTTCATTGCGGCATGCGGATCTTCAGTTGCAACATGTGGGATCTAGTTCCTTGAGCAGGGATTGAATTTAGGCCCCCTACATTGGGAGTGCAGAGTCTCAGCCACTAGACTACTAGAGAAATCCCCTGCTCCTTCCTTTAGACATTTCTTCTCAGACTTTAGTCCAACATTTTTCTCAATTTAGATGGTATATACATGCATATATATATTTTTAATGTATTTGTTTACTTGACTGCCCTGGGTCTTCGTTGTGACATTTGGGATCTAGCTCCCTGACCAAGGATTGAACCTGGGCCCCTGCATTGGGAGTCCCAGATGGCATATGTTCTTAGTTGTGGAAAGTGGAATAGAAAACATTATCCCATAGACGGATGACATAGTTTTATTATCAATATCTAGGAGCTGTCTGGATTGACGTCAAATTATTGTCAAAGAACAGAAGTTAGTCTGAAAATCTAAAGCTCATTTTAAAGGCTTGTTGCTAACCACTCTAGGTAGCTCAACTGCTTTAAGTTTTTCCAAAGTTAAAGTGTTTCAAGACATTTCTGGCTCTTTACTAAGGTGGAAAAAAAAGCTATAAATAACGTTTGGTAAAATTCATTAAAAACCCTCGCCTGGTGACAGTAATCGAGGGTGTCCATGGCCTACACCAGCCTTCAAGAGTACATTTGTTTGTGTGCTTAAGCCGGCTTAGAGCCCTCCTCTGGGGAGACCGTGCCTCCTGGGCTGCCTCCCTGTGGAGCAAACCGCCTTCTGTTCATGCACATTGTAGTTTATTCTGCAACCCCCTCCCCTCAACTGACAAGGTGAAGGGGTATGGATGTTGCGTAGTCGCTAAGTCATGTCTGACTCTCTCCTACTCAATAGACTGTAGCCCGCCAGGCTCCTCTGTCCATGGGATTCTCCAGGCAAGAATACTGGAGTAGGTTGCCATTTCCTTCTCCAGGGGATCTTCCCGACCAAGGGATCAAACCCACATCGCCTGCTTGGCAGGTGGATTCTTTACCACTGAACTACCTGGGAAGCCCATGAAGTGGTATGGGCCTGCCTATAATTTGTGGTATAAAATCTGTACTTCAGATAGTTGTCAGAATAAACCCCCAAACTCTCTGCTGATCAATATTTATAAAAACCAAGAAATAATCCTTATAGAAATTTGTTTGGAGCGCACCTGCTCGGCACATCCCATGGAAATGGTTCATAAGTGATAGGTTTTGCTCTTTCACTGCCCTTCTCTCTGCTTCCTCCTCCTTGTTATTATGATAGAGCTGATGCAATCCACTTGTTCTCTAGATTTTGCTAGATCCTCTGGCAATCATTCTTGGACTACGCGGACCACTGGAGTGCCATCCACCCACACTGCATTTACTTGGCGTATTGCAGACCTCTGTTTCCTGAACAGTTATACGATGATGGTTGAGAGCCTGACCTCCTGAAACAGACGTTCCTGATTTGAATCCTGCTCTAATCCTGGCCATTCCCCTTGCCACCTGTGTGACTGCTGATCTTTATTTGATCTTTCTAAGAATCCACTTCCCCATCTGTAACAAAGGGTGAGAACACCCTTGACAGGGTGTGGCACCAATTAAATGATTCAGGTGCTGCATTTAGCACAGTGCCTGACTCCTAGTGGGCTTCCCTGGTGGCTCAGTGGTCAAGGGGACCAGTGTGGCCGGAAGGCAGGGGCTGGGGGTTGGGGAGCAGTGGATAGTTCACTTAGGCCTGTGGCCTCTGGAGGGACATTGGCTTTTGCTTTGAACAAGATGGGAGCAAACGGAGGGTGTGGTCGTGGAAGGTGCTGTTCAGCCGTATCTCACAGTTTTCTTCTCTCTTTCTTCATCCCTCCCTCCCTCTCTCCCATCCCCTCTTCCTCTTTCTCTTTTCCCTTTTCTCCTCTTTCCTCTTCTTCCTCTTCCTTCCGGTGGATCAACAGAAAACTTCTGTTCAACTTGCAGTAGCAGGTCAACTCTGTCCCTGAACAGCTGGTGGGTTTTCAGAATGATTAGGGAAAGTGTGACTTTTCAGGTTGTGTTCTTTGTGTTGACAGCCAGAAAGCTGATCAATTTTCCGATCGAAGCCCCCTTTTGACAATAGAGTATTGGGTTGAGACCCGACTTGGTCATCTGTACAACATCCTCATGGCAGTGAGTGACTTCAGAACACATACTATCGTTGGTTATTACTTCCTAGGCTGCAGGATTGTTTGGTTACCAACAATTTTCTCCACTAGACCATAAGCTCCATGAAGGCAGAGGCCATGGTTCTGCTTTAAAATTCAGCACGGAGTCCCCAGAATCCATGACACTGCCCTGTAGACTTAATAAGTAGTTGAATGAATGAATACATGAAATCAGTATGATAATTTTTATTTTCTCTACTGCTATGATGCCGGAGCCAAACATTGTGAAACCTCTGTTCAGAGAGCCATAGGCAATTATATTGTTGGATAAAAATCCATCTATTTAAGAATACATTGCAAGACTGCATTTTCTGCCAGCACAATGCGAAACTTGGGGCCCAGCTTTGCTCATAATTTAGCACTTGTCAGAAATGTTCCCACTCTGACAATTTATTGGAAGTTAGATGAGAAAATTTCAGATGAGATCGGGCGCATTCAGGGTTGTAGGGCCGTAGACGTGAGATGAGGATATTTCAGAGGAATGGTAAGGTTTGATAAGAAAACCCATTTTTCTGTGTGTTAATGAAAGAATTCAGGAGACTCAGTTAAGTTTTTACATTTAAAATTTTTACATTTGATATGTATATACAAAAATATAAACCTTTATAAATAGCTCATTTTTTTTTACAGATTGTATACAGCTATGAAATCAAGTAAATACATCATTTAGTATCAACACAATCATGAAAGAAAGAAAGAAAGAAAGAAAGAAAGTGAAGTTGCTCAGTTGTGTCCAACTCTTTGCGACCCCATGGACTGTAGCCTACCAGGCTCCTCCATCCATGGGATTTTCCAGGCAAGAGTACTGGAGTGGGTTGCCATTTCCTTCTCCAAACACAGTTATGAGGCTAATGCGATTGCAGTGGACAGCATCAGTGATTCTGGGTCACATCTCCTTGTGTGAACATCTCATTGCCTGCTTTCTGCTCCTGTGTTTCCTTTCACAACTTCCACACCATTCCCCGAGGTAATGCAATTCTCCCAACACTCTACCCACAATATTGTAAAAATATATATTCCTTCTGCCATCTGCCATGCAATTTGCTTTTTACCTTTACCTTTACTGGCTTAAAAATGCATCTTTTATCTCTTAAGTCCATTTCTGCCAAGCTTACCAAACTTAAAGTTCTGGTGCCTGGTGACCATGTGATCAACAGACACAATGCCATCCTTGCATCCTCAGACATAAAGCAGACATCCAAATGGCCCAGAAAGCATGCTTACATTAAAATTTTTACATTACTACTGAAATGAAAAAAACTTTTAGCATATCCAAAAATGTATCACAGGACTAGAGCTTAAGAACGTTAGGCTAACTAGCTGCATACTGCCTGTTTATTTAGACCCCAAAATTGATTTGGTGTTTTGTCTTTATTTGTGTGTGTTGGGTGGGGAGGTGTGTGTGTTGTGTGTGTGTGTATGTGTTTGTGTGTGAAAAAAGAGATAGAAGATTTTTTTAGGGGAGAGGCCACACTTCCCAGTATGTGGAACTTCCCTGACCAGGGATCAAAACTGCACTCCCTTTCGTGGAAGCTCAAAGTCTTCACCACTGGACTACCTGTGAAGTTTGAGAAGATTTATTTTTTTAAGCATAATTGTTTAAGCTGGTTTTTAAATATTGAAGGGTACATAACCTCTTACAGAGATATTTGAAGAGAATCAGGCAGAATGTTTACCTCTGGTTATTTTCAAGATTTTTAACACATACATTGGAATTCTTGAGATGGAAGTTACTCTATAGTTCTAGTAAACAAATACAAGAATTTGAGAATGTCCTGGGCAAATGCCAGGACTATTGTCTTTTATTTTCCATTAACGTCAAATATTTTGAAATTTTGTTTGGAGATGGTGTTTATCATTTTGTTATATTCTGGACTATTCATCAGAAAGTTTATCTAAGACTTACTGGTGTTTATTTAGATTATAATAAACAGGATAGTTATCTGGTTTTAGTCTTTTGTGATTGTCATGAGGCAGACTTCAGTTACAGTGTCAAATTAACTTTTTTTCTTGACTTTACACATACATTTTCTGAAGGGTTCTGCAAATTCTTCAAAAATATATACTTTACTACTGCCAGAGAATGTGTATGTCTTAAATTTGAGTTTTTGAACTCTTACATCTGTGAACATTTGAAATGCATTTATGTTTCAAAATCAAATTTTGAAATTAACATGGAATCTATATCTTGAAAATGTATGACAGCCTCAATATTTAGATGCCCATATTAACAAAAGCGTAAGGACTTCAAATTCAATTTTGTGTTTTATTTTCTAGTTCTACTTATAGAGCAATTCTATTTACAAATAAAATACGTTAGCTTTTAATTAGCTAAATACATGGATGTTAAATTTTAGTTTTTAATTTAATTCTGACTTTGATAAAGAGAAAAGCTGTATTACAGAAAAACCATGGAATAAAAACCTTAACATGTGAAATCCTATTTCATATTCCAAATCCATGACTATTTGGAGACACCCATTATTATTTGATTACTTCTAGTTTTCAACCAGATGTTTGGTATTATGTATGCCTAGCTATAGTGCAACATAGCTAATAGACATATTTATTCATATGGAATGTTTGCCATGTGATATCCTGAGTGTAATGCCTGTGTTTATCACAAGTTTTGCTCATTATTTTTATTAGGGCCTAACAGCTATTACAATGGTTTAAAATCTCATCCTAAAACTTAACCCCAAAGCATTTAAATTTCACTGCTACAGGGAGATACTGTTAAAGTAATTTTGGTTATGTGTCATCATTCCACAACCTTCCCTGGTGGCTCAGTGGTAAAGAATCTGCCTGCCAATATAGGAGACTTGGGTTTGATCCCTGGGTCGGGAAGATCCCCTGGAGAAGGAAATGGCAACCTACTCCAGTATTCTTGCCTGGAGAATTTCATGGACAGAGGAGCCTGGTGGGCCACAGTCCATGGGGGGGTCACAGACGAGTCGAACACAACTTAACAACTGGACACACATGCATCGATCCCCCAACACTGATCTTCTCTCCCTGCTGGTTAAAATTATGGTAAGTAGGCGGTCTCTGTGTGTTTGTGTGTGTGTGTACTTGCAGTTACGCAGTGTTTATTGTGAATATCACTATTTAATTGATTGACATATTGTAGAGCACAAAAGTACAAACTCACAATATTATGTTATTTGAGAAGGATCAAAATGGAGGGCTAGGAAGACCCTGAGGTCACGACCCCCATGAACACTTCAAAACCACAGCTACATATAGAGCAGCTCTTCCTGAGAATCCCCTGAAGACCAGCGGGTGAGTCTCCTCCAACCGAGGCTGGAGAGGAGGAACCAGGTGGAGCCTGGTAGGAGGGGAGGAGAGGCCGTCTAGTCAGGACCCTCACCCCTAGAGGGTGACCCAGAAGGGGAGGGGGACATCACAGGCGTGGGGGGGTGGTCCTCCCCAAGGGGTGAGGGGTTCAGGCTCTGTGTTAGGCCCCCCAGCCCTGGGGTCTGACACCAGGAAGCTGAGCCCCCTTATTTGGTTGGCAAACCAGTGGGAGTCCCCAGAGGGCTGTGAGAAAGGAAAAGCCTTCTCTTAAAGAGCGCGCAGACTTCCTTGCTCCCAGTCCCGGCATGGAGGCAGCCGCTTGGAAACTGCCCGGTGCTCTGGCCAGCTTGCCCAGTCTGCCCCAGCATGTCCCCCAGCCCCTCTGCCCTCCGCTGAGGCAGACACCGCCATTGCCAACTGGCATGCGCACCAGGGAGGGAGAGGTGTCCCCTTGGCGCTGGCCTTGCCTCTGCTTGGCTCGCACACCCGGAGCGCGCTCAGAAGTGCGGTTTCAACCCCTCAGCGCCGCAGCCAGGTCCTCCCCTCACTAACCTCTCTTTCCCTGGTTTTTTTCTCCTCCCCAGGCTGTTTCCTGGTATGCAAGAGAGATTCAGCTCACAAGGAAATCTCATAAACTTTGGACACTTCATGAAACAAAACCTCATAAGTCTCTACGTTGGCAAGTTGATAAAGTCGTATATTTATTCATTTATGTGTTAATTGGTTCAGTTAATCAACCAACACACATAAGAAGATGATTCTGGGACTTCCCTGGTGGTCCAGTGGCTAAGACTCTGCACTCCTAGTGCAGGGACCCAGGTTCAATTCCTGGTCAGGGAACTAGATCCCACACACCACAACTAAAAGATCTCGCAAGCCACAACGAAGACCCAGCACAGCCAAATAAATCAACAAATGTATTTAAGAGGAAGATGATTCTGTGAGCAGGATGAATGAGATGCAGCCTTTAAGCACAGGACACGGGGGTTGAAGGGTGTAGAGTGACCTCCACCCAGAGCTGGTGCTTGACCAGGTCTCAAGGAGCAAACACGACCTGCTTTAGAGAGGTGAAGAGACATCTGTGTGAAGACCAGGAGAATAGACGGACAGTGACCGCTGGTTTTGGGGAACTACACCAGAGTCCAGCATGCTGAGTGCAAGACAGTTGGGGCCCTTCTTTGTCTTTTGTTAGAGACTTTGTTTTAGAGTCTACTTTGCATGATATGAATATTGCTACCCCAGCTTTCTCATTTGTCTTTGCATAGAATATCTTTTTCCAAAGCTCTCACTTTCAGTCAGTGTGTGTCTTTAGCTCTGAAGTGACTCACTTGTAGACAGCATATAGATGAGTCTTGTCTTTTTATCCTCAGCCACCCTATGTTTTTTGATTGGTGCACATAGTCCATCCACTTTTAAAGTAATTATTGATCGATATGTACTTATTGCCATTTTATTACTGGTTTTCCAGTTGTTTTTGCAGTTCTTCTCTGTTATTTTCTTCTTCTTTTAGTCTTCTCCCTTGTGATTTATTTCCTTTTGTACTATGTTTAGGTCCTTTCTTCTTAATTTTTGTGAATCTATTGTAGATTTTTTATTTACGGTTACTGTGAAGTTTATATATGTTGACCTACACTATATCTAGTTGTTTTAAACTGATAGTCATTTTAAGTTCTAACACATTCTAAAAGATCTACATTTTTACTTCCCTCTCTCAATGTTTTGTGGTTTTGATGTCATGTTTTACATCTTCATATCTATTGTAGTTATTGTTGATTTTACAAAGTTTGTCTTTTACTCTTAATACTTACTTATTTGAGTAGTTGATCCACTGCCCTTACTTTATATTTGCCTTGACCATTGAGATTTTTTCCTTTTCTATGTTTTCTTATTTCTTGTCACATTGCTGTTTAGTCGCTCAATTGTGACTGACTCTTTGCAATCCCATGGACTTCAGCATGCCAGGCTTCCCTGTCCTTCACCATCTCCCAGAGTTTGCTCAAACTCATGTCCATTGAGTTGATGCTGTCATCCAACTATCTTGTCCTCTGTCCTTCCCTTCTTACTCTGCCTTCAATCTTTCCCAGGATCAGGGTCTTTTCCAGTAAGTCAGGTCCTCACATCAGGTGGCCAAAGTATCAGAGCTCTAGCTTCAGCATCAGTCCTTCCAATGAATATCAGGGTTGATTTCCCTAAGAAATGACTGGTTTGATCTCCTTGCTGTCCAAGGGACTCTCAAGAATCTTCTCCAGCACCACAGTTCAAAGGTATCAATTCTTTTCACTCAATCTTCTTTATGGTCCAACTCTCACATCCATACATAACTACTGGGAAAATCATAGCTTTGACTAGATGGACCTTTATTGGCAAAGTAATATTTCTGCTTTTTAAAACACTGTCTAGGTTTGTCATAGGTTTTCTTCCAGGGAGCAAGCATCTTTTAATTTCATCTGATGATAGAAGACAAAATTTATGGCAGTAACAGTTAGTACATGTATTCTCAATGCAGAGAAACCACAAAAACTTGTTCTCAGGAAGCAAAACACCTTAGATTGTTACAATGGTTTATGGCCTTCTAAAGGGATTCACTCCATACATAGATGGACAGTATATCTTCAGTATGAAAATGTTATGGGAGGGGGTGGTTAGGGGTAAAAAAGTCTAAAAAGGCTTCTTGGGAGAAGGATGGTGATGATAAGAAGGTAAAGAAAAACTGGGCTAATTAATAGATGATCTTGAGGCCAAGAAAGGGAGATTCTGGCCAGAGATACCCTGGAAAATGGTGACCTTTTCTGCATGGGCCAAAGGTGCCCAGCTCAGGGGGTGAGCCAGACTGAGGTCAGCCTCTCAGAGGGTCCAGTCAGAGCCTTGTGCACCCACTTTTTAACTTGGCACATGGCGACTTCTGTGCTCCCCGAGGCCCTCGTTCCAGCCGTCCTGCTTGGTGAGGTTGACCCTGAACTGGTGATGTTGGAAGGTTCAGACTAAAATAAGAGTTGAGGGATTTCCCTGGTGGTCCAGTGGTTCGGACTTCATGCTTCCAATTCTGGGGGTGCAGGTTCAATCCCCGGTTGGGGAACTAGGATCCTGCATGCCACAAGGCACGGCCAAAACCCCCCCAAAATATAAAATGAGTTGACTTACAGGTAGGTAAGCCAGGCAAGAATCTGATTCACAGAGGGCCCTGCACCATCTCTGGGTGAAATAAACAATGGAAGTCCTGTGAGTCCTTCCATCACTGGACACAGGTTGGCCTTGCTTCCCCAGGTGGGGGGTGCCCTGGGATGAGGGGGTGAGGTGGGATGGAAGCGACACCACCCTGACACCGACTGTCCCCGTGTTTTCGTGATGTGGGGATGCCCTTGAGGTTATCAGCTGGAAGACAAGGCCAGTGGAAACTGCCGCACACATTGTTCTATGTACTGAGATCTGGTTGTGCGCTGTGCTCAGTCGTGTCCGACACTGTAGCCCCATGGACTGTAGCCCACCAGGCTTCTCTGTCCATGGAATTTTCCAGGCAAGAATACTGGGGTGGGTTGCCATTTATTCCAGGGATCTTCCTGACTCAAGAACCAAACCTGAGTCTTCTGCATCTCCTGCATTGGCAGATAGATTCTTTACCATTAGCACCACCTGGGAAGCCCTGAGACTTGGTTATGTTATCCTAAATCAAACCCATTTTTATTTGCCTCTGCAATCATGTAATTCTGAAAGTCCCCCAAAAAAAACTTAAAGAAAAAAAAGAACTGCAGAAAAGTGAGAAACTTGCCAAGTTCCCCCCAAAACACTGACTCTGTGTTGGCCTATGGAAATGAACTAGTCATGAGCCTGTTTACATATATACTTACGATGATAGAAAATCAATCACTCAATGTTGGCCTCGATAAATGTGTCAAACCAACACTCAGAGACAATCTGTTTGACAGTGGTGGGTGCCCAGAGATTTGCATTTGGTGCCTGGTGTTGTAATCACAGGATGACCATGTGATGAGATCCCTCTCCTTGAAACTGTGCTGCCTGAGCTGGTGGGCTCCAGGGACCATGATGGCACGGGTGAGGCCAGGATCCAGGGCTCTGTTCCCCCCCACACCCACATCAAGCCACTCCAGGGGCTGGGGTGGGGTACGAGTGTGGGTACGCTGGCCCTGGTCTGCTCCCCGACAAGGGCACCTCTCCAGCTTTCAGCTGTACCGAGGGTGGGGCAGTGAGGTAATTTTCACAGGAGACCAGCATACTCGATACCGCAGACTGACAAAGCCATCTTTGCTCTTTTCTACAAATGGAAAAAGTTGGATTGTTTATTTTCTTGCGGGAAGGCTGTTTAGTTCTGCTGGTGAGCATGGAAACTCTCTCCCCTCGTTTCACCCGATCAGCCGTGACGCCCAGGCCAGTTACCGTCTTGTGCTCAGACTGCTGGTCGTCTGACAACTGAGCGGCATGTTGGCCGCAGTCCACCAGATGTTTCATCACACATGCTCTGGACTCAGGGACGCCAGGCACAGTTAAGGCTGGGGGGCTACATGCTGCACAGTGAGATGCCCTAGAACCTTCTCTATCCATGTTTCGAATGCTGGCAACCAAGCTTATGCACCCTAAACAGCATATTGGAGGAGTTCTCTCTGGGGAAACTGGGCAGCTCAAGAGAAAGGACTTTCAGATACTGATAATCATGTGTGTCAGACGATAATTACACACCAGCTTGCCTGCGTTGGAGTATCCTGTCCCACAAATCCTGCCCACATATAGCTATTTCAACCACTTCATTTGAGATTTACTCTTAACTAGGAAGAGCAGGCAAAGATTACAAGATGCAGGGGAAAGTTTCCAATATTAAAGACAGATCAGTAACAAACAAATGACAAAGACATGAACAGAAAAAAGAACTTGGGGGAATAGAGATACTATAAGAAGAGCAGAAAACCCCGCCTTCCCCCAAACCTTTATAAGTAATAACTTTGAAAACACTGAAGAAGACATAGGCAGAAGTCCTTGCAGAGTATATTGCTTTTCAAATAAAATAAAAAAAAAAGTGAAGCCTTACTAGGAGAGAGATCTTTGTTCTCCCGCATTCTTTTTTCCTGGAATGTAGACACAATGGTTGGGGGTACAGCAGCCATCTTTTGACCATGCAGATGCATGTCACCAGCAAGGATGCTGAAACAGAAAGGTGGAAGGAGCCTGGTTTCTGAAGAACCTGTTGAAATTATTCTTGCCTTGGAATGTCTGTGCCTGAGCTTCTTTTATTTTAAAAAATATATTTATTTAATTAATTTATTTGGCTGCTCTGGTCTTAATTGCAGCACCTAGGATCTTTGATTTTCCTTGCAGCATGTGGGGTCTTTAGTTGTGGCATGTGGGATCTAGTTCCTTGACCGGGGATCAAACTTGAGTCCCCTGCATTGGGAGTGTGGAGTCTTAGCCACTGGACCACCGGGGAAGTCCTTGAGCTTCTTTTTGTGTGAATTAAATGCCTTACTTATTTAAGTCGAAGTAGAAAGGTTTTCTGTTTAAGTGAAAAGGAATATAATCCTAATCCCCTTAACACACATGCTTTTTAGAACTATGGAGAAGACACAGTTAAAAGAGTTGAAAGTCCCTAAGACTTAGGGATGGGGAGAGATGGGACAGGGAACTGCTGGTTTCCTTTATTGTAAGCTTTTAGAGCTATTTTTCTTTTAAAGTTATATACATATCTAACTTGGAGAAAAACAAAAATTAATTAAAAAGGAAAAGTTGGGGGGAGTATTCTGGGCTAAAGTCATGAACACAAGTGTGGAAAGGAGGCCGCAGGAGGTTGGTGGCACGGTGGGGAAGAATAAGGGATGAGAAAAGAAAGGGAAGCTAGAGGCAGCCTTAAAGGTTTGGTGCACCAGGCTAGAAAATTCGGATACAAAAATCTCCTGAATGTTAACGAGTTAAATAGTAGCCCAGTGGCCTGGAAAAGCTAATGTATCTGAGTAATTTCTCTGTAAGGGAACTACCCGTTCTCTTGGAAGAGCTGAGGTACAACCAATCCCCATTTAAGCAATGAATCTGAAGGGGACGACATTTTGACTATGTGTACGATTTTGAGGGGGATGACCTATTTCTCCTGCTTCAGAGAAGAGCTAAGTAGCGAATCTGATTATCATTAAAGGTGGACAAAAAGAATGGGAAACCTTGCTATTAAGTGCCAAGGGACAAGCGCATTAGAGCTGTTGTGGGCCCAGCCTTACCAGCTGTGTGACACTGGGCAAGTTCCTTAACTTCTCTGTGCTTCAGTTTCTTCATCTGTAAAATGCTATAATAATACCTAACTTAGAGAGTTGTCAGGGGATTTGATGAGTTAATAAATGCGAAGTTCTTAGAACAGTGACCAGAACATATAATAAGTGCTGTTTTAGAGTTTGCTATTATTATGGGGTATTCCTTGAGTGTTAAGTGATAATAATACTTGAAAAAAAAACTACTTAGGATCCAAATTATATAGCAAATAACAATATTTTACTATTTAGAAGAAGAATGAAAAATATATTACCTATGTTGGCAAATAGAAGACATTTGAAAGCAATCTAAGGAGAGTTAATAAGGAACAATTGGGTGAATTATCTGTGAACAATGGCCCAATAACATGCCTCATTGTATTAATAGAAAACTGCCTTTGGGCAGAAGATTCCCAGAAAGAAAGTGGGGCTGGACTAGGCTATTGAACTTGAGTCACTGATATGATCTAAATACCATAAAAGGCAAAAGCTATATTTGGTCCTGGTAACAAACCAGGGCTGACTAACAGCACATGGTTCATTATTGCATTTCCTTCTGGGCTCTGCTGGGCTGCAGCTAAGGAAGCCTATTTAGACTTCCTTTTTTGTCACATTTCCAAAAATCACATGTTGCTGAAAGGAGCACAGCAATCTCAACCTAAAGTTTGGAAAAAAAGAGGAATGTGGAAAGCTGATGATAAGCACCCAGACCAGCTTGATGCTGATTTAATGATCTGTGGCTCGTGTTTGGAAGAGAGAGACCTCGATTATTCCAATTAGTCCAGAACAGTGGAATAAGAAACTGCCAGCAGGGCGAATAGATATTGGACACCAGGAATAACCCAACCACGAGAATGAATGGGTCGGGGGTTGGTGGCCAGTGGAGACTATGATGCTGGGGATATTATGGGTTCAGACAACCGCCCCTCAGGCCAGTTCTAGCACAGACATGAGCTCAAAAAGCTGCCCAGGGAAAGGACTGCGGTTGTTAAGTCCCACAAGTGTCTGTCTGTCCTCTGGGTGCAGGCTTCATTTACTGTCTCCAAGCCAAGGACTGCAAAGGAGCAGAATGACCTTGTCACTCCCAGGAGCCTCTCCTTGGAGGTATTACTACCACCCCACCTTGGTCTTTCCGAACGTGCAATGGAAACGTTTTCCTCTTCACCTGTATTCATTCTGTTTCCTGAGAAAACCATCTTGGGGGCACTGCCGCTGCCATCATTGCCCATGATCCATGCACACTAGGAGGAAATAGGAAAAGCTGGTGTAGAGCTGGAGACAAAATTACCTTGACCTGTGAAAAGGGCTTGTCACACTGTCCAGTACCTGTTGCCATAGGATCAGATCAAATGTCTGATCAAATATCACTTTCTCAGAGCTGTCTTTCCTGTGCTCTTACTGAAGCAGACTCCTGGAGATCATGTTGGCGGTCCACACGATATGTTTGATTCCTCAGTCATCATCGGCCTCCCTCACTGAATGTGGGTAAGACCCAGATGTCTAGGTTATGACCAACCTAGACAGCATATTAAAAAGCAGAGACATTACTTTGCCAACAAAGGTCTCTTTAGTCAAAGCTATGGTTTTTCCAGTAGTCACGTATGGATGTGAGAGTTGGACTATAAAGAAAGCTGAGTGCCGAAGAATTATGCTTTTGAACTGTGGTGTTGGAGAAGACTCGTGAGAGTCCCTTGGACTGCAAGGAGATCAAACCAGTCAATCCTAAAGGAAATCAGTCCTGAATATTCATTGAAAGGACTGATGCTGAAGCTGAAACTCCAATCCTTTGGGCACCCGATGTGAAAGAACATCAGGGAAAAGACCCTGATGCTGGGAAAGATTGAAGGCAGGAGAAGGGGATGACAGAGGATGAGATGGTTGGATGGTATCAGCCACTCAATGGACATGAATTTGAGCAAGCTCCAGGAGTTGGTGATGGGCAGGGATGCCTGGCGTGCTGCAGTCCATGGGGTTGCAAAGAGTCGGACATGATAGTGACTGAACTGAACTGAACAAAAAAGTAAATCCTTAAGCAGTGTTTCAAATCTGAATGTTAGTAACTTTGCTGTTATTTATTTATTTTTGTTGAGTATAATTCTACAATTCTTAGGCTTTTCTCTGTGTTTAGAAAAAAAGTTAACTTTCACCTTTATGCTCCAGCCATACCACCCAGTTATCTATTCCAAATTTAGATCCAATTCCTTCCTTCTTTCTGTCTATGTTTACTTCTAAACACAGCTAAAGTTTCAAAACAGCAAATAACTAAATTCTTAATCCTCCTGCAACATCTGTCTATGCTTCTGGAACCTACATATATTTCAGCAATGTTTTTTGAAGATGTCCCAACACCCCTGTCCAAAAAGAAATCCCACAAATCATTTTTTTCCTTATTTCCTTCTTTTCTCCTCTTTCCCTTCCTTTTCCTCCCTCCCTCCCTTCCTTTCCTTTTTTGTGTTTTAGAATACTTCAAGGGAAAATAATCCCTTAATGTCTGTGCAAGGAGACAGAGATATGCCTGGATATTTTTATATTCTCTTCTAGACTCTCAAGTCCTGAGTCATTGCATTGTTTTGTTTTTTTTAATCTTAAAATCAGCACCTATGGGTGAATTTGCTCTGTCAAAGCTGAATTAGTCTCCATCATTTAAAACGCCAATCAACCCCTGAGCCAGCTAACTCACTCCCCCTCAAATGAACAACCAACCCAACCCCCGCAAATCTAACCAGAAATCTCTCCAAATAATTCATGTCCTCCTTTTGGATAAAAATCAGACAACTCATTTTCCTAATTGGTCTTGTTCTAAATGCCAAATGGAAATTCAGATACAAGCAACTCTTTCAAAATTCTTTTTCTATAAATATCCACTGTTCTCCAGCTCTTTATTACATAAAATTCTTCTTATTACAAAGTTCACCTTGGAAACAGCGTGGAGAAGAAGAGTACTTGGGAGGCCACTGCCTTCCCGCCTCCCTGCTGGTCAGGAAGGATCTGCTGTGGATAGTGGGGATCAGGCTGGAGGAGCTGAGGGTGCTGGTGTGACTCTGAGGAATTGAATTGTTGCTGTTCAGTCATTCAGTCGTGTCCAACTCTTTGTGACACCGTGGACTACAGCACGCCAGGCTTCCCTGTGCATCACCATCTCCCGGAGTTTGCTCAAATTCATGTCCATTGAGTCAGTGATGCCATCCAACCATCTCATCCCTTTTGTCCCCTTCTTCTCCCGCCTTCAATCTTTCCCAGCATCAGGGTTTTTTCCAATGAGTCGGCTCTTCACATCAGGTGGCCAAAGTATTGGAGCTTCAGCTTCAGCATCCGTCCTTCCACTGAATATTCAGGATTGATTTCCTTTAGGATGGACTGGTTGGATCTCCTTGGTGTCCAAGGGACACTCAAGAGTCTTCTTCAGCACCACAGTTCAACAGAATCAATTGTTTGTCACTCAACTTTCTTTATGGTCCAACTCAACTGATGCTGAAGCTGAAACTCCGACACTTTGGCCACCTGATGCAAAGAACTGACTCATTGGAAAAGACCCTAATGCTGGGAAAGGTTGAAGGAGGGAAGAGAAGGGGATGACAAGGGTGAGATGGTTGGATGGTATCACTGACTCGATGGACAGGGGTTTGAGCAAGCTCTGGAGGTTGTTGATGGACAGGGAAGCCTGGTGTGCTGCAGTCCATGGGGTCACAGAGAGTCAGACATGACTGAACATTGAATTGAACTGGAAAAACCATAGCTTTGAGGTATTCCCCTAAATCAATCACTAGAATTGGACAAGCCCCACTGCAGCCTGTCTGGTGGTGGGAATCCTTGGAGGCAGAGATGACAGGATTTCATATAGGATGAAGATAGCCATAAGCTAATAAAAGGGTGTAAGGCTGGGACCTGCCTTCCAGCTGCGTAGTACTGTATATAAGATCGAGATGTTATTTCTTTTACTTATCAAAGAATACGGGAAAGGGCTGCTGCTGCTGACTGTGGGGTGGGATGGGGGAAGGAAGGCCAATCCTTTCAGCTTCTTCTTGGAACCCCCACCCATGAGGAGCTTCCTGAGACAGAATTTGGGTGGAGACCATGCTGGAGTGTGGGCTTGTTGGCACATTGACAAGAGGCTGACGTGTTTGCCCGAGTCTGCAGAGGGGCCAGGCAGGGTGGGAACATCTCCATCACAGGAGGGGAGAGGTGCTTCCAGGTTTCACCATGGATGCTGGGATTTGTCTCTCTGGTTACCTGATCTGGTCCTGGAAGCTATCTTATTAACAATCTCTGTAAGGCATAGAGAACCCTGGAATCTCTCTAGTAGTTTCACCCATATGCAGCTCAAGTGGGTGGTGAGGCATCCCGTTTCCTTTTGCTGGGACACCGGGAGAGCCTCTGTGCTCTGGGCAGGATCCCACAGCACGTGGCAGAGATGGAGGGGGTGGAGAAAATATCAAGTCTGGGGAGTGAGGGGGAGTAAGCATGTAGGGGGCATGAGGCAGGCCTGGAGTACCAGGAGTCTCAAATTGACAAAGGCAGGCCACAACCAGGGCAGCAGTTCTTACAAGTGACGTGACCTCGATCTGTCCTCATAGATGGGGAAGCTCTGAGGAATCCAGAGTTTCACCCATATTCTAACTATTGCCCACTATACACTCTATGTCCGGACTTCTCTGGTGGCTCAGATGGCAGAAAATCTGCTTGCCAGTGCAGGAGACACAGGAGACGCGGGTTCGATCCCTGGGTCGGGAAGATCCCCTGGAGGAGGACATGGCAACCCACTCCAGTATTCTTGCCTGGAGAGTCCCATGGACAGAGGAGCCTGGAGAGCTACCATCCATGGGGTCACGAAGAGTCGGACACAACTGAGTGACTAACACTTTCACACTCTATGTCTAGATGCATTTTAAAGAAATATTTATTTTTGTTTTTGGCTGTGCCGGGTCTTCTTTGCTGTGCGGGCTTTCTCTAGTTGTGGCGAGCGGGGGCTGCTCTTTGTAGCAGTGCTCGGCTTCTCTTTGTGGTGGCTCCCCTTGCTGCAGGGCACCAGCTCTAGTGTGTGCAGAGGTTAGTCATTGTTGTTCACAGGCTCCAGAGAGCAGACTCAGTAGTTGTGGCTCACGGGCGTAATTGCCCCTTGGCATGTAGGATCTTCCCGGATCAGGGATTGAACTCATGTCCATTGGCAGGCAGAGTCTTAACCACTGGACCGCCAGGGATGTCCTAGATGCATTTTTGGTCTAGAGGACGGTCAGCACCTGCCCCTCACTCCGCTGCACATGAGTGTGTGCAGGCATTGATTAGACGGGCTTTCAACCAGCTTCCCATAATATTCACCAAGCTTGGTTCTCTTTGCAACTTGGCCTTCCCTCCTCCTCCTCACCAACTCATACCACTCTGTCCAGGCAATTGCCCCGGCCTGGCTGGACTTTGGGGGCACATCCACTGGATATAGCACTCTATCACACAAATGTGCTGCTCCAATCCACGCCCTGGGTGGTTCTCTTGAACCAAGCAGAGCCATTAGATACCGAAATCAACAAGCATAGAGCTCTTTGGATAAAGTTCAGCAGACTTGACGTGTAATTAATTGTGTGTATCTCCAAATAAGATTGGATAAACCAATCAGTTTACCAAAATGTGTTAGGGTTTCAACTCTGGTCAAATCAGTAAGTATTTTTGAGAGTCTGCTATGGGTCAGACACGGACCTAAGTGCTGTCATCTTACAAAAAGATCTTTGATTATGTTCTTAGACACTAGTTATTCTTCAGAAAGGTATAGAAATTCTTTATTCTAAAATGCCATTGTTGATATTTTCCTAGTGGAATGTCTTTTTTCCCTCGTATTATATACATTTTTGCTGATGCATTGGAAAATTATTTAAACATTTTCTCACTTCTGATCACTTCACTGGAAGCCTTAATTAATCCTAATTTTTTAATCCGAAATTTTACTTTTCATAGTATAGGATTGTGTTGTTTGCAAATAATGAATTTTCCTTGTTATTTATAATATTTATTTCTCTCAATAAAATTCATAAACATTTTGTAACTCACTGAGGACTTTTTTTTCCAAATGATCAAATGTGCCAAAATTTACTTTACTTCCATCAGAACTAATCTGATACATATGGTTGGGTAGCTAATAGTATGTAATCATGAAATGTGTTATTTGTGGATGGCTGCAGTGGTTCAACAAAACTAAATTTTATTTCTTGTCAGAGAAGCATATACTCCAGCATGTGAAATACTTTTGGAAGCTATGTTTATATATACAACTTTACCAAAAAAGAGGTTTAATAAAAATTTCACTGAAAATTTGATTAAGTGGTATATGCATATGAACTTTTATAGTCTTTGCCTTTTAAACCTCAGATAGACTTTGTAGAAAGTTTAATTGTCCCACTGAGGATTTGTTAAATGTGTCGGGTTCTTGGGCATTAGGTGACAAGGCTAGACTCTGAGGGCAGGGTGGACTGGGTCCTGGGAAAGTAAAGAGGAGTCTCTGCACTAGATCCTTCTGGAAGATGGGGGAACTGTGGTCCATAGACATGACACCCACCCAAGATGGAATCCTGGCCTGACAAGCAGACAACAGAAGGGAAAGCAGCTTACTATCATTTAATGTTGATCATGAGTTCCCAATCGTTGTGAGCGGGAGGTCTTGTTGAACACAGACCTTTTCGGGATTCTTTATACAAGTGCCCATTGTCTCTTTATTTCTGCTTGGCACTGCTACTGCTAAGTCACCTCAGTCGTGTCCGACTCTGTGTGACCCCATAGATGGCAGCCCAACAGGCTCCGCCGTCCCTGGGATTCTCCAGGCAAGAACACTGGAATGGGTTGCCATTTCCTTCTCCAATGCATGAAAGTGAAAAGTGAAAGTGAAGTCGCTCAGTCATGTCCGACTCTCAGCGACTCCATGGACTGTGGCCTACCAGGCTCCTCCATCCATGGGATTTTCCAGGCAAGAGTACTGGAGTGGGGTGCCATTTACTAGACCTACCCTTCATTGCTTACTCTATGATTGTGGATCTGGGCCTTGTGAGCATCTCCACTTAGCAGCTGGCACATGGTTAATGCTCTGTCAGTAGAATGCTAGGCTGATAGTAAAGCAGGATGAATATCACTTCCTTGTACTTGTATGATTTTTTTTTTAATCATACTGTGGCAGCAAGATGACACAAGGGGAGGAATGTCCAGTGATACTCACCTTGCTAGACATTGCATTTCAGAGACATCCCTGCTGGTGGGTCTAACGGACACCCCAGTGGTTGGCTTCTCAGCCTTGAGGTTCCTGCATCCTGACAAGCAAGGGGTGTTCCTTGCTTGCCAGTCCAGCTGCAGTTCCTGGCCCATAGTGTGGTCCACCAGCACCTCTGTGGGAGGCCCTCAGCTTGCCAGTCCCAGGCCATGTTGCCCTGTCTTATAACCTTTGCCCCATCACTGTGGTCAGCTCTGATTCAGGTGAGCCCAGAGAACCTCTCCATCATCCAGTGGGATGCAAGCACACTTCTCCCAATGAGGTCCGAACCCCCGCCTTCAGGAACGGGGTGCTCTTCTGTTCAAGTTTGCTTTTTCATTAGACTTTCTTCATCCCATGGATGAAGTTCTCTTTATCCCTTCATAGTTAAGAGTTCTATTTATCCCTTTAATCTCCTGTTATAATGAATAATTCTTTATATTAAAGTTTTTCTGTTAAAATTATTGTGTGGTTTCTGTTTTCTAGTTAGACCCTGATACAAGATGATTGCAGAATAATGAATAGAAATATTAAGTTTTTTCCTCTGTATATTTTACTTCTTTCTTATCTGAGGCCTAGCATAGAAAGAGTTCTCGGGTCCTGGTCCTGACAGGTGTCAGCCCTCAGAAACTTGTTCCCAGTGGGACTCGGTCCCCAGCACCTGATGGCACCTAAACTCACTGAAGATTTCCACACTTAACAAAATCCCTGGGGAGAAGAGAGGAGAACTGGAGATAGAACATTAGCGCTGCTTGTGGGTGAGGGGAACTTGCAGAAGAACGGCCTGAATTTCCTGCTGATCCAGAGGGAGGGGAACTCAGAATTGCAATCAAGTTGATTAAAAGAAAAGAAAGAAATCTCACATTTCCAGTTAATCATTTTTATGGCAGTAGTAATTTTTTTTATCTCAAATCATTGAAACAAATATAACTATAAAAGCTGATATGAATTCAGTAATGTTTCTACAAACTTACATTTTATTATTTATAAAGCATGGACAAACATTAAAAAAAGTGGTATATATATATATATATATCACTTTATTTATTCATCATTTAGTCCATAGACATGATGATTTCCTGCCTGAAGGTAACAACTCCACAGCTCCACTGGGAGCTGGTCCTTACATACTCACAGGTCTGGGGCTGTCCTTATATACTGTGAGAATGGAAATAATACTGATTGTCACCTGCTTGATAATACATAATATTGAGATTGTAGTATCTTTTAAAAACTCTTAACAAAAATACAGAAATCTGGCTTTCACTTGCAAAGCCTTCAACTCCACCCTCTATTTCTCTTTGTCCATATTTTGAAAGGATAAACAGTCCTTGTTTATTTGTTTTGTTTTGTTCTGCACTGAAACATTTTTCCTTAGAGAAGATGCTACTTGGGACGAAATGCACTGACCCTGCCTGAACAGATAAAGGACCAACCCATTGCATGAGTAGTTGGCTGCTTGCCCCTGGAACGAGTCTGCGTGTGTGTGTGTGCATGTGTGTGTGTGCGCGTGTGTGTGTCTGTGTCCTCAATCATGCCTGACTCTTTGCAAACCCATGGGGTGTAGCCCACCAGGCTCCTCTGTCCATGGGATTTTCCAGGCAAGAATACTGGAGTGGGGGTTGCCATTTCCTTCTCCAGAGGATCTTCCCGACCCAGGGATCAAACCTGTGTCTCTTGCGTCTCCTGCTTTGCAGGCAGTTCTTTACCACGGAGCCACTCAGGAAGGGGGGGATTTGGGGCAAACAGAAGGCCCTAGAACTTGATCCTCTACCCAGCTATCTCTCATCCCTGAATTTCTCTCTGAAACTAGTGCTCTCAGGCAAACTTTTATCCTTCTCTACCTTTCATATTTTAGTATTAGGATGCTAATATTGATGATGATGGGAACTACTGTTTCACTTTTCTGGGAGCCAATCACTATACATGCCTATTTGGTTTCATAGTGTTGGTCTGGCACCATCAAATTAATCCAGAGAAATGAAATATCCATGGGAAACTGGAAATGAAGAAAGCAAATACAACATGAGCTCTAAAAGCAGTTTGTTTAGCAAAATCAGGAAGTAAAGCTTATTGCTTTAAGCTTGATGGAATAGAATCAAGTGATAACACTTTGGGTTCTTGACTTTCATTTCCTCTGCTCTGCCCTTTGACCATGAACTTGTGACTTAATGTCTGTGGGCCTGAGAGCCCAGGGCCAACGAGAATGTTCTACTTCTGCCAATTTTCAACTTCTTTCCTTCAGTTCCCTCCAGCCCCTGAGATTCAGTCCTTTGCCTTGTGAGCCTACTGTTTGGCTGAACTGGAGGAGGGACTTCGCTATGGTGTTGGAAAGAATTTCTTGAGCAAATTCACTTTACTGATCCAGGAAATAAGGATTCAGGCCTTCAGATATGTGACTTATGGGGATATTAGGCATCTCAGTGGCTCTTTTGGTCCAGTATGGGTATCTGGAAATTATATGTCAATTCCCATCCTCATTATGGAGCCTGAGGTCTCCTGGCTTCACCAATGGGAGACATGGTGATTAAATAAACAATCACCCAAGAATGATGAATAAAAGGAAAAACAAGCGACCTCATAAAATGGGAGAGTAAAGGGAAAATGGAACTTTTACATTTTGCTATCTTTTTTTCTCTTGGACTTTCACCAAAAACTGAGTTTCTTTAGTGCCAAAGTTTTCATAATTCTGTGTAAAGACCTGAGAAAAATCACACTATACGACTCTTCTCTAGTTAAACACAGACATCTATATGCACTCTCAGAAGCAGGCACTGGGATGTTTGTGTCTATTCTTGGATGGAAAAACTGTGACTGCAGAGAGTAGAATTAACAGGAGTCAAGGATGGAAGCTTTCCTCACTCATCTTTTATAATAGTGAGAACATGAACAACCTAAAACACGAGTTGAAACTGTTGATTAGCTGAGGTTTGGGAAAGGCATCCACTGGGGGTTTCCATTTGCTTATTACGGTCTCTGCTTCCCAGCCATGGATCCCTGGCAGTGGGCACCCTCTGGACCTCTGTACTTCAGTCCATCCTGGGCTCTTTTGCATCCATGCCTCCTCTCCACCCTCCTCTCACTTGCATGCTATTGATTCCTCTTGGTGAACAGGGAATGTCTGCTCAGTTTGATCTGAAACTTTGAACAGGATTAACTGAGGTTGGGTCAGATGAAACATGTTCCAAAGAAACCTGCATGTTTGGCAAAAAGGAACAAAAAGTGAGAGATGTTGATTTTGTTTTCCAAGGAAGAAACCACGCAGGACTTTCGGCTTGTGGAATAAGAGTTGTAGGAACTGGCTCCAAGCACAAGTTCTTGACCTTGTTTCTGAGCAGCCTGGGGTGTTCTACGGACTCAGCCAACACTTGTCCAGGGACCTCCGCAGCTTCAGTTTCACCGTGTGTGAGGAGCAAGAGTGTGAAGCTCAGGGCTCACGGCAGATGATGATGAGGTGGCGAGGCGTGTGCTTGCGTGACTCGCCTGACAACTCTGTTTCCCTTCCGTGTCTCCACACTTCCCACAGAGACCTGAGACTCTGGCAAGTGTGTGGCCAGGACAGCCCAAGATGGCCCTGGTTTGAATGTTCAGTGTAAATGTTCTTCAAAGCATAGTCGAACTTGTTGGGTCATGAGTTCTAGTGTTAGGTATTTAGTATTTATTTGGCTGCACCGGATCTTAGGGGCAACAGGCCGGAACTTCAGTTGCAACATGTGGGCTCTAGTTTCTTGACCATGGGTCCAACCCAGGTCCCCTCCATTAGGAATGCAGAGTCTTAACCACTGGACCACCAGGGAAGTCCCACAAGTCCTACTTTTAGATTTGAGGAACATGGTTATAGGGCTTCCAGCTGGAGGGTAGCGGGGTGGGGGCTATCCCATTGACCCAAGGTATCCCATTCCCTTTAGATCCTGAACTTGGCTGTTTGCTTTACCCAGTTACCTAACGGCTTCCCAGGCGGCGCTAGTGCTAAAGAATCTGATGCCAGTGCCAGAGAGGAGAGACATGGGTTTGATCCCTGGGTCGGGAAGATCCCCTGGATGAGGGCATGGCAACCAACTCCAGTATTCTTACCTGGAGAACCCCATGGACAGAGGAGCCTGGTGGGCTACAGTCCATAGGGTCCACAGAGTTGGACACGACTGAAGTGACTTCACACACACACACACACAGCCACCTAAGGTGCTGGGGTTGAGAATGGCTTATTGGGCCAGCTTGCAGGAGAATTCATATTTATAACAAGTAGTCAACTTCTCAGCTGAAAGGCAACCAAGTGTTTTATGTTTTCAACTGTGGGCTACACACATGAGCAGAAATCCCAATGTGCAAAAACTTTTCAAACCCTTTCTTTGTTAGGATGATGATTTGAGGGGTTCGCAAATGAGATGTGACTTGAACATGAGTCACATGGGCAGAGTCTTTGGTCAGATCCTCTCTCTTGATGCCAGTGATCCTGCCTAAGTTTCATGATTAAAATGTGAAAGGCTCCAAAAGACGTGATGAATTGAAGATTCACTATGAAATTGCTGATGTGAGCCTAGCAGGAGTCTCTGAACAGAAGCAGCCTAATGATATGTCTGGATTCCTGTAACTAAGTTCAGGAAGCAAATAGCTCTAGATGGTGAGGGTTAGTTAGGCCATGTGTGTTACTTATTAAAAAAAAAAACCAAAAAAACTTTTTTTTTTTTTTTGGAGGAGAGGTTGCCCAAACAGTATCTATCCTGAGGCAGTGGGTTTCTAACTCTTTATCCTTCAGATTTTTTTCCCCTTAAATGAAATGTTACTCAGAAGAAGCTAGTATTAAAACAGAGCTGCCCTAGTTGAAGCCTGGGTTGGGAGCAGAGTCCTTACTCTTGATTTTTTCCCTCCTTGAAGCAGTCTGTGAGAACTTCTGAGGAACTGCTAGTCTCTTAAAGAATGCTTGGGAATGTCATTGAAACAAAAGACTTTTTGGAGTCTGCCTGGTACATGCTAATTTGACTCCTATTGGGCTTGTCAAGTATCCTTTGAGTCTACTCAAAAGATGGCCCCTGGAATCCTCCAGCCTCTAATACATTCAAAGAAATTCTACCTTTGGCCATAAAATGACACTGTGTCATTTTTAACGCAGGAAAGAGTCTCACTCAGCCTGTGTAGGTGTTAAAAGCAAACCACCTCTCTAAGCCAACACATGTAGAAAAACAAAGTTGTATCCTAATTGACTTTCCTGTTTCAAGACATGGTAGAAGGCAGGCTGGTGCCTCTGAGATGCAACGTGCCGGCAAATGAAGCAGCTGAACCTCATGTCTTGAGCTGTTCACTGCTGTGTGAGCTCGAGGGGTGGATAATACATATTTTCCTCTTTTCGTCAAAGGCCTGCGTTGGGCCAGATGACACTTGGAAGCTGACCTCAGAAGGCTCTGTTTAGAAGGCTGGTTTGTATCATATGATGAAAGTTGTGGGAATGAACAGGCCAGTTGTTTACTGTGCCAAGCTGGGTCTCCATAGCTTCAAATTCATTCCAATACAATTGAAAACATGTGCTCCAATATGCATTTTCTTAAGGTTCAAAATTTCCTTATGATATGTTTTCCATACCGTTTTGATTTAAAAGCAGAAAATGAGTTTTGGCTGTGGCCAAAAACTTGTATGTACATATAAAAGTGTTTTAAAGCAAATCTTTTAAGATAAAAATCTTGAAAATGAAGAAAAGAACCAAAGACAGATCATAGTTCTGAGAATTGAGGCAGGTGAAGAGCCCAGAGGAAAAGGCTAAAAGTAGTACCTCTCAATGCAAAATGATGAGTTTTGTCTTTACAGTTTATAATTTAGTATGCCCTCGCTCCCCTAAAAATGCCTTCTTCCATTTAGACATTATGTCTGTGATGTCTAGAAAGAGAAGGAAAGAGCAGCAGCCTCTGTTCATCCTTTACAAGCTTCCACCTGTGGCAAACGTCGCCATCTCCAGCGCCTCTGGGGACCAACCAGGTCAGTTATGTGAGCGATGCCAGCCTGGGGCCACCTGGACATGAGTGCTTATTTTTTAATTAATCGTTACCTGGAGGATAATTGATCTACAATATTGTAATGGTTTCTGCCATATATCAACATGAATCAGCCAAAGGTATACCTATGTCCCCTCCCTCTTGAACCTCCCTCCCACCTCCCACCCCATCCCACCCCTCTGGGTCATCACAGAGCACCAAACTGAGCTTCCGGTGCCTTATAGCAGGTTCCCACCAGCTATCCATTTTACGCATGGTAGCGTATATATGTCAATCCTAATTTCCCAATTCGTCCCACTCTCCCCTTCCCCACCCTCTCTCTTTTTAAAATTTTTGGCCGAGCTGCACAGCTTTCAGGATCTTATTTCCCGGAGCAGTGATCAAACTTCCAACCTCCGTGAGAGCTCGCAGTCCTAACCACTGGACCGTGAGGAAGTCCCCCATCTCTTCTTCACCAGCCTCCCGACCTCACTAAACTCCCCTCTCTCTCTCACATTGCATCTGAACCAGTTACTCATTTAGACTTGGCTCCACTCGCAGATGGCTCCACTCCTCTCTCATGATCACCAGCCAGCTTCAAGTAAGAGGGACCCCACCCCATCTCCTACCTCATCCTTGGGTACTGCCCAGTTAGGCCCGCTGCCATTATCACTTGGGAGAGTGAGGCCAAACAGGGAACTGACAGAGGTTTGTCCAGCTGAAGGTGAGGATCCAGAAGCAAATAGGATGGGGGGCAGGTAGGTGAGAGTCATAGGTCAAATGTTCTAACTGTGGCAGGGAAAGTTCTGTCTCCTTATGGGGTGATACCAGACCCCCCCGGCCAACAGATACAACCGGCCAGGCCCACAGGTACCCAGCTTCACGAGGCTGGGAAGAACCTGAGGAGTCTCCTGTCTTTATCCCATGTGGCTGAGGCAGGGATGGGTGATGCCTGAGATCAGGAGAGAGCTGTCTGAAGCGGGTAGAGGAAACAGTACCCAGTGTCTACCCAGGGCCAAGAATAATGCCTGTTCCCTCCAGCCAGACTGAAAAAGCTCCTAATTCATGGAGAATTGGATAGAGTATGCTGAAGGATCTGATTACAAGGTTGCTCATTGATCACAATAGTGGGGAATAATTAATTCTAGACTAAACACTGTTTTGGTCTTGCCTGATAAGGTTTAAACGCAGGATCCAAAAGGATCAAGCAGATTCTAAGAAGCCTAATTGCATCCCAGAACAAACTTAAAGAAAATTTATGGGCGTACAAAAATAGACACTGCCTAATGAATCAGAATTCGAAATATGTGACACCTAACTACAAATTCCCAAGCATGCTAGGAACAAGGGAAATGCAACTCATAAAGAAAAATCAATTAAAAATAACCCAGAACTGATTACAGTCAGATTAGAATTAACAAACACATTAAAGATTAATATCACTATTTTCTGTATGTTTGAAATTTAGAGACATGGAAATTATAAAAAAAATATAGTATAGCTTCTAGCGATGAAAACTGCAATGTCTCAGATGAAAAATACGCTGGATGGGACTGATAACAAATAAGACATTATAGAAGAATGGTTTAGTGAAAAGATTGAAGGCCCAGAAATAGAAACCATGAAAAAAATTATTTTAATTTCCCTCTTTCTTTTTTAAATTTATTTTAAATTGAACTGTAATTGCTTTACAATATTGTGTTGGTTTCTGCCATACATCAGCATGATTCAACCATAGGTATACACATGTCCCTTCTTGAACCTTCTTCCACCTCCCACCCCACCCCACCCCTCTAGGTTGTCACAGAGCACTGGAAACCATGAAAAATTTGCTAACCTTCAGAATTGTATGACAGTAAGTTTCTGTTGTTTAAGCCACTTACTTTGTTGCTCTTTGTCACAGCAGCCCTGGAAAACTAGTACCTACTTCAATTAAGTCAAAGACATTGCTGGATCGGATAAAAAGTGAGACACAACTGTATGCTGTCAACAAGAAGCACACTTTAATTATAAACTGACAAATAAGTTAAAAGTGAAGCTATGAAAAGAGATATATCATGCTAACACTAATCAGAAAGCCGGGGTGACTACGTTAATATCAGACAATGTGGATTTTAGAACAAAGTAAAGTAACAGAAATAAAGAAGGTCATTTCGTGATGATAAAGGTGTTAGTTCATCAAGAGGTCATTACAATCATAGACATTTATGCACCTAATAACTGAGCTTCAATATATATAGCGCAAGAACTGGTAGGATTGCAAAGATAAATAGCCAAGCTACAATCATGTCAGAGATTTCTTTTTTCCTAAAAAAATATTTATTTTTGGCTGCGTTGGGTCTTAGTTGTGACACCCAGGCTCTTCCTTTGGGCATGTAGGCTCTCTAGTTGAGGAGCTTAGTTGCCTTGAAGCATGTGGGATCTCAGTTCCCCAACCAGGGATGAAATCCAAGTCCCCTGCATTGGAAGGTAGATTTTTAAAAAATGTGGATCATTTATTGAATTTGTTACAATTTTATTTCTGCTTTACGCTTTGTTTTTTTGGCCATGAGACGTGTGGGATTTTAGCTCTCCACCCAGGGATCAACCACACCCCCAGCATTGGAAGGCAAAGTGCTCACCCCTGGACCACAGGGAAGTCCTGGAAAGTTGATTCTTAACCACTGGATGACCAGAGAAGTTCCCCTGTCCAAATTTTCAATGTTTCTCTCTCAATAATGAATAGAACAAGTAGACAAAAAACTGCCAAGGATATAGAAGAGGACCTGAGCAAACACTATTGGCCAACTTGACCTGAGTGGCATTCCACATAGCCTCATCAGTGTACACACGTGTTTCATGTGAACATAGAACAGTCACTAAGATAGACCGTGTATGGGGCCCTAAAAGAAGTCTGAACACGTTGATGAGAATTCTAGTTATACAGTGTATGCTCTCTGATCATAATGGAATTATATTAGATTTCAATAACAATCTCTGGAAAGCTCCTAGATGTTTGGCAATTAAACAACACACTTGTAAAAAACTCTGCGATCAAAGAAGTGTTCAAAAGAGAAATTAGAAAGTGCTTTGCACTGAACTAAAATGAAAATGCAATATACAAAAATTTGTGACATGCCACTAATTCAAGTACTTACTGGGAAATTCAAGGCACTAAATGCCTATATTTAGTAAAGAAAGGTCTCAAAATCAGTGAATTCTACTTCCTACTTAGGAAACAAGCAAAAAAAAAGAGCAAACTAAAGTAAGCAGAAGAAAGGAAACAGTATAAAAATTACTGAAATGAACTTCAAGAACAGTAGAGAATATTAATAAGCCAAAAACTGCTTCTTTGAGAAAATCAATAAAATTGATAAACCTTTAGTCGTACTAATCAGGAAGAAAAGAGAGCAGACACAAATTGCCAGTATAAAAAATGAGAGATGTGATATCATTACAGATCCTACAGATACTAAAAGATAATAAAAGGCTATTCTGAACAATCTTATTCTAATAAATTTGACAACAAACAGATACATTCCTTGAAGGACACAAGTTACCAAAACTCACCCAAAAAGAGACAAATCACCCAAACTATCCAATATCTATTAAAAAAATTGAATTTGTAGTTATAAACTTCTCACAGATAAAATTTCAGGCCCAGATGCTTCACTCAGGAATCATACCAAACATTTACAGAAAAATTATGTCAATTCTACCTAGTCTTCCAGACAATTGAAGAAAAAGGAAATAATACTTCACAAGTTATTCTATGAGGCTGAAAAGTGAGTGTGTTGGTTGTTTAGTTGTGTTTGATTCTTTGTGACCCTATGGATTGTAGTCTACCAGACTCCTCTGTCCATGGAATTCTCCAGGTCAGAATAGTGGAATGGGTTGCCATTCCCTTCTCCGGGGGATCTTCCCAACCCAGGATCGAACCCAGGTCTCCCGCATTGCAGGCGGATTCTCTACCGTCTGAGCCACCAGGAAATCATTATAAGGTTAACATTATCTTTTATAAATGGTGGGGACCTCCCTGAGGATCCGATGCTTAAGACTCTGCACTTCCAATGCAAGGGGCTTGAATTCCATTCTTGGTCAAGGAACTAAGCTCCTGCATGGCCAAAAAAAAAAAAAAAAGATAAACAATAATAAAGCCAGACAAAGACATTATAAGGAAAGAATATTATCATGAGAAGAGTTGTAAAAATTCTCAACACAATTTTAGCAATTATATAATAAATTGAATAATACATTTATTCCAGGAGTGCAAAGTTGTCATGAAATCTGAAAATCAATCTATGTAATTCACAAACTTAAACCCCTCCCCAACAAAAACAAACCAAAACCAAATCATATTTTCATCTCAGTAGACTAATAGAGGGCATTTGATAAATTCAATAGCCATTTACAATAAAACCTCTCAGTTAACTAGGAACAGAAGGAAACTTCTTCAGTCTGATAAAGGTGTGTATTTAAAAAATCGCTTCTTTTTTTCATCTGTCTTGTAGTCAAGTACCCCACAGAGCTACAGATCTAGTGGAATTAGCACAAGTTTCCACGTCAGAAGCGAAAATTCAAATCAAAGCCTTCCTACTGCTGTGATCATGCACATGGTCAATAGCCTCTCTGAGCCTGTGTGTTCTTGATTTTAACACAGAGATAACAGACAAACAAGTTATGCTATGCTACTGCCCAGCACTGCTTGCACACATTAAAATTAGTGCCCTTTCTTCCCTTTTTCTTAACTGGTTCTGATGAGGGTGAGGTTGGTCCAGTGCAGCAGTTTTCATCATCTTTCTTAGCCACGAGTATCTTCTGCAGACCTGAGATGCAAAAGGCATCAGAAGGTTTGCTCTGGTGGACTGCAAGAGCTTTCGTTTCCTCTTTTTTGGAAGGATCTGGTGGAGCAGGATGGGGAAGAAGCTAGGAGGCAATCAGAGGAAGATAAGACACCTCTAAATCTTCAACTGGGCTCTTTCTGGAAAAACCTAACCAGGTTTTTGGCAACAGATTATCACTCTGGGCTTGTACGACCATGGGTGTCCAGGCTCAGGTTTCTAGCTAAGATTACATCTGAGTGTGGCAAATGGGAGAGGTTAATCCATCAGGGCAAAATCTGTCTGATTCAGCAGCAGGGACGGCCTCTAAGTTCTGAAGTACTCCAGCTAGCAGACACCTCGTGTTCTTCAGGGCTCAGCTGCCCAAGGTCACAGTTACACTGAGACCAGTTAGTTATTTGCATGAGATTAGTTTCATCCCTTGCCAGCAGCACTACTACACCATACTTAGCAATCAGGAACTATTTGGAGTTCATTTTGCCGGAGGCTGATATTTCATGTGTGGTCTTTAATGATTCTGAAGGCAATGTCAGGCTTCCAAGGAGGCTTGTTAGCCACGTTCAAGAGGAGAGAACTTGATGAGGGGCCGGCAATGCCCCTGCCAGCCAATGAGCGCAGTTCGTCAGGTGCTGGATTTCATGATACACACGAGAACGTTAAAAACGCGGAGAACCTGGCAGTCGAAGCTGGAGGTCCGAGAGATGTCAGCATAGAAGCCATGAGGACCAGAACTGACATTGTCATCAACTGAACACACACACACGCACACACACACGCACACACACATACACGGTCAGGAAGTCAGACTTGAGCTATCACTGGGGAGAAGAAATGAGGTGAAGAAGGACTTGGAAAGGGGTGGTTATAATGTGAAACAGACTGTTTTATGCCAGAAAGGATCAAGGTACCTTGTTTGACAGGATCAGGTGTGAAGCATCAGGGGTGGTCAGGGTGGAAATGTGAGATGAGATCTGATAGAAGGAAGAAAATGAATAACATTTGAAACATTCAAAACACTTACGTCAAGTTTTAACCCTAGTACCACAGCGCAGAATCTAAAAGTCATGTCAGACATTTTAAAAAATTTTTATTGAGGTCTAGTTGATTTACCATGTTGTGTTTGGTTTTGATGTACAGCAAAGTGATTCAGTTATACATACATATGTTCCTTTTCATATTCTTTTCCATTATAGTTTATTACAGGATAGCGAATCTAGTTTCCTGTGCTCTGTAGTAGGACCTTGCTGTTTTCCATTCTATGTATAGCCGTTTGCACCTGCCAACCCCAAACTCTCAATCCATCCCTCGCCCACAACCCTTGCCTGCTTGGCACCACAGTCTGTTCTCTATGTCTGTAAGTCTGTTTCTGTTTCATAGATGTGTTCGTATTTTGTTTATTTATTTGCATGTTTATTTATTTTTATATTGGCTGTGCCTCGCAGTTGGTGAGCTCTTAGCTCCCCCACCAGGGATTGAACCAGGGCTTCAGCAGTGAAAGCGCCAAGTCCTAACCACTGCACCACCAGGCAAGTCCCATCTGTGTTATAGTTCCAGTTGCACATATTATAAGCGATATCATCCGGTGTTTGACGTCAGACATTTTTACCCTTAAGCGCTTTCAGCCTCCGGCCAGGGAGTTTTCTCACGGCCCTGCTCCACGGCTATCCCACTGGTTACCATCTCACTGCCTCTGGCTCCGCCTCTCCCCATCCCCATCCTTGCTTCCTCTCCTCCCCTCCCACCTTCTCTCGTCTCCTTGTCTGATCTCTGGTTCCCCCCCCGGCTCCCCCACTGTGCCTGTCTTGGTGGCCCAGGCTTCTCCACACAGCTGTTCCACTAGATCTTCACCTTCTACTCAGAGCAACGTGTGAGGCTTATCTCCCTTCCTAATGGAATTCTGACTCTGGTTCAGTATCATCCCTTGATGACACTGAAACTGCATCTTCTGAGGAGTGTGGGTTAGACAGTTATGTGTGATAAGTGACTTGGCCTCCGTCTACAGGACACTGTTTCCAGGTGCGGCCTCTAGGTTTTACCCCCTGGACGACTCAAACATAGTTTCACACTCACACTTGACAAATCTTTGGAGCCATACAAATAGTTTACAGTCACTGTTGTTCCAGTGTTCCCACTCATGAAACGGGGCCCTGTGTGCGCTCAGTTGTGTCCAACTTTTTGTGACCCTGTGGACTGTAACCCACCAGGCTCCTCTGTCCATGGGCTTTCCAAGAATACTGAGTGAGTTGCCATTTCCTTCTCCAGAGGATCTCCCCGACCCAACGATCGAACCTGAGACTCCCATGTCTCCTGAGCTGGCAGGTGGATCCTTATCTACTGCGTCACCAGGAAAGTCCAAAATGGGGACACTAACAGTTATTACAATTTATTTGCTCTACATTTTGATCTGAAGACTGTAGAAGCTAACATTATCACTGACTCACATGCCTAAATGGTATTGTTCACCATTTTTGTTTTTTGTTCTTGTGATTTTAAGAATATATTTTTCCTATGACCAGTATTTTCTTAGAAAACTTGTAGTCCAAATATGCAGGCTATCCAGTCACACTATCCATCCTTTTGAATGGAAATGCACTGACATCTGTCAGAGCGACTTTTCGAATGGGGTCTCAGGGCTGGGGAAGGAAGGGCAGCAAAGAAGGGACCAAGGTGAAGAATTTGGGGCCAGAGAGGTGAAGGACCAGTACAATGCCTGGCAATGCCCAGGACTAGGGGGAGTAACGGTTATTATTATTTTAAAAAATATTTTATTTATTTGCTTATTTAGACTGTGCCAGGCCTTAGTTGCAGCATGCAGATTCTTAGTTGAGGCATATGGGATCTAGTTCCCTGGCCAGGGACCAGGTTTCTGCATTAGGAGTGGCAAAGTCTTACCAGCCAGACCAGGAAGTCCAGTGTCCTGATATTGTCATTTATGTACGAACCATGGACTTGTTCTGAGTGACGTGTGAGTTTGTGTGCGTCCTCCCCGCTTGAGTGTGTGGGGGACCCAGTTTTTCTGGAACAGGAACTTCCCAGCAGAGGTGGCCTGCTCACCATGGGCTCTTCTTAAACCAGAGGGACACCTCTCACTCTTAATTCTAGTCCCCCAGAGACTGAATGCACCTCCCATATTTGACTGGTTCATCGAATTATGTAAATTCAGGAATAATTATGAGCGAAATGATAGCTTACGGTGAACGATGTCAGATTCGTGATCTCCGAAGAAGATTTAGCTTCGGGACTAGAGACCAGTCTTGATCACTCAAGAGCTTTTGTGTAGCAGAATTTTATTAAAGTATAAAAGGGTACAGAGAAAGCGTCTGACATAGACATCAGAAGGGGGACAGAGGGTGCCCTCTGCTAGTCTTTAGCAAGCTGTTTTATGTCTGTTGGGAAGTTGATAATCAGATAAGAGAGACACCTCAAGGCTGATGAGTTTCAGCAGGCCCCTCTCCCACAATATGTATTTTTGAGATAGGATGGCACGAGCTGTGTCATCCCCCAGCCATAAAACAATTGATGTGAATACTGGTTTGTTGAGCCATTATCAGCCCCAGGTTTGAGAAAAGGAAAAAAGTTAGTCTTAGGTGGAACCATTTCAAAGAAAGGTAAATTCCAAAGCAAAAAAGTAGTTTCATTAACATAGCTTAAGAAAAGCATTTCTATAGAGAAACTTCCCTTTAACTTTGGATGGGGAGGGAAAAAAATCTGACACTTGTAGTTGGTTTCCTCTTGCTGCTTAAGGGAGAGTGAAAAAAATGTCTGACACTTGCAGCCTATTTCCTCCGTTTGGAGACCCCTGGCCTTTCTGCCTGTTACCCTCTCAGAAGCATGAATCCTGCAGGTCTGTTTTGTATTAGAAGTGAAAGTCCTCTTCCTTTAGGCCAGGCACGATGTCCCTCAGCTTCTCAGGCCTGTCACCCTCTCCGTGTGGATGAAGCCCTTCGTAGACAAAAGAAGGAGTAAAAGGGCTTAAACATTGGGTGGGGGTGGAGGGGGAGTTCTCTCCATTTGCAGGGAAGAGGGAGGAGCTAATTCCATAACAATATATCCATCCTGAGAAAGAAGACCGTGGCTCATGATTTGGCACAAGATGGCTTCCCAGGTGGTACTGGTGGTAAAGAACCCTCCTGCTAATGCAGGTAGACGTAAGAGACACAGTTTCAATCCCTGGGTTGGGAAGATCCCCTGGAGGAGGCCATGGCAACCCACTTCAGTATTCCTGCCTGGAGAACCCCATGGACAGAGGAGCCTGGCAGGCTGCAGTCCATAGGGTCGCACAGAGTCAGACACAACAGAAGTGACTTAGCACGCATACACGGAAAAAGCCATAAAGTCAGGAAGCAAAGTCTGATTTTATTTCCCGTATAACTGGATGCAACTTAGATGTAAATTAGTGGTGACTTCTGCAGAGTCTTAACATGAGTCAATAGAACCTGGTTCAGTTCATCTTCACCAGGGATGGCCACCTTTGTCTTGGTTTTCCTGGGGTCCTGGTTTTGTCTTGGTTTTCCTGGGGTCCTGGTTTTGTCTTGGTTTTCCTGGGGTCCTGGAGGAGAGGAGGTGGTCTGAGGACGGGACGCGAGCAGAGGGGAGAACAGAGCGTGTGCCAGAGTGTTTTCCACAAACAGTTTCGTAGCTAGAAACAGATGTGCCAGGTGGCTGGCTGGCCAACAGCATAATGTAGAAAGCATTAGAATATAGATCCTTCCAAGCAGGGTCAGCTTGACTGCTTGGTTCTCAGGAGCATCTCTCGTGCCTTCAAAACGGAGAGGAAACCAGCCTTTTCCTGGTCCACATTCTGTGGGCTTAAGTCGGCTTTGGCTTCCGTCGCTCTGTGCTTTGGGGCTGGCCTCGCCGCATCCCTCGTCTTGCTTGGTCTCTTCGAGAGCAGCCACTTAAAACTGCAGAGAGGAGCTTAGCATCTTGGCAGCTCCCATGGAGAAACCGTGTACAGCGTCCGCGGGAGCTGGAAGACCTGAGTTATTTCCCGTTCGCCTCGTGACTGGAGTGGTTTCCAAAGGGGTGTGTGGCAGACAAGGGAGAGGCTGGCGCCCATGGACTCCAGCCCTGGAAATAACAGGGTTGTGGTTCCCCAGGATTTACAGGGGGATCTGGTAGGATCTGAGACCTGGAACCTCATTCAGATGGATTCACAGGCTACAAACAAGTCACGCTGGAATTGGATTGAATCTGGCCACATCTCTGTCTTTTGTAACTTTTTAAGCCTGACGTCTTTGGCTTAGAGACCATGAATTATGGAACTGTAGTGATTTCAGACCTTAGAGACCATCCACTTGAACCTCGCTCTTTTATGGAGGAGAAATTGAGGAAGTGAGATATTAAATGAGTTTCCTAAGGTCAGTTACGGAAGTGGGGCTGGAACTTGGCTCTCATACCCTTTCTGCAGCATCACCCAGAGGTTATTGTCTTTCTCTGCCCCCCTTTTTTGAACCAACACAAAGGGTGTGTTTTCTCATGTTCTCCGTGGAGACCTTTGCACCAGAAACCACCACCCCCCTTCCCCTCCGCTGCCCCATGCTGACTGAGCCTTTCTTTAATCTGGTGTATATTTCCTACAAAGGAGCGCAAAAACCAGGGTGTAGAATCAAGATACAACACATGTTTAGAGATTACCAACTCTGAGAAGGCTTAACCTGAAAACTGTGAGTGGTTTAGAACGTAAGTCCCCAACCCCAGGGTCACAGACCAGTCCGTGGCCCATTAGGAAATGTGCTGCATAGCATAAAGTGAGCAGCGGACAATCCCAAAACTATCCTCCCATCCCCGACCATGGAAAAGCTGTCTTCCACGAAACCGACCCCTGGTGCCAAAAAGGTTGGGGACCACTGGTTTAGAGAAAACATGATTTAAACCACAGAGGTGTATGCTTTCCAGGTAACACAGTCACTTGTCTTGTTTTACAAGTTGGAGGATGTGATCTTTGTACCTCACGCGCTGTCTTCATCTCCTGGGCCTCCCCACCTTTTCTCTGGCCCCCAAACACAAGAAGCAAATTTCTATAATTTACTAACCTTTCTATTTCAAGGTAACCTTTCGATTTCAAGGGGCTTCCCTGATCTCTCAGTTGGTAAAGAATCCGCATGTAATGCAGGAGACCTCAGTTCGATTCCTGGGCATGGAAGATCCCCTGGAGAAAGGATAGGCTACCCACTCCAGTATTCTAGGGCTTCCCTTATGACTTCCTTAAGAATCTGGCTGCAATGCAGGAGGCCTGGGTTCAATCCCTAGATTGAGAAGATCCCCTGGAGAAGGGAAATGCTATCCACTCCAGTATTCTGGCCTAGAGAATTCCATGGACTGTATAGTCTGTAGAGTTGCAAAAAGTAAAAAGTCGGACAAGACTGAGTGACTTTCACTTTTCTCTTTCAAGTTGAGATTCTGATTTGTATTGGAACACGAATCAGCTACCAGCCTGCTCGTACTCTTTGCTGGTGAGGCTCCCTCTGCAAGGGGTGTTGGGGCCTCATTGAGTGGCCCTGGGCTTGCAGCTTCCTCTCCTGTGGATCCAGCTGTTTTATCGGACACTGTTTCATCAGTCTTCCCTGCTGCTTCCTGTCTTTTCTGTTGGAGTGGTAAATGGTCCTTTTTTTTCCCTAAACACGACTTTACGGCTGATTCCCGGGTTTTGTTTTAGCCGCTTTGAACAAGTGAGATGGAATCCCACCCTGCCCTGGGTTTGGATGCTAAGACTGGTGATGCCACACTCACAGCAGGAGGGTGTGTGAAAAGGTTATTGCCCACATAATCAGGCTTTTGGGAAGGGCAGAATAGTCTTCTCAAGCTGGTCCAGGCATGTTTTGAGAGAGCAAGGAAGAGAGAATGGCCTGGGGCTTCTTGGGGCCGGGCCGAGTGAGGGTCCAGGCGTGGGAAAAGCTTCCATGGTTGGACTGTCCCTCTGGGCCGAAAGAGGGAGCATGCAGGCTTTCTTGTTCCATGTGATGGAGGGGTTGGCCGGAAGGATGAGGCTTAGAAGCTGTCAGCAGTCAAACATCAACAAATGGAGCCAGGCTCTTTCTTTTAGGATTATTTTGGATTTAAGAACAGTTGTTCAAAATATGGAAACGTTTTTGTCATGTCACACAGGATTCACTTCTCCTTGACTAATAACCAAATTCCAGGGCTCACAAGTCCCAGAGTAACAAAGCCAGCAATGCACGGTCCCCTCATTTCCTAATATCCAAGGAAACTAAACCATCGGCCAGTGACTCCACAATGTTCTCTGTTTAGCTGTGAAGCTTCAAGTAACTGGGCTTCCCTGGTGGCTCATTGGGTCAAGAATCCGCCTGCAATGCAGGAGACCTGGGTTCGATCCTTGGATTGGGAAAATCCCTTGGAGAAGAGAATGGCTACTCACTGCAGTATTCTTGCCTAGAGAATCCCATGGACAGAGGAGCCTGGTGGGCTACAGTCACTGGGGTCGCAAAGAGTCAGGCACGACTGAGTGACTAACACTTTCACTTTTCTTCACATCAAGTCATTACTCTCTGGAAACATATTGATGATTAAACTAATCTTTATCATTTTCTGAAAATCATTTTCTCATTCAAAGTCTCAACTGTCCTCCTCATGATGAAATTCAAATGAAGGGCTTCCCTGATGGTTCAGCGGTCAAGAATCTGCCTGCCAGTGTGGGGGGCACAGCTTCTGTCCCTGACCCGGGACGATTCCACAGCTGAGGGACAGCTAAGCTCTTGTGCAACAACTACTGAGCCCGCACTCTAGAGCCTTTGAACCACAACTACTGACCCTAGAGCTTGTGCTCCACAGCAAGAGGAGCCGCTGGACTGAGAAACCCCTCGCATCACAACGAAGAGTAGCCCCCACTCGCTGCAACCGGAGAAACCTGTGCCCAGCAACGAAGAACCAGTGCAGCCAAAAATAAATAAATAAATATCAAAAAGAAGAAATTAAAATGAAGATCCCCGAGCCGCTAATTTCCAAATTCACACATCTAGTCCTGACTTCTCCCCTGAGACCCAGACATGCAGATTCAAGCGTTTCCTTGATCGCTCCATAGGCGCATCTCAAAGGCATCTCAAATTGAACATGTGCCAAATACAGCTACTGATTTGTTCTCCAAACTTGATCCTTCTCTTAACGTTTCCATCTCGTAAATGGCCGCACCATCTTCCTACTTTTGTCATCTGAAATTCTAGGAGGCGCTCCTGCTGGCTCTCTTCCTCTCACTCTCCATAAGTCTTGTGGGTAGATTTACAAAATCTTCCCTCATTTCCCCCATTCATTGTCCAAGCATTGCAGCTGCCTTTCTCCTATCTGGACACTGCAGGCTCCCTGAAGAGCCTCTCACTTCTTCCCGCGCCCCTGCCCACTGTGTCCCGCGAAAAAATAATTGAAGTCCCAACCCCTGGAAATTTGAAATGTGCCCTTATTTTGAAATAGGATCTTTGCAGTTGCAATCAAGTGAAAATGAAATCATTAGGGTGAGCCCTAATCCAATCTGGCTGGCATCCTTGTAAGAAGAAGAGACATGGAAACACACACACACAGAAGACAGCCACGTGAGAGTGGAGGCAGAGGATGTAATGATGCTGCCATGAGCCCAGGACTGATACCGGCCAGAGTTCTTGGTCTTCCCCAGTCAATAGAAATTGACTAGAGGTGGTGGCTTAGCAGTAAAGAACCCACCTTCCAGGGCAGGAGACATGGATCAATCCCTGGTCCAGGAAGATCCCTTGGAGAAGGAAATGGCAACCCACTCCAGTATTCTTTCCTGGGAAATCCTTATGGACAGAGGAGTCTGGTGGGCTACCGTCCATGGGGTCTCAAAGAATCAGATACCACTTAGCGACTAAACAACAACAAGAAGCCAGACAAGAAATTTAGGCCCTCTTTCTGGTGGTGGAGTCTAGAAAAGACACACAGAAATGACACCTCGCAAGGGGAAAGAAAAGAAGGAAGAACAGGTCATCAACCTCAGCCCTCAGGTGGCTGAAGGAGAAAATGTATTTGGTGTGTGCTACACCTTTGTACGCTTCAGTGACACTTTTGTCCATGTCACTGATCTTTCTGGCAAGGAAACCATCTGCCATATAGCTGGTGGGGTGAAGGGTGACTGAGATGAGTCCTCGCTATATGCTGCCCAGGATGTAGCCCAGCAATGCAAGGAGCTAGGCATCACTGCCCTTCACATCAAACTCCGGGCCACAGGAGGAACTAGGACCAAGACTCCTGGACCAGGGGCTCAGTCAGCGCTCCGAGCCCTCGCCCGCTCAGGGATGGGGATTGGGCGGATTGAGGATGTTAAGCCCAACCCCTCCGACAGCACCTGCGGGAAGGAGGGGTCTCCGTGGTCGCTATCTGTGAACTGGACTCCTCAAGTTATTGTTTTCTGTTAATAAGTTGCCTTGATGTAAAAAAAAAAAAGAAAAAAAATTCAGTCAAGTCTTTATTGGGGCTCCTGCGCTGGCTGCAAGAGGGAGCAAAAACAAGTAACGGGTTTCCTTGCTCCCTCTCATGGGATTGGGGAGGGCAAACTTATTCCTTTATATCATCCCTTATATAGGGTGAGGGTGGAGGTGTGTTTAGGGTCGGGCTGGAGGGGTGGGCTAGGTGGTCTGCCCACCCCTTTGTGGTATTGAGTTCAGGGCATGGGTGGTACCTTGCTTTTGCTCCCGACACCCAGTTTTTTGCTCCCAGCTCCTCAGAAATGGCAGCTGGATTTTTTGGTATCTTTTGGTCCAGAATTTGCCCCAACTGGGCATGCACACAGTTATTTTTAGTCCCTTATAGTTTCTTTGTATTCTGTAGTTCCAGGAGACGTGTGTCCAGGGGCAAGCCTTGCAGCACTTCAGCGAAGGGGCCCAGGTCCCAGTCTGTCTCTGAACTCCCTGGGACCACCAGGAGCTGGAAGAGGCAAGGAAGCCTCCTCCCCTAGAGACTTTGGAGGGAACAAGACCTCTCAACAACTTGATTTTGCACTTCTGGCCTCCAGAACTGTGAGACAATAGATTTCTGTTGTTTTAACCCTCCCCACCTCCCCCCAATTTGTGGTGCTTTGTTACAGCATCCTGTAGCAGCTAATACAGACCCTATAACGGCTGTTTTTGCACAATGGCCAGAGGGATCTTTGCAACTTCTTTCAGATAGTGCCCTTTCTCTGCATAAAAACCTACTGATTTTCCTCTGAATTTAGAATGTAATTCAAGCTCTTTTCCAGGCCCAGTGAGACCTTACATATCAGGGCCTGATGGTTTCTGGGCTCTCCTCCTCCTCCTCCCCCTCCTCCTCCGTTCCTCCTATTTGTATTTGGAACATGTTTTTCTGGCTCTTTCCACTCACTGGGCCCATGGCTCTGAGGAATGAGCTGGAGTCACTAACCTTGCCCTGAGTGTCGCCCCAATTCATTTCCTCCAGATCATGCATCTCGGTGTGGCATTTCTGTTCTAGTTTGTCACTGGTCCCCGTCCCTCCATGGTGAAGGTCGTGAGGTGAGCTTGGCTGTGCTGCCATGTCCCGGGTCCAGAAAAGTGCTGGGCACGGCTAGGAGCTTCATATACATTTGGTGAGTGGATGTCTGATATATGCAAATATAAGACATGTTTTGCTTAAAATTTGATTTCCAGTAAATAAAAATACACTTTCTATTTATTGGGCTTCTGTGATGGCTCAGAGGGTAAAGCGTCTGCCTGCAATGCAGGACCAAGATTCGATCCCTGGGTTGGGAAGAGCCCTTGGAGAAGGAAATGGCAACCCACTCCAGTATTCTTGCCTGGAGAATCCCGTGGATGAAGGAGCCTGGTAGGCTACAGTCCACGGGGTTGCAAAGAGTCGGACACAACTGAGCGACTTCACTTTCTTTGTTTCTTTTTCTATTTATTGAATGTTTTCTTTTTGGATGTGCTGGGTCTTCACTGCAGCGCATGCGCCGGCTTTCTCTAGTTGTGGCACGTGGGCTTAGTTGCCCCTCGACATGTGGGATCTTAGTTCCCTGCCCAGGGATTGAACCCATGTTTCCTGCATTGGAAGGCAGATTCTTAACCATTGGACCGCCAGGGAAGTCCCTGTATTTACTGAATTTATCGACATTTCCTTAAGTGCATTTGCATAAGTGCAATGCACACTTTTCCTCAATTAATCTCTCTTGTTTCTTAATCTAAAAAGAGCAGTCAAGCATTAGCCAAGAGAGGCCCAGAGAGTCTCAACATGCCTGACGACTGAGAAATCACCTGTCTACATGAAACCAGAGCGTCTTGGCCTGTGTGAGGCTCTTCTCACCCTTCTCAAGGGTCATCTCGTGTGACTCCGAGGTGAACTCCATCAAGCCAACGTGACAAATTGTAACGGCTGGTGCATCTAGGTGAGGGCATAGGGGGTAGTCATTGCAGCATTCTGTCATCTTGCTCTAGGTTTGAAAATTTTCAAAATAAAAATTGGGAAAAAAATCACAGAAAATACTGTTTGATTTCAAATTGCCTTTAGAAAAACTTTGTGTGTGTAAGACTGAAGGACAAACAGCCCAATTGGATCAGAAAGCTGACTGAAAAATATCTGATTCATTCAGAAGTATAGTGCATCTGATGGCCAGTATGTCTATTTTATGTATTTTTAGAATCAGTCAGGGGCTTCCCCGATGGCTCAGTGGTAAAGAATCCACCTGCAATGCAGGAGATGCAGGAGATCTGAGTTTGATCCCTGGGTCAGGAAGATCCCCTGGAGGAGAGCATAGCAACCCACTCCAAGATTCTTGCTTGGAGAATCCCATGGACAGAGAAGCCTGGCGGGCTACAGTCCATAGGGTCACAAAGAGTCAGACACGACTGAAGCGACTGAGCACACACAGGCAAGGTCGGTCAGGCCTTTGCAACAAATCAGGGCAAAATTAGCATGCCACGGTAGGTCTTATTTCTGCTGTGGAAACTCGAGTTGTAGTTTTCATGGGTGAATGGCATTCTGTGCTGTCCCCCAGGGACCCTCACCCATCAGAGCCTTTCACAGAGGGACCAGCTTCTGGGGGACCTCAGGTGTGTTTCCAGTTGCTTCTCCTGGAACTGTGTCAGCTGACCCAAGACCTGTGAGTCAGGACTTCTCTGTTTGTGTTTGAGCTGTGTCCAACTTTCAGGAAGCTCTTGGGCATTTGATTCTCTTTGGACAACTGAAATGAAGAGTGAACTTCTAGAATCCTATTGTGGAATACAGCAAAAGCAGTTCTAAGAGGGAAGTTAATCAGACTTGTGGTTGCCAAGGGGATGGGGAAGGAAGAGGGTTGGATTGGGAGTTTGGGGGTTAGCAGATGCAAACTATTATATACAGGATGGATAAACAACAAGGTCCTACTGTATACCACAGGGAACTCGATTCAATATCCTATGATAAACCACAAAGTAAAAGATAATAAAAAAGAATGCATATATATATGTATAACTGAATCACTTTGCTGTACAGCAGAGATTATCACAACATTGTAAATCAACTATACTTCAATAAGGTAAATTTAAAAAATAAAAGAAAGAGGAAATTCATCAGGAAAAAAGAAATATCTCCAATAATAACCTAACGTTATACCTCAAGAGACTAGAAAAGGAAGAACAAAGTCCAAAGTTAGTCGATGGAAGGGAACAACAAAGTTTACACCAGAATGAATGAAACAGAGAACTAAAAGGACAAAATGAAATCAAGAGCTGGTTCTTTGAAAAGATAAACAAAATTGACAAATCTTTAGCTAGAATCACCCATAATTTTCTTAAGTGTGGTAAGAATTAACCAAATTTCTCTTGTAAGATGTGAAATGATCTAAAAAGTAAGCAATGCATCAATAATGGAAGGATATGACAGCAGTAGCTCAAAAAGATTGATGCTCATTGTTCTTAAGGACTTTCTGTTGCAAATATGATAGTTGGTCTTTTGTCCTAGCAGACTAAATAAAAAGGGGGACAAAAAATAGTTACATAAGCTGTAACAGGGGAGCTGAGGTTTGAAGTTATTATTTTGGATTTTGCACATTGAATCACTTAATGAATTGGTTTGATTCTGTCCATCATCTCTTATTGGTACAGTTTTTCTCAAGAGTGACAGGATGGGGTCAGCCAGGCCGGGAGAGTCACTGTTCTGGTGGTCTCTGGGGTGTAGGGGAATAAGCAGAACCAGCATATATGTTATTCACAGTATAACTTGACGCTTCACATTTGCCTGACTGCAATGCAATTTCTTTGGTGCTTTTAGTTGCTTGCAACCAGCTCCCTGAGGACTTGGTCTTGTCTCCCTTCCCCACATGCCTGCGTGGAACCCCTGCTGCCCTCTGCCCAGGGGCATTGGTGGGGAGGCCTAGGACCATTTTCACTCCTGTCAGGGCCTGTCTGTGGGCTCAGGAGGGTCAGAGTCAAGTGCAGGCCCCACGGCATCTGGGGCAGGGCAAGGCAGTGGTTGTCCTGTCTTAGGCTGGCTGTACCTGACTTTGGCAGGGGCCTCTCACCTGCTCCTGGTCCAGGGGCCCAGCACATCCTGTGCTGAGGTTGCAGCCCCTTGGGGTCATCCATTCCTTGTGTGTTGGTGTGATGGGCCCACAGGAAGGGGAGGTTCACCTCCCCACACCAGTGGGCTGCGCATTTTCATTTTGCATTGAGTTTGGCAAATTACATCACTGACCCTGTGTGCCAGGATGAGAAGAGATGAGGTAGGGATACGTTCTTCCCATTAATTCCATCGCTGGTTGGTGCTGATATCAGGCTACGGAACTTTCCATTGAGAAACTTTATCAACACTGCTCAGATTTCTTGCTTTTATTCACGTACTTTCCCTGTTCTGGAATGTCTTCTCTTAGCCTCTCTGATTTTCCAACTTTTCCTTATTTTTAAAGGCCCAAATCCAGATTTATCTCTCTCACAAGACTTCTGGCCCACTACAGACAACCTTGTGGATTCTCTGTGCTGAACTCAGGCTGTGTCTTTCTGAGGTCTATTTACGAATTAAACATAGATTTCTGATCGTTCATCCTGTGTTCATTGTTCGGCCTCGTTATTGAGCTTTTCAGGTGCTTGTAATTTCTTTACACGACTCTTCTTAATACAGTCTCCTGCAAAATGTGATAGATGCATGCCCACATATTTGTTGATTGAATGACACCCTCAGTGTGAGATGATGTTTTTTGAAAATAAGGGAACAATTAAGGCCATACTTTTTAAAGACATTGTTGATTGGTCAAAATCAAACTTCTAAATCCAGTGATTTCAAATGATTAATTCGAGAAGAAGTAATGATGAACTAGAAACTGACAATGAAGAAAGGAATTTTTCAGCCAGAAGATAGTGGTTTTTATGGCAGTGGATTCATTTAATTTGAAGTCTGTCTTTGATAATCATGAGGTTAAGGACAGGGAAGCCTGGCATGCTGCAGTCCATGGGGTCACAAAGAGTCGGATACGACTGAGCGACTGGACAACAGATTCCTCTACCTATGAATGATTAGATGAAATTCTCACTGCGACATGAGCGTGTATGTTTTTCCAGACCCACAAATTATGTTCTGTACCCCAGCCAGGAGGTTAAGGAAAATTCTGGGGATTCGGGCAATGCTGCCTCAGTCCTGCTCAGCTTTTGAGAGGTCCTCCCAGGCAGGCACTAAGGTATTGGGGCTGCTCTTTTTTTCCCCAGATATTCTTACTTTTATTTTCAAAAGAAATTTTACCTGAAACATATAAGGTAGACAGCAGCATTACTTAGTATCTATGAATTTATGATTTTAGAACTTCACATTTTAATGTTTGCTTATTATAGGGTCTCAGTTAATATACTGATACCATGAAGCTCTTTTGTGGTGCTGCTCTTCACCTTCATGTTTGTTGAATTTTCCTCCCAACTTTGGTGATTTTCTGGGTTTCTTGAGTCACCACAACTCCGGCTGAGGGATCTTCCATCCAGTGAGGCACCTGGGGCTCACAGGGCTTCATTTCAACAGAAGATGCTCCTTTTCTGTTTTCGTCCAATTACCAAAGTGAACACATGGGCTGTTAGCTCCATTTTTGGAGGAGTTTTCAGGTCAGGCTTTAAAACGCACGAATGATGTCAGTGCCTCCATCAAACATGGATGCTTGAGTCCAGCAGTATTCTTGTTTTCTCACTTGGCGGGGCTGGGGAGAGAGCTGTGGAGGTGCCTTCCTCCAGGGAGTTCCAGAACAGAGGCTTTGCATTCTCTGAAAAGGTCTCTATTCTTTCCTAAAATGTTCACAGAGTCCCAGGCCAGAAAACAAAACAAGACAGCTTCATTAGTCACCCAATAATGGGAGAGGAAAGCCACCCACTTCTCCATGCTTCCTTTCAAAGTAACCTCAGTAACCCTGACAGATTCATGGCACTAATTAGAAACAACAGTAAGGAAGCCGCAGGAGGGGCGATTTTGTTTCTAGACAACATTTAAGAACTTCCCTGAGGAGCTTCTGCTGCTTCAGACCCCGCTCCCTGCCTCCCTCCTACCCCCCACTAGGCAGAGCCTCCTGAGAAGGGCTCAGACCACCTCCCCCCTGGTTGAATCCACAGTCGACTTAGGCACTCCGGGGTCCCACAAACCCACCTGACAGACTGTCACTCTACCAAGGCCTCAGTGGGGGGTCTGAGCTCAGTCAAGCCCTGCAGCCTCCTAAGCTTTCACCCTGACTACCGGGTTGAGGGTGGTGAGCCCCTCAAAGCAGAAGTCACGTCCTGTGAAGAAAGGGAAGAGATGGAAACCTAGCTCTCAGGCGCCTGCTCAGAGCCAGGCACTGTGCTGGGAGGAATCTTAATTGTTGTTCTTTAGTCGCTAAGTCATGCCTGACTCTTTGCGACCCCATGGACTTGTAGCCCGCCAGGCTCTTCTGTCCATGGGATTTCTCTACTCCTGTGTAATATCATTTTATCAGGTATGTGGCCCTCCAATTATATAGAAGGAGAAACAGAGTCAGAAAGATTAAAAATATATAAAAGATTGCATTCCAGTGATCTCCAAAGTTGGGTGGGTCTGCTCTAGGGAAGGTGCCAAATTAAATCTCGTTGATTAACCACTGACTATGTGAAAGTGAAAGTTGCTCAGCTGTGTCTGACTCTTTGCGATCCATAGTCCATGGAATTTTCCAGGCCAGAATACTGGAGTGGGTAGCCTTTCCCTTCTCCAGGGGATCTTCCCAATCCACAGATCGAACCCAGGTCTCCCACATGGCAGGCGGATTCTTTACCAGCTGAACCACAAGGGAAGCCCAAGACTACTGGAAGGGGTAGCCTATCCCTTCTCCAGCGGATCTTCCCGATCCAGGAATCGAAGCGGGGTCTCCTGCATCGCAGGCGGATTCTTTACCAACTGAGCCATGAGGGAAGCGTGAGTGCCCTCCAACTGGCCGGTTTCTAGCTTAAATTGTGGCAGGAAAATTATTTGGAAAAAAAAATGGCATTGATTTCCACATGACCACATCAAGTCTCTGTGAATTAATGACTAAAAATAGTTTTGTGTGTTCACATAGGATTCCAAGTTTATGTCAAGAATTATTCAAATATAGGAAAAGTTTCAGCTTCAGAACACAAAATTTCAGCATCTTGTTTGGCTCATCAGAAACTTCACTGAAAACACAACTATTATTCAAGTTTCCGTCTTAATGCCTGGCAGTTTTTCCCTTAGGAAAGAGCTTCCAAAATGCATAGTTTAGATATAAATTTTTTCATTGCCTAGTGTCTCTTCTGTTGGGAAACCAACATAATAGTAGCTAACATTTATATAGCCATTGTGATGTGCCAGACGCTGCCTTCAGTGTTCTGTATATATTTACTCACTTAATCACCACAACATCCTGTGAAGTGGATACCATTACTGTCTCCATCTTCCATGTGAGGAAATTGAAGGCCCAGAGAGGTTAAGTCTTGCTCAAGGACACACGGCTGATAAAGGGTGGAGCCAAGTTCTTGGTATACTGATTTTTCTCTTTTTGTATGCTTCCTGTTTCTGTCTTAATAGTGTTATTGTATCTATATCTCACTGTACGCCACCCTGGCTTGGATACATTTTAAAACAGAGAAGATGCTGGTTACTGCTCTCGTGGACTATGCGGGGCAGAGTCACCTTACATGGAAGGTAAAGGGAGTCGCCTGGTGCAGCGAGGGGCCGTCAGACTGGAGCTCTAAGGGCCTCCTGCCCTGTTGCTGTCATCCCAGCACCCACACTGCTGCTGATTTTAATGTGCAATTGAAACTTGATTTAATCCCAACTGAACAGCATTAGGAGAAGATAGTTTGCTGTTGTAAAACCAACAGAGGAAAACAGACCCTGCTGGAATCACGTGTGTCTTTTCCCTGAGTTGTCCACGGCCTAGAAGGGCTCAGGTTCATTTAGTTGGAGGGGCGGGGATTACCTAACTCCCCAGCCAGACGTGGCAGCTCACTCCCTTGGTCCAGCATGTTGTCCTTAAATGTGCAGCCGTGGGAGTCATGTAAACCCAGGTGAGAACCAGCTCAACTGCGGAGTTGCCTTAGGAAGGCTGATTAACCTCTGTGTGCTTAACCTCTCTGATTAACCACGTATGCTTGTCTGTAAAATGGCTGCGTTAATAAAAGACACCCTCTCAGGAATGCAGTAAGAGTTAACTAAGATTATGTCCGTAAAGCAGGAGATTAACACGGTGGATGGCACAAATGACTCAAAAAGTATACTACTATCAGCAGAAACACATTCCATTTTATTACAGTGATTAGAAAGGAAGCACAGCAACATGGATGGACCTATAGAAAATCACACTAAGTTAAGGAAGTCAGAAAGAGAAAGACGAAGACCATATCACGTATATGTGGAATCTAAACTACAACACAGATGAACTTATCTATGAAACAGAAACAGACTCACAGACACAGAGAATAGACTGGTGGTTGCCTGGGTCGGGGGAGGAAAGACTTGGATTCAAACTATTATATACAGAGTGAATAAACAACAAGGTCCTACTATACAACATGGGGACTATGTTCAGTGTCCTGTGATAAACTATAGTGGAAAAGAATATGAAAAAGAACGTATGCATATAACTGAATCACTTTGCTGTAGAAAAAGTAGAAATTAACACAACATTGTAAATCAACTATACTTCAATAAAATAAATTTAAAAAAGAAAGGAAGCAAAAAGCAAAAACTTTTATAAACCTAAGTTTCTCAAGAGAAATATCAGGCATACTAAGTCCCAGAGTCCTCCATCCAAGTGGGCCACCCGGTGTATTGAGGCTTCAAGCAACTCATGTGACATTTACAATAATTGGTTACATAACTTGACCATAAGGGAAATCGCAACAAAACCAAAGAATCAATAATAAAAAGTCTGACCAAACTAGAGCAATTTTTTGAGAGCAACAGCTAAAAAGATATCCCCTAAAGTTTTTGTGATATAAGCATTTTAAAAGTCAAACAAATATTTCTAAATGATTCCTAGAGCAAAGAAAATATCTTAATGGGAAATTTAAATATTTTGACCTAACAACAAAAACACTACCCAAAACTGTGGAATTTATTATAGCTAAGGCAATATATCGAGTGCAACTTCTGGCTTTAAATGTATACAAAAAAAGTTTAGTAAATCAGTGACCTGAGTTCCAGTTTAAGAAAGAAAAGAGCAACTGAGCAAATTCAAAAAAGACAAGAACAGAAATAGTAAAGATTAGAGCAGTAATAATGAAATAGCATTTTAAAAAAACCACAGGAGAATAAAATGGAACCAAATCTAAGAAAACTAAACTTTGTCATCTACAGAAAGAGGGTGCTAACATTGCCTTCAAAGTGAAGTTGTGAGGTCACATGTTACACTGTGCAAAAGCACTTTGTAGACTGCAGAGAACTACTCTGATGTGCGTTTCATCTTTACGTCACGTATTCAGCCCATCCAGACCAATTACCTTTTCTGTGCCTGGTGGTGGGAGTATAATGCCTTCTTGGATATTGATCATGTCAGCCCAACAGGATCCAAAACACTGTCTGCAGCAAAGAGATCCACATCGCTTAATGAGAACACAGGATGGGGACGTAACCCGCTCAGGGATGTTAGGAAGGTTCTGAGTGACAATGAGGTTCAAGCAGAGATCAGGAGGCATGATGGAGGGAAAAGTGCGCCAGATGAAGGGAAGGGCAGGTGGTGTGAGTGAGGGACAGAAAAAGGACAGAGGGGCTGAGGCTCTGTGGCCAGGGAGGGGCCGGGCTACAGCGTAGGAAGGAGCCAGGAGGCCGTGCTTGGAGTTTCACTTTCTAAGAGCCAAGGGAAACTGCTGCAGTGTTTGTTTTTGAGTTGGAGGGGATCGTTTGAACCTGCAACTTGGAGCCAATCAGAAGCACAGGTAACAACCTGGACTTGTGCTTGGGGTCTGAGCCCTTTACCTGCAGAACCTGATGCTCTCTTGGATAGATGGTGTCAGAATGGAGCTGGAGTGTAGGACACCAGTTAGTGTCATGGAGCATCACTTAGCGATGTGGGGAAAATCCCACCCCTGAGTCGGGAACGTGAGCACAGAGTCCTTAACTTTCCCTTATGGCATTTCATTTCTCTATCCTTAAAACTGACTTCCATTTCCCACCTCCTGGAAACTCGGCTGAGCTTAGGTAGGAGTCTGGGGACGTCTACTGAATAGAATGTGGGACTCTTTCCTGCTGTCTCCTGCCAAAAAACACATCCATTTCCAAGGGAGCTCCTTCCTCCAGGGGAATGACCTCAGAATAGGATGAGTGTGCTTTCTGGGAAAGGTCCAGCCCTTGGTTTTTATTGAGAGAGTCATCAGTGTAGGACAAATGGATAGCAGAGTTAAATTGTTACGTTCTTAAAGTACTGGAAGCCCTCTTATTCTGAGCTTCAATCTGGCGGTTTCCCAGGGCAGCTGAGAGTCTCATTGTTCTGAAGCTCCTGAATCTCTGCTTTGCCTGTTGGTCTATTGGTTTTCAAAGTCCATGTCTATACTGATCATATAAGTCACTTGGTAAAATCCTTTAGGGTCTCCTAGTAAAATGTTTCTACTAGGATGTTGTTTTGCCTGTAGACAGCTGAAAAACCAAATAACATGACTCAATTGATGCCTTTGATTTGTGGCAGTGGAGAAGACTCTTAAGAGTTCCTTGGACATCAAAGAAATCAAACCAGTCAATCCTAAAGGAAATCAACTCTGAATATTCACTGGAAGGATTAATGCTGAAGCTGAAGCTCCAATACTCTGGCCACCTGATGTGAAGAACGGACTCATTGGAAAAGACCCTGATGCTGGGAAAAATTGAAGGCAGGAGGAGAAGGGGACGACAGAGGATGAGATGGATAGATGGCGTCACTGACTCAATGGCCATGAGTTTGAGCAAACTCTGGGAAATAGTGAAGGATGGGGAATCCTGGCGTGCTGCAGTCCATGGGGTCACAGAGTCAGACACGACTTAGCGACTGAACAGCAACAACAAACGTTAAAATGTATCAGTTCAGTTCAGTTGCTCAGTCGTGTCTGACTCTTTGCGACTCCATGGACTGCAGCATGCCAGGCTTCCCTATCCATCACCAACTCCCGGAGCTTGCGCAAACTCATATCCATCGCATCAGACATGTATAGCTTTACATAACAGGAGATCGTAGGTGAGCTTCTGTATTCCTACCTTCATCTCACGTTCCCAAACTGTGCACTGCTGCCCCTTCCACCCTGTCTACTTAAGAATTTCCCTTGTGTCATTTTCATCTTTCCCTTTCTTCAAAATCATATTTCCACTCCACTGAACGATACTCACACAAGGAAGCATATACAACAACCCTGAAACATCTACACTAAAAGAATTGTTTCTCTCTCTTTTTTACAGCAAAACTGCTTCAAAAGGTTTCCCTACTCACTAACTCTCCTTCTGTCCCCTCAACTTTCTTTTGAATCTTCTCCAATCAAGTTTTAAAAACTACTGAGCTGTAACCGACATATAACATTGTGTTAGTTATATTAGTACAACATGAGTTGATATTTTTATGTGTTGATAAATGATCACCACAATAAATCTAGTTAACATCCATCACCACACATAGTTACAAATACTTTTCTTGTGATGAGAACTTTTTAAAAAATAACTTATTCATTTTTAATTGAAAGATAATTGTTTTACAGTATTGTGTTGTTTTCTGCCATATACAACATGAATCAGCCATAGTGATGAGGACTTAAGATGTACTAAAAAGTCTCAAATATACAGCAGAGTATTATTAACTATAGTCACCACGCTGGACAGTACACCCCCATGACATTTATTTTATACCTGGAACTTTGTACACTTTGATTCTTTCCACCCATTTTGCCCACTCCTTACCCCTTGCCTCTGAAAACCTCCAATCTGTTTTATTTACAAGCTTGGGCTTTTCTTTTTTGTTTTTTTTTTTTTTTTTTCAGAGAAAGTATGATTTTATTTTAGTTTTTAAAAAGTACATGTATACGAATGTCTATTTGTTTCTATACAAACTGACGTATAGGAAAACTCTGGAAGTCATATACCATAATTTTAATAATCACTATTTCTGGGTGGTTGGGGTTATACATGATCTTCACTTTCTTATTTTAAAGTGTCTATACTGTCTGCTAATCTGCTACTGCTGCTAAGCCGCTTCAGTCGTGTCCAACTCTGTGCGACCCCATAGACGGCAGCTCACCAGGCTCTGCCGTCCCTGGGATTCTCCAGGCAAGAATACTGGAGTGGGTTGCCATTTCCTTCTCCAGTGCATGAAAGGGAAAAGTGAAAGTGAAGTCGCTCAGTCATGTCCGACTCTTAGCGACCCCATGGACTGTAGCCTACCAGGCTCCTCCGTCCATGGGATTTTCTAGGCAAGAGTACTGGAGTGGGGTGCCATTGCCTTCTCCGTCTTTTTTGTTTTTAATTGAAGGATAATTGCTTTACAGTATTTTATGGTTTTCTGTCATACATCAACAAGAATCAGCCATAGGTACACCCATGTCCGCTCCCTCCCAAACCCCCCTCCCTTCTGCCTCCCCATCCCACCCTTCTAGATTGTCACAGAGCCCCTGTTTGAGTTCCCTGAGTCATAGAGCATGGAGAGAGTAACATGGATATTTACAAAACTGTATGTAAAATAGATAGCCAATGGGAATTTGCTGTTTGTTTTGATTTTGATTCTACACATAAATAAGATCATCTGCTATTTGTTTTTCTCTGTCAGACATTTCACTTAGCATAACACCCTCAAGGTCCATCCATTTTGCTGCAGATGGAAAGATTTCCTTCTTCTTTATGGCTAATATTCCATTGTATTGTTGTTATTCAGTCGCTAAGTCTGTCGACTCTTGAGACTCCATGGACTGTAGCATGCCAGGCTCCCCTGTCCTTCACTGTCTCCCGGAGTTGGCTCAGATTCCTGTCCTTTGAGTCGATGATGCTATCTAACCATCTCATTCTCTGTCGCCCTCTTCTCCTGCCTTCGATCTTTCCCAGCATCAGGGTCTTTTCCAATGAGTCGGCTGTTTGCGTCAGGTGGCCAAAGTATTGGAGCTTCAGCTTTAGCATCAGTCCTTCCAGTGAATATTCAGGGTTGATTTCCTTTAGGATTGACTGGTTTGATCTCCTGGCTGTCCAAGGGACTCTCAAGAGTCTTCTCCAGCACCACAGTTCAAAAGCATCAACTCTTCGGCACTCAGCTTTCTTTATAGTCCAACTGTCACATTGGTACATTTATATATATATATACATATATATATGCATGCCACATTTTAAAATTCATTCATCTATTGATGGACACATATTGTTTCAATGTCTTGGCTGTTGTAAATAATGCTGCATTGAACATGAGGGGCGCATGTATATTTTTGAGTTAGGTTTTTGTTTTCTTCTGATAAATACCCAGGAGTGTAATTATTGGATCATATGATAGTTCTCTTTTTAGTTTTTTGAGAAATCTCCATACTGTTCTCCATGGTGGCTGCACCAGGTTGCCTCCCCACCAACTGTGCACAAGGATTTCTTTTATCCGCATCCTCGCCAACATTTGTTATTTCTTGACTTTTTGACAACTGCCAGTCTGACAGGTGTGAGGTGCTATCTCCTTGTGGTTCTGAGTTCCATTTCCCTGATGTGGTGCACAATAGGACTTTACCACCCTCTCCTGCACGGGAACTCCTCTTAGCAGAGTTCCTGATGTGCTGACAGATTCAGTGGGTGATTTTCCTTTCCTGACTCATCAGTGGCATTTGATGTAGTTGATCAGCCCTTTTGCTCTGAAACACCTTTTTTCTTGGCTCCTCTGTTCCCCTCCTGTAACACTGACACTGTTTTTCAGTCTCCTTTTGGGATGCTTCTGGTTTTTTGGACTTCAAATATTGAAATACTCTGAGGCCAGTCCTCAAACCTTTCTTCTCTATTTGTTCTCTTTCTTGATGAGCTCATCCCATCTCATTGTTTTAAAATTCATTCATGTGCTAATGATTCCCCATGTTAGACCTCCAACTTGGACCTCTTCACCAAACTCCAGACTCATAAATCCGCCTTGTAAATCCACAGATCTAGCTTGACTATGGAATGTCTGATTGGCATCTCAAACAATGCATCAAAACTGAGCTTGACTTCTTCTTTGCCCCAAACCTGCCCTTCCTCTAGTTGTCCCATCTCAGTAAATCACAATTCCATTCTTTCATTTCTTCTGCCCCCAAATCCTGGGTTTCTCCCACACTTTTAGTGTCCTTATATTTATATTTTTATAAGATTTCATTTATAATTTTAAAATTGATTACATATTGAATGATAATATTTTAAGTATATTAGGTTAATTAAAACAGATTATAAAAATTAATTTTCTCTTATACTACTTTTTTTCAGAGTGCCTACTAGAAAATATGAAATTATGCATGTGGCTTGCATTTGTGGCTCACGTTCATTCCTCTCAGAGACCAATGATGCTTTACTTGAATCTTGAGAAGGGGTGCTGGCTCGTATAAGATTAATATATAATTGGGGTTATGCAAGTATGAAAGAGGTGGGTAATGTCAGTTAGAGGGCAGTTGGCAGTGTTGGTTACATGGGAGAAGGTGTTTGTTGTTTTTTTAAATATATATTAACGTACATATTGCTCAAGTATATATGCTATTTACAGTATTTATCTATATCAACATAAAACACAGGTATTTATATGTGTGTACAATGTATGTCCTAGGGCATTTATTGTCTGGGGAGCACATATTCCTGGGGATCACGGGGCCCACATACTTGCTCTGTGGGGAGGAGAGGTGGGGGAGTGACACGGGGTCACTGGAAGGCGTGCCACGGAAAAATCAAGGCCTTCCAGGGACAGAAAGTGGGCTCAGGACATGGAGGGCTGCCCTGCCCGTGCAGTCACCCTGGTTTCGGAACCAGCAACCAATTGAAATGTTTTGGTTGTTCTGGACTTTTGTGCATAATGACTTCACTTAAAAAAAAAACAACCAAAAAAAAAAATCCAGCCACATGGGTTCTGAATCAATGGTTGGGCTCTGAACATCTGTAAGGATTCAGACACACAGCTACCCCACTGGCTGGGTTTCCAGGGCTCAGAGGGTCCCATGTGACCTGGAGAAGGGGGTGAGTGGGGCTTCACCTGGTCAAGAGAATGGCTCCTCTCCTCCCAACTTCTCAGGGACAGCACGTGTCAATGGATGTCTGGTCACCAAGCAGGACTCTGCCAGTCCTGCTCACTCAGAAAACACCACCTGTGGGAGAGGAGACACAGGGGTCCCCCTGTTCTCCGGGTGGGAGCTGGCCTGCCATCTGCCTGCACACCTCCTTGTGGCCCATGGGAACGTTCCTCTGATGCGCAGAACCACTCTGCCTTGCCAGCCTTGTGGGGGGTGCCCTGGGGACCCCTTGACTGTAACTGACCTCTGCTCCCAGCTTCCTGCTCTGAAGGGAAATCCAAGGCCCCTAGAAGCAGCTCCAGTTCTCATGGTTGTCCTTGGAGCCACAGATGTCAACCAAGAGATGTCACGCTTTGGGCCCCCCTGAGACCACTGCCAACTGCAGCCTGGGTGCAAATACATTAAATGGGAAACTACAACAAATTATGGTTTTCTCTATTAAGGCTCAGATAAGCTGCCTCCCAGGTCAGGTACTCACGAACGCCACCGTCCTTGGACTGAGGGGTGGGTGGGCAGGTGAGTTGGGGGCGGAGGCCTTCCACGTTCCCCCACAAGTGGGGCAGGCAGAGGAGGGCAGGACAACAGGGGAGCCCTGGGCCGGTCTAGTCGATTGCTGGGGAGGTGGGGGTGAACTAAGAAAACCCCAGCCCAGAATGCTGGGGACGCCCCCACCTGGGGAGAACCGAGGCTCTGCCGGCTCCAGGAGGGTCCGGGGAAAGGAGAGGACTTACGAGCTCGTGCTCCAGGCTGGTAGGTCTCTTGGGAACCCTGCTCCCCCGAGGACGAGCACTTGTGGTGGGGAGGGTCTGGACAGGACCCCCTTGGCAGTCTTGCTGGGAGTTGGGACACAGGCCCTGTGGTTGGCAGGCAAGGTTCTGGGTGGCTGGGGTCCCCGCCCAACTCAGCTCCCCCCGACCCCGGGCTCCCTTGGAGCCTCACCAGCACACCACCATCCACTGGCCTCCAGTCTGTGGGAACCAGCCCAGAGCTGATGGAACAAGAGACCAGCAAACACAGGATCCAGAGCCCTTGCCCTCACAAGGGCCTTCCTGGGCTCCGTGAACTCTGCCCTGCTCAACCAGTCCCCCAAGATGACAGGAGAATCGGTACCCCAGTGTCTTGTAGAAGGAGCCAGCTTCCTTCGGCATCTGCCAATGCCCCTCCTCCCCACCCCTGGGTGAGGCCGGTGGCTCGGTTTGCAACTCCCTGGGCCCCAGACATCATTTTCTGGGGTGGGAGAAGAAGTGGGGGTCTCACTGGAGGATCTGGGGACTCCAGGAAGGCAGGAGGGCATGGGGAGGCCTTGGTTTGGGTTCCAGCCATCGGAAGTGTCTCCTAGAGACCCATCCTTGGGGGCCGCAGGGCCAATTTTCTAGCCTTTTGAGAAATACTGCAAGAGTCCTCAGGGTGGGGCTGGGCCCAGGCCTGGGGGCACGGATGGGGAGGAACGGAAGAGGCTCTCCTTATTTTTCTGCTTGGCTGACTTTCAGGGCGCTGATGTTTTCTTCTGGCACCAGTGCGTGGAGGAACTTGAAGGTGCTGTTGTAGTCGGTGGGGACGTCTGGGGCGGCCAAGGGCTCTGAGATCTGGACCACGACGGTGCACTCATCAAATCCCCGAGGCTGTCCTCCAATCCGCACCATCTTCCAGAGCCCCCCAGATGCGCTTGTGAGCAAAAAACTACTAGAAAACCTCTGCTGGGTCTGGTCATCCATCACCAGGGAGATTAACCCTCGATGAGGGAGAAGGAGAAGAAGCGGATGTGGCCCCAGTTATCGCCGGAGGACGCCAGGGGGTCCTTCAGTCCACTGGAGTAGAACGTGACGTCCATAAGGAGTGTGGCAACAGTGGGCGGTGTGTCAGAGTCCAGGCTGGTGACACAGAACCTGTTTCTTGGGCTAGACAGTGGGTGGATGACGGGCCTCTGGACCCCCTTGGGCTTCATGAAGCTGTGCGTGATGCCGAGGGTCTCAGCTGCCAGCGTCTCACTATTGACGGCGGGCAGGGTGGTGGACTCTGATGACAAGGTGTGGGTGACGAAGGGTAGGTCCTACTCACACACCAGGATGAAGTCCATCTGGTAGGTGGACAGCATGGACACAGAGGTGTTCTGATTGGCCAGCAGGGCGATGACCGACTTGACATCTTGGTCAGACCGATGGGCTGGAAACTGGAGAAGCTTCTGCCGCCAGACACCACATTGAGGGCCAGCCAGGCAGCATCGGCCACACCCAGGTGTTCTGAGGAGGGCAGTTCCAGGAAGCCCTCCTCATTGACAATGATGGTGTAATCCTCTGGCGTCTTGGTCAGACTGAAGAACTTGCCCCGGTCTCGGAGGACAGGAAGGGGAGTTTGACCAGGCTGTAGGTGAAGAGTGGGATACCCTCCACAGCAACGCTGGCAACTTGCGGCTGAGGGAGCAGGTGTGTAGAGTGTGGGTTTTGGAGTGGAACAAGCAATCACATCCGAGTTCCACTGCTTAGCAGCAGGTGACAAAGATGCTGTTGGTACATGTTCTGAAGTCCCAGTTTCCTAAACCACAGTGTTGGAAGCTCTTGGTCATCATGAAAAGTTCAGTAGATATGAGATATATTATAATCCCAAAGAAAGGCAACGCCAAAGAATGCTCAAACTACCGCACAATTGCACTCATCTCACACGCTAGTAACGTAATGCTCAAAATTCTCCAAGCCAGGCTTCAGCAATTCGTGAACCGTGAACTTCCAGATGTTCAAGCTGGTTTTAGAAAAGGCAGAGGAACCAAAGATCAAATTGCCAATATCCATTGGATCACCAAAAAAGCAAGAGAGTTCCAGAAAAACATCTATTTCTGCTCTATGGACTATGCCAAAGCTTTTGACTGTGTGGATCGCAATAAACTGTGGAAAATTCTGAAAGAGATGGGAATACCAGACCACCTGACCTGCCTCTTGAGAAATCTGTATGCAGGTCAGGAAGCAACAGTTAGAACTGGACATGGAACAACAGACTGGTTCCAAATTGGGAAAGGAGTATGTCAAGGCTGTATATTGTCACCCTGCTTATTTAACTTATATGCAGAGTACATCATGAGAAACGCTGGGCTGGAGGAAGCACAGCTGGAATCAAGATTGCCGGGAGAAATATCAATAACCTCAGATATGCAGATGACACCACCCTTATGGCAGAAAGCGAAGAAAAACTAAAGAGCCTCTTGATAGAAGTGAAAGAGGAGAGTGAGAAAGTTAGCTTAAAGCTCAACATTCAGAAAACTAAAATCATGGCATCTGGTCCTATCACTTCATGGCAAATAGATGGGGAAACAGTGGAAACAGTGTCAGACTTTACTTTTTTGGGCTCCAAAATCACTGCTGATGGTGATTGCAGCCATGAAATTAAAAGACGCCTACTCCTTGGAAGGAAAGTCATGACCAACCTAGATATCATATTAAAAAGTGAGACATTACTTTGTCAACAAAGGTCCGTCTAGTCAAGGCTATGGTTTTTCCAGTGGTCATGTATGGATGTGAGAGTTGGACTATAAAGAAAGCTGAGCGCCGAAGAATTGATGTTTTTGAACTGTAGTGTTGGAGAAGGCTCTTGAGAGTCCCTTGGACCGCAAGGAGATCCAACCAGTCCATCCTAAAGGAGATCAGTCCTGGGTGTTCATTGAAAGGAGTGATGTTGAAGCTGAAACTGCAATACTTTGGCCACCTGATGTGAAGAGCTGACTCATTTGAAAAGACCCTGATGCTGGGAAGGATTGGGGGCAGGAGGAGAAGGGAACGACAGAGGATGAGATGGTTGGATGGCATCACTGACTCAATGGACATGGGTTTGGGTGGACTCTGGGAGTTGATGATGGACAGGGAGGCCTGACATGCTGCAGTTCATGAGGTTGCAGAGTCAGACATGACTGAGTGACTGAACTGAACTGATTCCCAGGATTCAGAATTTACCAAAATTACAGGCTCATGGAGGTGATGTCATTTTAGCAAAAAGATCCTTTGCTACAAAGGATGTCACAATGTGTTTTGTTTGCTTTGTTTGTTGAGTCACTAAGTTGTGTTCGACTCTTTGTGACCTCATGGACTGCAGCATGCCAGGCTTCCCTGTCCTTCACTATCTCCCAGGGTTTTCACAAACTCATGTCCACTGAGTTGATGATGCCATCCAACCATCTCATCCTCTGTCACCCCCTTCTCCTCTTCCCTTCAATCTTTTCCAGCATCAGGGTCTTTTTCAATGAGTCAGTTCTTCGAATCCGGTGGCCAAAGTATTGGAGCTTGAGCTACAGCATCGGTCTTTCCAATGAATATGCAGGGCTGATTTCCTTTAAGATTGACTGGTTTGATCTCCTTGCCGTTCAGGGGACTCTCTAGAGTCTTCTCCTGCACCCTCATTGGAAGGCATCAATTCTTGGGTGCTCAGCCTTCTTTCTGGTCCAACTCTCACATCCATACATGACTGCTGAAAAAACTATAGCTTTGGTTATACAGACCTTTGTCAACAAAGTAATGTCTCTGCTTTTTTATATGCTGTCTAGGTTTGTCATAGCTTTTCTTCCAAGGAACAAGAGTCTTTTAATTTCGTGGTTTCAGTCACCATCCATAGTGATTTTAGAGCACAAGAAAATAAAAATCTGTTGCTGTTTCCACTTTTTCCCCATCTATTTGCCCTGAACTGATGGGATCAGATTCCATGATCTTAGTTTTTTGAACACTGTTTTAAGCCAGCTTTTTCACTCTCCTGTTTTATCCTCATCAAGAGGCTCTTTCGTTCCTCTTCACTTTCTCCCATTAGAGTTGTATCATCTGCATATCTGAGGTTATTGATATTTCTCCCAGAAATCTTGATCCCAGCTTGTGATTCATCCAGTACAGTATTTTGCGTGATGTACTCTGCATAGAAGTTAAATAAGCAAGATGACAATATACAGCTTTGACGTACTCCTTTCCCAATTTGGAACCAGTTCGTTGTTCCATGTCTGGTTTTAACTATTGCTTCTTGACCTGCATACAGATTTCTCAGGAGGCAGGTAAGGTGGTCTGGTATTCCCATGTGTTGAAGAATTTTCCACAGTTTGTTGTGATCCATGCAGTCAAAGGGCTTCATTCAACAGATAATTTCACAGCCTCTGAGCCTATCAACTGTCAATAGTCACTGTCTCGCCTGCCCTCTAGGGTTTTCAGATCCTGGCCGTCTTCCTCAGATTCAGGAACATCCTTAGGACCAAAGCTCTCTGTCAAAACTCTATGGTCTGATGCTGGAGGTGGAGCTTGTCTCAGAGAACTGTGCAAGTCACACTGAAGCCAACAGCTTCACCCTGTGGAAGGATGCTATCAGGGTGACTCTGATGAGACTTTCTCGAAGTGGTGCTCTGTCAAGCAGTCCCTACTTACAACACTCACCATGGACTTAGGATTCTGCTGGAATCATGAAATATACTTTCTGGAGGAGCGATGCCTGTTCAGCACTTACTTTGCTTAGCTTACTGACCCATCAGGGGCTAGTGGGGAGATGAAACACCATTGATTGTCTGATTGAATGGAGCAGCCCATCGATCTGAAATAATCATGGTAATTGATGGTAAAATAGGACCTGAATCAAGGAGTCACAGAGGGATTCTCAGAAACACACCTATTGTATAAAGTAGTGATTCTCAGTGTTTTGTGAAGAGGAGCATGTTGCTACTTGTGTGATTTGCCATTGTTGCTCTCCACTTTTCTTTCATTGAAATAAGCTTTTTAACCTACTTTGAAAGATATACATTAATATTTTAAAAAAGAGATTGCAAATTAAAGCTTGTTTTTGGTTTTAAAAGCAATATGTATTTTCAGAATTTTATGCCTCTACTGTACTCCTAGTGGCCTCCACTCCCATGGGGATGATGGTGAACACCCTGATGCATAAAGTAAGATCCAACTCTTCCTTGTGTTCCTCCTGCTTTTAGATATGTTTCATAGTACCTTTGTCCTGTCATTCCAAGCACCGGAATGTTGTTGAATAAAGTGAGAACTGGAATAAAAGTGAATGTCATCGCTTTTGGATCTTCCTTGGTAAGAATAGTTCTTTCTCCTGCAGTACTTAATCATGAATGAATGGAATGAATGTATGATTATTCTTAAACTGTTGCCTGAGAATTGTCATGTCATTTTTCATTTGTACATGTCACCCTTCATTCAAATGGTATGCTCCTGAAGGGAAGGCTATTAATTTTGTTTTTTTTTTTTTTTTTGGATTTCGAGTGACAAGAATTTAAATCCATGCAGCTTAAGTAAGCGTTGAGATTTACTGACTCCTGTAACTGGGAGAGACAGGGCTGCATTGAAGAAATCAGCCTGTGTAGTCAGGGCTTGCTCTCACTCTCCATGTCTCAGCTCATCCTCTCTTTGTGTTAGTTTATTCTCTCTCATTACCAGGGTTTTCCTCTCTGTGGTAGGTGATGGGGGTGGGCAGAGGGAATGAGTGAAGGGCAGGTGACCTGGTAGCCGGCAGCTACAGACTTTCATCATCCCAGCTGTTGTATGATGAATTTGGCTGGCCTCCATCCCTGGTTCCTGGAAGAAAGCCTCAAAACTCTCGGAATTTCCCGAGTGATAGGAGTGCCTTTGTAATTCATCTGTGGGTTCTTGGACCACACCTGAGTTTATATGAGGTGACTCATTGTTGGCCCCTACATAGTTTTAGGATGGGGGCTGGCCAGGTCAGAAGGGCCGACCATGTAATTAGAGGGTTGGGGCTATGAACCAAGTAATATCAGCCCCACTGTCCATGGGCGAAAGAGAGTGAAGATTGAGTTCAATCTCATGGCCAATGGCCCCATCACGTAGCTATAGAGTGAAACCCTAGTAAAAACTCTGATGAGTATGTCAATGTCTTAGAAGAGTGACTCATCCTGAGGACACAAGAGCTTTGCATTTGGAACCTTCCCACGTAATGCCTCATGCGTCTCTTCATTTGACTGTTCTTGTTTGGTATCCTTTTGCTATAATAAATCCAGATAGTGTTTTCCTGAGTACTATGAGTTGTCCTAGTGAATTATCAAACCCGAGGAGCTGGTGGGAACCCCTGCATTTGCAACAGTGGGTCAGAAGTGTGGGTGGCTTGGGCTGGTACCTGAAGTGAGGGTGGGCTGTAGAGGACAGTGCCCTTAACCTGTGAAATTTGATCTAACTCTGGGTAGTTAGGGCTTCCCAAGTGGCGCTAGTGGTAAAACAATTCTGCCTGCCAATGCAGGAGACATGGGTTCAATCCCCGGTTCTGGAAGATTCCCTGGAGAAGGAAATGGCAACCTACTCTAGCATTCTTGCCTGGGAAATCCCATGGACAGAAGAGCCTTGTGGGCTATAGTCTATAGGATTGCAAAAGAGTCGGACGTGACTGAGCAACTAGACCACCATCTGGGTCTTCAGTGTATGAACTGCATTGTGCTACCTTTGGTGCAATTTTGAACACTGAAGTGGAAAATTCCACACTAAGACTTTGGTTGTCTACACACAGTCCACCCAATCCACACACAGACTGGATAATGTGGCCACCTTTGAAATTTTGGCTCCACACAGCTTGAGGAGGAGCAGTTCTGCTGCAGTGGAGGGAGCAGGGAACCATGTTGGGTGACAGAAGCAGCAGTTGTCTCCCATAGCAAAAGTCTGTATAATTTTCTGACCTCAGCGTGTTGCAGAGACAGTGTTCATCAAATATTTATTTGCCCCCTTACATATGTCAGTATAACCAGAAGTGGGGTCTGACTGCTTGCTGCTCAAAAGCCAATAAAGAGGCAAGGTTGGTGGAAAGAAAAGTTTGCTTTATTTTGGATGCTGGCCACCTGTGTTGGGGGAGGACAGACTCCTGTCCGAAGGCCAGCTCCCCTTCTCCCTGACAATCAGGAGGCAAGAATTTTTATAGGCAGAGGGAGGGGGCTACATGCAGAAAGAGCCCGGTCAGCTCTGACAGTGATCTTGAAATCCATCATTGGTGGTCTGACCAGCATCATCTTGATTATTTTAAGTCCATAATCTTCAGTTCCAAGATTGGTTTGTTCCCATTTCCTTGAGGCCAACTCTCCCAAATTGTGGCAGCTTATGTCATGGCTACAGTCTGGACTTATGCAGTTAACTTCTTCCACCTGGTGGGAGTTTCAGTATCTACAAGACAGCTCACAGGATATGGATCAAAATATTATCTACAGCCTTTGAGGAGGAACTAAAGGTCCTTGGCTTTGCTTAATGACTAGAACTATTATTATTTAGTCTTGTTGGACTATTTTCTTTTGTTCTTGCGTTTTCTCATTTCTCCGATTAAACTTATTCTTTGGCTAAAGTTTTCCCACAGACAAAAGATGGAGTGAGGACATGGTGGGATGGGGGTGGGGAAGGGCCCTAAGATCCCGCTCCATTTCATCAGTATTTCTTATAGTTAAGTTGGGTCCTTATGACTAGTTCTGGCCAATGGACTGTGAGCAGAATTAGTGTGAGTCAATTTCAGGCGAAGGTAATTAAAAGCCTAGTCTTGTCTTTTCTGTCTTCTTTCCTCGCTGCTCTGACCTTGGCCACCAAGTGTCCCAGCTGGCATACCACAAGATGGAGGAAGGTGCATGTCCATGTTGGTCTCTGCTGTGTTAAGTCAATGAGATTTGGGGGCTATGGTAGACAGATTAATTCCCCCCTATAGGTCCTAATCCCAGAACCTGTAAATGGAAAAAGGGTCTTTGCAAGTCTGATTACTTTAAGAATCTTGAGATGAAGTTGTTGACATGGATTATCTGGGCAAGTCTTAAATGCCATCCTAAGTGTTCTCATAAGAGAGACAGAGGAAGATTAGACACCCACAAAGAGAAGATGACGTGACCCTGGAGGCAGATTGCAGTGATGCGGCCACAAACCAAGGGAATTTACTCCATCACAGTTCTGGAGGCCAGAAGTCTGAAATCAGTATCACCGGGCCAAAATCAAGATATCTGCAGGGCCACATTTCCACTGGCTTCTGGGGGGATTTCTTCCTTGTCCCTTAGCTTCTGGTGGTTCCAAGAGTTTCTTCAGTGTGGCAGAATGACACCAATCTCTGCCACCATCTTCACACAAGCTTCTCTTCTGTGTCTTCTCCCTCATGTCCGTGTCTTCTCCCTCACGTGTGTGTCTTCTCCCTCATGTCTGTGTCTTCTCCCTCATGTCTGTGTCTTCTCCCTCATGTCTGTGTCTTCTCCCTCATGCCTGTGTCTTCTCCCTCATGCCTGTGTCTTCTCCCTCATGTCTGTGTCTTCTCCCTCTTGTGTGTGTCTTCTCCCTCGCGTCTGTGTCTTCTCCCTCGCGTCTGTGTCTTCTCCCTCGCGTCTGTGTCTTCTCCCTCGCGTCTGTGTCTTCTCCCTCTTGTGTGTGTCTTCTCCCTCGTGTCTGTGTCTTCTCCCTCGTGTCTGTGTCTTCTCCCTCGTGCCTGTGTCTTCTCCCTCGTGCCTGTGTCTTCTCCCTCATGTCTGTGTCTTCTCCCTCGTGTCTGTGTCTTCTCCCTCTTGTGTGTGTCTTCTCCCTCGTGTCTGTGTCTTCTCCCTCGTGTCTGTGTCTTCTCCCTCATGCCTGTGTCTTCTCCCTCATGTCTGTGTCTTCTCCCTCGTGTCTGTGTCTTCTCCCTCTTGTGTGTGTCTTCTCCCTCGTGTCCGTGTCTTCTCCCTCGTGTCCGTGTCTTCTCCCTCGTGTCCGTGTCTTCTCCATCGTGTCCGTGTCTTCTCCCTCGTGTCTGTGTCTTCTCCCTCGTGTCTGTGTCTTCTCCCTCTTGTGTGTGTCTTCTCCCTCCTGTCTGTGTCTTCTCCCTCATGTGTGTGTCTTCTCCCTCGTGTCTGTGTCTTCTCCCTCGTGTCTGTGTCTTCTCGCTCTTGTGTGTGTCTTCTCCCTCATGTCTGAATCTTCTCCCTCATATCTATGTCTTCTCACTCATATGTGTGTCTTTTCCCTTATATCTGTGTCTTCTCCCTCATATGTGTGTCTTTTCCCTCATGTCTGTGTCTTCTCCCTCGTGTCTGTGTCTTCTCCCTCGTGTCTGTGTCTTCTCCCTCATGCCTGTGTCTTCTCCCTCCTGTGTGTGTCTTCTCCCTCCTGTGTGTGTCTTCTCCCTCCTGTGTGTGTCTTCTCCCTCGTGTCCGTGTCTTCTCCCTCGTGTCCGTGTCTTCTCCCTCGTGTCCGTGTCTTCTCCCTCGTGTCCGTGTCTTCTCCCTCTTGTGTGTCTCTTCTCCCTCGTGTCCGTGTCTTCTCCCTCGTGTCCGTGTCTTCTCCCTCGTGTCCGTGTCTTCTCCCTCGTGTCCGTGTCTTCTCCCTCGTGTCCGTGTCTTCTCCCTCGTGTCCGTGTCTTCTCCCTCCTGTGTGTTTCTTCTCCCTCCTGTCTGTGTCTTCTCCCTCATGTGTGTGTCTTCTCCCTCGTGTCTGTGTCTTCTCCCTCGTGTCTGTGTCTTCTCCCTCGTGTCTGTGTCTTCTCGCTCTTGTGTGTGTCTTCTCCCTCATGTCTGAATCTTCTCCCTCATATCTATGTCTTCTCACTCATATCTGTGTCTTCTCCCTCATATGTGTGTCTTTTCCCTCATGTCTGTGTCTTTTCCGTCATGTCTGTGTCTTCTTCCTCGTGTCTGTGTCTTCTCCCTCGTGTCTGTGTCTTCTCCCTCATATGTGTGTCTTCTCCCTCGTGTCTGTGTCTTCTCCCTCATGTCTGTGTCTTCTCCCTCCTGTGTGTTTCTTCTCCCTCAGGTCTGTGTCTTCTCACGCATATGTGTGTCTTTTCCCTTATATCTGTGTCTTCTCCCTCATATGTGTGTCTTCTCCCTCGTGTCTGTGTCTTCTCCCTCGTGTCTGTGTCTTCTCCCTCCTGTGTGTTTCTTCTCCCTCGTGTCTGTGTCTTCTCCCTCCTGTGTGTTTCTTCTCCCTCCTGTCTGTGTCTTCTCCCTCTTGTGTGTTTCTTCTCCCTCGTGTCTGTGTCTTCTCCCTCCTGTCTGTGTCTTCTCCCTCTTGTGTGTTTCTTCTCCCTCGTATCTGTGTCTTCTCCCTCATATGTGTGTCTTCTCCCTCATGTCTGTGTCTTCTCCCTCGTGTCCGTGTCTTCTCCCTCGTGTCCGTGTCTTCTCCCTCGTGTCCGTGTCTTCTCCCTCGTGTCCGTGTCTTCTCCCTCGTGTCCGTGTCTTCTCCCTCGTGTCTGTGTCTTCTCCCTCGTGTCTGTGTCTTCTCCCTCATGTGTGTGTCTTCTCCCTCCTGTCTGTGTCTTCTCCCTCGTGTCTGTGTCTTCTCCCTCAGGTCTGTGTCTTCTCACTCATATGTGTGTCTTTTCCCTTATATCTGTGTCTTCTCCCTCATATGTGTGTCTTCTCCCTCGTGTCTGTGTCTTCTCCCTCCTGTCTGTGTCTTCTCCCTCCTGTGTGTTTCTTCTCCCTCGTGTCTGTGTCTTCTCCCTCTTGTGTGTTTCTTCTCCCTCGTATCTGTGTCTTCTCCCTCATATGTGTGTCTTCTCCCTCGTGTCTGTGTCTTCTCCCTCCTGTCTGTGTCTTCTCCCTCCTGTGTGTTTCTTCTCCCTCGTATCTGTGTCTTCTCCCTCTTGTGTGTTTCTTCTCCCTCGTATCTGTGTCTTCTCCCTCATATGTGTGTCTTCTCCCTCCTGTCTGTGTCTTCTCCCTCCTGTGTGTTTCTTCTCCCTCGTGTCTGTGTCTTCTCCCTCCTGTCTGTGTCTTCTCCCTCCTGTGTGTTTCTTCTCCCTCGTGTCTGTGTCTTCTCCCTCCTGTCTGTGTCTTCTCCCTCCTGTGTGTTTCTTCTCCCTCGTGTCTGTGTCTTCTCCCTCTTGTGTGTTTCTTCTCCCTCGTATCTGTGTCTTCTCCCTCATATGTGTGTCTTCTCCCTCGTGTCTGTGTCTTCTCCCTCCTGTCTGTGTCTTCTCCCTCCTGTGTGTTTCTTCTCCCTCGTATCTGTGTCTTCTCCCTCTTGTGTGTTTCTTCTCCCTCGTATCTGTGTCTTCTCCCTCATATGTGTGTCTTCTCCCTCCTGTCTGTGTCTTCTCCCTCCTGTGTGTTTCTTCTCCCTCGTGTCTGTGTCTTCTCCCTCTTGTGTGTTTCTTCTCCCGCGTATCTGTGTCTTCTCCCTCATATGTGTGTCTTCTCCCTCGTGTCTGTGTCTTCTCCCTCCTGTCTGTGTCTTCTCCCTCCTGTGTGTTTCTTCTCCCTCGTGTCTGTGTCTTCTCCCTCCTGTCTGTGTCTTCTCCCTCCTGTGTGTTTCTTCTCCCTCGTGTCTGTGTCTTCTCCCTCCTGTGTGTTTCTTCTCCCTCGTGTCTGTGTCTTCTCCCTCTTGTGTGTTTCTTCTCCCTCGTATCTGTGTCTTCTCCCTCATATGTGTGTCTTCTCCCTCCTGTCTGTGTCTTCTCCCTCCTGTGTGTTTCTTCTCCCTCGTGTCTGTGTCTTCTCCCTCCTGTCTGTGTCTTCTCCCTCCTGTGTGTTTCTTCTCCCTCGTGTCTGTGTCTTCTCCCTCCTGTGTGTTTCTTCTCCCTCGTGTCTGTGTCTTCTCCCTCGTGTCTGTGTCTTCTCCCTCCTGTGTGTTTCTTCTCCCTCGTGTCTGTGTCTTCTCCCTCTTGTGTGTTTCTTCTCCCTCGTGTCTGTGTCTTCTCCCTCCTGTCTGTGTCTTCTCCCTCCTGTGTGTTTCTTCTCCCTCGTGTCTGTGTCTTCTCCCTCCTGTCTGTGTCTTCTCCCTCCTGTGTGTTTCTTCTCCCTCGTGTCTGTGTCTTCTCCCTCCTGTGTGTTTCTTCTCCCTCATGTCTGTGTCTTCTCCCTCCTGTCTGTGTCTTCTCCCTCTTGTGTGTTTCTTCTCCCTCATGTCTGTGTCTTCTCCCTCGTGTCTGTGTCTTCTCCCTCCTGTGTGTTTCTTCTCCCTCGTGTCTGTGTCTTCTCCCTCTTGTGTGTTTCTTCTCCCTCGTATCTGTGTCTTCTCCCTCATATGTGTGTCTTCTCCCTCCTGTCTGTGTCTTCTCCCTCCTGTGTGTTTCTTCTCCCTCGTGTCTGTGTCTTCTCCCTCCTGTCTGTGTCTTCTCCCTCCTGTGTGTTTCTTCTCCCTCGTGTCTGTGTCTTCTCCCTCGTGTCTGTGTCTTCTCCCTCCTGTGTGTTTCTTCTCCCTCGTGTCTGTGTCTTCTCCCTCGTGTCTGTGTCTTCTCCCTCCTGTGTGTTTCTTCTCCCTCGTGTCTGTGTCTTCTCCCTCGTGTCTGTGTCTTCTCCCTCCTCTGTGTTTCTTCTCCCTCCTGTCTGTGTCTTCTCCCTCCTGTGTGTTTCTTCTCCCTCGTGTCTGTGTCTTCTCCCTCCTGTCTGTGTCTTCTCCCTCCTGTGTGTTTCTTCTCCCTCGTGTCTGTGTCTTCTCCCTCTTGTGTGTTTCTTCTCCCTCGTATCTGTGTCTTCTCCCTCATATGTGTGTCTTCTCCCTCCTGTCTGTGTCTTCTCCCTCCTGTGTGTTTCTTCTCCCTCGTGTCTGTGTCTTCTCCCTCGTGTCTGTGTCTTCTCCCTCCTGTGTGTTTCTTCTCCCTCCTGTCTGTGTCTTCTCCCTCCTGTGTGTTTCTTCTCCCTCGTGTCTGTGTCTTCTCCCTCCTGTCTGTGTCTTCTCCCTCCTGTGTGTTTCTTCTCCCTCGTGTCTGTGTCTTCTCCCTCTTGTGTGTTTCTTCTCCCTCGTATCTGTGTCTTCTCCCTCATATGTGTGTCTTCTCCCTCGTGTCTGTGTCTTCTCCCTCCTGTCTGTGTCTTCTCCCTCCTGTGTGTTTCTTCTCCCTCGTGTCTGTGTCTTCTCCCTCCTGTGTGTTTCTTCTCCCTCGTGTCTGTGTCTTCTCCCTCGTGTCTGTGTCTTCTCCCTCCTGTGTGTTTCTTCTCCCTCGTGTCTGTGTCTTCTCCCTCTTGTGTGTTTCTTCTCCCTCGTATCTGTGTCTTCTCCCTCATATGTGTGTCTTCTCCCTCCTGTGTGTTTCTTCTCCCTCGTGTCTGTGTCTTCTCCCTCCTGTCTGTGTCTTCTCCCTCCTGTGTGTTTCTTCTCCCTCATGTCTGTGTCTTCTCCCTCCTGTGTGTTTCTTCTCCCTCGTGTCTGTGTCTTCTCCCTCGTGTCTGTGTCTTCTCCCTCCTGTGTGTTTCTTCTCCCTCTTGTCTGTGTCTTCTCCCTCTTGTGTGTTTCTTCTCCCTCGTGTCTGTGTCTTCTCCCTCCTGTCTGTGTCTTCTCCCTCCTGTGTGTTTCTTCTCCCTCGTGTCTGTGTCTTCTCCCTCGTGTCTGTGTCTTCTCCCTCCTGTGTGTTTCTTCTCCCTCGTGTCTGTGTCTTCTCCCTCTTGTGTGTTTCTTCTCCCTCGTATCGGTGTCTTCTCCCTCATATGTGTGTCTTCTCCCTCCTGTCTGTGTCTTCTCCCTCCTGTGTGTTCCTTCTCCCTCGTGTCTGTGTCTTCTCCCTCCTGTCTGTGTCTTCTCCCTCCTGTGTGTTTCTTCTCCCTCGTGTCTGTGTCTTCTCCCTCCTGTGTGTTTCTTCTCCCTCGTGTCTGTGTCTTCTCCCTCGTGTCTGTGTCTTCTCCCTCCTGTGTGTTTCTTCTCCCTCGTGTCTGTGTCTTCTCCCTCGTGTCTGTGTCTTCTCCCTCCTGTGTGTTTCTTCTCCCTCGTGTCTGTGTCTTCTCCCTCGTGTCTGTGTCTTCTCCCTCGTGTCTGTGTCTTCTCCCTCGTGTCTGTGTCTTCTCCCTCCTGTCTCTGTCTTCTCCCTCCTGTGTGTTTCTTCTCCCTCGTGTCTGTGTCTTCTCCCTCGTGTCTGTGTCTTCTCCCTCCTGTGTGTTTCTTCTCCCTCCTGTCTGTGTCTTCTCCCTCCTGTGTGTTTCTTCTCCCTCGTGTCTGTGTCTTCTCCCTCGTGTCTGTGTCTTCTCCCTCCTGTCTGTGTCTTCTCCCTCCTGTGTGTTTCTTCTCCCTCCTGTCTGTGTCTTCTCCCTCCTGTGTGTTTCTTCTCCCTCCTGTCTGTGTCTTCTCCCTCCTGTGTGTTTCTTCTCCCTCGTATCTGTGTCTTCTCTCTCTTGTGTGTTTCTTCTCCCTCGTATATGTGTCTTCTCCCTCATATGTGTGTCTTCTCCCTCCTGTCTGTGTCTTCTCCCTCCTGTGTGTTTCTTCTCCCTCGTATCTGTGTCTTCTCCCTCATATGTGTTTCTTCTCCCTCTTGTGTGTGTCTTCTCCCTCTTGTGTGTGTCTTCTCCCTCGTGTCTGTGTCTTCTCCCTCGTGTCTGTGTCTTCTCCCTCGTGTCTGTGTCTTCTCCCTCGTGTCTGTGTCTTCTCCCTCGTGTCTGTGTCTTCTCCCTCTTGTGTGTTTCTTCTCCCTCGTGTCTGTGTCTTCTCCCTCCTGTCTGTGTCTTCTCCCTCCTGTGTGTTTCTTCTCCCTCGTGTCTGTGTCTTCTCTCTCGTGTCTGTGTCTTCTCCCTCCTGTGTGTTTCTTCTCCCTCGTGTCTGTGTCTTCTCCCTCTTCTGTGTTTCTTCTCCCTCGTATCTGTGTCTTCTCCCTCATATGTGTGTCTTCTCCCTCCTGTCTGTGTCTTCTCCCTCCTGTGTGTTTCTTCTCCCTCGTGTCTGTGTCTTCTCCCTCCTGTCTGTGTCTTCTCCCTCCTGTGTGTTTCTTCTCCCTCGTGTCTGTGTCTTCTCCCTCCTGTGTGTTTCTTCTCCCTCGTGTCTGTGTCTTCTCCCTCGTGTCTGTGTCTTCTCCCTCCTGTCTGTGTCTTCTCCCTCCTGTGTGTTTCTTCTCCCTCGTGTCTGTGTCTTCTCCCTCTTGTGTGTTTCTTCTCCCGCGTATCTGTGTCTTCTCCCTCATATGTGTGTCTTCTCCCTCGTGTCTGTGTCTTCTCCCTCCTGTCTGTGTCTTCTCCCTCCTGTGTGTTTCTTCTCCCTCATGTCTGTGTCTTCTCCCGCCTGTCTGTGTCTTCTCCCTCCTGTGTGTTTCTTCTCCCTCGTGTCTGTGTCTTCTCCCTCCTGTGTGTTTCTTCTCCCTCGTGTCTGTGTCTTCTCCCTCTTGTGTGTTTCTTCTCCCTCGTATCTGTGTCTTCTCCCTCATATGTGTGTCTTCTCCCTCCTGTCTGTGTCTTCTCCCTCTTGTGTGTTTCTTCTCCCTCGTGTCTGTGTCTTCTCCCTCCTGTCTGTGTCTTCTCCCTCCTGTGTGTTTCTTCTCCCTCGTGTCTGTGTCTTCTCCCTCCTGTGTGTTTCTTCTCCCTCGTGTCTGTGTCTTCTCCCTCGTGTCTGTGTCTTCTCCCTCCTGTGTGTTTCTTCTCCCTCGTGTCTGTGTCTTCTCCCTCTTGTGTGTTTCTTCTCCCTCGTGTCTGTGTCTTCTCCCTCCTGTGTGTTTCTTCTCCCTCGTGTCTGTGTCTTCTCTCTCCTGTCTGTGTCTTCTCCCTCCTGTGTGTTTCTTCTCCCTCGTGTCTGTGTCTTCTCCCTCCTGTGTGTTTCTTCTCCCTCATGTCTGTGTCTTCTCCCTCCTGTCTGTGTCTTCTCCCTCCTGTGTGTTTCTTCTCCCTCATGTCTGTGTCTTCTCCCTCGTGTCTGTGTCTTCTCCCTCCTGTGTGTTTCTTCTCCCTCGTGTCTGTGTCTTCTCCCTCGTGTCTGTGTCTTCTCCCTCTTGTGTGTTTCTTCTCCCTCGTATCTGTGTCTTCTCCCTCCTGTCTGTGTCTTCTCCCTCCTGTGTGTTTCTTCTCCCTCGTGTCTGTGTCTTCTCCCTCCTGTCTGTGTCTTCTCCCTCCTGTGTGTTTCTTCTCCCTCGTGTCTGTGTCTTCTCCCTCGTGTCTGTGTCTTCTCCCTCCTGTGTGTTTCTTCTCCCTCGTGTCTGTGTCTTCTCCCTCCTGTCTGTGTCTTCTCCCTCCTGTGTGTTTCTTCTCCCTCGTGTCTGTGTCTTCTCCCTCGTGTCTGTGTCTTCTCCCTCCTGTGTGTTTCTTCTCCCTCGTGTCTGTGTCTTCTCCCTCCTGTGTGTTTCTTCTCCCTCGTGTCTGTGTCTTCTCCCTCGTGTCTGTGTCTTCTCCCTCCTGTGTGTTTCTTCTCCCTCGTGTCTGTGTCTTCTCCCTCCTGTCTGTGTCTTCTCCCTCCTGTGTGTTTCTTCTCCCTCGTGTCTGTGTCTTCTCCCTCCTGTCTGTGTCTTCTCCCTCCTGTGTGTTTCTTCTCCCTCGTGTCTGTGTCTTCTCCCTCGTGTCTGTGTCTTCTCCCTCCTGTGTGTTTCTTCTCCCTCGTGTCTGTGTCTTCTCCCTCGTGTCTGTGTCTTCTCCCTCCTGTGTGTTTCTTCTCCCTCGTGTCTGTGTCTTCTCCCTCGTGTCTGTGTCTTCTCCCTCCTGTGTGTTTCTTCTCCCTCCTGTCTGTGTCTTCTCCCTCCTGTGTGTTTCTTCTCCCTCGTGTCTGTGTCTTCTCCCTCCTGTCTGTGTCTTCTCCCTCCTGTGTGTTTCTTCTCCCTCGTATCTGTGTCTTCTCCCTCATATGTGTGTCTTCTCCCTCCTGTCTGTGTCTTCTCCCTCCTGTGTGTTTCTTCTCCCTCGTGTCTGTGTCTTCTCCCTCGTGTCTGTGTCTTCTCCCTCCTGTGTGTTTCTTCTCCCTCCTGTCTGTGTCTTCTCCCTCCTGTGTGTTTCTTCTCCCTCGTGTCTGTGTCTTCTCCCTCCTGTCTGTGTCTTCTCCCTCCTGTGTGTTTCTTCTCCCTCGTGTCTGTGTCTTCTCCCTCGTGTCTGTGTCTTCTCCCTCCTGTGTGTTTCTTCTCCCTCGTGTCTGTGTCTTCTCCCTCGTGTCTGTGTCTTCTCCCTCGTGTCTGTGTCTTCTCCCTCCTGTCTGTGTCTTCTCCCTCCTGTGTGTGTCTTCTCCCTCGTGTCTGTGTCTTCTCCCTCCTGTCTGTGTCTTCTCCCTCCTGTGTGTTTCTTCTCCCTCCTGTCTGTGTCTTCTCCCTCCTGTGTGTTTCTTCTCCCTCGTATCTGTGTCTTCTCTCTCTTGTGTGTTTCTTCTCCCTCGTATCTGTGTCTTCTCCCTCATATGTGTGTCTTCTCCCTCCTGTCTGTGTCTTCTCCCTCCTGTGTGTTTCTTCTCCCTCGTATCTGTGTCTTCTTCCTCGTGTCTGTGTCTTCTCCCTCCTGTGTGTTTCTTCTCCCTCGTGTCTGTGTCTTCTCCCTCGTGTCTGTGTCTTCTCCCTCCTGTGTGTTTCTTCTCCCTCGTGTCTGTGTCTTCTCCCTCGTGTCTGTGTCTTCTCCCTCCTGTGTGTTTCTTCTCCCTCGTGTCTGTGTCTTCTCCCTCTTGTGTGTTTCTTCTCCCTCGTATCTGTGTCTTCTCCCTCATATGTGTGTCTTCTCCCTCCTGTCTGTGTCTTCTCCCTCCTGTGTGTTCCTTCTCCCTCGTGTCTGTGTCTTCTCCCTCCTGTCTGTGTCTTCTCCCTCCTGTGTGTTTCTTCTCCCTCGTGTCTGTGTCTTCTCCCTCCTGTGTGTTTCTTCTCCCTCGTGTCTGTGTCTTCTCCCTCGTGTCTGTGTCTTCTCCCTCCTGTGTGTTTCTTCTCCCTCGTGTCTGTGTCTTCTCCCTCGTGTCTGTGTCTTCTCCCTCCTGTGTGTTTCTTCTCCCTCGTGTCTGTGTCTTCTCCCTCGTGTCTGTGTCTTCTCCCTCGTGTCTGTGTCTTCTCCCTCGTGTCTGTGTCTTCTCCCTCCTGTCTGTGTCTTCTCCCTCCTGTGTGTTTCTTCTCCCTCGTGTCTGTGTCTTCTCCCTCGTGTCTGTGTCTTCTCCCTCCTGTGTGTTTCTTCTCCCTCCTGTCTGTGTCTTCTCCCTCCTGTGTGTTTCTTCTCCCTCGTGTCTGTGTCTTCTCCCTCGTGTCTGTGTCTTCTCCCTCGTGTCTGTGTCTTCTCCCTCCTGTCTGTGTCTTCTCCCTCCTGTGTGTTTCTTCTCCCTCCTGTCTGTGTCTTCTCCCTCCTGTGTGTTTCTTCTCCCTCGTATCTGTGTCTTCTCTCTCTTGTGTGTTTCTTCTCCCTCGTATCTGTGTCTTCTCCCTCATATGTGTGTCTTCTCCCTCCTGTCTGTGTCTTCTCCCTCCTGTGTGTTTCTTCTCCCTCGTATCTGTGTCTTCTCCCTCATATGTGTTTCTTCTCCCTCTTGTGTGTGTCTTCTCCCTCTTGTGTGTGTCTTCTCCCTCGTGTCTGTGTCTTCTCCCTCGTGTCTGTGTCTTCTCCCTCGTGTCTGTGTCTTCTCCCTCGTGTCTGTGTCTTCTCCCTCTTGTGTGTTTCTTCTCCCTCGTGTCTGTGTCTTCTCCCTCCTGTCTGTGTCTTCTCCCTCCTGTGTGTTTCTTCTCCCTCGTGTCTGTGTCTTCTCCCTCGTGTCTGTGTCTTCTCCCTCCTGTGTGTTTCTTCTCCCTCGTGTCTGTGTCTTCTCCCTCTTGTGTGTTTCTTCTCCCTCGTATCTGTGTCTTCTCCCTCATATGTGTGTCTTCTCCCTCCTGTCTGTGTCTTCTCCCTCCTGTGTGTTTCTTCTCCATCGTGTCTGTGTCTTCTCCCTCCTGTCTGTGTCTTCTCCCTCCTGTGTGTTTCTTCTCCCTCGTGTCTGTGTCTTCTCCCTCCTGTGTGTTTCTTCTCCCTCGTGTCTGTGTCTTCTCCCTCGTGTCTGTGTCTTCTCCCTCCTGTGTGTTTCTTCTCCCTCGTGTCTGTGTCTTCTCCCTCGTGTCTGTGTCTTCTCCCTCCTGTGTGTTTCTTCTCCCTCCTGTCTGTGTCTTCTCCCTCCTGTGTGTTTCTTCTCCCTCGTGTCTGTGTCTTCTCCCTCGTGTCTGTGTCTTCTCCCTCCTGTGTGTTTCTTCTCCCTCGTGTCTGTGTCTTCTCCCTCGTGTCTGTGTCTTCTCCCTCCTGTCTGTGTCTTCTCCCTCCTGTGTGTGTCTTCTCCCTCGTGTCTGTGTCTTCTCCCTCCTGTCTGTGTCTTCTCCCTCCTGTGTGTTTCTTCTCCCTCCTGTCTGTGTCTTCTCCCTCCTGTGTTTTTCTTCTCCCTCGTATCTGTGTCTTCTCTCTCTTGTGTGTTTCTTCTCCCTCGTATCTGTGTCTTCTCCCTCATATGTGTGTCTTCTCCCTCGTGTCTGTGTCTTCTCCCTCCTGTGTGTTTCTTCTCCCTCGTGTCTGTGTCTTCTCCCTCGTGTCTGTGTCTTCTCCCTCCTGTGTGTTTCTTCTCCCTCCTGTCTGTGTCTTCTCCCTCCTGTGTGTTTCTTCTCCCTCGTGTCTGTGTCTTCTCCCTCGTGTCTGTGTCTTCTCCCTCCTGTGTGTTTCTTCTCCCTCGTGTCTGTGTCTTCTCCCTCGTGTCTGTGTCTTCTCCCTCGTGTCTGTGTCTTCTCCCTCCTGTCTGTGTCTTCTCCCTCCTGTGTGTGTCTTCTCCCTCGTGTCTGTGTCTTCTCCCTCCTGTCTGTGTCTTCTCCCTCCTGTGTGTGTCTTCTCCCTCGTATCTGTGTCTTCTCCCTCATATGTGTTTCTTCTCCCTCTTGTGTGTGTCTTCTCCCTCTTGTGTGTGTCTTCTCCCTCGTGTCTGTGTCTTCTCCCTCGTGTCTGTGTCTTCTCCCTCGTGTCTGTGTCTTCTCCCTCTTGTGTGTTTCTTCTCCCTCGTATCTGTGTCTTCTCCCTCATATGTGTGTCTTCTCCCTCCTGTCTGTGTCTTCTCCCTCCTGTGTGTTTCTTCTCCCTCGTGTCTGTGTCTTCTCCCTCTTGTGTGTTTCTTCTCCCGCGTATCTGTGTCTTCTCCCTCATATGTGTGTCTTCTCCCTCGTGTCTGTGTCTTCTCCCTCCTGTCTGTGTCTTCTCCCTCCTGTGTGTTTCTTCTCCCTCGTGTCTGTGTCTTCTCCCTCCTGTCTGTGTCTTCTCCCTCCTGTGTGTTTCTTCTCCCTCGTGTCTGTGTCTTCTCCCTCCTGTGTGTTTCTTCTCCCTCGTGTCTGTGTCTTCTCCCTCTTGTGTGTTTCTTCTCCCTCGTATCTGTGTCTTCTCCCTCATATGTGTGTCTTCTCCCTCCTGTCTGTGTCTTCTCCCTCTTGTGTGTTTCTTCTCCCTCGTGTCTGTGTCTTCTCCCTCCTGTCTGTGTCTTCTCCCTCCTGTGTGTTTCTTCTCCCTCGTGTCTGTGTCTTCTCCCTCCTGTGTGTTTCTTCTCCCTCGTGTCTGTGTCTTCTCCCTCGTGTCTGTGTCTTCTCCCTCCTGTGTGTTTCTTCTCCCTCATGTCTGTGTCTTCTCCCTCTTGTGTGTTTCTTCTCCCTCGTGTCTGTGTCTTCTCCCTCCTGTGTGTTTCTTCTCCCTCGTGTCTGTGTCTTCTCCCTCCTGTCTGTGTCTTCTCCCTCCTGTGTGTTTCTTCTCCCTCGTGTCTGTGTCTTCTCCCTCCTGTGTGTTTCTTCTCCCTCATGTCTGTGTCTTCTCCCTCCTGTCTGTGTCTTCTCCCTCCTGTGTGTTTCTTCTCCCTCATGTCTGTGTCTTCTCCCTCGTGTCTGTGTCTTCTCCCTCCTGTGTGTTTCTTCTCCCTCGTGTCTGTGTCTTCTCCCTCTTGTGTGTTTCTTCTCCCTCGTATCTGTGTCTTCTCCCTCATATGTGTGTCTTCTCCCTCCTGTCTGTGTCTTCTCCCTCCTGTGTGTTTCTTCTCCCTCGTGTCTGTGTCTTCTCCCTCCTGTCTGTGTCTTCTCCCTCCTGTGTGTTTCTTCTCCCTCGTGTCTGTGTCTTCTCCCTCGTGTCTGTGTCTTCTCCCTCCTGTGTGTTTCTTCTCCCTCGTGTCTGTGTCTTCTCCCTCGTGTCTGTGTCTTCTCCCTCCTGTGTGTTTCTTCTCCCTCGTGTCTGTGTCTTCTCCCTCGTGTCTGTGTCTTCTCCCTCCTGTGTGTTTCTTCTCCCTCCTGTCTGTGTCTTCTCCCTCCTGTGTGTTTCTTCTCCCTCGTGTCTGTGTCTTCTCCCTCCTGTCTGTGTCTTCTCCCTCCTGTGTGTTTCTTCTCCCTCGTGTCTGTGTCTTCTCCCTCTTGTGTGTTTCTTCTCCCTCGTATCTGTGTCTTCTCCCTCATATGTGTGTCTTCTCCCTCCTGTCTGTGTCTTCTCCCTCCTGTGTGTTTCTTCTCCCTCGTGTCTGTGTCTTCTCCCTCGTGTCTGTGTCTTCTCCCTCCTGTGTGTTTCTTCTCCCTCGTGTCTGTGTCTTCTCCCTCCTGTCTGTGTCTTCTCCCTCCTGTGTGTTTCTTCTCCCTCGTGTCTGTGTCTTCTCCCTCCTGTCTGTGTCTTCTCCCTCCTGTGTGTTTCTTCTCCCTCGTGTCTGTGTCTTCTCCCTCGTGTCTGTGTCTTCTCCCTCCTGTGTGTTTCTTCTCCCTCGTGTCTGTGTCTTCTCCCTCGTGTCTGTGTCTTCTCCCTCGTGTCTGTGTCTTCTCCCTCCTGTCTGTGTCTTCTCCCTCCTGTGTGTGTCTTCTCCCTCGTGTCTGTGTCTTCTCCCTCCTGTCTGTGTCTTCTCCCTCCTGTGTGTTTCTTCTCCCTCGTATCTGTGTCTTCTCTCTCTTGTGTGTTTCTTCTCCCTCGTATCTGTGTCTTCTCCCTCATATGTGTGTCTTCTCCCTCCTGTCTGTGTCTTCTCCCTCCTGTGTGTTTCTTCTCCCTCGTATCTGTGTCTTCTTCCTCGTGTCTGTGTCTTCTCCCTCCTGTGTGTTTCTTCTCCCTCGTGTCTGTGTCTTCTCCCTCGTGTCTGTGTCTTCTCCCTCCTGTGTGTTTCTTCTCCCTCGTGTCTGTGTCTTCTCCCTCGTGTCTGTGTCTTCTCCCTCCTGTGTGTTTCTTCTCCCTCCTGTCTGTGTCTTCTCCCTCCTGTGTGTTTCTTCTCCCTCGTGTCTGTGTCTTCTCCCTCGTGTCTGTGTCTTCTCCCTCCTGTGTGTTTCTTCTCCCTCGTGTCTGTGTCTTCTCCCTCGTGTCTGTGTCTTCTCCCTCGTGTCTGTGTCTTCTCCCTCCTGTCTGTGTCTTCTCCCTCCTGTGTGTGTCTTCTCCCTCGTGTCTGTGTCTTCTCCCTCCTGTCTGTGTCTTCTCCCTCCTGTGTGTTTCTTCTCCCTCGTATCTGTGTCTTCTCCCTCATATGTGTTTCTTCTCCCTCTTGTGTGTGTCTTCTCCCTCTTGTGTGTGTCTTCTCCCTCGCGTCTGTGTCTTCTCCCTCGCGTCTGTGTCTTCTCCCTCGCGTCTGTGTCTTCTCCCTCGCGTCTGTGTCTTCTCCCTCGCGTCTGTGTCTTCTCCCTCGCGTCTGTGTCTTCTCCCTCGCGTCTGTGTCTTCTCCCTCTTGTGTGTGTCTTCTCCCTCGTGTCTGTGTCTTCTCCCTCGTGTCTGTGTCTTCTCCCTCGTGTCTGTGTCTTCTCCCTCTTGTCTGTGTCTTCTTCCTCGTGTCTGTGTCTTCTCCCTCCTGTCTGTGTCTTCTCCCTCCTGTGTGTTTCTTCTCCCTCGTATCTGTGTCTTCTCCCTCATATGTGTTTCTTCTCCCTCTTGTGTGTGTCTTCTCCCTCTTGTGTGTGTCTTCTCCCTCGCGTCTGTGTCTTCTCCCTCGCGTCTGTGTCTTCTCCCTCGCGTCTGTGTCTTCTCCCTCTCGTCTGTGTCTTCTCCCTCGCGTCTGTGTCTTCTCCCTCGCGTCTGTGTCTTCTCCCTCGTGTCTGTGTCTTCTCCCTCTTGTGTGTGTCTTCTCCCTCGCGTCTGTGTCTTCTCCCTCGCGTCTGTGTCTTCTCCCTCGCGTCTGTGTCTTCTCCCTCGCGTCTGTGTCTTCTCCCTCGTGTCTGTGTCTTCTCCCTCTTGTGTGTGTCTTCTCCCTCGTGTCTGTGTCTTCTCCCTCGTGTCTGTGTCTTCTCCCTCTTGTCTGTGTCTTCTTCCTCGTGTCTGTGTCTTCTCCCTCGTGTCTGTGTCTTCTCCCTCGTGTCTGTGTCTTCTCCCTCTTGTCTGTGTCTTCTTCCTCGTGTCTGTGTCTTCTTCCTCGTGTCTGTGTCTTCTCCCTCGTGTCTGTGTCTTCTCCCTCTTGTGTGTGTCTTCTCCCTCCTGTGTGTTTCTTCTCCCTCGTGTCTGTGTCTTCTCCCTCGTGTCTGTGTCTTCTCCCTCCTGTGTGTTTCTTCTCCCTCGTGTCTGTGTCTTCTCCCTCGTGTCTGTGTCTTCTCCCTCGTGTCTGTGTCTTCTCCCTCGTGTCTGTGTCTTCTCCCTCCTGTCTGTGTCTTCTCCCTCCTGTGTGTTTCTTCTCCCTCGTGTCTGTGTCTTCTCCCTCGTGTCTGTGTCTTCTCCCTCCTGTGTGTTTCTTCTCCCTCCTGTCTGTGTCTTCTCCCTCCTGTGTGTTTCTTCTCCCTCGTGTCTGTGTCTTCTCCCTCGTGTCTGTGTCTTCTCCCTCCTGTCTGTGTCTTCTCCCTCCTGTGTGTTTCTTCTCCCTCCTGTCTGTGTCTTCTCCCTCCTGTGTGTTTCTTCTCCCTCGTATCTGTGTCTTCTCTCTCTTGTGTGTTTCTTCTCCCTCGTATCTGTGTCTTCTCCCTCATATGTGTGTCTTCTCCCTCCTGTCTGTGTCTTCTCCCTCATATGTGTTTCTTCTCCCTCTTGTGTGTGTCTTCTCCCTCTTGTGTGTGTCTTGTCCCTCGTGTCTGTGTCTTCTCCCTCGTGTCTGTGTCTTCTCCCTCGTGTCTGTGTCTTCTCCCTCGTGTCTGTGTCTTCTCCCTCGTGTCTGTGTCTTCTCCCTCTTGTGTGTGTCTTCTCCCTCGTGTCTGTGTCTTCTCCCTCTTGTGTGTGTCTTCTTCCTCGTGTCTGTGTCTTCTCCCTCGTGTCTGTGTCTTCTCCCTCTTGTGTGTGTCTTCTCCCTCGTGTCTGTGTCTTCTCCCTCGTGTGTGTGTCTTCTCCCTCAGGTCTGTGTCTTCTCAGTCACATGTGTGTCTTCTCCCTCGTGTCTGTGTCTTCTCCCTCATGTCTGTGTCTTCTCCCTTATATCTGTATGTTCTCCCTCATATGTGTGTCTTGTGTCTTCTCCCTCATGTGTCTCTCTTCTCTCCTGTGTGTGTCGTCTCCCTCATGTCTGTGTCTTCTCCCTCACATCTGTATCTCCCTTCTCTTCTCATAAGGACACTTCCCTGGAGTAAAGATTCATCCAGATCATCAGTGATCACTTCTTCAGCTTGAAAGCCTTTATTTAATCATATCTGCAAGGACTCTTTTACCAAATAAGGTGAAATTCATACACTCTGTGTGGACACATCTCTTGGGGGCCATCCTTCATCCTGCTACAGATACTGATGTCTTGGATAGCGAGTCTGGGACAGGTAGTGTCCCCACAATATATATTCAGTGAAAGAGTTTATTCAGTGAGCAACTGTCCTTTAGTCTAAAGAACATATTTTTAAAGAAACATGAAAGCTATCTTTCTGTGTATAGGTATGTACCAATTATTTCTTTATTGAAAACATAGAAGATCCAGTGTATTATTTGGGAATGTTCTTCATTAGGTTGAACATAAGCCTTATCTAGTAATTGCTTTCTTGGCTTTGAAATTGGCCTACAATGTCATCAGTATATCCAACACACCAATCCCATCTTTACTGTGATTGATACCTGTTATGAGGATGACATGCCGAGTGAAGGTTTATGACTACAAATCTCAGGCTCCAAATACATCAAATGAGATGACAGGCATGAAATGTTTGCTTACAATGCTAAACTCAAACCAAAAATTGACTCGAAGTCACTTCCAAATATCTGTAAGTCTGAGATCCTTTCGTTCAACTGAATAAGGTTAGGATAGGCATGCTTCAGACTTTAGTGGCTTAAATTCTAAAGTAGTCTATCATTTGCTCCAAAGAAGTAGAGAGATTTAGAAAGGTGCCCAGAGGTTTGAGCTATTTTTAGGTATTTCAATTTAAAATGAAAACATTTGGAATCAAATTGGAAAACTGTAGGGAGTCTAGGGGTCTACTGTGTTGAGGTAGAAAGGGGATCCTGCACTTTCTGGAGACCCTGCACCATTCCTGTCTTGGCAACTGGATTGCTGTGGAAGTGTGTGCTAGTGACTTAACCTCTCTGGGTCTCTTGTTTCCTCAGTAGAAGCAATGTATTGGAGTAATTGATCTGGAAGGTTCCTTCCAGCTCTAACATTCTATGGTTCTCTGAAAGGGGACCTGCTTTGTGACAGACCACCCAGGTGAAAAGTTAAATCTCTGGGGCAGATCTCATCCTTGGACCCAGGAGAACAGTGGTAGGTCATTGCAGTATAATCTCGAGCAAGGGCAGACCACGAAGCAAAACAACTGAAGCAGGAACTTGGAACTGGTGTTGATTTATCTCTAAGATGTGTTTTTTCCATTTTCTCTGGCAAGGTTTCTCTAAAGTAGAATCAGCTGAAAAAGTATGAGCTTGCAGGACACACATAGGCCCTTCTGCTTGGGGAAGGCTTTGGGGTCCTGGTCCCCACTGAGAACACCCACTGTTCATCCCTTTCACCAACAGCTCTTCTGAAGGATGCCAGCTGGGGCTGTAGACCCTACAGCATCTTGCTGCAGACACAGGGGCTTCTCCACCAGGGGCCAATCACCTTGACACCTTTCTGTTCCATCAGTAAGTATCCCTCCCTCTCCCAGCAGAAAGAGTGTTTCCGCAGAGCATGTTCAGAGCAAGGGGAATGAATCTAAGGGGAAGGCGTGCTTATGATGAACTGGATGAGGGGAGGCATTGGATGGTTTCCTAAGGGTGAGAGCATACAGTCAGTTGCTTTTTGCCAAAACAATATTCCATAGCTCAGGGAATGACACGGCCTTCTAAGCCAGGCGCCTAACATGCTCAGGCTGAGATGACTTCATGTGGACAATGACAACTGGCTTTGTCATAATAAATAGCTCTTTGCAAAAGGCCTGGCAGACTCTTGTGTTTTCTTTGCTTTATGGGTTGGAGGTATGGAAACAAGAAAAGGGAGGCTTTCTTCTCTTTGAGAAATGTGTTTCAAACTTGAGAATCTTGGGGGAATTTAAAGTTAGTTTTTCAGGTTTTTTTTTTTTTCCTTATGATGATTGACGCCCATTGGAGGGGAAGAACAAATTATCCTTATTGTGTGATCTTTTGATTTTGAAAATCTCGCGTAAGATGGCTATGTCTGTCCTCATGAGAGCAGTGGTGAATCAGTGACATCTGAACGTGTCTTCCATGGGGAGTGTGGCATGGGCACTGCTCAGCACCTGCAGGCATTTCCAGGGTCGCACGCTGTTGGTGACACCAAGTCTCCAAGATACAGTAGAAAATCACTCATCTTACCAAGAAACTGATGGACTGATGCTGAAGCTGGAGCTCCAATACTTTGGCCACCTGATGCAAAGGGCTGACTCACTGGAAAAGACCCTGATGCTGGGAAAGACTGAAGGCAGGAGGAGAAGGGGATGACAGAGGATAAGATGGTTGGATGGCATCACCGACTCGATGGACATGAGTTTGAGCAAACTCTGGGAGATGGTGAAGGACAGGGAAGCTTGGTATGTTGTAGTCCACAGGGTCGCAAAGAGTCGGACATGACTGAGTGACAGAACAACAACCAAGAAAGAGGAAAATCTCCAGTTGAATGAAAAAAAAATTCACAGCTGCCAACACAAGATGACACGGGCGAGGAAATGATCTCAGGCCAAGGGCAGTGAGTGACCTCCACCCCGACTCTGCACAGCGCAGTCTCCAGTGCATCATCACTGTGAGGGACCAGTGACCTGGGGCCAAGGCAATGGTTGGGGATGGGCACCTAGAGAAGGGAGACCAGTTAGGGATGAGGAGATCACAGCCCATGCTCAGGAGGAGATTGACTTATGTGAAGCACAGAAGCTTTGGCAGTCAGGTATGTTGAGAGGTTTCCTAAGAGTTAGAATACAAAAATCTTGGTGTGTGTGTGTGTATGTGCATCAGATTTTATAGTTTGTGTCTCAGATGCCTCCTCTGCAAAAAAGCAGCCTCACCTACTTGACTGAATTATTAAGATTTATATATCCACACATGCAGCGCTTAGAACAAGGCCTGGTATGAAGTATTTGATGCCTACAACTTAGTTTTTGTTATTCATATGAATGAAAATGCATACTATATATCAGCTTATTACCATTTATCACACTGAGAAGTTGTTTGTGCATGATCAGTTGGTCAGTTGTGTCTGACTCTGCAACCCCGTGGACTGTAGTCCATCAGGCTCTTCTGTCCATGGGATTCTCCAGGCAAGAATACTGGAGTGGGCTGTAAGTCCCTCCTCCAAGGGATCTTCCTGACCCAGGGATCAAACCTAAGTCCCCTGTGTCTCCTGCATTGGCAGGCTGATTCTTCACCACTAAGCCACCAGAAGTTGTTTATCCAGAGTATTTTAATCTGGAAAAGAAGAAATGATTGGCATTCGAAAGCATGCAAGGTCGTGGTAAAAGCCAACTAAGAGATGCTTGCGAGGAAAATCTTGTTAGACTGAGGTTGGAGTTTGTGAGCTCAAAGACATCCCCCTTTGAGGATTTAGGTCTAACATGCTCTAGTGACTGTGGGAATGCAAATTGGCACAAGCCTTTGGAGGGCATTTTGATTATGTTTTTCATTTTTTTTTTTTTTTTTAAGAAAAGCCTTACATCCTTTGGCCCATCAATTTAACTTCCAGGAATAAATCCAGATGGAATATCAAGGGTGCAAGCCATATTTCTTTACAAGGACGGTCACTGAAGCATAACATACAATAACCAGAAATGAGAAAAAATGCAAACATCTAACAACAAGGGCGTATTTTGTCAAAACTAGGTTATGTACATGTACAGATGATTAAGCCACCATTACTTTTAGTAATGGTGAAGATTCTTTAAAGATGAGAGAATGTCAACAATGCATTTTAAGTGGAAAAAAGTTTACAACACTCTGTTTAGTGTGGTTTTAGTGGAATACATCCTTTGTCCACTTATCTTCCTTCACAGCAACAGGATGAAGGTGTTCCCACCTCAAGCATTCAGCCAGCACACCCTCCCCAGAGGCCCATCACAAACAGCAGGAGGGCACAGCTGCCCTGTGGCTCCCATGCCGCTGATTTCAGTAAATATTCGTGATCAAAGTGTGACAGCAAATGAATACTCAGACTGTGTCAATAGGAAATGAAACACTGTTATTTTTCTCTTCATCCTTGATGCCCTAGAAGGATGGAACACAAATATTTCTCTTTTCCCTCCTGTGTGTTAGTTGCTCAGTTGTGTCCAACTCTATGTGACCCCATAGACTGTAGTTCCTCTGTCCATGGGATTTCCCAGGCAAAAATACTGGAGTAGGTTGCCATGCCCTTCTCCAGGGAAACATCATGACCCAGGGATTGAACCTGGGTCTCCTGCACTGCAGGCAGACTCTTTACCATCTGAGCCACCAGGGATATAAAAAATTAAATGCTCTTTGCTCTTGAGGTTAAGGCAACTGGCATTTTTGGTAGGACTGATTAAGATGCTGGATGTAGCAGGCTGTAAATATCTACTGCAGCAAGAACAGGAGAGAGGAAAGGGGTTGAGCAAAGGAGTCATTTATTTTGGAGAAACAGGAGTAGACATTACCTTGGAATATAAGCAAGCAGAGATCTTTAAGTTCCTGATAGCATCCTGGGAAGATGGAGGGACCCCAGAAAGGCATGGTTTTGGCATATATTCTGAGCCTTGTTAAAAAAAAAATGACTGTGTCCCAAATGTGGGACTCAAGAGTCAAGGGCCATATGTAGAAGAGAACCAGTTTCTTAGTGGTCAGCTTGTGGATAATAGAGGACCCTTCCACTTTTTAGCCCCACCATGGAATAGCATAAATTTATACCCCTTTGAGAGTTTGAAATAGTCAGAGTCACTTTTGCTGAACTCCTCGCTGGGGGAAGACTTCATAGACAGCTACGCTTTCAAACACTCCTTCGGTTTGTTCAATAAGCACAGTTTATCAGTTCAGTTCAGTCGCTCAGTCGTGTCCGACTCTTTGCGACCCCATGAATCGCAGCACGCCAGGCCTCCCTGTCCATCACCAAATCCCGGAGTTTACCCAAACTCATGTCCATCGAGTCAGTGATGCCATCCAGCCATCTCATCCTCTGTCGTCCCCTTCTCCTCCTGCCCCCAATCCTTCCCAGCATTAGGGTCTTTTCAAATGAGTCAGTTCTTCGCATCAGTTGGCCAAAGGATTGGAGTGTCAGCTTCAACATCAGTCCTTCCAATGAATACCCAGGACTGATCTCCTTTAGGATGGACTTGTTGGATCTCCTTGCAGTCCAAGGGACTCTCAAGAGTCTTCTCCAGCACCACAGGTCAAAAGGATCAATTCTTTTCTGCTCAGCTTTCTTCACAGTCCAACTCTCACATCCATACATGATCACTGGAAAAATCATAGCCTTGACTAGACAGACCTTTGTTGACAAAGTAATGCCTCTGCTTTTTAATATGCTGTCTAGGTTGATCATAACTTTTCTTCCAAGAAACAAGCGTCTTTTAATTTCATGGCTGCAGTCACCATCTGCAGTGATTTTGGATCCCGAATAAATAAAGTCTGACACTGTTTTCACAGTTTCCCCATCTATTTCCCATGAAGTGATGGGACCAGATGCCATGATCTTAGTTTTCTAAATGTTGAGCTTTAAGCCAACTTTCTCACTCTTCTCTTTCACTTTCATCAAGAGGCCTTTTAGTTCCTCTTCACTTTCTGCCATAAGGGTGGTGTCATCTGCATATCTGAGGTTATTGATATTTCTCTCGGCAATCTTGATTCCAGCTTGTGCTTCATCCAGCCCGGCGTTTCTCATGATGTACTCTGCATATAAGTTAAACAAGCAGGGTGACAATATACAGACTTGATGTACTCCTTTCCCTATTTGGAACCAGTCTGTTGTTCCATGTCCAGTTCGAACTGTTGCTTCCTGACATGCATACAGGTTTCTCAAGAGACAGGTCAGATGGTCTGGTATTCCCATCTCTTTCAGAATTTTCCACAGTTTATTGTGATCCACACAGTCAAAGGCATTGGCATAGTCAATAAAGCAGAAATAGATGTTTTTCTGGAACTCTTGTTTTTTCGGTGATTCAGTGGATGTTGGCAATTTGATCTCTGGTTCCTCTGCCTTTTATAAAACCAGCTTGAACATCTGGAAGTTCACGGTTCACGAATTGCTGAAGCCTGGCTTGGAGAATTTTGAGCATTGTTTTACTAGCGTGTGAGATGAGAGCAATTGTGTGGTAGTTTGAGCATTCTTTGGCATTGCTTTTCTTTGGGATTGGAATGAAAACTGACCTTTTCCAGTCCCATGGCCACTGCTGAGTTTTCCAAATTTGCTGGCATATTGAGTGCAGCACTTTCACAGCATCATCTTTTAGTATTTGAAATAGTTCAACTGGAATTCCATCACCTCCACTAGCTTTGTTCGTAGTGATGCTTCCTAAGGCCCACTTGACTTCACATTCCAGGATGTCTGGCTCTAGGTGAATGATCACATCATTGTGATGATCTGTGTCATGAAGATCTTTTTTGTACAGTTCTTCTGTGTATTCTTGCCACCTCTTCCTAATATCTTCTGCTTCTGTTAGGTCCATACCATTTCTGTCCTTTATCGAGCCCATCTTTGCATGAAATGTTCCCTTGGTATCTCTAATTTTCTTGAAGAGATCTCTAGTCTTTCCCATTCTATTATTTTCCTCTTTTTCTTTGCATTGATCACTGAAGAAGGCTTTCTTATCTCTCCTTGCTATTCTTTGGAACTCTGCATTCAAATGGGAATATCTTTCCTTTTCTCCTTTGCTTTTTGCTTTTCTTCTTTTCTCAGCTATTTGTAAGGCCTCCTCAGACAGCCATTTTGGTTTTTTTGCATTTCTTTTCCATGGGGATTGTCTTGATCCCTGTCTCCTGTACAATGTCATGAACCTCCGTCCATAGTTTATCAGGCACTCTGTCTATCAGATCTAGTCCCTTAAATCTTTTTCTCACTTCCACTGTATAATCATAAGGGATTTGAATTAGGTCATACCTGAGTGGTCTAGTGGTTTGCCCTACTTTCTTCAATTTAAGCCTGAATTTGGCAATAAGGAGTTCATGATCTGAGCCACAGTCTGCTCCCGGTCTTGTTTTTGCTGACTGTATAGAGCTTCTCCATCTTTGGCTGCAAAGAATATAATCAATCTGATTTTGGTGTTGACCATCTGGTGATGTCCATATGTAGAGTCTTCTCTTGTGTTGTAGGAAGAGGGTGTTTGCTATGACCAGTGTGTTCTCTTGGCAAAACTCTATTAGCCTTTGCTCTGCTTCGTTCTGTACTCGAAGGCCAAATTTGCCTCTTGCTCCAGGTGTTTCTTGACTTCCTACTTTTGCATTCCAGTCCCCTATAATGAAAAGGACATCTTTTTTGGGTGTTAGTTCTAAAAGGCCTGTTTATAAAGGCACAGTTTATAAAGGCTCTCTATTCCTGTACTTTTTCTCTCTTTTCTTGAAGTATAGTTGGTATACAGTATTATATAAGTTACAGGTGTACAATATAGTGAGTCACAAGTTTTAAAGATTATAAATCATTTATAGTTATTATAAAATACTGGCTATATACCTTGTGTTGTACAATATATCCTTGTAGCTTATTTTGTTTATTTTTTTTAAAGATGTTTATTTGGCTGCATCAAGTCTTAGTTGCAGAATCTAGTTCCCTGACCAGGGATCGAACCTGGGCCTCCTGTGTTGGGAGCCTGGAGTCTTAACCACTGAACCTCCAGGAAGGTCCCCCTTATAGTTTACTTTATGCCTAGTCGTTTGTACTTCTTAACCCCCTACTCCTAGGTTGCCCCTTTCCCTCCCCGTCTCTACTGGCAACCACCAGCTTGTTCTCTGTATGTGTGATGGACACCTTTTTCTTAATCACACACTACATTTGTTATCTTCTCTCTTTCTTTCTCCCTCTCTCTTTCATCTGCCTGTTATGCTGACCTCACTGAATAACTTGGGAGGTGTCCCTTTCTTTTCCGAATCCTAGAATAATTTGTACGAAAGTGTAACTATCTGGTCCCTGAAAGAGCTATTGATTCAATTTCATTAATGCTTATTAGACTATTAAGGGTTTTCGTTTTTTATTAACTCAGTTTTGGTAAGTTATATTTTTCTAGGAACTTGACTCTTTCAGTTATGTTGCAAATTTTATTTGTACAAAATTTTTCCTAAACATTGTTCTTAATATTATGTTGGTTTTTTAACATTGGCAATACTTAAAGCTCTGTCTTAATTGTATTTGCTATTTCTCTTTTTTCTTTATCAGTTGTATTCAAAGTTTGCCATTTTTCAGTCTTCCCAGAGGACTTCCTTTGTTCTCTCTTGTATGTTTCTTTTTAGCATCATAAATTTTCCTTCTTACCTTTGTTTTCTTCTTTCTACTGAAATTGAAATTATTTTGCAATTCTTTTTCTAGATTCTGTAAATGTATGCTTATAGCAATTGTTTTTGTCTTTTCTTTGTCACTAATCTAAATTTTTAAGGCCACGAATTTCCATTTAAGTTCTACTT